>NC_073389.1:29824896-31179063 GCF_028641065.1 Leucoraja erinaceus
GAGAAGGGTACCGGCGACGATGGATGCGAGGAGCAAGGCTGGTAGGTCTGGTCTTCTGTGCCCTCAAGGTCGGCTGCTGGAAGCACTCCCGGAACACAAAGGTGGATGGGTGAAGAAAGGGACATTGGTTCGCTGGTTGATTCAGACGTCTAGTAAAGCTGACGGCTCGTCTGGATCAGGCAGGTCTCTTAAGACCTAGAGCGCAGACTGGACTTTGAAAAACATGGCGCCTCTTGCATGTGGCCCCATTGGACTATTTCTGTACACTTTGCAAATCAAGGATTGTGCTTAGATATGGCAATACTTTACTGAACTGTATGCAAGAAACAAATTTCACTGTGTTTGCACATGACAATAAAGCACCATTGAAACAAACTAAGATTGTTTGCTGCACGCGAGGATGCTAAAGAGGATAAGAGCCCATGGTATTAGAGGGAAGATATTCGCAGGGATAGAAGCTTGGCTGAATGGCAGAAGGCAAAGAGTGGGAATAAAGGGGGCTTTCTCTGGTTGGCTGCCATTGACCAGTGGTGTTCCACAGGGGTCAATGCTGGTGTCGCTACTCTTTATGTTGTATATCAACGATTTGAAGGTCAAGCTTGCGGATGATATGAAGATAGGTGAAGGGGCAGGTAGTGTAGATAAAGCAGGGACTCTGCAGAAAGATTTGGACAAGTTGGGAGAGTGGGCAAATAAGTGGAAGATGGAATACAGTGTGGAGTCATGCATTTTGGTAATAGGAATAAAAGCATAGACTATTTTCTAAATGGGGAGAGCATTCAGAAATCGGAAGTGCTAAGTTGACTTGGGTATGCTGGTGCAGGATTCCCAAAAGTTAATATACAAGTTGAATCAGTATTAAAGAAGGATGTAATGCTGAGGCTTTATAAGACACTGGTCAGTGCATTTTGAGGATTGTGAGTAGTTTTGTGCCTCATATGTTAGGAAGGATATGCTGGCATTGGAGAGGGTCCAGAGGAGGTTTTTGCAAATGATCCCAGGAAAGATTGGGTTAACGTATGATGAGCGCTTGATGGCACTGGGTCTGTTCTCACTGGAGTTTAGAAGGAAGAGGGGGAACCTCATTGAAACTTACGGATTAGTGAAAGGCCTGGATAGAGTGGATATGGAGATATTGTTTCCATTAGTGGGAGAGTCTAGGACCAGAGGGCATAGCCTCAGAATAAAAAGGACGTACCTTTAGTAAGATAAGGAGAAATGTCTTTAGTCAGAGGGTGGTGAATCTGTGGAGATTCATTACCACAGATGGCTGTGGAAGCTGTTATTGGGTGTTTTTAAGGTGGAGATTGACAGATTCTTGATTAGTAAGGGTGTCTGGGGTTATGGGGAGAGGGGCAGGAAAATGAGGCTAAGAGGGAAGGATAGATCAGCCGTGATTGAATGGCGGAATAGACTTGATAGGCCAAATGGCCTATTTCTGCTCCTATGACTTATACGTTCATTGCTATTGGTGAGATCAGGGAGGTACGGAAGCTTTTTTTGGGGGAAAGGGAATTAAATTATTCAGCCTGGTTTTGCTCACAGTATGTGGGATGATATGACTAGTTTGAATTAGATTTTGCTAAATTCTTCTGGCAACAAATAAACAGTTCCAATGATCCAAGGTTGGCTGTGGGACTAAACAAAATAGATTTTTTTTTTAAATCTTACTGCTCTATGGCAATCTGTTAAACCATGCCAAAAGAACAAGAGGATTAATTGAAATTAAGGCTTGTCTGTGCAATCCTTAACCAAATATCCATTTTAGCTCAATTTAATTCAATTTATTCCATCTTAAAAAGTGCCAAGAGATGATGAGCTATTTTGTAAAACTTCAATAATACATATGCTGGGGGGCTATATGTCATAGGAAGGAGATTAAAGCAGATTTATAAGAACAGTTTGATGAAATACCAATATAATACAATATATGTCTGAAGAACGGTCTCAACCCGAAACGTCGTCCATTCCTTCTCTCCGGAGATGCTGCCTGAGTTGCTCCAGCATTTTATGTATACCAATATAAAATGTATCTTCTTGCATGAAGCTACACAGATTATAATTTTGACCATGCAACAGCCTGAAATACCACAAATGAAGTCACCTGTGAGTTTGAAAAATCTGTGTGATGCTCTTCCTCCCCAGCATATTTGCAACTTTTAACATGGTTGACTTCCACCATGTTCCTTTACAGGCATATCAAATGCAACAACCACAATAAATATGCAATAAATGATCAGTTATTCTAGGTAGACCATGATAGTGCAAAGACCAAAGTACGTAGAACAACTTTGGTAATGCCAAGTCCATACTGGTCGCGTGCTGATTGAGTCAATCCGATAACTGAACTTGTCCTACACATGCCTTCCTCATCTAGATTCTGCCTTGCAGGAACAGGTGGACGATACAGAATGTAATTTGGTCTCACCTCTCTTAAACCCATCTATTACTACTGTAGTGTAAAGCTGCATATTCAGTATTAAATCTTATATGAGCTGCAGTTGTTTCAAATAATCACTGGGAAAGGCAAAGCTATTTTTTTCCAACCGTATCACAGATTCCATCCCTTTCTTGAACATTGCCTCGCTTTGAGCCAGATTTCTCAATTTCATTGATCCTCAGCTGATCTTGTGGCTCAATATTCTGCTTATGACAAAGTATGTATTTCCACAAGCAAGGCCAAGCCCATCATCACTCTCTCCTTTGCTTAGACTTTCATTCATGCCTCTGAAAACTGTTCCAGTGGGTAGAATTATACACAATCTTACAGAACTGTAAACAGTAGCTGTTCTAAAGCAGTGACGCTCATATTTGATTCCCCATCAAGGTCCCCTGACTTCCCAGTCTTTGCAATCATTGTTCGTTTCCAGTTTTCTTGCCTCTAACATAGAATTCTTGTCCAGGTAGTTAGAAGCTGATATAAATTGTAGCTTCTTGCATGAAGCTACACAGATTATAATTTTGACCATGCAACAGCCTGAAATATCACAAATGAAGTCACCTGTGAGTTTGAAAAGTCTGTGTGATGCTCTTCCTCCCCTCTAGGGCAGAGGGGAAAAAATTACCGAAAGGCCTGTTTCCGCGCTGTATCTGCAAACTAAACTAGTGTGTGAATGTGGGATCGCTGGTCGGCACGGAATCAATGGGCCGAAGGGCCTGTTTCCACGCTTAATTTCTAAAGTCTCATGTTTTACACACCTCTGCTAGGATATTTTTACCGTGTACCCTATTACTGCTATCATAATTTTGCACGCATTAATTTGGTCTCTCTTCAGCCCCAGGGAAAACCAGTCCAGCCTTTCCAGTCTGTCCTCATAACTGAAACACTTGTCCCTGGCAACTGGTGGATTCCCTGATGAATCTCCTCTGTACCCTCTCCAGGGAAGTCACATCTTTCTGTAGTGTGGTCACCAGAATGCATACAATACTGCAGCTGTCCTTACCTTTCACCCTTTAGAGAAAGAACAGAATGGCTCTGAACTCTTGCTATTTCACATTTAGCTCACTCCCACTTGCTGCAGGTAGACTTACCTAGTAAAGTAACTGTTTGAGAACACCACCTCATAATCTACTTCGGCAACCTACAGCCCAATATGAACACTGAATTCTCCAATTTTAAGTTATGCCTCCCTACCCCACCTCTCGATCGTCTTTCCTCCTAGCCCTCCCGGCCCACCTCGACCCAGCATGCACACATTTCTCTGACTACTACCACCCCACTCTCTCTGCTCCTTTCCACTCCTCCAGTGTTCATCTCCCACCCCTCTCATCTCCGACTTCATTTCCCATTATATCTCCTTTCCTCATCCACCCATATCCGTCTCTACAATGTTATATTCCACTCTTTCCTTGCCTGACACCCTTTTATCTCCTTTCCATCTCTAGCTTTTGCTAGTTATTGCACCCATCTACCAATCAAACCGCCTCGCCTGCAGCCACCCTATGTCAAACCTTTATGTCTGGCTTTGTCAACTTGCCAAGCTTTTTTCCAGCTTCCCCTCTTCCAGTCAGCCAGATGAAGGATACTGCCCTGAAATGTCGTGTTTGTGTTTTTATCTCCATATATAAGAAATTTGTTTCCAGGCTTCTAGGGTTTTTCTTGCTGTTTCTACCTTCTATATTCTGGAGACTTACTGCATTCAGTGTCTCTTGTGTCTTCATTGTTAAAGCTTTAGGATTTCAACCACAAGTGAAACACTGTCATCCTTAGACATCGGCAATTGATTTACATCATGTGTGTATTGCTGGAATGGCCGGCTTTTATTGCTCATGTGTGTGCTCTTGAGAAAGTGGAGGTAAGCTATCTTCCTACTCCACTGCAATGGTGAAGGCACTGCTCTGTAACAGTATAATGATTTAAACCCAGCAGTAAGTCAGGATATGTGACCTGGGAGGGGAACTTGCAGAGGCTGTCTCCTTCCTTTCAGCTGATGCACTAATATTAGGCACCACTTTGCTGAACATTTTAAAGTAAGTTAGATATTTTGGTTTAATGCGAAATAAAAAGAGGATTCTAATTAAAATCCAATTTAATTTATGTTTTTTTCCACCCTTAATTGTAGGCAATTGATTGCCTCTAATAACTAGAGGGACTAACAAGGAAATTAACATGAATTCTGTGGAGCTAGCTCTAATTGTTTAAAAAGATTACTTCACACTTTTCCAAGTCTCCCACACAATGCATGTGTACAGTTACAGTAAAAAATCCATCCGCAATGCTTCCAGATTATTTCCCATTTATCAGACTGCAGGAAACTGGCTGCCTCACAGTATGTCGCATGTCCACTAAAGGTTCTGTTTAAATCAGGATGTGCCATGCCAGAGGCAAACTATTGTGTCTGTCTACTTTGAAGTTTTCATGAAAACAGGACTGTGCGGCTTTTTGATTATTATGGTGGCAGAATTTTAAATGTCAAAAATTGCAGTTAGTTTTGGAGGAATAATATGTATCTTGTAACAGTACCAAAAGCAAAATGATGTGTGAAACAGAGAATTAATGTATGGATGAGTTTTCATCAGCACTAGAGAATGTTAGCAACCAAACATGCTTTAGGTTGCAAGTAAGGGCTTATAGAGGAAGCTGGGAGAAGAAAACGAAGGTAATGTCTGTGATGAGGTGGAGACTAAGCAACAGAATGTCGCATGTGGTGGTAGTGGTGCGGTGGAGAGAAGATGGTGCTATGAGTTGGGGTTGATCTGTCTGGAGCATACGTAAGTAGGAATTCAATGAAAACAGCAGAAATAAAACTGCTGTAACAGTTGTTGCTGGAACTGAAATAAGAGAATACTGGAAATCAGCATGTTAGGAAACATTTGTGGAGAGTAGTGATGCAGATATTACAGACTAATGACCTTCCATCACGACCAACCAGTTCTGAAACAAGCTGTAAAGACCAAATGATCTGGACTGTTGTGTTTAAGAAGGAACTGCGGATGCTGCAAAATCGAAGGTACACAAAAATGCTGGAGAAACTCAGTGGGTGCAGCAGCATCTATGGAGTGAAGGAAATAGGCAATGTTTCGGGCCGAAACCCTTCTTCAGACCAAATGATCTGGACTGTTGAATAGAATCAGGAATTGGAAAATATGGAATTGGGTCCTTTGGCCCACCATCAAGTACCTATGTTTACTGCAAGTTGAAATTCTCCGGTCCAGCATTGTGTCATACAATTCTAGTGGTCCAGCACATTTGAATCTGTATTTCAGATCTATACTGAATAACTATTTCTTATCAAAACATGCCAAGATCTAAAATTAACTAAGAGGCATTTTCATGTGAGCAGATATCACAGAGCTGGAGAATGTAATAGGAGTTTTTACAGGAACTAGGGTGATGGATAGATTGAGGAACTGGTCACCTGAAATGGATATTGATTACTAACGTATCCCTGAGATAGAAAGAAGATAGTCAAGAAAAGGAAAGCAAGAGTGAAAGATGGGCCAGGTGAAAGTGAGACTGAGCTAGAAATTGGAAGCAAACGGGATGAAGGCTTTCAGGTCTGTATGAGACCAAGAGATTCACCTATATTTGGACAAGGTGAGGGAGGAAACTTTAGTAGAACTAAATCCCACAGAGACATGCAAAACTGGACGTGCAGGAAATGAATAGAATTAACAGGAAGTTCATTGTGAGAAGGAGTTCAATCAGCCAAAAGAGGGTGTTGATGATGAAGTCTGGTGTAGTTAGAGAAGGATTAGACATCCGTAAATGAAAATAAGTTAACTAGATCTTGCAAAGTGGCAGAGGGTGTGAGCGGAGTTATGGGTGTAAGTTTGAAGAAACCAGTTACAGGAAGATAGAATAGTCAAGCTAATTATAAAGAAATTTTGTGTTGCAAGAAATGATGGGCCTTCCAGGATAGCCCTATTTGTGGTTAGCAAGAATATGTAGGTTGTCCCTGTTGAGGGACTATGAGGCTGAAGGTTGTTCAGATTAAATTAGATCAATGACTGTCTTGGAGGTGATAGAATGGTGTGCGCTGTTGGTGTATTGACGGACTTTGGATACATCATGGCAAAATAATAGACAACACTAACTTTGTTCTAAATGGTGCATTTTGTTTCCTTGGCAGATCTGTCGAAGAATAGACTGAATGAAGTTCCGCTGGAAGTATGCCACTTTATCTCCCTGGAGACATTGAACCTGTATCACAACTGCATCAAAGTCATTCCTGATACAGTCATCAATCTGCAGGCATTGATGAATTTAAACTTGAGGTGAGCCTAATGATCAGACTGTATTTGAACAATCTGTGGTGTGAGCACACATTCACATTCAGAATCACAATCATACAGTATTCCGCCTGTTGTACCTGTTAATCCTATTTACCCGCATTAAGTCTATACCTTGGGATTCAAGTATTTGTCCAGTTGCTTCTTAAATGCCACAAGACTATCAGCCTCCACCACCACTTCAGACAGCACATTCCATATTGCAAACACTCCTTCCCCCTCCGAATCCTAAATCTCCTACCTCTCTCTTTGAACCTATGCCTTCTTATCTTATATGAATTAAGTTGGGGATTATTAGGATGGATAGTAAAAATCCATTTCCCATGGTGAGAAAAAGGTTATTTCTATCTACACTACCTACTCCTATTGTAATATTCTATACTTTCAACGTCCTGTGTCTGGGGGAAAAAAAAGACCAGTTTGATCAGTCTCTCTTTATTATCGTAATGCTTTCAATTCAGGCAACATCCTGGTGAATCTCCTTAACACCTTGTCATAGAGTTGTGCAACACAGAAGCAAACTCTTTGACCCAACCGCTCGATGCCAACCAAGATTACCGGAGCTAATCCCATTTGCCTGCGTTTGGATAATATCCCTCTTTCCAATCCATGTAACTGAGCGTCTTTTAAACATTGTAATCGTTCCTGCCTCTGAGTTCCTTTGGTAGTTCATTCCATATACCGACCGCCCTCTGTGTGAAAAGGTTACCTCGGATCCCATTTAAATATTTTTCTCATCCTAAACCTCTGCCCTCTAGTTTTAGACACTCTTACCCTGGGGGACAGAACCATCCACCATTATCTATGCCCCTTGTGATTTTATAAAACAATGCCATTTCGGCCTTCCTATGGTGTCGCAATTAGAACAGCGCATAGTTCTCCTGTTCTAACCAGTGTTTTATAAACCTGCAACATACCATGACACAATACTAGTCATTCACTGTTGGAGCTGATGTAATCAATTTTTACTTAAAAATTAGTTCTCATTTCCATGGGAGTTGATGAGGTCAGGAGGGGACATGGTTGAGGTAGATACAATTATGAGGTATATATGCCATGGAATATATAAATTAAACTGCAGAAAATCTTTTCCCTTATGAGAGGTGAATAAATGAGGGAACATAGATTTAGGGCAAAGGGTAAACGATTTAGAGAGGATCTCGGGGGGGGGCGGGGTTTATTAAGTTAGGATTAATATAGGTGGGTGCCTTTTGACGGCGTGAGGTGGGTGGCCAAATGGCTTGTTTCCTTTGATGAATTGCTATATATTTTATTACTAGAACCATTCTGTACCAATCCCCTTTTACTCCCAATATTATTATCTTCAGTTAAGTTGATTGGAGAAAATTAGTTGGTGACAGACCTGTTTCATTGTGATGAATATGGCTTTATAACCACAAAATGCCTTGTGTAAAAACTGAAAATAAAAAAAGTTATTGACTTTCTGCAAATAAAATGTAAAATTCTCGTGGCTTCAGTTATGGAATTGTTCTAACCAGTTATCTTTCCAAATTGTTGGGTGAAATTGACGGTAATGCTGAGTGAATCATTGTGTCCCTAAAGTCACCTCTGTGTGAATCAAGTATGTGGAATTTCACATAAAAGCATTCCCACTTCCAAGCTGGTCCATTCTGGAAATTTGAGTTATGTCAGCTGAATGGCCTATTTCTTGAGCAACAATACAGAGATTTCTCGGAAGGACTGGAACTTTACTAAAGCTCATTCAGGAAAACTTTGAGACATGCGAATGCAGATACTGGAATCTGGAGCAACAGACAATCTGCTGGGAGAACTCAGTTGGTTGAGCAGCATCTGTTGGGGGAGGGTGGGGAGAAAGGGATTGTCAACATTTTAAGTCACAACCCTTAATCAGGACTCCTTCAGCAGATTGTTTGTTGGTTCAGGAAAAATTTGAATAGCTCAATAACCCCGTACAAAGGACCAAATATTTGTTACAATGTGACTGCTTGAATGGCTTCAACAACATCTTTGCAGCTAAATGTTTTCTACTCCTTCCTGTTATGGTGTATTTAACTTGATAATTTGATGGCAAAAAACGGGGAGCATTCAGGCTTTAAATTTAATGGCCTAAATGCAATCCACGGGGAAGAGAATTGATTATGGTGCACTAGCACTTAATGATGGCACAAGCTGTGAGTGCCCATGTTGAGTAGGCTCCCTGCTGCACGTGTACAATGACTGCCGGAGGTTTTATTAAAGCTATTTGTGAACCAGTTTGTTAACTAAGGGGCACAGGAACATTATGGCTAGGTTACTGGGCCAGTATCCAGGAGTCTGGAGGAGGCCTATTTCCACCATAGACATTATGGGAATTCAAATTCCAGTTACTAAATTAATCTCATATGAAACACTTGTATCGGTTCTGATGACCATAGAATGGCTGGATCGTCATGAATATTCATCGCTTCTGGGCAGTCCTCAGGGTAGAGGTTGACTTGCTTTCACTCCAGTTTGTGTATTTTAATGAGGCTTATATGGGAATGCCAGACTCTTCCATCGTGATCGGAAACTTGTTAGTTAGGGGGACAGACAGGAGATTTGGTGACAGCAACAAGACTTCAGGATGATGTGTGCCGAACTGGTGTCAGGGTCAAGGATGTCTACGAGCGGTTGCAGAACATTCTCAAGGGGGAGGGCGAGCAGCCAGAAGTTGTGCAGATTGGCATAATAACATGGGTAGGAAAAGGGATGAGGTCCTGCAAATTGAATATAAAGTGTTAGGCAGAAGATTAATAAGAAGGACCCTGGGGGTAGTCAAGTCCCAATTATTCCCAGTGTCACATGCTAGTGAAGGTAGGAATAGGAAAATAGGACAGATGAATGTGTGGCTCAAGGATTGGTGCAGGGAGCAGGGTTTGAGATTTTTACACCGTTGGGTCACTTCTGGGCCAGCGATGACGTACTGGAGGAACAGGTTGCATCTGATCTGGAGGGGGATCAATATGCTTCCAGGGAGGTTCACTCGTGCTGCTCAGGAGGATTTAAACTAGAGAGGTGAGGGGTGCTTCAGAGAAGTAGATCAAAAACAAGGAGGAGTGATGGGAAGGTAGAGGTTAGGATAGTAAGTCTCAAAGGAAGGACAGGCAGGGAAAGTTGAAGTTACGTGATTATGTTGATGAGCTAAAGAGCATTTATTTTGATGCAAGAAGTATTGTGGAGAAAGCATGAATGAATGAATAAGTTTATTGACCAAGTATTCACATACAATGAATTTGCCTTGGTGCTCTGCCCGCAAATGACAACGACATACAGTGACAGTTAGGAATGACACATAAAACATTAAACATTAATAATAAAACATTATTGATTAAACATGTGAATCAAATAAAATACCAGAGCAAAAGGAGACTACAGATTTTTGGTTATTGAGTAGAGCTACTACTCGTTGAAAAAGCTGTTTTTATGTCTGGCTGTGGCAGCTTTGACAGTCCGGAGTCGCCTTCCAGAGGGAAATGATTCAAAGAGTTTGTGGCCAGGGTGAGAGGGGTCAGAGATGATCTTACCCGCTCGCTTCCTGGCCCTTGCAGTGTATAGTTCCTCAATGGAGGGAAGGTTGCAGTCAATAACCATCTCAGCTGATCTGACGATTTGCTGCAGCCTCCAGGTGTCGTGCTTGGTGGCTGAGCCAAACCAGACCACGATGGAGAAGGTGAGGATAGACTCTACGATGACCGTATAGAATTTGACCATCATTGCCTGTGGCAGATTGTGCGTCCTCAGCTGCCGCAGGAAGTACATCCTCTGTTGTGCCTTTTTGACTGTGGAATCGATGGTAGTCCCCCATTTAAGGTCCTTGGAGATGATGGTGGTTCCCAGGAACTTAAAAGATTCCACAGATGTGTGTTGTTGATGGTGAGTGGGGTGAGGAGAGGGGGAGCTCGCCTCAAGTCTACTATCAATTCCACTGTCATAAGAGCATTGAGCTCCAGGCCGCCAGCTGTGTCACTTAGAGCCTGGATCAGTGCTTGGGACTATGATGTTGTAGCCATTGCAGAAATGTGGTTGCAAGAGGAACACGATTGGCAGCTCAATATTCTGGGGTTTCGATGTTTCAAATATGATCAAGAGGGCAGCATAAGAGGTAGAGGAGTTGTGATACCAATTGGGGAGATTGTCACTGAGGTACCCAGAGAGAAGATACTGTAGGATGCGTCCGCTGAGGTGATTTGCATAGAGCTTAAAAGTAAGAAAGGTGCATTGAGACATCCACAAACAGCTATTTTGCCGCAAATCACTGTGCAGTTTAATTGCATGTGATGGCTGCCAACTGTCTCTTTCCTTCTGTGCTATGTCCATGAGAATTAGTTGCAGGTTAGAACTGGATATGAGTTAAAACATTCATTTTTTCAGTTGTATGAGAGTAAAGGCAAAGTGTGCTACAGATTCAAGTTACATGAGACATGTAAAAGTTCCATCCTGGGCAGTGAAATGGATTCCTCAAATAAAACTCAAATTGTTTCATCTTTAAATAGTTCTATATTGTGCATTGTGTTTAAGCCTTTGGCTGCAACTTAAGACGGTTCTAATCTGACGTGAAATGATGGCCTACGAATAAAAGAGAAAAGGCAAGATATTTAACACGTGGATTTATTTTTGGAACTGGTTGTACAGTTTTAACAGAAGGCGATAATTCCATTGAAAGCATATCTATTAAACGACTGAGGCTAAATTAAGATTTGTAATAAGATTGTTTGCAATAAGATTGTTTGCAATGTGATTATTTATTTGTTTATTTATTTATTAATAATTATTAAGGTGGTTATTAAAACAATAATTGCATTTCAAGTAAAAGCTATTCTGAAATGTAGTCACTGTATTGATTCAAATGATATGCCCTATCTCTTCCAGTCGAAATCAACTTTCTACATTGCCATTGTGCATCTGTGCCCTTCCTCTTAAAGTGTTGGTAGTCAGTAACAATAAGCTGGTGTCGCTTCCAGAAGATATTGGACAGTTGAAGTGTTTAATGGAACTGGTATGTATTACTTTATTGTAAAGTGCATTTAATAAATTTAGTCCATCTAACTATATTCTTTTGAGCTTCCCAGCATCCGTTCTTATATTTGGTGTCAATTTTAATCATGTAAGCCAAAATGCAATAATTAGCACACTGGAGGTAAATTTCTTATGAGAATAAAATGTCATTGTCAACATTCTTAGTAATAGATCCACATTGATTATAAACGTGAACAGACTGATTTAAAGTGTTTCAAATATTTCAAGCACTTGGTACCCCCAGGACAACATTTCCATTTGGATAAATGCAGGTATTTTTCTTGAAAGTTTGGCAAATAGTATTGTGTTACATTTTTCCCTTTCGCTGATTGAGAATCCAAAAGATTATACTGAAAAACACGTATTAAGGGGAGAGTGCAAATAAGATGAAAGATGCTCCATAAATTTGAGTTCCTAAGAAAGACATGGAGGAAACTGGAATGGATCTTGATTTCAATGCACAATGTAAGTTGGAGAGAATTATCAGTAAAAGATCATCAGCCTGTCCCTCTGAGTTACTCCAGCTTTTTGTGTCTATCTTCAGTTTAAACCAGCATATGCAGTTCCATCTTACATATTTTAGGTAGGTCTTCATTCCCATTCTAAGCAGTTAGCAGTTTTCAACTTGGACATACCTGAACTTCATGGAAAGAGGAATAAAAATTACTTATAGTTAAAAGGGGAGCTGGGGTCCTTGGAGGTAGCTTCAGCAATTAATTATATAAAATATAGTGTTTGTTGCATTTTCCACAATCTCAATGTAGTGTAACGTGCAGTTAATAAATACCTTTTGAACGCAGACATTGCCACAATGAAGAAGATTACAAATGTATATTTTTGCTCAGCAAAGCCCCATGAAGAGCTAAGAAATACAGATTTGGTTAACCTATTTAAGGAATCAGCATGGACAGATCCCCTCTACTGTGCTGAGATGTCAGCTTTGATTTTGAGCTAAGGTCTCTGATGTAGGACTTGAACCCAGAATCTGAGAACTTGAATGATTGACCCAAGCCTGTATGATGAGTTTAAAGTAGGAGAAAACAATGAAACAGAAATGTAGGAACTTTTGTGTAGATTTTACCAAAATGTTGTACTTGCATACAGGTCAACTCATCATCTTTCATGTTTGTGTATTATGATAACCACAATATATTGTGAATCAAGTTTGTGGTCCAAGCAAACCAATGTTTCGTGACAGTCACATTCCATCCCAATGATCTGAATTTCAAAACTTTGCTAGGAGTTGAAATGGAATGCTAAATACCATGTCATTCAAAGAAAGAATGTGATATGTGATTTGGTATGTCAGTATTCATTTCAGCAGAAGAGATATCTGTACACATTTTCTTGCCACCACTGTGCTGATCGCAAATTGTGCTGCTCTTGTTTCTTGGGGTAAGATGGAAGCTGAAAAATGAAGAGAAAAAAATCAACAATGTGTAGGTTTAGGTTTGCAATCTCAACACCACATCCATGTTTGCCCTCCATTTTCAGTTCAAGGCAAAGGCTAGATTTTGTTTAAGGAAAAGGGTGGAGCAAGAGTGATATACGGGGAGGACATTTGGGATGTAGTGAGTCATGGGAAACTTGAATAGGATATGGTGCAGTCTAGTTACACAACTAGAGAATATATACAGTAATTCCCGGCAATGAAGACGCACCCCCATTATGAGTTGCTAACTTTTGGAAAAAGGCTGGCGGGACAGAATCGGTGGGGGGTGGAGGATGACGGCAATTGGAGAGATGGTGGGGAAAAACGGGAGCACACCAGGAGAAGTTGAATCAGTTGTGATCTTATTGAATGACAATACTAGTTCAAGGGATCAATTGAGGTTACTCGCGCTGACACAGGAGTAAGCTCCACCGCCCCCTGTCCTGTTATCCATCGCCCGCTGACCCGCTCCGCTCCGCTCTATGAACTTTGCTCTTGAGCTGGTCCCCTCACTGTCCGGTCTCCGAGCCAGGTCAAAAATAGGGATAACGAGAATTTCGAAACTAATCGCTATTGTTTTTGTGCGCGTCTGTTGTCAAGGCAGCAGCATTCTTATTCTCTCTGTTATTCTCACTTGACCAACAACCGCCACACACCTCCAAAGCGTGTCCCCATGCAAATTTCCATTGAAACACATGGACCGGGCATTGAATGCCATGCAGTGTCACCCAGCGCAGCAAGTGAGGCCATGTCCTGCTCCCGGCGGTAGTCGGAATTTAAGGATTTGCGGTGAGCGGCTGACATGAGTGAGGCCAGCGAGCGGCAGGAGAGAGGTGTTCAGACGGAGAGCACTGCCAGAGGTGAGCGGGGAACTGAGGCCAGTTGGCCGTGATGTCCGGATCCCAATGCACAGCGCTTTGTGTTTCGGAGATGGGTAATGTTATTGATTTGTAATTAGTTGACAGAGACTTAATTTATTAATTCGGAATATCCAGTGGAATGGGATAAATGTAATATTAAAATGACATGCAAGGTGTTTATTGTCATGTGTCCCAGATAGGACAATGAATTTTTTGCTTGCTGCAGCACAACAGAATATTACAGAACATAAATACAGAACTGATCAGTGTGCCCATGTAGCATTGACCATATATATACACACATAAATAAACAGATAAAGTGCAATAGGCTGTTATAGTTCAGAGTTTGTTTGATGGTGAGTTTAATAGCCTGGTGGCTGTGGGGAAGAAGCTGTTCCTGAACCTGGATGTACCAGATTTCAGGCTCCTGTACCTTCTACCTGATGGCAGCGGAGAGATGAGTGTGTGGCCAGGATGCTGGCAGCCTTTTTGAGGCAGCAACTACAATAGATCCCTTCGATAGTGGGGAGGTCAGAGCCGATGTTGGACTGGGCAGTGGTCACAACTTTCTGCATTATTTTCGCTCCTGGACACTCAAGTTGCCGAACCAAGCCACGATGCAACCAGTTGCATGCTCTCTACTGTGCACCTGTAGAAGTTTGAGAGAGTCCTCTTTGACATACCGACTCTACGTAATCTTCTCAGGAAGTAGAGGCACTGATGAGCTTTCTTAATAATTGCATCAGTGTGCTGGGACCACGAAAGATCTTCGGAAATATGCATGCCCAGGAATTTGAAGTTGTTGACTCTTTCCACCATCATCCCGTTGATATAAACGGGATTGTGGGTCCCTATCCTACCCCTTTCAAAATCCACAGTCAGTTCCTTGGTTTTGCTGGTGTTGAGAGCCAGGTTATTGTGCTGGTACCATTTGGTCAATCGGTTGATCTCACTTCTGTACTCTGACTCGTCACCATCAGTGATTCATCCCACAACAGTGGGGTCGTCGGCGAACTTGATGATGGAGTTCGCACTATGTCCGGCTACGCAGTCATGAGTATAGAGTGAGTAAAGCAGGGGGCTGAGCACGCAGCCTTGAGGTGCTCCCATGCTAATTGTTATCGAGGATAACACATTTCCACCAATAGGGAGAGATTGTGAATGAGGAAGTCGAGGATCCAATTTCAGAGGGATGCGCAGAGACCCAGATCTGAGAGCTTGGTAACCAGCTTGGAGGGGATGATGGTATTAAATGCCGAGCTGTGGTCAATGAATAACAGCCTGACATATAAGTTTTTGTTGTCCAAGTGGTCCAGAGCGGAGTGTAGAGCTAGTGAGATCGCATCCACCGTTGATCTGTTGTCGCCTATCCCGGAATTGGCTGTAGCGCCCAGGTCGCCTGTGAGCCTCAGTTCTGCTCTTCGGTCCCGGGGGCCTCTCGCAGCCACTCGAGCTACTGAGTGATCCCCGCCCCCCTCCTTCTCAATGCTCCTGCCCGCCCCGCAACTTTACCCCTCGTGGCCCAGCCATGCTGACCCGGGCCAGACTCCCCACGCGCTGTGGAAGGAACTCTTTCCCCCCCCCCCCCCCCCCCAGCGGTGCTGTCCTTTTACAGCCGCTGTACTTGGGGATAGCCAAGTCTATCTTTCTTGGCTAACAATCTAACCTTCGACCTCCAGGACGCAGGTAAATTTTCGGGCCTTATTTTAGGGTAAAAAATAGCGTCTTCATTGCCGGGAAATACGGAATGGTTGCCCTCCAGTTTCAGTTCAAGGCAAAGGCTAGATTTTGTTTAAGGAAACAGGGTAGAGCAAGAGTGTGGTATTAGGGGAGGAAATTTGGGATGCAGTGAGTGATGGGAAACTTGAATAGGATACCGTGCAGTCAAAATTACATAACTAGAAAATATATATGATTTCAAAGGAGATGACAAGGAACAGGAAAACAATCAGAGGATAAGATAGATAAATGGGTCCAGGAGGCACAGTGTCGACAATTCCAAATGACACAAAAAAAAACACTTTTGAATGTGAGAATATAAGATTTAAAATAGGTCATTAGACCCCCTGGAACTCTCTGCCACAGAGGGTAGTTGAGGCCAGTTCATTGGCTATATTTAAGAGGGAATTAGATGTGGCCCTTGTGGCTAAGGGGATCAGGGGGTATGGAGAGAAGGCAGGTACGGGATACTGAGTTGGATGATCAGCCATGATCATATTGAATGGCGGTGCAGGCTCGAAGGGCCGAATGGCCTACTCCTGCACCTAATTTCTATGTTTCTATGTTCTATGTTTGTGCCTGCTCCATCATAAAATAAGGTAATGGATGAAATAAGCAAGGGAACATTATTTTTTTGGGGGGGGGGAAGACAAGTATTAAACTGGAATTGCTAGGATTTAGGAGACTCAGAAATATAAAGAGAAAGTACAAGTTAATCCAACTGCAAGGAAGACATTGAGATTTAGTATTCAATAAATGGAATACAAATTCCTCAAAAGTTGTGCTAATCCTGTTCTTATTATTTGCTTGAACCACAGTTAAATTATATTCCGGTTGAGAGCCCAATTTTGCAAGGAGAATGATACACTAAACATTTTTAAAGAACTTTGATAATGCCATGATACTGGAAGGAGAAGAGCGTTTTTGATATTTGAATGGTTTTAAGACATCTAGGAATTGAGTTGGTAACAAGAAGACATCAATTCAAAAATCCACAGAAATATGAAGGAAACATTTTTTTACTCAAGTGGTTGGGAGGCGGAATAGCTTTTAAGGGTCAAACGTATAAATAATTAGATAGAAACCTTTCAAAGATAAGTGGAAGGGGCAGAAAGTCCACAGTTTATCAGAGCCGACACAGGTATGAAAAGCTGATTGACCTTGTTTGTGCTGTACAGTCATATATTTCCATAACTCTACTGGTGGGTCACTCTGAAACTTTTCAGGACAGTAATATTCTGTTTTTAATTTGCATTCTCTTATCTTTCTGGTCTCAAACTTAAGACAGAATGATGCATTATGTTTGGCATTCATTACATTCTGAGCATCAGTAAAACCACTAACTCCTCCAACTATTTTGGAGATGTGGATCATTTAATGTTTGCCCATGGTAGATATTTTATGCTTGCTGCTCTTCTCTGTGTCACTTCCCATTTTGATGCATTATGACAGGCACATTATTTTGTACACCTCTTACCAAGTCTCAAGTGAGAGTTGACCATTGCTTTGCTTGATAAAGACTCGGCACAACTTCTGTAAATGTGTATTCCACTTTCCAACTCGGTAGCAATCCTTGCCCTGTCTTCTGCTTACTTCTCTCTTACTGTCAGCTCAATCAGCTCAATTGGTCAGGCACAGCACTATGGGTATACACTCACCTTTGAGTCAAAACATTGGGATTGAGTGGGAAGAAAGCGGTTCATGGAAATCAGCGTCCTGTTCCAGAGTCAAGCACAACATTTTCCATCACGTAAGATTTTAATTGTTATGCGGCAACCAATCCCTGCCAACATTATACTCCATTTAAGTCACCTAATTTTCTTCACGTGATGACCCTTCATTGGTACTCTGTATGATATTGGATGAAACCAAAACCCTATCTGCTCCTTAAGATGGCTAAAGGATTTTGTGTTTCAAGGAATGACAAGGATGTCCTGATCAACATTGATGCCTCAATCAACACAGGGAGACGATTCATTTAGACAATAAACAATAGATGCAGGAGTAGGCCATTCGGCCGTTCGAGCCAGCACCTCGATTCACTGTGATCATGGCTGATCATCCACAATCAGTACCCCGTTCCTGCCTTCTCCCCATATTTCTTAACCCCGCTACCTTTAAGAGCCCTATCTAACTCTCTCTGGAAAGCATCCAGAGAATTGGTCTCCACTGCCTTCTGAGGCAGAGAATTCCGCAGATTCACAACTCTCTGGGTGAAAAAGTTTTTCCTCATCTCCATTTTAAATGGCTTACCCCTTAGTCTTAAACTGTGGCCCCCTGTTGTACCTGCATGCTCACTTTCAGTGACTGATGAACAAGGACACCCAGATCTCATTGTAACGCCCCTTTTCCTAACGACACCATTCAGATAATAATCTGCCTTCCTGGTCCTATTATCAATATCACTAATATATTGTATGATCGTGCTTTCAAAAATGGTGGCTCCATTTTCTGCATTGAAACAGAAACTTTATTTTAGAAATATGTCATTATCCATAAGGAAGCTTGGTAAAAATCTTGAGTCTGGGAAAAGCATTAGATAAATGTGGGCTTTATCTATGTTTTATTAGCAGGTGCTTCCAGCATGCGTTCTCGCTTGTCAGCACATTCTCACGGATATCCCTCTGTTGCCACCATGTGCCATTTCACCATGATGATGTAATGGGGATGATTATTGAGCTCTCTCAGTGCTTTTAAGCATAGTTCCCAATAGGCTCAGTATCCCAAATCACGGAAGCAGACCTGTCAGCCCAGCAGAAAGCACCTATCTAAAACAAATTCCATTTAAAAGCACTTGGTCCAGTGGCGTGGCGATTCCAATGCCGTGGTCCAATGCCGTGGCGATTCGTGCTCATCTGGATGCACAAATATGGAGTGAAAATCTGCTTCCCTCGCCTTCTCAAACAAAAGTTTCTAGATTTCAACCACCCTGTGGGTGAAAATGATTCCTCCTCCGATCCAATCTAATTCCTCTCATTATTTCGTACAACTTTTGCCAAGTCTCCTCTTTTTCTCTTTTGCTCCAAGCAAACCAAATTCAGCCGATTGAATCTCTTCATAGTTGAAATGTTCCATCCCAAACAACTTCCTGGTGAATCTCATCTGCACCTTCTCACTTCCTTCCTAATAATGCGGTGATCTGAACCACACGCTGGACTCCAGCTGTGGTCTAACCAATGTTCTATAAAGTTTTACCAAGTTCTCCATGCTCTTACGTTCTGTGCCACCATCAGGAATCTTTGGACATAGACCAAGGTTCCTTTGCACCATTGTTAGGGCGCAACCATTTTTGGTATATGTGATGCTCTTTTTTTAACACCCCTTCCCCAAAAAAACCCAAAATGCAACACCTCACTCTTACATGAATTGGCCATTGCTTGGCCCAATTTACCAGCTCATCAGTGTTGTTCTGTAGCCTAAGACTACCCTCCTCACAATCAATTACAGCAGTTGGCTGCGCAATGCGCAGTTGATAGAGCCACGGCCTCACAATGGCAGAGACCCAGGTTCAGTCCTGACCTCGGGATGCTATCTGTGTGGAATTTGCATGTTCTCCTTATAACTGTGTGGGTGTCCTCTGGGTGCTCTGGTTTCCGCTCACATCCGACTCATGGGTTTATAGGTTATTTGGCCTCTGTAAAAAGTGCCCCATGTGCATAAAGAGTGGATGTGACAAAGTGGGATAACATGGAACTAGTGTGATAAGGTGATTGATTGTCGGCATGGACCCAGTGGGCCGAAGGGCCTATTTTCATGCTTTATCTCTAAACTAAACTGATGAAACCTCACTGATTTTCATATCATCTGCAAATGTAATATAACATGTCTTGTGATTTTTCTCAATCCTATCTGCCAGTTTTTTTTTGTGAATGCACTTTGCCCTCATAATTTCTTTTTTAAGCATCCCTCCCTCCTCCGGTACCCGATACTCACTGTACCATCCGGTGCAGTGGCACAAAGCTCTGTATACATTCGTATAGGTAGTTCGAAAGAAAACCTCATAATAACTTTGTTTTTGCTTTTTACCATTCAGGACGTGAGTTGTAATGAAATTACAACTTTGCCACAACAAATGGGACAACTTCAGTCGCTCAGAGAGTTGAACGTCAGACGAAATTATCTGCAGATTTTGCCAGAGGGTGAAGCTGTTTTTGAATTTCTTGATATCTTGCTATTTCCTCACGAGCCAGTGAAATAGTTCATGTAAATACTGAAGCACTTCATTTTTTCTCCTGCAGAGCTGGCAGACCTCCCTCTTGTGAAATTAGACTTTTCCTGTAATAAGATTGTATCGATACCAATCTGCTACAGAAACATGAAGCATCTACAGAATATACAAATGGATAACAATCCACTGCAGTCTCCGCCAGCACAGGTCAGTCATTTACTAAAAGATATCCAATGCCATTTTAAAAATGCCCTTTCTGGTGCTTTGAAGATAGATTCAATGTAAACTACTGCTGAAACTGCTCTTTGCTCATATGGAATAAAAACATAGCACATCGGCAATATATGTGGAGAAACTGGTAAGTGAACTTTATAAGGTGAATGAGTTTTCATCAGACTAGAGAAAACTTAGACATCAAACATGATTTTTGCAATGAAGAAGGGTGTAAAAAAAGAGTGGCACAGCAGTGGAGTTGCTGCCTTACAGTGCCAGGGCCCCAGGCTCGATCCTGACCTCTGGTGCTGTCTGTGCGGAGTTAGCATGTTCTCGCAGTGACTGCATGGGTTTTCTCTGGGTGTTCCTGTTTCCTCCCACATCCTAAAGATGTGTGGATTTGTAGGTTAATTAGCTTCTGTAATAAATGATCCCTACTGTGTAGTGTATATTGGTAATCGCTGCTCGGCGTGTACTCGACGTTTGAAGGGCTTGTTTCCATGCTGTATGTCAAAAAAACACAATGGTGGTGGAGCTGATTGAGAAAGGCCACTGATGTCTCTGTGCGATTGTACAGGGCTTCCTGGGATCCCATCCAGAGCACATTTCTTGCCTCCTTAGCTGAGGAAGATGTTAGAATCTTTCCAACACTGACCTTTCCATCCTGGGCCTCCTCCATTACCAGAATGAGGCCACACGCAGACTGGTGGAACAACACCTCATATTCCGCTTGCGTAGCTTACAACCCAGCGGTATGAACGTCAAATCTTAGCTAACCTCTAATTTCCCCCCCTTTTCTCTTCGCCACCCCCTCTAATTGACCTCCAAACCTTTGGCATGTGGGAGGAAACCGGACCACCTGGAGAACCTACGAAGAACCTACGAACTCCGTACAGACAGCACCCATAGTCAGGATCGAACATGTGTCTCTGGCGTTGTAATGTAGGAATTCTACCGCTGCGCCACTCTGCGGCCTAAATTTCTAGGCCTCATCTTTACCATAGATGCTCGGTCCCTTTACAGTTCCATTCCCCACCAGGAAGGTCTCAAGGCCTTCCGTTTCGTCCCCAAACAGAAATCCAATAATTTTCCCCTCATGAACTTGTCCTCAGCCTAAACAATTTCTCTTTTGACTCCTTTCACTTTCTTCAGGTTGTAGCCATGGGTGCTTGCATGGGCTCCAGCTATGCCAGCTTTTTGTTGGTTATGTCGAATAGTCCTTGTTCCAAACGTACACTGGAACTATTCCTCAGCTCTTCCACCACAAAATCGACAACTGCATCGGGGCTGCCTCCTGCAGCTGTGCAGAACTCATTGATTTCTTTAACTCTACCTCTAGCTGTCACCCTGCCCTCAAATTCACTTGGAATATCTCCAACATCTCTACAACATATAATCCTCCGAAATTTCCGCCATGCAACACGTAATCCGAAGTTTCTGCCACCTCCAACGGTATTCCACCACTAGCCACATTTTCCCATCTTCACCCCTTTTCGCCTTCCTCAGACTGTTCCCTCCGCAACTCCCTGATTAACTCATTCCTTCCCACCCAAACCACCCTGTCCCCAGATACCTTCCCCTGCAACTGCAGAAGATGCAACACCTGTCGCTATACCTCCTCCCTCAAGTCTGTCCAGGGACCCTGACAGTCCTTTCAGGTTATGCAGAGGTTCACTTGCATCTCCTACCTCATCCGTTGTTCAAGATGTGAATTCTTTACATCGGTGAGTCCAAACGCAGACTGGGCGATCATTTCGCGGAACACCTTTGCTCAGCCCTCGTGAACCAAGCTGATCTCCCGGTTGCTGGACACTTTAATTCTCCTTCCCATTCCCACACAGACCATTCCGTCCTCAGTCTCCTCCATTGTCAGAGTGAGGCTAAACGTAAATTGAAGGAATAGCATCTCATATTTCGCTTGGGCAGCTTACAGCCCAGTGGTATGAATATTGATTTTTCTCACCAGGTTAGCCCAGCATTCCCTCTCTCGTAATCCCTCCCCCACCCAAGTCGCACTAGCTTCTCATTTTCACCCTACAAACAGCTTACAATGTTCTGTTTCCTTTATCATCAGTACTTTGTTGCATATCTTTCATTCATTGTTCTTTATCTCTCCATATCGTCGTCTATATCGCTCGTTTCCTTTATTCCTAACCAGCCTAAGGAAGAGTCTCGAACCGAAACATCACCCATTCCTTCTCCCCAGAGAGGCAGACTACATCTACAACAAACCTACCTACTCCCACAGTTCTCTGGATTACACGGCACCCCACACTGCCACTTGCAAAGATGTTATCACCTCCTCTCAATTTCTCCATTTCCGTTGCACCTGTTCCCAAGATGAGGCTTTCCATTCAGGGATATCCAAGATGCCCTCTTTCTTTAATAAAGTTCCCCCCCCCCCCCCCCCCCCCCCTTCTGTCATAGATGGATCACTTACCCATGTCTCCTCTGTGTCCGTTAGTTTTTGCTCGCACTCCTCCTCCTCCCACTTGGAACAAGAACACAATCAATCTGAAGAAAGGTCCTGATCTAAAACATTACCTATCCATGTTTTCCAGAGATGCTGTCTGACCTGCTAAGTTACTGTAGCACTTTTTTGGGGAAATCTGCATAAGTAGTTCCTAGTTTCTAAGTTAAACTGCTGTAGGAACTCATCAGTTCTGACAGCAACAGAGGAGGGAATGTGCAGATGGCATTTTGTGTCAGGACTCTTCCTCGGAACCTCTATTTCCTCCACAGATGCTGCCTGACCCACGGAGGTCCTTTCGCAAATTGTTTTTTGTTCAACATTTCAGCATCTGCAGTCTCTTGTGCCCCCGTGTATCTTTACTTCTTTCCTTTCACCATTCAGGGACCCAGTCTTTCCTTCCATATGAAGCTCTGATTCCTTTACTCTTATGATTTACCATCTACATTTGCTGCTAACAATATTGTTTTCTCCACATTGGACTCTGCTCAGAACAACTCCATTCAGTCAGCCAGGGTAATCCTGTGTTTCCAGCTGCCGTCACTTCTCCAATTTCAAATAACCAGCTTTTACAAATTGATCAGAAATGTCCAGATCTAATAAAGCGTCACAAATCTGACATTTTAACTCTGCCTCTCTCTCCATAAATGCCTAACCTGCTGAGATTTTCTGTTTTTATTTCCAATAACTACAGAATTTTACTTCTCTACCCAGTGTCGGCAGCTCCAACAGTTTTTAGAAAAAATTAATTTCATTTCCTGTCTTGATTTATCTCCTCCTGTTAACATTTCTTCCAGGCAGATTATCTATATTTAACAAGCCTTCACTGCCCCTCTCAATATGCATCAATAACCCATGTATCATTCAGTCTCTTGGTCTCCACCTTATCCGTTAGATTTTTCCTCACCTTTCTCCACCTTTCCTCTCCATCTTGAAACATGTTTCTCGACCTTTTCAGTTCAGATGAAAGGTCATCGAGCTGAAAAGTTCAACGTTATCCTGCCTGACTTGATTAATATTCCCGTCATTGTTTTTTTTAGATTGCCAATATTTTAGTTTTTGATTCCAGTGCTAATATGGAGCCAGTCATTGGAGGTGGCTTGTTGTGATTTCTTGTAGCTGTATAAAATTTTGGTTAGTATTGTTTGCAGTTCTGGTCACCCTAATACAAGAAAGATGTGGAGGATTTGGAGATGATGCAGAAGAGGTTTTCTCAGCCTGATTTGGAAAACCTCAGAGGGTATTGGCTATAAAGAGAGTTTGGATGAAGTTACATTGGAGCATCAGAGACTGAGGGGAAACCTAATAAAAGTACATCAAATTATGAGAGGGCTAGATAGAAACATAGAAAATAGATGCAGGAGTAGACCATTTGGCCCTTCGAGCCTGCCATTCAATATGATCATGGCTGACCATCCAAAATCAGTACCCTGTCCTGCTTTCTCCCCATATTCCTTGATTCCATTAGCTCTAAGAGCTAAATCTAACCCTCTTGAAAACATCCAGTAAATTGGCTTCCACTACCTTCTATGGCAGAGAATTACACAGATTCACAACTCTATGGGTTAACAAAGTTTTTCCTCATCTCAGTCCTAAATGGCCTACCCCTTATTCGTAATAGGGTAGACTGTCAGAAGCTTTTTCCCAGGATAGAAATGTCAAATATTAGAGAGCATAGCTTTAAGTTGAGCATAGTTTAAAGGAGATGCGCTGGGCTAGTTATTTTTATACATAGAGTGGTGGGTGTCTGGAACATGCTGCCAGAAGTATTCGGTGGGCCGAGGGACTTATTTTCCATGCCAAAAGTGAACCATTTTGGTAGGAAGAAAAAGGAGAGGCAACGTTATTCAAAGGACACTGCTGTAAAAGGGGAATTGAAGGAGAGGAACTGGAGAGGTGAATGGCTACACGTCATGAAAGCAGCAGGGCGGGTTTAACAAGATGTATCTGGGCTTTATCAATAGCTTATAAATTCTGGGAAGTGACGCTCAACCATAATCGACACGTGCCCTTCGTCAGCTGGACTATTGTGTTTATTTTGGGAAGGAAGTGGAGAGCCTAAAGGAGATTTATCAGAATAGTTCCTGGGAGGAGGGGGATGGAGAGAGTTGGATGTTATTTTTTAAAGAGAAGGTGGAGGGGAAATCTGACAGACTTGAATAAAATGAGGTCTAGACAGAGTGGATAGTGGGAGTCTATTCCCCTTGGTGAAGGGTTGAATGAGAGGTACAAAAGAAAGGGGAAGAGAATTAAGAGCAGCGAGAGGAAAAATGTTTTACACACAGGGTGTGCTTGGAATCTAGAATGCACTGCCTAATATGTGGGTAAACGCAGGTTCCAATAAGGAATTGGGTAAATTTTACAAGGTTGCAGAGAAATAAACAGGGAGTGGAAGTTGTAAGTTGCTCTTTTGAGAGCCACCGTGGATGTTATCTGCTGTAACAATTCTCTGATTCTAACCGAGCTGCAGATGAAGAAGTTAATCAGCAGGTGAGAATAACTGCCGTTGATGTGGATAGGAATCTTGAGGAAATATTTGGAAAAGAGAAACTTTCCTATACATGTATTTTTCTATTGATAACCACAGCCCCAGCACATCATAGAAAGCATATTGATGTTTAATAAAGTATCTTGGTACAGATCCAACACCGATTTGTGCGGCAATTGTTGGTCCAGTGCCCCCTTTATTCCAGTCATAATCTAGAGAGTACACCTGAAATGTGTGGAATTTGCTCCTTGCGGATTCCGGCCTGGCTTGAGCTGGCAGATCCGTTTCCATGACCGACTTTGCCGGTATCTCGGTCCCTCGGAGGCCAAGGCGAACCGTTCATGAACCGTTGGACGCCTCTCGGATGCCATAACCTCTGTTGGCTTGACAAAATAAATAATCCAGAATGGCTCTGGACCCAAGAGTGCCAGAAAATCGGGGTGGGCCTATAGAAGTGTTAATAGAAGTGATTGTCAATTTCCAGAGTATACATCCGTGTGCAAATTAATTGAATACACTAGGATATAGGTGTCAACTGCTCTACATCGGTGAGACCAAGCGCAGGCTTGGCGATCGCTTCGCCCAACACCTCCGCACAGTTCGCATTGACCAACCCGATCTCCCGGTGGCTCAGCACTTCAACTCCCCCTCTCATTCCGAATCCGACCTTTCTGTCCAGGGCCTCCTCCATGGCCAGAATGAGTCCCACTGCAAATTGGAGGAGCTGCACCTCATATTTCACTTGGGTAGTTTACTCCCCAGCGGTATGAACATTGACTTCTCCAATTTCAGGTGGTCCTTGCTTTCTCTCTCCTTCCCCTCCTCTTCCCAGTTCTCCCACAGCCCACTATCTCGGTCTCTTCCTTTCTTCTTCCCGCCCCCCGCACCTCCACATCAGTCTGAAGAAGGGACTCAACCAGAAACGTCACCTATTCCATCGCTCCATAAATGCTGCCTCACCCGCTCAGTTTCTCCAGCATTTTTGTCTACCTTCGATTTTTCCAGCATCTGCAGTTCTTTCTTAAACTAGGATATAACAAGTCAATATACATGTCGCAGGGCTACCTTTTATTCATTATCGTTGCGCCATTATGTCTTTAGTACATGTGTGTCCACCACGGTTCTTTATCGTCTTTGACAGGATTTGGCATGGAGTCGATCAGATTCTGAGTCTCCAAGAATTTTTTAATCTCGATTCCACAGCTGAATTATGGCCTCTGTGAGCTCTGTGTCATTGTACAGTTCTTTCCTTTCAGTCTCTCCTTGATAATTGACCACAAATTCGCAATCGGATTCAGGTCAGGCGAGTTACCAGGCCAGTCATCATTCTGTCAACTGGGTGCAGTGGACCAATACCGTAGTAGCTGAAAGAACCTCAGAACAGCATTTCAGGATGTTTGACAAACTCGTCAATGTGATATATTCTCACTGGCTCCGAGAATGATCTCCAAACTTGTTGACTATGATGGATTTTGTGAATTGCTTACGAGTTCTTCTCAAAAGACGATAAAACATGGGTGGATGATGCAATCACTGATGCAATGCAGGTTCAAAGTTGTTACTTTGTTTTTAATTTATTTTGAATGTTATCAGTTTTAAAGATCAAATGCTGGACATAGAAAGTCATCATATGAGAAAATAAAATCAGCCCATGATTCAATTAATATTGCACAGGGATGTATCTCTTAAGTGATCTCCTGTTATGAAGTGATTGCTTCCAATCTTTACAGACAATGGAACCTGAGGGTTCACCTTTTTCCACAAAGGGTGGTGGGTGTATTGAACAAGCTGCCAGATGAGATAGTTGAGGCAGGTACTATTGCAATGTTTAAAATGCATTTTGACAGCTACATAGAATAGCTTTGGTAAGATGTGGGCCAAATGCAGGCAGGTGGGACGATTATGGATGTGGGAATGTTGGTTGGTGTGGGGAATTGAACCAAAAAGACAAAACCAGACTTAGGCAATGCAAGATAATGTAAACTTTGGGCAGGTCCCATCGACGTTAATTAGAAATACATAACTAACATGATCAGGTTTTTTGAAGAGGTGACATTCGTGATCGATGCGGATAGGGCAGTGGTAGGATGTTGTCTATGTGGATTTTAGTAAGGCATTTAATGAAATCTCCCATGGTATGCTGATACAGAAGATTAAGATGCATGAAAAGGAGATATGCGGAGAAACTTCTTTACAAAGAAGGTGATGAGTGCCTGGTATGCACCGCGGTTGAGACTGATACAATAATGGCATTTGAGACATTTTTGGATAGGCATGTGAATATGCATGGAATGGAGGGATATAGATTATGTGCAGATAGGTAAGAGATGGTCTTGGCATCATGTTTGACACAGACATTGTGGGCTGAAGTGCTTGTTCATATGCTGTACTATTGTATGTTCTACATATGATGAGATCACCAATGTTCTGCAGCATGAAGTAGACTCAAATTGTAATGGTAAATCTTTTAAATATCTATGATTTACCTTCAAACATTCTTAAGATCTTGTGAATAACAAGTACTGTGGTTCTGTCTTTACAAGTGAAGTAAATAAGATATTCCATTTGATGCAGCTGGTATGTATACCAAGGATCAATAGCAAAGAGTTGTCAATTATGAATATCATATCTCTTTCCCATGACTTCCAATTATTGGGGTTTACCAAGGCAAAACAACTACCTGGGTTACCTGTCTTTGAAGAAAGGCCTGCAGCATACTAAGGTTGCGGTTGATCATGTTTCAATTTCCCTTTTTAGTATTTCATGGAAAGCTATATGCTGGAATTTAGAAGGAATAAATAATAAAAGTGTAGGCTATTTTCTAAATGGGGAGAGGATTCCGAAATCAGAGGTGCAAAGGAACTTGCGAGTGTTGGTGAAGGACTCCCAAAAGGTTAATTTGCAGGTTGAGTCAGTAGTAAGGAAGGCAAATACAATGGTAGCATTCATTTGGAGAGGTCAAGAAAAGAAAAGCAAGGATATAATGCTGAGGCTTTATAAGGCACTGCAGGCCACATTTGGAACATTGTGAACGATTTTAGTCCCCAATCTGAGGAAGGATGTGCTGGTGTTAGAGATGGTCCAGAGAACCATCTTTACGAGAATGATCCCGGGGATGATTGGGTTAACAAATGAGGAGCATTTGATATTTCTGCGCCTGTACTCACTGGAATTTAGAAGGATTAGGGGGAATCTCAGTGATAACTACTGAATAATGAAAGGCTTAGATAACATGGGCGTGAAGAGTCTGAAGAAGGGTCTCGACCTGAAACATCACCCATTCCTTCTCACCAGGGATACTGCCTGTCCCGCTGAATTACTCCAACTTTTTGTGTCTCGTATCTTCGGTTTTAACCAGCATCTGCAGTTCCTTCTTACACAGGATGCTTCCAGTAGTGGGAGTCTAGAACCAGTGGGCATAGGCTCAGACTAAATGGACGTACCTTTAGAATGGAGATGAAGAGGAATTTTAGCCGAAGGGTGGTGAGTCTGTGGAATTCATTGTCACTGACAGCTGTGGAGGGCAAATCTCTGGGTGTTTTTAAAGCAGAGATTGATAGGTTCTGAATTAGTAAGGTTGTCAAAGGTTAAGGGGTGAAATGGGGTTGAGAGGGAAAAATGGAACAACCATGATCGAATGGCAGAGCCGATGACTCGATGGGCCAAACAGCCTAATTCTGTTCGAATGTTTTATAGTCTCATGGAATTATGCTCTCTGAGAAATATTTTCACAGTAGAGAATTTGAAAGGCAAATCACTTTAACTCTGTGTAACGACTGACCCTGACTTGCTCATTCCTACAATAAATTAAAATTCTAGAATTATTTGCCCCTCTCAGACTTGCCGTCCTTTGAAATGTTAAATGTTGTCAGAATTTTATTGCTTTCACACTAATGAAAAAAATGCAGGACATTCACCTAGAAATGAATTTTGTACAAGCTATGTCAGTGACTTATGAACATTTAAACCTCCTTTTACTTGGTTTACATTTTGATCCTTTGGTTACATCCTTCCTTGAGTATTGTGCTCAGAATAGCCACACAGTTCTCTAGCTGTGGCTGAATTGTGATTTATTGCTCCTCTATTACATTTAGACACAAGCCATATGTGACTTTGTATTCATACTAATCTACATCATAATTCATTTGCCAATTTCATGCTGATTTAACATTGTTAATAGACTCTCTTGCTTTGCAGCAATTGTCCTCTGCATTAATTGCTCATGATTTATTGCTGTCTGCAAATTTTTAAGATAATGAAAACATTTAATAGGGTAAACAGAAATAAACGTTTCTGCCTGTGGGGAGTCTGAAACTAGAGATCGAAAATATGAAGGAGAAGTCTGAAGAAGGGTTTCGGTCCGAAACGTTGCCTATTTCCTTCGCTCCATAGATGCTGCTGCACCCGCTGAGTTTCTCCAGCTTTTTTGTGTACGATCGGAAATATGGGCTGGTCACCAATAAAATGGATAATAAAATAGAAACTCTTTGGCCTGAAGGATTAGAATGGAAAGTGGTATCAAAATTAGGCAAATAGCATGCATTTAAGAAGGAGATAGATGGAAGGGTAAAGAAAATAAAGATAATTAAAAAATGCTTATGCTGATAGAATTAGATTAAGTAGGGTAGGAGGATGCTCCCGTGAAACAAGGCATACATGGGTTGGTCAAAGTTAAATGATTTAATACTTTGCACAGAACTCTAGGAATCTATTTGCATAAATCCAAGGACATCTTGAGTTTCTGGTTGCATGTCATTTCAAAACTCCTTTCCCATACCTGTTCCCACATTGACCAGAATATCATTGGCCTTCTCCGTAGCCACGGTGAGACCGAACCCAAAGTAGAACAGAACCTACTTTCCTGTCTGAGTAATCTACATCCCAATTATATGAACATTGAATTTTTCATTTTCAGGTCATGTGTTCTTTCTCCACTTCCACCGGTCTACCCAGGGTCTTTCTCTCATTGTTCACGCTTCCTTCCCTCCTTCCCTGTTATCCAGACTCATCATCCTCTCCGACCAAGTTCCATCTACCCGTCACCTAGTTTCCTGTTTCTTTTTTCTTGGATCACCTTTCCACTCCTCTCTCCCCCCTGTCACCATCTGTCCATCATGCACACCAAAGCTGGTTCTACTTATCGCCTACCAACACCTCACCCTGGCCCTTCACCTCTTTATACTGACTGTTTCCACTCTACACACTCAGTCCTGATGTAGGGTCTTGACTCTGAAATGTCAACCATCCATTTGACTCCAAAGATGCTGAATTACACTGAATTTTTCCAACAGTTTATTTTTTGCTCCAGATTCCAGATCTGCAGTCTCTATTGTCTTGAGATCTGTGAATTAAAGTATTTCATTAGTCCGTACTTAAGGATGTCTTTAAAAACAGAACCTGTTCATTACCCAAGGACAACCTGAAAATGATTCCAAAAGCATTGCATTGATAGTTTGACAACTCGCTGAAAAGCTCTTTAACTGTATGGTCTATTTATTTATTTATAGTGTTAAGCAAATGAGGAATGGTTAGCTTACTTTGTAAATGTCCTTCTTTATGGAATATGGGTCAATCATCTTTTACATAATTCCATTTATTCTTCCTTTGAATAATCCAACAGTGATTCTGCTGCTTATATTCTTACTATATTTTAACTTCACTTCATCAACTATGTCTTGTCAGTGCCAGTTCTTTTTCATGGAGCCGAGGTACTAGACCAGCAATGTGGTTGGGAACATTAGAAAAACTTCTTATGTCACCAATCGTGCGATAAAGTTGTTTCCAAGAATAACACTGTGCTTGTTATCTCCCTTTCACACAACCCTCTGCTACCACCCAAAAAAATATAAACCTGGCTTCACGAAGTGGTACAAAGGTATGTATGCATGCACAAGCTGCCTTCTGCTGACTTACCAAGTCAACACTTGGAAAAAACCCCCAATCTGTATTGACAAGTAAAGGTTGGAGATGCACTTGTAAACAAAACACTGAATGCATTTGCTATAGATGCAAAATACAAGGCCTTAATAAAATTGTATTGATAATTCTTACTAGATAACAAAAGATATATTTCCTGGTGATCCAGTTTTGTTGAAGTAAGTTAACTTGTTTGTTATTTTGTATGCTGAGTGTTATCCTTACAAAATTGATTATTGTTGCAACTACCTGTGATTTTCTGGGACAGAGTGATGTTGCGTTACAGGGGTAAAACTCTGTACAAAGCAAACCTGAAGATCTTACTCCGTCATGTACTTGCTACATTTATGACTAGAGCCAGGATTATGCCATAAATGCATTTTCATGCCTTTTTCATGATCGAGTGCCTAAATCAGCCTTTTTTTTTTGGCCGTTTTGCTTAAAGGTCGCGCTATTATCTCTAGTTGTACCATGATTACAATGACGTTTTCTATGTTAACATGTTAATATTAATGTTATTATTAACGTGTTAACTGTATAACTTTCAAGAAAACTTCCACCACTGGGATGAAACCGGGGGCGCCACCGTCGGTCATTTATTCGTTCGTGCCGCTGCTCTCCGGTTCAGGCTTCTCTAAGATCTATTTAAGAAAGAACGGCAAATGCTGGAAAACTCAGCGGGAGGCAGCATCTATGGAGACAATGCATAGGCGACATTTTGGGTCGAGACCCTTCTTCAGACTGATGTTGGGGGGGGGGGGCGCTAATAAGAAAGGAAGAGGCAGAGACAGTAGGACTAGAAGGGGAGCTGGAAAGGGGGAGGATGGAGAAGACAAGGGTTATCAAAAATTAGAGAAGTCAATGTTGATACGCTGGAGTGTAAACTACCCAAGCTTGTCTCCTCATTATATTTACTGCTGGCTCCAGTCGCAAATCTGAGTTTCGATTGATCTGTGCAAAGCATTCATTGATGCTGGAATTCCACTGTAGAAATTGGAAAACAAACCTCTCAGAGGTTTTTTAGAGAAATACACGGAGGAACATATACCAAGCGAGTCTTCATTATGGAAAAATTATGTTGATAGCAACTTCAACATTGTTATGCGGAAAATTAGAGATGAAGTTGCATGCAACAAAATATGGATCTCAATAGACGAGACAGCCGATGCTGTGGGGAGATATGTTGCCAATGTGGTCATCGGTACACTGGAGGCAGGTCAACCATCAAAGGAGTATTTGTTGACATCGGAAGTATTGGAGAAGTCAAACAGCTCAACGTTTGCTCAGTTGTTTACATCTTCACTTGCTGTACTGTGGCCAGAAGGTATAAAACACGAGAATGTTCTTCTGTTTGTGACTCAAAGTTTTATTCCCCAAAATGTTGCATTTGACATGATAAGTTCAAGGACTTCATACAATTGCCAAGCACATACGTAGCTTGATTCCAAATGTCGATCGCCTAGTTTCCAATGTCAAGAAAATCTTCCTCAAAACACCATCACAGGTGCAGTTGTTCAAGGAAATGGCACCCGGGATTCCGCTCCCTCCTCAGCCCATTTTGACTAGGTGGGGTACATGGCTCTCTGCTGTACTCTACTATTCTGCAATTTTTAAAAAGATAAAAGAAATCGTCAACTGTTTTGAAGAAGAAGAATCTGCTGCAGTCAGGATCGTCTGTGAAATCATGCAGATAAAGTCCCTCCACCGTAATCTTGTGTTTATTGCTTCCAATTTTGCAAACTTCCCACAAGCTATCACTTCCCTTGAGAAATGTGGCGAAACATTAGTCAATAACTTGCAGGTTTTCAACAAAGTAACTGACGATATTCGTAAAGTTCCTGGCGATGTAGGTAAAGGCATACAAGGAAAATGTGAGAGAGTGATTTTAAGCTAACAAAGATCTTGAAGAAATAGAAAACATAGCTAAAGTACTCAAAGGTAGTGGTAATGAACAAGATATCAACATGAATATACAGTCTGTAGCTTGTTTCGGGTATGCAACAGTGACCTCAGCTGAAGTAGAAAGAAGTTTTTAATAACTGAAGCATATTCTGTCTGACAGATGGCATAGTTTACCACCAGATAATTTGAACAAAATGTTAGTAATTATGTGCAACCAGGCAACTTTGGTCATTTAATGTAGTATATCTTTATAAATTTTAGCTATATTTTGCTGTGGAAATAAATGCCTTTTTTGTCAATAAATGCCATATTCGCGCCTTTTTGTAATTTTATTATTCCTTTTTGCCTGCCTATTTCAGGGTTTTTTAGTGCCTAAACATCTTGGCTATTTATGACCATCAGATGCTTATTTTTCAATTCCAATTCAAGTTACTTTTCTGGCACCATTTTTCCCTTCAACTTTTTGTGGGGTTGCTCTTGTGAGTAACATAATGGGCTTGTTGAAAGTACATCAAACATTCAAGTATGAAAGTCAGAGGTGGTCATTTAAAACAACAGTTGGTGTTTGCTTGCTGATGGCTGTTACGCATAATAGTTTATTGAGATTGATTAAGAGAATTAGTTAGTTGTTAGTCTGAAATGAAAGATTATCAAATTATATATTCTAGGAATATTATATTTAGATTTAAATTATTACAAGTTTGCTGTTTTATCATATGCCTTAAAAAACACTGTTGATTTATTTAAGCAAATGCTGTAATTTTTGAAAATGCATTCTAAAGAAAATAATTACTCTTTGTTAGATCTGCATAAAGGGCAAAGTGCACATATTCAAGTACCTGAACATAGAGGCGTGTAGAATTGATAAGACTGCAGAATGCCTTTATCAACCGTCAATGGAAAAGGCCCCTGTTCCACAACGTGTTTGTGGGAGGTACGTTTCAAAACCATTCTTTGTTTTCTTGAGACCTGTGCTATAATGTGAAGTTTATGTTTCCTTCTTTACATGATCTTAACAATGTAAAATCTTACGGCAAGAATAATTAGATGCTGAAAAAAGGATAATTAATTTATATGTGTGGAGTGAGATGATACACTGATGAATTAAGCAAGTAGTTTAACTGTAATCCAGTGTTTTTAAATCAGGATGTTGGGAGGCCTGGTTCACAAAGGGAATGGAGGCTCCGTGATCAGCAGGAAGACCTAGCTGCCAAATTTCACAACACCCATTTCCCTTCACAAAAGAAACACAGTTTTTCTCCCCATAGCACACCTCTTCCGTTGAAATGTCCAAATAACTATTCTTTTTCATTTACGTCCATCTTTTTCATTTTCATGATCAAAGTTTATTGCTGGAAGGGCACAAAATGCACATATTTGCTGACTTTTAAACATTCTTTCGCACAAATGTAGAGAGGTCACATCAATTGAACTATTTGGCCAAGTGACCTCTGCAGGATTTTACCTCCATATAATACTTCACGACTATCTAATATAATCATGAACACTCATTGTTTGTGCATCAGCTACAAATCCTGGAAGTGAATTTTACAGCACTGCAATCTCTAATGAGATTTATCTTCCTCGCTAGGTGCCTGCACTGTCTCATACTCCTTGATCCTGCTCGTCCTCTTGCTCATCTCCCCCCACCCCTGGCTCCTTCCTTCCATTCCCTCTCCTCCCTCTCCCTCTCCCTCTCCCTCTCAAGTCAAGTCAAGCTTATTTGTCACATACACATACGAGATGTGCAGTGAAATGCAAGTGGCAATGCTCGCGGACCTTTGTGCGAAAGACAAACAACCAAACAACCAAACAAACAAACTATAAACACAATCATAACACACATATTCTTTTACATAATAAATAATGGAAGGAAAAACGTTCAGTAGAGTTAGTCCCTGGTGAGATAGGCGTTTAGAGTCCGAATGGCCTCTGGGAAGAAACTCCTTCTCAACCTCTCCGTTCTCACCGCATGGCAACGGAGGCGTTTGTCTGACCGTAGCAGCTGGAACAGTCCGTTGCAGGGGTGGAAGGGGTCTCTCATGATATTGTTGGCTCTGGAGTTGCACTATAGTTCCTGCAGGGGGCCAAGTGAAGTTCCCATAGTGCGTTCGGCCGAACGCACTACTCTCTGCAGAGCCTTCTTGTCCTTGGCAGAGCAATTCCCAAACCAGATGGTAATGTTCCCGGACAAGATGCTTTCCACCGCCGCTGCGTAGAAGCACTGGAGGATCCTCGGAGACACTCTGAATTTCCTCAATTGCCTGAGGTGGTAAAGGCGCTGCCTTGCCTTACTCACGAGTGCTGAGGCGTGTGATGCCCATGTCATATCCTCGGAGATGTGGACTCCCAGATATTTAAAACAGTTCACCCTATCCCCAGGATCCCCATTTATCCTCAATGGAGTGTACGTCCTCGGATGATGTGCCCTCCTAAAGTCCATGATCAGCTCCTTCGTTTTTTTGATGTTCAAGAGGAGGCTGATATCCTGGCACCAGAGTGCTAGATCAGCCACCTCCTCCCGGTAGGCCTTCTCGTCGTTGTCTGAGATCAGGCCCACCACCACAGTGTAATCAGCAAACTTAATTAATGAGTTGGAGCTGAACCTAGCCACACAGTCATGTGTGTACAGGGAGTACAATAGGGGGCTGAGGACGCAACCCTGGGGCGATCCTGTGCTCAGGGTGAGGGACTTCGATGTATTCCCTCCCATCTTGACTACCTGGGGCCTGGCGGTGAGAAAGTCCAGGACCCAGGCACACAGGGAGGTGTTGAGCCCCAATTCCATTAGCTTCCCGGCCAGTCTGGTGGGGACTATCGTGTTGAAGGCTGAACTGTAGTCTATGAACAGCATCCTCACGTAGCCCCCCTTCTGGCTGTCCAGATGGGAGAGAGCGGTGTGCGAGACCTGGGAGACCGCATCGTCTGTGGATCTGTTCGGACGGTATGCGAACTGCAATGGGTCCATGTTCCGAGGGAGGAAGGCGCAGATGTGTTTCTTCACCAGCCTCTCAAAGCATTTCATGACTACCGAGGTAAGGGCCACCGGACGGTAGTCATTCAGACAGGCTGGGGAGGCATTTTTTGGTACCGGTACAATGATGGATTTTTTGAAGCAGGCAGGGACCACGGACTTGTCCCTCTCCCTCTCCCTCTCCCTCTCCCTCTCCCTCTCCCTCTCCCTCTCCCCCTCTCCCTCCCCCTCGCCCTCTCCCCTCCCCTCTCCTCCCTCCCTCCCCTCTCCCCTCCCCCTCCCCCTCCCCCTCCCCTCTCCCTCCTCTCTCTCTCTCTCTTCTCTCTCCTCCTCTCTCCCTCTCTCCTCCCTCTCTCTCTCTCTCTCTCTCTCTCTCTCTCTCTCTCTCTCTCTCTCTCTCTCTCTCTCTCTCTCTCTCTCTCTCTCTCTCTCTCTCTCTCTCTCTCTCTCTCTCTCTCTCTCTCTCTCTCTCTCTCTCTCTCTCTCTCTCTCTCTCTCTCTCTCTCTCTCTCTCTCTCTCTCTCTCTCTCTCTCTCTCTCTCTCTCTCTCTCTCTCTCTCTCTCTCTCTCTCTCTCTCTCTCTCTCTCTCTCTCTCTCTCTCTCTCTCTCTCTCTCTCTCTCTCTCTCCCTCTCCCTCTCTCTCTCCTCCTCTCTCATCTCTCAATCTCTCCCTTCCTTCAATCTCTCCCTTCCTCTCCAATCTGTCTCTCTCCGCTCTCGCTCTCTCTCTCTCTCTTGCTCTCTTTTTTGAGGCTTGCAGGCAATAGTTAGAACGAACTATGGGGCAGAAATCCAGTCTAAAATGATGGTGCCTCCTGGTGGGCAATGTCACTGAAAACTTTATTTGAAGCTCTTAGGTTTCCTTGTATTGAGTGCAGCAGCCTGACATGTATGATTTGCTTGCATGAGCAAATATGCAAGGAGGTTGTTTTTGTATTTGATAGTTTCAGCTGTATTCACTGCTGACTTTTGAAACGTCTTGACTCTTGAAGTTGGAATAAGAGAGAATCATTTGTGGCGTTCTGTTCTCAACATACATGCAGAAGCTTCTGTTTCTCTAACACCAGAGAAAATTCACAAATTCTCTATATATAAAAAAAACCTTCTCTGATTCTTCATGCAGATCAGAGGCCTTGGGAAGAACATCTTTCTCTCATTTGTTAAGTTTTCATGTATTTTGATAGTTATTTTATGCTGACATTGAGATGACAATGCATGGTTGTTTATACCTGGTTTGAAAGTAGCACAAACAGTAGCCATTTTGATTATTATTTGATGCCTGTTTTGTTCCTTGTAGGAATTTCTACGGTTCCCTTTTCTTGACTATGTCTGTTTGTATAGTATGGGGTAGCAAAACTATCTTAGCAATTTGATGATACTGTGTTGATTTGATCCACTACCTGTTATAAATCAATCACATATGTTTTGTAAAATCCATGAGAGAAATGTATTACTTAAAATAAGCAAAGGGCATGGAAATTGCAGCTTTAAAAAAATTAAGCCAAGTTGTATAACAGTAGCAGTGGAAGTACAACATGTGTAGTTGGAGGGGTTGATCTCTCACTGTGTTCTCCCAGATTCTGTCTGTAACTTCAGAGCCAGATGGAAACGACCATTTACACATTCCTTCATGGATTCCCCAGAAATGTTAATGTGAAATTGGGGTACTTCCACCACCTAATACAATGTTCCACATTGTTGAATTATTCAGAGCTGCTGCATGATATTACAAGATTCATCCTAGTGTGATAGGGTGGGATGGGAGCACGCAGGATTTGCCTTATGAAGAGAGAATACGCAGATTGTGTTTGTGCTCTCTTGAGTTTGGAAAAACGAGAGACAATTGTATTATAATATTAAAAATTCTAAGAATCATCATAGGTTAGATATAGGGAACATGTTTCTCGTGGGTGGGGTATCTAGAACCAGGTGTCACTGTCACTCAATAAGGGGTCTGCTTAGGGAGCAAACTGAGATGAGGTTTCTTCACTTAGCGGGTGACGAATTCTTGGAATCTTTGGCTCGGGTATTGGGGACATTGAAGACAGACCTGCAGATAGGAAGAAGGGTTTCGGCCCGAAACATTGCCTATTTCCTTCGCTTCATAGATGCTGCCGCATCCGCTAAGTTTCTCCAGCATTTTTGTCTACCTATGATTTTCCAGCATTTGCAGTTCCTTCTTGAACAGACCTGCAGATTGTTGGGTGTTAAGGAAATTAAGGGATACGTGGTTGTTGCAGGAAAGTGATGCTGAAATTAAAAATCAACCGTAATCTTTGGGAATGCAGGAGCTGGAGCAGGTGTTTGGTGCCTTTCTCTAACGTTCTGTATTGTTAAGATCAGCAATGTTGTTGGAAAGTGTAATTGGATCAGGCAGCAGCTTTGACTCTGGGTCCACTGTCGTTTGTGCAGCAGGTGTGAACCGAGAGGATATCTTTTTAACTTTTACTAACCTCTGGCACTGGACTGTTTCATTCCAAGTAGTTTGATAAGGATCTCAATTCTGCCCACATGCAATGACCTTATTGGGCTGGAACTTAAGAATCCATTTTCAGATTTGAACAGAATGGCTGTTAGCTGTGAGATGCCTTGCTGGGATGCACATAAACTGGGTGACCATAGTACAGACAAGTTTCTTCATGCCTACAGCCTTACGTAAGATCTGCATATATGGAGTCTAAAATAGAATTGACTACTTGCCAGGACTTTTACTCTTTTGTAAATAAAAATCAAAAACTTAATATGCTGGAAATCTGAAATGAATGTAAAAATGGCTAGAACCACTGAGCAGGTCAGACAGCAGCTTTGGAAACAGAATGGAGTCAACGTGCCTCACCCACTGAATTACTCTAGCACTTTGTCTTTTTTTAAACCAGCATCTGCAGTTCCTTGGTTCTACATTTTATGTCAGTCTCTTTGAACTGGAAAAGAGAGTCAAGTTAATTTTTGTTACAGCAAAGATGTGGGAGGGATGGATAAAACAAAGGGTTAATCTCTGGTTAATGGAGCAAAGATTAACACAAAATGCTGGAGTAACTCTGGGTCAGGCAACATCTCTTGATAATAGGATAGCCGACATTTCGGGTCAGGACCCTTCTTAAAACTGATTGAAGGGAGATGGGGGGTGGGGTAGCGGGGGGGGGGGGGGGGGGGGGACGAGGACTGGAAGCAAGAAAAAAAGGACAAATCGGGGGCGGTAACAGATGACCTCGGGCAAGAGGGTTCCTTGACTCTTGGCTAGAGAACCGGGTAATGGACTTTTAGTGCAGGAAATTAGGGGGGTTGAAGGGAGGTGGGGGCAAGGGAGGGGAGTGTTTGTAAAAGCTTCCTAAAATTGGAAAATTCAATGTTCATTAGCGTTGGGTTGTAAGCAATCTAAGCGGTGTTTGAGGTGCTGTTCCTCCAGTTTGCATGTAGCCTTGCTCTGGCAATGGAGGAAACCGAGGACAGAAAGGTCAATATGGGAAAAGGGGAGTTAAAGTGGTTAGCAACCAGGAGAACCAGTAGGCCTTAGAGAACTGAGTTTAAATATTCAGTGAAACGGTTGTTGAGTCCACACTTTGTGTCGGGTAATGCAGCAGTTCGAGAGAGCACAAGTGGATGTGATTTGAGGGCAGTTAGTGTGTGAGAATTAAGGCAATTAAACATGAAACGGTGCAAAATGCAGTGCTGTGTGACATCAGGCTATACTAATGAGGAAAAAAACTCAACCGTTGGATGGATGGCCTACATAGAAAGGGCCAATATGGTACAGACAGTGAGCATGAGTTATCATAAGTTGTAGAATCCAATCTGCAGGGCAGCAACATGCCCAGACAGCTTATGCAAAGTGAGCTAGGTTCACAGCCGACAACTTTCCCCTTCACTTTCCATTGTCGCCACCTTGAACTGGATCCAAATTGTATGGCATTACTCTTCACCTTGACCCAGAATTTGCATGATCAGATAAAAGTAATTAGGTGATGGAGGCAGAAGCAGAACAGTTACTTAAATGGTAAATTGATCATCTGCTATTCCCTCTGTGTATTCATGAAATGAGTGATGGGTTCTGAATCTGTGTCACATAGACTATTTTAGGGTAATGATGTTCATGGGGAATTGCTAACCTTGTGCACGCATTATACCGCTGGCTTCAGAGAGAAAGGATTTATTCCTTTTCTGCAGGAGTATTCGTGTCGACAGTAAAATGTGATGTTAGCAGCAGCTTTGGTTATTACATTTTTGATTTTCTTTCCCTTTTTAAAGCATTGAAGACATTTATCCAGACAAAAAACAAGATTTTGACTCTGGGATTGGAAGTGATAATGGGGATAAACGCCTCTCTGCAACTGAAGTGAGTATTTTCAATATACCAACATTTTTATCTGCAGACAAAACTTCTAAAGTAAGGAAAATTCTTGGCAGTATAATCGGTGGCTTAAATGAGTGGACAAAGCAACAAACAGTGGATCTCTTATCTAACTGGAAAAAAATGCTCTTGTGCTATATGCTGCGAGCTGCATTTCACTATGAAATGCAAATTTTGAAACCACTGTGGTTTTTTTTGTAGCAGAATATCTTTTCACTTCCAGCTGGACTGAAAGAGAGAATAGCAATCCTGATTCTGTAACAGCGTTAAATCTTTTGGTAGCCAATTTGTGCTGTCTTTCTGTAAAAAAAAAAAGCCTGAAGGAGTGGTGCTGAAGGAGTACTTTCCTCTGTATTCACAATGGAGACGGATGTGGAGGATAGTGAGATCGGTATGGAGAATACTAATATGCGAGGGCAGTTTAAGGTTAAGAAGGAGGTGGGGATGGGGGTCTTGAAGAGTGTTAGGTGGCTAGATCTCCAGGACCTGATGGGATCTATCCCAGGTTATTGAGAGAGGCAAGAATGGGAATTCAGGGGACTTGACAAGGACCTTTGCATTTTCTCTAGCCACAGACATGAACTGGAGACTATCCATTGTTCCTTTGTTTAAGAAGGGAAGTAGAGATAATCCGAGCAAGTGTGAGGTTGCACTTTGGGAGGTTGAATGTAAGGGGAAAGTTAATGGTAAGATGCTTATTGGCATCTTGGGGTTCAAGTACAAAGCTTCCTGAAAGTGCAACACAAGTAGAGAGAGTGGTATAGAAGGCATATGGTATGGTTGCCTTCACTGCTGTGAGCATTGAGTATACGAATCAGGAAATTACGTTGCAGCTTGATAGGACATAGGTTAGGTTGCATTTGAAGTATTGCATGTTCTGGTTGCCCCTTTACAAGAAAGGTGAAGTAACTGGAGAGATTGCAGAAGCATTTTATCAGAATTCTGTTTGGATAAGCTCTAACGAGAGGTTGGACAAACTTGGATATTTTTCTCTGGAACACCGAAGGTTGAGGGGAAACCTGACGGAAGTATATATATTTTTATGAGGGGCATAAATGGAATAGACAGTCAGAATCTTTTTCCAGGGTTAAAATGTCTGAGACTAGAGGGCATAGCTTTAAGGTGAGAGAGGAAAAGTTTAATGTTTAAAGGAGATGCGCTGGGCAAGTTTTTTTTTACCCAGAGAGTGTGGGTGCCTGGAATGCGTTGCCAAGGGTGGCTGTAGATATGACAGTGATGTTTACGAGGCTTTTAGAAGGGTACATGGGTATGCAGGGAATGGCGAAATGGATCATCTGCAGACAGAGGAGATGAGTTTATCATGGCATCATGTTTGACATAAACATTGTGGGCTGGAGGGCATGTTCCTGTGTAATACTTTTCTATGTGTTACATTCAGTGGGCGACAGAGTGAATTCTGACAGATTAATGACACTGTCATTCTTCCCTTTATGGATTCCTGGGACACTCAGCAGTTCTGCTCTTGAGATGTTTGATAAGCAAATGAAAGACTGAATATTTGGCTGGCTTGCCACACCTTTCATCAATTGGGTTTTAGGTCATTTCTCATAAATATATGCCAGGAGCATTAGATCAGCTGCTTTAAGTTAAACTAAAAATATGCACCTGGATTTGAGAGGTGATCAAGTTACTAGTAACTGACTGAGTGGTTGATTGAAATTAATTGCACTACAGTAGATATTCTTGAAGGTAGTCTCAGGAAGATCTCTGCTTATCTGGAATGATGAAGACTCAGGGACTTTCTTATAACCTTGTTCAAGCCAGTGATTATTTCTAGGAAAACATTTTCTGAGCCATTAATTGCTGATTTATCTTCTGTTATCACGTGCTTGAATTTAGAATACACCAGCTGAGGCATCACAGGAAATCAACACAAATCTAATTGAGCATGCAACAGTTGCTAGCCTTTATCAGTCTATTTACTTGGAATGTCCTTTATTTATGCGCCAATAAGCTGTGCGCAGCAGCAACAGAAGAGACTTGTCTGAAATATTTCATCCCAAAACCTAACTATTTTTAGCCTGAAATTAGTTCATAGAGTTGCACAACACAGAAACAGACTCTTTGGCCTAGACAACCACAGCAGTCATCTTCACTGATCCCATTGATGCCGATTCGGCCTGTAGCCTTCTATCCTTTAACGATTCAAGCATGTCTAAGTTCTTCTGAAATGTTGTGAGAGTATTTGCCTGAATCAGCACCTCAGGCAGTACAATCTAGATTTCAACCACTCTGTGTAGAAAATGGTGCCCCTCAAATCTCTAAATCCCCTCCCTCTCACCTTAAACGTATGGTATCGTAGGCATCCCCACCATGAAATAAGATTTGTTGTAAAGAAGAAAAGGATGAAAATAAATTGTGTGGTTGCCCACTGTTTCAAAAATCATGCAAAATGAATGTAAAATGTTATAAAAATAATTCAAATATATCTCCTTTAAGTAACGATAGCTCCTGCATGCATACGTAATCAGGTCAAGAGAATGTCTCAAAAGAACGTTAGGAGCTGGGAGTCAGGAATGAAACTTGCCATCTTCTTATCTCATTCTTTATAATTTGTCCATTAATGAAATAGTCCATACCTGAACGCAGCATAACGGGGACAACGTGCAGGCTTGTTTCAGTAAGTGGCAACAATAATTTGTGCCACTCAATTCCCAGGCAGTGACCATCCCAACAACTGAGAGCTTCAGTTTAAGCTGACCTTTTGATATTTAATGGGATCAAGATCACCACTCACCTAGAAACTTGTGGATCAACCATGTAAATACAGTGGGAACAAAAGCAGGTGGGAAAGAGGGTATCTTTTGAATCAGTGATTACCCAAAGCCTTCAGATTAGGAATATGCTAGAATACTTTCCATTTGCTTGGATGAATGCTGCTGTTACATCAATCAAAGCACAATACCATCCAGGATAAAAGAGCCCATTTGATAGTTATCCTATCCACCACCATGGGTACTCCCTCTATCAGTCACCCACTTTAGGTGCAGTGTGCATTATCTGCAAGATGTGCTGCAGGAAGTCAGAGTTTTTTCAGCAACAGCATTCATCTGTGACCTTCAACCAAGAAGGACGTAAGCCAAAGGTACATACAAACACCATATGTTTCCTTCCAGTCGTACTTTATATTAACTAGTTCTCCTTACAATGAGTCATAACTTTATTAAATTCTGGAATTTTTCCAATCCTCAGTCATTGCCATTTTTTGTGACATTAGAAGCCTTTGATCCAATACTACCTTTGTTAAGCATTGTTAGAGCACTTTTCCTGTTGGATTTTTATGCCCAAATAAATGTTGTACCTAATGTACCTATTCATGGAATCATATAGCACAAGAAAACAGGCCTTTTGGCGCACCAAGTCCATACCAACCATCGGCCACCCATTTACACTTATCATGCATTCATCTTGTTTTATTTTTCCCACATTCCCAACAACCCCCCTGAGTTTCTACCACTTGCCTACACACTCGAGGGAATGTACAACATCCAATGAATCTACCAACCTACACATCTTTGGAATGTAGGACAAAACTGCAGCACCCTTAAGAAATCCATGCGGTCATAGTGCAAACTTCACACCGACAGCATCGGAAGTTAAAATGGCATTCAGTAGTTGCAATTGTGAGGCAGCAGCTCCACTTGGTGTATCGCTGTACCTTTAACCAGCACCATTGCTTGTTTACCATTATACCTCTGATTGTACTGCCACAAAATTATATGTTTGCATTTGTTCATTGGACTTTATGTGAAATTTCCACCTTCAGCCTTCAGATGAAGACACAGCTAGTCTGACCTTTCAAATGGCGCATATCTCAGAGGAAGAGCACTTGAATAAACAGGAGGAATATTTAAATGTTGGAACAATGAAAGGTAAATTGTTTATGACTGGTGACATACCTGCATACTGAGTAGGTCTCAGATCTGTAAATCTAATTATTTCTAAGCAGTTAATTCATCAAAAGTAAATGTTAAATGGCACGTTTTGGGAGAGATAACTAGAATTGTAAATTTACCCTTTGTAATAACATTTTTAGTAGCGCGGGAACTAAGCGAGTGGAATACAAATGTTTAGAAACTAACCGATGAATGGTATTTTAATTTTGCAAGGCAATGGTATTTTACTACCCATGTAGAAAAGGGAGATGATGATGGTAATTGTATGGCCAAAACATTATCCAGCAGCCATTTTTGAAATAGGAGGTTGAAGTACAAAGAAGTTACATTGTGTGTTCTATTGAGATATTAAAAAAATGATGAATAACATTATAAAAAAGGACTTGAAAATTATAAAGGTATTCTAGGGAGCAGAATAATTAATAGAAAATTGAAAGTTTTCAAAATTATGTAAATGGTTGAGAAATGAATAGGTGTCATGTGCTCTCCAAGAACAATGAATCTCAAAGATGCCGACACAAGTTCATGATTTCCCATGCAATTAATTTAGGTACAAATAGATTTCTTCTGTGAGAGTTCTTCAGGATTGAAGATAACATGCTGCCACTCTCATTTTGTGAGCCATGAGGCCAGATTGGGACTGGCAAAGTCGGCTAAGTCTGGAGCAGGGGTTGGCTGATAGAATGATGAGTGGGTAGTTTGGAGAAGTAGACTTATAGAAACATAGAAACATAGAAATTAGGTGCAGGAGTAGGCCATTCGTCCCTTCGAGCCTGCACCGCCATTCAATATGATCATGGCTGATCATCCAACTCAGTATCCCGTACCTGCCTTCTCTCCATACCCCCTGATCCCCTTAGCCACAAGGGCCACATCTAACTCCCTCTTAAATATGGCCAATGAACTGGCCTCAAGTACCCGCTTTGGCAGAGAGTTCCAGAGATTCACCACTCTCTGTTTGAAAAAAGCTCTTCCCATCTCGGTTTTAAAGGATTCCCCCTTATCCTTAAGCTGTGACCCCTTGTCCTGGACTTCCCTAACATCGGGAACAATCTTCCTGCATCTAGCCTGTGCCTGTCCAACCCCCTTAAGAATTTTGTAAGTTTCTATAAGATCCCCTCTCAATCTCCTAAATTCTAGAGAGTATAAACCAAGTCTATCCAGTCTTTCTTCATAAGACAGTCCTGACATCCCAGGAATCAGTCTGGTGAACCGTCTCTGCACTCCCTCTATGGCAATAATGTCCTTCCTCAGATTTGGAGACCAAAACTGTACACAATACTCCAGGTGTGGTCTCACCAAGACCCTGTACAACTGCAGTAGAACCTCCCTGCTCCTATACTCAAATCCTTTTGCAATGAAAGCTAACATACCATTCGCTTTCTTTACTGCCTGCTGCACCTGCTGCACCTGCATGCCTACCTTCAATGACTGGTGTACCATGACACCCAGGTCTCGCTGCATCTCCCCCTTTCCCAATCGGCCACCATTTAGATAATAGTCTGCTTTCCCGTTTATTCCCGTTTATTCTCCCCATTCACACTGAGCTTCTGTGTGACCCCAATGAATGGACCCGAAGTTCTCAAAGTTGACGGACTGTTTGAGGGTGTCCTTGAATCTTTGCCGCTGCCGTCTGGTTACCTCTCTCCATGAACAAATATCGTACCAGTGTGTCTGTTTCAGATGCCTGGCATCAGGTATGCAAACGATGTGGCATGCCTAGCACAGCCTACTGATAGCAATAAGAATTGAATGCTGAGGATTTGGTTTGACAATAGACAATAGGTGCAGGAGTAGGCCATTTGGCCCTTTGACATTCATTGTGATCATGGTTGATCATCCTCAATCAGTAACCCGTTCCTGCTTTCTCCCCATATCACCTGACTCTGCTATCTTTAAGAGCCCTATCTAGCTCTCTCTTGAATGTATCCAGAGAACCGGCCTCCACCGCCCTCTGAGGCAGAGAATTCCACAGACTCACAACTCTCTGTGAGAAAAAGTGTTTCCTCGTCTCCATTCTAAATAGTTTATCCCTTATTCTTAAACTGTGTCCCCTGGTTCTGGTCTCCCCCAACACCGGGAACATGTTTCCTGCCTCTAGCGTGTCTAAACCCTTAATAATTTTATATGTTTCAATAAGATTTCCTCTCATTCTTCTAAAGTCTAGAGTATACAAGCCCAGCCGCTCCATTCTCTCAGCATATGACAGTCCCACCATGCCGGGAATTAACCCTGTAAACCTACGCTGCACTCCATCAATAGCAAGAATGTTCTTCCTCAAATAAGGGGACCAAAACTGCACACAATACTCCAGGTGTGGTCTCACTAGGGCCCTATACAACTGCAGAAGGACCTCTCTGCTCCTATACTCAACTCCTCTTGTTATAAAGACCAACATGCCATTTGCTTTCTTCACTGCCTGCTGTACGTGCATGCTTACGTTCATTGACTGATGAACAAGGACCCCCGATCCCATTGTACTTCCCCTTTTCCCAACTTGACACCATTTAGATAGTAATCTGCCTTCCAGTTTTTGCTACTAAAGTTGATAACCTCACATTTATCCACATTAAACTGCATCTGCCATGCATCTGCCCACTTCCCCAACCTGTCCAAATCACCCTACATTCTCATAGCATCCTCCTCACAGTTCACACTACCACCCAGCTTTGTGTCATCTGTAAATTTGCTAATGTTACTTTGAATGTATATTGTGAATGGCTGCGGTCCCAGCACCGAGCGTTGCGGTACCCCACTAGTCACTGCCTGCCATTCTGAAAGGGACCCGTTAATCCCTACACTTTGTTTCCTGTCTGCCAACTCATTTTCTATCCATGTCAGCACTCTACCCCCAATACCATGTGCCCTAATTTTGCCCACTAATCTCTTATGTGGGACCTTATTAAATGCTTTCTGAAAGTCCAGGCACACTACATCCACTGGCTCTCCCTTGTCCATTTTCCTAGTTACATCTTCAAAAAATTCCAGAAGATTAGTCAAGCATGATTTCCCCTTCGTAAATCCATGCTGACTCAGACCGATCCTGTTACTGCTATCCAAATGTGCCGCTATTTCATCTTTTATAATTGACTCCAGCATCTTCCCCACAAACAATGTCACGCTAACTGGTCTATAATTCCCTGTTTTCTCTCTCCCGCCTTTCTTAAAAAGTGGGATAACATTAGCTACCCTCCAATCCACAGGAATTTTTCCTGAGTCTATAGAACATTGGAAAATTATCACCAATGTATCCACGATTTCTAGAGCCACTTCCTTACCCTGGGATGCAGACCATCAGGCCCTGGGGATTTGTCAGCCTTCAGTCCCATCAGTCTACCCAACACTATTTCCTGCCTAATGTGGATTTCCTTCAGTTCCTCCATCACCCCAGATCCTCTGGCCACTAGTATATCAGGAAGATTGTTTGTGTCCTCCTTAGTGAAGATGGATCGAAAGTACCTGTTCAACTCATCTGCCATTTCCTTGTTCCCCATAATAAATTCACCTTTTTTAGTCTTCAAGGGTCCAACTTTGGTCTAACTTCGTACCTCATCTTTTCTTCCCGTATTGTCTTTTTGGTTATCTTCTGTTGCTCTTTATACATTACCCAATTATCTTGCTTCCCGCTCATCTTTGCTACTTCTCTTTTATTTTTATACTGTCCCTGACGTCCCTTGTCCCCCACGGTCACCCCTTACTCCCCTTGGAATCTTTCTTCCTCTTTAGAATGAACTGATCCTGCACCTTCTGTATTACTCCCAGAAATACCTGCCATTGTTGTTCCACTGTCATCCCTGCTAGGGTATCTTTCCAGTCAACTTTTGCCAGCTACTCCCTCATGGCCCCTTTATTCAACTGTGACACTGGCACCTTTGATTTACCCTTCTCCCTCTCCAATTGTAGATTAAATTTGACCATATTATCGTCACTACCTAATGGCTCCTTAACCTCAAGTTCCTTTATAAATCCAGTTCATTACATAACACAAATTCCAGAGTTGCCTTCACCCTGGTAGGCTCCAATACAAGCTGCTCTAAGAATCCATCACACTCCACAAACTCCCTTTCCAGTATCAACGTGATTTTCCCAGTCTACCTGCATGTTGAAATCTCCTATAACAACAGTAGCATTAACTTCACTACATGCCAATTTTAACTCCTGATTCAACTTGCACTCTATATCCAGAATACTGTTTGGGAGCTTGTAGATAAGTCCCATTAGGGTCTTTTTACCCGTACAATTCCTTAGTTCTATCCATACTGACTCCACATCTCCTGTTTCAATGTCCCCCCTTGCAAGGAACTGAATTTAATTCCTCACCATCAGAGCTATCCCACTCCCTCTGCCCACCTGTCTGTCTTTTCGATAGGAGGTATACCCTTGAATATTCAGTTCCCAGCCCTGGCCCTCTTGCAGCCATGTCTCCGTAATTCCCACAACATCAACTTGCTAATTTCTAACTGAGCCTCAAGCTCGTCCACTTTATTTCTTATATGTTGCGCATTCATATACAACACTTTGACCTCGGTATTCACCTCCCCTCTCGCACCGCTCGCAATTGGCCCTGACCTTACTCTCTTATCCCTTCTCGAACTTTCCTTGCCATTAATTCGAGAGTCTTTTGTAACTTTTCCTGTACTCACTTCCCCTTCAACTCCATCTTTATAGTCCCAATTTGTCAGTCCCTCTCCCCCCCCCACTATTTAGTTTAAACCCGCACATGCAGCCCTCGCAAACCTGCCTGCCAGAACGTCGGTCCCCCTCCAGTTAAAGTTTGGGAGTGGAGGCTAATGTTCGTTTTGATGTCCTACGATATCCTGTGGAGACAACATTGTAATGTCCATTAGGAGCTTTGAGTTCCCTACTGTAGGTAGTCGGAAGTTTCAGGAGGGAGGGATCAATGCTGCTAATTACTTTCCCTGAAGTTACCACTATCGGACTACTCTCTTTATGAAGATGGTCACGAGTACAAAATCTCTGAGGTCCTGTAACATATCTTTTTTTTTAATTCAGGATACCAATGGTTATTGGAAAATAGATTGCCATGCTATGTGTGCAGGAAAAAAATGCAGATGCTGGTTTAAACCGAAGATAGACACAAAAACTGGAGTAATAACAGTACAGGCAGCATCTCTGGAGAAAAGGAATAGTTGACACTTTGGGTAGAGACCCTTCTCAGTCTGAGAGTATCTAGAGACCGAGAGATATAGAACCATGAATGATTGCAAAAAGTAATGGATCAAAGCAAGGGAACCCACAATGTTGGCTGTATGAATATTGTTTCCTACAGACAGTGAAATTAGTACGAAGACAAAGGGAGGGTCTTGCAAGGGTTACCTCTAGAGTAATCAAAATTCGTATTGCATGTATGCCCCCAGCGAATTATAGTCACCGTACTAGTTCGCTGTTGTGTAACACGCAATCCTCTGATTTTTGACATACTGGATCCCATACGTCACATCCACAGGTGAGGAAGATTAAATAGGGTACCAAACCATGGTACCCTCCTTGGACAGGAGAAGACGACTTGATAAAAAGACAACAGGTGTGACAGATAGGGATTTTCCTCTAAGAAGTAACCCTTGATACAAAGAGCCACTGAGGAAGGATAGATACGTGAATACAGGTGAGGAAGATTTTGGGAGATGGTTGGAGAGAGGGAAGACAAAAGGTGGCGATACGTACAAAGAGCCAGTTAGGTATACAGGTGGAACAGAGGGAGAGAGGGAGGATGGGTAGGGACAAAGGTGGATGGGTAGGGAAAGGTGGTGGGAGTTTTTGGTTGGTGAGTTTACCTAAAATTGGAAGAATTCAACATTCATACTTGTTAAAGACTAGGTTCTGAGAGCTCTCTTATACCTGCATTAAGGAGGCAATTAAACTCACCTGAGCAATTGCAAACACCCATGAAGCCATGTGTCCTAAACATTATGGTGCCCTGAAATGGGGGGACTATGCATGAACACAGATGTAATTTCTACATGGTGAAACCAAAATGTATAAAAATGGCCAGTATTAAAATCTGGCAATGTGCACTTTAAGCACATGGGATTTTTTTAAATTACAAATCTCAAATTGTGGAGTACAGAGGTAAATAAATAAATGATGGATCTTTGTCCCGAACATTATGGAGGGCACTGTATATTTGGAGCAAGGAGTCTCACAGCTAGCTAACATCTATGTGAGCTAAAGTGACCACCTTCACACTCCCCACTCAACCACCAGAAAGTCTTCAATAGATCTGATATATTAGAATTGTAATGCGAAACAGTAATTATTTTGTCATCATCTTTTCTTGTTACAGTTCAAATTCTCAATGACCCGTGCCTTGGGTAGTTTGTTGGTTGGTCTGATTCCTTGAAATGAATGATTAATTGGAGGCTGACAGCTTCAGCTTTAGTTACTTATTTTAGCACATGATGGTTACCTCATATTATCAAAATTAACAACAAAAACTGGCTAACAATAGTAGATTTTCATTTCCAAGGGCTTTATAAAACAGCAACATTTTAAATATATATTTTCACCTCTTTTTAAAAAAAACACTTTTTTTCCTTTTAGTGCAATCTGATCAGGAGCCGAAGGATGTGCTGCGGCATAATGTCGTGGGTGATGGCTTGAGTTCTGACTTTAGGACATACATGAAGGCAAGTGCCAAGCTCGATGCTTCATGAGAGTTATGTATACAAACCTGCTTGTGTTGGCAGCAGTGTTTGCCAATACCCTTTTCCTTCAATGGGTGCAGTTTCATTTCTTCACGGTGCATATTTATTCCACCAAAAGAAAGCGGGGTGCATCAATGCTCCATCTTCTGGGGAATTTGGGATTGTAACTATGGCTGAGTAACTGAGAACTTGTCTTTGTAGAGGACCCTAGTTTATATTGCTCGACTAAGAATTCTTTTCACATTTGAGTTTCTTTGAATTGTCTCGTTGGATCACTGACACATCCTACACCAACTGATGATTAAGGGTCCATTTCTTCATGTAATAGTTATGAAGGTCCACCTTCATACACCTTAGGACTTCAGCACGTCCTCAACTGTAATACAGGCTAACCTCAAAACCCCTCTATTAACTGTCCCAAGTTGCCAATCTTTATGTCTTTCTCCACGGTAAAACAGGAGAAATACTCATTGAGGACCTTGCACATCTCCTGGGGCTCCACACAGAGATGGCTGCTTTGGTTTCTGAAGGGCCCTATTCCCTCTCTAGTCTCCCTCATTCCCTTAATGTACATAAAATCTCTTTGGATTCTCCTGAATATTATCTGCCACATCTATCACTTGCCTCCTGAATATTATCTGCCACATCTATCACTTGCCTCCTGATATCCTGACGTATGCTCAACCGTTCCTGAAATTTCTCCAGGGATACACTTGATTCCAGCTGCCGATATCTGTCCCATGTATCTTTTTTCTCTCATAGCGCCGCAGCTTCGCCAACAGTCCGTGTGATGATGCTAATCCTAAAGTTGATGTTTTGCAGTTAATGATATTTATATCAAAAGTGACAGGAGTAGAATTAGGTGATTTGGCCCATCAAGTCTGCCCCGCCATTCAATCATGGCTGATCTATCTCGCCCTCCTAACCCCATTCTCTTGCCTTCTTCCCATAACCTCTGACACCTGTACTAAACAAGAATCTATCTATCTCTGCCTTAACTATATCCTTTGACTTTGCCTCCACAGCCTTCTGTTGCAAAGAATTCCACAGATTGAACTGAATGAAACAATCACTCGTTGAAATATTTGCATGTAAATGGTTTGGGTAATAATTTATTCCACCTAAACCTGCTCCAAAAATTGCTGCTTGGAATTAATTTGGAGGAGATTTTACTCCCAGTCATCAGATATTTTAATGAACTTACCCAAGTTTAAAGGGGGATTACGTGCAATTTAAATGAGGACATGTAACTGCATATGATTATCAATCATTGTAATCGTGTCCTTGGGACAAGGGCTAACTCTTGTTGCTTTTACACAGGGACGGGAGCCTGAGGAACCGCTGAGAATTGAGGAGGATTCAAGTTGGACAATAGAACAAATGTTTGTGATTTTTATATAATAATTCTTGTTCAGAAATGTTCAGTTAATATTTCTGCCCTTACTGTAAAATAATACTAGAATTTAATGCCATGTGCATTACCTTCCATCCAAAACTCACCTTAGTCGATCTTCATCTGTGCAAACAGCCGGTGAGCTATTTCACATTGGAGGTTGTAACTCGGTGCTAACTCTGCATCGGTCAGGAACATTACCAAGAAATAAGCGATTTATTAGATAATGCCATGGAATGCTCACTGGCTTATAGTCCTGTATGCAGAGACTTGGTCACTGTTTCCTGTGCCAGCACTGGGATTCTTGGCGAAGCACAGTGGTGCAGCTAGTAATGCCACTAGCTCACAGGGCTGGAAGAGTTGCGACAATCTTAACTTCAGATGCTGTCCGTGTGAAGTTTACATGTTATCCCTGTGATCACGTGGGTTTCCTCCCTTGCCCCAAAAACATGCAGGCTAATTGGCCACTGTAAATTTGCCTGAGTTTGTGAGTGAGTGAATAGAATCTGTGGGGAGTTGATGAGAATGTGGGGAGAGTTGACTGTGATAAGTGAAAATAGGTGCTTGAAGTTCATTGAAGTTCACTGTTGACTTAGTCAGCAGAGTTTTCAGAGAAAGGAATGATGCTAACTTGGCCTAGGACTGCCACAGTATGGGCTGTTAACTACTAATTGGAGAGGAAATGTTCCCTATTGTAAACGCTGCCGTGACGTAAGAAAATAAATTTTGAGTTGGTCTTCATTTTAATAGAAAAGCAAAATACTTTTGTGAAGAGTATCAGTTTAAAAAAAAGCTTTAATGCCACTAATTAGAAAGTCAATTTCCCACTGAATAATATGTTTCTGTTGCAGGCCAAACACAGATCATCATCTGGACACTGAAGCAGAGGTAGCAGAACATACGAGTTCTCCCGAAGGCATTGTCCAGGAACAGCAGAGGTAATTCTTCAGAAAAGTTGAAGCATTTCACCTTTATTTAATTTCTGCTCTGATAATCCTTTCCTCCCCATGCCTTCATGTTTCTGTTTATTTGGAGTCACTTCTGCCTCCATTTATTCATTCAAATAACTTCATAGAATTTAGTTAACTTTTTATTTGATCCTGTGGTTTAAATAAAGGCCAGCAGTAAGATGTTTACTTGCAAACAGTTTATTTATCAATAAGAGCAGTTTTCTACTGCAGAAAATGCTTAAAATATTGAATAGATGTGCCAACATCCGTGAAGTTTTTTATCTGTGACACATTTCCAGTATTTTTATAATGTTAGGATTCCTGTAACTTCAGTGTTTTGCGTTCAGATTTTCATTTTTCATCCCACAAATCTGGTTGAGATTTCTGTGCCTACGAATTATTGGCAGCAATCAAGTTGTGGCAACTTCTATAACTTTAAATATGCCTTTGAAAAGCTTTGTTCAAATCTTGTTGAATTGATTGATATGGAATTGTATGGCACAGATACGAACCCTTTTGGGACCCTTCGCATGATGTCTGTCTATGCAAATCGCATTTTACTCATTAGGCCTGTATCTCTCTACACATTTCCTTTCCAAGTACTTGTAAAAATGCTTTTTAAACTTTGTGATTGTATCTACCCGTACTACCTCCTCTAGCAGCTCGTTCCAAATACCCATCTTCTGTGTGGAAAACCTGCCTCTCAAATCTCCTTTCACCTTAAATATGTTCCCTCTTGCTCTAGTTTTCCTTCCCTGGAGACAAAGATTCTAATGACCTATCCTACCTGTACGCATTGTAACCTCTACGAGGTCACTCCTTTGCACCTGACATTGCAATGATAATAAGCTCGGCCTATCCAACCTCTCTTTATAACTACAGACCTCCATTCCAAGCAACTTCCTGATGAATTTCTTCTGCATTCTTTATTGCTACCACAAATTTCCTGCAGTGTGGCAATGAGACCCATAAACAATGCACTATCCTGCTGTATTTTTAGATAACCTTCTTTGCTGTCATGACCACCAATTTTTATGTTGCCTGAAATCTTTCTGTTCAGACCATTTACATTCTCATTCAAGCACTTTATATTTATTTATATATATATGTGTCTATGTATATAAATATTATAACCAACGAAGATCTCCACAAACAAACATCACGTTATATATTTCCAGTCAAAAACACTTGTCTGTTCTTACCCTATACCTATTCTGGACCAGTGTACCATTTAAGACCTTGTCAAATGCTTTACAGAAGTCCATGTAAACCATGTCTACTGCTCTGCACTTTTTTTTGTAGGTATCTCCTCAAAATCCTCAATCAGAATTGCAAAACATAATCTTCCTTGTTTAAGGTTTCGATTTATTATTATCACGTGTACTGAGGTTCAGTGAAAAGCTTTGTTCTATATTCTATCCAAACAAATTAGATATACAGTACATAAATGCAATCAAGTCTTGGGATCATCCCTCACCCGTGAAATGTCTTGGGTAATTCCCGTCATCTTAAGGTACAACACTATATATTTTGACTGAAAATTGTACAGTAAAGCAGGAGAATCGGGGTGAATTACAGGTACTTCTGTTACAATACATCAAATCAATAAATGTTTCCCAAGTATCTTTCAAAGTGGCTGATGCTTGAACATGGTTCTTGACTTAACACAATTATAGAATCAAAATAGCATGGATGCTAGTTATGAAGTGATTGATTTCACACTAGCGGCTAGAGAACAATTCCGAGTCAAAAGCTTTCTGATTCGAGAGCCGTCTGTTAAAAGGTTGACACCCAGATGTTATTCTTGCCTCTTTTCACAGACTTGCGATGGACGTTCCAATTCACCTTCTCCCACTCTTTGGTTTGGGTCTTTGAGCTGTGTCTCAACAGCATATTCCAAGGCACTGAAAACATTTAAAAATATGCTACAAATACATGGGTTGTCAAGACCATTGCAACAATGTTTTGAAAACAAACTGAGGGTATACTCGGAATGAACTGCATGCTGTAATTATCTAGTTGTCATCACTGGCAGTTCAACATTAATTTGACAGCAAATTAGCCTTACCTTTGACAGAAGACAAAAATTGAGCCAACAATAATTGATGTATCAACATTTCCAAAGAGCAAAATGCAATTTTTTCACATGCTTTAGCAGTCAAATTGTTTCCAGCATGAACAAAGTATTCAGACATGAGAAATAGTGGCAGGTCGTGTGGCCCTTTATACCTGCTCCACCATTCAATAAGATCATGTTTGATCTTTTACCAAGAGCTTTATTCGTGTATTAATCAAGAACCAGAGGACATAAGTTCAAGGTGAGGAGAGAAAGATTTAATAGGAACCTGAGGAGCAACTTTTTTACATAAAGGGTGGTAACTATATGGAACGTGCTGCCAGAGGAGGTAGTTGAGGCAGGCACTGTCACAACGGTTAAGAAACATTTGAACAGTTACATGGATAGGAAAGGTTTGAAGGGATATGGGCCAAAGGCAGGCAGGTGGGACTAGTGTAGATGGGGCAAGTTGGTTGGCATGGGCAAGTTGGGCCGAAGGGACTGTTTCCATGTTGTATGAATCTATAACTCTGTGGCATTATCATCGAACAAATTATTCTGTTCCCTCATTGAAGACAGTGGGAGCTTTCTGTGGCAAATTGATTACTTTGCTACTTTACAAAACTGACTACATTTTGCAATGCACTTTATTGATTGGAGAGTGCAGTAGATCATTAGAAGGTAGTGAAAGATGCTGTTTGAACGCTAGATGTCCAGGTGGTTTATTGTTACTTTTCATTTATTTGTAATTTCTTAAATTTCTCTCTCCTTGCTCCAGGTTGAATCTGAATTTTCAGGATATTAGTGGAGTGGATCTTTATCCTTTGCAAATGGATAAAACAGCCTGTTTGAAACTTCAGACGTCACCAATAAAGTATGTTTTCTTTTAATTAATTCAATTTTTATTGCACCTGTAAAGGACAAAAGCTTTTGTGTATAAAATGTTCTACATGTTTCTTGGTTATATTTTAATCTGTGTTATGAAGAGAAAACCCTGTACAATCAGCATCTCTATAGCTCCTGTTTTACTAAAGAGTTTCTTTCAAAGTTGGAAGGCGCTGAGCTGAGTAGAAACTGATCCTGCCATATCTAGATGAGGGTCTGCACTGCAGGGAGGATTTCTGTTTGGGGAAAGCAACATGGTTTGTCCACACATACCGCAGGTTAATTATGAGCTAAATTCAGCCCGGTTCAGTAAATGCTGGAATGTAAGCTGTAACCTTCCTGGTGTGCGCAACTTGTCACTCGGTGGTACATAATTCAGAATATGTTGAAATACAGCCTTCCATGGCAATGTATAAAGAAGTCGCATTGTATGCTGCAAATGTAAACAGAAACTCGTTAAATGGTAAGGACAGTGCACATCTTGGTCTCTCCAGCCTGGCCCATGTAGTTGTGATACCTTATGCATCACCAAGCACACCCTACCTGCATGGAGCAGTGGAATGTTCTGAGCAAGGCGAAGAAGCAGGCAAAATAACATCCAGGGAAGTTTTTCAAAGTTGGAAAATTCCTCTCTGATCATCTGAATGAGTGAAAGTCACTCAGGTGATTGCGATGGTCATAGAAATTTATAATTTTTATCCTGGGGTTGGAGAATGGAGAACTAGAGGGCATCTGCTTGAGGTGAGAGGGAAAAGATTTAATAGGAACCTGAGGGTAACATTTTCACACAGAAGGTAGAACGAGCTACCAGGTGAAGTGGTTGAGGCAGTACAGTAACAACATTTTAAAACACATTTTGACAAATACATTCAGAGGAATACGGGTCAAACTTGGGCAAATGAGAGTTGCATAGATGGGCATCTTGGGCGGCATGAATGAGTTTGGCCGAAGGGCCCGTTTCCATGATCTGTGACTCTTAAGTCAGGAGGCAGCCAGGGTGGCCATGCCAGGTCACAGCTCTGGATACTCATCCTCGGGTAATGAGTTCCAACTCCCCCATGCCCATTGGGCGAAATAGCTTTTTTGTCATCCTCCCCCAATCATTCCACTGCTTAATTTCAATCTCTCCCTCTGTAGTTACTGTTCACCATAGTTTGAGCTCTCATGATTTGAGTGATCGGCCCCTGCCTGCCAAAGCTGTAGAAACATCTTTATTCATCACTGCACCCTCTGCAACAGTCACATACCTCCTGTCGTGCAGTGATCTGATTTGTTTTTAAGATCTCATCACTATTGATCTGGGTGGCCCACTGTGTATATATCACCTGTGGCATTTAAGACATTGCAGATCATTAAATTCCTCAGCTGATCTGGAGGAAGGATTTGAATTTGGGTCTCTGCATTATTAGTCTGTGCCTTTGGAGTACTAGTTCAGTCATTTGACTGCTGTGCCACCCAAGTACAAAGCACTGTGACAATTAGTAAATTAGGCTTTGACATAACAATTGTAGAATGACCTTGCCTCAGTCAAATAGAGCAAGTAACCCCTGTGCCTTGTGTAATAAACTAATTAGGCTTATACATAACCCTTCAGCCTGTTAGCTTCTTATCTCACACTATTGCAGGGTATAAGACTCATTTAAAAAAAAACAGAGTCAGACCCTCCAGCCCACCATGTCCATGCGGACCATTAAGTACCAATCTGTGTTAATCCTATTTATCAGCATTTAGTCCACAGCCTACTATGCCTGGGTGATTCAAGTACAGGTTAAATACTGTGAGAATACCTGCCATGACCATGTTCTCAGGCAGTACATTCCGGGTTGCAACTGGGTGAAAAAATTAATCCACAGATCCATTCCAGCCTTTTATTCTTTACATTTAACGTACGTTCTCCCCCAATTTAAATTAATTTACTCTGGAAGGGAAAGAGCTTTTATTTGTTGTATAAATGCATTTATTAATGTCAGTGTATTTTGTGATTAAAAGCCATGCCATTCAACTGGTTTTTAATATTTTCTTACAGAGTAGTGTCTTTTTTTGTTCCACTGTATATTATGTCTTGAGGGCCCAGGTTTTAAAAGCCATACCTATCATTATCTAAAATATGCTTCTTTGTTTATTCCAGTGGTGAGACACCAAAAATCAACCCTTCAGCAAAGTTCTCCAGTTACCAGGTGAGCAAGAAGAATGTGAATGGTGGAATAAAATTCAAAATGAATGAGCATTTGGACTATTACTGCATAAACAATCTGTGAATGAGTGGATACTCAAAATCAGTGTGCACGTCCTTTTGCCAGTCATAAACTTATCTGTACCTGTATGTACCTGTACAGTGATTGGAGTGCTACAGCTGTTTCCATTAGTTGACCCAGGTTAAAGAATGAAGTTTACCCAGAGTATGTGCTGCTACTTACTGTCAGGCATTGCACCTAGAAAAAAATAAATGTGGTGTAGTTGAAATGCTTACACAGGCAGCACAGTGGCGCAGCTGGTAGTTACATCCTGACCTTGGATGCCATCTGTGAAATTTGCATGTTCTTCGTGTGACTGTGTGGGTTTCCTCCTGCTGCGCCATTTTCCTCCCACATCCCAAAGATGTACAGGTTAATTGCCCTCTGTACATTGCTCCAATTGTGTCGTGAATGGTAGAGAAAGTAAGATAATATAGAATTAGTGTGAATGGGGATTGATGATCGGCGTAGACTCAGTGAGCCAAATGTCCTGTGTCCATGCTGTAAAAAATACAGGGTCATCAATTGAAAAATTAACCCAATTTAGGGTGGCCACAGACCCAGGTTTAGTCATGACTTTGGTGCTGTCTGTGCAGAGTTTGCATGTTCTCACTGTGACCATGTGGGTTTCCTCCCACATCTCAAAGATGTGTGGGTTTGTACGTTAATTGGCCTCTGCAAAATGTCCCTCGTGTGAATGGGTGATCAAAGGTTGGCATGGAATCAGTGAGCTTAAGGGCCTGTTTCTATGCTGTATCTTTCAATTAATCAATTGAATTGCCTGTTCAAGTCATTTTGATCACTGGTTTTAAAGTGGCTTAGACCAGCGGTCAGCAATCTGCGGCCCATGGGCCGAACGCGGCCCATAACCTAAAATCATCCGGCCCGCAGGCGTATTCTTTTTCCCGTAATCATCCGGCCCACAGACTTCCATCATCTTCGATACCTGGAAGATGATTTTCAGACCGAGGAAACATGCTGCCCATCGTCCTGCGTGAGGCCGGGCTCCTCCTCTCAGTCGGCCCGAGGCCGCGGAGCCCAGGCACGGTGACACAAGGAGACCTGTGCAGGCGGCCACAATGGCAGAGCCACTGAGCGCGGCTGAGCGCCGATGAACGCCGAGCTCTGACTGTATCGCATCCTGTGCAAAGCCGCCGGCACGACCACGCACCTTCTGTGTGGGCATCACTGTCGGGATCGGGAGTGAGTATGAACCACCGCCTTCAGGACAGAGCCAAGGCAATGGTCTGTAGGTGCGCCATGTTCGTGAGCGCCCGTAACTAGGGACCAGTGCTCCGGGTGGCGTCCTCAAAGGGGCGGGATCTATGTGAACACATGATAGATGTGGCCCGCCATCCGCTCACAGACATGCGTCCTAGCCCCTATGCAGAACAAGGTTGCCGACCCCTGGCTTAGAGGATTAGATTTTGACGCTTGCTTGCACAGATACTTGGGAATAGAAGATATTGGGAGTTTTAATTGCTGGTTTAGTAAAGATGTAGCACATGATGAAAGTGACAATGTGTTCAAACAATACTTTATATTTCACTTCTTGTCATTAACATTTTAATCTAAATACTGTCGGCTATGTAATGTGAGGGAGTTATCTCCAGCGTCAGTAAAAACAATGTAATTCTCATTTATTTCTCATGCTTAAGCACCTTTCTTCTGTTCTTATTTTTAGGATCTTGCCTCGTTTTGTGTAGATGAGGATTCTCCATCTGAGGTCATTCATTCTATTTCATCTTACATAACCTCTAACTCAACCATGTATCCATCTGCTTGTCTATATCATTGACTCTTACTGAAGGAAAATATTTGGAAGTAGTTAGTTGTGCGAAATTTTCTGAATTGTATCATTTGCAAGTCAAAAGTCTACAAAGTAAAACAATGTTCATCACTAATGAAAACTGCGTTCAACACAGTTTAATGAGATTACAAATTCAGTGGAAACATTTGCAGCATTAAAGGAACCATTTACATGCAAATGAAAAAGACAGCATAATGTTTACCTTTTCTTTAAGACAATTGTAGACACCATTTTTTGGTAAAGAACAGGGCGACGCAGTTTAAGCTTAGTCTATAATTGATCTTTAGAGAAAAGGCTCTTTTGAAAAATAGTGTTGTGCAAAGGGGAATGGGGTTAAAGTTTGTGTTGATAAAGCTACCATCACACACACAACAGCTTCATGACCTATTTCTGTGCTGTGACACTATTATGATTCTGAACCTAAAAGCCCTTCAGACATCACGGACTGACATTGAATTGAGAATGCCTTAGCATTCAATATATTTGACTTAGTTTTAAAAGGCAAACAAATCTTTGGGGCATTTATATTATATATATCAAAAATAATTTTATGGCTCTGTAAAATATAAACTATAGTCTGTTACCACTACATGTTTTAAAAGGGAGCACTTAAAGTCGAGGAGTGGGTTAGCCGCTGTGAAACATGACACAGCAATGAACTGATTTGTCAGTAAATTATTGTGTTTGGTTCAAAGCACTTAGTTGAAATCTGTGAAACAATAGAATCATATGGTTCTGAAAGAAAAAGGACTGGCACTGCCACCAGTCCATAATATTTTTTAATTTAGTATTATCATACCAACCTTGTCAACATTCTGCCTAGAGTGAGGTCAGATCAGGCCAACAAGTTTACATCCACGATTTATATTTGAAATAGACAATATAATCACATGACACGGCAGGGAATGGTTATGTAGATCATGTGTAGCCAAATGTGTAGTTTAGATTGCCATCATGGTCAGCGCAGTCACGGTTAGGTGGAAGGGTCCGTTCCTGTGCTGTAATTTTCCATATTCTAATTAAACTTGTGAATTTTTATCTGCCATGATTAACAGTGACAGCTATGAAGAAGAGTTTTCCATTTAATACTTCATGAGTTAAACAGACAAAAGCTTCAACTTTCTGCTAAATCTCTAATCCGGCATAAATTCTGTTCTCCTCGTGCAACCTAAACTTATTCTGGAACTGACAGAGAAATGCAGTTTGGTTGACTGGACAAGCCCAACTGAGGAACAAACCCAAACCCAATCCCAATGCAGTCCACAAGATATTAGCCTTTTTGTCATATTGTTGGGGCTGGTTGAAAAATTGACTTATTAATCCTCCTTATAATTTGACCAGATGAAATTGAACAATATACTTTTAGTGTTTAAAGTTATATTAATGATCTGTTTTCCCTTTTATTACAGAAAGAAAGTCGCATGGCAGAGCTGGAGTTTCAGAGGAAACGTGAGATCATGCTGGAGAAAGCAAGGCACGAAGCTCAGGTTGCATCCCAACGGCTGGAATGGCAGAAGTCCAAGCAGGTGCTGATGTGATTTGCTACTTGGAGATGATCAGACGTTTCGTGATAGAGCTCATAAACGCCCCCTTGAGCCCATCAGCCCTGTTCCTTCTCGTAAATGAAAGTCAGAACACCGGCATATGCTGGAAATCTGAAATAAAATGGTCTGGTTAGGCAGCATTTGTGGAAAGAGAAATAGAATCAACATTTTGAGTCATGAGTATTTGTGGGAACAAGGAAACGGGTTAAAAAAACTCAGCGGGTGCAGCAGCATCTATGGAACATCCTTCGCTCCATAGCATCATCCTTCGTTCCATAGATGCTGCTGCATCCGCTGAGTTTCTCCAGCAATTTTGTGTACCTAAGAGGTTAAAAAAGGCAATTTTCAGTAGAGATAAAATAGCGAGAAAGATGGATAGGAGCAAGAGAATATCTGATAGGGTGAGACCAAGTCAAATGTGGCAGTTAGAGGGTGATTATGCTTCTTTGTCTGTATTGTATTGTTAAAAGCAGGGCTATGGGATATGTATGGTGGGTCAACGTCTACTAAGTTTTTTTTATTGGCAAACTATTAGTCATCCAGCAGTGATATTGACTCGATGTTGGGGAAGTCCAGAATCAGGGGCCACAGTTTAAGAATAAGGGGTAAGCCATTTAGAACAGAGATGAGGAAACACTTTTTCTCACAGAGGTATTAATTTGGTGGAATTCTCTGCGTCAGAGGGATGTGGAGGCTGGTTCTCTGGATACTTTCAGGAGAGAGCTAGATAGAGCTCTTAAAGATAGCGGAGTCAGGGGATATGGAGAGAAGGCAGGAACGGGGTACTGATTGGGGATGATCAGTCATGATCACATTGAATGGCAATTTGATTGTTACTGTACTGAAACTTGATATTGTTTCAGCAGAACTATGCAGTTTTTAAGCATTTATCGAGGGGGTAAAGACATTACCAGCAAATATATGGCCCATTTCGGGTTACTGCTTGAGAAGTTAGTGGCAAGACTCGATGCAGTGAAATAGCTTTCTCAGTCCTGTTGGGTGGTGTCTCCAATTGGAGTACAACTTGGAGCAGAACTTGATGGTGTTCCTCTGTAACTATTGCCCTCGCAAATCTCCCAGCAGAATAATCTGTGACCCATTATGAGCAATATGATCGTCAAGTTTCTCAATGTATGATATGTGAGCAATTTACTAGTTGTGCAATGTAACATAAGTATTTTTATTTTCACATGCTCTGAAATCTACATAGACTACTAATGAGAGTGGGGAGAAGAATGAATCACAAAATGAGGTGAGAGTCCTAATTTAAAGTTGCAATTTATTTTTGACAACATTTACAGTTGTTTAAAAAATAACTTAATTTGAGAATTCAAAATTGCCACGAATAGAATGAATCAATGCTGTATCCCAGAAAAAAAAAGATATTCATCATGAGCATCCGTGTGAGGATAATTCTTCACAAAGTGTTTATAAAGGAAACTAATTTGTTTATTTGATACAAAAATATTGGTGACTTGTCAAGTTCAGTTTTTGTCATATCAGGGCTCTAAATTAACGGTTGCCAATGGCCACCTAAAGTCCTGCCGTGCAACCTAAATGCCTTGTCATTTTGCCCGGCTTGACACTGCAGATACTGGTTTATACCGACACAAAGAACTGGTGTAACTCAGCGGGTCAGGCAGCATCTCTGGAGAAAAGAAATAAGTGATGTCTCAGGTCGGCGACGGCTGTAGTGCGGGATGACGGAGGGTCGGAGCGAATGACGGGCCCAGCACAGCAGCGGCGGCTCCACCTCCTCCTCCTCCTCCCGCACCCCGCCCGCTCTCATAGCACCCGCTGCGTGCCACTCTGCCAACGGCGATAACCGCTTTCTAAACAAACCCGCATGCCGAGGCCGGGAGGAGGGAGGAAGGGGGAGGCCCCCTTCCGCCATCTGAAGCACCTGCACCACTGGGCCCCGCACCTTCCTGTTGGCTGGTGGAGGAGGGGAGGCAGTGGCAAGGAGATCCCAACTGCCCCCCCCTTTGGCGGCGGCACTTGGCGGTGGACAGGGACAGCCAAGGCAACAGGGCGATGATGCCGGTGTTGGCCAAGGAGTGCTGACCTTCCTTCCTCCCCCCCCCTCCTCTGCCTCCCTCTCCCTCTCCCCTCCCTCTCCCTCTCCCTCCCTCTCCCTCTCCATCCCCCTCTCTCCCTCCCTCTCTCTCCCTCTCCCTTCACCTCCCTCTCTTTCCCGCCCTCCCTCCTCTCTCCCTCTCTCTCCCTCTCCTCCTCCCTCTCCCTCTCCTCTCCCTCTCCCTCTCCCTCTCCCTCCCTCCCTCTCCTCCCCTCTCCTCTCTCCCTCTCCCTCTCCCTCTCTCCTCCCTCCTCTCTCCCCTCTCTTCTTCCCACCCTCCTTATCCTGGGACCCCTCCTCTCCATCCCGCACTGATCCCCATTCCCGTCTCTATTCAGTCCTCACTGACATACCCTGTGCTCCTCTCCCCATCTACCCCCCCCATCTATTCATCCTGCACTGATCTCCCTATCCACCTCGCATTGATTCTCCTGCCATCCCTCATTCATCCTGTACTGACCCCCCCTTCCCATTCATCCTGTACTGCTCCTCCCATTCATCCTGTACTGAACCCCCCATTCATCCTGCACTGATCTCCTGATCCATCCTGTACTGACCCCTCCATTTATCCTGCACCGATCCTTCCCATTCATCCTGTAGAGATCTCGCCATTCATCCTGTACAGACCCCCACCTCCTTTTATCCTGGACTGATTCCCCCATCCATCCTGTAGTGATCTCCCCATTCATCCTGTACTCATCCCGCCCATTCGCCCTGTACTAATCCTCCCATTCATCCTGCACTGATTTCCCCCATTCATCCTGCACTGATCTCCCCCCCCCCCATCCATCCCGTACTGATACCCCCCATTCAACCCCCACTGACACCCCCGCACTCTCCCCTCACAATTTTACCTACTGCAACTAACACGCACTAATTCCCCTGCCTCAATCAATCCATCCCACACCAATTGCCTTCTCAATGCTCTTAATATGGAGTATCAATGCTCTTAATATGGAGTATCAATGCTCTTAATATGGAGTATCAGTACTGTAGTTATTTAATGAGCAACATTCACAACTATACGTTAGATTTATCCAGGTTTTACTTCTACAGTCAGTCATATACATCACGAATTTGGTCAGGAGATAATCCAACCACATTTTTGTTTGGAAGTGGAAAGAAATAATAGAAATTGCATTCATTGCAACATGTAAAAAAAGTTGAGATACTGTATTATAATTTTGCTGCATGTCATTGTGGTATATATCATGCCTTGATTGGTGAATATGTTTAGTTTGTGACTTTATTTGAAGCAGAAATAATATGTGAATGCTTCATTGAGCATAATTCCAACTGGTAACTACACACTTCATCCAAGCACATTATCGCACGCATCATTCAAGCCGTCTTAAATGACCACCTAAACTGTTATTTGGCAACCTAAAAAGCTGTCAAGGTTGCCCGGCTAGCAACAGGGAAAAAAGTTAAGTGAGAGTCCTGCATATGCAGTGACGTACAGGTATAATGAGAATCTTGTTTGCCGCAGCATCACACACACATCAGACATAAAAACATAAATTAACGTTATACATAGATTCTACAAGACAGTGAAAAGAAAAAGCCTGAACAACAAAACAAGGCTCTGGTGCAAAAACACAATTAGAAAACAGGTCCATAGTAGTGCAAGAGGTGGTTTGTAGTGTTTCTGTGCCAGGGTCTGATGAGGATTGAGCAGATTGCTTCAACAACCTGATGGTAGTAGGAATCTAGTTGTTCCTAACCTGGTGGCTGGGACTTCAGGCTTCTGTAGCTACCCAATGGCAGCAGTGAGAAGAGGGCAGGGCTGGATGGTGGGTATCCATCATTTTGAGGCAGCGTCTCATGGATGCTTTCGATGGCGGAGAGATCACTGCCTGTGTTCGACAGAGCTGAGTCATTGAACACATCTTCAGTTAGAAACTGTTTAGATTCAACACAGTATTTTATAAACAATCCGAATTATATATAAAATATAAGTTGTAGAGGGAATCAAAACATTGGCTGACATGTTGATAATTAAACTGAGTATTTTTTTAAATGTCATTTAAAATCTTACAGGATGAAGAGAAGACTCCCACTGTCAGACACACATTGTCCCCTGTTGCATCACCCACGGCTCCCTTTGGACTGAAGCCAAGATCTGGTAAGTAAATCTTTTAATTTGGGTCTCGTTAAGAGACCACTACCCTCCTTCTCCATAGCAATGCATAGTGGCATTATAAGTATTCCTTAAAGAATGAAATCTATTTAAACAAACCGTTGAAGCAAACTCTTTTGGTTTATGGTGGGAATTGTGAAAGAAGTCAGTGAGAAAAATTGGCGCTTTTTGGGAATTTTTCCAGGAATTAAGTAAAAAGATCCCTTTGCGATGCATGCAGTGAGTTGAAGCCATGTGCATAATATAGTGACATGGTCACAAGCGTGGTTCCTGTTCTCTGTACTGCAGCATTAAATGGGGTTAATTTCAAGAATTTACTGTCATGTCAGTCCAGAATTTCTTGCAGATATTTGTTTTGACTTTGATCAGGTTACCATGGGCCATTACCTAAAATCTTGCTAGTTTAAAAAAATAAAGAACACTGAATAAATCATCGTAAACCCAGCAATCATGGTAGTTTATATCTGATGATTGCGAGAGCAGCACAATGCTGACAGTATAGTATTCTTACTGTGAAATCATCTGCAATAATTTTCTTATTAAGATCAGCCAAAATGTGTTGTTTTAGAAGGTGCCTGATTTGATACAAAGAAGCTTGTATGCGTGGATCTGCAAATAAAAAGCTTTGCATATTGTTCTGTTTCACAGTAATTTGTGACACAGCTCACAGTCTATATGGCATAGATTAAAATAGTTCACTGATTTGCCTATGGGACAGTTACACATTTTTTTCATTTCATTTCTACAGTTACCATCAAAGTTGTACCCCATGTTTCATTTTATAGCTATTATGCTTGCTCATTGCATTTACCAGCTTGGTGCTTAGTTGGAAGCATCCGAGCCCAAAGTTTCCTTCCAGGAGAATATGACCACTTATTTTGGCTTTATTAATCATGCAATTATGGGGCGGCGCAGTGGTGTAGTGGTAGAGCTGCTGCCTTACAGTGCCCGAGACCTGGGTTCGATCGTGACTGCGGGTGATGTCTATACATAGTTTGTATGTTCTACTTGTGACTGCGTGGGTATTCTCTGGGTGCTCCGGTTTCTTCCAACATTCCAAACACATACAGATTTGTAGCTAAATTGGCTTCGATAAAATCGTAAATTTGTCCTTCATGTGTAGGATAGTGTTAGCGTACGGGGTGAGCGCTGGTCAGCACAGAATCGGTGGGCTGCAGGACCTGTTTCCGCGCTGTATCTCTGAAGTCTAAATTACCTTTCGAGAAGTGTTTGTCATTATCGTCCTTCTTCAGGCACTGTTAAAAGGTAAAACAGATTATCATGTTCCCTTCATCAAAAGACCTATTGTCTTATCATATTATTTAATTTTTAAATATAAAGTATAACTGCCATTTCCACTGGTAGATCTACTTTAAATGTAGATTTATGACCTTTAGAGTGGCTCACAAAGGTCACACTGAGCAACAGAATACATTTGCCACATGAATGAACAGTGTTATTGTATAGCTTGCAATCTAAACATGTAGTGCTTCATTAAGGAAATACACATGTTAATTCGAGCTGGTCACAGTGTAGAAGTTTGCTCATAGTTACATTTTACTGCTTTGAATGTTATAAAGCTCACACCAAGGTTACTGCAGGTTGAAGAGAGTAACAAGAGGACATTGAAAGAATCGCAATAATAGAAGAAAATCAGAGCAGAATCGAGAAAGGAACTTTAAACAATTGCACTGGAGAAAACAAATGAGGCATACAAACATGTTTAAAAATAAATTAAAAAATTGGGGTTCTGAGTCTCATTTGCAAGGCCAGTGTTTATAGCCTATCATAAACTGAATAGTTTGTCAGACCATTTCAGAGGGCATTTTATAATGAAGCATGTAGAAACAAGGATCTGCAGATGCTGGTTCACACAAAAGCACACTAGAGTGTTAACATCAAGTGCAAGAGCACTTGGTTCACTCATCTCCTCCTATCGAACCCTCCCCAGGTAATTTCCTCTGCTACATCAGCTGATGTAACACCTGTCCCCATAGCTCCTCCCTCGCCACCATCCAGGGACCCCGGAAGTCCTTCCAGGTGAGACAGAGGTTTTCATGCACTTCCTCTAACCTCATCTACTGCAAACGGAGTTCCCTATGTGGCCTCCTGTACGTCGGCAAGATCAGATGTGACCATTTCGCCAAATACTTGTTATCGGTCCGACAAGGCCTACAGGATCTCCCAGTTGCTAACCATTTTAACTTCTCTTCCATTCTCATACTGATCTTTCTGTTCTGGGCCCCCTTCATTGCCACAGTATGGCCACACGCAAACTAGAGGAACAGCACCTCATATTCAGCTTGCATAGCTTACAACCCAACAGTATGAACATTCAATTTTAGGAAACCTCTAACATCCCTTTCTTCCCCATTCAAGTTCAAGTGAGTTTATTGTCATGTGTCCCTGTATAGGACAATGAAATTCTTGCTTTGCTTCAGCACACAGAACATAGTAGGCATTTTACTACAAAACAGATAAGTGTGTCCATATACCATAATATAAATATATACACACATGAATAAATAAACTGATAAGGTGCAAATAACAGAAAATGGGTTATTAATAATCAGAGTTTTGTCCGAGCCAGATTTAATAGCCTGATGGCTGTGGGGAAGTAGCTATTCCTGAACCTGGTTGTTGCAGTCTTCAGGCTCCTGTACCTTCTACCTGAAGGTAGCAGGGAGATGAGTGTGTGGCCAGGATGGTGTGGGTCTTTGATGATACTGCCAGCCTTTTTGAGGCAGCGACTGCGATAAATCCCCTCGATGGAAAGAAGGTCAGAGCCGATGATGGACTGGGCAGTGTTTACTACTTTTTGTAGTCTTTTCCTCTCCAGGGCGCTCAAATTGCCGGACCAAGCCACGATGCAACCAGTCAGCATGCTCTCTACTGTGCACCTATAGAAGTTAGAGAGAGTCTTCCTTGACAAACCGACTCTCCGTGATCTTCTCAGGAAGTAGAGGCGCTGATGAGCTTTCTTGATAATTGCATTAGTGTTCTCGGACCAGGAAAGATCTTCAGATCAAAGATCTTCCCCCCCCTTCTCTTCCCCTGCCCAAACCTTCCCTGCACCCATCCTGCACTCCCTCATACATATTTCTCTCCCTTCTCTCCCCCTCCTACAATCCTTCATCTGCAGGGCCGGATTTACGTATTAGCTTCACAAGCTTAAGTTTAGGGCCTCGAGATCTAGGGGGGGTCACGGCAGGGCCGGATTTACCTACAGGCTCATAGGTTGAAGCCTACGACCTCAAAATCTAGGGGGCTCCGGCCAAGGTGTTTTTTTCCCCAGAGTAAAAAAAATCCAGAGAAAAAAAAAAATTGGAGCGCTATCAGCGTTTCCACTTTGACGGAAATGACCCAAAATTCTGGTTCCGGCCACTGGAAGTTTTGGGGGGAAAAAATTGTGACCATCCGCGCCTATGCAGTTGGGAGAAGCCGGTGACGCAGTAGCGACGCAAAATGATGTTGTCTCTCCGCGCGTGCGCAGTGGGCCCGGGTGGGTTCTGATCCCCATTTGTACTCCACACAATCATCTCGATGCCTCTTGTCTACTCCAGGTAAGTAGTGGAATATTGCGTTGCATGAGTGTCCGTTTCTCCGGGCTGGGGGGGGGGGTCTGCGGTATCTGCGGCGCGGAGTCGGAGCCTCACTGCGTGGGAGGGAGAGAGAGGGGGCGATGTGAGAGGGGAAAAGGTGGGGTTGAGACAGGGAGAGGGGAGGGGGAGAGAGAGAGGAGAAGGTGAGGAGGAGGGGAAAGAGCGTTTGCATGCTCCTTTATAACATTTTACATAACATTTTACAGTACAACTTGATTTTTAAAACAAGGACAGCTTCAATTCTTAATTTAAAAAAATGTATACAACTATGATCCCAATCATCCCATTCCAACCACTCATTACTCTTGACTCGACCAAAATTGTTTCTGAAATATTGGTCATTAATTTGGTGCATAAATGCTCCAAAATAAGGATCAGAATGCACTAGAAAGCCTCTAAAACCCCAGAGCTTCCAGGGCCCTTAAGCGGGCCCTAGACCCCCGGCCACAAGGGTATTTCAGCTTTGCGCTTGTGATATGTGCACTTATTTCACATAATTTTTGTAATCCTGCCATGTCACCCCCCTTTTTGAAAAGCTTCGTACGGGCCGGGTGTATAATATTTTTGACACAGTCATAGGCCTTTCTTACATATGCTGTCACAACGCACTGTAGTCTCTAAACAACATTTCAGTCATTTTCCTTGGCCTCCATTTCAGAATGATAGTGTTTTAAGCTGAAACTCGACACTAGCACTGGCAATAAATAAAAAGCGCATCTTTCCAGCCCTTATCTCATTGGCCACGCTCGGCTGCACATCAGTGTCATTCTGGTGGAATTTTTCATCTTCCTCTCGTCGTGGGGGTGGGGGATTGTGAGGGGCCTCACAAGTGGAATAGCCTAGGGCCTCTCTTCATCTAAATCCGGCCCTGTTCATCTGGTTTCATTATTTGCAACTCTTCAATCAGTCTATCGCATACCTTACTCCAGGCAAGTCAGGCAGCATCATTGAGGACTCTGTGTTCTTTTTAGCATATTTATATGCCTGGAATCATGTTTAAACCAGACTAGGATGCCAGGTTTCCTCTCCTGAAGGTCATTACTGAACCAGTTGGGATTTTACCACAATTTTGTAGTTTTATGATCATCACTAAGAATAACTATTTTCCTATTAATAATTCCAGATCAGTAACTGAATTTAAACTGACTGGCTGCCACAGTGGGATTTGATAATTTAACCCTTGCAGAACCATGGCCCTTGAACCTGATGATCTTCATCCTGTGGATGTTGCTGCACAGGTTGATCTCCCAACATTTTCTGTGTTTTGGAAAAACATGTAACTCCTCTGTTCATGTAAGGAAGGAGTCAAGGCAGAAAATTGTAAACCAAGAAATAGTGGCAGGACATAAAAAAAATTATTGGAAAATCTAAATTAGTGAGCATAGTTTTTACATAGCAAAAAAGAGGGATAATCTCATTGAATTTATGTCGCCAAGTAAGATTTGACTGAGATGCATGGAAACAGCTTCTTCGGCCCAACTTGTGCACGCCGCCCAACATGCCCCATTACACTAGTCCCACCTGCCTGCGTTTGGCCCATATCCCTCAAATTCTAAGATTCTAAGGGAGTAAGAGGCTGACAAGGGAAGTCAAGGACAGTATAAAAATAAAAAAGACTACCTATAACATAGCAAAGATGAGCGGGAAGCCAGAGGATTGGGAAACTTATAAAGATCAACAGAAGGTAACTGAAAAGGCAATACGGGAGAAAAGATGAAGTATGAAAGTAAGATAGTCAAGAATATAAAGGAGGATAGTATAAGCTTCTTCACGTATGTGAAGAGAAAAACATTAGTTACATCAAATGTGGCTCCATTGAAAGCAGAAACAGGTGAATTTATTATGGGGAACAAGAAAATGGCAGACGAGTTGAACAGGTACTTTGTTTGTACCTTCCTTAGTGAAGACAGAACCAATCTCCCAGATATACTAGGGGACAGAAGACCTAGGGTGGTGGAGGAACTGAAGAAAATTCACATTAGTCAGGAAATGGGGTTGGGTAGACTGATGCAGGCTGACAAATCCCCAGGGCCTAATGGTCTGCATCCCAGGGTACTCAAGGTGGTGGCTCTAGAAATCGTGGACGCATTGGTGATCATTTTCCAATGTTCTGTATATTCTGAATCAGTTTCTGTGGATTGGAGAGTAGCTAATGTTATCCCACTTATCAAGAAAGGAGGGAGAGAAAGCAAGGAATTATTGACCTGTTAGCCTGACATCAGGGGAAATCATGCTTGACAAATCTTCTGGAATTTTGTGAGGATGTAACAAGTAAAATGGACAAGGGAGAGTCAGTGGATGTAGTGTACCTGGACTTTCAGAAAGCCTTTGATAAGGTCTCACACAAGAGATTAGTGGGCAAAATTAGAGCACATGGTATTGGGGGTAGAGTGCTGACATGGATAGAAAATTGGTTGGCAGACAGGAAACAAAAGAATAGGGATTAACGGGTCCCTTTCACAATGGCAGGCAGTGACTAGTGGGGTACCGCAAGGCCCGGTGCTGGGACCGCAGCTATTTACAATTTGATTTAGATGAAGGAATTAAAAATAACATTAGCAAACTTGCAGATGACAAAGTTGGGTGGCAGTGTGAACTGTGAAGAGGATGCTATGAGGATGCAGACTGACTTGTACGGGTTAGGTGAGTGGGCAGATGTGAACACATCTACCATGTGTTCACATAGATCCCGCCCCCATCCCACCCCGGATGGCAGGCATCAAATCACGTGTTAACATGGATCCCGCCGCTTCGAGGTCGCCACCCAGAGCACTGGCTCCTAGTTACAGGCGCTTACGAACATGGCGCACCTACGGACCATTACCTTGGCTCTGTCCTGAAGGCAGTGGCTCAATTAATTACACTCACTCGTCCCCGGCCTATTGATAACCCCGATCCTGACAGTGAAGCCCAGACACAGAAGGTGCGCGGCCATGCCGGCCGGCGGCTTTGCGCAGGATGCGATGCGGCCGTGCCGGCGGCTTTACGCAGGATGCGATACAGCCAGAGCTCGGTGCTCGGCCCTGCTCGGGCGCTCGGCGGCTCCACAATTGCGGCCGCCAGCGCAGGCCTCCTTGCGTCCTTGTGTCACAGTGCCTGTGCGCCTCGGGCCCGGGAGGTACCTAGATAAAGGAGATCTGCGGGCCAGATGACGACGGAGGGAAATAAAATGCCTGCGGGCCGGATGATTTTGGGTTACGGGCCGCATTCGGCCCGGGTGCCGTAGGTTGCCAACCCCTGGGCTAGGAGTTTAGAACTGAGATGAGAAAAAAACTTTTTCACACAGAGAGTTGTGAGTTTGTGGAATTCACTGGATGCATTCAAAAGAGTTAGATAGAGCTCTTAAGGCTAGGGGAATCAAGGGGTATGGGAAGAAGGCAGGAACAAGGTACTGATTGTGGATGATCAGCCATGATCACATTGAATGGCGTTGCTGGCTCGAAGGGCTGAATGGCCTACTCCTGTACCTATTGCTGTGTATCTAAGGACATTCTTGCTATTGATTGTGTGCAGCGTAGGTTCACAAGGTTAATTCCCGGGATGGTGGGACTGTAATATGATGAAATAATGGAACAACTGTATTCAGTGGAATTTAGAAGGATGAGAGGAATTTGTTGATGAGTTCTTAGGGCTAGCGGAATCGAGGGATATGGGGAGCGGGGTACTGATTGTGGATGATCGGCCATGATCACATTGAATGGTGTTTGCTCGAATGGCCTACTCCTGCACCTATTGTCTATGTATCTATGCCTTCATTACCTCCTCTGGCAGCCCGTTCCGTACACCTAACACCTTTGTTAAAAAAAGCTGCCCCTCTCGTTCCTATCATATCTTTCCCCCCCCCCCTCACCTTAAACCTATGTCCTCTGATTCTTGGCTCCCTTACTCTGTGTAAAAGACTCTGTGCAATTACCCTAGCTATTCCTCTCATTATCGTATACAACTCTATAAGATCACCCCTCATACTCCTGCGCTCCAATAAATAAATTGCTAGCCTGCTCAACCACTCCCTATAGCTCAGGCCCATGAGTTCTGGCAACATCCTTATAAATTTTCTTTGCGCCCTTTCTAGCTTAAAAACATCATTCCTATAACAGAGTGACCAAATCTGAACACAATGCTCTGAATGTTGCCTCACCAATGTCTTGTACAATTGTAATATGTCCTCCCAACATCTGTACTCAGTACTCTAAATCATGAAATCCAATGTGTTGAAATACTTCTTTACCACCCTATCTACCCGTGACGCAACTTTCAAGGAACTATGTACTTGCGTTCGTAGATATCTCCGCTATTCACTGTGTAGGTCCTTCTCGAGTTAAACTTCCCAAAATGCACCACCTCGTACTTCTCTGTATTATACTCCATCAACCATTCCATGCTGAGAGAATGTTTCCCTGTCTGGGGCACTCTGTAACCAGTGGCATAGTTGCAATTGGAAATGAAGAGGAATATCTTTGGTGCTCAGATATGGCAGTCCTAGTGAGCACATGCACCCCAGACTTGGTATATCTTACAGTGAAGTGTCACCCCTACTACCTGCTGCGGGTCTTTGGCTCTTCTGACAGCAGTCTGCATCCCACCCCATGCTGTTCTTAAGCTTGCACGTGAGGGCTTACACACCATCACCGATAGTCTTGAAACAAAGTACCCCGAGACCTTGTTCATAATAGTCAAGGATTCAATCAAGCTAACTTCAAGTGTGTGCTACCAAAATACTATCAGCATGTGTCCTGCCATACCAGAGGCCCAAATACCCTTGACCACTGCTACACAACCTTCAAAGATGCATACTGCTGTACAAACTGGAGTGGGTGGATCTGATGCATAAAGATGTGCAGTTCTGGACTGAGGAAACTGATGAGATCCTTCAAATCCGCTTTAAGGCGATGGACAGATCCATATTCAAGGACTGTAACTAACCTAAATGAATATGCCACTGCTGTTACAGACTTCATCAGCATGCGTGTCAGAGAAGGCGTACCAAAAAAGACGATAAGTGTGTCCACTCCAAGGTGAAACTCATGTCTGGAGCATTCAAGTCAAATGATCAAGAGCAGTACAAAAGTCTATATAACTTTTACAAAGCCATTAAGGATACCACGAGGGAATCCTGGCCCAAGCTGGAGTCCCAACATCATCAAAGACCTTTCCCACCTGATCATTCCTTCTTCCTGTTCCTGTTGTGTAAAAGATACAGAAGCTTGAAAGCATATACACCAGACTCGGGAATAGCTTCTTCCTCACAGTTTTCAGGCTCCTGAACAGTCCTTCCATAATCTTAAGTACAGCATTGGTATTCCAACCTACCACATTGCTAACATTGGAATTTGTCTCTAGAACCATTACATGACAATGCTGTAAACTGTACTCTGCACCTTTCTCTTCATTCTACCCATTGTACTTGATTCTATCCATGTATAGTATCATCCAAATTAATTAGATAACAAGCCAAGCAAAGCTTTTCACCATCCCTCAGTGCACATGACAATAATAAACCTAAACCTAAGTCTCTGCGTGTGACGACTCAGGTATTTTATGTTATACCAGAGAGTCATCAATGAATAAATTAAGGTCAAGATAGACAGGTTTCTGGGCTATAGTGAGCTAATTATTGTGGAAGAGAGCCAGTTGACTGAAGTTGAGGTTAAGCTGTCACCCTATCATTCCTGATCAAACAGAATAGAGTCAAGGGACCACAAAGACCAATTGAATTTTCCAGGTATTGAGAGTATGGCAGAGATGGCTGTAACCTAATATACCTGATTAGCAATCCAGAAATGTGAATTCAAATCCTAACATGGCAACTATGGAATTTAGTTTGATATTAATAATCTGGAATGCCGGCTGTAAAACCATCTCATGTTCCTCTGATGTTCTTATTTGGTGAGGCCTCCCATATGCTAAGAATGTATTCCCGATCATCCATTCTATCTCATTGCTGCCTTTGCATTTTTTAATCTGCATTTTCTCTGTAGCACTAGCACTATATTGTGCACTCTGGTATTTTTTCTATTTGCACTACCTGTTGTATTTTTGTATGGCTAGATTGTACTGACTGGATAGCATGCAAATAAAGGTACACCAACAATAATAAACCAATGTGTAATTCAAGACTTGCAGCACTGCAGACAATTTTTTAAATCCACTTTTGCCATGACTCAGCACTCAGTGGTATTGTAAACACTGCCTGAGAACAGATTGAAGGACTGCAACTGATCAAAAGAGTGATTCCCCACTACCTTTTGAAAGACTGTTGGTAATCATCAGTAACTGCTCTCTCTGCCGGTAACACTTTCATCCCAAGAAATAAATTAAGAAGAAATTACAAATTCAGCACTGCTTGTGAGAAAAGCCCAGTGTAAAGATATTACACTGAGCCAGTTTGTTTCTTTGCACTTTTTTGTCTTTCGGTAATGGGTAGAATGTTGGATACACTAGAAATCTGTATCAGGATGCAGAAAAAAAACACATGAGAACCATAAGAATAGAGGGATGATTGATTTTGTGAGCAGAAGAGTCTGAAAATGTATTCATTGTTAGTGAAAGGAATATTTCAAGTCGTGAAGTAGAACAAAATGATAGATTTTCCTTCTCTGTGGTTTTGCAATATGTGACCCCTTTTCTATCCCCCAAAATGCTTTTTATTATTAACTCATAAGATCTTTGTCCAAAGAGCCCAAATGGGTAGAGTTGTTGCTAACGGCATCAGGTTCGACCCAGGTTCGATCCTGACTAAAGGGTGCTGTGTGTCAGGACTTTGTACGATGACCGCGTGGGTTTTCTCCGGGTGTCCCGATTTCCTCCCACATTCCAAAGATGTGCAGGTTAATTGGCTTCTGTAAATTGCCCTTAGTGTGTGGGATGCAAAATTGCGATAACATAGAACGAGTGTATGGCCGATCATTGGTCAGCGTGAACTCGGTGGCCCGAAGAGCCTGTTTATATGCCGTATATAAGCTTAAATCTAATATAACAATTTAGAAAATTAATTTGGAACTGACAAATATATGGCAAAGACAATTCTGTTTTACTGTTTAATTAATCAAATGCGATCAAGTTCAGTACATTAGGGGGTTAATTCTGGAGCCACATGTAGTCTCAACAGAATGGTCAGGAATTTGCTCGGGTAAACCAGATCCCATCCTTGTGCCAATTTTGCTGAATGCCCCAGACGTGGTTATCAAAGGTGGAGTGGGGCTGGTGGTAGGGTTCTGATGGTTGCATGGTTTCACTTTGTGACATAATCTATCGTGGGCAAATAAGAGCATCTGACTCAGAGCGTTGTAATTTTCGATTGGGTTTAAAGAGTGAAAGCTTCAACCAGTCAGCTTGAACTAACTATGAATGCATGAAGATTGATTTACATTATTTATATATTTTGCATTTTCCATATTGTTGTCACTTAATGCTTTTCATCCTTGATCAACTGCAGTCAAGATTTATTACATACCTATACCAGTGGACCTAATCTAATCCCCAATGACACCACATCGACTTAAATAATATAATTGTATTTAAATGCTAACTTTCGGAAGTGAATGAGGCAGAGTTCCTTGAATGTTTGAAGGCTAATTTGGAAGGACTATGAAGCAAAGGATGAAGTTGAGTGAATCGAGCTGATTATTGGTAAAAAACGCATAGCTGTAAATGTTAATGGTTTTATTTGACAAGCCTGCCCTTTACAATCAATTATCTTGCAAATCTTTAATATTCAGTATTTATAGAGGTGCCATTTAACACATCTTCAGTCAGCAGCCTTGGGGTGGATTGTTGTGTTTACATTGAATGACGTTGCAGGGATGAGTAATGGCAGAAATAACTGCATGATTTGATATGTATTTGTCAACAGCTAATAGTTTTTTTTGTCTCCATCTGTTTTGTGTTGTTTGTTTCTCTACTTTTATTTGTTCTATTAATCTGAATCTTTCTGGTACGATCTTGTATCGATTCATGTTTACTTGTAATGACTGCTACTGATGCTTAAATTCTGATCTTTGACTTTGCTGGTCTGCTTGTCATTTGCCCAATGCTCCTTGGACTTGCTTTGTGCCTACTTTATGTCTTTGCCACTTTCAGTCCAAGCAAACTCTTCTTTGGCCTCCCCTCCTCCCTTCTTCAGAAATTTGACACAGACCCACATAGAGGAGCTCACCACCGCCAGTACCCCACAGGAAGAAGACAGAAGTCATGGTATGTGTGTTGTAGTCAATGCCTACGTTTATGTATTGATACTTTTTCTTTGAGAAACTCTCTGGAATTGAACGCAGAACTCGTACAAAATATACAGCAAAAGGAGGCCATTCGACTAATTTGCATCTGTATCAATCAAAAGAAAACGTTAAACCCTAATCCCAGTATTCAGTGCCCATCAATATCCCTGCAGATCACAGCTCTTCCAATACACATTCAAGTACACTTTACGTATGATTAATGTTTCCGTGGCACCTCCCTTCAGACAGTGAATCCAGATCCACAATACTCTCTGGATGGAAAATACATTCCTCATCTACCCAGTAATCTTTCTATTAATTACTTTAACTCTGTGCTCCAGATTTTTGCTTCCGCTGCCAACAAAAATAAGGCCTTCCTATTTGTTCTGTTTAGACACCTGATTATTTCTTAAGTAAGTCTTCCGTCAGTCTCTTCCATCACCCTCTACCCCAAAAAAAATTATCCCAGTTTTTCTAGTCTTTCCTCATAGTTACACCTTTGTGTTAAGGTCACCTCCTGGTAAATATAGTCACACTGAGCTGGTGATGTGAGTAGAACTGTACGCAGTACTAAAACTGTGACATAACTAGTGTTGCAAGCAATGTAACATTATCGCCAGATTTCCTATTCAGTCTCTTGATTAAGAAAAGAAAGAAACCTGCACGCCTCATAGTAAGTTTATTGACCTAACACGCTGCCTTCTAGAATCACAGCATCACTCCACAATACTTAGTATCTTTCTACATAGTGTACATATTCCCTTGCCTTGTAACAACTTCACAAATGCATTACCCACTAGTTAAATTCCATTGTCATTTTTGTGCCCAACTGACCAGATCTCTTCTCTATCACCCACATGGCTGTAGTCGTAGCACAGGAACAGGCCCTTTGGCACAACTCATCCATGCCAACCAAGTTGCTTAATCAAGTTTGTTTTTAAGCCAGACTGGTTTTTGCTTGATCTTCCATTCCAATGTCTCAATGTTTAGATCTGTCATTTATTCATTGGTAAAAAAAGAAACCAAGTACTGATCACCATGAAGCCTTATGGATAACAACCTAACTGTCACAAAAGCAGCTCTCAACCATTTTCTTCAGTTCATCCATTTTTTTGATCAATTTTACCATTTGGATTCTGTGTACAATAAACTAATGTCGGCAACTGAATTCCAGTGCAGACATAGTCTTAGACTAGGTTTAAAACCAACGATGTCCACAAACATGGAGTATACAGTGCCCTTCATAATGTTTGGGACAAAGATCCATTATTTATATATTTGCCTCTGTTCTCCACAATTTGAGATTTGTAACAGAAAAAAAAACGCATGTGGTCAAAGTGCACACTGTCAGATTTTATTTAAGGGTATTTTTATACATTTTGGTTTCATCATGTAGAAATTACAGCTGTGTTTATACATAGTCCCCCATTTCAGGGCATCATAATGTTTGGGACACATGGCTTCACAGGTGTTTGTAATTGCTCAGGTGTGTTTAACTGCCTCCTTAATGCAGGTATAAGAGAGCTCTCGGCATCTAGTCTTTCCATCACCTTTGGAAACTTTAATTGCTGTTTATCAACATTTGTGACCAAAGTTGTGCCAATGAAAGTCAAATAAGCCATCATGAGACTGAGAAACAAGAACAAAACTGTTAGAGACATCAGCCAAACCTTAGGCTTACCAAAATCAACTGTTTGGAACATCATTAAGAAGAAAGAGTGCACTGGTGAGCTTACTAATCGCAAAGGGACCGGCAGGCCAAGGAAGACCTCCACAGCTGATGACAGAAGAATTCTCTCTATAATAAATGAAAAGCCCCAAACACCTGTCCGACAGATCAGAAACACTCTTCAGGAATCAGGTGTGGATTTGTCAATGACCACTGTGCAGAAGACTTCATGAACAGAAATACAGAGGCTACACTGCAAGATGCAAACCACTGGTTAGCCGCAAAAACAGAATGGCCAAGTTACAGTTTGCCAAGAAGTACTTAAAAGAGCAACCACAGGTCTGGAAAAAGATACATTAACCTTCATCTCAAAAGAGATGAAGGTTAACGTATATTAGAGTGATGGCAAGAGAGCAAAGTATGGAGGAGAGGAGGAACTGCCCAAGATCCAAAGCATACCACCTCATTTGTGAAACTGGGCATGTATGGCTGCTGAAGGTACTGTCTCACTTATCTACATTGATGATACAACTGCTGATGGTAGTAGCATAATGAATTTTGATGCGTACATCCTATCTGCTCAAGTTCAAACAAATGCCTCAAAACTCATTGGCTGGCGGTTCATTCTACAGCAAGCCAATGATCCCAAACATACTGCTAAAGCAACAAAGGAGTTTTTCAAAGTTAAAAATTGTCACTTCTTAAGTGGCCAAGTCAATCACCCAATCTGAACCCATTTGAGCATGCCTTTTATATGCTGAAGAGGAAACTGAAGAGGACCAGCCCCCAAAACAAGAATAAGCTGAAGATGGCTACAATACAGGCCTGGCAGAGCATCACCAGAGAAGACACCCAGCAACTGGTGACGTCAATTAATCACAGACTTCAAGCAGTCATTGCATGCAAAGGATATGCAACAAAATACTAAACATGAATACTTTCATTTACATGACATTGCTGTGTCCCAAACATTATAGTGCCCTGAAATGGGGGGACTATGTATAACACTACTGTAATTTCTACATGGTGAAACAAAAATGTATAAAAATGGCCTTTATTAAAATCTGACTGTGCACTTTAACCACATGTGATTTTTTTAATATTACAAATCTCAAATTGTACAGAGGCAAATAAATAAATGATGGGTCTTTGTCCCAAACATTATGGAGGACACTGTGAGTGTTATCGGTAGTGTGCATATTTTACTTGAAGTTAATTAGTTGGGAGGTAGATAATAAGCATCCTTGAACTAATGTCCCTTTCCAGAATGCATATAATAATGTTAAATTGTCAATGCTTCAGGGAAGGTGCTAGGAAAAAAAACATTTTAAATTCCACACTATACCTACATTTTAGGGTACAACTTGGAATTTGTCTTTGAGCATACCATTGAAAACCAGTAGCAGGAGTCTTCCTCACCTTGGACAGATGAAATGTAATTTTAGCATTCTGATTGCACCTAGTTCAATTAAAGGAAAGGGACTGGATTATATCTGTTGTTGAGCTAGAGAAAAACATTGGGTGGGATTATTATTCAATAAACCACTTAGCCTCTCTAATTATCAAACCAATAAAGAGAAGAAATCTTTATATTAAAAAAAAGGACACAAAGCGCTGGAGTAGCTCGACGGGTCAGGCAGCATCTCTGGAGAACATGGATAGGTGGCATTTCAGGTTAGGACCTTTCTTCAGTCTGAAGTAGGGTCTCTACCCGAAACGCCATCTATCCATGCTTTCCAGAGATACAGTCTGACTTGCTGAGTTACTGCAGCATTTTGTATCCTTTGGTGTAAACCAGCATCTATGGTTCCATGTTTCTACACTAAAACCTCTAGTGTATCTAAAAATGTTGAATGTTGCATTTTTCTTTGGAGTAATTGAGGGATTTCCCAGTGAATAGTTAGTTGCTTTAATATGTTAATAATAATAATACATTTTATTTATGGGCACCTTTCAAGAGTGTCAAGGACACCTTACAAAAATTTAGCAGGTAGAGGAAAAACATGTAAGGGGAATGAAATGAATAGTAGTACACAAAGTAAAGACAGAATACAATTCAAAACACAATATGAGGCAATTAATGCACAGATGAAAAGGGAGGGGGACGGGGGGCTAAGGATAGGCAGAGGTCTTGAGGTGGGACTGGAAGATGGTGAGGGACAAGGAATTGCGGATCAGTTGGGGGGGGAGGGAGTTCCAGAGCCTGGGAGCTGCCCTGGAGAAGGCTCTGTCCCCAAAACTGCGGAGGTTGGACTTGTGGTGGATGGAGAGGAGGACCGGCTGATGTGGATCTGAGGGTCCGTGAGGGTTGGTAGGGGGGAGAGGAGGTCAGTGAGATATGGGGGGGCCAGATGGTGGAGGGCTTTGTAGGTGAGGATCAGGATTTTGTAGGTGATCCGGTAGGAGTTGGGAAGCCAGTGAAGTTGTTTGAGGACTGGAGTGATGTGATGCGAGGATTTGGTGTGGGTGATGAGTCGGGCGGCTGCGCGTTGGTTGTTGCAGAGAGATTTTGGCTTGCCTGTGCAATTGTATGCGGATGTGTGATTAAAGGCTTGTCTGCATCTGAATTTTGATGGATGAGTCTGGAGATCATCCAGTTCTTTACTGAAGCAGTCAACAGTTTGAATATATTGTGTTTCTATGACCTTTACTGCACACTGTATTTCCACTTGTTTGCTGAGTAATATTAGAATGTCAAAAATTATACGTAACGGTATGAATAAAAATTGTATTAGTTCAACCAGTTTGAATAGACATGTTCTTTCAGATTGACCTGTGATAAAGTAGCAAACTGTAGTTTCCACTTCAGTCTTGTTTACTTGCCACAAATGCCCAAAACCTCTCTCCATGTTCACAACCATGCAGCAGATGCGGTGCTGTTGTCTCACAATTCCAGTAAGCCAGGTTCAATCCCGACTGCTGATCTCAGTGTGGAGTTTGCACCATTCTCACTGGGACAGTGTGATTTCCCCTGCGTGCTCCAATTTTCTCCTACATCCCAAAGATGTGCAGGATTGGTAGGTTAATTGGCCGCTGTGAATTGCTCCTGGTGTGTAGATGGGTGGCAGAAGTATTGGGGGAGTTTATGGACATATGAGTTTATGAACATATTCTGTTCAGTCTATAGGGGTAACCCCATGATCTAATATTCCTGTCATTTTAATTATCCTTCCCAAACACGCTCTGACCTGCCTAGGCTGCTCCACTGTTCTAACAGAGCCTAAGCTTGGGAAACTGCACCTCCTCTTTTGTCCAGGCGTGTTACAGTCTTTGGGACTCAACACTGAATTCAGATACCCTTGTATTTCCAGTTAGGTGAGAAGTTTGGATGTAAGAGCAGGGAATACTCTTGAGTCACCAACAACTGCAGATACAGTATTGAAATCTGGTGCAAAAGACAAACTGCTGCAGAAACTTGGCATCTCTGGAGGAAAAAGGATGATTGCTGTTTTGCATCAAGACCCTGCATCAGGACTGAAAGTGTAGAGGGGAGATAGGCAGTATAAAGAGGAGAGAGGGAGGGGTGCGACAGTCATTACTTAAAGTGTTTTGTGCATTCAGAATCTGTGGAGAGAGGGTAGGGTTAGAGATTCAGGTTGATGACTTTTCCTGGGCAGTTTTGATGGCGCAGATATCTTTTATTTCTCCATAGATGCTGCCTTACGGATTAGCAATTTTTTTTGATTCAGATTTCTGGCATCTGCAGGACTTTGCCTTTTGACCTCTGGTCCGTTCTGGTGAACTCTCTCTTTCTCCACACAGATGCTGTCTGACCTGCTGGCTATTCCCAGCAGCATCTAGTAACTGGGTTTCCAGCAACTGCATCTTACTGTTCCACTGTGGGTTGTTTATTTCTCTGTTGCTCTCTCCTCTGCTCTCCCTCTGTTCACATCTCCTCTAGACAAGTTAGTTGCTATGGACATAGAGCCTCTGGTAAGGAAATTATCCTTTGAATCTTTCCTTGGCTCCTTTCAAAATCCATTCTGTCACCCAATATGTGGTGACTAAACCTTGGGACCGTGACAAAAGTGTGCCTTCAGTTGTAGTGATAGTTCTATTAATGTAAAGGAATATATTGTTAGCTTTGGCTCGAGAGACATGGTCATATTTTTCTATATCGGCCAAGTGTTCAGTTTATAATTTGCATACATGTTTGTTGTACTGCCGCCTGGAGCAAGTACATTTGATCTGATAGACAGCCAAATTATCACCGATATTTATCTATATTATTGAATGTCATTGAGCAACCCACTACTTGTGGGTCTAGATATTTTTTTAATTTATTGCACCTCTACGGTTGTAACCCTTTGCCAAGATGATGTCATTGTTAAACTTGCTTACCTCTAAAACCACGGTCAGATCATTCGTAAAGACAATGAGCTTAAGCCTGATCATTGGGAGAGATCACCAGTGTCACATTTCCAGGCTAAACCATTAACTGCAGCTCTTTAGGTGAAGGATGGATTCAATTCCTAATTCATCTTGATTCTACAGTGTGAACTCACCAAATTGGAGACACATCAGGGACTTTCCGAAAGTCTATCTGAATGCTGGATTTCTACCAATTCACCATCCTAGCGACCTCCTCTGAAGAACTCTTATCGAGTTTGTGTGTCACAACTTTTTTTTAGCCATTATAATGTTTGAACAGAGAGTGTAAAATCCTTTTACGATCCTTCCTCATTTAAACGCAGAGTTGAGGTAGATTGTGCCATTGTCAACTTACTTTGCTGCCCATTCACCTTGATTCACATTATTTGAAAAGACTTGTTTTCTTCTTTTCCCTTGATTAACTTGTTTATGTAACGTACCACCTACTCCATGTGCAAAAATACCCCCCAAATACACTGATCCAGGATATCGTGATAATCTGTTTGATTTTGGGGGAAGGGTGAGATAACCCCAGATAGTGGTCCATTCATTTCCACTCTCGCACTATAGTATGGGAAGATAGTTGCTTTAGCATCTGCAGTTTCAAATGTTTGGAGACTTTGAGAGAAATGCAGCTTCACAGAGAGTAAATAGTTGGGAGCTGGTATAGAGATTTGTAAACCTGGTATTCTCCCTGCTGTCGTAGATGCATCCCTCACCCGCATCTCCTCTGTTGCTCGCCCCCCCCCCCCCCCCCCCCCCCCAGCCAAAAGAAGGATAGAGTTCCGCTCGTCCTAACTTTTCATCCTTCCAGCCTCCGCAACGAATACATGATTCTCCAACATTTCCGCCACCTTCAAAGTAATCTCACCACCAGTCACATCCTCCCATCCCCCTCCACCTTCCACAGTGACTGCTCCATCTGTATCTCCTTGGTTCACTCATCTATTCCCACCCATACCACCTCCTCGCCATTTACTTTCTCCTGCAACTGAGAGATAACATCTGTCTCCATACCTGCTCCTTCACACCCACAGTCACATCGACCTGAAACGTCACCCATCCCTTCTCTCCAGAGATGCTGCCTGTCCCGCTGAGATACTCCAGCATTTTGTGTCTTTTTGAGTAAATACAGTCTGGATTTGGAAAGGCGTGTATGATCTGACGATGAAGTAAAAAAATTCAGCTGCAGCTGAATGTGGATTCATAAAGAACCTCATGATTAGGTTGCGGGAATGGGAATAAGTGGAGAATGCTCTTAGAGAAGGCACAGATGGAAGGAATCTCTTTGGCTATCTGATTCAGCATTCACTATGTCTTGCTAATATTGTTCTTCAAGGAAGTAGATAAGCAAATGTGTTTTCTCATCTCACTTTCTCTACCTCCTCGACAAAAATGAAAGGCAAATCAGTGGGAAAATTGTATTCCTGCTGGAGCATGCTCTTTCTACCTCCATGGTTTATAATACGGATGGTTTTCTGGGAGTTCTGAGAGGAGGGGAGAGATGAATGTCACTGAGCTTGAACATGACAAGCAGGGAATGATGGCATAGTGCACGAGTACAGTGAGGTACAGCTACAGTGAAAATCTTGCTTGCACCAGCATCACAGCCGCATACTCAGATAGAAACATAGAAACATAGATTATACATAAATTATCCAAAACACCATAAAGAAATAGACTGTGCAGTAAGAAAGACAGTAATAGAAAAAAACACATTTAGTTCATGGTAATGCAATGGGTGGTCCATAGTGTCTTTTTGCTCAGGGAAGATTAGGGTTGTGCAGGTAGGTTCAAGGACCTGATGGGTGTAGGAAAGTAGCTGTTCCCAAACCTAGTGGTGTGTGACTTCAGGCTTCTGTACCTCCTACATGGCGGTAACAACAAGAAGAGAGCATGATCTGGATGGTGAGAATCCTTGAGGTCAGATGCCACTTCCTTGAGTCAACACCTCATGTGAATGCTTTCAATGGTTTTGAAGGATCTACCTGTGATGGAGAGGGCTGCCACAAGTTTCTGCAGCCTCTTGAGTTCCTGTGCATTGGAGTTGCCGCACCAGGCCATGATGCAGTCAACATACTTTCTTCTGTAGACACAAGAGATTGCAGATGCTGAAATCTTTCTGATGACGCTGGGAATGTTTTGGGTTGGGACCCAAAACATCGTCAATTCATTCCCTCCACAGATGCTGCCTGACCTGCCGATTTACTACAGTACTTTGTTTTTTACTTTCTTCCGTCAAAGTATTATTAGTGTATTTGGTGACATGCTGAATCACTTTAATCTTCAATGAAAGTAGAGGTACTAGCTTGTCTTCTTCATGGGACAAGCACTAACCGCTTTGAGTATGGAATCATTTATCCACAGCAGGAACTTGTATGTAGTTGTTTCAGCAATGTATTGTGGAATCAGTGGAAAGGCCATGCATTTACATAACATCTTTCACAAGTTTAGAATGGAAATGTAGCGAACAATCGGCATAGAACATAGTCCAACAAACAAAGGGGTAGTAACCAAACAATCTGTTACAATGATGTTGAAGAATAAATATTGGTTCAGAATAGTGCCAGTAATCTTTTACACCCACTGGGGAGTCTAGATGGAGCCTCTGTTTACACATCATCTTTTAACCTCAATGACTCAAAGCCCAATGACTTTCAGGAGTTGAAAAGACATCTAGATGACCCTGTTCAAGGTGCTGTATCAGGAGTGTTGTCCTAGACTCCATGCTAAGTTTCTCGACTGAACTTTGAATCCACAAATTTCACTCAGAAGTGGAAGTTTTACCCGTGACTAACTGTTCCAAAGTTTCAATGGGGAGAATATCTAACTGGGTTAGTGAGGCATTCCACTCATGATGGATTAACTCAGCCAAGAACATCTAACAAAATAGAAACAAATATTATGAAGACAGGATTGCGACACAGTGTCATTCTAACCTGAAGATTTGCTTGCTCTGTTTTCAACAGCTTTCTTTCGGTCATTGCGGCATATTGACTCCATGGATCCTCAATTTACCATCCGTAGAAAAATGGAGCAGATGAGAGAGGAAAAGGAACATATAGAACAACTCCGGGAGGTGAGATGTTGATGCTACTGCATCTCTCCTTACTTTGCTTCAAGCTATAAAGCCTTCAAGAGCAAGCATACAAAGATTTTTGATCCATTTGTCCCATCAGTGATGTGACCCAGTTTTGAAATATAAAATGTAGCTCAGGTTTTTTCCATCAAAGATGTTTTTCTGAAGATAATGTGCTTGAAATGCTATACTCAAGGTCACTAATCACCTCATTTTTTGGATGATCCATCCACATCATGACTTTGATGTGCCAGTGTGTTTAATCAGAGAGCCCATGGTCCTATCTTGCGTGAGACCAGATTAACATTGTGTCCTGAAAATACTACATAAGTGTCTACTTTAATGATCCTGTGTCGGGCAAGATTGTGGCTGATCCATTTCCTGTCCTATATACTTCTATGTTCTACCAGGAGTTGGAATTTTTGGAGATCACTCGAACAAAGTGAGCTTTTCATAATCTAGTGGGGCTGAGCCATTTGTGATTGCTGTTAACAGAAATTGAGCATAATACTGCAATTGGATTCTTCAGTCAGCCTGCCTTCGTTCTTGTAATCCCTTATTCTGATTCTTGAAGAATCTTTTGGGCAGTATGTCCACACAAGTAAAATATTATTTAGCCATGGTGAAATCTGCATTTGTCAGCAACGAGTTTGTTGGACATTAGAAATTAATATAGGGCACATGAGTTAATTACATTAAAGTTGAGCCAAGTATTGCCTACAATTCTAACTGAATCTTGTTCAACAGAATATTGAAAACAGACTGAAAATTGATCTACCAGAAGAAATTGGAGCAGCCTTGATGGATGGAGTTGTTCTGTGTCACTTAGTCAATCACATCCGGCCGAGATCCGTACTCAGTATACACGTTCCATCACTTGCAGTGGTAAGGCTTCTGTTTTTTAAGGAATAGGCACTTGTTTTTGTGTGCGACAGGTATATTGTTTCTTATTAATGATCCCTGTTGCTTAGTGAAGGATCAAACAACATGGAATTTGGGAATATTAGACTATTTAAAAAAAAAAGTTTTTGACCATTTTTTCTGTTAAAAGTTAATAGTACTTCGGGAAGACAAATTTGATCATGGTCCAACTAATTGATCTTCTGTCAACCTGACCGACCTCTGTTCGGCAATAATGGAGTTGCTGACTAAGCAAAGCTCTCTATCTCTTTCTATAACAGGTCATCTAATATTGCTTGAGCATCTTTTACCAACTATTTTCCAAGGATTAAGAAGCAGTGAAAAAAATGGATCAATTTGGTTCTTCCTCCTCGGACTTATGTATGGTTCTTTGCCATTAGTCAGCACCAGCTTTGTTCAAACAGCTCATGTGTCTGCCTCACAGCTGTAAACTGTATGATATGTACTTTGAAGAAAGAAGTAAATCCAATTATAGCGGTTTTAGTCTCATCACTGCTCCACAGCTAATATGTTGCTTTGAAAATATTAGCTTCCTGCCTTGGCAGTCTTTCAACAAACAGTGCCACGTGGCAGAGAGAATTTTCTGGGCAGAGAACAGTTCAATGATGATACAATATCGAGCCACAGATGCAGAGATGATCAAAATCTCAGCAGATAAGCATCTGCGTGGTGCTTATCTGCTGAGATTGCGATCATCTCTGCATCTGTGGCTCAATATTGTACCATCATTGAACTGTTGTGGTAAGCAGCAGTGAACCAAGGTGTCCACAATACATTGTACCATTTCAGCAATTCCTTTTGAAAATTTATTTTTTTATAATGGTCATGAATTTGTCTTACAGCCTAAGCTAAGCATGGCAAAATGCAGGAGAAACGTGGAAAACTTCCTGGAAGCTTGCAGGAAAATGGGTGTACCTGAGGTAATTTCAAAATTCAAGTGTAAATCGGCACTTTTCCTTGAATGATGATTGGCACATGCTCAATAGTTTTGGGAAATGAACTTGGAAGAATGGCAGCTTCCAAAAAATAATTGAAGTGGAAACAAATTACCTCTTGGCCTTTTCATATTGTCAGAATTTTAAATAACAATACAATCAATTTCTTTACGGGCTTCAAAAGCTCGTAAGTGCCTGTTCTTCATTCCAAGTTCTGAGTTATTCCTGTACCTACTCTGAAGAGACCTTTGACTCTTCAGGGGTTCATTTCACAAGTCATAAAATTGCTGTCACTGTAATGGTAACTACTGATCTGTGAGATTTGGTGAAAGAAAAATGCTGTGCAAACATGTTCCACATCACAAAAAGGATAGGATGAAGCTGGACACAGCTCTGTTGTGCTGCAGCAAGTAATAATTTCATTGTCCTATCTGGGACACATGACAATAAACTCTCTTGACTTGACTCTTGACTGTTACTAAGTTGAGCAGTGATACTGAATTTTGTAAGTGGTCTCTTAACTCAATTTTCATTTTGTTCATCTCATTATATTGTAAAGGAAATTGGGGATAAGGCACAAGATTGGATTTTAAGGTAAAAGACCAGTACCTATCTCATGGAATGATGAATAGGCTTCCTCAAAACCTTTCCTATCCATGTACACGTCCAAATGTCTTTTAAATGGTGTTATTTTACCTACTACTAAGGCAGCTCATTCTATACATGTACCAACTTCTGCGTGAAAAGGTGCTCTTCAACTTCCTATTAAATCTTTCCCATCCCACCTTAAACCTATGCCCTCTAGCTCTTGATTCCCTAACAATGGAGAAAAGACTATGCATTCACCTATCTATACCCCTCTTGATTTTATGCACCTGTAAATTGTCACTGCTCAATCTCCTAACTGCCAAGGAATAAAGTCCTAATCTGTCCAACTGCCACCTAGATTTCATGCCTCATACTGCTAGAAACTTGGTTCAATCCTGATGTCGGGTGCTGTCTGTGTGGAGTTTGCACGTTCTCTCTGTCACCACATCGGTTTCCTCCGGGTGCTTAGGCTTCCACCCCCATTCCAAAGACATGCGGATTTGTAGGTTAATTGGCCTCTGTAAACTGGCACTAGTTTATAGGAAGTGGATGCGAAAGAGGGATGACATAGTGTGAACGGGTGATTGATGGTCAGCATTGACTTGAAACCATGGGATCTTCTTCGTAGATTTAGCTGCAGCTTCATTGTAGGGAGGCAAGGTCCACAGAATTTATTCAATGGCTTCCTTGTCTAAAAGTGTGATCAAAATAAATCACTTCATCAAAGAGGGGGCATATGATTAAGATTTCAAAGAACTGGTCATTTCGTAGGTCGCCTCGTGTAAACATTTATTTTTAAATTTTTGGGCAGTATGTGCCTTCAATACTGCTGACCTGCACTTCAGAAGGAGCTGGTGGAACAATATTGAGCCCCTGAAGTGGAACTAGTGCCAAACTGCAATTAGACCATTTTATTTGTGACAGTAAAGTCGTAATAGAACATATTGCAGGGTAAGTGGGATAATCAAAGTGTCATGGAGCCATATAGCATTGAAAAAGGCCTTTCTGTGCAACTTGCCCATGCCAACCAAGATGCCCCATCTGCATTAGTCTCACTTGCCCATGTTTGGCCCATATCCCTCTAAGCCTTTCCTTTCCATGTACCTGTCCAAATGTCTTTTAAATGTTGTTGTAGTACCTGCCTCAACTACACTCTTTGGAAGCTCGTTACATATATCCACCACCTTCTGTGTGAAAAAGTCACCCCTCAGATTCCTATTAAATCTTTCCCCTCTAATACTTGAACCTATGTGTTCTGGTTCTTGATTACCCCACTCTGGGTTAAAAACTTTGTGCATCTATCCTATCTACTCCCCTCATAATTGTATACACCTCTAAGATTTCCCCTCATGCTCATGCACTCCAAGGACTATAGCCATAGCCTGCCCAAACTCTCCCTACAGTTCAGGCGCTCAAGTCCTGGGAACATCCTTGTAGGTTGGGTGAACTAAACGGAACACAAAACTCCAAATGTGGTCTCACAACGTCTTTAACAACTGGAGCATAACATCCAACTTCTATACTCAATACCCTGACTGATGAAGTCCAATGTGCTGAAAGCCATCTTGACCACCCTATCGATGCCATCCTGTGACACCACTTTCAAGGAACTCTGTATCCGTAATCCTAGATTCCTCTGCTCTACCACACACCCCAGAGCCCTGCCTTTCACTGTGTAAGGCCTGCCCTGGATTGACTTCTCAAATTGCAATACCTCGCACCTCTGCATTAAATTTCCTTCACCATTCCTCAGTCCACCTGCCCAACTGATAAAGATCCTGCTGTATTTTTTAATAACCATCTTCTCTGTCTACAATACCACCACTTTAGTCTGCAAACTTACTAATTGTTACCTTGTAAATTCTCATCCAAATCGTTGATAAACAGTGCCCACCATAATGTTTGGGACAAAGACCCATCATTTATTTATTTGTCCCTATAGTCCACAATTTGAGATTTGTAATAGAAAAAATCACATTTGGTTAAAGTGTACATTGTCAGATTTTATTAAAGGGTATTTTTTATACATTTTGGTTTCACCATGTAGAAATTACAGCTGCGTTTATACATAGTCCCCCCCATTTCAGGGCACCATAATGTTTGGGACACATGGCTTCACCGGTGTTTGTAATTGCTTAGGTGTGTTTAATTGCCTTCTTAATGCAGGTATAAGAGAGCTCTCAGCACCTAGTCTTTCCTCCAGTATTTCCATCGTCTTTGGAAATTTTATTGCTGTTTACCTACATGAGAACCAAAGTTGTGCCAATGAAAGTCAAAGAAGCCATTATGAGACTGAGAAACAAGAATTAAACTGTTCAAGACATCAGCCAAACCTTAGGCTTACCAAAATCAACTGTTTGGAACATCATTAAGAAGAAGACCTCCACAGCTGATGACAGAAGAATTCTCTCTATAATAATGAAAAATTCCCAAACACCTGCCCAACAGATCTGAAACACTCCTCAGGAGTCAGGTGTGTATTTGTCAATGACCACTCTCCACAGAAGACATCATGAACAGAAATACAGAGGCTACACTGCAAGATGCACACCAGTGGTTAGCCGCAAAAATAGGATGGCCAGGTTATAGTTTGCCACTGAATACTTAAAAGAGCAACCACAGTTCTGGAAATAGGTCTTGTGGACAGATGAGACGAAGATTAACTTGTATCAGAGTAATGGCAAGAGCAAAGTATGGAGGAGAGAAGGAACTGCCCAAGAATCAAAGCATAAAGCCCCATATGTGAAACAAGGTGGTCAGTGTGTTATGACCTGGACATCAATGATTTAGATAAAGGGATTCAAAGTAACATTAGCAAATTTGCAGATGACACAAAGCTGGGTGGCAGTGTGAACTGTGAGGAAGATGCCATGAGAATGCAGGGAGACTTGGACAGGTTGGGGAGTGGGCAGATGCATGGCAGATGCAGTTTAACGTGGATAAATATGAGGTTATCCACTTTGGTAGCAAAAACAGGAAGACAGATTATTATCTAAATGTTTTCAAATTGGGTAAAGGGGAAGTACAACGGGATATGGGGTCCTTGTTCATCAGTCAGTATGCAGGTACAGCAGGCAGTGAAGAAAGCGAATGTCATGTTGGCCTTCATAACAAGAGGAGTTGAGTATAGGAGCAAATAGGTCCTTCTGCAGTTGTACAGGGCCCCAGTGAGACCACACCTGGAGTATTGTGTGCAGTTTTGGACCCCTAATTTGAGGAAGAACATTCTTGCTTTTGAGGGAGTGCAGCGTAGGTTAATTCCTGGCAGGACTGTCATATGCTGAGAGAATGGAGCAGCTGTGCTTTTATACTCTGGAATTTAGAAGGATGAGAGGGAATCTTATTGAAACATATGATTATTAAGGGTTTAGACACGCTAGAGGCAGGGAATATGTTTCCGATGTTGGGGGTCCAGAACCAGGGACCACAGTTTAAGAATAAGGGGTAAGCCATTTAGACCAGAGATGAGGAAACACTTTTTCACACAGAGAGTTGTGAGACTGGAATTCTCTGCCTCAGAGGTGGAGGCCGGTTCTCTGGATACTTTCAAGAGAGAGCTAGATAGGGCTCTTAAATATAGCGGAGATGGGGAGAAGGCAGGAACGGGGTACTGATTGGATATGATCAGCCATGATCACATTGAATGGCGGTGCTGGCTCGAAGGGCCTTCTTCTGTACCTATTGTCTATTGGACATATATGGCTGCAGAAGGTACTGGCTCGCTTCTCGTCATTGATGATACAACTGCTGATGGTAGTAGCATAATGAATTCTGAATTGCATAGACACATCCTATCTGCTCCAGTTCAAACAGATGCCTCAAAACTCATTGGCTGGCGGTTTATTCTACAGCAAGACAATGATGCCAAACATACTGCTAACGCAACAAAGAAGTTTTTCAACACTAAAAAATGGCCAATTCTTGAGTGGCCAAGTCAATCACCTGATCTGACCCCAATTGAGCATGCCTTTTATATGCTGAAGAGAAAACGGAAGGGGACTAGCCCCCAAAACAAGCATAAGCTAAAGATGGCTGCAATACAGGCAGAGCATCACCAGAGAAGACACCCAGCAACTGATGATGCCCATGAATTGCAGACTTCAAGCAGTCATTGCATGCAAAGGATATGCAGCAAAATACTAAACATGACTACTTTCATTTACATGACGTTGCTGTGTCCCAAACATTATGGTGCCCTGAAATGCTGTAATTTCTACATGGTGAAACCAAAATGTATAAAAATGACCTTTATTAAAATCTGAGAATGTGCACTTTAACCACATGTGATTTTTTCTATTACAAATCTCAAATTGTGAAGCACAGAGGCAAATAAATAAATGATGGGTCTTTGTTACAAACATTATGTAGGGCACTGTAAATCACAAAATATCAATTGGCCCAACACCGATCCCTGAAGCAAACCACAAGTCACAGGCCTCCACTTCGAAAAACAACCTTCCATCTTGACCCTCGCTTCCTTCCATAAAGCCAATTTTCTATCCAGTCAACTAGCTCTCCCTGGATCCCAGAGAACCTTATCAAATTCCTTGCTGAAATCCATTAAAATAACATCTACGGCTCAGCCCTCATCAACCGCACAAAACCATGCTGACCATCCCTAATCTACCCGTCTCCAAATTTTCATATCCCTCAGAATACGCTCCAGTAACTTACCTACCACAGATGTTAGGCTGTGAGACTTCCTCATGCACCTTGTTCTGAGTTCGGGAGGCCACCTATGGCCGGTTGATGCTGAAGACCCCTGAAATAGCTTCAATGTGAAGCCCACGGAGGAGGAGCCTTTGAGCAGAACATTTAGCAGAATACATCTGCAACAGACAGAGGAGTCTGGTGCAGGTTAAAGAGAATGCTACCCTTTCTCCCCTGGGTCTTAATATTCCACAAATACATTTATTCTCATCAAACGTAGCAATAAGAAGCTGAGACAATGTAAATCACTGAGCTGCGGGAGAATTTACATCCGATTCAAATACTTTAAATCCTACTTCAACCCTTGCTAGAACTAACTGAATGAAGGACCGCACACAAGAGCTTCTTCCTCGGTACACCTTCAACTTACTATAAAACTGGAGTGCACTGTTGCCTTTGTACAAATTAGAACAAGTTAATAAGTAACATCTATGTATGCTATCTGGCTGTTCATGGTGTTGAATAGCTTTATTTTTGTCAGGTTATCTATTAAAATAAAGTCACCCTAGCTGTCATAACTTAATTCCATGCAAAGTTGCACTTCCTGTCAACCCTTTAGATACAAATGTCAAATCAAACTGTTAAGCATAATATTTATGTGATGCTCCCCATCCCTATGGTGATGAACAGTAGAACTCTGTTTCCCGTATAATAATTCCTTGCATTGAAATTGTAGCAGAGCCACTGATTTTAAAATGGAAGCCATGAGAGCCTAATTCTCATTTGTTGTTGTGATGTGTTTTATCACTGAGGTTGCTTTGTTTCCTGCCATCCCTCATTTTCTTGGAACATTATCTACCAATGAGCAAAACGCTTGGCCAGTCTAAAAGGGCAACCAAGTGCCAGCCGTGTTTTGGTGGGAGTAAAGCACATAATGGTAGCTTTTTCTATCTCCAAAGATTCCTTAATCCACGCTCAGTTAAACCAGCCCTTGCCATTCATAATCTTGAGCTAAGGTGCAGATCCATTTCCAAGACATATTTCCACTGATCATCCTGTGCCCTAGCTACTGAGCCCCCTGCACTTTTATCACTCCTCCTTCTATACTATTCTCCCATTTTTTACTTCATAAACTCCAAATGCACAGAATGCAGCTACCCGTAGAGATGCACTGGAGAAGGCATCCTATTCAAATGCATCACATCTCGGTGTGTGAACTCCTCTGACACAACCCCAGTCATTTCCTTTCTCCCCTCTCCTGTCAGGCAGTAGATACAAAAGCTTGAAAGCATACACCACCAGATTTAAGAACAGTTTCTTCCTCGCTGTTATCAGGTTTTTGATTGGACCTCTCATCTGTTAAAGATATATTCACGATTCTCCGACTCTACCTTGGTGGGGCCCTTGCACGTTAATTAAGCTGCTCTTTCTCTGTAGCTGTAACGCTATATCCTATATTGTTTCCCTTTTCTTTTTTCACTACCTGTTGTACTTAAGTATGGTTGATTGCGCTCGTCTGTGGGTTAATTTGCCTGCATAGCACGCAGTTTTTCACTATAACTTAGTACAAGTGGCAATAACAAAACTGATATGACTACCATGTTAATTTAGTATTAAATTCCAATCCCATGGTATATTGTAACTTCATCCTTGCCCTGCCATCATCATAAATGGAAAATTCATAACCATTTTTACATTCCTCCCAGTCCACAGTGTCTCCATCACATGGTCGAGGTTTTCAGCGCCCTCTCCTGTCCACCATCTATTGCTGTATCAATTCTGTTTTCCCCCGTCTTCTGGAAAGAGCCGTGGATATTTTTACTACCAGAAAGCCACAGCATGAATTTATACGATTGAACTTTTCTCTTGTGAGGCCTTGGGTTATGTGCACACACACATTCTTGGCTGGAAGCAAAATATTCACTGTAGTCTATGGGACATTTCATATGCCTGAGATAGCTTGTTGGAAGTTGTTCCACAAAAAAAGCAAGGATACATCAGTGTCAATTTCCAGTGGGATTTGTTGTGAATTTGATATCAGAAAGTAATTACTTTACCTATTGAATTGTTTCCATTTCCTATTCTTTGAGCAGATAAAAGTAATTAACTTTGGATAACTGTCTGGCAGTTTGGCATTTCTTCAGAGTCCTGCTCGGAGTGGAAAGGCTTGTTTTGATTAGAGCTGCCTCATCCTGCTTTTTTCAGTCCATGTTTTCATGTCATAAGGAGGGGTGGGTTTTGTAAGGTATAGTTGAAAGAAATTTTCACAATCTGTGATTGCACCCCCACCCCTGGGCTGATCTGGTCTGTGTGAAGAGTTCATGACGTCCTAGACTCCCGCAGCATTCAACAACACCTTGCGGAAACAGCTGGCAGAATCCTCCCATGTCTTTGCCAGCTGCAACCACACTTTAACAGTGTATGGATGTCTAATATTCAGAGACATTTACAGATAATGAAAATTAAGGTCTACTATTTAAATAAATTAAAAGTATTTAACCATTTAAAAAGTTAACTAAATATACTTGGAAACTTGAATATACTTGAACAAGTTAGGTCATTATTCTTTGGAGCCCAGAAGGTTAAGGGGGGACTTGATAGAGGTCTTTAAAATGATGATAGGGATAGACAGAGTTGGCGTGGATAAGCTTTTCCCATTGAGAGTAGGGAAGATTCAAACAAGAGGACATGACTTGAGAATTAAGGGACAGACGTTTAAGGGGTAACATGAGGGGGAACTTCTTTACTCAGAGAGTGGTAGCTGTGTGGAATGAGCTTCCAGTGGAAGTGGTGGAGGCAGGTTCGATTTTATCATTTAAAAATAAATTGGATAGGTGCACAACCTTTTATCCGAAAGCCTTGGGACCAGACACTTTTCGTAATTCAGAATTTGTCGGTCTTCGGAATGGAAATTTTTTAGCGTAGATTTTAATGGCTGGCTCAGTGGTAGAGTGTTCGGCTCATATCCGCAAGGTCGCGAGTTTGCGCCTTGATCCCGGCAGTTACTCGGTCGCGAGTTTGAGTCTTCAATGTCGTTTTTTCTTGCAGAATAAATGTTTGTATGAAATGCAGTGTAGGAGAGGTGTACTGACTGTGTGGGCAGAACTTTGGAAGTGATTGCCCACCAGTCTAAAAAGCCGCTGTGTCTCCCTGTCCCTGGGATAGCAGGGGGCGATCAAACAGCACAATACCCCCCTCCCCCTCCAACTCCAGAGGAATCCGCTCCCCGCTGGGCCGCTACGGCGACAAGTGGCAGTTTGCCCACAGCCCGAGCTGCGCCACCCCAAGAATACCTTGCACACCATCAGCTTCTGCCCCTACGTGTTCCTCTGGAGTTGGAGCGGGGCTGGGCTGGAGTTGCTGCTGGCTGTGGGTCTCTGGGATCTCCGTGCTTTCAGTGGGCCTGGGGGTCGCTGTCCCGTTGGTCCTGACGTCTCCGGCCACCCCCCTGGACTGGAGCTGAGACTGGGAACTGTACCGCCCTTGCCCCCTCCCTCTGCAACTGCAAACAACCCCACTCTCCTGCAAGGGCGGTACAGTTCCCGGAGGATAGCAGGTGGCCGGAGACGTCAGGACCAGCAGGAACCCGCTCCCCGATGGGCCCCTACGACGCCCCGAGCTGCGCCCCGTCATCCGCAACCCAGGTTCCTCTGTAGTTGGAGCGGGGCTGGGCTGCTGTTGGCTGTGGGTCTCTGGGTTCTCCGTGCTTGCGGTGGGCCTGGTGGTCGACGTCCAAATGATCCTGACGTCTCCGGTGACTGGCACTGTGCTGCTAGCATCGCGACGTGAAAACAGTGCAAAGCCCCCGCGCCGGTGCAATGAGCGGGGAGCTGGAGAGGGGAGGGAAGGGGTCACACACATGGCCGGGAAGCAGAGGGGTGTAGGTGGGGTGAAACTGAAGGGAGCGACAATCTACTGCTGCCTGCACGCTGAGTTAAAAAGTTCCCACGCAAGACTCACGATACACTGTGTATCGTGAGTCTACCGTGGGAATTTTTTAACTCAGCTGGCAGGTAGCAGCATATTGTCAATTATTAACCCCCCCGCGCAATATACCCTCACCTTCTCTTTTATGAATGGGGATTTAGTTCCCCTTTTTTCGAGGACTGACCGGAGGTTCTGCTGTCACCTCTGCGGGCCGCCCTCGGTGAACGTTTTCAAGGACCTTTCTTCAAGGACCGAAAAAATGTCGCTATTCGGGGGTTTTCGTTATTTGGATCTTCGGATAAAAGGTTGTGCACCTGTATATGGACGGGAAAGGAATGGAGGGTTATGGTCTGAGTGCAGGTAGATGAGACTGGGGAGAATAAGTGTTCGGCACGGACTAGAAGGGCCGAGATGGCCTGTTTCCGTGCTGTAATTGTTATATGGTTAACTCATAAATAATTAAAATTGTTAAACAATAATTGAAAAAGTTGACTGGGCTTCCAGTTTTATGCTGATCTAAGGCCTTTAATCCCTGTTGTTGTCAGTGGGTCTCGCATCCTGCATTGGGTCTGGACTAATTTGCCAGTGTAATGTTGAGCATCCCAGTAAAGCTGGGCTTGTGGTCTGAGACTCTGCCTTTGCTAGTGCATGTGTGATAGTCTATTAAGATCACCAGTTCAGGCCACTGAGTTATGGACAAAGTGTTTTTCACACACCACCATTTCTGCTTTTGACAATGAAAGTTAAATATCTTATTTCTGCTATTTGCAGTTTCATGTACTTTTGCATAATTGCATGCTGCAAAGAGTGATTTATACAGTTTACCCAATGTAGAATATCTGTGGGCACACTGTTTTTCTTCCTGTTAGGAACACAGAAAGACACAACAGGGCTACTGTGTGTAATATGTTCTAATTGATTAGTGGATGTATAAAGCCCAGCAATTCCCTGTAACATTAGGTTCCAGGAGGCCTTGGTGGTGTGACTCTGCTTTTATGAGGTGAATTTTGTACGGGGAATGTTTGTATGGTAAGTGGGGATGAATTCCAGTATCTCCAAGTCAGTTGCTGAAAGGACCTCTGACAGAATGTAGCTGAAGGGGCGATGATAGCACTATTCAGATGAGTCCATTGATAATGACAGGGAACTGATTTATTTTAGTCATACAGCATGGAAACAGGCCCTTTGGTCCAACTCATCCTCGCCGACCAAAATGCCACATCTAAGCAAGTCCCATTTGCCTGCATTTAGCATTTCCCCCTCTCTTTCTCCCCCTCTCTTCCTATCCATGACAATGCCTAAATGACTTTTAAATGTCATTATTGTACCTACCTGATGACCTTCATCTGGCAGCTTGGTCCATATATGTATCACCAATCTGTGTGAAAAAGTTTTTCCTCAAATCTTTCCCCTCTCTCCTTGAATCTATGAATGTTGAATACTCCTATTTTAGGTAATTAACTTACAAATAACCCTCTCCCCCCCACCTCATTTCCCCACTCTCTTCCCTGTGCCCTATCTGGATGGACACCCATTTCTCTCAGACCCCCACCCGGTCCCCTTCCACCTATATTCCTTCCTCGGCCTCTTCTATATCTTATCTCACATTCTTTGTCTTTTCATCTCTGCCCTTTGTCTAACGATCTGCCAATCAAACCTCCACCCCCCCTCACCTGTATCCTACTCTCACTTGGCAAACCTTGGCCCACCCCCACCTCTCTTCAAGCTTCCCCTGCTATTACAATCAGTGGAAGGGGAAGAAGGGACCTGCACCAAACATCGCCTATCCATATTATACAGAGATGCGGTCTGACCCACTGAGTTATTTTAGCACTTTGTGCCTATTTTTTGTAATCGAGCATATGCAGTTTCTTGTGTCTACATTACACCTCTGTCTTCTAGTTCTTGATTCCTCTTTTGCTGGAGAAAGGACTGTGTGTTTTCACCTAAACTATGCCCCTCATTATGTGGTACACCTCTATAAGGTAATCCCTCAGTCTCCTATGCTCCGATGAATACTTGTAAATATTCTTGTAAATATTCTTTGCACTCTTTCTATCTTAATGATGTCTTTACTATATCAGGGTAACCAAAATTGTACACAATACTCCAAGACCAGCCTCGCCAATATCTTGTCCAACTACAACACAGCATCCCATCTACTGTGATGAACACTGGGGTCCCAAACACCTTTACTACCCTGTCTACTTGTGATACCACTCTGTCTGTACTATGTACTCCTATGTCCCACTGTTCCACTTTACTCTCCTATTGTTCACATGAAAATACTATCCTGGTTTGATTTCCCAAAATGCAGCGCCTCCCACCTATCTGAACTGAAGGCCATTTGCCGTCCCCTAGCCCAGCTGATCAAGATCCCACTGTAATGCTTTTTCACTGTCTGCTATACCTCCTGTTTTAGTGTCATCTGCAAACGTACTAGCCACGCCTTGTGCAATCTGATTCAAATTGTTAATAAAGATGAAAAACAACAATGGGGCCAGCACCAATTCCAGAGCCCATTAGTCATTGGCCTCCAGTGCAAGAAATAATCTTCCACCATCTCTGCCTCCTTCCATCTTATGTATGCAATTAGCTACATCTTCGTGGATCTCATGCAATTTAATCTTCCAGATGGAACCTGGTCAAAGGCCTTGTTAAAGTCTATGCAAACACATCCACTGCCTTGCCCTCATCAATCCTCTTGGTGACTTACAAAATTTAGAGGTAGATATAGCATGGCAACAGACCTTTCATCCCACCAGGCCAATGCCGTTCACACTAGTTCCATATTATCCCACTTTTACGATAACTCCCTACGCACTAGGAGCAAATTATAGACATAAATTAACCTACAAACCCGCATGTCTTTGGGATGTGGGAGAAAACCAGAGGCTATATGGTCAGAGGGAGAACATGCAAACTCCACACAGACAGCATTCAAGGTCATGATTGAACCCAAATGTCTAGTGCTGTGAGACAGCAGCTCTACAAGCTGTGCCACTGTGCTGCCCCTATGTACCAGTCTGTGCTGACTATCCCTAATCAGTTCTTGTCCATCCAAATTCTACTAAACCTTGTCCCTTGGAATCCCCTCCAGTAATTTACCCACAATTGATATCAGGCTCACCAGCCTGTAGTTCCCTTGCTTCTCCTTGCTGCCCTTCTCTCTTCTGAAATTTAATCTTTGGCTAAAGATGAAGCAAATATCTCTGCTAGGATCTCCACAATTTTTTCCCACAAGATAGGATCCCGGGGATTTATCCACTTCAATGCCCTCCCAGGATCTTCTCCACAGTAAACACTGATGAAAAATGTTTGTTTAATATTTCCCCCATCTTTGTGGCTTTAAATGGACCTATTTGTTATTTTGTCTCCCTTTTACTCCAATATACCTGTAGAATCTCCTGAGATTTTCCTTACCTGCCAGACCCATCTCATGTCCACTTGCCAGATCCACCTCAATCACACTTCTCAAATGTTTCCACTTTATCCACAAACAATCTCACCCAGTTGATCTGGGTGTAAACATTCCAGTTGAAGGGCTTCAAAATTAGCCTTGCCCAATTTAGGACCTTAACTGGTGGACCAATCCCAGCTTTCCACATTACTATTTTAAGAGTAACTGAATTATGGTCACTGGTCTCAAAATGTTCCCCCACTGAGACTTCAGTCACTTACACTACTTCGTTCCCCTAAGAAGAGGTCCAGTGTTGTGCCCTCTATATGTTGATTAAGAACACTGGACATATTTAACAAATTCCATCCTGTTCAAGCCCTTGGCACTTTGGATGACCCAGTTAATAATAGGGAAGTTAAAATCTCCCACTAATTCTACCCTATTATTATTACAGCCATCTGTGATCTACCATGCTCCTGTATTTCCCGCTGACTATTGGAGGACTTATAGTAGAATCTCCAGAACCCACCTTGTTTCTAATTTCAGTCCATATAGCCTTTCTGGATGATATCCTAAGAATATAATCTCTAAGCTCATTTGTTAGAATTTCTCTCATCAAAATAGCCAATCCCTCCTCTCTTACCTGTCCGTCCATCAAGCCTGTAGCATCTGCTCCCTGAAACATTGAGCTACTAATCCTGCCATTGTCTCAACCGTGTTTCTGTCATAGCTGTGATATCCCAGTCTCCTGGGCAAATCCACGCCTGCATTTGTCTGTCTTACCTGTTATGCCTCTTGCATTGAAATACATATAGTTTAAACCCCAGGTCTTCCTTCTCTCTTTGAATTGGGGCTGGTTGTCCTGTCCACTCATCTTGCTCTCTTTGACTGCAGTATTTTCACTCAACTTCTCCTCTGGTCACCTATACCCCAGAAGACATCCCAATGAAGTAAAAACCCGAGTCCTCGCACCCTGCACCAGCTCCTCAGCCATGTATTCATCTGGCCTACCATTCTATTCCTGCCCTCACTTGCACATGCACTGGGAGTAATCCAGAGATTACTCATCTTGTGGTCTGGCATATTCTAAACATGTCATCTTAAAATGGGGAGTGGCTTTCAGGCCGAATGTTTCATCCTGTTTTATTTCCCTGCCTCCCACCTATCCTTCTCACCATCTAATCAAGCTTCCACAGACTATACTTTTCCACAGGTAGTTGTAGTTAACAGCACAGGAGATAGAGTGCTACTCTTAAAACACACACGCATTTCAGTTCACTAAATTAAAGATCAAGAAGATTTAGGGATCTTGATTGTTTTTCTTTTGTTTATATGGAGTTGTTACTTTTCTGCATATTTGATCAGTCCCAGGTCCAGCAGCAAGTATTCTGCCAGTGAAAAACACGCAGTTCCCAAATCCTACACAATAATATAAATCCTCTTTTGTATGATTTAATTTAGAGACAAAAGTTGATTTTGGTCCCTGTAACATTTTTAACTCATAGAATCTAAAACACTTTGATCTTAATGATTATGTTGAAAACTGTGAGCCAATCTGTTTTAATAAAGAGAGAGAGTTAATGATTCAAACCTCCTCCAACCTCATCTATTGTATCCGCTGTTCCAGGACCAAGCACAGGCCCGGCGATTGTTTCGCTGAACACCTCCGCTCAGTTCGCCTTAATCTACCTGAGCTCCCGGTTGCTCAGCACTTTAACTCCCCCCTCCCATTCCCAAACTGGCCTTTGTGTCCTGGGCCTCCTCCATTGTCGGAGTGAGGCTCAGCACAAAAATTAGAGGAACAGCACTTAATATTTTGCTTGGGTAGCTTACACCCCAGCGGTATGAACATTGACTTCTCTAACTTCACATAGCCCTTGTTTTCCCTGTCTCTCCATCCCCTCCCCTTCCCAGTTCTCCCACCAGTCTTACTGTCTCCGTCTACATTCTATCTCTGTCCCACCAACTCCCCTGACATCAGTCTGAAGAAGGGTCTTGACCCGGAACATCACCCATTCCTTCTCTCCAGAGATGTTGCCTGTCCCGCTGAGTTACTCCAGCATTTTGTGTCTACCTAATGATTCATGGGTTTATTTATTACACAAACCAAATGCTAGAGCTAACTATATATATTTTTTTTTTTGATGAGATAATGAACAGAGTTGTCCAATGGTGAGAACTCGCTCCATGCCTTGTCTTGTACCATAAGACATGTAGTGTAATGATTGTAACCAAGGGCACGTGTTGATGGGTCTTAAAAGAACTTGAGACTGTACTTACCCTTTATTCCCTCTTTCCAAACCAACACTGAAGGGAACAAGGGCTTTATTCCATTTCCGATATTAATTTCTCTCTGTTCTGCTATAAAATGGAATAGGAATAGATCAAGTTGTCTCTAAATCAGGTTGCACTTCCAGCTTTAGCCAGAGCAGGTGTGGAACCTTCTCTAGGATGGTACAAGTAGACCTTACAGTGAAGGGGGGGGGGGGGGGTCATTCTACTTGTACATCATGTGTGGCTGACTTTAAAATGGGCCCGTTCCCACCAATGAATTGCAGTATATCTCCTAAAAAGTTAACAATTCTATCTTAACAGCCTAGTTTTCCACACATTTGTTCAATAGAAGCAAACTGAACAACGTACCTAATTGTTCATAGCATCTTAACTATAAACAGGTTGCATGTTGACAAGTTTTATCTCTGGGGAGAATAAGAGTGGGTGGGATTATTCTGGAAAGGCTGAAGGTGCAGTTAAGGCTGGGAGGATGAGAAGATTTAGAAGTGATGAAGGAAGAGATAACCCAAGGATCAACTGTAACCCAGGCAAAGGAAGTCGCCAGCTGGTCATGGGCAGATGACCATTTGTTCTATTACCAAACATCTTGAATCTCCCGTTGGGCTTGGACTTCACATTGTAAGAAATAATTCTATAGATTCTTTGAACATCTTTAGAATCTAATTTCTGCTTTAAACTGGGCTCACAAATCAGCAACACCTTTTTTGTGTAATGTACAAATCATCTTACCACGGGGTTAATTTATCATCTTAAAACTCACTCCCAACCACTTGTAATTCTATGAATGTTTTAAAGACTGAGGCCCATGTTTGCACAGCCCAGGGATTGAATGGATTTAATGTGCATGAAGAAAGGAGTGCCTCAAAAATCTGTTGTCTGAGTCGCCCATCAGATGAGTAGTTTCTGCATTGGCTCCCCTTAGTTGCAGATCCATAGTTGCTTCATCCATAGTTGCTTACACGGGTACTTGTTGTCCTTTCTCTGATGATTTAAGATAATGGCAGCCAGATCGTCTGTAAGTCACAATCTTTCTGGCTCCACATCTTTCTTAAATCTATGTAACAGCCGCTTGTCTAGAAAGAACAAAGCTCTACTTCCCTCCAGACCTCTTGGGTTTTCTCTTGTGTGGTATTGAGAACATTGTGCTCAGTGATCTATCTGGATTTGTGGAGAGTACCACTGCCCGGGAGCTCACCCCAGAGTCTTCCCTGTCAGCACATGTTTGCAAAATGGGACACATCAGCTCAACCGGATCGCAACATATGGATGCTGCTGCAAAATGGGGTGTTTTTAGCTTGGTACCTTTATTTTGAAGAGTATGTGGTAGCTAGCAAGTGATCCTTGATCCCATAAATTATTAGGAACTGATCGAGCCTGGTTCACTCTAAACACATCAGGCTGTCAATCTCATGGAGATACAAGAGGCTGCAGTAAAAAACAAACCGCTGGAGGAACTCAGCGGGTCAGACAGCATCTGTGGGGGACATTAGCAATTATCAATTATTTGGTCCATTTCCACAGCATGCTTTGGTTCAAGTTACAGCCATTGCCGGCCTCAGGAGCTGCCACCCCCCCCCCCCCCCCCCCCCCCCCCCCCTTTTTTTCCCGATGTGTTGCTCTCAAAATAGTGGCAGTTGAGGTCATGGCTTGAAATCACTATCAGTGAAACAGTGACTTGGCAGGGAGACCCAGCAGCAGACTAACTGGTGCAGTGCTTGCTTTACAATCTCACAGATACATCTGTGTGCAAGTGAGGCCTGTCCCAGCAGCAGTCTGTTTGATTTAGGACACAAAGGTAATTGACTGGATACAATTCCATGTCCAGAATGAGCTGCAAACACAACTGGGCAGACATTATATGTATAGAGAATTACTTGATGCTTGGAAGGTAAAATAATACTTCCAATGCAAAAAAATGTAGAGATTGATTTAATCTATTTCGAGCACGAAATTACATCTAAACCATGGCCTTCCTTTATTTTTGAACAAAATCCCTGCCTTTGACTTGCTGGCTTAGGATGCCTTGGGTTGATGATTTCACTTCAATGCTTCACACCTGTGAGAATCAAGAGGTTTGGTTTATTAGTACCAGGACTGTCAGAGAGCTGGCATATCTGATAGATGAACCATCTTTAGACACATGAGCTTGTCACACGCTTCTCTCCTGCTTCTCTCCCAGCTTCCATGTGTCTAAAGACTAAGATGGCATAGCAGCTTTAGAAATCCTCTCTGACCCACAGCTGCATTAACAGCTTAAGAATAGCATCTATTTTCTTGTTTTAACCTTAAACCTTCTTAGCAAGTGCATCCCATAGTTCTGGCTGCTTTCTTAGACAATAGACATTGCAAGGTAGCACGGTTATCCCATGCATGCTACTAATATAGCCTGTTGGTTCTTGTTCATTCGGTCTCTTGCTAAGTTCTGTATTTGTAATTTCATGCATTGTTCTTCTGCCCTGTGCTGCCCCTCGGACAGGCTGACCTCTGCTCTCCGTACGACATCCTGCAGTCGGACGTCCACTCCATTCAAAGGACTGTTGCCGCACTGCTGGCACACAGGGAGAAAGTCCAACAGCCAACACCAGCCTTTTTCACTTGGGATATGTTTGGCTTTTGTGTATTCCACGCTTTCTTTTTAGTGCTGCTATATATTACTTACAACTGGAGCGTTCTGGTTTAGAACATTGCATGTGCATATATCCTCGCACCGTGTTTATAATCCAATTGCAGGTATTTGTATTCTTTTTAATACCCACTGTCTGTTCATTCCGTTATAATAATTCTGCAGACATAGTGCAGGTTAATGGGATTAGATGGGTCACCATGAGTATGTTGGTCTGAAAGGCCTGTTTCTACGCTGTGACTTTTTTCATGGAACACACAATGTCATGTACCTTCCTGCATCACAATAGGGGCCGTGGCTTTGTTCATGTGGTCCCAAGCAAAGTGTAAAGCAAAGGGGAGCAGTGAAGACATTCTGAAGAAACATGTTTCTTTTGGATAGATATTTACATCCTCGTCTTCCGGTAATTTAAAGGCTCAATTGTCATTTGTACCCCAGCTACGTGCCACGGATATACATTTACCTGGATATCTGCCTGGATATACATTTACATAAATATGTGGGAATCAATTACTCTGCAATAGGAAACTGTCCATCAGGATGGTTGCCTTTTAGCGCCATCCTGTGGTCAACTCTGGTCTCTGCCGAGGCCACCCTGGGAATAGGCGGCGGCTTTGGTGATGCTGAGGTGATTACCTAATTTTTGTTGGCACAAGGCAATGCAGGGAGGATCTAAAATAACCTGAATCGTTAAGTACAACAAGGAGGCCAAGGCCGTGTGTGTACCAAACCTGGGAGAGTGAGAGATGCGCAGTCTAGATTATTGCTGGTAAAATCCATGCATGGTGCTGAGTGACTCAGAATACCACTCATGGATTCACTTCAGCTAGCCTGGGATAGACACATTGCCAGACCTATGAACAGTACACCACAGGAACAGGTCCTTTGGCCCACAAGCTCTTATCTGTCTGCACATAATCCATATCTCACTATTTCCTGTATATCCATATACCTATCCAAAAGCCATTTGAATGCCACTTTCGTACCTGCCTCAACCACCCAGGGTAGTAGGTTCCAGGCATCCACCACCTTATGAATGAAAAATCCTGCCTCACAAATCTCCTTTAAATTTTGCTCTTCTCACATTAAAGCTGTGCTCTCTAGTATTTGATATCAACATCCCGGGTTAAAGGTTCTGACTGTCTACCTTATCTAGGCCCGTCGTAATTTTATATACTTCTTTCAAATCTCCCCTCAACCTCTGACACTCCAGAGAAAACAGTGACCTCCTCCATGGCCAGAGTGAGCACCATCGGATATTTGAGGAGCAGCACCTCATATTCCACTTGGGCAGTCTGCACCCTAGCGGCATAAACATTGAATTCTCCAATTTCCGGTAGCACTTGTTGTCTCCTCCCCCTCTCAGCTCTCCCTCAGCCCTCGGGCTCCTCCTCTTCCTTTTTCCTTTCTTCTCCCCACCCTACATCAGTTTGAAGAAGGGTTTTGGCCCGAAACGTTGCCTATTTCCTTCGCTCCATAGATGCTGCTGCACCCGCTGTGTTTCTCCAGCACTTTTGTCTACCTTTGATTTTCCAGCATCTGCAGTTCCTTCTTAAACACTTTCAGGGAGTTATGGACTTGGACCCCCAAATCCCTCTGTACATGAATGGTGTTAAAGGTCTTGCCATTAATTGTATATTATCCAACCTCCCAAAGTACAACCTCACACTTGCTCGGATTAAACTCCATCTGCTATTTCTCCACCAGTTTCTGTAGCTGATCTATATCCCATTGTAAACTTTGACAGCCCTTCTCAAAATCCGTGAGTCCAGTATGTTTTGTATCTTCTGCAAACTTAATAACCAATCCATCTACATGTAGGTTCATTTTGATATACAGTGCCCTCCATAATGTTTGGGACAAAGACCCATCATTTATTTATTTGCTTCAGTGCTCCACAATTTGAGATTTGTAATAGAAAAAAAATCACATGTGGTTAAAGTGCACCTTGTCAGATTTTATTAAAGGCAATTTTTATACATTTTGGTTTCACTATGTAGAAATTCCAGCAGTGTTTACACATTTCAGGGCACTATAATGTTTGGGACACTGCAATGTTATGCAAATGAAAGCAGTCATGTTTAGTATTTTGTTGCATATCCTTTGCATGCAATGACTGCTTGGCAGTTCCTTCTCTCCTTCATCACTCTGATATGTTAATCTTCGACTCATCTATCCGCAAGACCTTTTTCCAGAACTCTGGTTGCTCTTTTAAGTACTTGGGAAACTAACCCGGCCATCCTATTTTTATGGCTAACCAGTGGTTTGCATCTTGCAGTGTAGCCTCTGTGTTTCTGTTCATGAAGTCTTCTGCAGACAGTGGTCATTGACAAATCCACACCGGACACCTGAAGAGTGTTTCTGATCTGTCAGACAGGTGTTTGGGGGGTTTCCTTTATTATAGAGAGAATTCTTCTGTCATCAGCTGTGGATGTCTTCCTTGGCCTGCCAGTCCCTTTGCGATTAGTAAGCTCACCAGTGCTCACTTTCTTCTTAATGATGTTCCAAACAGTTGATTTTGGTAAGCCGAAGTAAGGTTTGGTTTGGCCTTAACAGTTATTTTCTTGTTTCTCAGTCCCATAATGGCTTCTTTAACTTTTATTGGCACAACTTTGGTCCTCATGTCGATAAACAGCAATAAAAGTTTCCAAATGTGATGGAAAGACTGGAGGAAAGACTAGGTGCTGAGAGCTCTCTTGTACCTGCATTAAGGAGGCAATTAAACACACCTGAGCAATTGCAAATGCCTGTGAAGCCATGAGTCCCAAACATTATGCTGCCCTAAAATGAGAGGACCATTTATAAGCACAGCTGTAATTTCTACATGGTTAAACCAAAATGTATAATAAATACCCTATAATAAAGTCTGACAATGTGCACTTTAACCACATGTGATTTTTTAAAAATTACAAATCTCAAATTGTGGAGTACAGAGGCAAATATATAAATGATGGGTCTTTGTCCCAAACATTATGGATATATATCACAAACAGCAGCGGTCCCGCACAGATCCATATGGGACTCCACTGGTCACAAACCTCCAGCCTGAATGTTGTCCTCAGCCACAACCACTTGACATATCAGTAAACCAGTTCTGAATCCATACGACCAAGTCACTGTTAATCCTATGCATCTTAATCTTTTGGGTCAGCCTACAATGGGGACCTTATCAAATGCCTTTTTAAAATCCATGTTGACAACAGCCTTCCCCTCATCGATCATCTCCGTCGCGACCTCAAAAAAACTCTATCTAGAGTTAGTAAGGCATGATTTGTCACTACAAACCCATGCTGATTGTCCCCAATTAACCCATTCTCTTCCAAATGGAAGTAAATTCTATCTTGAAGAATTCTCTCCTCTAGCTTTCCTTCCACGACATGAGACTTGGGGTGCACACCCGAACATTTTCTCTGAGCAGGCAGTGAACCTGGGCATCGTGTAAATGTGGTGGGGCACTTTCGGTTGGGATCAATAATATTGGTAGACACAAAAAGCTGGAGAAACTCAGCAGGACAGGCAGCATCTCTGGAGAGAAGGAATGGGTCACGTTTCGGGTCGAGGCCCTTCAGACTGATTAGGGATGAGAGAAACGAGAGATATAAATGGTGATGTGGAGAGATAAGGAACAATGAATGAAAGAAATACAAAAAAGTGAGAATGATAAAGGAAAGAGGTCACTGTAAGCTGTTTGTAGAGTGAAAATGAGAAGAAGGCAGTATAGTGGCAGATTATTATATCGTTCAAGGAATTGCTCCCTCTAGCTACTAGGAGCAGACACGGGGTAAGGAGATAGAATCGTTTTACGCATGAGAGCTCTCCACGAGACATTCAAAGCCGTCGAAAGATAAATCTTCAAACACTCTTCATTAATCTTGATTAATAGTTTCTTTATTGTTTAAGTAAAACAGTAAGATATTCATCCAGACTGATCAATGTTAGAAAGCTCCGCATTTTTTCCGAAACGTTAGAAAACTTCTTTAATGTTGGAAAGCTCTAACATTCCTTAGATTCTGGAGTAGTTCCAGAGGATTGGCGGGTAGCAAACGTAACCCCACTTTTTAAGAAGGGAGGGAGAGAGAAAACGGGGAATTACAGACCAGTTAGCCTAACATCGGTAGTGGGGAAACTGCTAGAGTCAGTTATTAAAGATGGGATAGCAGCACATTTAGAAAGTGGTGAAATCATTGGACAAAGTTAGCATGGATTTACGAAAGGTAAATCATGTCTGACGAATCTTATAGAATTTTTCGAGGATGTAACTAGTAGCGTGGATAGGGGAGAACCAGTGGATGTGGTGTATCTGGACTTCCAGAAGGCTTTCGACAAGGTCCCACATAAGAGATTAGTATACAAACTTAAAGCACATGGCATTGGGGGTTCAGTATTGATGTGGATAGAGAACTGGCTGGCAAACAGGAAGCAAAGAGTAGGAGTAAACGGGTCCTTTTCACAATGGCAGGCAGTGACTAGTGGGGTACCGCAAGGCTCAGTACTGGGACCCCAGCTATTTACAATATATATTAATGATCTGGATGAGGGAATTGAAGGCAATATCTCCAAGTTTGCGGATGACACTAAGCTGGGGGGCAGTGTTAGGTGTGAGGAGGATGCTAGGAGACTGCAAGGTGACTTGGATAGGCTGGGTGAGTGGGCAAATGTTTGGCAGATGCAGTTTAATGTGGATAAATGTGAGGTTATCCATTTTGGTGGCAAAAACGGGAAAGCAGATTATTATCTAAACGGTGGCTGATTGGGAAAGGGGGAGATGCAGCGAGACCTGGGTGTCATGGTACACCAGTCATTGAAGGTAGGCATGCAGGTGCAGCAGGCAGTAAAGAAAGCGAATGGCATGTTGGCTTTCATAGCAAGAGGATTTGAGTATAGGAGCAGGGAGGTTCTACTGCAGTTGTATAGGGTCTTGGTGAGACCACACCTGGAGTATTGCGTGCAGTTTTGGTCTCCAAATCTGAGGAAGGACATTATTGCCATAGAGGGAGTGCAGAGAAGGTTCACCAGACTGATTCCTGGGATGTCAGGACTGTCTTATGAAGAAAGACTGGATAGACTTGGTTTATACTCTCTAGAGTTTAGGAGATTGAGAGGGGATCTTATAGAAACTTACAAAATTCTTAAGGGGTTGGACAGGCTAGATGCAGGAAGATTGTTTCCGATGTTGGGGAAGTCCAGGACAAGGGGTCACAGCTTAAGGATAAGGGGGAAATCCTTTAAAACCGAGATGAGGAGAACTTTTTTCACACAGAGAGTGGTGAATCTCTGGAACTCTCTGCCACAGAGGGTAGTTGAGGCCAGTTCATTGGCTATATTTAAGAGGGAGTTAGATGTGGCCCTTGTGGCCAAGGGGATCAGAGGGTATGGAGAAAAGGCAGGTACGGGATACTGAGTTGGATGATCAGCCATGATCATATTGAATGGCGGTGCAGGCTTGAAGGGCCGAATGGCCTACTCCTGCACCTAATTTCTATGTTTCTATGTTTCTAACCCATGATAGAAGGCGGAGCAAGGTCGAAAGATATGCCTTCCTGCCATGCTTTCTCCGAACTAACTAAAAAGCTACAAGCTTCTCCCAAAAATCCCAGCCGCAAACATGCCTCCGACTACATAATAAATCCCACCCACATAAATACAGGCAGACAAAATTTAAAGGCAAATGCCATAATTTATGACACACAAAATTAAGCCAAATGGCCACTACAGGCAGGAACGAGGTACTGATTGGGGATGATCAGCCATGATCACATTGAATGGCGGTGTTGGCTCAAAGGGCCGAATGGCCTACTCCTGCACCCATTGTCTATTGTTTAAAATGAGAAGCTAGTGCGACATGGGTGGGGGAGGGAATGCGGGGGCTACCTAAAGTGAGATAAATCAATATTCATACCACTGAGCTGTAAGCTGCCCAAACAAAATATGAGATGCTGCTCCTCCAATTTGCGTTGAGCCTCACTCTGACAATGGAGGAGACCGAGGACAGAAAGGTCTGCATAGGAATGGGAAGGAGAATTAAAGTGTCCAGCAACCGGGAGATCAGGTTGGTTCAGGCAGGGTGAGCGAAGGTGTTCCGCGAAACGATCGTCCAGTCTGCGTTTGGTTTCACCGATGTATAAGAGCCCGCATCTTGAACAACCGATACAGTAAATGAACCTGTGATACAGGCAAGTGAACCTCTGCCTAACCTGAAAGGACTGTCGGGGTCCCTGGACAGTCAAGGGAGATGGTTTTGTGACAGGTGTTGCACCTTCTGCGGTTGCTGGGGAGGGGGTGGTTAGGGTGGGAAGGGATGGGTTCACCAGGGTGTTGCGGGGGGAACGATTTCTGCGGATGGTGAAAAGGGGTGGAGATGGGAAAATGTGTCTAGTGTTGGGGCCCCATTGGAGGTGGCGGAAATTTCGGAGGATTATGTGTTGTATGTGATGGCTGATGGGGTGGAAGATAAGTACTAAGGGGGACTTTCTGTTGCGACTAGGGGGAGGGGGAGCAAGGGCAGAACTGCGGGATACCGAGGAGACAGAGTGAGAGCCTCATCTATGATGGGAGAGGGGAAACCTGTTCCCTAAAAAATGAGGACATCTAGGATGTTCTAGTATGGAACAGACCTGATCCCGGAAAAAAACAGCTCGCATTCCCTCTGATGCTTCAGTGCTTGATCTGTGGAACTATTCATGAAAGATATTTGGGCACTGACTGAAGTTTAAGATTCTCCTGATTCACCTGCTGGTGTGGTTTCGCTCATTGTCAATGGCCTCGGGTGAGGTACGTGATTAGTGTGTGCGTGTGTGTTGGCGTGTGCGTGATCTGAGAGGCGGGTGGGTGACCTGCTAATCTCTTAGCACTGGTCCTGTTGGTGATATGTGAACAGCAGTTCAGAAGCCAGAGGACAGGTCAGCTTTCTCTTCCTGCCGCCCATCACTCTGGGTTTGACTTAACAGAATTCTCCTTGCACATCTGTGCCTGGGATGGTTCGTGCTAACCTTTCTGGTTTTTTTGTGCTACCTTCCCTTAGGAGAAGCTATGTTTGCCCCATCACATATTGGAAGGAAAAGGGTTGCTGAAAGTAAGTATGACTGTTCAAGCACTGTTGGACTGGGCCGCGAGCAGACCCCCATTGTTTCTGTGAATCCAGAGCCCCAGGGCTGCCACCTCCTGACCACAAGCAGCACAGCCGCAAGCCCAGGGCGAGGACACGACGTACAAAAGGCGGACACTTTTCCTCAGCTGACGTGTGGAGCCACTCGTAACGTGTTTTAAAAGCATAACTAAAAAACTACATATGTCACAGTATTTAATCAATGCATTAACTTTGCAACTACAGTTAGTTACAGCTTTTGCAGAAGTGAGGAAAAGCCAAATTCCTAAGTATGTTTTAATGTATTAAAGAAACACAATTTGGTTGTGTTAATTTGTTTAGTTGCTATGATATTACAATGCTTTTGATCGTGAGGAAGTTTAGAACATGGTCATAAGTTATTTATATTATTTATTCAGGAGATGTTTTACCCATCCATTGAGATGAAGATTGTAAATTTGAAAGACTTGCAGCTAAAACTGATTTTTAAAGATTGGAGCAATTTCATTTTACTGTGGCAGTTTAGTCATTTTAGTTAACACTTGATTTCATCTGTTGAATAATTTTAACTTCCTGAAAGTGTGCTGGTGATTTGTATGTGAAATTATCTGGTAAGAGAGAAGGGCAGTCATGAACTCATCTGACGCAGTGTCTGGGAAGCAGTCTCGTCTGTATGATGGTGTCTCAGGCTGCCGTCAGTACATTTACCAACGAAGGTTTAGTACAATCTAAGCAGAATTGACCGACAGTTTGTCCACACTCGATTAGTTCCTCCGGGTGCTTCATTCCCTTTAACACATTCCTGATCATGCATCTCTGGTTCATTGAGACTGGTGAGTTGAGATTAGAAATAGAATCAGATTGATGTTTGACTTTCCAAAGGGATCTGGCAATTGGGGAGAGGAATTTACTGCTCAGCTGAGTGATCTAAGGTAACTACGTATCAGGAGCGGGGAGAGTCAGGTTGTTTCCTCTGCAGGGAATTAGTGGAGTGTCTCCTAATCCAATGTGCCTTGTTGCTCTGATATTTGACCAGATGAAATACTCCAGAATCTTAAAGTTTACATTAAAAGGCCATTTCATTCGATAGTATTATCGATGTTAGCATTTTATATCGTCAGAATACCAAAAACTCCGTCCAGATTAGCCCTGTCACAATGCCTGCGGTCTGGTGCGACGGTGAACTGAGTCTCTCTACTTTCCTACATTTAATCCATGACCTTGTCCTGCAACAATAAAACTCACGCTGACCACTCGCCTTCCTACTGCACTTGCTGGTGGTGCATTGTGTAAATATCTAACCAGTTGTACTGAATTCAGTGTGAGCTGCAGGAACTGACTGAAATTTTATAAGCCAAACCCAAATGTTAGTTATTTTATATTGCCAATTTAGGGGACCACTTAAAAATGTAAAAGTACTCAGGAATCGTACCCTACCAAACGACGTTGAGTTGCAAGTTGTTTATGTGGTGGTCTTGGAGAGCGAGTTCACATGAGGTGGTGAATGGGAAGCTTGGCCTTCCCGAACACTGCAGTTAACACAAATGAAGCTGTGTCCCCGACTGCCACCCAATAGGTTTACTCACTGTAAGCTGATTGCACCTCAACACACAGAGGAAAGACAGAGCTCACATTAAGAGAGCACGAAGATGAAAGGGAGAGCTGTACTCTCTGAGGGTACCAGCTGCCAGGAATAGTGGCCGATTGGGATTGCTGCAAATGGGAAGGGACTGTGGGAGCAGTGCATGTATCTGCTGAGCTACTGGGGCAGGTAGCTCATCTCTCCCAACAGCTGCATGACTAGCTGCCCACACACCTGAACGCAATTGTATGTCCAGCTCCTTTCTCAGTGTGATCTTTTTGTCCAATTTGTTCTAATAAACATGCACATGAAGTAAATGCATCGAATATACTCCACCACATTTCTCTTCATATGTAATATGATTGCTTTATATTATCAGAGTGATGCACTAATCTGATTGATTTGCTGTCAACTTCTTGTGGCGTGAAGCCTGGGAACTGACAGAACTGGAGCTCTTAGACCAGAACAGGGGAGGTCAGTGGGCCGACCATCCTCACCCGAAGAACGTTAACATGGGAGAAGTTTAATGGACGAGAATATTAAAAGATTCAACCGCCATGTTTATTTAGACAGAAAATTCACGTTGTAGAATAGTATTGGAATAGGATAATAAAAGAAAGAGTGATGGGTGTGGTTTCAACTTAGGTATTTCGTCTCAGAGATTGTTTCCCGGGGTCGCAGTGACAGGTCCGTTATTCATGAGTGGTTTGGTGAAAGTGTTGGCAGGACAGCGAAGGGGGGTGAGGAAGATGTGAGGGGCGAGGTGGGGGCAGGCCCACGGGACCATCAATGCTGGTAGGGGTGCAAGGAAACGAGTGTAATTCCACCTCTTGCTTGTTAGATCAGCTTGTTAGTGTGACGTGGAACTCTCTGTGTTTCCCACGAGTATTTTTCTTCGTATCGCCATTAGCAAGTAACATGTCGGGCAGAGAGGGGTAAAGTGGGTTGCATTAAACAGAATTAACAATAGCCACGCAAGAGGCGAGGTTGCTGTGCAGGGTTAGTCAGCAGCACTGTCTCTGCCACTTGTCTGCTGACACTGGCGAGAGCACAATCCTCGGCCTGGGCGCTAGGAGTGAGATGTACGTGGAGTGAGAGTGTCGGCAGCGGGTGCTGCAGGAGGAGACTTGAATGGGAACCCCCACGAGAATTACAGGAACCTTCTTCCAATTATCCCCAGGCACAAGATTACTAAACCATTTCACGATCACAAATATAAGTAAACCGTAGTCTCCCGAGGTAGCTGCTTATGAAAAGCTATGTTTACATGTGAGAGGAAAGGTGCCATCAAGCAGGAAGATTTGTCAGCAAAACACAGTAAATTGCTGGAGTAACTCAGCGGTCAGGCCGCGTCTGTGGATGGAATGGACAGACAACGTTTGGGATCGGGGCCGTACCTCAGAAGACGTCTTTACCCGACACACCGTCAGTCCATTTCCCTCCACAGATGCTGCCTTGCCCACTGAGTTCATCCAGCTGCTTGTATTTTTTTTGCTCAAGATTCCAGCGTCTGCAGTTTCGTGTTTCCTGGAAAATCTGTTAGTTGTATCGTCAGTATGACAAAGTGCATTCAAAAATTATGTTTTCTTGAAAGAAACAAATCGGAATGGGAGCATTGTTCAATCATTTGTTCAGTTTCACGCCCATGTGTTTCTGTTCTCCTGCAATCACATCCAGATTACAAGACCTACCCTGAACAAGATTGCTCACTGCAGCTTTAGGAGGGTAGAAACAAAACAGGACCGTAGAGGACTGCAGAAGGAACTATGCACTCAATTGCTCTTCTATTATCTTCGGTAATAGAAGGCAAAACGATCTTTGTTTAAAAAATGCAAACTGTTTTGTACCAGAAGCAGAAAGTCTAGTGGAAGCACAATTGGTAGATGAGTAACGACTTGCATCTTCAAGCTGCAACGTGCTGTGGAAAATGCAATTCACCGAGTGATTTATGCACCTGTATTGTATATAGACGACTTTGTGCTTTTTTTAATTTACAGGTTTTGAGCATTTGCTGTTAAAATGACATTGTGTAATCGATCAGTTTTTTGTTGTTCACGGCTGGCTTTCAGCATGTATTGTGTAAAAAAAGATTCTTGTTCTATCTTATTATTTTGTAAGTTTTAGTAAGTCATCGATTTTCGGGAAACCCAGTTCCACGTGTATGGCCAAAAGATCTTCCGATGTCTGTATATAGTTTGGGGAACGCATTTTGCATGTGCGGCCTTTGATGTTATCTAAGCCATTGTACATAGTGTATATTCTGTGGAAATCACTTCTATCGTAACATAAATAATAAAGTCATGTTATTTGCACAGCCCGTGTCTTCTGCCTTCGTGCCAGCAGGAGCCAGTTTAACCTCACGCCGCTCTGCTTCTTGACACTTGTTTCTACGTGAAACGAATTCCCAAAATAGCTGCCAATCATTGCAAAATCTGAACAAACCAAGCTTGAACAGAGCGCGAACCTGATCGATCCACCGGCGCTTGCTGTGTGTAGGTAGCATCTGGAAAATGCGTACCACCACAGCGCTGACTTTCCAAACCCGCCACCTCGGAGGGACGGGGGAACTACCTCCGAGGAACATCACTATCTACAGCTTCCCCTCTAATAACAACAGAATTTTGTCATGAGAATATATTGCCGCCCATTCATGGCCGCTATCCAAATCCTGGAACTCCTCAACATACCCTTAGGAGCGCTTTCACCGGGCGGTGCAAGAAAGAAGAGGCAGGGCAGTCTAGTGTCTAGGCCACTTTGCCCTGGCTACGCCTCCACGGGGACCACTGCACTGGTATCATGTCCCAGCCGCCCGGGGCAAGGCAGCGGCTGACCTGTGAGATGGACATGAACTGGCTTCTGTCCGGACCAACATACACCGGCCTGAACCTTCCTCACTGGGAGTCTGGGGCTGTGAAAGATTATCCGAAACAATTAGAACATTACACTAAATAGAAGTGAATATAGAGGTTGGGAGGTCATGATGGCCATCGGGTCAAAGGGCGTGACGCACGGAGCAGCTCAATCCTTCTGGTTCTGGAGGACATGGCAGCCTCCTGCACACACGTTAACACACGAAACGCGTACTTCTGAATAAGGCTTTCGACCTGAAACGTTGCCTATTTCCTTCGCACCATAGATGCTGCCCCACCCGCTGAGTTTCTCCAGCATTTTTGTCGACCTTTGATTTTCCAGCATCTACAGTTCCTTCAATCAATCAATCAATCAATCAACCTTTATTGTCATCTTGCAAGCAACAGTTGTACTGTTCGAAATGAAAAGACGTTTCCCAGGGAATACCGGAGCAACGCACATGAAATTTAAAACATTTCACACATAATAACACTAAAAACAATCCAGTCCCTGATGGAACAGTATAAATAGTTAAAAGCTGGTAAAACAACAACGTTAAAATACAGTAAAACCAATCATAAAAATGTCCGGGGCAGCTGATTTGAGTGGCCAGTGCCAGTTATTAAAGTGGCCAGTGCCAGTTATTAAAGTGCCCATGCCAAGCCGCAGAATCAGGTGACTGTGACTACAGAGTGACTGTTTAGCAGCCTCACAGCCTGTGGCAGGAAGCTGTTTAGCAGTCTTGTAGTCTGGGCTTTGATGCTGCGATATCTCTTGCCTGATGGCAGGAGATCCAGGTGTATGTGGAGGGGGTGCAGTTTGTCCTTAGCAATTCTCTGAGCTTTTTTCAGCCACGGCTCTGGAACAGTTCTTGTACCGATGGTAGGGAGACGCCAATGATCCTCTCTGCTCCCCTCACTACCCTCCGCAGAGCCTTCCTGTCCGAGCAGTTGCAGGTGCAGTACCACGTATTTATGCAGTACGTGAGTACAGACTCCACCGTACCCCTGTAGAAAGTCCTGAGGATGTTGGTGGGGAGTGAGGCCTGTTTGAGTTTCCTCAGGAAGTACAGTCGCTGATGGGCCCGTTTGACGGTCCCAGTGGTGTTCCTGGACCAGGTGAGACTGTAATTTGCACACCGAGGACCTTTATGCTCTCCACTCTCTCCACTGTGGTGCCACTGATGTTGAGGGGTGTATGCTTTGGCTGCGCCCTCCTGAAGTCGACAACCATCTCCTTTGTTTTGTCGACATTTAATTCTAGATTATTTTTGCCGCACCAGTCTACTAGTTGTTTTACTTCCTCCCTGTACATTGATTCGTCATCTCCGCTGATGAGTCCCACCACTGTTGTGTCATCCGCAAATTTTATGATCTTATTGTCCCTGAATCTGGCAGCACAGTCATGTGTGAGCAATGTGAACAACAGCGGGCTGAGCACACAGCCTTGAGGGGAGCCGGTGCTCAGCGTGATCGAGTCTGAAGTGTTCTTGCCAACACGGACTGACTGCGTTCTTAAACACACCTACTTTCTTACCTGTTAAAAACCGCCGAAATGGTCAATTTTTGCGCTGTAAATAATTGTGGAGGGTGACTGAGCGGTCTGAACCAAATGCTGTAGTATCTTTGCTCTGAACCCGAGCACCAAGGAGCGCATCCCTCGGGACAGCCCCCACTCTCCCCCCGGGGTCAGCGCTGTCTGGCCACGGCCGCCCTCTGCCCCGTCTCCCCCTGTGCGGCCTCACTGTCACGGGCTGTGGGTCGGCAGCGCCCACACACGGGGTTGGGTGGAGCAGGGCCGCGGCTCCGGGCAGCGGACACACAGGGACGAAAACCCGGCAACGTCCCCGACAGCTGCAGCAGAGTTGGGGACAGTCTGGTTGGATCTTCTGCCCACCCAGAGTCACTGACCGCGTTGCACCAGCACCGGACCCCGACCCCCACACCGGGTGATTCACCCCTTCTGACTCCCACCACCACGGGGTGTTTCACCCCGGGGTGATTCCCCCCCCCCCCCCAGTCCCGACACACCGGGTGATTCACACCCCCGCGACCCCCACACGGGGGAACAGACGGCCCGAGGTCCGTGAGTGTGGAACCAGTCAGAGTGGAGTCCGAATGCTGGGACAGAAGACACTGTACTGGCAGCCATAGTAAGTGCTCACCTGACGTTCACCGCTTGTACTCCAGAAGGCGTTGCGCGTCAACAGTACGGGTCACGGGTCGTGACCTCGACTGCCGTGCAACCTCCCTATAGGAAAGATGTTGTCAAGTTGGAAAGGGTGCAGAGAAGATTTACGAGGGTCTGACCTATAGGGAGAAGTAGAGCAGGCTAGGACTTTATTCCTTGGAGCCAGGAGGACGAGGGGTTATCTGATAGAGGTGTAAATCATGAGAGCAATAGATCGATGGACACAGTCTCTTGCCCAGAGTAAGGGAATCGAGAACCGGAAGACGTAGGCTTACGGAAGGGCATGATTTAATAGGAATCTGAGGGGTAACTTTTTCACACAAAGGCTGGTGGGTGTATGGAACCAACTGCCAGAGGAGGTAGTTGAGAGAGGGACTATTGCAATGTTTAGGAAACAATTAGACACCTACATGGATAGGACAGATGGGACTTGTTGGTCAGTGTGGGAAAGTTGGGTCGAAGGGTCTGTTTCCACGCTTTAAATACCTTCTCCCTCACCTCCATCCAAGGATCTCAGTCCTTCCAGGTGTGACAGAGGTTTACAAGCATCTCCTCTAACCTTATCTACTACACCCAGTGTTCCCGATGTGGCCTTCTCTACATTTGTTAGACCAAGTGTAGATTGGGCAACCGTTTCCTGAACACTTGCCTCCATCTGCTGAGGCCCACTGACTCTCCCGATTCCTAACCATTTTAACTCCTTGTTCTCGTACCGCCTTCTGTTCTGGGTCTCCTCCATTGCCAGTGTAAGGCATACGTAAACTGGAGGGACAGCACCTCATATTCTGCTTGCTTGGGCATCTTATAACCCAGATGGTATGATCATTGAAATCTCTAATTTTAGATAACTACAACCCCATCCCACCCTCCCCTCTCTCCAGAGCCCCACCCGTACTCCCACCTATCTCTCCCTTCCCCTTTCACCTACATTACTTTCCCATTTCACAATTCGCAAATCGTCAATCCTTTTGTCACACTTTGTCTTTTCATCTTTGGCTTTTGTCCAACCATCTGCCCATTAAAACCCAGCTCACATGTGTCAACCTATAACATGCCAGGCTTTGTCCTTCCCTTCCTCTCTTTCGACTTTCTTTCCGTCCACAATTAGTCTGAAGAAGGGTCCCAACCTGAAATGGCGGTATCACCTAACTATGTTCTCCAGAGATGCCACCTAACACGTTGAGTTACTGTAGCATTTTGTGTTGTTTTTTTTGTAAACCAGCATCGATTTTCGAGGAACCCAATTCCAAGTGTATGGCCAAAAGATCTTCCGATGTCTGTTTGGGGAACGCACTTTGTATGTGTGGCCTTTGATGTTATCATTATACATAATGTAGACAATAGGTGCACGAGTAGGCCATTCGGCCCTTCGTGGCCGGCACCGACATTCAATGTGAGCATTGTTACATATTATGTAGAAATCACTTATAGAAAGATTCTATACTATAGAACGATTCATAGTAGTATGGCACAGAAAGAGGCCCATCAGCCCAACTCATCCATGTTAACAAAGTGTCCTACTGAGTTGGTCCCATCTTGGTATTGGTCTATTGATGTTATGTGTGTCAGGATACACTTTTCATCCTCATCATCCCGCCCACCCCCACCCACCATGCTCCTTTTGGGCAGAAGATACAAACGTTTGAAAGTGATACTGCCAGCTCAGGAGCTCCCACAAGCTAAGGTGCAGCCCTGATCTTCCAAACTACCTCATTGCAGACACGTGTGCTTTTGTCTGAAACTATAATGCTACAATGCTGATAAATTATATTCTGCACTCTTGTATTTTTCTCTTTACTCTACCTGTTGTACTTGTGTATTGCTTGATTGTATTCATGTAAAGTATCTGATTTAATCTGATAGTGTGCAAACAAACCAATATAAAGTTTCCTGTCGTCTGCAAATATACCATTCGGAAAATCTACATTCTCATCCACATTATTTATACAATATATACTGCAAACAACAAAGGTCCTACCACCGATCCCTTTGGTGCACCACTGGTCAGAGACGTCTTCTAAGGCTTGGTGATTCCAGATACTTGGTATATAGTTGTGAGTCGTTGACTCAGGCAGTGCATTCTAGATTCCAACCATTCTCTGGATGACACAGTTCTTCCTCAGAACACCTCTAAATCTATCTTTTGGTATTCAATATCCCCCCTGCAAGGGGCAGAAGTGGTAAATTATCTCCCTTATCTGTGATCCTCAGAATGTTGTATACCTCCACCCCTCTGCCTCCCCCCTCCAAGGGAAACAAACTCTGTGTAGCTTCATGACTGAAAAACCATCCGAGGCAACATCCTGATGAAATCTTTCTTTTGCGTAGCAGCCGGGACTGTACACTGTACTCCACTGTGGTGTGCCTGTGTTTTATAAAGCTGTACCATGACACCTCTGCTCTTCTACTCCAAGTTCCAGCTGACAAAGGTAGGCATTCATTTTCCTTATCCACCTGTCCTGCCTCCTGGGAACCTTGGATTTGTCCAAGGCCCTTCTGTTCCTAACATGGCCCCACTACTCAAAATTCCACCCCCTCTAGGCCTTGAACACTAAAACAACCCCAGTTAATATTTGTTAATTTGCACAGTTAATAATGAGTGTGAAAACACATAACTCCAGATTCGGGGACAGTTTCTGCCCAGCAGTTACCAGGCAACTGCACCATCCTATCCCCAATTAAAGAACGGTACTGACCTACCCTCTACCTCATTAGACCCTCAGACTATCTTTAATCAGACCTTATCTTGCACTAAACGTTATTCCCTTTATCCTGTATCTGTGGGTGGCTTGATTGTAATCTTGTGGTCTTTCCGCTGACTGGCTAGCACGCAACAAAAGAAAACAAAAAAGCTTTTTACTGAACCTCAGTGCGGGTGATAATAAACTAAACTATTTGGGAATTGAGATCCCCCAGTACGATAACCCTATTTTGTCACGTCTCTCTATTATGTACCCACATCAATGGTTCCGACATCTGTCTGAAGAAGGGTCTCGACCCGAAACATCGCCTATGCCTTCGCTCCATAGATGGCACTTTATTGTCAAAAATGCTGCAGAAACTCAGCAGGTGCAGCAGCATCTATGGAGTGAAGGAAATAGGCAACAGTCTGAAGAAGGGTTTCGGCCTGAAACGTTGCCTATTTCCTTCGCTCCATAAATGCTGCTGCACCCGCTGAGTTTCTCCAGTATTTTTGTCTACCTTCGATTTTCCAGCATCTGCAGTTCCTTCTTAAAGTACTTTATTGTCAAATGTACCTTAATACAGTGAAATTCGTTGTTTTGCAAACCTCAGTAAATTCATACTATACTGTACATAAGCTCAATCATAAATAAACACAAAAGTGCCACAATTGTAGTGTAAGAATAGACTTCACTGAGGCAGTACACAGAGTTGCCCCATTTCAAATATGCAATTCATGGTAAGATCCTAAACAGTATTAGAGGGATCTTGGGGTCCTAGTCCATAAGCGCCTGAAAGTGGCAACACAAGTAGATCGCGTAGTAAAGACGACACAGCAAAATAGATGGAGAAAGCCATTTGGCCCTTCGAGCCAGCACCACTATTTAATATGATCATGGCTGATCATCTAAAATCAGTACCCCTTTCCTACTTTTTCCCCATATCCCTTAGCCCCAAGAGCTAAATCTAACTATTTCTTGAAAACATCCAGTGAATTGGCCTCCACTGCCTTCTGTGGCAGAGAATTCCATACAGTATACTTGCCTTCTTTGTTCAGGGCATTGAGTATGTCAGGAAATCATGATGCAGCTTTATAATTCTTTGGTTAGGCCGCAATTTGAGTATTGTGTGCAGTTCTGGTCACCCATTACAGGAAAGACACAAAGGCTTTGGAACGGTTGCAGAGGAGCTTTACCAGAATTATGCCAGGATTAGGCAGTGTTAGGGAGCGGTTGGACACATTTGGATTGTTTTCTCTAGAATGCCAGACATAGAGGGGAGATCTGATTAAAGTATATAAAATGATGCGAGGCCTAGATAGGCCGAATGGCCTACTCCTGCACCTATTGTCTATTCTATTATTCATTCATAGGGTAGACTGATTAGTTTCCTGAAGTGGAACTGAAGTGCTATCAACTGGAGCAGACTCGGCTCTTCCCATTCCCTCCCATCACATCCCAGTGGCAAGGTCATTAAACTGCCAGATGCTCCTGGGCCAGCTCAGAAGGTGTGGATTTGCTGAGACCAGGGTCGAGGCAGCCCTCTACAGCTCATCTAGATCAGTCATTCCCAACCTGGGGCCATGGCAAATTTCAGGGGGGCCACAGAAAAAAATTGGGATTTAGGGGGCCACAGGTTCAATGAAGGGGGCCACAACGCTACCACCCTGTTGCCTCCTAAATTTCAGTTCTAATACATTTAAATATATGTGCAATTAATAGACACTGATATTTTTATGGAAGGTATTATAATATTGAAGTACTTTTTTTCCGCTAATAATGTCGGGGGGGGCCACAGAAAAATTAAAAGATCCCAAGGGGGCCATGAGCTAAAAAAGGTTGGGAACCACTGATCTAGATGACTGCTTTATGGCAGTGTCCTTCCTGTTGCACACAGATACCCAAACCCAGTTTTATTAACTTTATTCTCAAGACTTTATTTCAGCTTTGTTCTTTTACACTGATATGGACGAGATAACAACTCTAATTTTATTAAGCAAATCAATGACAATGATTTCCAAAGGGTTGGCTAGCTGAGGATAAATTCCTTGTTGCAGATCAACTCAAAATACCAGCAGCCACTGTGTAGGGAAGGGCAAGAACTGCAGTTATTGAACCAAAATATGGTGAACTATTATCTTTCACGAAGGAGAGGTACAATTAGATGCTGGTGCCTAAGCATTGAGATACTTTGCATGGTGTTTGATGTGGTCTCCGATAAATGAAGCGATGAAGTAGTAACTGTGATCATATCCCTGAAGAAAGAAAAATAGGAAACTTGTCAAAACTCGAGAAAAACAAAGATTACATTATCAACAGTATTATAGGGTCATTAATTAAATATTTGAAGAAACAATAGCAAACCGTAAATGTTTGATAACTCTAGGAAAACTTGTTTTAAAACACTTTCTCAATGTTTCGAGTGCTGTGGCTCTGTAGCTCCAGTCATGTATGCCACTCAAAGTACAGTATCTTTACTTTTTTTCAACTTTGAGAGATTATATTTACTACTAGGAGCTGTCAAAAGTCCAAAAAGGATGCCACAAAGAATACATCCCTGACTACTGACGAGAGGCCTCTAGAGATGAGAAGACTGAGCACTGACTGAATGACTGGCCCCTTAACACACAAAGCCAACGCCTAGTCGGTGTCTAATGAAGCCTGCAACACTTGCCTCCTGGAGCCGTAAAACAACTGGAATCTTATTTTCAGTGCATGCCTTGATAAAGTTATCAGGGAGCAATTGTCCAGCAACCAAGAACTGATCGTCCTTTCCTTGGTCAACGAGGATGTCCAGGTGAGGTCCGGAATAGGATCCCACCAGAGAGGTGGCATCGTACGTCTGTGGGAATGAATGGCATACTTTAATACGTCAGCGCACAATGGTTTAACAGCTGGCTTACAAGCACAATTAATGGTTGCTCACAATTTCTAGACACGATAACCTGCAGTTTATTAACCATAAGGAATCCAAACATATGTCACAGTTTGCTTATACACCTATTTTGCAGATGAGGTGAAAGTGCTTACAGCAATTAGAATAATTGCAGTTTGTGAGAAGGATTATTTGTGCTGCAGCAGGATGAGCCACACAGAAGCAGTCAGGTCACCCAGAAGCCACAATAAACGTCCGTGTAGGTCAGCTTTGTGCGTCAGTCTGGCCTGGTGCACCTGGGGCTTTGCCAGCCAGACGATGAGGATTTTAATAAATGGGTGCTGTGGGAAGCACTTCCTTCTCGAGAACTGCTACAAATACAGAATTGAAACATGGGAGAGGAGAAAGGCTTGGTTTGGGCTTCGGTAAATTGCAGCCTGGGATCTGAGCTGGATACAGTTGCAGGAGTGTCGAAGGCTTCAGTCTGTCAGCCGTAACATAGACCATGCCTCTCACACTCATGCTGCGATGTGGCTGCAGTGGGAAATTGGACACTCCTGCCCGCTTCAAAGAAGAGTCGGTACTGGGCAGCACCAAGTGGAAACAAACTGGGCCTACCAAGGGGCACAGGGATGCTTCATGGTGCCCAGATTCAACAGAGATTAGAAGTGAAAATCGAGCTTACCTCCCACTTGGTTTTATCAGGTCCCAGGTACCCAGTAAATGCCTTCTGTCCCCAGGGGCACATCACGGGGTTGCAGATAGGAGCCAGCGCTGACACAGACTGCCCACATGTTATGAGGAATCAATAGAAGAAATACGTTAATTTTTCGTCTGTTATAATCTGTTATCAGGTAATGCTATTGCCAGTATACCTTATAACATGGTTTGTTTACTTCACACAAGAGTCTTGGCGCCTCTTGCATGTGGTCTCAGTGGACTATTTCTGTACATTGTTGATCAGGGATTGTGCTTCCGTGTGGCAATACTTTACTGAACAGCATGCAAAAAACAGCATTCACTGTCCGTTAGCACGTGACAATAAAGTACCATCAAGGGGTGCAGGTAAAGGGAGGAGGAGGATTTCCTTTCTGATCAGGAATGACAACAGCCAGGAGGATTGATGAATGCAGGGCAGTGGCTATTGTTTCCATAGATTTTAGCAAAGCCTTTCAACATTGTAGGTTAGTCTGGAAGATTAGATCACATGAACTTACCAACGATTCAAAATTAGCTTGGAGGAAGGAGTCAAAGACTAGTTGTAGTCAAAGGTTAGTTCTAGAGTGTTGTTTTTCTGATTAGAGGCCTGTGACCAGTGGTGTGCTGCAGGCATTGGTGCTTGGTCCACTGCTGTTTGTTATCTACATTAAGAATTTGGATGACAATTTGCAAATTACACCAGAAATGGTGGCATAGTGGACAGGATGGAAGGATGTCAAAGTTTAAACAGGAGCTAAATCAGTTGGGAAGGTGAGCCAAGGAATGGTAAATTAATTTAGCTTGACAAGGGAGGTGTTGCACTTTGTACATCAAAACAGGATAGGATTTGCACGGTAAATGGAAGAGCGGAGATCTGGGAGTACAAGTGAATGGTTCCAAAAAATGGTGGTTCAGGGCACAGGGTGGTGAAGGCAGTGCTTGGCGCCATTTGGAAGGTTATTGAGTACAATTAATTGGTGCGACCACATTTGGAGCACTGTGCAATTCTTGCATCCAGCTATAGGAAGGAAGTCATTAAGTTGAAAATGGTGCAGAAGAGATTCTCAAGGCTGTTAATTGAACTTGTGGGCTTGAGTTATAGGGAGTGATTGAATAAACTGGGGCGTTTTTCCCTGGAGTGTAGGAGACCGAGTGGTGACATTACTGAGATGCACAAGATCATGAGGGGCTCACAGTCTTTCTCCCCAGAGTACAGGAATCTAAAACTAACGGGCAAAGGCTTAATGTGAGAGCCGAGAGATTTGAGAGAGACCTCAGGGACAACTTTTTCACTTACACAATAATCCCCATCTGGAATGAGCTACCGGAAGAAGCTGTAGAAGCAGATACAATTACAACTTTAAAAATACATTTGGACTGACATATGGATATGAAGTATTCAGAGGAATATGGACCAAATGCAGGCAAATGGAACAAGCCCAGACTGCCAAGTTAGTCGGCATGGACAAGTTGGGCCAGAGGGCCGTTTCATGTTGTATAGTTCTGTCAGTTCATTACACACTTTGCCGTACACAAAATAATGCAAGTGTCCAACTTGATGTTTCTTAAAATTTACAAGCATTTCACAAAATACAAAAATATGCATGGCAATTGTTAACCAAAGCAACATAAAAAAGTATGTGTATTTTTATGCATGTTTTAAATAGAACATAACAATACAGCACAGTGACACGACCTTCAACAACAATGATGCCAAATTAAACTAATCTCATCTGCCTACACAATACATATTCCTTCATTCTCTGCCTGTTAATGTGCCTAAGTGCCTCTTAAAAGCCACCATCAAGCTCCCTCATACCTGCATAAAGGAGGCATTTAAACACAGCTGAGCAATGACAAACACCTGTGCAGCCATGTGTCCCAAACATTATGGTGCCCTAAAATGGGGGGACTATGTATAAACACAGCCATAATTTCTACATGGTGAAACCAAAATGTATAAAAATACCCTTTAATAAAATCTGACAATGTGCACTTTAACCACATGTGATTTTTTTTCCGTTACAAATCTCAAATTGTGGAGTACAGAGACAAATAAATAAATGATGGGTCTTTGTCCCAAGCATTATGGAGGGCACTGTGAGAATCAGGTCATGACATTTCCCACAAGGAGACTCAACACCACCTTCTCAAGAGCAACTAGCAATGGTAGTAGACACTGTGGGCACCAGTGATAGCCAGATGGGTACCTGAAATAGAGAAAGACTAACTGTCAGCCTCCCAACTTTCAATAGTTTCACTATAGCAGTGATACTGCTGAGGGGGCACAACTGCATGGTACAGTCACACAGATTCAGATTCAGATTCAATTTTAATTGTCATTGTCAGTGCACAGTACAGAGACAATGCATTTGCACAGATGCAGATGCCCAGATGACTATCGCAGTGCCATTGGTGAGAGGGCACAACAACTGCATGGGACAATCACACTGGCCACTACAGCAGTACCAATGATGAGGGGGGTTCTGCTGCAACCTTTGTTGAGAGTTTCTTTTCCTGAGAAATCACAAATCTTTTCCATGTCGGACCAGTAGATGAAGGATTAGTGTACGTAAAGGCATTGCACCAACCCATTTTGAAACCTTTCATTTAATCAAGCAGTACATCAGCAACGTTGTCACTAGCTTGTATTAAGGTGGCATCCCGTGTCATCCAACAGCAGGATTTATGAGGCTATAGAAATTGTTTGTTGTAAATAAGACAGATACCAAAAAGTGCTCGTACCTTGTACTTTCCAGGGTTTTTCAAAGCACAAACTAATGCCCCATGACCACCCATTGAATGGCCAAAGATGGACATCTTCCCAGAGATCACAGAGAAATTAGCATCAACGAGACGAGGCAACTGAGAAGAAAACAGTAATGAGTCACTAAATTGCATAAGAAACCTTAATCAAGACATGCAGATATGTGACAGCAAGTGGCAGTGTAACTGCAGAGGGGTATATACTCCACAATGGCTTCACAGACAATTTCACTCTGAAATCCTACTCATTAGAATTCATTTTATTAAAAGAGCAGTCGGGGCATTTACCGATGGCAGGTGCATCACGAAAAGCAGAGAATTTTATAAACACAGCAGCAAAAGCAACCATTTCCGATCATTGAGTGTCAATTAGAATTCAGGTGTTTGGTGCCTTAATGGTATTGGCTGGCTGCCTGGCTCACATCCTTGGCAGCAGAATGGTGAGGTGGCTGGGAGCTGCTTGCCTTGGAGAGCACATGGATTACCATGAATTGCCGCTTCCAGCACCACAACAGATGTTGGCACAAGGGTGGCTCTGACAGGCGATGGGTCCAAAACCGGTGGCAGCAGGGTTACTACAGAGATAATATGCATGCAATCCTTCGTAGCGCTTAATAAATCCAGCCCTGCTGTTCTGTGAGGAAGTTAGAATAACAAAATTGACACAAACCGTACACCAAGACAAGAGCTAAACACCCAACAGCCCATGGGATTGTTTGCGTTGGGTCGGGATACTGAGCAAATGGAACCTCAGCAGTGAACCAGGCGAGGTACAGGTTGTTGATGCACTAAATAGCAGGCCGATTTCAGGACATAATGGCATAAACTACTTAGTATCTCTCTGTATGGGACCAAGCATGCCTCCTCCATTCCTCCTATCCAGTGCTGTGCTCTGGGCCATCCACTACTGGGAAAGCTAACTCGTGTAGTCCCACAGTTTATTGGGAACCTAGCCTTGATCAGCAGTCTCAACAGAAACAATATCTTTACTTCAAAATTAAACAGGTCACCTTGTGTTTTTAAACAGCCCAGCCACTGATTTGACGTACCTCCTCGGTCACATAGGCGTACATCCGGTAATTAGTCTTCCAAGGCTCCTCGGAGGCATTTACATAAAACCCAGCACCTGTACCAAAGTCCCAGTTCTCATCCTCACCAGGAATATTGCAGCCACCTGCAATGGCAACACACCTTGGTCACCCATAAAGCTGCACACATACTAACCAAATTTGATGTGTAAACATAATGGATTCATCGGGTTAAAGAGATACACATGGAAAGAGGCCCTTCAGTCCACCCTGTCTGCACCGACTATCAACCACCCATTTACATAATCCTACACGCACCCATGTCATTCTTCACACTGTACCACGTACCCACACACTAGGAGAGATTGACTGCCCCTAATTAACCTATCAACTCGCACGCCTCTGGGTTGTGGGAGGAACTGGGGGAGTCCTATCGGTCACAGGTAGAGCATGCAAACTCCACACAGACAGTAGCCGAGGTCATGATCCAAGTCTGGTTTCTGGGGGTGTGAGGCAGCGGCTCTTCTCGCCAGACCACTAGGTGGTTTTTTACATTCAATTTACCCTAAATGGCAGAAACTTCTTAAGTGCTGCAGCACACTTACTTGACTGTCAACAACCAATTTACACAGCAGCTGTTGACATTGATTCAATTGTACCTCAATCTAGTGTGGATAGGAATATTGGGTGGTTAGTTACTCACGAGGACTGGTGTCCGGCACCACGACAACGAGACCGTGCTCTGCGGCTGCCTGTTGACTGGATGCTTTGGTTATGAAGTTCTGTTCTGTGCAGGTTAATCCTACAGGAAACCAAGAGAGGACTCAACTAAGAAACAGGAATTTTCAAATCTGTCCATGCTTCAAAAATGATCTTAATGTATTTTGTGAAAGGCAGTAAACCAAAAGTAAAGCTCCCAGGAGTCTACATATTCAGCTAGTGATAAAAAGATCTGTAAAAGTATGGCAGGCTGATAAAAATGCCCATAAAATACAGGCAGAATTAAAATATATATATTAAGACCATACTAAACTGTCATAGAATAATGATTAAGCTATGATGTGAATGTCATATATGGTTTTGTACACCAATTTTACAAGCCTCCCCGCCCCCCCCCAAAAGAAGTACACAATTTGGAAACAAGAAAGAATTGCAAATGATGGTATTTTGAGCAAAGTGCTTGACCAACTCAGCGGGTCAGCAGCATCTCTGGAGGGTATGGATAGGCAACAATTCGCATCAGGCACCATCTTCAGACTAAAATGAAGAGTTACTAGGATGGTATCAGACATTAGATTAGGATTATGTATCGGGAAAGAGATTCGGGTTATGAAGAGAAGTTGGAGGTTTTACTGGAATACAATGTTATTAGTCTTCAAAATTAAAAAAAAATACATTGAAAGGGAAACTGAAAGTGTTTTGGGGGTTTGGTAAAGATTTAAAATAGGGAAATATATTGACACATTGTTGGAAACTGGCTATTAAAGCAGAAACTACAGGACAATTTAAAGGTAACAAGATTTAATTAAAACAACAATGGGTAGGAAGTGTGGGAAGGATAGGGACGGGTAGTTCCATTTGTGACTGAGTGAGCATTAGCACATGCATTCGACCCAACGGTCTTCCCTGATTTCTGTGATTGTTTAAAGGTCATGATATTTTATAACACAAAAGATATTTTCTCAGGTAAAATTTGAAGTTTTCCTTCTTACTTTAACATTCATACAATCTATAGTATTTACTTTTAATGATATATATATTTGTCCAAAAAGACTGCATGCAGCCCATTCATGACAGTGATCGGGGCATATTCTCCAGACTCAGCAACAGGTCTAACTAAATTGATGGAATACTAAAGCTGTGGCATGACTGGATTCCAGCAACTGAATTAGATTCTTGCTCATTCTGACACGCACTTGAATCCACAGTATTTACAGGCTTGGTCCAGGTGAGTGCATGGTGACTCCTAAGAAAGATGGTGGTGGGGAGTTGGCGATTGTAGTTACAATGAATGTCAGGAACAGGTTTAGATTTTCCTTTGCAGATGTCATTGACTGGCATTCGTGTGAAAAATACTACCTGCCACTTACCAATCCCTGCCTGCCTGCACGTGGAATAGATTTTGCTGATTCCAGGCAGGGGTTGCTGTATTTGCTGAGGTTGTGAATGGAAATGAATGTTTCGGCAATTATCTGTGAACATTCCCATCTTCCACCAGCAGCAATATCAAAACTGACCACTGGAAATGATGAATGATTTTTGGTTTTTCATTAAGTGACTTACTGATTTAAACACAGATATTTTTACTGGTGAGTACTGGACATGGTTGCTGAGATAGTCCAACAAAGCAGCTCATTCACTGCAGCTACAATGACACCAGGGGAAACCCACAAACTCTCACACAGATCCACACAAACGCCACAGCGATTTCTGAGATGGTAAATACAGCTTTCAGACACTCCTCATTGCGAATGCTCACAGGAGCTTATTTCCAGATTTAATCGATTGTCGTGGAGCAGCTCAAGCTTAGCTTATAGGTGCCATTGAAGATTTGTTAGTTTAAGATGATGAAATGCTTAGATGCAGAAAATCTTTTCCACGTGATACGTTTCATTTTACCTGAAAGCCAATACAACACTGGGCACTTTGCACTCTCTGATTTGGGAGGCAAGTAGATTCCAAACCGCATCTTGCATTTCAATTCCGAGCTGTCATTCAAAACAAAAAGTGAATTTTGTTAAAGCATTGCAAAACAACCCTATGGTCTAATGCCAAAACAGAAAATGATGAAAGTACCGTTCCTGGGCAAGGCCTCTAGTAAATAGGATGTGGCGTGGTGATGTTGGCAAAATGTAATAAAACAAACCAAGACTGCACCTCAGACAGAGCAGCTGCAGATGCCAGAGGGAAAACAAATTCTGAAGCAGCCGCTCACAAACAAGGTCCAACTGACCCAGGTCAAGATGCCAGAGTTGTTACATGGAAGTAACTCTTTCAAATGAGAACTGATGTGCAGAAAGGAAGGAAAGGAACATGGCGCCGCACTTTCACCCGGCAGGATCCTGACTCGCCTGCCACTAAGGAGCCAGGTAACCCGCCTTCCAAGAGGCAAACCGCCAAGCCCTTCTTCTACCCGAAGGCCGGAGAGGAGGATGAGGAGAGAGGAAAAGAGGAGAGAGCGGTGGCCAGTGCCAGGTCTCCAGAGCCGGTCAAATGTGAATGTTAAGATTCAAGGTAGCGGTGGGCACAGGGAAACAAAGGTGCCAGTAAACCGATTGGGGTCTTACCTCCCCATGCTCTCAAAAGCTCTGGATGCTATGAGGCCGGCTGTGGAAGGCGCCTCCAGGAGATAAAGAGGAAAGGATGACGGGTCGTGTGTCTGCTAGATGGGTGTGTGTGCGCAAAGGGTATTTGGGGAGAATATAATAGGTTAGGATAAGATTAGTGTACATGATGGTTGGCACTGACACGGTGGGCTGTTTTCAATTTCTATACTATTTCAATGAACTATTTCTCTGACCCTATTATATCTAAACTGCACCTGTATGGTAACCGTTAGTTCCAGAGACTATAATCAAATGACAAACCTTCTCTTTGTCCCAGGGCTGACTAAGATAAATTAAAAGGTTTGGGTGGGGGGGGGGGGGGGGGGGGGAGTGTTTAACAAATTGCAGTAATTTTAATGAATGCATTTAAGGTAATTTAGTCATACAAATGGTTATTAAAATGACACCTAATATATCAGCAACACTGTAAGGTTAATATGCTTCATCATAGAAAGCAAGCAGAACTAAAATAGCAGTAATTGATTTAAATTTAGTGTGAAACATCAATTTGGAAACAACAAGATAATTTAATTGGCAAAGGTCATCTAAAAGACTGCTTGGAGCAGGAACAATGCAGAACGTGTGTTTTGTCCATGGGAATGAACCGGGCAGTGGAAAATAAACAATAATTACTGATCTAAATCCAGATATCGACTTGATGGTGAAGTCCCAAAATATCTGAAGTACGAAGTTATAATCCAGCCGATGAACTCTTTTGGCTGGGTGCCTGGTCAAAATTTGGACAAAAGGATCTACTTTGAGAGGAAGAGAATGGATGGAGATGTACATCTCCCTGGCTCTGTTCGGCAGTGATATAGCTGCTAGGAGAACCACGGGGTACTGGGAAAGATGCAAAGTGGATCTACTAGCATGTTAGCCGAATCAGGACATCCTAATTATCATGAGAAAGAGGACAAGTTTACTGATTCACTGAAAAAAATAATGCCAGTGGGATGATTTAAAGATTTTCTTAATATTATAAAAATGGAGAACAGCTGAAGAGGAGGTACGTCCATGTGAGGGCGAGGCAGAGAAAGTCCAAAACAAGGGCTTTACTAGATTGATTTCTCCACCTTGGTGAGTGGTTAAACAGTTGTAACTCCCCAGAACAAGTTGCATCCAAGGACGATACCACAGATGTACTGGCAGGAAACTGGATAATCAGATATACTGCCAACGTTAATGAAGTGGCAGAATATTGTTTCGGAAAACAAAAACGGGTCACTTGACTCCATGTTTAACCACATATTAATCAGCCCAAAATATGCGCTTATGCGGAAAATACCATGAAATTCTTTTGCAAATTTTCCATATTTACCTGAATCACAAATAAAAATTTCCAGGACATTTTTGTTACTTTTTCTTTTGAAAGAAACTCCACAGATAAAAGGATTGTTTTTGGGTACAAAATGAAAGTAGCCCTGCTGCACCTGGTAATACCAAAGACAGAACCCCATCTCCTGCAGGTCACATGAACTTATGCTGCTGTTCCACAAAGTCCATGCCGAACATTATGCCAAGTTAAATTAATCTCGTCAAATTAGTAGCCCCAACCTCTATTTTCCAATTATGTCTTCCATTTTCTGACCTTCCATTCTGGTTCCCAACCACTTCCACTCTGGTTCCAACCTCCCTGCAAGAATATTGGTCCCTCTCCAGTTCAGGTGCAGCCCACCCATCTTGTACAAGTCACCTCTGACCCAATAGAGATCCTAATGGTCCAAAATTTTGAAACCCTGTCCCCTGCACCAACTCATGAACCACACATTCATCTGCCCATTTTTCTTATTCGTACCTTGAATAAGGTACCATTCATGAGGCACCAGGAGCAATCCAAAGATTACTAACCTCGAGTGTCTGCGTTTTAACCTTTGCCTATGTCCCTGAATTCACTGTGAAGGACCTCATCCCTTTTCCTATCTGTTATTTGTGCCAACATACACTACAAATTCTGGCTGCTCCACCTCCCTCTCAACAATATTTTGCTGCCATTCTGAGACATTTTGTACCCTGGCAACAGGCAATCCTGGAGATTCACTTATTGCCCCAGAATCTGCCCCCCTAACTAATGGGTCTCCTATCAATATAGCATTTTTTGCTTTCACCCTTCCCCGTTGGTTCCACAGATCTCACTGCTGCTGCTGTTCTCCCCTGATCAGTCGTCCATTCCACCAATATCCAAAATAATATACTTGTTTTGGAGGGGAATTGTACGCACTACTTTTTCTGCCTTCTCCCTTTCCTTGTGGTCACCTATCTACTTTCTGCCTGTACCATAGGTGTGAATACCTCGCTATAACTTTTATCAATTCCATTATGATCCCACAGCTCCAGTCTCTCCCTCACTCTCAGGAGTGAGCTTCAGATAGATGCACTCTCCACAATCTGGAAGTCTCCCTGATCTCCGACATCCTGGAAGAGCATACTGCCCTAGCTGCCATTTTCACTATACTGCCACGTGTGAAACTTGTGGAAAGAATAGAAAGTCATAATCATTGAGTGATGTAGTGTGGAAGCAGGCCCTTCGGCCCAACTTGCCCACACCAGCCAACATGTCCCAGCTACACTAGTTCCACCTGCCTGCGCTTGGCCCATATCCCTCCAAACGTGTCCTATCCATGTACCTGTCTAACTGTTTCTTAAATAGTCCCAGCCTCAACTACCTCCTCTGGCAGATTGTTTCATATATCCACCACACTTTGTGTGAAATGTTGCCCCACAGATTCCTATTCAATCTTTCCCCCTTCACCTTGAACCTATATCCTCTGGTCCTCAATTCCCCTATTCTGGACAAGAGATTATGTGCATCCACCTCTATAAGATCACACTTCCTGCACTCAAAAGAATAGAGACCCAGCCTACACAATCTCTCCCTATAGCTCAGACTCTCTAGTCCCAGCAACATCCTCGTAAATATTTTCTGTACCCTTTCAAGCTTGACAATATCTTTCCTATAACATGGTGCCAGTACTGAACACAATACTCTAAATGCGGTCTCACCAACGTCTTATACAACTGCAACATGACCTACTCAATACTCTAACTCCCTGGCCAATCCTCCCTTCCCACCCAAACCACCCCCTCCCCTGGTACTTTCCCTTGCCACCACAGGAAATGCTACACTTGTCGCTTTACCTCCTCCCTTGACTCCATCCAAGGACCCAAGCAGTCTTTCCCAGTGAGGCAGACTCCTCCAACCTCATCTATTGCATCTGCTGCTCGAGGTGTCAGCTGCTCTACATTGGTGAGACCAAGCGTAGGCTTGGCGATCGCTTCGCCCAACACCTCCGCTCAGTTCGCACTAACCAACCTGATCTCCCGGTGGCCCAGCACTTCAACTCCCCCTCCCATTCCGAATGCGACCTTTCTGTCCTGGGCCTCCTCCATGGCCAGAATGAGTCCCACCGCAAATTGGAGGAGCAGCACCTCATATTTCGCTTGGGCAGTTTACACCCCAGCGGTATGAACATTGGCCTCCAATTTCAGGTAGTCCTTGCTTTCTCCCTCCTTCCCCTCCCCCTCCCAGCTCTCCCACAGACTAGTCTCCGCCTTTTCCTTTCTTCTTCCCGCCCCCCCCCGCCACCTCCACATCAGTCTGAAGAAGGATCTCGACCCAAAACGTCACCTATTCCTTCGCTCCATAGATGCTGCCTCACCTGCTGAGTTTCTCCAGCATTTTTGTCTACTCAATACTCTGACTGATGGCCAATGTGTCAAAAGTCTTTTTGACCACCTTATCTACCTGCAACTCGACCTTCAAGGAACCATGCACCTGCACTCTGAGATCCCTCTGCTCTACAACACTCCCCAGAGGCCTCCAATTCAATGTGTAGGTCCTGCCCTCGTTAGACATCCCAAAATGCAACACCTCATATTTCTCTGTATTAAATTCCATCAACCATTCCTCAGCCCACCTGGCCAATCGATCCAGATCCTGCTGCAATCTTTCACAACCATCTTCACTACTTGCAAAACCACCCACTTTTGTATCATCAACAAACTTGCTAATCTTGCCCTGTACGTTTTCATCCAAAGTCATTTTATTTTACTCTCAGCCTCTGTGCTGAAGCCTCTCAAGCCAAAGCCTCGGCCCTCACCATCAAACAAGCCTCTCTAGGCAAGGCCTTAGCACTTAACCTCTACCAAGCACTTAACCTCATCACAACTTCTCCCGAAGTGCAGCCGTCTCGTATAGCTTTCCGTCTCATTGGCGGTTGTACCTCACAATGTGTGCATCAAACGGCTCCTTTCTTTAAATCTCCCCCCTGCTGCTCTGCTCAGATCCGCTTCCGAGTTCAAAATTAACTATTTATGCTTCACCCCAGTCATAAATATCCATTGCTGATCACATTACACAAGACTCCATTGAGTTTTATTAGAAATACCACATCAAAAATGTTGCAATGATACCAGCTGCACAGAGGTCCATGTCTTCAGCAGCTTTAAAATGTAACCAAATCAGTTACAGTGCAATTAAAAGTTGCTGAAGTGTTTGTTAGCGTGCTGGAGAAATTTTAAAAGTATTCCACTGTAATTGTGAAAGTCACTTACACAAAGTTTATAGGCTGACATTCATTAATATGTCCTTACAGCTTTCATTTTGCTATCTCATGCAACATTAATAGTGATGGACTGTGACATTAAGTTGTTTGGACAGAAGACAGCACATTGGATGTAATATTAACATGACCCTTAATTAAAATGTTATCCGTGCCATGGCCATTGGTTACTGAATCTGTAAACAAGTGACAAGCTTTGCCTTTGCCCAAAGGTTGATTACGAAATGTTGAAAAGGAGGCAATGACCTAGAAATAATTATTAAAACATCTAACATATCAACAGAGCTGTGTGCTAAATATGCTCGAGCATGTTAAGGATGAAGCAGAACTTTAGTGCAAAAGATCAGACGTGAACAATTCCACAGAATTCAACTGGCAAAGGTCCTTCATTGGATGGTTCTGAACAGGAACAATGCACTGTTGAAGATTCAAGAGACAAGGATTTTCAAGACACTGTATGTAGATCTTTGTCTCTTGAAGAAAATCTTGCAATTCACTAACAATATCATGGAGCTGAAAGGAAATAAACTCACGCACCTGTCATGCTCGTACACCTTCTGATATCCTCCAAAGCATTTAGTACTTGAGAGTTGGGTTAGGGCCATTTTTGTTACTGTAACAAATCAAATGGCTGTTACTTATGTTTTTCTACAAAGTGCACACATATGTCGAAATGCTAACACTTTTGCGTATGGATTGACGAGTTTAGGATCGAAGCCGTACTGTGGAAGATGTCATATTCTGCGATATAGACCTGCGGTCTAGCGTGAGGCCAGACATGGCATGGCTGATTTTGGGACGGACCTGGCGTCATCTCCAAGTCACAGTTGTTAATAAAGTCGATCATCAGCTCAGGACATATTCACCTGATGCTCTATACAATGCCCTCCATAAAGCTTGGGACAAAGACCCATTATTTATTTATTTGCCTCTGTAGGCTACAATTTGTGATTTGTAATAGAAACAAAATCACATGTGGTTAGAGTGCACAGTCAGATTTTAATATAGACCATTTTATACATTTTAGTTTCACCATGTAGAAATTACAGCAGTGTTTATCCCTTGTCCCCCCATTTCAGGGTACCATGTTTGAGACACATTGCTTCACAGGTATTTGTAATTGCTCAGGTGTGTTTAATTGACTCCTTAATGCAGGGATAATAGAGCACTCAGCAACTAGTGTTTGCCATCATCTTTGGATACTTTTATTGCTGTTTATCAACATGACCAAAGTTGTGCCAATGAAAGTCAAATAAGTCATTATGAGACAGAGAAACAAGAAAAAAACTGTTAGAGACATCAGCCAAACCTTAGGCTTGCCAAAATCAACTGTTTGGAACATCATTAAGAAGAAAGATTGCATACTTGTCTGTTGTATGGAAATCAAATAGTTTTACTGTACCTAGGTACATGTGTCATTAAAGTATCATTCATTCATTAAAGATCTTTATAAAAGCCCCAGCAATCTCCCCTCTCTTTTAATAATCTGGGTTAGATCCCAGCAGGTCATGAGGATTTACCCATTCTCTACGTTCTTCGGGAGATCTAATACCACATCCTTCTTAATCTTAAAATGTCCCAGCAAATTGGTACAACCCACACTGATCTCGCTATCTTCCATGCCCTTCACTTTGGTGAATACAGATGTAAAATAATCATTTAGTACCTCGTCTACATCCTATTTCCCTGTATAACTTCCCTCTTGTTCTCTAATGAAAGTATAAAAAGCTCATGAGACTCATTTTAATCTCACTTGCCAATTACACTTTTTGCCTTTATATTCTGTTTTATTTATATTTCGCAAATAATCTGTTTGATTTAATCTTTCCAAACTTTACTTTCGTTTCCTTGCTCTTTGTATCCAAATCTCTAAACTCTCGTCATCCAAGGTTCCCTGATCCTTGTCCATCCTCTTTGCTGGTTTGTGGTGGTGCTGTCTTTAAACTTGTTGTCAGATGTTAGCTACTTTGCTACCTAAGTTGGTTATTCTATTGTTGTATTTTAATATTCTGCGTACTACTCGGATTTTGCACTAGTCTTCACTATTCTGCTGTTTTACACTTGTCGTATAATATATTTAATTGCCGTATGAATGGCAATCCCATCAGCACAACTGTGTTACAGCTTCAGACCTGTGCCTGTGCTCATCCCACTGTGGACTTTGCCCTGACCCAGAATGTAACCGCCCCTCAGTCAGGGACTGCAAGAAGTGCAGACCAAAGATCTTAGAGCATCTGTCTGCTCTAAGATCTTTGGTGCAGACAGCAGCTGAGTACAGTTCAGCTCGCTGTTTGATCTCAGACAGACCTGCAAGGCTGGAGTTTGCTGGTGCACAGTCCACCCCGGGAAACCCAGGCAGGGCAGGGGAGTGCTAAACTATCAGGAACACTGCAGTCCAGAAAATCAACTGGACTCTGAGATAGATGTAAAGAATTAAAACACCGTTGGATTTAAGAACATTTACAACTGAAGTCGGCCGTTCAGCCCCATTGCTTGTGCTGGTTGGAAGAGTCGTCCCTAGTATGATCGCACCTCCCAACATTGGAGGCACTGTGGGAAAGGGAGCGGGTTCAAACTCCTCATTCACCACCTGTAACAAGGCACCCAGACTTTTCCCACCCCGAGTCACAAAACACAGGGACAGGGGGTCCCACCCGATCTCCTTCCCCCTCAGAAAGCGTTCTCGCCCGGCCAATCTTGCCGTGACGCCGAGGCGGGGCGGCCCTACCCGGACCAGGCCGCTCCACAGCCCCGGGCTGCAGGGTGGGTGGACGCCGGGCCTGCGCAGCTCACGGGAACCTACCGATCGGCGGTCGGACAACAAGACTCGCAAACGCGGCGGCTCCTCCTCGCAGTAACTGGAACATGGGGTGGGAGGGGGAGGGGAAGGGGAGGCGGCGGGGTCTGGGGGCGGGTCCGGGAGGTGTGTGTCCGCTTTGGCGAGGGCGGGGTCTGGTCGAACCATCCTATATATGTTTTGCCAACACTAGTATGGGGACTGCAGATGCTGGTTTGCAAAAGAAGACACAAAGTGTTGGAGAACAACAAAACTCAGCAGGTCAGGCCTGCCCACCTTTTCGCTGAGTGTGGATTTGCAAAGAGAGTCTGGAGAATGATGCACGGGTCCTTGTGTTCATCCCAAACAGCTCTGAAACAGTCTGAAGAAGGGTTTCGGCCCGAAACGTTGCCTATTTCCTTCGCTCCATAGATGCTGCTGCACCCGCTGAGTTTCTCCAGCATTTTTGTGTACCTCCGCTCTGAAACAGAAGATAGACACAAAATGCTGGAGTAACTGAGCGGGACAGGCAGCATCTCTGGAGAGAAGAAATGGGTTGACGTCTCGGGCCGAGACCTTTCAGAAGAAGAAGAACCATCTTCCGTCTGAAGAAGGGTCTCGACCCAAAACGTCATCTACTCCTTTTTTCCAGAGCTGCTGCCTGTCCTGCTGAGTTACTCCAGCATTTTGTGTCTACGTCTACGATTTAAACCAGCATCTGCAGTTCTTTCCTACACAGCTCTGTAACAGAGGACTCTCTGATGCATGTGTTGCTTCCAGAGACGTACTTGGAGGTGAACATCAAGTGCTGCTGCTGGAAGATCAACAATTCTGTGAAAGAAGCTCTTTGATCCGCCCAAAACTTGTTGGCCTCCCAAAGGAGTGAGATTTATGTCAGGGAATGTTGACGACTAGTCCAATCCAGACTGCAAAAGTACATGCTGAGGGACTCCCTGAAGTTAGGTGGACCCAAAGCAGGGGTCACGGAGCGTTTTTGAAAGTGGAGGGAGCCATGCAATCACTGGTGGTACCCTGTGAAAGAGTGGAGCGAGCAAGTGGGGGGTCCACGGTAGGGACTTTTTGAAATTTGATGTATTAAAATCATGTTTTAGTGCATTGTAGAAGTATGATTTCAATGTTTTTTGTTTGAATTATTTTTTAGATAATGTAGGGCCTACTTGAGAGATAGGAGCAGGTGATTATTATTTTTGTTATTGCTCGACTTCCAAAAACTGGGGGATAATAATACAGGCCATCCCCCACCTCAAAAAGTGGGGGATATATCCCCCATCCCCCCAGATCAACAACAGTGCCTTCCACGGTACAGAACATTTGACAAAAAAACTTTTAAATGTGTTATAATTTCAAGTTGTAGTTGGAAAAAGGGGCAAGAAGTAATCGTAACATTTCCTGATTTTCACTTTGATTTTAATTTAGAATCATCAAACCATGACATTAATAAAGGGGGTATATGTTTGTGGAAACATTACTTTTTTTAAAGTAAGACTTTCAAGAAATCTAAAATGCAGTACAGGTAGCAATATACATTTCAATGCACTGAGTCTCTTGCCCAGAGTAGGTCAATCGAGGACCAGAGGACAGATTTAAGGTGAAGGGGAAAAGATTTCATAGGAATCTGAGGGGTAACATTTTCCACGCAAAGGGTGGTGGATGTATGGAACAAACTGCCAGAGGAGGTAGTTGAGACAGGGACTATCCCAACATTTAAGAAACAGTTAGACTGATACATGGATAGGACAGGTTTGGAGGGATATGGACCAAAACAGGTAGTGTAGCTGGGACATGTTGGCGGGTGTGGGCAAGTTGGGCCGAAGGGCCTGTTTTCACACTGTATCACTCTATGACTACGTTATACCTCCACCATGCATGAATGCTTCAAAATCAAGTGGTCGAGTTTTATTGCCACATACTCAAGCATTGCCACATACTCAAGCATAGAAAATAGGGGCAGGAATAAGTCATTCGGCCCTTCTGCTTCTATCCCTCCCACCGTCCTGGCTCTCCAACACCCATGACCAGGTTGCTCAGAGCACAGCAGCGCCTCTTCCAAAGCCGGAGACATTGAAACATGTCTAGCCAACATGTCTAGCTGCAGCCCCCCCACCCCCCTGGTTCCATGGCCCATGCAAAGCCAAGGCTCTGTGGGTGAGGACCACAGTCTAGGGTTTGCCTGCTGCTGGACATAGAGGGGTAGCGTCTGACAGATACTCCTCTCAAACAAGGGAAGGGATATCACCCCAAGGCGGCTACATGAGTGGCAAGGGTGCTTGGTTTAAGGATAGTTTGCAAACACTACCAAAATATTGGCACTAATATAACCATATAACAATTACAGCACGGAAACAGGCCATCTCGACCCTTCTAGTCCGTGCCGAACACGTATTCTCCCCTAGTCCCATATACCTGCGCTCAGACCATAACCCTCCATTCCTTTCCCGTCCATATAACTATCCAATTTATTTTTATTTTAATGAATGTATAGATGCTGTCTCATTTTCCTGGAATGGTGCTTGTTTCTTTTGGAAAGCTCACATATATCCCCAGGAGCAAGCAGTGGTATTTAATGAGGTTGACTTTGTTTGTCTTCACATCAGTAGTACTGTGCAATGCTGTGACTGGTGATGTGGAGGTTGTAACAGTTCTTTATTCAGCACAACAAGCAGACACTCACGAGAAAATGTGGTGGAAGACTTCTGGGAGAAACTCTCTGTAAAACTCCCTGAATTCCATCAAGGTATTATACTCTTTAGTGATAAAAAAATAACGATAAGGGTGGCACAGCGATAAGGGTTGCTGCCTTACAGTGCTTTAAACGCCAGAGACCCGGGTTCGATCCTGACTACAGGTGCTGTCTGTACGGTGTTTGTACGTTCTCCCCATGACCGCGTGGGTTTTCTGCAAGATCTATGGTTTCTTTCACCCCAAAGACGTACAGGTTTGTAGGTTAATTGGCTTTCTATAAATATAAATTGTCCCCAGTGTGTTTAGGATAGTGTTAATGTGCGGGGATCGCTGATCGGCATGGACTCGTTGGGCTGAAGGGCATGTTTCCGCACTGTATCTCTAAAGACTAAACAGAGTTATTGAATAGAATTTTCAGTTTCAATTGCATAGTTTATTTCAATATTTTGAAATAATTTAATTACATTGCATTTTTACTATGGGACCACATCTTAACTGACAAGACACCTCTGAATATTCAAACACCTATGTTGTAATTCACACGTTTGGTCTAAAAGCTTTTGTTGACAAAAAAACCCCAGCCATCATGAGCACACATATACCCTCATATATTGAATGATGGAACAAGTATGCCCATAACCATGTTTTGAAATGTTAAAATAACCAAAAGTATTGGAAAACCTTCAATGATCTGTCAATATGGTGTAAGATATTTCAGCGGAAAATGTTTGATGCCTGGTTTGATGTAGTCCATTTAGCATAGCCCCATTATTGTACATGAAAATACCTCATGGCCAGGTGAGCTTCAAGCCGTATCTCTGAGTAGCTGACTGCTGTGAGTCAGTAGGCATCTATTTCTCTGCAGTTTGCAGGGCTTATTTCTGCAGTCCTGCTTTTAATTTCAAAATTGCTTACTGCTTTTAGTGTACATTTGAAATGGTTCATGAAGAATGTTTCTCGGTTGTATTTATGGCCACTATATCTTAAAATATACATTTTGGTCATAGCAGCTTCTTCCTAACAACCAACACCTCACACACGGTGGAAATAGATATGTTTGCTTCCCTGAACAGTCCAATGTGGAACACTTTGAAACAATTTTTTAAATTTCAAAATAGACTTTATTCAGGTAATAAATATATACAATATATGCGAAGAATTCATCCGACATTTTCGGAGGCTATACAAATTGTTCGATGCAGTTTATATACATTTCTCAAATTTCACAAATCTGTCCCCCGCCCGTGCCACCCATGTGGCCCCCTGGCGTGAGATCCCTTCCCTTATTTTTGAAGGGCGTCTCCACCATATCCTGCCCCCCATGTCCAGCAGCGGAAGGACCCTAGACTGTGATCCTTCCCCCACCGAGCCTTGGCATTGGCTGCACCGAGCTTCAGTGCGTCCCTCAGCACTTACTCCTGCAGCGGGCCAGTCGGCAACATTTCCTGACGGACATCTCGCTCTGCTGGGTGGTGAACAACGCTTGGGCTGACCAAAGAGCGTCTTCACCGAGTTGATGACCTTCCAGCAGCATTTGATGTCAGTCTCTGAATGTGTCCCTCGGAACAGTCTGTAAATTAGAGTCCTCTGTGACGGAGCTGTTCGGGATAAAGCGTGCCAGGGACCCATGCATACTTCTCCAGACTCTTTTTGCAAATCCACACTCTGCGAAGAGGTGGGCAACCGTCTCCTCTCCATAGCAGCCATCCCGAGGGCAGTGTGCGCTGGCAGTGAGGTTCTGACGGTGCAGGAAGGATCTGACTGGGAGGGCTCCCTTCACCGCCAGCCTAGCCAGGTGTGGGTGTTTGTTGGGGAGTTCTGACGATGAGGCATTTTACCAGACAAGCTGAGCAGTCTGCTCTGGGAACCACGCCACCGGGTCCATCGAGTCCTTTCCCTACAGTGCCTGCAGGACGTTCCATGCTGGCCACTGCCCGATGGACATGTGGTCAAAGGTGTTGGTCTGGAAGAACCTTTCTACAAACGATAAATGGGGTGGCAATGTCCAGCTGACTGGCACATTGCATTGCATCTGCGCCAGGCCCATCCTTCGCAACACCGGGGACAGGTAGAACCTCAGCAGATAGTGACACTTGGTGCACACGTGCCTTGGCTCTACACTCCGCCTGATGCAGTCACACACGAAGGTGGCCATCAGGGGTGAGGTCGACGTTGGGCACGCTTTAACCCCTGTTGTCTGCTGACTTATACATTGTGGCCCATCGCACCCGGTCTATCCTCGACCCCCAGATGAACTGGAAGACAGCCCGGGATCCCTGTGGCATAGGAGGGCGGGAACAGGCCACACTTGCGCCAAGTACAGCAGCCCCGAGAGCACCTCACACCTGATGACCAAATTTGTTCCCGTTATAGACATGGAGCGTTGCCTCCACAGGTCCAGCTTCTTCCCCACTTTGGCTATCTGCTTCAGCCAATTCTTGTCACACGCCTCAGCCCCCCCCAAACCAGATCCCCAGCACCTTCAGGAAGTCAGGCTTGATGGTGAAGGGGACGGAAGATCGGTCGGGCCAGTTGCCAAAGAGCATGACCTCGCTCTTCCTGCGGTTCACCCTGGCTCCCGTAGCCGACTCAAACTGGTCGCAGATACTAATCAGTTTGCGGACCGATCCTGGATCCGAGCAGAAGACAGCGACATTATCCATGTACAGGGAGGTTTTGACTTGAATGCCCCCACTGCCTGGCAATGTCACTCCCCTTATGCTCGCATCCTTCCTGATGGACTCGGCAAAAGGTTCAATACAGCAGACAAACAAGACAGGAGAGAGAGGGCAACCCTGCCTGACTCCAGACCTGACAGGGAAGCTGTCTGATTCCCACCCATTGATTTGGACTGCACTACAGATATCGGTGTGGAGCAATTTGATCCAATTTCGGATTCCCTCCCCAAAACCCATTTTGGAGAGCACATCCCTCATGTACGTGTGCGATATCCTGTCGAAGGCCTTCTCCTGGTCCAAGCTGACTAGGCAGGCACCCACCCATCTGTCCTGCACGTCTGTCCTGCACGTAGGCGATGGTATCTCTCAGCAGCGCTAGGCTGTCTGAGATTTTTCTGTCTCCAATTCTTTATATCCTTCATCTCCCCCTTCTGCTTGTAGATAAGGGTGATGCTGCCCTTCCTCATGGAGTCTGACATGCTGCCAGCTAGAAGCATGTCATTGTACACATCCAGCAGGTCCGGGCCCACCCAGTCCCACAGAGCCGAATACAACTCGGCCGGTAAGCCATCGCTTCTGGGAATTTTACTCGAGTCAAAGGAACAGATGGAGCCAGTCAGCTCCTCTAGGATCAGTGGTTGGTCCAGACTCTCCCACTTGCTGTCCTCCAAGACCTCCGTGATTGAGGACAGGAAGTTCTAGGAGGCGATGCTGTCTGTGGCCTTTTTGTCATACAAATCCGTGTAAAAGGATTTGCAGATCCTCAGCATGTCTGTCTGCGAGGATGCTACCGAGCCGTCCTCCTCCCTAAGGCTGTTCATCACAGAGTGCCCCCTGTGAACCTTATGGAAGAAGAAACGTGAGCACGTCTCATCCTGCTCCACATGGCGGACCCCGGATCGGAAGATGATCTTGGAGGATTCAGAGGTAAAGAGCTGAGCTTGCCGTTCCTCCCTCACATCCACCCCTCTCGACTGCAGAAGCAGTTGTTTCAATTCTGTCGAGTTGACACAAACAACTTTTTATTTTTATTTTAAATTTCAAAATAGACTTTATTCAAGTAATAAATATATACAATACGTGGACCGTGGGAGAAATTGGCACAAACAACGCTGCTTGATTTGGGCCTCTCTCTTGAATTCCGCCCTCTCAGCATCTAAAGGACAGGCTGAGAGTAGCTCACAAGCCGAGTGGACTCTCACCTCCGAACAAGAGCTAGTTGGGCTGGATTGCAATGAACCTAAGCTTTGTTTAAGAATGTGGCAAAACCTGGAAGGGACACCTGAATATGAATACTCTGACTGGGGATATGATGATGGTTAACCTCATAATGCCATCCCTCTCAGTAGCATTGTGGGTAATATGGAATTATTGAAATAAATTACTTATTACAAGGCCAATGGTAAATATTACACCATTTTTGAGTACTGCTTCTACTACACTTAAAGCAAGCTCTACACTGACAGAGGACCATTTAACCGTATGACTAGATCATTTTAATTCAGCAATAAGGATACATGATATTTGTAATGAATATCCTCTCGGCTAAATCAGGCCATCTACAGTGAGCAGGGCAGTGAATGAATATAATTAGAAGAGATTTTGGAGTGCCATATACTCATGGGCTAAATATGTTCATCAGACAGAACATGCTGAGTGTTTCAAATGTTATAGCAAGTTGAGCTTATTGTTGTATCCACAAGTACAGTGAAGGTATATGTACAATGAAAATCTTGCCTTCAGTAGCATTACAAGCATATAGACAGAGACAATGCCCAAAGACTTAAATTATACATAAATGACACATAGATTACACATAACATGTTCCAAAAGAGTAAAAAGAACAAAAGACTAAACCAATAAGACCAAAAGACTAGTGCAAAACACAATTTGAAGAAAAAAAGTCCATGGTTGTGCAAGAGCTGGTCTATAGTGTTCCGCCACATTCATTAACTTATTTGTGGGCATCATAAGTGAAGGCACCAATTATTGCCCTTCCTTGTTTGTCTCTGGAAATGATACAGGGATTGTTTTTGGTAAGAGTGCTTCCATAATATCGCTGTATAGGGAGTTGCTGTATTTAGACCCAAGGAGCGAGAGGTTCCTGGGGAAGCTGCAGTGGTGGTGTTCCAATTATCCCTCCTGTCCCAATTATCTCCTTGATGATAGAGGTTGTGGTTTGGCAGTTGCAGTCAGTGGAGCCTGGATAAGTAACTGTCAAGAGTGTTTAATTGTCATATGTACTGGGAACGGAACAATGAAATTCTTACTCGCTGCAGCTTTATAGGCCTATTAACACAATAATACACCTATTAATGTACAATAATCAATTATACAGTAAATGAATTATCAGTAAGATGAGATAAACAGACCATAGTCACAGTGTAAATCCAGTCTGTAATGCAACCAAAACTGGCCGGAGTTAAATTCCATCTGGCATCAGATGATACACTCTGCAGCAACAGTAATATAAGCTGGGAAGGGAATGAATGTTGAGTGGACAGGATTTCCGCCAAGTCGGCTGCTTTGTGAGTAACAACAAAACAATAACAAAGGGACCAGGGACGCTGACAGTCCTTTCAGGTTAGGCAGAGGTTCACTTGCACCTCCTCCAACCTCATCTACTGCATCCGGGGTTCAAGATGTGGAATATTATACATCGGCTTGACCAAATGTAGGCTGGGTGAACATTTCGCGTAACACCTTCGCTCAGCCCACCTGAACCTACCTGGTCTCCCGGCTGCCGGACACTTTAATTCTCCTTCCCATTCCTACACAGACCTTTCAGTCCTCAGTCTCCTCCATTGTCAGAGTGAGGCTCAATGCAAATTGGAGAAACAGTGTCTCATATTTCTCTTGGGCAGCTTACAGCTCAGTGGTATGAATATTGATTTCTCCCACTTCAGGTAGCCCCGGCATTCTCTCCCTCCCTCTCTATCCCTCCCCCACCCAAGTCGCACTCCCGAAATGTCACCCATTCCTTCCCTCCAGAGATGCAGACTGTCCCGCTGAGTTACTCCAGCTTTTTGTGTCTATCTTCAGTTTAAACTAACATCTGCAGTTCCTTCCTACACAATAACAAAGGTACAGACTGTCTGACAAAGAATGTTTCTTAAGTCGGTTAGGAGTTCATGTTAATATTTTTCTCAAATTCTTGAGGAAAAAAAACATTGACAGGCTTGATGCCTGGCTGAAAGGTATCACATCACACAAAACTCTGGGAGAGAAATGTTATTAGTTTGCTTATCTTTTCAGTTCATTTGGATATTGCATTGATATCTCTCCTGTAGGTGTGGATTATTGTTTGCCAACCAGTCTGTACCTTTGTAGTGGTTTTACTGCTACTGTTGATTTGTCATCGAGCTTGATGTACATCCCATCCACTCAACATTCACCCCCTTCCCTGCCAGTGTACTGTCACTGCAGTGTGTCTCACCTGATGGCAGATGGAATCTAACTCAGGAAAATGCTTGGTCGTCTGTGAATTCTCTGGCAGATCTGAGGTCTTGTTCTTCAAACACCATTTATGCTCAATGACTATGCTAGTGTATTGAAGGGCATAGTGAACTTCATCATTGATGTTTACCTTCACCATTGAAATATGGGAAAAGATCCACATTGTCCAAGGTCTTGCTGTGAATCTTTACTGTGGGAAAGACAGTGTGGTCAAGGGCTTTGCTCTTACTGATGTTGAGGCAAGGTCCATCATTAGTGAATCTATATATTGGATATCTTGGTCTCTGAGCCCTTGTAAATGCAAGCACCATCTCCACATTGCAGCTCAACTAAGAAAGTTGGAGACTTTAGTTCCTAAATTGAATGGTCATAAATTGAACCGTTTCCCATTCATTTGATAATCTGAGGATTATCTCCACTCCTGTGGAAGTTTGTTGAAGGTATGGTGCAAAGTTGCAGTGTGACAGTTTGAGGAAAGTGTTGTGACAATGACACAGACCTATTTAACAATGTTCGGTTCTGTGTTGTAGATCCACTAGTTAGCATCATGGATTGCGTGCATTGTGAAGCAGATGTGAGAATGGCAAGCCATCGCATAATGTTTGTCCATTGCAAATCAAGCCAGCTTCAGTAGCATATTGGCAATGACAGATCCGGCTAAGTCCAGATATATCAGGAAGGTCAGTGTGGAGCACTGGTCACAGGATTTGCCAAACATCTCACTGGAAGATAAGTGCTCAATTATATATTTTGTGTGGGAGTTTTGTTTAAAGCAGGCTAATTAACAAATGCAGGTGTGAAGCTAAGATTACCTTGCTGCATAAATATTATGATAATTAGTGGGAAGTTATTTACGCGCCATCTGATCAATTTATTCATTATTCAGCCATCCTACAGATCACCACAATATCTTCAGTTTATCCCAGACATTAAAAATGAATTACATTAAAACAAATGAGTTTAAAGATATCTTCAATGATTATATATGCCTGGGAAATTGAAAGTTATGCTTCTGCCAGCTGGAAATAAAATGTATAGCTCATTTGTTGCTCCAGGCCCCACATGCAAATCGTACAGCCTTTGAACATTGGCCCTTGTCCCCTTCCTCAATTATATTGTTTGAGGTGTATTTTCAAAGGGAGACCAACCCCAGCAATATCAATGGATCTGATCAGATTATTGCTTATATTGTAGTCAAATTCCACATCTCTGATGGGATTATGTTGCCATCCAGGCAGTATTTTTATGATTACATGTTTTCTAAGAACAGAGATCCTATACGTATTTACACACTCTGAGAGTACTCATTGATTCACTGCAGCACTATTCCTAGATAGTAAGGTCAAATAATTCAGAAATTACTACATGTAAGGAAAAATTGGAAGAGCAGAACTATATGTAGGATATATACTGTATTAATTTGTTTTACTCAAAAAACATTTCTTCTTCCTCACCCTCGAGGGTAAATAAACCAATGAACTTCATTAACCATTATTCCACAATATACACCCTCATCTCCTCACCAAAGACTTCTTTGGGCCCCAGATATAAACGATATTTGCACCTTCAGACAGTTAATAGTTAGATTAAACGAGTACTTACCAGTATGAAGTTTGATCTGTATTTTATGAGGAGTTACGGTGAGGGATTAAGTGAAGAACCCAGCAGGTACTGCGCATGCGGCATACTTCGAAGCAGCGGTGTGGAATCACAGAATAGACACAATATTTGAAGTAAGATAGTAAAGATCACGAGACATCAGTTTATTAGCTTGATCTATATAATGAGGGTGGGAGCGGCGGGCACTTAATCCCTCACCGTAACTCCTCATAAAATACAGATCAAACTTCATACTGGTAAGTACTCGTTTAATCTAACTATTTTACTTCGGAGTCACGTGAGTGATTCCGTGAAGACTTCAAAGGTCTGTGATTTCAAACCGTGTAACAGTTTTTATTTCACTCACTGCCGAAGTTTATGAGGGAGGAAGTGTTATCGTAATCAACCAGTTGATCTGCTTTCAAAAGAAACAGAAAGGTATTTGTTAACAATAACAACATAAAAGAGCTCCTCTGAGCTTAAATTAATATTGCAGTTTGTAATATTCTCCTGCAATTAAATCAGGTTTATCAACGGTTTATAATAAAAACAAAATGTTCTGAACGCCGTTCCCTTGACCATTCTGCTGTATTGAAAATGTGGTCAACCGGGATGTCCATTCGTTCAGCCGCTGATACCAATGCTGCCCTAGTGGAATGGGATTAAATGTATTATTATCTATTCCGGCAGCTTTCGGTACCTGTTTGAGCCACCTTGGAGTGGTTTGGCTCGTACCCCGTCTTGGGTTACTGTGGTTGACCCATAGGCTTTCCTCTCCCTCTAAGATTGTGGGTTGTGTCTATATATAGTAGTAGATGGGTCACCACACTCAACCTGGACTCTGGTGGGTAGGCCCGGAATCCCACCAGTGAATTGGGCGTTCCTGGTCCATATAGCCATATAACGACTACAGCACGGAAAACACAGGCGATCTCGACCCTACTAGTTCGTGCCGAACTCATAATCTCGCCTAGTCCCATATACCTGCGAGTTAGATTTTACCAGACCTAAATATGAACGTGATGCGTCTGGGGTAATCACCATGTTATCCAGTCTGGTTTATGGAGTGACTGAACTCTGTGAGCGTGTACGAGAGCCATAAGCATGAGCGTTTTTTAAAAACATAGATTAAGCAAGCTGAGGGATCTGGCTGGTGCCATCTCTGAGACATGTCAATGTCACACCAATATCCCATACATGGGTATATACCTGGGTGTTTGGGGCTTATATTATAGTTGCCCTTCATACCTTCAGTGGATGGGATCCCATGCTCTGCTGACATGCTGTTTTAGATAAGCAGATAAGGCGCTCCATGCTGTATTTACGGCACTGTAACTCACCTTTTAGTCATGGTGTAGATGTTCCAGGAACTCCAATACGTCAGTGGTTGAATAGTTCGTTGTCCCTGCGTCGTGGCAGTATTTTACCCATGTTAGCTTTTAGTGACTGTTCGCAGGGATGCCGACATGGTGGTAATGGTTCCTTTGGATAATCCCAGTCCCTGGTAAGGTCTATTCAAACCCTGCACCCAGGAGTTTGATGTTCCCTGGCATGGGTGGCTTGTGCCTGATACTGGGTTGAGTCAGCAACCATGGTCCACTAGGGAAATCCATAGGTGACTCGCCCACCGTGTCGTGATGAACTGGGAACCATGGCTGTGTAGGCCGGTCGGGCACGTTCAATATCTCGGAGACAGCCTCTGTATTGCGAAGTGCCCGTCTGATGAGGCAGAAGGGAGGAAGGCAAAGCAGAAATTCCCCCTTCCAGCGTATAGGCATCTATCGCTGCTGCCTCTAATCTGGTTCCTAAGTCACATACATGGGTTACTGGTGATTCCGTCTTGTGCAACCAAATTGATATCTGGCTTTCAAACTGCTTAATAAATTTAGCAGATATTTTGGGTTTGACATCTATTCAATGTAATCATAGATTTTACCCCGTGACATGGTGTCTCCCACTGTGTTCTAGCTTCCTAGGACATAGGCAGCTGATAGTTAAAATGTCTTTTGACACACCATTGCCAGATGTGTTTGACCAATTTGTTGCACAATAATGATTATTATGCTCCCCATATGGTTGATATAAGCCACCACCATAGTATTATCAATCCGTAACCACATATGTACGTGCTGCATTTGAAATGCATATGCTTTTTAGCCCAATAGGCGATCACCAATCCCAAGTAGTTGATGCCCGGTATGTGTAGTAACGATGTTTGTGAATTGGTCCATCTGTTACCTGTGCTGGATATGGAGTTTAGTTGCTCCCCAGCCTAAAGTACTGGCATCGGTTTTTAATAACCAGGTTGGGATTGGTGATGATAATAGGGCTGAAAACTATGCCAAATATATGTCTGCCCACCACCTTAATTGTGATATAGCTTCAGTGGGTACATCCATGATTTGATTATAGTGACCCAAGTACCTTGGCAAAGTAACAGTCATATGGACGGAATTATTATTGAAGCCCAGATAATCCTTGGTAGTTAACGCTTCAATTCTGGTTATCTGGGCGTGGGATAAACCTCAGCTTTAGGGAGCTGTTTCGTAGCTAGAACTGCTGCCACAGCTAATTCCTTTGTTTCCCCTAATATGAGGATATCATCCAATATATGCCATGATTATGCTTGTTTTCTTAATATTTTCATGGCCATTTATAATAGTTTAGGGCTGAGGTTAGACCATAGGGAATGCTATATGCTCCCATGGTTGCCCTAACCGGGATATCCATTATCCAGGTAAAATTTTTTAGGTATCTATAATGATCCTAGTGTATGGGTATAAGATAGTTAGCATCTTCGATATCAATGCTCCCCATAGGTATCCTAGGGAGATCAGATGTCTGGCAGTGACAAGAACCCATCTCCATCTTAAAGTGTATATACTCAACAGATTTATTTAGTGATATTAGATCAATGATGATGCTACATTCACCATCTTTTGTAGTTTTGGTGAATATATTCGATACAAATTCCAATGGCTCATGTTTACTCCCATGATCCGTTCAGTAATGAGCCTTTCTAGTTCAGCTTGACCTTCTCACTTCTCTTTTCTTAGAGGGAGAAAATGCCCTTTGGGCGCATTGCTGAACTGGCGGTAATATGCCCAATTTGAATTCGTTTTTATCCTCTAAGACTGTTGAGTATATTTTAGTTATTTGTGACAGCATCCCATGCTTTATCCACAAGTGTAAATGCCCCCCCCCACGCAGTTAGTAGAACACCCTTGGTTAGTGTAAACGGGAGGAACCAGACTACCTACCTCCATGTTTGGTGTTTTGTCATGAAGGCGTAGTTTGCTGGTATGCTGGTGCTGTCGGTGGGGCGGCGCATCTTCCCACGGCTCCGCTCTGGGCCCCGTCTGAAAAGAACTTTGGGGGTAAAGTGAAGCGGTCGCCAGGCTTTCACCAGTCCTTGTTTGATTCACTGGTGGATGCCAAGGGGTGCTGCCAGCTGGGTGTTCGATGCGATGTCCTGCTCGTTCCATGGCCTGCCTTCATGAGGCGCACAGGTTTATCTGCCTCTCTTCCCGCAGCAGCGGTTTTGCATAGCCCCATATATTTGGGGTTGCGGGCAGGGTCTATATGCACCATTGTTCAGTCGAGTATCCCAAATTTGGGAACATCTTAGGCGTCAGCACCCTGGTAGTGCAATGGGATAGTCTCATCCTGGGAGAGTATAATCCGTGGAAAAGGCGAGCAAAGGCGGTAACATCTTGACCCTTCTGTAGAATTCGCTGCTTGTCTGCGAGTCTGCTGACCCAGCTGCCTGCGGATTTGCCTCTGGAAAGGCCTGCTCCTGCAGGACTTTTGTTGGGAAGATGGTCGCGTGGAGGAGCCATGTAGTGGCCCACGACACCCAGTAGCTCTTCCTGATCCTGCTCCCCTGGCATACTGCTGTTCTCGTCCGCCTGCCCAGCGTTTAAGCCAGCCCAGCCCTGGCCTCCTTAGCTAGCCTCAAAAGAGGGAGCAAAAGGGTGTGCTAAATTGGAGGAGGCATAGCTCAAACTCCGCTGTTGCATCAATCCCTCGACAAGGGAGATGCCTAGTGCAATAGCACTGGGGTAGGAGTCAGCTCCCTTGGTATTCAGCCAGTGCCCCTTTTCTCCTGGAGGTGAACTCCATGACCTCCTCTGGCTTGGGGAGACAGACATACTTATTTTTGCCTTCTCCAACCTGTTCCAGCTTGGAGGAAGATGGCTCCTGTAGAACCTGTAAATTGGTAAGATTTCCCCTTACCTGCATGTAGAGGCTGCCTGCCGTTTTCCAGGCGGCGTTGTGGCGGTTCCCGGGCGGTGATTCTCCTAGTCAGGAGTCTGCAGGGCTGCCGGTCGGGTTTTTTAAACTTCCCGCCGGTCCGCCGCTGTTAGCAAACAGCTGTTCAGCGGACCGGTATAGCGCAGCTCCCTGCAGCGGTCCGCAGCGTTAGCGGTCCGGGTGGCACCTTTTCCCCGTCCACTGTCGGCTCCACGCTGGAGTCGAAACGGGGGCCGCTCACCATGCCTCTCTACTTTGCTCCCCCTGGAGCAAAAACCACAAGGCCCGATTAAGGTAAGTACTTACCTCTCGTTCCTTGGATGCGGGAGCTAGCCCGACTCCCGCTGGCCGCGTTGCACAGCTGTGCGATAATGCCGCATGCGCAGTACCTGCTGGGTTCTTCACGGAATCACTCACGTGACTCCGAAGTAAAATTTGAGATGTTTGTTTTGTAGTTGAATTCACTCTGGAATGGTAATAAGAACAGATGCAGTACGGTGGCACAGCGGTAGAGTTGCTGCCTTACAGTGCTTTCAGTGCCAAAGACCCAGGTTCGACCCCGACTATGGGTGCTGTCTGTTTGGGGTTTGTACGTTCCCCCCGTGAAAACCGAGTGGGTTTTCTCCGAGATCTTCGGTCTCTTCCCGCACTACAAAGAAGCATGGGTTGGTAGGTGACTGGCTTTGTATAAAAGTAAATTTCCCCTAGTGTGTGTAGGATAGTGTTAATATGCAGGGTCGTTGCGGGCTCGGTGGGCCGAAGGGCCTGGTTCCACGCTGTATCTCTAAACTAAAGGAAAACCAAAATACAGAGATATGCTCAGCAGCGTGTTCAAATGAAACTGGTAACTTTAGCTTGCTGTAATCCCACACTATATATTCTGTAACACGAACAACATTTTGTCAGCTACGTCCAATCAAGTAAAACAAGAGATTGTGGATGCTGGTATCTGGAGCAGAAAACAAACTCCAAGAGGAATTTAGCGGGTCAGGCTCAAAAGTACAAATGCTGCTGCATGTAGTTCCTCCAGCAGTTTGTTTTTTGGCTGCATCAGTGTAGTCAAGGGATTGGCCAATGTTTTGGGAAATTTTGTGAAATTGTCAAATTTAGTTTGGGCCTCCATTTGAAATATCAATTATCCCTTTACTTTAGATTCAGATTCAGATTCAGATTCACAAGCTTGACCTGCTGAAGTTCTCCAGTTGTATTTCCAATCTAGACCAATCATGAATTCCTCGACACAAGAAAAATGAAATCAATTATTCACGCGCATTATTCATTTTAAACAATCTGCCGTTGGTCTCAAATAATTTAATTCCCTTTAACTTGCATTTTCGGTATTGAATTATGTATTTTAGATGTGCTGAGAAAGGACAGAGAAGAAAAGAATGGAAGAGAGGGTAGCAGCGTTGATTTGGGAGAATATTGCAGTGCTGGAGAGGGAGGATGGCATGGTGGGGGATAGGTCGAAACAGAATCTGTTTGGATACAACTAAGTAACAGTGGGAGGGAACATAATTCTGCTGGGTGATAGTCATAGGTCGCCAGTGAGTGGGAGAAGTATAGTGACTGGGATTTTGTAATTAGCATAGGAATTGTTTTAAAGGCAGAGAGGGTTAAGTTTCTTAACCAGGATCATTTTGTAGAGGCAAAAAAACAAAACGGCTGGAGGGACTCAGTGCATCAGCATCTGCACACTGTTGTGCCTGAGCTGCAGACTTCCTCCAGTAGCTTGTTTCTTGGTTAAGATTCCAGCATCTTTTGTCTCCTGTTTCTAGAGCAGGAGTACGCTTTCAATCCAATTAATCGTTTGTCATGGTCTAGTAACATTAGCCATCTTTCTGAACCTTACAAATACTTTCAACTACATGCAAAAAAATATACCAGGCAGGAGTAGGCCATTTGGCTCTGCTGTTCAATATAAGCTTGGCTGATTTTTTATCTTAGTGCCACTTTCCTGTCTTATACCTTGATTCCTGTAATGTCCACATTGTTTGAATGATGTCGCAAGGTTAGTCTGTTTCACTTATTTAGTTACATATTCAAAGGATGTCCAGAGATGACCCGTACCTTTTAAATCGACGTTGACAGTTCATTACAGCCCTTGCCTTTTTAGATTAAGAAGACTAATACCACTGATGAGTCAGGTCCATTGTCGAGATTTCCATTCTGTTCAATTTGAGCAGCATCACCTTGAGCACTAATGCATTTTCCTGTACAATCCCTAAAATGCTATTCTGTGCTGATGACTCAGATTACAGACGTTTCTTAAGACGAGCCTAGTATACGTGAAAATAATGTCAAACAGACTCAGTGCTAAAGATATACAGTTTTCTCTCAAGAGAGTCAAGTGTTTAATTGTCATATGCACCAGCAATGGAACCATGAAATCCTTACTTGCAGCAAAAGGCATGTAAACACAATACATATAGATAACATATAATGATCAACAAATCTATAAATTAATAATCACAATGTAAAACAAAACACAAAGTCTTAGTGCAACTAAAGACAGTCTATCGAAGTTCATAGTTGAGTTTAGCAATGTGTAGTGTTCAAGAGGTTGTCGTGAAGAAGTTATTCTTGAACCTGGTGATCACTGTTTTGCAGACTCCAATTCCTTCTTCCTGATGGCAGGAGTGAAATGACCAAGGTGATGTGGGTCTTTTTTAATGATGTTGGCTGTCTTTTTGAGTCAGTGCCTTCTGTAGATCGCTTTGATGGTGTGGAGGGCAGTACCCCTGATGGACCAGGCAGTGTTATACCATTCATCTCATTCAAGGATTAAGAATAAATAATGAATCATAAAATATGACTTTACATGAGAAACGCATACATCAATCATCATTCTGCCACTACCGATAATGAGCAGAGTCCTGACTGTTTACAGAAAAGTATGGTTAGGCATTCACACTTGGAACTGTTCAGCTACAGGTGATGACGGCAGGTTACTCAATAAATATCTATCTTTGGACACCTCATTAGGTATGATGCAGTGGTTACATTACAGACTTGCAATCCAGAAATCTGTCTTAAAATCCCGCAATAAGATACAAATAATTTACATGGTGATAATAGATCAGTAATTTTTTTATTAAAAACACAGCTAGCAAACATTTGTAATAGTGACCACAAAACTGTGGGGTAGGTCAGAAGAAGAACATCCCAGGTCAGGAAAGGTCAGAAGAAGAACATCCCAGGTCAGGGAGGGCAGGAGAGAGGTCAGGGTGGTCAGGTCAGGATGTGGGTTGGTGTAGGACCTGCGGTTTAGGGTCAGGGAGCTGTCTGATTTCTGACTATATTTTTACCAGAACTTGAGAACTCTATAGGGTTGGACCAGTGTGCCAGGCATCCTCCTTCCACACCCCCACACCCAGCACCTCTGAACCTCCAGTGAGTAAAGGACATTGTTAAAAGGTGTGACACATCAGAGTCAAATCCTCTGATTGTAACTTTCCAGAATGAAACCGCAACCTGTGCTGACATTTAATTTTAATTCATTCAGTAATGCGTTAAATCTTCGCTTTCTAAAATGGGTTTTAGTGTCTACCTGAATATACCAAAACAAAAGCTCCTCAGCATATCGAAGAGGCAGAAAGATGGGCAGAGGGGGTGGGGTGGCTCTGCTGGTAAAGAATGAAATTCAGTCCTTAGCAAGGGATGACATAGGATCAGAAGATGTAAAATACTTGTGAGTAGAACTAAGAAACTGCAAAGGTAAAAATACCCTGATGGGAGCTATATTATAGGCCTCCAAACAGTAGCCAGGATGTAGGGTTCAAATTGCACCAGGAGATACAATCGGCATGTAAGGAAGGCTACAATGCTACAATGGTCATGGTGGATTTCAATATGCAGGTAGACTCGGAAAATCAGGTTGGCATTGTATCCCCAAGAGAGGGAATTTGTGGAGTGCCTACGAGATGGCTTCTTAGAGCAGAATCCAGAGACTTAGAGCGTTTAGGATAAGAGGGCACAGCCTCAGAATAAAAGGACGTACCTTTAAAAAGAAAAATAGGAGGAATTTCTTTAGTCAGAGGGTGGTGAATCTGTGGAATGTATGTGGAAGTCATTGGGCATTTTTCAATGAAGAGATTGATAGATACTTGATTGGTAAGGGTTTCAAGGGTTACGGGGCGATGGCAAGAGAATGGAGTTGAGAGAGAAAGATAGATCAACCATGATTGAATAGCAGAGTTGACTTGATGGGCCAATGGCCTATTTCTGCTCTTATGGCTTATGAACTTATATGTTGTCACTAAGATGTTGGTGACAGACTGGGCAGATGTGGATGATCTCTGTGCCTATTGACAAGCCAGATGAGCATGATCTGCCAAATATCTATATTTCATCTATGGTAAAAAAAAAACGTCACCGGTGAGAGTGTTTTAGATACTTGGAGAGGGAATAAATGAGATAAATCTGTCAGAAATGGTTCCCAGTTTTCATTCCATTGTGTTCTGGAAAATGACAATCATGGCTTTAGCAACAGGCCAGAAATCCACCAAATAATTACAGCCTACTTATTGAAGATAAAGGATTATCACATCATTGGCATTATGGACCAATTAAATAGATTATTTCTGATCAATTGCACAAATTTAGAAGTGAATAATTCTCACTGCTGTTTTAATCACTCTGTCGAACAATTGTGCGATAACTCTTTCACTCTGCCTCATCACACTTTTTTCTCATTGACCTCTCTCTCTCTCTCTCTCTCTCTCTCCTCTCTCTCTCTCTCTCTCTCTCTCTCTCTCTCTCTCTCTCTCTCTCTCTCTCTCTCTCTCTCTCTCTCTCCCTCCCTCTCTCTCTCTCTCTCTCTCTCTCTCTCTCTCCCTCTCCCTCTCCCTCTCTCTCTCTCCCTCTCCCTCTCCCCTCTCTCCCTCTCCCTCTCCATCTCTCTCTCCTCTCTCAAAATCCCTCTCTCTCTCTCGCCCCTCCCTCCCTCTCCCTCTCCCGTCTCCCTCTCCCTCTCCCTCTCTCCCGCCCTCTCCCCATATCTTCCCCCTCCCTCTCTCCCCATCCCCTCGCTTTCTCCCCCCCTCTCTCTCCAATCCCCTCTCTCTATTTATCTCATCTTCCCTCTCCCCCTCCAAGGAGGGCTCTCTCCCCTCTCTTGCCCATTCTCTCTCTCTCTCTCTCTCTCCGTCTCAATTCAATTTCAATTTTCAATTAAAAAAAACTTTATTGGCATGATAAAAAAAACATTGTTACATTGCCAAAGTATAAAACATGGCATACATATTTGAAATGCATAAGTATAAATACAAGTATACAGTGCATGGGTAGATATGTCCCTGTACATAAACTTGCAATAGGCCGATAGTCCTTTATTGATTGTTACACGTTCTTGTAGCTGTAAGCAGTACAACAAAATGGCAAGTTTAGCAATTCAATAATAATTTCTTAGTGTTAGTTAATCACATCCCTCTCTCTCTCTCTCTCCCAGTGACGTGCGGTGAGGTCAACGGCTGGGGAGGCACTGGCTAGTATCAGTGGCCCGGCCCTCCCTGTATTGATCACCGCGTCTCCCCGGGGAGAGAGAGGGGTGGAGCCAGGGCTGTGTGCGTGAAGCATGGCGACTGGAGGGGCGGGAGCGCTGCCCTGGGAACGTGGAGGGAGAGTGAGGTAGTGTCAATTACGTGGGCTGAACCTACGTAATTGATGCTCGCTCTCCCTCCACTGGGCTCAAGACACGCCCCCTTGTGAGGCAGATGTGATCGCTACCTCTCCTGGTGCTTTTTGATTGCATTTTTATGATGAGACCAGCGAGCACAAATTTAATATATTTATATGTGAAATAAGTTACCTGGACTATGGAAGGTGAGGACATGTAATGAAGGGGTTTACACACATTACATTGGTGACATACATAGAGATAGTAACAGGCACACGCTTATTGCCCGCGCTCCATGCAATTTCTGAGGGGTTGCGCAGAGGGGAGGCTCAGCTCGTTGCTGCCTCACCTCTCATTTCATCTTGTATTTGCAGCGGAGCTGTGCAAATTTGGTGATTTTGACTATAAAAAATGATTAGATTCATATAGAAATGACATTTATAACAGATCAGTGGAAAAATCATTATATTTATTTTATCATTATTTTTCTTTACTTTTCTTAACAGCTATTTTCATTGGGAATATAACAGGTGAGGCTCTGCCTCCCCTGACCGCATGTCCCTGCTCTCTCCCCCTCATAGGGGTTTTAGATGGAGGTTGTGGGAAGTTGATAGTGTGGGAGGGGCTGAAAGGAAAGCTACAAAGGAGATAGTGCCTCCCACCCTACTCTGTCAGGTTCCCAGGTTTGTGCTGGGACTGGCACATGGAGGTCATTTTAAATTGTGCAGCCACAGAACGAGCAGTGGGGTGAGAGAGGACCAGTGAGAGGTCGGCTTCAGAACAACACAACCCCATTTCCACAGCAACGTTGTAAACATCGCTGCGAAAGACAATGCAACAAAACGCGGTGTGCAGGCAGGCGTCTGTTTATTTTCACTGTGCTGTTTATTGGGCCTTACTGACAGAGGGAAAGATTTGCATTCTAATTATTTATATCACCGCTCTCATTGCGTCAGTATCGCCAGAACCATCTCTGTAATGCAATCACTGTTGTAACATGAAAATGTGTAGACAGTTTGCTTACTTCGAAATCTTCACAGCCATGCAATAATAATTTGATTCTTTTTATTACTGGTGAAGTGAGAGGTGAGTATGACATTTCATTCCCCTGGATACCCTCGCACTGTTACATTTCAGATTCACTTTCTGGGCCTCAGTGACACCAGTATTCATTGCTCATCCCTACTTGCCCTGGTAGTGAGAAGCTGGTAGTGAGTGATAGAGTGTGGAAACAGGCCCCTTGGCCCAACTTGCCCACACCGGCCAACATGTCCCAACTACACTAGACCCACCTGCCCGCGTTTGGTCCATATCACTCCAAACCTGTCATATTCCTGTAAGCTGCAGCCTTGAACTGCTGCTGTCCGTAGTGAAGGTGCCTCCGGCATGCTGTTGGATAAGGAGTCCCGGGATTGACATCCAGACCTGATGAAGGGCCGGTGATATATTTCCAAGTCAGGATGGTGTGCAACTTGGTGGGGAAGCTGCAGGAGGTGATGTTCCCTTGTGTCCACTGCCCTTGTCCTTCTTGGTGCAGCGGTCACTGGTTTGGGGTTCCTGCCAGGGTTTTCTGGGTATGTAACTGCAGTGTGTTTTACAGATTCAGTCACTCTGTGCCAGTGGTGAAGGGGATGAGTGTTTTGGGTGCTGCTCTGTCCTGGATAGTGTTGGAATTGTATTCATTTACTTTCTTTGAAGTTTAAAGAAATTGGGCATGTCACTGAATTGTCTATCAATCTTTTACAAATGCACTGTAGAAATTATCCTGACTGGTTGAATCCTTTTCTGGTACGGCAATTCCAAAGCAAAGGAATGCAACCGACTGCAGAGAGTGGTGGAGTCAGCCCAGTCCATCACGGACACAGCCCTCCCCATTATCAAAAGCATCTACATGATGTCTCTACACAAGCCTCATCAAGAAAGCAGCATCTATCATCAAGGATCCCCACCATCTGGGCCATGCTCTCTTATCACTGCTACTGTCAGGCAGGAGGTACAGAAGAATAATGTCCCAGGGCCAACAACAACTACTCTCCTACAGCCATCAGGTTCTTGAGCGATCTGCACAACACTAATCCTATCTCAGCAAACAGACCACTACGGATCATCTCCTGCACTACCATGGGCTTGTTTTGTAATTATCTTTTGCATTCATATTTTGTTTTGCAGCCATTTCCTATTTGCTGATGCATTTTCTATATATTTTATGTAAAATGTATCTTTTTGTTTGTTTTCTGAGTGTGGCTGTGACAACGATGCAAACAAGATTTGCTTTGTATCTGTATCTCCCCATATGTGTGCATATGAAAATAAATCTGATTGACTTGATTTGAAAGGTTTCTGGGGCAGAAGAAATGTGTTACATTCAAATCAGCCGTAGTTTTTTTGAAGTGAGTAGGAAGGAACTACAGATGCTGGTTTACACCGAAGGTAGACACAAAATGCTGGAGTAACAGTGATACAGGCAGCATCTCTGGATAGAAGGAATGGGTGAAGTTTCAGGTTGAGACCCTTTTTCAGGCTGAGTCAGGGGAGAGGGAGACACAGAGACACACAAGGTGTGAAAACGAGACATCAAAGGGGATGGAGATCAAGGAAAATGAGATCATTGTCAACATCCCCCAGCTGACAGTGAAGCATACAAAGATAAAATGTAATCAGGAGGACAGTCAGAATGGTCGGAGAACTAGGATGGGGGCGGGATGGAGAAAGAGGGAAGGCTAGGGTTACTTGAAGTTAGGGAAGTTAATATTTATACCGCTGGGTTGTAAGCTGCCCAAGTTGAATATGTGGTGCTGTTCCTTCAATTTACATTGGGCCTCACTCACTTTGACAGTGGAGGAGGCCCAGGGCAAAACGGTCAGTATGGAAATGGGAGATGGAGTGTTTCGCACCCGGGAGACAATAGACAATAGACAATAGGTGCAGGAGTAGGTCATTCGGCCCTTCGAACCAGCACCGCCATTCAATGTGATCATGGCTGATCATCCCCAATCAGTACCTCGTTCTTGCCTTCTCCCCATATCCTCTGACTCCGCTTTTTTTTAAGAGCCCTATCTAGCTCTCTCTTGAAAACATCCAGAGAACCTGCCTCCACCGCCCTCTGAGGTAGAGAATTCCACAGACTCGCCACTCTTTGTGAGAAAAAGTGTTTCCTCATCTCTGTTCTAAATGGCTTACTCCTTATTCTTAAACTGTGGCCCCTGGTTCTCGACTCCCCCAACATCGGGAACATGTTTCCTGCCTCTAGCGTGTCCAAACCCTTAACAATCTCATATGTTTCAATGAGATATCCTCTCATCCTTCTAAACTCCAGAGTGTACAAGCCCAGCTGCTCCATTCTCTCAGCATATGACAGTCCCACCATCCCGGGAATTAACCATGTAAACCTACGCTGCACTCCCTCAATAGCAAGAATGTCCTTCCTCAAATTAGGGGAGATCATGTAGGTTTATGAAACGGGTTCAATGGCCTAATCCTGATCCTGATTCATATGTTAGTGTTGGAGGTGACTTCTGCTCTCCGAAATCTTGCCAACCTTCCAGTGCAAGGAGTTATCCACAACCGAATGTTGTGGTATGGTGTCGTGTGGTGTGTTGGGCTGTGTGCTGAGGCACACACCAGAAAATCCCCAGGACAATGCCTTCCTGCCAGCGATGGGGCTGGAGTCTGAGTCCAAACCGATGCTCATGGGGAGCAACATGGCGACCAGCGGCCTGGCGTGGCGTGGCGTGGCGAGGTTAATCTGGTCAGCAAATAAAAGGCTGAGTTATCCTGTGAAAGGCAACGTGTGCATGTCGTGAATTACAGACTTGCAGCTTTTAGAAAGAAAGGATATTTTTGGAAAACAAAATGGGTCGTGTTGGCTCAACTAGTTAAATATGCAGTTCAAATCAAATCAGAGCGGGCCTCATTACTGCCAGGCAGGTCCCGGTATTTTTCTGAAAATTCCTGGTGGAATTTGTATGGTACGACAGGACTCTGATTCTTACACCTGCATCACATTCATAATAAAGTGTCGATAATGTTTCCAGTGTGGTAATGTCAAGGATCATATCAACAAATTCATCTGTGTGTTTTAATTGCACTCTCCCAGTTTGGCATGTCTGTCTCTCAATTAATTCAGAGCAGCACTGTCCCAACTGAGTTGTTAACTTCAAAAGACTGTTTATTCAGTTAAAAATCCTCTATAATTATGATGTTGTTCACTGGTTTCACTGCTGAGAAACATATCCTGTTGATTTTGAGCAGGACCTTTACTCAGTCCCCTGTGTCGAGACTCCCCAAGCAGAGCCCAGTGCCGGAGTAACGTGCGTATATTCTTTATATCTTCATTTCCTCTTGTTATAATTCTCCCCTCAGTCCCACAAACAGAGCTTGCTTAAACAGTATCGATCAATTTAGAAATCCAATTACCCACTGCAAAGTTATCAATGTAAATGCAAGATGGTGTGTGGGAGGGATGTGGAGGCACATCTGTCTTTCTGCATTCAACGAAATAAGAATTATTTTTGAATTCATCTTTTGTTGGGACCCTTCAGAACATTGTCAAATGAATCAATAAAGGCATCAAGTGCAGTTTGATGGTTCACTCTTCACAAAACTTCACAAGCTAACATTCACAAGAATGTGCAGATGCTGGAATTTTAAGCAATAAGCAAGCTGCTAGAGGAACTCAGCAGGTCAGGCGGCATCTGCGGAGGGAAATCGACAGACAATATTTTGGGTCAGGGCCCTTCAAACCAATGGAGAAGAAGGGAGATGCCTGCATAAAGGGTTAAGGTGAAGGGGTAGGGCAAGAACTAGTGAGTTAATCATCATTAGTTCTAGATACTTTTATTCCAGTCTGGTCCTGTTTATTTTATAAAAGGGGTATTCGCTGTCTAGCTTTTCTGCTGCTTTCTATTGCTGGTGTTCTGGTCCTGGAGGTTCTGTATTATGTTGTGACATAATCAGACCAGGTCCTGGGCTGGTGGACTGTGACAGTATTCACTAGAGTTGAGAGACACCTAGAAAATTCTGATGGGGCTCAGCAGGCTGGATAAAGGGTGGATGTTTACCCTGACTTGATCTTTTTGGCATCCTGCTATGGTAAAGATGTCACAAAGCTGGAAAGAGTGAAAAGAAGAGTTTCAAGTTTGTCACCAGGACTTGAGGGACTAAGTTATAGGGAGAGGTTGGGCAGGCAGGGAGTTTATTCCTTACAGAACAAGAGGCTGAGTGTTCATATAGAGGTGCATGCACTTTATGACTCTTTATGACTCCATGCTTTCTCTCTCCCTCCCTTTTCATCTCATGGATATGAAAGCTTTACCACACGTTTTTGTAACATTTATAATTGATGTTTTCCTGTGTCTATGTACCTGTGATGCAAGGTTTTCATTGTGTTCAAGAAGGAACTGCAGATGCTGGAAGATCGAAGGTACACAAAAATGCTGGAGAAACTCAGCGGGTGCAGCAGCATCTATGGAGCGAAGGAAATAGGTGACATTTCAGGCCGAAACCCTTCTTCAGACTGATGGGGAGTGGGGGGGGAGATAGAAGGAAAAAGGGAGGAGGAGGAGCCCGAGGGCGGGGGGGTAGGAGGAGACAGCTCGAGGGTTAAGGAAGGGGAGGAGACAGCAAGGGCTAGCAAAATTGGGAGAATTCAACGTTCATGCCATCCGGACGCAAGCAACCCAGGCGGAATATGAGGTGCTGTTCCTCCAATTTCCGGTGTTGCTCACTCTGGCAATGGAGGAGACCCAGGACAGAGAGGTCGGGTTGGGAATGGGAGGGGGATTTGAAGTGCTGAGCCACCGGGAGTTCAGGTAGGTTATTGCGGACTGAGCGGAGGCGTTCGGCGAAACGATCGCCCAACCTCCGCTTACTCACCGATGTAAATCAGCTGACATCTAGAGCAGCGGATGCAGTAGATGAGGTTGGAGGAGATACAGGTGAACCTTTGTCGCACTTGGAACGACTGCTTGGGTCCTTGAATGGAGTCGAGGGGGGAGGTGAAGGGACAGGTGTTGCAGTTCTTGCGATTGCAACGGAAAGTGCCCAGGGAGGGGGTGGTACAGGAGGGAAGGGAAGAATTGACAAGGGAGTTGCGGAGGGAGCGGTCTTTGCGGAAGGCAGACATGGGGGGAGATGGGAAGATGTGGCGAGTGGTGGGGTCACGTTGGAGGTGGCGGAAATGGCAGAGGATTATTTGTTGTATTTGCCGGCTGGTGGGGTGAAAGGTGAGGACTAGGGGGACTCTGCCCTTGTTGCGAGTGCGGGGATGGGGAGAGAGAGCAGTGTTGCGGGGTATGGACGAGACCCTGGTGCGAGCCTCATCTATGGTGGAGGAGGGGAATCCCCGTTTTCATTGCAGCTGTATCTCACTGCATTTGTGCAAATGACAATAAAATCGACTTAACTTGCCTAGACTGGGTCAGTGGATTGATCTGTTTGGGGGATGGATATAAGGGGCACGGTGATGCAACAGTAGAGTTGCTGCCTTACGACGCCAGAGGACTCAGGTTCGATCCTGACTATGGGTGCTGCCTGTATGGAGTTTGTACGGTCTCCCCGTGACTTTTGTCCAGGTGCTCAGGTTTCCTCTCACACTCAAGACGTTGTAGGTTAATTGCCTTTGCAAAATTGTCAATTGTCCCTAGTGTGTGTAGGATAGTGTGTGGGGATCACTGGTCAGCGTGGAATCCATGAACGAATGGCTTGTTTCCGCATTGTATCTCTAAAGAAAGTTGATGAGGGTTGTTGGGACATAATGGGCTTTCTTGGTCACAGCTTCAATGTGGCTGGTCCAGGATGGGACTCAACCTAGATCTCACCCACATTCTGGATTACAGGTAGTCCCCGTGTAAGCACCACCACCATTGCCGGCTTGTTGCTAATGTAAATTTGAGTGAGCGTATAGTGTAGTGGAAAATACAAACTGCCTTGATTGCACTAGGGACTGATTACAGAGTTGTTTACATAAGTGAGAGTTTATGTAAGTGGTCTATTGTGTAAATCAGGTAGTGTCTGTATAGGTTAAATAACCTGTCGCATTGGGATTAGGATTAGAGTTAGTTATCACAAGTGGATGATCAACCATGATCATATTGAATGGTGGTGCTGGCTCGAAGGGCCGAATGGTCTGCTGCACCTGTTGTCTATTGTTCAGGTAGATATTCATCCATTATTCCACATTAGTCTTTAGTCCAGTTTTTGTGTGATCTGATTGTGACGATGGTGACACATATCCAATATAGGGGCAATAACCATGCCTGAGAAAGTACTTTAATGGGTACTCCAGAATGTGGGTGAGTCCCATCCTGGACCACAGGGCTCAGAAGGTGTTAGGATACATTTATGGAGATACATAAGATAGCAGATGGGTACATTTATGTTGGCATTGAAGTTTACCTTTTGTGGTCCTTGCTTTCCCTAACTTCCACTTGTTAATGAGGGGCATGCAGCACGAACAGTCTCAAACTTGCCAATGTCCAGGGATAGTGCAATAAGCTGCTGATAAATGGGCAGCATTCAACAATTTGGAGCAACAAGCGTGCTGCCAACTTAATTATCTGTTCCTTGCATCTGATGTTACACAGATTGTCATTGCCTGGTACCTGTGAAAGTTGACACTTACATTCTAAGTTTTAAAGTTTTCACATTGCGTGTAAATTGCTGATTAAAGGTGACCCCCACATTATGAAGGTGCAGGTAATGAAAATCTGCCACAAAACTCACAAATTATGTCTGAAAATATGGAATGAAAATCTGCTCATGTAATTTTTGTGAAAAAAAAATAATATGTAAAGATAATTTATTTGTCCATACATGTTTCTCGATGCACATACAGGTGAGGTGGCCTTGTGATATGGATAATCGTGATCTGGGCCACTTACTAGGAACGCAACTCACCCCCATGTCGTGGCCAGTGCTATTACTTTCATTTAGCAACCCAATCGCTGACTCCGGTGAGAAGAGGTATGTGTTTCATGTTTCCAAAATTTAAAAAATGGGTTCCAACCACTCTCATGACAGGCACTGGGTTCTTAAAATGTTTTTATTGCAACATTCGGAGTTGAAATACACATCTAAAGCCACAGAATTCAATTCTCGATTTTGTACACAATTCAAAAACAGTGCAGCGAGGAGATGTGTAATCTCAGCACATCACACGTTGGTTGCACAGGAATCGGGGCGGCTAGGAACTGTTCCAGCGCTTCAAAGCAGGCAACAGGAGACAACGGGGGACACAGCATATTACGTTTGTTAATCCCAATGCATTTTATTTTACAGTTATTTTAAAAACATTTGATATTGGTTAAAAATGCTGCCATCTTTAAAGAGTCTGTGCCATGTGCAAGTATCCCAATAGCAATGTCTGAATTGGTCTGGTCATCTGGAAGAGGCATATTTCTCCTCAACAGGGAGCACTCAGTGAGTAAGGCTTTCAGGCCACCACTGCATGCATGACTGTCATGCTGTGTAGAGTCTCAGGACTTTGTCTGGAGAATATAGCTATCATAAATGGGCAAAGGGTGGTAGTGATAACCCCACAAGGTTAAAATAAACCTTGGAACAATCACAATCTTGCTCAGGGAGTTCGGTTCAGGCCAATTGCACATCAGGCCTTTGAGGCATTCATTCAGGGTGGCAGTAACAGTGTATCCCAGTAACCTTCACCAGTCTGATGTACTGATGTGTTAATGCAACAAGATGCAAATATAAACCCAAATACATAAATTCATTCTGCTGTGTGTTATTGGGATGTTATTCATGTGGATTGCATTTTTGGAATTTAAACTGCTGGGATAAGTGAGGAGACTCTGTAGAAGGTGTCCAGAGACTGCTGTTCCTTAGTTTACCAGTACAGGTGCACAACCTTTTATCCGAAGTTCCAAATAACGAAAAGCTCCGAATAGCGACATTTTTTCGGTCCTTGAAGAAAGGTCCTTGAAGACGTTCACCGAGGGCGGCCCGCAGAGGTGACAGCGGAACCTCCGGTCGGTCCTCGAAGAAAGGGGAACTAAATCCCCATTCATAAAAGAGAAGGTGAGGGTATATTGCGCGGGAGGGTTAATAATTGACAATCTGCTGCTGCCTGCCCGCTGAGTTAAAAAGTTCCCACGGTAGACTCACGATACACAGTGTATCGTGAGTCTTGCGTGGGAACCTTTTAACTCAGCGGGCAGGCAACAGCAAATTGTCGCTCCCTTCAGTTTCACCCCACCTACACCCCTCTGCTTCCCGGCCATGTGTGTGACCCCTTCCCTCCCCTCTCCAGCTCCCCGCCCATTGCACCTGCGCGGGGGCTTTGCACTGTCTTCACGTCGGAGCCAGTGCCAGTCACCGGAGATGTCAGGACCAACGGGACACCGGCCCCCAGGCCCACTGCAAGCACGGAGATCCCAGAGACCCACAGCCAGCAGCAGCCCAGCCCCGTTCCAACTCCAGAGGAACACGCTCCCCGTAGGGACAGAAGCTGATGGTGTGCAAGGTGCGTCTTGGTCTTGGGGTTGCGGATGAGGGGGCGCAGCTCGGGCTGCAACATCTCCGGCCACCCCCCTGTACAGGAGCTGAGACTGGGAACTGTGGGGTTATTTGCAGTTGCAGAGGGAGGGAGCAAGGGCGGTACAGTTCCCAGTCTCAGCTCCAGTCCAGGGGGGTGGCTGGAGACGTCAGGACCAACGGGACACCGACTGCAAGCACGGAGATCCCAGAGACTCACAGCCAGCAGCAACTCTAGCCCAGCCCCGCTCCAACTCCAGAGGAACCCGGGTTGCGGATGAGGGGGCGCAGCTCGGGCTGTGGGCGAACTGCCACTTGTCGCCGTAGCGGCCCATCGGGGAGCGGATTCCTCTGGAGTTGGAGGGACAGGGAGACACAGCGGCTTTTGAGAATGGTGGGCAATCACTTCCAAAGTTCTGCCCACACAGTCAGTACACCTCTCCTACACTTGTCACCCGCACTAAGATCATCTCGCAGAGAATGATCCCAGCCTAACCCTCCCTATTCTCTCCTATTCTGCAAGAAAAATCTACATTGAAGACTCAAACTCGCGATCGAGTAACTGCCGGGATCGAGGCGCAATCTCGCGACCTTGCGGATATGAGCCGAGCACTCTACCACTGCGCCAGCGTTAAAATCTACGCTAAAAATCTTCCATTCCGAAAGCCGAAAAATTCTGAATTACGAAAAGTGTCCGGTCCCAAGGCTTTCGGATAAAAGGTTGTGCACCTGTATATGCAAAAACAATGAAGCATGTAAAAAAGTTTGTGTACATAGAACCCTGAACCATTTAATCATCAAAGCACAATCTGGGGTGATTTGTCAACTTCCAACATTCTCTTCTTGTTTAAAGATTTTCTGAGCGTTAATGCTTAACACTGATTCTCTTTTTTTATAACACTTTAAAAATCAATGCATTTGTTTTCAACAAGTCAATAGAGCTTCTAAAGAGATGGATTATTGCTCAAACAACTCAAAAAAGCAGCTGCCCTTGCTGCAGTTATAGGGTATTCAAAACCCTGCTGTAACTCTTCTAATTCTTGCTGTCATGGAGCTTTACAGCAGGCCCTTCTGCCTTCTTTGTCCATGCCAACCTACCTAGCAGACTGGGTGAGTCCTATTTGCCTTCATTTGGCCCATGGCCCTCTAAACTCTTCCTATCCATACATCTGTCCAAATCTCTTTCAAAATTTCTGATTGTATCCACTTCGGTACCTTTTTCTCGTTCCAGATGTGGACTATCGCCTGCATGAAAAAGTTGCCCCCTGAGGTCCACTTTAAATCTCTCCCCTCTCACTGTAAGCCAATTGTACACCTCAATAAGATCATCCCTCAGCCTCCTACACTCCAAAGAAAAAAGTCCCCAAAATGAGTTTGAACATGGATCTTGCAGCTGATCAGAATGCATATCTCCATATTAACATCGTTTTTAAACATGTGCATGCTGGGCAGATCAGATAAACTAAGATTGCACGGATAACTCAACATGAAATCCCACAGATGTGCACACTGACTTTATGTCTCCCCTTTGGGTCACTGTGCTGTTATATACGGGCTCCCATCAGCAGGAACACATGCAGGATCAATTGCCTCAGTCAAACACGGGTGCTCGTCTGTATAGTTGCCCAATCCTCCCCCTAACCAGCTTAGGACAGAGATGATAATAATTATACCATGAGCTACGGCATATTTTGAGAACGCAAGGGACATAAATCTGAATCTCTTAGTTAGAATCAGTGATCATAAATACTAAATTGTCCACAGCATTTCACGATTAAATATGTGGAATTCTTTATAATGACTTGCGGTGTAATAGCCAAACTAAAGAAGTACTTACTCTTAATAGTTTCCACACTGGAAAATGCAACTGTGCCAAGCTCCCTGTACTGTGGATTAAAGGCACTGAAGACATTATGTATTGGGTTACAGTTTGCACAGTTTACATTGCAACATAACAGCTTTGGAAGATGTGTCACATTACTCTCTGTTTCATTAACCATTCTGAAGACATTTGCTATTTCATGACGGCTGCACTCAAACATAGCTGACTTTTTCTGCAATGTAAACAGTTCCCATCTGCGGTGTCTCCTGATTGTTGTCTCCCAGGGTTTCAGCAGAAGGTACACGACTCCTCAGTTTTGCACCATGTTTCAGACTCTCCGTGCTGGAGAGCTGCAGTTTATCTTTGCTGCTTGCGAGGGTCGGTACCATGCTGACCTGGATTTGTTGCGTGGGCTTCTTCTCTTCCTTGTATTGGCAGTGAATGAACCGAGAGAAAGCTGAGCGGTAAGTCTTGTTGAAAAGCGTGTAGACAAGGGGATTAATACCAGAAGAGATGTAGCCCACCCAGACGAAGATGCTGAGGAGCTCTTCAATCAGTTCTTTATCACAAACGTCTATACAGATGACGGACATTACGTTGGTCACAAAAAAAGGACACCACATCACAACGAATAGGAAGAACACAATGCCAAGTACTTTGGAAGCCTTCTGCTCATTAGTAATTGATTGCATGGACCTCCTCCCTGAAGGTCCCAATTTATTATCTGAGGAACACCAAGACATTATCTGAGGAGATGTCCCCTTACTGTCGTATTTCTTTAACATGGCTGCTTTGACGGTCGAGTTGGCTGACAGCGGGCTTTTCTGAAGAAACATTCGAAAGTTCGTCCACTTGGGTTTGGGGTTCAACTCGTCTGAGTATAAAGTGGCTTCCTGCTGCAGCACTCGGATGGTCAGGAAGTAGGTCGCTACCATGATGGTGAGTGGGATGAAGAATGCAACAAAGGAGCCCACCAGGACAAAGTGCTCGTCTGTGAGGAAACAACTGCCATCCTTAAACACCTTGGAAGCATCTTGAAGTCCAAAAACAGGAATGGGCATTGAAACACCTGAGAGGCAATTTGAAGAGAAAACATGTAAAGGGGCAACAAAACAGTGATAAGATCAACAGTTTTTCGTACCTCATGTAATATACCTTCACAAACTGGAAAGATGCATTTGATCCATGACAGAATCACAGAACATGACAGCACAGGTGGAGGTCATTCAGCCCATCAAGTCCACGTCAGCTCTATGGAAGATCAATAGAGCCAATCCTACTTGCCCACACTCCTCTCGCAGTCCTACAAATCTTTTTGCTCACATCCTGGTCTAGCTCCCTCATTGCGCTACACCTGAATCTGCCTCCTTTACTCTCCTCATCACACCTCCCAGACTCTAGCCTTTCACTGTGTAAAACAAATGGTATCTCTGCATGTCACATTTGGGTCTTTAGTCAATCACCTTCAACAAGTGGAACGGTTTCACTCTGTGCACACTCTTCAAGATTTAAATGCCCCCATCGCATCGCTCACAAGCTCCTCTGTTGTAAGGGTAACATCCCCAGCACCTCCATTCTCCTTACCCCTGGGTTCATTCAACCATTTTACCTACTACCCTCTCAAAATCCCTCACATCTTTCCTGAAATGTGGTGCCCAGAACTGGGTCCAGTACTTCAGCTACAGCTGATCCAGAATGTTACGGCCTCAGAGGGTCCCGATGCAATTTAGTTTAGTTTAGAGATACAGCATGGGCACAGGCCGTAAGGCCCACCAAGTCCATGCTGACCATTGTTCACCTGTTCACACTAGCTCTCTGTTATCCCACTTTCTTATCCACTCCTTACACACTAGGGGCAATAACCTAAAAACCCATACATCTTTATGTATGGATTTGAGAGGAAACCCAGAAGAAGTCCATACAGTCAAAGGGAGAATATGCAAACTCCACACAGCTAAGGAAAGGATCAAACCCAGGTCTCTGATGCTATGAAACATAGAAACATAGAAAATAGGTGCAGGAGTAGGCCATTCGGCCCTTCGAGCCTGCACCGCCATTCAATATGATCATGGCTGATTATCCAACTCAGTATCCTGTACCTGCCTTCTCTCCATACCCCCTGATCCCTTTAGCTACAAGGGCCACGTCTAATTCCCTCTTAAATATAGCCAATGGCCTCAACTACCTTGTGTGGCAGAGAGTTCCAGAGATTCACCACTCTCTGTGTGAAAAATGTTTTTCTCATCTCGGTCCTAAATGATTTCCCCCTTATCCTTAAACTGTGACCCCTTGTTCTGGACTTCCCCAACATTGGGAACAATCTTCCTGCATCTAGCCTGTCCAACCCCTTAAGAATTTTGTAAGTTTCTATAAGATCCCCCCTCAATCTTCTGCATGAAGCAGCAGCTCTTCCGGCTGCGCTACTGTTCAGCCCTGGGGAAGTGTATTTGTTGTTGGAACTTAGAGAACATACGTTCTGTGATTATAAGTTTGGGTTTTAGAAATGAATGTTAAATCCACAAACACCCAATTCATGGGTGTGAATACTATCTCTACACCACAGCCAATAAAGAGTTAGCAATGCTTTCTGATCTAGGAAGAATATTTACCTTTATATAAAGTTTGCATTCTGCATCATTGGGGATTAAGGAGCAATCCTGTTTATTCTCATGGGTACACCCATATCCATTCTACCAAAGGTATCAAAGATATTTTATTGGTCACATTCACATACACCTAGGTGTAGTGAAGTGAAATGCTTCTTGCCATTTTGCAGCTCATAAAGAAGGAATACAGACATAACATTAATAAGAGCTTTAAACATAAAGAACATCCCCCCACAATGGTCCCCATTATGAGGGAAGGCACAAAGTCCAGTCCCCAGCCCCAGTTCACCCATAGTCGGCCCATTGAGGCCTCCACAGTTGCCTCTACGGAGGCCCGATGTTCCAGGCCGTTCTCGCCGGGTGATGTTGCTCCGGCGTCGGGAGAGTCCTCTCAGCGGCTTGGGAACCCTGGAATGGCCGCTTTCGTACTGGAGGCCGCGGCTTCCAAAGCCAACAAGGCCGCGCCGGTTGGAGCTCCACAACTGGTGATCTCATCTAGAGATCCCAGGCTCCCGATGTAAAGTTCAGAGCTGCCGCCAGCAGCTGGTCGCTCCACAGTCCCGCAGCTCCGCGATGTTTTCCTCAGCGATCTTCAGCTCACCGGACCCGGGCAAGGCATCGCCCGCTCCACGATAACGCTCCAGCGCTGTGCCGCCGCCGAAGCCGAGGTTCTGGGCGGTCCCCGACAGGAAACGCCGCGAGGACGGGTCGAAGCTGCAGCCCAGAGAAAAGCTGCCTCTCTGACCAGGTAGGGACACTGAAAGGTAGTTTCCCCCTCCCCCCCCACCCCCCACATAAAAAAGTCTAAACCTCCAAACAAAACACTTAACTAACTAAAATAAAAAATAAAAAGATGAAAAGACAGACAGCTGCTGGCTGGGCAGCCGTGTACAGGACAGCGCCCCCCACATGTGGGGGCCACATTCTACATGCAGATTCTTGATGGTGCCAGCAGAAGTCTGAATTGAATCACTTCTCCAGCTTTAATCAATGGATTCAAACGGAATTCTTTAACCATTCCCTACATTCACATCACAACATTAGGTCGTAATATAGATGATTCTTCAGCTCTGAGCTTTTCAGGTAGGCGTAATTACGTCAACCAGATGATCAATGCCTAACTAAAATACTACGTACAATGTGCTTCCCTGTCCCTGGTGGTAGGACATGGCCAATGCTTCAGGATTCTATCCACCATCAAATGAAGGTCATTCATTGCTGTACAGCTCAATCCCCATGGCTGCTGTGTGCCCACACACTGGCACCTAACACCACCTCCACGTAAACATTTCCATCCTTGTTTTCAAATCCCTTCATACCCTTGCCCTCCCGTATCTCTATCTTGTTCAGGACCTTCACCGCTCTTGGACATTTGAGTTTCTTATATCTAATTCAAATACTCATGATTTAATCTCTCCGCTACTCTCTCCATCCTATAGCTTTAGGCCATTTTACCTGAAGCTGTCAGCTTCGTCAATCCCCTTGATGTCCTCCACAAGCTCACTATGCAGTTATGTAGATGAAGTTTTGGGCTGCACACTCTCACACCTTTGCAGAGACACAAGAGACTGCAGTGTTGAATCCCCCTGCTGGAGGATGCAGCAGCGAAGCATTGGGAAGAGAGTCCATTGCATATTGTGCTGCATTACAAACCACCCCATTAGAGAACCATTAGAGAATAAGGTGAGCATTGATGCTGCAATGCTTGCACACCCCCTCGCTACGTGTCTATGTGCATCTACGGGATGCAGCTATCTCCAGTAGTGCTCCTCGCCTGGGACTGTGGACAAGTGATGAAGAGGTTAGTTCTTGTGGTAGTGGTTTGCAGTTACGGGTCTGTTGGGGTGGAAGATGACTAAACTATTTAACCATGTAATGGGATAGCTGAATGAAACCATTTGTATTGGTTGTGTGGGACCCTGTCTCGGAATGGTTTTGCCATACAGTAGTCTGGGACATCTCTGCACATTAGAGGGGACAATGGTCAGAGTCTGTTCACATCAAGATTTTAGTTGCCGGGTAGAAGTAGGCCATTTGACCCATCCAGCCCATGCCGGTTCAGTGTAATGATCTATAGTTTTATATGCCACTAATTCTGTGCTTCTTGTGTTCAAGCTCTGAACTATCTGTCTCTTGACTGCCTGGATGGTGTTGCCTCCACCATCCTCCCAACCTCTTCCTGACTCCAGCCGCTCACTGCTGAGTGAGTGTTCATCATATCACTTCTGATTCTTTGGTCAATCCCATTGGTTCCTTGCCCCCTGGTATTTGACCTGCCCTGATGGAGACCATTTTGTTCGGTCTACTTTTGCCAACCTCTTCCTGAAGGTTCCTGGTGCTGACATATTCATCCCGAAGAATGCTGACTGATCTTACACTCGCTAGTCCACAGAACAATGATTACAACGCAGAACAATGCTGGCTCCACTCTATACTTTCCCCTTCCCTCTGTGGTCCCTACCCTGCAGTAAGGACCTAGCACCTCAGAGATGGGGAGGAATCTTTTCACCCGGAGAGTGGTAGATGTTTGGAATTTTCTCCCCAGTTGTCTGGAGTCTTGGTCACTGAGTACATTTAATCCAGAAGTATCTGGTTGTCTATATATGAAGGCAATAAAGGATATGGGGTTAGTGCAGACAAAGATTGAGGGGGGATCTTATAGAAACTTACAAAATTCTTAAGGGGTTGGACAGGTTAGATGCAGGAAGATTATTCCGGATGTTGGGGAAGTCCAGGACAAGGGGTCACAGTTTAAGGATAAAAGGAAATCCTTTAGGACCGAGATGAGAAAAACATTTTTCACACAGAGAGTGGTGAATCTCTGAAACTCTCTGTCACAGAAGGTAGTTGAGGCCAGTTCATTGGCTATATTTAAGAGGGAATTAGACGTGGCCCTTGTGGCTAAAGGGATCAGGGGGTATGGAGAGAAGGCAGGTACAGGATACTGAGTTGGATGATCAGCCATGATCATATTGAATGGCGGTGCAGGCTCGAAGGGCCGAATGGCCTATTCCTGCACCTATTTTCTATGTTTCTATGATCTGAAAGCCGGAACAGGCTTGGTATTGGTCATAAGGTCATGTGATAGGAGCAGAATTAGGCCATTTGGCCCATGTAGTCTACTCCGCCATTCAATCATGGCATCGTTAATAGTTTATAATTATCATGAACATCGAGATACAATATAAAATTTTATTTTGCATGCTATCCAGGCAGTTGATTTTCTGCAGCTTTGTTGGAACTTTAAGAGAAGATCTTTGCTCCTCATAATATTTATTTTAATGTGCTGCTTTATGTATCAATCATAATTCTATAAAAGATCTGAGTTTCCGCAATCATAACCTGGAGCCTGAGGAGAGCACACAACAAAGATATCCTGCTGATAAATGACTGACGCTATTTGGATTCCACTGCAAAACAGCAGCTCACATTTTATAGCGGAGAGGACGTTTTGCTTCAGAACAAACAATTGAAATGTTGAATTGCAAATGGTTTTCAGATTCTCCTGACAATGGTAGGCTGTCAAATATAAGTCCTTTCACTTTGTTTCCCTTTGTTATCCAAGTCTTGCCTAAATCTCCACATTAAAACTGTTCTGGGCAAAGCAGCTCCTTTCCCCAGTGGAGCTAATTCTGAAGCCAAGATGTGGAACTGCTTCTCCGAAGTCTGGAAAAGCCTGGAGCTCCGCAGTGTTTGTCAGACAGTGTTGGAGCCTCCAACATTATTAAATAGTCAAGTATGTTTAATTGTCATATGTACCGGCAAGAGAAGTATTAAATTCTCACTTGCTGCAGCTTAATGGGCCCATTAACACAATAACACACAAATAAATGTAAAATAATTAATAATACAGTAAATTAACAACAGTAATACTAGGTAGCCAGACCATAATAGTGCATAATCAAAGTCTGTAGTGCAACCAAAAGTACAGTTCATGCAAAACATTGTTGTTGAGCTAGTGGTTAGTGTTGTGCTCTATTCAAGAGCCTGATGGTGCTGGGAAGATATTTATCAACTTGGCAACAAACTAGTAAGATTAAACGAGAACTTACCAGTTTGAAGTTTGATCTGTATTTTATGAGGAGTTACGATGAGGGATTACGTGAAGAACCCCGCCACGGCGCATGCGTGTCATTCTTCAAAGCAGCGGTGTGAAATCACAGATAACTGTAATGACTAAACATAGTAAGATTAGAGAAGAGATACCTGTTAAGTATATGATCAAGGGTGGGAGCGGAGGGCACGTAATCCCTCATCGTAACTCCTCATAAAATACAGATCAAACTTCAAACTGGTAAGTTCTCGTTTAATCTTACTATTTTACTTCGGAGTCACGTGAGTGACTACGTGAAGATTTTAAAGCTCTGTGATTTCATGCCGTGGAAACGAGTCCATGCATCACGTCTGCCTTGACTGTAGGAGGAATTGTGTTAACATAATTTGGACATGAATTCGACATTGAAATCGCGTGGATCTGGCCGGTGCGGAGATGACATCGGGCACAGCTGATCCCACTATCGGTGATCCGAGTGCCGCTGGCTGCTGCTGGCTGCCCGCTGCTCCGCGGTCCTCCCTCTCCAGCTTTGTTCTTACTGCCCTTCCGTGGAGTGGATATGGCCGGTGTAGAGGCGACATCAGACCCAGCTAGCCCACCAGCTTTGTCGCAGCCCGTTGGTTTCCCCACCTGAAATCAGTGTGGTAAAACACAAAAAGACCGCAGCTCTTACCTGCAGGTCCAGGTTGAAATTGTCGCTACGGGTGAACGTCGTTCCACCCCGTCTGCTGCCGTTATTGACTTGTCCAAAAGTCAACGGCCCTCTTTAAATAGTCTCCCGCCCGGCCGTGGTGTTCTGGCCGGTGCGGGACCAAAAGTCGGCACAGCCTTCAGCTACTGCTGGCTCCCGCAACTTTGCGGTCCTCCCCAGCCTTCTTCCTAGCAGCACTTGTGGACACTATTTTGTCCAGCTTTCCCCCCTGTGAAAAACCCAGCGCGGGGAACATTAATTTTTGCTTCCCTCTCCTGCCCGGCCGGGCCTGGTGCGGGAGCGAGTCGGGAGCGAAAGTCGGGCACAGCTGTTCCCATTATGGGAGATTAGCGTGCCTTTGGCTGCTGCTGCCGGCTGCCCGCTACTCCGCGGTTATCCCACGCCAGCTTTCCCGCAGCCTTCATGGATCCGGTCCATGTCTCCACCTAAAAGGTAAGTGGAAGGAACGCAGAGTCTTCTTACCTGCTGTTCCCGACTTTCAAATTCTGGAACGCAGAGTCTCCTTACCTGCTGTTCCTGGTTTTCAAATTTTGCCGCCAGGGGAACGACGTTCCCCCTTGCTGTGACTTGTTGCAATGCATGTAGCGATATGTCACACATGCGCCGTGGCGGGGTTCTTCATGTAGTCACTCACGTGACTCCGAAGTAAAATAGTAAGATCAAACGAGAACTTACCAGTTTGAAGTTTGAGCTGTATTTTATGAGGAGCTACGATGAGGGATTACGTGAAGAACCCGTTCAACACGCATGCGCGGCATACTTCAAAGCAGCGGTGTGGAATCACAGATAGACACAGTTATTGAAGTAAACATAGTAAAGATAAGGAGACATCAGTTTATGAACTTGACCCATATTATTGAGGGGGGGAGCGGAGGGCACGTAATCCCTCATCGTAATTCCTCATAAAATACATATCAAACTTCAAACTGGTAAGTTCTCGTTTAATCTTACTATTTTACTTCGGAGTCACCCAAATATCTCTAGATAATTAATGCCCAGTGTAAGTGGTAACGATGACTCTGGGTTAGTCCATCTACTACTTGTGCTGGATATAGAGTTAGGTGCTCCCCAGTCTTGAGCACTGGCATCTGTTTGGATAACTGACGTAGGGTTAGTGATGATAATAGGCTGAACCTATGTCAAACGTTTTTTGCCCACCACTGTAGTTCTGATATTACTTCAGTGGGTAACTTCATGAAACGATCATAATGACCTGTATGTCGTTTTTGGTACAAAGGTCCGAATTATGTAGCTGGAAATGCTGCTACCATTATCCCAATTACTCTGTTACTTGTCGAGTAGTTGGTAGTTTGTTGACCATTAAATTGTTGTACGATTGTGCCAATTCAACTATGTGTCTCTTGGCAATGTTACAGTCACGTAGACTGAATTAATTGTGAAGCCCAAGTAGTCCATGATAGAGGATGGCTTCAACTTAGATTTATCTGGATGTAAGACAACCCCAGGGTTTCGAATAACTGTTTGGTAGCTGAACAGCTAACATAGTCAAATTCATGGTCATGCCTACTATTTAGGATATCATCAAGATATGCCATGACAATATATTTTTGTCTTCTGAATATTGCCAGAGCTGGTTTTAGTGTCTGGGTGACACTCTTGGGCTGATGTGAGCCCATTGGGTAACGCTTTAAACTGCCATAGCTGCCCCATCCAGTTAAATTTCAGGTATCTGCGATGATCCTTGTGAATGGTACTAAATGGTAAACATCTTTAAGATGAATGCTTGCCATGAAGTATCCTTTGGAATTTAGTTGTTTGGCAGTAACAACCGGTTCCATTTTGAAATGTATATACTTAACAAACATATTTAGTGAAGTTAAGCCAATGATGATGGGACATCCGCCATCTTTTTAGGGTTTAGTAAATATATTTGATACGAATTGCAAGGGTTCAGGTTTCCCCATGACACCCTTTGTAATTAGTCTCACCAGTTCAGCTTGTCCCTCTTGTTTCTTTAACGGAGAGAGGAAAAAATACCCTCTGGGGTGAATGTTGACCTGGTGGCAATTTTTCTAGTATGAATTGTATTCACTAATGTCATTGAGTATATACTGATCACTCATGATAGACTCCCATGTGTTGGTATGCTCTGTATACTGGTAGGAACCAGACCCACCTACCTCCATGGTTATGGGTATTCTTCTGTTTCCTGCCGGTCCAACGAGTGTTGCACGTCGTCTGACGTGGCGGTGACGTTGGGGGGTGGCACATTTTCCATGGGGTCCACTCTGGGTCCTGGTCTAAATAAGACTTTCGGTGATAGATGCGGACCCTGAGCTTTCATCAGTCTGATATGATAGACGTTGACTGATGGATACGATGGGGTGCTGCTGCGTAGGAATTACTGTTTTTGGTTACTCGTCCCGGCCCTGCCCTCATGAACTGAAAGTTTTGTAAAATCTCTTGCATGTCCTTCATATGCTTTGTGATGTTTTTGCCACAGAGCAGTGGGTCTGGCTCAGTGGCTGGGGTCTTATGATTTGTTTACGAAGGTTGTGGTCATCTCCGTATTTGTCCATGGAACGAGGAAAAAACGATGTGATGGCTGTCGTCAGGCTTTTAACGCCTCCTGCACATGTGGTTTCCACGTAGCTGTCCACCACACACCACACCTAGCAGCTGTTCCTGTTCCTGCACCCCCTTGCAACTCCCGAGATCTTCAGCCATTGCCCCTGTTCTTGACCAGCCCAGTCCTGGTCACCAAAGCTATCCTCTGGAAAGGAGGAAGCAATGGACAGTGCACAAGGCACTGTGGAGGGAGAGCCTGACCCCCTCTGTGAGAGCGCCCCTCCTGGGGTGCACCTCGCTGGAGCTCCTGCTCCAAGAGCCGCTCAATGCAGCTCAGGCGGCTGTCTCTCCCCCGCCTGGGTGGAGAGACGTCCCCGTCCGATAAGTCGGAGCCACCGGCCGGAAAGCCTCTTCCTTGGCTTGTACATCCAGCCCGCTGCTCAGGCGCAAGCGGGGCTGTGCTCGGTCACGGTGTCGGGGTAGTGGACCGCCCGGTAAGCGGTCCTACCGCCTTGTTGCTGCCCCCGCGAGATGAAACGCTCCTCCATGGAGTCGAGCGGGGGCAGGTCTGTGCAGGCGGCTGTCTTTCCTCCCGGGCGGGTGGAAAGACGTCCCGTCCGATAAGTCGGAGCCACTGTCCGGACGCCTCCGTGGCGTTACTTCCAGCCCGCTGCTTAGGCGCTAGCGGGGCTGGGCTCGGTCACGGTGTCGGGATAGCGGAGCGCCGGGTAAGCGGTCCTACCGCCTTGATGCTGTCCCCGCGATGGAAACGCTCCTCTGTGGAGTCGAGCGGGGACAGGTCTGTTCTGTTGCTGCCCCCCCAAGATGGACGCTCCTCCGTGGAGTTGAGCGGGGGACAGGTTTGTTGCAGAGCCTTTCTTCTCTGCCGGACAGCAGAAGGCTCCCTGTGAAGGAAAACCGACGTCAGCTTACCTGACGGTCCGTTCTTTCACCTCCATAGTGGGAGAGCCCGACTCCCGCCTGCCGCTGTTGCTCTGCTGGACGTAATGCCGCGCATGCGTGCTGAACGGGTTCTTCACGGAATCACTCACGTGACTCTGAAGTAAAATTCAGGCTTCTTCTTGATGATGGTAGGCTATGAGTGTGGACAGGATGGTGTTCATTTGACTTCAGACCAGGAGTGCTCTAATGATTTCTTACTAAGCACTAGCAATAAGTGTTTGTGAAAGAACTGAAACCATCTGAGGTTAAGGTTGTTTAAGCCCACCACATCAGGCGATTTTTCAGCGGACTGTTGGCGACTTTCAACTTGCCGGCAGTCGCCTGAAAGACCGGGAACTGAACAGCGACTGTCAGTGTGGAACACACACACGCACATACACATCGCATGGCGGGGGCCAGGGCAAGCGGGGGAGCGCTGTCTGAAATTCACATGGTGCAAAGCCAAGGTGATACACATACACACCGCAATGAACAGGAAGGTTGGTGCTGTAATTAAGATGGCTAAAGCACAGTGTATGGTAGGTCCTTTAAAAGAGGGGGGAGAAGGGGGAGAGAAGGAGTGGAGACACTTTTAAGAAGCCAGACAACATTTAGTAAGCCAGAGATACACAGCTGTGAAGTTCGGCGGGCATTTAACATTACCAGTCGGTTATCCTTGGTTCTGAAAACTCCTGCTTACGTTTTTTTTCCCCAATGAGCCAATGAAAATGACTGGTCAGCAAAGGCGATTAACTAAAACTACCTACGACTACCTCGACTACCCATAACTACATGGCGACCCCACTACCACTGCACCTACGACTACAGGATTATCGATTATCTCCATGGCAACCAATTTTTAGTCGCAAAAATGTTTTCAACATGCTGAAGAATTTGCAGCGACCATACTGAGGCCGTGACTAGTTCCCAGAATACGGGAACTCCTCGCGACTCCTCACCAGAGACCACCAGCAAACATGTGGCGACCATGTGGCGAGCGCAGAATCTCCTGCACTCGCCTAAAAAGTGGCCTAGGTGGGACAGGCCCATAGGTCTTATAGAACTGCATCATGACTTCCAGACTCTTATAGGTCAATGCCCCTAGTAATGAAAGAAAGCATTCTATAGGCCTTCTTTAGCATCCTATCTACTCGTGCTGCCACCTTCAGTGAGGTATGAACTTGGTATTGTGAAACGATAATTGATTTGACCTGTTGGTCATCCTGCAGCTTAGAATTATCATCTTCATTTCAACATTATTGCCAGTTATTGTGTTTTCTTCAACCATTCTCATTATACCTCCTATATTCCTCTCCCAAATTGTAAATACAAATGACAAAAATTGTCCCATCGTTCTCCATTATCACCCTCTGCTTCCATTAATTGGGACAAAGTTGGATCTAATATGTCAAATTACCGCAGAGCTCATGGATTCTAACCTATTAAATCAGTGGTCCACGTGGGATCTTGTCAATGGCCTTATTGATGTCCACGTCAAACCTGTGTTTTTTTTTAATCTATAAAAGATTACATCAATTACTTCAGTCAGACAGAAGCAGCACTAACAGAGCCATGCAGACCATCAATAATTCATCTTTGTTTTTCCAAGTGTACATTGATGATTTAATGGAACTTTATTACCATATGTACCAAGGTACAATGACATTCCTTCTTCAATGTAGTTCACTAAACATCCTACTATACGCATTGCTGCAGATGGAGTTTAATGCTGATAAATGTGAGGTGCTACAACTTGGCAGGACAAATCAAAATAGGACGTACATGGTAAATGGTAGGGAATTGAAGAATACAGTTGAGCAGAGGGATCTGGGTATAACCGTGCATAGTTCCTTGAAGGTGGAATCTCATATAGATAGGGTGGTAAAGAAAGCTTTTGGTATGCTAGCCTTTATAAATCAGAGCATTGAGTATAGAAGCTGGGATGTAATGTTAAAATTGTACAAGGCATTGGTGAGACCAAATCTGGAGTATGGTGTACAATTTTGGTCGCCCAATTATAGGAAGGATGTCAACAAAATAGAGAGAGTACAGAGGAGATTTACTAGAATGTTGCCTGGGTTTCAACAACTAAGTTACAGAGATAGGTTGAATAAGTTAGGTCTTTATTCTCTGGAGCGCAGAAGGTTAAGGGGGGACTTGATAGAGGTCTTTAAAATGATGAGAGGGATAGACAGAGTTGATGTGGACAAGCTTTTCCCTTTGAGAATAGGGAAGATTCAAACAAGAGGACATAACTTCAGAATTAAGGGACAGAAGTTTAGGGGTAATATGAGGGGGAACTTCTTTACTCAGAGAGTGGTAGCGGTGTGGAATGAGCTTCCAGTGGAAGTGGTGGAGGCAGGTTCATTGGTATCATTTAAAAATAAATTGGATAGGCATATGGATGAGAAGGGAATGGAGGGTTATGGTATGAGTGCAGGCAGGTGGGACTAAGGGAAAAAAAGTTGTTCGGCACCGACTTGTAGGGCCGAGATGGCCTGTTTCCGTGCTGTAATTGTTATATGGTTATATGGTTATATGGTTATATGGTTATATGGTTATTGCTCTTACTGCTCATTAAGGATAATCCCAGGAGATGTTATGTACATAAGGGGGAAAAGGATCAAAATAATAAAAATGAGTATGGAAGTTGAGGGTTCATGTTGCAGATATATAAGATGTTGGTGAGGCCACATTTCGAGTACTGCGTTCAGTTTTGGTTACCATGTTATAGCAAGGAGGTCAAACTGAAAGGGTGCAGAGAAGATTTATGAGGATGTTGCCAGGACCTGAGGGTCTGAGCTATAGGGAGAGGTTGAACAGGCTATGTCTCTATTCCTTGGAGCGTAGGAGGGTGATGCGTGATCTTATAGAGGTGTACAAAATCATGAGATGAATAGATTGGGTAGACCCACAGAGTCTCTTGTCCAGAGTAGTGGAATAGTGAACCAGAGGACATAGATTTTTAGGTGAGGGGAGAAAGAATTAATAGGAACACGAGAGGGTAACTTTTTATACAAAGGGTTGTGGGTGAATGGAATGAACTGCCAGAGGAGGTGGTTGGGGTAGGTACTATTGCAGCATTTAACAAGCATTTAAACATGGAATGCATAGGTTTAGAGGGATATGGTCCAAACGCAGGCAGGTGGCACTAGTGTAGATGGGGCATGTTGGTCAGTATGGGCAAGTTGGGCCAAAGGGCCTGTTTCCACACTGTATGACTCTATGACATAGTCACAATCATATTTAAGTGCAAGAGTGTAGGAATAGATTACAGTGAGCCACGTTTCTGGCATTTTTTATGATTCGTCTAAAGTTGTTAAAAATGTTGAGTGAAAACTTGGTGATAAAGGCCCGTTGTCCCAGCGGCGGCAATGGGTTTGGCTTGCACGGGTTGGCCAGGCCAGGCAATGTTGTTGGTGTCCTCCACCACTGTTGATGTTGTCTCTCAATTTTTTCTTACAGTAACTTCCCCACCTGTTCTGTAATTACCCATTTATCCCCACTGTCTGTCGAGAATAACAATAACACAATAACTGGCCTCCAGTAATCTGGCACCTCACCTGTAGCTAGTAAAGATTTAAAAATCTGTCAGGTATATGTTAAGAGCATGTCAACTGTTTGCATCATGGTCTGGTTCAGTAACTCAAACACCTAGGAACGAAGGAGGCTGCAGAAAGAAGTGACTATTGCTTAGTCCAGCAGGGATGTTGATGTCCCCACCAACGAAGGGATCAAAAAGGCAGCTAATATCTTCAAACACCCGCACCACCGTGGCCATGCGTTTATCTCTCTGGCACCATCAGGAAGAAGTTATAGGAGCCTGGGAACCATGACCTCAAAGTTCAAGAACAGCTTCTTTCCAGCAACCTTCAGGGTCTTCAGATAAGATGCCTTTTCTGTAAAATCGCTTCTGTCTTGTCTTGATGACATTAAGTCCTGGTTGGCCCTAAACTTTCTTGGATTTAATGAAAAGAAGACAGAGGTGATTTTATTTGATCCCAATGGCTGCCGTGAACCTCCATTTGTTGATTTAGGTCCATTGTCAAGGTACGTGAAGCCAACAGTTGTGAACCTGGGTTTTAGGATGGACAGTGACTTTAAATTAGATCGCCAAATATGCGCGGTGGTTAAGTCCAGCTTCTTTCACCTAAGGAAGCTGGCGAAGGTGAAGCCCATTCTCGAGCGGCAGCATTTTGAGACAGTAATCCATGCCTTTATTACATCTAGGCTGGATTACTGTAACGCGCTCTATTTTGGTGTTGCTCGTTCTTCACTGGCTCGTCTCCAGTTGGTTCAGAATGCTGCTGCTCGCCTTTTAACAGGGACTCGAAAGAGGGAGCACATATCGCCAATTCTGGCCTCCCTACACTGGCTCCCGGTGCACTTTCGGGTTCATTTTAAGATACTGTTATTTGTTTTTAAATCTCTGAATGGGCTCGCCCCGCCTTACCTCTCTGAGCTGCTCCACCCATACGCTCCTGCCCGGTCCCTCAGGTCAGCTGGTCAGCTGCTCCTGGAGGTACCGAGGTCTAATCGGAGGCTCAGAGGGGATAGAGCCTTCTCTGTTGCTGCTCCGGCACTCTGGAACACCCTGCCGTTGCACATCAGACAGGCCCCCTCACTGTCCATCTTCAAATCCAGTGTTAAAACGCATTTGTACTCCCTGGCTTTTGACCATGCCTGAGGCTTTGCTTCTGTTTGTGGTGTTTTTGATGTTTCTTTATTTTACATGTCTTTTCCTACTATTTCTTTTGATTGTTATTTTTGGTGTGTATTAACTTTTTTGTCAATGATTAGTGATGTACACCACTTTGTTGCAGCCATGTTTGTTTTTAAAGTGCTCTATAAATAAAATTATTATTATTATTATTATTATTATTCAATCACACTGCGCAACCCAAACCACAACCCTGTGATGGCGTCATCAACGATCTATGAACTTTGTTTAGGTGGCACTGCATACTTTGGTTCTGCACTATTATAACCTGGTCATCTAGTATTACTGATTATTAATTCATTGTATTTTTGATTATAGTATTTTTTTCCTATTGTGTTAATGGGTTAATAAAGCTTCAGCAAGTAAGAATTTCATTGTTTCGTTCCCGGAGCAAATGACAATTAAACACTCTTGCCTTAACTCTTAGTTCAGAGGGTGGTAGTGGAAGATTGTTATTCAGATTATTGGTGTGCTGCAGGGACTGGAGCGAGGTCCACTGCCATTTGACATCTACATTAACAATTTGGTTAAGAACATGGTTGGCATAGTTAATAAGTTTGTGTATGACACCAAAAATAAATATCAAACCAAACAGTAAGAGTTTCAGTGGGGAGATAAATTGGAAGAAGGCTATTAAGGTAGGTTTGAACTCCAGTGAATAAGGATGGTGAATTAATAACAGGAAACAACAAGATGGCAGCTATGGTGGATCAATGTTTTGCACCAGTCTTCACCGTCGAGGACACTACAAATATCCCCAATATAACAGATGGGCTCATTTCCAATCAAAACTCAATTAAATTCTATGAGTGTAGATTGGAAAACAAGCAACGTGGCTCTTTTTTTTAAAGGAGGAAGCAGAAGATGAGAAAGATAGGTCAGTTACTTTAACATCTATTGTTGGCAAAGTGCCAAAGACATTAATCAAAAAGATGAAGGAATTGCAATTCTGCAATGGGATTTAGATAGATTGTGTGATTGGGTGAATACATGGTAAGTGGAGTTTAACGTAGCAAGTGTAAGATGTACTTTAGTGAAAAGGGATCAAAAGGCAGATTGTTATCTGAATGGAGAAAGGCTGTGAGTGAAGTTCAGAGGAATTCAGAACATAGAACAATATAGTACAGGAACAGGTCCTTCAGCCCAACATGTCTGTGCCAACCATAATAGAAAATGACACTGGCATCTGCCTGCACAGAGTCCATATCTCTCCATTCTTTGCCTGTTTTATTTAAATTCCTCTCAAAGGGCACAAACAACAATGTTACTGAATCTGGTGATATGTGCTTTCCCACGTTTGTATCTTCTGCCTGATGGAGAGGGGAGAAGATGAAGAGACTGGGGTTAAAGTGGCCCTTAATTGTGCTGGCTGTTTTCTCAAGGCAGCATGAAGCATGGCAGGAATCGATGGCAGGGCGGCTGGTTTGTGTGATGGACAAGGGTTACAACTAAAACCTTTTGCAATTTCTTGTGGTCTGTGATAGACCCTTTGCCAAACCGAGAATGTAATGTGTCCCAGTGCATCTGTTGATGTTGGTAAGAGTCTTTCTGAAGAGACATGCTGAACTTTCTTAGTCTTCTGAGGACAGAGAAAGCGTTGATGCGTTTTCTTGGCCATAGCTGCGATATCCAGTTGATCCAGGCCAAATTGTTGATGATATTTATGCCAAGGAAATTAAAACTCTCGACTATTTCCACTGACTGGGGCATATACACAATCTCATTTCCTTAAATCAATAATTAGCTCCTTCATCTTGCTGACATTGAGGGGATGGTTGTTGCCGTGATACTATATTACTGAGATCTCTATCTCTTTTTTGTACTCAGTCTAGTCATTGTTGTAGATTTGGCCTACTATGGTGGTGCCGTCTGCAAAATTATGGAGTTAAAGCAGAGGCCAATTCATTGGATGTTTTCAAGAGAGTTAGATTTAGCTCTTAGGGCTAAAGGAATCAAGGGATATTGCGAAAAAGCAGGAACAGGGTACTGATTTTAGATGATCAGCCATGGTGGTGCTGGCTCGAAGGACCGAATGGCCTACTCCTGCACCTATTTTTTGATGTTTTTATGTTTCTGTTTCTATGGTCACAGACCTCCAGTCAGAAAACACTGCTTCACCGCTATCTTCTGTTTTCTGTGGTTAACCAATTTTATTTACCAAATCACTGTGGACCCCATGATGCTTAATCTACAAAAACCATGAGCGACCTTATCAAATATTTTGCGTAAGTCCATGAAGAAAACATCCACTGCTTTACCTTCATCAATCATCTTCGTCACTTCCTCAAAAGATTCTATCAAATTTGTGAGACAGGATCTCCTCTGCACAAAACTTAATAATTTTATGTTTTTACAAATGGCAAATCAATCCTGTCCTGAAGACTCTTCTCCAATAATTCCCCCATCTGAAGACTCTTCTCCAAGGGGAAATATACCCAGCCCATCCAGCCTTTCCCAGCTGAATCACAACCTCCACACAGCAGGGAAAGTGAACTGCACACCATACTCCAGCTGTGGTTTCATCAATGTCCTGTACACTTGCAACATTACATACCAGTGTACAGTACTGTTCCTTTGACCTGGTTAGTTGGTTTACTAAGCTGCAGATGTTAACACTGCAGCCTCCGCTGTGTCTGTTCTAAAGGGGGGAGACACACTCGGGGACCCAGAAGAGTGAGCGGACCTCCCCTTGCTGATGAATGGTACAGTGGTGCAGTTAGTAGAACCGCTGCCTCAAAGCCCCAGCAACCCACGTTCAATCACAATCTCGGGCGCTGACTGTGTGAAGTTTCCACATTCTCCCTGGGACCATATGGATTCCTGCCAGGTTTCATCGCACATTAACTGCATCCACTGGTTTAGTTGCTGTATATGGGATCATTCAGTGGGCAAGCTAGCTACAGTTCTTTGCTGCAACATGACAGAGCATTTCATTTTTCTACCAGAGTTTGGAATGACCCGGACACAGGTCGGTGCAGACATTGTGGGTCGAAATGCCTGTTCGTGTGTTGTACTGTTCTATGTTTTATGTTCTTTCCTCTATGTTCTGTGTTTTATGTTCAATGGTGTGTGTTCTGTGTTCTTTGATTTGTGTTCTGTACTGTATGTTCTGTATTCTGTGTTCAATATTCCACTTTCTATGTTCTATATTCAGTGTTCTTTGTTCTTTGCAGATACAATAGTGGCACTTAAAGGGTTTTAGGTAGGCACGTGGATATGCAGGTAATGGAGGAACAAGGATCATGCAGGCAGAGGAGATTAGTTTAACTTGGCAACATGTTCAGCATGTTCAGCATGGACATTGTGGGCTGAAGGGCCTGTTCCTGTGCTGTTCTATGTTCTATGACATGTTTCTATGATTGCTGCATATGGTGTGGGCAATGCAGTCATGCACACCTGTGGTTTGGGCTCCTGTTAATTTCCCCTGTCACTGTTCTGTGGCAGGAACAGCAGAAGATGGTTATTGGTACAGCTAAATGTATTGATCCTGAATCACAGTACACACCGTGTGTTATGGGCATGCTGCCCACTGCTTATAATCAAGTGGACATCAAAATCAATGCTCCTGTCATCACAAAAGATTATCATTGGGCCACCAATCCCACACAGTGCAGGACAGGACCACACTATCAATGTTCAGTTGCCTGACAATACAGACCCAGCAGAAGGAGCCATTCAGCTCATCGTGCTCCTGGCAGCCCTGTGATATGACAATCCATCTACAACTCAGTGACTTCTGTGAGAAACGGAGTCACAGAGGTTTACAGCACAGAAACAGGCCGTTCAGCCATGCTGATCAAGTTGCCTCCCTGAGGACATTCCTGATATAATTGTTCAGATCTCCTGCTCATTCTCCACCTAATGACTTGACTCCAGACCATTTTACCGTGGTATCTCCAACACAAATCTCTCGGGGCTTGGTGGGTTTCTGCTCTGAATCTCTCTGTTCTACAACAATCCCATTGTCTCCAGTAATGGACATAGAGTTATTCAGCACAGAAGCAGGATATTCGGTGGATATCACCATGCCTATCAAGCCTAAAAGTGGAGCCTCTGCAGAGTATTTGGTCCCAGGAAATACCAACGTTTCGATCCACATTCTTTGTTTCGAAACCTTTGCCTATTTCCTTCGCTCCGTACCTACCCGCTGAGTCTCCAGCTTTTTTGGTAAAGTCGATTCTCCAGTCTGCAGTTCCTTCTTAACCACTATGCCTATCAAGTTGCCTCTCTGAGTTTGTCCCATTTACCCGCATTTGATCCACATTCCTTGTCACCTTTCCTTTCTCCGTACCTAACTGTCTAAATGTTGGAAGTCTTAGAGTTATACCACACAGATAAAGTCTCCATGGAACTCCTGCCGCACGTTCTTGGGATTTTCCTGGCAGCAGTGAACAGTATAACTATACAAAAAAAGCTTCTCAAGGGTCTCGACCCGAAACATCACATATTTTATTTTTCCAGAGATGCTGCCTGACCCGCTGAGCCATTCCAGCTTTGTATGTCTATCCAGTGTAAACCAATGTCTGCAGTTATTTCCTACACAGTATAACTGAGACGCTGGGCAATGAAGAATGAAACAACTATTGGTGTGCTGAGAAATGCACGGCACTGGTACCAGGTGCTCAGCAAGTCAGTTTGTAGCCACAACAGTGAAGGTGGTTTTTCCTGCTCCCTACTGCAGGGGCCTGGAGTGCAGGGAGTCATTCTGCTGATGCACAAAGGCTTCCGTGGAGCCAGACATGTAGTTTTGGGCTCCTTATTGAAGGAATGGTCATTTATATATTGGACCAACCAGTGCCTGTTTGTGTAGGAAGGAACTGCTGGTTTAAACCGAAGGTAGACACAAAATGCTGTAATTCCTTCTCTCCAGGGATGCCGCCTGTCCTGCTGAGTTACTCCAGCATTTTGTGTCTGTTTGTGTATTTTGCACAAAACTAAACTCATTTTGGCACATGTTTTATTACAATGAGGCTCACTTCTGGAAAAAAAACCCTGACTAGGAATAATACCACAGAAACATAGAAAATAGGTGCAGGAGGAGGCCATCCGGCCCTTCGAGCCAGCACCGCCATTCACTCCTTCCGACTGGACTGCTGCAACTCACTTCTCCTTGGCATCAGCTCCACCTACATCAACCGACTCCAACTGGTCCAGAACGCAGCCGCCCGACTCATCACCCACACCAAATCCTGGCATCACATCACTCCAGTCCTCAAACAACTTCACTGGCTTCCCATCTCCCACCGGATCACCTACAAAATCCTGGTCCTCACCTACAAAGCCCTCCACCATCTGCCCCCCCCCCCCCCCCCCCCCCCATATCTCACTGACCTCCTCTCCCCCTACCAACCCTCACGGTCCCTCAGATCCACATCAGCCGGTCTCCTCTCCATCCACAAATCCAACCTCCGCAGTTTTGGGGACAGAGCCTTCTCCAGGGCAGCTCCCAGGCTCTGGAACTCCCTCCCCCAACTGATCCACAATTCCGTGTCCCTCACCATCTTCCAATCCCGCCTCAAGACCCATCTCTTCACCTCTGCCTATCCTTAGCCCCACGTCCCCCTCCCTTTTCATCTGTGCTTGAATTGCCTCATATTGTGTTTTGAATTGAATTCTGTCTTTAATTTGTGTACTAGTCATGTCTCTACTATTTATTTCATTCCGCTTACATGTTTTTCCTCTACCTGCTAAATTTTTGTAAGGTGTCCTTGAGACTCTTGAAAGGCGCCCATAAATAAAATGTATTATTATTATTATTATTGTGATCATGGCTGATCAAAGTGGTCAAAGCAACTCGGGTTGGGTTGGGACAGTTTTTAATGGGCTGAATGGCTTCCTCATGTGTATGTGGTTCCACCAATCTCTGGCTCTGCCATTTGCTTCACTGCCGCACACATCTGGCTCCATTACACATTATGACAGAGAGCACACCACGCCACGCCACATCAGTGACTGGGAAACAGTGTCCAGGGATCAGGAAAAGTGGCTCGCAGTGCAATGACACCCCTTCATTCTTTCATACATTTCCCATAAAGTTTGCATCCCTCGATCCCGTTGGACATCAGCACTAAAGTCCTATGGAGCCACCAGTTGTCTGAACTTGAGGCCGATGAAGCTGCTCCTATCTTCACGGTGTGTGCAGCCTTTGCGAGCTCTACGAGTGAGTTAGCCTGAACTATTGGATGATGACCCAGCTTAAAATAATCCTTTGTTTATATCTGTCCCCACAGTGCCTGATTACCAGGCTGATTACCATCCTCAGAGGTGTAGTTAGTCTCGCATTATCATCAGACTACTTATTACCCACTGTCACGGTTTAAAATAAAAATTAGAGGCTGTAATTATATTACATTATATGTTTCATTATTCAGGGAAGGGAAGAAGGTGGGGAGAAAAGACAAACAATGAGTAGACTGGTAAATCTGTCTCTGGATAATGAGATATTGTGTACTCACCAACTGAGATTGTCCAAACGGCAATTATTTTCAGGAATGCCTTTGTTCTGGAGTTGAAGCGGCTGTGATGGATAGGATTCCGAATCGCAATGTAGCGATCTAAAGATATTGCACACAAGTGCATGATAGATGCAGTTGAAAATAATACATCAAAATAAATCCATATCGGGCAAAGTTTGACAGGTAGCGGCCAGAGGTATCCTAGAAATAAGACAGAAGTCAATGAATTACTGAAACTGAACATCTTTAAACATTTGGAAACACAAGAGATTGCAGATGCTGAAACGCTGAGCAAAAACATATTGCTGGAGGTACTCAGCAGGTCAGGCGGCATCTGTGGAGGGAAATAGACAGGTGACATTTGAGGCTGGAAGCCTTCTTCAAATTGATGCAGTAGAGAGAAGAAAGCAGGTAGAATGAAGTGCAGGGAAGGGATGGGTAAGAGCTGGAAAGTGATAGGTGGGTACGGGTGAGGAGGGGATCAATGGTAAACGAGTCTGGTGGGAGAGGGGTGGGTGGAGATAGTAACCAAGGCTGGAGGTGATAGGTGGAGGACAAAAGGGTCCTGACACAAAACATCATCTAGCCACTTTCCTCTACAGATGCTGCCTGAACCGCTGAGTTCCTCCAACAGTTTATTTTTAATTATAAACTTTCTTTTTATCTTAAATATAAATAGAGTTTGAATCATCGGAATTGCGACTTTATGACGCATTAATCTCTGAATGAATGTGAAACCTGGATATAGAATGCAATCTCCCCCGGTTCCACAATATATATCAGGGTGAGCAGCAAGAAGGAAGATTCTGTCTGATGACATATTTGGTAGTCCTGGGTGGTCTTGAAAATGATGAAAGAGCTGGAGGCTAGAGCAGTCACAGTGCATCGCCAGGGCTTGTTGCATTTATATTTAGAACCTGCAACAGTCGACACACTGAGCTCAGTGAAGCCGAAAGAACCACTCAAATTCCCAAAGTACTTTTCATGAATTCGGAAGCACACAAAGGGGTGTTAAACTCAGGGAAGTGCTTTGCAGATTGTGTAACAAGGCAGCCAATGCGCGAACATCGAGATCCCATGGATTGGTGGTGCAGGCAGGATTATCATCTGCTTCGTGGCTGTTAGCTGAAGCAGGGGCATTGCCAGGAGATAGGGCAAAGCCCTGCACTGGTCTCCAAGGAATTGTTTCAGCTTGGTTTAACGTCCCAATCGGACACAGCAACACAGAGCAATTGTAAAATCACGTCCTTAGAACTGCCTCAATTAGTCACACAGCTCCCTCCAGCCAGATCCATCATCCCAAAATGTCAGAACTGCTGATTATTACTGTGAGCTGTTATCCCTTTCAAAATATCCCTAATTAGCAGATGTGCTGTATTTTCACCAATTTTATTTGTTCACAAATTGGCTTCTGGTTATGGAGAAAGGCCAGACTTTCACCTCTGTGGAAGAGTTTGAAGGCCAATTATCACGTGTACTTTGCATGGTAGCAAAGGAGCTTTTATTGAGAAATTATCGATCTATTTCTGCCTTTTTTTATGTACACATTGTTAGTGGTCAGTTTTTTGGTGAGATTCTGAGGTGGTTGATGAGGCCCTTGTGGGAAAGCCAGACTGGTGGGGCAGGACGTGGATGGTTGGTGAGGTGAGGTGAGGTGAGGTGTCCCCCTCCTTCTGCGTATTCCTATTCCCCCAATCTACATCGCTGCGATCCTCGCTTGCTTACTTTTGTCTTCACTTTCTCGGTAGCTGTAACATTACATTCTGCATGGTTATGATTGTACTCATGTATAGATAATTTATGCATAGCTGGATTACATGCAAACATCTTTCACTGCATCTCGGTTGAGATGGAAATAATATAAACCAAGACCAATGTGTCCCTGATGGAATGACTGTGCGGAAACCACTGCCCTTGCTGTGGAGCGACTCACCCTGATGTCTGCAGGGGACTAGAAATGTGCCTCGCTGTTGCTGAGGCAAGTAGGCACTCTAACGTGTGAAGGAGATGATGGGGCCACCTCTCACCAAGCTGCCCCATGTTTCCCAGTTCTTCCCTCCCAATCCCTAGCTCACAGGAACCCCCTCTGGCTTTCCGCCCAGATGGCCTTATCCTGACACCTTCCGTCAGTCCTGCCAGCCATGGCTGGGGTCAGGCTTCAGTGAGGAATGAGCCTTCAAAGGCTGACACCATCCCTTTGCTACATGGCAGAGTGTCTTTAGCAACCATGTGTCCAATGACAATCCATGTTTCTGAGTGTCAACCCTTTGAGCACCAATGGAATGTTTGTTTGGCCATTTCCTGTATTTCATGCTGACTGGGTGTAGGGGCTGTGTACACTGTTACGCATGTTTGTGCTCTTTGCCTGAGATAAAGGCAGACTGAGGCATTCAAAAAGAGTGATGCCCAACATCTGGGCATCAGTGCGACTCTTTGAACTAACCCGCGGCATTTTCCCAGGGGAGCGTACGTTGCGTTCCTCGCCCACAACCTGTGGACATGGAACTGCAGCCCACTCCAAGGAGCAGATCCCAGTTTGTCGCTGAACCTTGGAAATCTAATATTCAACTTGAAATGTTTTCAAAACTGCAACGATGTGGGGTGCTGTCAGCCTAAGGCTGAGGTTAAATTAAAACCTCTTCCCGAGACAGCGCTGGCAAGATGCCTGGAAACTGTTGGGTCTCCGTGGTTCAAGCTGTAGAACAGGGAAACCAATTGTGCAACTTGGTGACTCAGACGGCGAGGCGGGAGGTGGGAAGAATGAAAGGGTTAGAAATCAGAAGAGATATAAAGGGATGAAGCTGGAGAGCTTGATGAAGAGCTTCAGATAGGCTGGGACGTTTTCCCTTGAGCGTCGGTAGAGAGATTTGTTATTGACTTTATAGAGATCTACGTATAAAATCATGACGGGCAGAAAAGAGAGGAATGGTCACAGTCTTTTACCCAAGGTAGGAGAGTCCACAATTGGTGGGCATAGGTTTAGGGTGAGAGAGGAAAGATTTAAAGGGGATCCGAGGGGCAGAGTTTTAACATAGCGGGTGGTTGGTATATGGAATGACCTGCAAAGGAATTGGTGGAAGAAGGTTACAATTACAATGTCTACACAACATTTGGACAGGTAAATGGATAGAAACGGTTTAGAAAGATATGGGTCAAGCATTGGCAAATGTAGGCTCAGGTGGGCATCATGGTCAGCATGGTCGAGTTGGGCCGAAAGGCCTGTTTTTGTGCTGTATAGCACGATGACTCTCGGAAGTTAGGTTTATGGAGGAGAAGAATGTTGGATGGGAAGATGAAGGGATTAAGAAGGTCTGGAGCAAACAAAATACGGGCATTAATGCTAGTTGTCAATGCAGAACACGTTTTATTTCCAGAATGAAAGGGGACCACATACAAAAGCTACAAAATTCCCACGGGACTAGACAGAATAGATGCAGGGAGAATATTCCCGATGGCCATTGAGCCCAGGGTCAGGGGTTGCAGTCTAAGAGTAAGGGATAAATTAATTGGGACTGAGATTCAAAGATATGTCTTTACACCGAGAGTGGTGAACCTGTGGAATTCTCTTCTACGGATGTTAGTGAAGTTCAAATCATTGAACATATTTCCGGAAGGAAGGAGGTGGAATAGGTAGGATTAAGGTTGGAGTGATGAAGGGGTGTGAAGGGAACATAGGAACAGGGTTCTACATTTGGATGCTAAACTATGATGAGTTATACAGTTATACATAGAGTTATAAAGTTAAACTTTCAGCCCAATGCCAACATGCTGACCAAGGTGCATACCTGAGCCTACTTTTGCCCATGTTTGCCCCATATCCCAATAAACATTTGCTATACATGTACCTGACCCTGGCACTGAAGATGTGTTGAACACCAACCACGAGCAGAGGGGACATGATCTGTACTGACCACTCACACTGCGGATGTGCTCCACATTGCCACTGGCACTGGGGATGTGCTCCTCACGGACCAGTGGGATTTAGAGGCATGCTGGACACTGACCATGTGTTCGACATTGACCACTGGAACACTTGACATGCTCTGCACTGACCACAAGAAGGAGGGTGGGGATGTATTCTACACTGACCAGTGCATTGGGGACATGCTCTACACTGACCACTGGCACGAGTGGTGTTCATTATGTATGGACACTGCTGAACAAGGTGCTCACCACCACAGCACTGACCCAAGGACATCAATGGCCAGTCACTCGCCTGTCAAGACCATGCTGCGGGAGTGGTGTCAATGCCGGACATCACTGTGCAGAGCCAGGCCCATCCTGCATCTGCCTCCCTCCACAGGAGGACAGAGAGCAAAGCTTGCGACAGCCACTGACTGGTCATCAACCATCGGTTTCCCAGGAGGATTCTCTTGGGCAACACGGGCAATGTGTGATGAGATTCCAGTGCCATCTGGGGGTCACACTCCCCCCCCCCTCCCAGCACAGTCCCACAGGAGCGACGAGCAAGGATGTACAGGGTACGATGCCTATCTCCCTAGTGTACACTGTGGAATTCTTTGCCACAGAAGGCTGTGGAGGCCAAGTCAATGGATATTTTTAAGGCAGAGATAGATTGATTCTTGATTAATACGGGTGTCAGGGGTTATGGGGAGAAACTTTATTACGGACTCAAGGTCCAGACAAGGGGCAACATTACATACAAATGCATTTTGCATATTAAAAAATATCATAAATACATATAAAATTTAGTATATCACTTATAAAAGCATCATAAATTATATATTTAAAAAAAAACACAATACATGAATTAAAAATCCAGATTAAAATGATCAATATCCTACAATGAGACAACGGGATTCAGCTGGGATTCGTAGCGTGTAGTGCTAACCCTTATGTTTGACAAGGCCACATTTTTACATTTTTAGAGTCATTTATCTTGCAAATGAATTTATACATATGATTTCGCAGGATAGCTTCTAAAGTACTGGTATAATTCCTCTCCTTTCACTTATGACCGTATGACCTTATGACAAAGCCTATTAGGGTCAAACAATCAGAACAGAGTCTGTTTAGAAATAGGCGTGGGTCATGGGTGTAGGTGGATGGAGGGAGTGTCAGAGGGAGTTGGTGAGCATCAAAGAGAGAGAGTTGGGGTTACTTTGAGAGCTGAGATAGACTTAATGTGCTGAATGGCCTCCAAAATTGAAAGGAAATATCAGAAAGAATTAGTGCGTGAATACACTCCAGGACCTTTTCGTAGACTGGCAGCCAATAGTAAGGGAAATTGCAGATACACAAGGGCATATACAAGGGGACTCTCTACACTTCCCTTCCATTCTGTTGCAGCAGAGGTAGTGAAGACAGGATTAGTAATATTTTCTGCCCCTTTCCTTCCCCCCACCACCCTGCATCAGTCTGAAGAAGGGTTTTGGCTCGAAACGTTGCCTATTTCCTTCGCTCCACAGATGCTGCCGTACCCGCTGCGTTTCTCCAGCAATTTTATTTACCTCATATTTTTCCAGTGCTTGGAGATGCTGGCTGTAGGTAGACTGTTCCTCAAAGCCAAGCAGGAGACTGGGATTTGTTGCTGGACACTGTGTGTTCTGTGCCAGGCCTGATGTCCTGATCTTCAAACAATATTTCAACCAGAGGCCAGGCTGGACTTTGAAGGTGGTGTTTAGTAAAACACAAAATGCTGGGTACGGAGGGAGTGCTGTAACGAGAAGCAGTGGATGGAGTGTAGGTACCTTAGATCTGGGAGGCCTAGGAGGCAGAATGCTTTTCTGCACCCAAATATTTTCACCAAGACACTTTTCTTCACCTCGATTTGTCTGCTGAGATAAGGTGCTGGGGCAGTTAGGAGAGGAATTTATGCATTGGAAAAGTCCTCTTTTCACATGCCTCAGTGAAAGCATTGATGATGGTTTGGAGCACGGTCTCTGAAGGTGTACGAGCACACGTTGTCTGTACGTTGTCTGGAAGCTCAATCTGAAGTGTGGGTGATATTGGTTTTGGAGTACAGTCGCCGTATGTTGAACAGCTTCCCATTGATTCCAAAGATTATCTCTGCTCCTGTGGGAGGTTTACTGCCATGAGGAGCAGCCACGTGGCAAGATAGATTGAGAAAAGTGTTCAGCTAATCCGGTCTTCACTGAGATTGGTTGTGCTGTAGGCCCACTAATTAGTATTAAACCTTGCATGCTAGAGTGATGATGAATGGGGACTTGCTACTCAAACATCCCTGCACAGCAATAATGCAAGTGCGTTCAGAAGAATTGTCTTGATTAGCTTAGAATGATAATGGAAAAGATATAGACTGCTACAAGGTTTAAATGATCGGTTGAATAAGTGCCGGTTTGAATGGTAGGAGAGTAGATTTGGCGTGGGTAAAGTGTAATCAATTCTTGGCAGGCAAAGCTGTGATAGAACTACGGGTGGGAGGCTTTGAAAGTGGAGACGTTTGAGCTGCAGTCCAGGTTCACTTCCATGGGGGAAAGAGAGGGGAAAGTAGTACGAGAGCTTTGTGGTGACTTGGTACGGAGAGTTAAAAGGAATGGCAAACGTTAGAGGCTTTTCACACAAGTGAGAATCGAGGTGACAACCCAAAGGGAATAAGACAAGAAGAAAAGGCAAAGACAGTGTGAGAAAGACCTGGTGGCAAACAAACAGGAAACCTAGTCAAGTTGCACACAGGTGCCATCTTGCTTCCAACAGTATTATGCAGACAATGCCCCAAAACAGAATTTATACATTGAACATATATTCAACTACTCATAATTCACACATAAATAGTCACTTGTGACAATAAAGTATTCCTATTCCGATTCCTAAATTCTGCAAGACGGTTGAAAGAGAAAGACTGCTGAAAAACAATAAATGTTTGCCAAAATACACAAATTAAAAATGAGCCCACAGTAGTGCAAGAGGTTGTCTGTGTTCCGTTGCTGTGCTAGGATCAGGTTGTTCAAGAGGGATGAGGGTTACAAGTTATTTCAATAACCTGATGACTGTATGAAAGTACCTGTTCCTCAACCTGGTGGGGTGGGACTTCAGGCTTCTGTATCTCCTGTACCAAGAATATCCAGCAGGTATTGAACATGAAAAGGGGAGTTCACCAGTGATGAGAAAGGAAGTCTACCCATGGAGACAGGGGACGCTGGAGCAGGAAAGGAGGTCTTCACAGCATTTAGTGCATTTTCTCAGAGTCTTGGTGAGACCACACCTGGAGTATTGCGTACAGTTTTGGTCTCCAAATCTGCGGAAGGACATTATTGCCATAGAGGGAGTGCAGAGAAGGTTCGCCAGACTGATTCCTGGGATGTCAGGACTTTCATGTGAAGAAAGACTGGATAGACTCGGCTTATACTCGCTAGAATTTAGGAGATTGAGGGGGGACCTTATAGAAACGTACAAAATTCTTAAGGGGTTGGACAGGCTAGATGCAGGAAGATTGTTCCCGATGTTGGGGAAGTCCAGGACAAGGGGTCACAGCTTAAGGATAAGGAGGAAATCCTTTAAGACCGAGATGAGAAAAACATTTTTTCATACAGAGAGTAGTGAATCTCTGGAATTCTCTGCCACTGAGGGTAGTTGAGGCCAGTTCATTGGATATATTTTTATAGGAAGTTAGATGTGGCCCTTGTGGCTAAAGGGATCAGGGAGTATGGAGAGAAGGCAGGTATGGGATACTGATGATCAGCTATGATCATATTGAATGGCGGTGCAGGTTCGAAGGGCCGAATGGCCTACTCCTGCACATAATTTCTATGTATCTATGTATCTAAGTACCAGGGAAGACGATGCTGCAGGTGGAACGCTGCTTGGACCAAAGATTGATAAAGAGGATGTAATAGGAATGATAAAGAGGATGTTTGCTATACAGGATAAATCACTGGGTACAGATGCATGTGTCCTGGGTTGCTTAGTGATGTTAGTGAGAAAACTGCAGAGATCCTGGGCTTAATCCCCCAATAATCTATAGATCCAGGAATGATGTCTGAGGTTGAGAAAACTGCAAACATTGCACTTATGATCCAAAAAGATGAAAGTATGTCTCCAATAACTGCAGATCAGACAGACCAATCTCAGCTGTGGGGAGAGTTCAGGAAATGAGAATCAAAGACAGATTCAGTCAGTTATGCAAATATGACATAGCTACAGAAATGGTTTTGTTAAAGATGGATAGGTGACTTTTTGGGTTGGGCTGATTGTTTCGGGGGGGGGGGGGGGGGGGGGGGGGGGGGGGGGGGGAAGGGGGAAGGAAGAGAGAGGAGGGGCAGTACAAAGCCTGGCAGGTAATAGATGAAGCAAGAGTGGGGGTTCTGATCGACAAATAACTGGACACGGATTGAAGAGATGGGAATTGTGAAGCAAGAGGAATTAATGTAGGTGGAAGAGGAGGGGAAGAGGGGAAATGTGTGAGGAGATCCTTTGAAATGTGTGTAAATCCAGGTGGAGCACAGGGGAGTGAGGGAAGGCAGGAGTGGAGGAAGAAGAAGGGAGGAGGATTTATCTAAAATTGGAATATAAAATGTTCATAGCATTGGGTTGTGAGCTACTGCAAGCTGGATATGAAATGTTGTTCTTCCAGTTTACGTGTAGCCTCAGTCTAGCTGTGGAGGAGGCCCAAGACAGTATGGGAGTGGGAAGATGAGTTAAATCAACCGGGAGATCCAGTAGCCTTTGGCGGACCGAGCGCAAGTGTTCAGTGAAACGGTCACCGAGTCTACACTTGGTCTCACCAATGTACAGGAAGCCATTGCGAACACTGGGTGCAGTGGGTGAGGTTAGAAGAGGTGCACGTGAATCTCTGTCTCACCTGGAAAGACTGCTGGGGTCTCTGTATTGAAGTGAGGGAGAAGTTATAGGAACAGGTGTTGCATCTCTTGTGGTTGCAGCGGAAAATACCTGAGGAGGGAATGGCATGGATGGGAAGAGATGAGTGAACAAAGGAGTTGCAGATGGAGTGATGAATGGGGAAGGCAGAAAGGGGTGGGGATGAGACGGTGGTGGGATCGTGTTGATGGTGACAGAAATGTTGGAGGATGATGTGTTGGATGGGGAAGCTGGTGGGGAGAAAGGTGAGGACCAGGGGACCTCTACCCTTGTTCCGTCTGTTGGCAGGAGGAGTATGAACAGAACTACAGGACACAGAGGAGACTCGAGGGATCCTTCATGAGGAAAGCCTCATCTTGGGAGCATTTGTTGTGCAGACAAGAGTAGGGAACAGCGCCTTTACAAGAGGCAGAGCGGGATAAAGTGTAGTCCAGATAACTGGTATTTAAATCATGAAGGGTATCGATAGAGTGGAACTGTTCCTTTTGGTGGAGGGGTCAGAAACTAGGGAGAGAGTGAAGCCATTTGTCTAATGAGTCTAAAGTGACCCTGGGAATGCAGTGAGATGTTAGGGTCCATTCTGCATTTCTGGGGAGCAGTGTCAGCTGATCCAATGTGGCTTGAGTTATCAGGAGAGGTTAAGCAGGTAGGATGCGCCGCTTTTCACAGGAGCGATGATAGAGGTATATAAAATTATGAGATGCATATTCACCACCATCCATCAGGAGAAAACCCCGAGCACCATCATGGTACATGATCACCCCTGATCTTGTAACTCTGTCCCTTGTCTGAGTCCCTCCCACTAATGGACCTAAAGGGGGCAGGGTCCATCTGTGTAGTTTGCAGACTTATGGAGAGAGGGCAGGGGTGGGGGTTCAGCTCACAGTGCAAGAAAGGCCTTTTTCCCCCCATTCTGTGCTGATGTAGTGGTCACCAATATCATCCAAAGGCCATGCAAATGCTGAGAGCAGGCTTTGAGGTGCTTGAATCCATATAAAATCAGCATTATTTTGCCCATATTTTAAAGGAATAGCAAGCTTTTAATTTTCACGCAACTTGAACATCCAGGAGCGAAAAAGACTACAAAAAGCTGTGACCACTGCCCAGTCCATCACCGGCTTTGACCTCCCCACCGTCGAAGGGATTTGTCGTAGTCGCTGCCTCAAAAAGGCAGCCAAAATCATCAAAGACCCACACCATCCTGGCCACACACTCATTTCACCATTGCCGTTAGGAAGAAAGTACAGGAGCCTGAAAACTGTAACGTCCAGGTTCAGGAACTGCTTCCCTACAGCCATCAAGCTGTTAAACACAACAACGAATAAGCTCTGAGCTCTGAGCTCTGAACTGCAAAAAACTATATTATTATTGCACTATATTTGTTATTTATTGAACTTTTTCTTTTTTTTCTTCTTTCCCCATTATGTACTATGTTTACATATTCACATATTCTGCTGCGCTGCAGCAAGTAAGAAAGTTCCACCCGGGACATATGACAATAAAACACTCTTGACTCTTGAGGAAGGACATTATTGCTATTGAGGGAGTGCAGCGTAGGTTCGCCAGGTTAATTCCCGGGATGGCAGGACTGACATATGATGACAGAATGGGTTGATTTGGTTGGTATTCACTGGAATTTAGAATGATGAGAGGAGATCTCATAGAAACATATAAAATTCTTAAAGGATTGGACAGGCTAGATGCAGGAAAAGTATTTCCGATGTTGGGAGAGTCCAGAACCAGGGGTCACAGTTTAAAGATATAAGGGGTAGACCATATAGATGAGGAAAAACGTTTTCACCCAGGGAGTTGTGAATATGTTGAATTCTCTGCCACAGAAGGCAGTGGAGGCCAATTCACTGGATGGTGGGAGTTAGATTTAAGGGGGATATGGGGAAAAGCAGGAAAGGGGTACTGATTTTAGATGATCAGCCGAATGGCCTACTCCTGCACCTATTTGTCTATGTTTCTAACCTCCTTGCAACTCAGTTCTTCATTAAACACAGGTCTCTGAGGTTCCACATCAGTCCTTTTCTCGTTCATCTCCTCTGACATCTCAATTATCCCTCCTGGAATCAAATTGTCTGGATTATATTTGTGCAAATCTTTGCTCGCTCCGAACCCATTGCATGTAAACTGAATTACAGTGGGGTAGCTGGGAGCAAAATGGCTGAAATTAGCTGCAGGAAAATGATCTGGCTGTGAGATATGCACATGGAAGCTTCACATCATTTATGAGAAGCATTCAGATGTGTACTTAGAGCTAGAGATAGAGATAGATACTTTATTGTCACATGTACCGTGAAGGTACAGGGAAATTCTTTGTTTTTGCATATACAGTACACAAAAGAGTCGCCAAAAGGCGCAGAAGAGGCTGCGGATCGATACTAATACATGGGATTCACGTGGATGGGTACTGTTGATTATCTGTGCCTCACCTCTCTCCCTGTGGCAGCAGCCTACCATTGCTGCTGGGAGATGTCTTGACCTATGGATCCGTGGGTGTAGGTAAGATTCACAAGGATGTTCCTGGGACTGGAGGCTTTGGGTGATGGAAGGCTGGATAGGATGGTATTTATTCTTGGAGCAAAGAAGGCTGAAGGGTGACTTTATAGAAATGTTTTAAAATCATGAGGGGCATGGATAAGGTGGATGATTTTGCCAGGATAGAGGTGTTTAAAACTGAAGGACACAGATTTAAAGTTGGAGGGGAAAGATTTAAAGAGTTACCTGAGAGAGACCTTGTCACACACTGGGTATGTGGAAAGATCTGACATATGTAGTGGTAGATGTGGACACAATAACAACATTTAAAAGACATATGGGCAGGTGCATCAATAGGGAAGATTTAAAGGGATATGGGACAAATGCAGGAAAATAGGATAAGCAAAGATAGGCATAAGGCGGCATGGACAAGTTGGGCTGAAGGGCCTGTTCCATGCTGTACAACTCTCTGAGTCTATGAGTGCCACCTGGCAATGACCTCGTTATTCCAGTCAACATGCCAATAATGCCTGCTGTAGCTAATGCTGGTGGCCTGCACGGAGCCACAGGGAAGGGGTGCCTGTCAGCCACTAACTCTTCAGCTCCTCAGGGACTTCTGTGAGTTAATGGTACAGGTCAGAATGATGATGAAGGCGATCACAGGATCTGTGGCCCACCGTGGGCTCACCCTTCAGCCAAGACACAGTGCAGGGTCGCAATGTGATCACTGAGGCATCAGGCGACTGGTGGACTGCAAATGCAATGTCATCATTCAGGAAGGATATGATAGGTAACACCAGGCCAGTGAGTCAAACTTCAGTGGTCGGGAAGTTATAAGGGACTGGATTGATCCACACTTGGAAAGGCTGGGACAGTATTACTCTGTCAGGGGAAGATCCTGTCTCACCAATCTGATTGAATTTTTCAAAGAGGTAACAAAATATATTGATTAGGGCAATGCAGTGGATGTCGTAAAATGTGAAATTCAGAAAGGCTTTGACAAGACCTCGCATGGGAAACTGAACTAAAAGGTTCATTCCCAAGGCAACTTGGAAAATTTGTTCTAAAATCCCCAGGGGCAGACGGCAACAGTTACCAATGGTACACCACAGGGAGTGTGTAGGAAGGAACTGAAGATATTTGTTCACACCAAAGATAGACACAAAAAGCTGGAGTAACTCAGCGGGTCAGGCATCATCTCTGGAGAAAAGGAATAGGTGACGTTTGGGATCGAGGTCCTTCTTCAGGCTGAGATACTTTCTTTATCTCTCCTTTTCCTCTCCCCCGACTCTCAGTCTGAAGAAGGATCTTGACCTGAAACATCACCTATTCCTTATCTCCAGTGTATACCACAGGGATCTGTGCTGAGACACTAACTGCTCAAGATATACATAAACGATTTGGATGTGAATGTAGGAGACATGGTTAGTAAGTTTGCAGATGATATAAAATTCAATGGTGGTGTTAATGAAGAAGGTAGTCTTAGCCACAGCATGATATTGATGGGGTGATAAAATGGACAGTTAATCGCAGCTAGAATCCAACCTGGATAAGTATGCATTGATGCTCTGTGGGAGAAGTAGTAAGGGCAGGACATACACAGTGAATGGTGGGATTCCAGGGAGTACTGAGGAACAGAAGGACCTTGGTATACAAGGATCCATGCAGATGGCATAACGCAGTCAAGGTAGTGAGGATGGCATGTAAGATAACTCTTCTACAGGCAGCAGTGATACAGGGAGGAGGTGCTGAGTTTGAAAGCTCTCCTTTGGATCTGTACCATCAAATTAGGCTGATGGAACAACAGACAGTGACTCTGAAAATTTACCACCAGCTCTCTTTGCAAAACCTGATATATCATCCAAACCCATTCGAAGGGTAAGCAAACCAGTGTCAGTGTGGACTCCTAGCCCACGTTCCATCACTGAGGCTCCAGTTACACTCTGCAGTTCCAGTGGGATACATGGACATGTTCAAAAGATACAAGGATGAGTTCAAAATCTCCTTGAGAAAGTGCAGGACCTCAATCCACATGTGGGAATCGTTAGCCCATGAACAATCAAAACATGCAAAGACCATTCAGGCCAGCACTGAGAAGTCCGAGTCCCCACAGTGGGACATTTTCGCTGGAACCTTCCCCACGACAAGAGTGGTGGTCAAAGGCAGTGCATCACATTTACATTATGCACCAGGCTCCCCGACAGAGCAGGTGTATCAACATCATCAGGCTGAGCAGAGGAGGGGGGTATATTGATCTCTATCACATGAAGGAAATACTGGTTCCAATTTATCAGCAAGTAAGAAAAACATTTCAACGCTTCACCACCTCTGAGCTTCTCTCCTTTGAAGATTGTTTTAGTTCTACCTTTCAAGTTTTCACACCCTCCCCAATGATTCTGTGGCCTGATAATTATTTCAAGATAATTAAACAATCAAATGGTTATTTAAACAACTGGTCCATTGATTGCTTCATCAATTAATGGCAGAGTCAAATGTTGCCACCAATATATATTTATATCCACATTGGTTCGAATAAACACATGTCATTATAATCCTATCCTTCACAGATATTAAACCCACCCCAATCAAACCCTACTGGAAGACCAGTTCCCACAGGTTCTCCCATCATTTATCCACTTGGAGACCCCAACCCAGATGTAATGTCCTCCAACTGCCATTCCTCCATCCACATCCAAGGGTCTGGTCAACTGGGTTCAACTCCCCACAAACCCCTCAGCTGATGTACTGGAGCCTCTCACTGGCACAGACTTTACACCTGAACAAGCTCTTCAGGAAACCCAATCTCCCAACTCTAAGAAGAGCATCTTTCCTTTAACAGGCTTGAGTCTCCCCACCAAGTGTGGTGTTATCACTTCCCAGAGGAAGTGGCAAAGTAGGTACGCAAACCATAAATCCATGGGCAGTGTTAGAAGTATCTCAAAACAATACCATATACACTTCATTAAAGGCACTGCTAGTATAATTTTGTGCCTCTTCTTTGCTGAAAGCAGGGTTTCAATCTGTCAAATATTTAGATGCCATCAAGTTGCATTAATTCCAGCATTTAACATGGACCAAGGCAAATAAGCAAATTCAGATTAATTCTGCTGGTAAATATTGGAAGCATTAGTGGTGGCAGGGTCTCCAGGGCTGCAGATGAAGCATCCCGCAGTACTGGAGATCAGCCCATGCTCATATCAGCGGATTCCAGCACGTTTCATCTTCCAGTCTCCCCCGCCACTGAAACTCTGGCACGCGCGCTGTCAGACGGGCGCAATGACTTGGTGTGTGACAGGGCAGGGACCAGGATGCATGCACTTGGGTGAACATCAGCACTGCGAGTTAGATAAGATAAGATAAGATAAGATAAGATACATTTATTGTCATTTGGACCCCTTGAGGTCCAAACGAAATGCCGTTTCTGCAGCCATACATACAAACACATAGACCCAAGACACAACATAATTTACATAAACATCCATCACATCGCTGTGATGGAAGGCCAAATAAACTTATTTCTCCACTGCACTCTCCCCCCCCCGATGTCAGAGTCAAAGTCAAAGCCCCTGGCTGGCGATGGCGATTGTCCCGCGGCCATTAAAGCCACGCCGGGTGATGCGAGGTCGCACACCGGGTCTTGGTGTTAGAGCCCCCGGCGTGCGCTCGCAGAGTCCCGCGGCCATTCCAAGCCGTGCGGGGCGGTGATGTCAGGCCCCGCTCCAGGAGCTCCTCGACCACGCAACTCGGGCGGGAGAAGTCGCCGTTGCAGGAGCCCTGAAAAGCGGTCTCCCTCTAGGGACCCGCGGGCTCCCGGTGCCGCCGTCCGCTAGACCCGCAGTTGCAGCCTCCGAATCTCCGGAGGTCGGGCCGCAGCAGCAGCAGCGCTCCACCACCGCTCCACCCGCTCCGGACTCGGCCAGCTCCGCGACGAGGTGAGTCGGCACCAGAGTCCCCGGTCTTCTCCTGTTGGAGGCCGCTCCTCGTTGCAGCCCCAACCGTGCAGGGAGAGATTTAAAAGTTACCCCCCTCCCTCCCACCCCACCCCCACCCCCCCACACACACACACCCCAACAAAAAATAACAAAAAACTACATAAAAGCATAGACAAAAATAATAATAAAAACGCGGACGGGCTGCAGAGGCCGCTGCTGACGTGAGTCGCGCCGCCTACCGGACCTAGAGTAGAGAATTGGCCTCATTGCCATTGTATCATCACCGCTGGATTCTGTGCATGAGTTTCTCATGACTAAAGATTGTCATTGCACGCTGGTGTACATGACGGTGAACCTGTGTGAATCGGGAGGCGCGCCGAGGCTGCGGCACCAGGGCTGAACACGGCCCCCGTGCACAGACAAGGTTGCAAGTGACACTGACAACCGCTGGCAAACATGGCCCCGGTGCAAATGCAGCGGGATGCAACACCTGTCACTATACCTCCTCCCTCGACTCTGTCCAGGGACCCCGACAGTCCTTTCAGGTTAGCCAGAGGTTCACTTGCACCTCTTCCAACCTCATCTACTGTATCCGTTGTTCAAGTTGTGGACTCTTATACATCGGTGAGACCAAACGCCGACTGGACGATCGTTTCACGGAAAACCTTCACTCAGCCCGCCTGAACCAACCTGATCTCACGGTTGCTGGACGTTAATAAGCGAGTTCGGTATTCCGACCGCATGCTCAGGTCATAGGTGACTCACGATAAACATTCTCGGCAGCTGTGCTGCTGCATGTATACAGACCTGTGTTTCATCCGTAGTCAGGATCGAACCCGAGTCTCCGGCGCTGCAAGCGCTGTTGAATTGCTACTGGGCCGTCCCCGTCCCCTCCCGAGTGTCCCATCCCTGTCCGGGGTTGGCCAGAGATGTCCGGGGTGACCCTGGACTGATGAGACACCGGCCCGTTGCAGTGGGGGCCCCCCAGGCTTACAGCCAGCGCGGAGAAGAAGCTCTAACCCCAGCCAGCTCAACTCTGTCTGTCCCGCCGGGTTAACCAACTGCCCTGGACTGATGGGACACCAGCCCAGAGCAGTGGAGTTAGAGCTTCTTCTCTGCTCTAGCTCTAAGCCTGGGCCGCCACTGCTCCGGGTCAGTGTTCCGTCAGTCCAGGGTTACCCTGGACATCTCCGGCCACCCCCGGACAGGGATGGGACGAGTGTCAAGAGTGGAACACACACACACAAACAAACACATCGCAAAGGCGGGGGCCAGGGAAAGCAGGGGAGCGCTGTATGAAATTCACACGGTGCAAAGCCAAGGTGATACAGACATACACCGCGATGAACAGGAAGGTTAAGACGGCTAGCACAGTGTACGGGAAGTCCTTTAAAAGAGTGAGGGATGAGGGGAGAAGGGGGGACAAGGAGTGGAGACACTTTTAAGAAGCCAGACAACTTTTAATAAGCCAGAGATACACAGCTGTGAAGTTTCAGGGGCATTTAACATTACCGGTCGGTTTTCCTTGGTTCTGTAAACTCGTGTTTACATTTTTGTTCCCCAATGAGCCAATGAAAATGCCTGGTCAGCAAAGGAGATTAACTAAAACTACCTACCACTACCTCGACTACCTACAACTACATGCGACCCCATAACCACTGCACCTACACCTACGACTACAGGATTATCGACTTTCTCCATGGCGACCTATTTTTCAACATGTGAACATTTTTCAACATGTGAAATGCGACAACTCCTCGCAACCATGAAGGAGACTCACCAGAGACCACCAGCGAACATGTGGCAACCATGTGGTGATCATGAGGCGAGCGCAGAGTCTCCTGCACTCCCCTAAAAAGTCGCCTAAGTGGGACAGGCCCTTTATTCTCCTTCCCATTCCTACACAGACCTTTCTGTCCTTGGTCTCCTCCATTGTCAGAGTGAGACTAAATGCAAATTGGAGGAACAGCATCTCATATTTCTCGGGCAGCTTACAGCCCAGTTGTATGAATATTGATTTCTCTCACTTCAGGTGGCCCCGGCATTCCAGCTCTCTCTATCCCTCCCCCACTCAATTCGCACCAACTTCTCATTTTCACTCGCTTACAATGGCCTGTTTCCTTTATCATCGTTACTTTTTTGCATATCTTTCATTCATTGTTATTTATCTCTCCACATCACTCACTGTCTATATCTATCATTTTCCTTATCCCTAACCAGTCTGAAGGGTCTCGACCAGAAACATTACCCATTCCTTCTCTCGACAGATCATTTAAGACTGAGGTGAGAAAAAAACCTTTTCACCCAGAGAGTTGTGAATTTATGGAATTCCCTGCCACAGAGGGCAGTGGAGGCCAAATCACTTATGGATTTAAGAGAGAGTTAGATAGAGCTCTAGGGGCTAGTGGAGTCAAGGGATATGGGGAGAAGGCAGGCACGAGTTATTGATAGGGGCCGATCAACCATGATCACAATGAATGGCGGTGCTGGCTTGAAGAGCCGTATGGCCTCCTCCTGTACCTATTTTCTATGTTTCTGTGCTGCCTGTCCCGCTGAGTTACTCCAGCTTTTTTGTGTCTATACTAGTCCCATCCTAGTTCCTGTCCAAGTGCCTCTGCAGAGCAGTGCAGAACAGCTCCCGGCAAATGTAAAATTACAGTCAATGTAAGCGCTCCGCAGCTCAATCTGCCCACCCAGGTTCATCTCCGTTTGACACTAGCTGACAAGCACAATTGAACACACCAGATCAAAATGGCAATTCGCGCATTGCCCCGACGCTGCACTTTCTTATTGTCCAAGCGTGTCAAAATACACAAAATCCATTAAAGCACCAGCAACACGCGGTGAACTTTATCACTCTATTCATTACTAATCTGTGTTTATTTGAAGGAAACGTGTTATGGTGAAATTACATTTTGCGCCAGGGTTTTCACTTCAGGAACGACGATTCATATTTTCTGGGGGGAAAAACACCAGTCAGACAAAAGAGGGTCGCTACCGATAACATTGTGTTCATTTTCAGGTTGGTGGGTGGTTACAGCGCGGTGCGTAAATTGCCGAGTCCCTGGGATTACTGGAAGCCAGCTGATATTTTAAATTGAACTGGCCACAACAAGGGCCCTGCTTCAGTAGAATCGCATTGTAGTGGTGGTACACGGTCGTCGTCGCTGTCTGAGGAGAACGCTGGCCTCGAATCTTCCCGTGTTCACCGGCTGGTCTACTTGCCATTGTTCCTCGACCTCTTCTTCTCCTGCCTAGCTCTTCGCCTCATACTTCCTAGGAAAACATTGTGTGCAGTTCAGATTTCCCAGATGCAGGAAGGATGTGGAGGCTTGGGTGAGATTGCAGAAGATGAGACCCGAATTAGACGGTATTAGGTATAAAGCGAGATTGGACAAACTTGGATTTTTTTTTCTCTGGAGTGAAGGAGGTTGAGGGGAGATCTGAGAGAAGTATATAACGAGAGGCGTGGATATGGTCACTTATCTGTGGATTGTCACCATGTTGTGGTGGAGAAGCTTGTGTGGACCTGAGATCCCGAGAGTGATGCCGTCTGGAGCTATGCTCCTGGTAGGGCCACCCTGGTGGTAAGGTCGAGGGGGAGGTCTCTGACAAAAGGCAATCCAAGCAAGACCTCAACGGCGGAACAGGCAGAGGACAATGGCTGGTCTTAGTGGGGCGTCACAACGGCTGGGAAGGCGGATGAAGGCTGCAGCAGAAAAGGGTCTCCGGTCATCTTGGACTCCATGCCACTGGATCCCGATCCAGATTTGTCGAGGACCATGGGGTGCTGTCTGTGCACAAGTCTCCCGACGTTAAATAAAGTCACACGCAGGCGTCCTCCATATAGGGAATAGCACGCTGGAGCCACCCATGGTCAACCATGACCCAAGAAGAAGGATAAGATGGACTTTTACCCAGTCTGTAAGCGTCAAATAAGAGGGGGCACAGCGTTATGAGAGAAGGAAAGTTTAATGGAGATGTGGGGGAGGGGCAACTTTTTCCACAGAGAGTGATGGGTGCCAGGAATGCACCGCCAATTGTGGTAATGAAGCAGATATGATAGTGGTGTTTATGAGCCTGTTAGATAGGCACATAAATGTGCAAGGAGTGGAGGGGTATGGATCACATGCAAATAGAAAGTAGCCATATTTAAATTCCTTTAAATGACTTTAAGGAGGCATCATGTTCAGTACAGACATTGCGGGCTGAAGGGCCTGTTCCCATCCAGTACTGATCCATGTGCTATGTCCTAATCATCTCCAACTGGAGGATGAGTGTGATTGGCACTCTCAAATGTTGATGGCCAGTCAGATTAGTTGACCAAAAGGGCTGAGAACTGCAGTCCCTCAGCTCCATGTTTGTGAATTTCACCAGACAACGGGTGGTAATGAGGAGGTAAACAACGCAAACAATATAAAATGTTTTATTGAGATCACATCCATCTGATCAAAATCATCGTCGGCCAGTCTGCTCCATCGTCCCTTGCCCCAAGGATGAGCCTGTGGAATTTCTCTACACTCCCCCTGCTGTCTCTGCCCTTCCAAAAGTAGCAAACAAGACCTGTACACGGTATCCCAGGTGCCGTCTCAGCACAGCAGCAGGTGCAGCAGGACCACTTCAGTAAATCCTCTGAACTTTATCTTGTCTGTTTCATGTAGAAATGCAAATAGCCTGAAAGAGCCAGGCATTAAAGGTAAATATCTCATTACTCAAGTTCACTGAACAGGACAGACCTGAAAAATGTATAAGAGTGTGCACACTATGTGTATAGAATTTCAATTCAGCTCACACGATAAAATGTTAAGTATGATGAAGTACCACATAAATGATTTGATGTCAAAAATCAGGTCCATATGTTCAAAGGTGTGGTGGCGTCATGGAATATGAAATTGGCCAAGGGAGATGGTGGTGTTTTGATTTTAAATTCCCTTATGAGATTTGACCATTGTCGGGAATTGCAGACCCCTTGAGAAGGTGGTGGTGAGCTGTAGCTCTGAACCTGGAAGGAGGGGAGAGGGCCGGCAATGCTAGACCAACAGAGGCAGCTGCTGCATGCACGTCCCATGGTGAAGGTGCTCTACTGTGCTGTTGATGGGAGGAGGGGGGAGGCTGATGATGAACCCTCCACACACTTTCCAAGGCAGGATGGTGGGGATCCATGACCTACAGGACCAACCTCGGGATAGGGCATTGGGGCAGTCGGCATTCTTGTGCTGGTGTTTCTGCATCTAGGGTATCTGGCATTCTCTCCTGCTATGCCCTCTCTCCCTGGTCTCTACTGAGATCTGCACTGGACTGGGCACCCCCTGGGCATGTAGTGGGTGCCACCATTGGTCAAATGTTGTCATCTCTCTCACCTCCTCTTTGGGATTCTGAGCTCTGTACAGGATGGGGAGGAAGTCTGGAGCTCAGCTCCCGAAAGATCAGGAGACCAACAGGCAGTGTGTCACTGTGGGTGGCAGTTCTCCAGATGCCCCCAACAATCACTGGGCACTGTTGGGAGCTGGCTCTGCCGCCTGGGGAGATTGGCATCCCCGGACAATTTTCCACATCGTGCGATGTCCTCCAGGAGTTGGCAATTAGATCAAATAATTCTCTCTTTGGTCCATTTCGGCACCAGGGTGAGTTATTCAGGCCTTAATCCCCACACTACAGGTGAGGTAGGAACCAGGGGAAAGATTGGTGTCAGGACAGGATAGGTGACATGTGACACCACAATGACAGGACGAGTGAACTGATCAACTGTGGAACATGTTGCCAATGAAAAATGTGTTTTGTTTAGTTTATTGTCATGCAAAACGAGGTACAGTGAAAAGCTTTTGTTGTGTGCTAACCTGTCAGTGCAAAGACTATACATGATTGCAAGCGAGCCATCAACAGTGTAGTACATGATAAAGGGAATAATGTTAAGTGCAAGATAAAGTCCATTAAAGTCAGAAAAAAACTGATCTGAGGGTTCCCAATGATGTAGATAGTAGCTCAGGGCCACTAACTCTTGTTATCGATAGGAAGGTTCAGTTGCCTGATAACAGCAGGGGGGGGGGGGGGGGGGGGGGGGGGGGGGGGGGGGGGGGGGGGGGGGGGGGGGGGGGGGGGATGAGGTAAGCAGTGCAGGAACATGAAGGGTGCACGTGTGGGTTCTTGACAGGGAGCTGGAATAGGTGAGAGGCTGTTAATCTGTCGCTGCTACCCTTGGCCCTGTGAGTATTAGCAGAGAACAGAAGCAAAGAAATCATGCAGAACATTAATGATCTCTGGTTCGTGTTTAGCTGCAGCGCCAGTGTCAGTCTCAGAAGGTGCTGTGGATTCTGACTGGGGAGTTAACTCTTTCAACAGCAGGGAATCAGTAGACTGACACAAAAGACTGCAGATGCCAGAACCTTGGGTACAAATCAAGCTTTTGGGGGAACTTGACGGGTCAGGCAGCATCTGTGAGGGAAGATGGACAGATGACATTTTAGGCCAGGACCCTTCTTCAGATCAGAAGACATGGGGTCAGATGGATGGGGGGGGGGGGGGGGGGGGGGGGGGGGGGGGGGGGGGGGGGGGGGGGGCGGGGAGGACAGACTGAACACCCAAGCTCAGGGAACTGGGTCTCTGCACATCCCTTTGCAACTGGATCCCCATCAGTAGACCACAATTGTATAAATTGGCAGCAACACTCCCTCCTCATAACCAGGGGATAGATAGAATGATGTGAAGAGATTGTGTTTATTCTCAAGAGGCAGCGATTTTCGAACCTGCCCAACTAGATCGGAGCGGGTTCACAGTGAGTCAGAAGCCCGTGGCCAGGCAGCGGGCTTACTCACTGCAAGCCATCCAACAGACAGGTTATATGACAAAGCTGACAGTCTCAGGATGCTGCTCCCGCGTTCTGTCCTTCACTCCATAACCATGAAATGACGAATTTGAATTCCCCAGCAATTTGGGCCCACGCCTGTCAGACCTCATGAAACGAGTCCAGGACCACAACCTCTTTCCCACTCTAGTCTAAGGCCAGACATTTTCACCAGTGAATCAGAATCATATATGAAGTGGATGAAAGAACCTTTAAAGCTGCCGCGTACGGCCTGAAATGGCAGGATAGACGCTATGTGCTGGAGGAACTCAGCGGGCCAGTCAGGCAGCATTTCTGGAGATTAGGCGACGTTTCGGGTCGGGACCCTTCTTCGGGCTGAAAGGAGTTGGTTTAATTGTAACTTTACAAGGGGAAAGGAAAAGAGAACTATAATCTTTGGGGAAGAGCAACCTTGTTCGTGAGATTAGCTGGGTAGCGAGGAGGGAGGATGTACTGAATCTTTCTGTGCCGTCGGGTTCTGCAAATCTCGGCTCATGGGAGAAGTTGAAAATATCAAGTCAACCTTTCGAATGCATAAAAGGCACAGGGGGGTAAACTTCACTACATTACGGTGAAACATCTGTCGGTTTGAAGTGCTATTTACATGTTTATTTCCGATATTAACATTTGCAATTACCTGGAAAAAAAGAAGCATTTTCAAAGCCATTTACACAATTTACGAGACCGGACTGCACGCTCGCTGGATGTTACATACTAACTGTAAGATCGCTGCTGCTGACATTTTCAACGCTACATTTCCCTAGCATGCATGCCAATGTTTAAATATGCGCAGTAGGAGTGTTTGGGAGCTGGAGGGTATATATATTAAAACGTTCAGCAAAAAGGGCCATGATTTATTCATTGAGAGATGTCTTTCTATTTCCATCACAATTATCAGTAAAAGTACTTATCCTGCTGAAGATGAAAGCAAATCACACTTCCTTCCACTCCCTGTCAATAGCGAGACCCAACCCAAGGCATCTCACTGGCAGCGTAGCAAATCTGGAGCCGGCCGTTCGTGTTAAAACACAGACACATTTTCATCACGTTTACCACATAATTGTCGGCACCTCTTGCTTTACTCAACAGGAGCTCGTCGGCGGCGCAACAAGGGAGCAAAAAGAGTCAAAATTAAATCGTTAAAAGCTGCAATTTCTTCAAAAGCTGCACCTACCGTACAGGACGGTGATGAGGGACACGGGCATGACCAGGATCCCCACCAGCATGTCTGCTATCGCCAGGGACATGAGGAAGTAGTTGGTGGCGTTCTGTAGTTTTTTCTCCAGTGACACGGCCACGATGACCAGAGTGTTCCCACCGATGGTGAGGATAATCACAATGACAATCAGCAGGGCCGCCCAGTTCTTGTCCTTCCTGCTGCTGCTGCTGCCACTGCTGTTGCTGCAGCCTTGGTTGTGTAGGGGCTCGGGGGCCAGGGTGAGGTTACAGGAGCCGGATCTGTTCGCCAGTGCTGCCAGGGCTTTGGTGCCCAATGCGCTGAGGTTGTCCAGGAAAGGTGCAGGAGAGGAGGCGGTCAGGTTAGCGGAGTTCCACACTTCATTTAGGGAGCTCATTCTCTGAACTTCAAGCCTGCCACACTCATCGGCCAAATCGATCACATCCTTCTAAGGAGTGTGGGCTGTGATACCTCGCGTGGTTTACTGTGGACACGGAAAGCCAGCTGCCCCCTTCCAGTCTCTCTCGCCACGTCCATCCCAGTCCGTCAGCATTCCTGGGAAACACTTCAGTCCGGAGTCTAGCAGCATCTACAGACGCAATCCAAGTCACTCGCCGTCGCTAATCCACCGCTGCCTCCCACAGTCGAGTCACTCCTCACACGGATTGTGTTTTTTAACACAGGACTGTTCCCAATGTAGTCACTGGGAAATAATCTTCCTGCTGAAACAGAGCTGCACGTGCAAGATCAATCCCGGGACCTCGGGCTTATTTATTCTTCACTGACACAAAGCTGCTGATTTTACGCTTTTCCAGAGCCAAGATTTTGTGTTCTGAGGGGATATCCCCCTCCCTCCCTCCCTCCCCCGGGCTGGAGCCGGAGCCCACGTTCCAGTCAGGTTCGGGCTGTGGATTTGCATTCATGCTTCAGCGCGTTTCTTCGCTGTCTTCCCATCCGCGGCTCTCCGCGCTCTCCGCTCTCTCCGGCAGGGAATCCAGCAGCGAGTGAGTGAGTGAGTGCCAAGTGTGGGTGGGCGCACCAGGAAGTCTGGGACTTCCAGCAAAAACATCTCAGCATCATCGCCACCACAACTCACCAGCACCATTCCTCCACCAGGAAGCGGGCAATATACAGCTATATCCTCAACACTTTAACTACCTGTGGTGACCGCATTCTGCCCGTACTCACTAGTCAAAGAAAAAGACATTTCGCTGAGGATATTTCATTGGAAATCGGGGGGGGTAGGAAACGCCGTCGCTCGCTGTAATTAACATATTAAGGTGCAGGGGGGGGGGGGGGGGGTATTTTAGAGACACAAGAGACTGCAGATGCTGGCATCTTCAGCAGTGGAGTGGAGGGGAGGTCTGGGGGCCGTGAGGGGAGCGAGGACCGGAGCTGCGGGAGGGAGCGACCGAGAAAGGAGAAATTCACCGACCTTTTTGCTCAGTACATATTTTGATTCGCCGTCTGCGTTAATATTAGGATGACAATGGCCTGCGTAACAATAGATGTATCCATAACTAATATATCCATTCTGCTTTTTTGAAAGATTTAATTGGCGTTGATTGTCTACCAAGTACATACATGTCCCCCACAAAGTACACTTGTATTGCAATGAAATATCCTCTCACACACATTGACGCAGTCCATGGACACAGCCCACCAGCGACTCGAAGGTAAATGCTGTCCTGGGTGTACAGAAGGTCGCTGGCATAGGCCAGGGCTTGTCCATTAGTTGAGTGTTTGAAGTGCCATGGCATAAAATGTTAGAACATAGAGCGGTACAGCACAGGAACAGGCCCTCCCCACAATGTCCGTGCCCAACATGATGCCGGGTTAACTCATCTTCTGTATTTGCACATGTAGATCCATATCCCTTCATTTCCTGCATACCAAGGTGCCCATCTAAAAACCTATTAAATGCGTCTATCAAAATTGCCTACATCAGGACCCATGGCAATGTGTTCAAGCCACCCACCACTCGCTGTGTAAAATAATTTGCGCTGCACGTCTCCTTTTAATTTTGCTCCTCACACCCTAAAGCTATGCCCACTAGTCTTTGACATGTCTACCCAGTGATAAATATTTTAACTATGCCTTCCATGATGTTATATACTTCCGTCAGGTTTCCCTTTAGCCCCTGATGCTCCAGGGATTTATAAATTTGCAGCTACAGCAAGATATAAAGCTGTTAAAAAGTTGGCCGGAAGGTTGGCAGATGGAATTTATTCCCAACAGGTGTGAAGTGATGCATTTGAGAAAGTCAAATAAGGATAGTACATATACAGTAAATGGTAGGGTGAAAGGAATATTGGTGAACGGAGACACCATGCGGCTCAAATCCATTAGCGCCCTGAAGGAGGTGAAGAAGGTGGATGAAGTGGTGAAGAAGGCACATGCCATATTTGTCTTCATCGGTTAGGGCATAGAATATAAAAGATGGAACCGCAAACAGAAACAGTGGGTCAGTCTACATCCATGATGGCAAAATATTCAGATTGATTTTTGCTTTCCTCCTCTGTCCTGATGCAGACTATTGACCCAAAGCATCGACATACACTTTAAGATCTCACAGATGCTGTCAGACCAACTGAATTCTTCCAGTGTTCTGTTTGTTGTACCAGATTCTAGTATCTGCAGTCTAAATATCAGCAATAATTTGTTCCATCCCAACCACATTGACATGCAACAAGCAAGTACACCTCCTAACGCTTCTACTTCCTCAGATGATTTAGGAAATGCAACATGTCTCCAATTACTCTTACCAATTCCTGGAGGTGCACCATATAGAAAGTATCCTATCAGAATACATCACAGCTTGGCTTGGCAGCTGATCTGTCAAAGACCACAATAAATTACAGAGTTGTGGTCACGAGTCCAGTTTATGACCCAAACAAGCCTCTTCCCCCACGGATCCTATGTACACTTCATGTTGCCTCAAGAATGTAACATAATGAAAGGCCTCTTACATCCTAGTCATTCATTCTTCTCCCCTCTCCCTGGGCAGAAGATACACAAGCTTGAAAGCATGTACTACCAGATTTAAGGACAGCTTCTTCCCCTCTTTTATCTGACCTTTCAAATCTGTGAATGAATTCTGACTTCCTGATCTACAATATTGCAGCCTTTACGTATATTTTTAAATCTGCACATTCTCCGAAGGTGTAACATTAAATTCTGCATTTGGGTTTCTGGTTTCACAGTTGCCTGGCCTGTTGTAGTTGTGCATGGCCTTACAGATTATTTATCTGGATAGCATACAAACAAAGTTTTTCACTGTGTCTTGGTACAGATGACAATAATAAACTAATACCATAGGAATACCAATTCCTCTTTGGTCTTCATAAGCGTTGGAACATTATGTTACAACTTTGCAAATCACAGGTTAGATTCACCTGGAGCACTGTGTGCAGCTTTGGTTGCCACCACATAGGAATGATATGGTTGTGTTGGTGGAGTGCAGAGGAGATTCACTGGGATATTGCTTGGATTGGACAGCTTTAGTTATGGAGAGAGATTGGATAGGCTGAATGTATTTTCCCTGGAGTGAAGGAGGCCAAGGGGTGACCTGATAGAGGCATATAAAATTATAAAGGACATGGGAAAGGGTACATAGTCAAACTGTGTTTCCCAAGGTAGGGTATCAAAAACAAAAAGGTAGGTTAAGGTGATAGGAAGAATTAAAAAGTATCTAAGACAGTCTTTTTACACAGTGTGGTTTATATTTAAAATGCACTACCAGTGGAGGTGATGTTGAAATCAGATACAATCACTACATTTAAGGCAGATAAGTAGGTACGCCATAGAAGGATACAGTCCTAATGCAGGTGAATGAGTGTAGAGGAGCAAAAATGGCAGCATGGACAGGGTGGGCCGAAGAGCCCGATTCTGTGTGTATGAATCTGCAACTCTGGGAAAACCTGTATTGCTGCTCCAGGGAACGGCTTCAGATTATAGCATTGCCATTTGAGAATACAAAGTCATTTAAGTATCAGCTATGGCTGCCTACGGAGGTGAACCTGGCATTGTTGGTGGGGTGATTCAGGGAAGATACCTGTTGTCCTTCCCCACTCTGGTTAATACACAGCTCAGTGATCCAGCAGTAGATGGTGAGCTCTCTATCAACAGCACCCAGATCTTCACGGGGCACTTGGAGGGGTATGAGATCATGGCCTTACCAGGAACCCACAGCAGAGGAGTGATGTTCACTCTGCAAGATCCCCATCCATCCATTATAACATTTTGCACGAGCAACATTTGGAAATCAGTCTTTGATTTATAAAACCAGAGTAGTTATCCAGCACCTTCAGCCTGTGTAAATCCCCAAGGCCTCCAGGAGTCGAGACACAGCCACATTAGGTGATTGTTGGCCAAAGAGTGGACTTTATGAGCTTCTTAGAGAAGTCAGGGTGTGAACAGGAAGTTAAAGCAGGAAGGTCTTCTTTTGGTTCTGAACATGGACCTCAATCAAATAACCTTTTCTATGGTGGTAGAACACTATCACAAGAAATAAATAAATACTGAAGCCCAAATCTATCAATTCTTACTGGAACCTCACACCTTGGTTTGAAACCTCGGTGCCATAAATCAGTTCATGTGATAGAAGGGGCATGATAGATTAGATCACTTCACAATAGTTGGGTTCAGAAAAAATCTTTTCTTGCAGAAAACACATTCTGGTTTGTGTCATTATTTTCATTGACAGGAACCTAAAATGATTTTACTTCGGAATCACGTGAGTGACTACGTGAAGAACCCCACCAGGACGCATGCGTGTCATATCGCTACACGCATTGCGAAACGTCAGACGCGGTGGAAGGACGTTCCTCCGCGGCGGCAGTTTAAAAGCCGCTAATTGCAGGTAAGGGTTTACTCTGCGGTCTTTTTTGTTTCCTTTCCCAACCACAGGCAGGGAAATGGAGAAAACAAAGAAGACAAGGGCTGCGACAAAGCTGGTGAGGGAGGACCGCGGAGTAGCGGGCAGCCAGCAAGAGCAGCCGACGGCACTTGGATCACCCGTAGTGGGATCAGCTGTGCCCGATGCCGCCGCCGCACCGGCCAAATCCACGCGGCCGGGCGGCAAGGCAAAATACAAATCTAACAAGGTCGTGGACTCAGAGGAGTCCGACTTTGAAACACCGCGGGCGGCCAGCGACCGAGAGCGCTGGAGCCGGATGGAGCGGTGTGTGGAGCATTTGCTCCAACCTGACAGACTCCGGGAGATGGAGTCGGGTCACTGTGGGCCCTATGACAAACCCACAGCAGTACCTTTTCAAGGGCTGCATAGTGTTTCCACCTCACCGGAGGGGAGCACTGCGGGTCAGTTCTGGGCTGACCTGGAAGAGGGGTCCGCAGAAGAACAGATAAGTGTGCATGGGGTGCGAGAAAAAGAGAACTTGCTGGACATGGTGGCCAATTTTATACAGCCGGAACAGACTGGGAAAAATCTGGAGCCAAAGCTTGCTGCCAGTATTGACTACATGTCACTAAACCAGTTACAAGACACTGTACTGGACACCACAGGGAGACATCTGGCACCGGGCAATTGCATTTCCCTGAACGTTCCAATTATCAACAACTGTATATGGAAACACATCGGAACAGGGGTCAGGAGTATGGATGTAAAATTACAAAAAGTACTGAAATTACTGACCGCAGGGATAACAGCATTTGTCCGTACAGTGGACGACAGGAATATGTCCCAGGATCAACAAGATGCGCTGGCACTATTCTGTAACACCCAGCATGAAATAAATAAGATCAGGAAAAGTGCCATACAACCCAAACTGAACCCAAAATTTGCGGGACTGTGCAAACCTGGGGCCACAAAACCACCAATTCTCTTGTTCGGTGGCAACCTATCGAAGCAGGTAAAAGAGCTCGATGAGGTAGCCAAAACCTTGGGATTAATAAAAGGAACACCAACAAAAACCCACTACAGCCAAAGACAGCATCCCTACGCACCCACCAGCAGAACTGGTGAAAGCTCGAAGGCACGTTTTTCCAAACATGAGTCTTTTTTAGGCCATGGCCCAGGCCGGCCTTCTTGGAAGATGCAGGGAACTCCAATGCCAACACCAACCAACCCGAAAAACCAGGCACCAGCGCAACAACAGCGGAAGAACTACAAAAATAAGTAAACCTGCCACTGGTAACAATGGAGGTAGGTGGGTCTGGTTCCCTAAAAGATATGGAGAACATGGAGGTTGGGGGGGAGGCTACACTGGTTTTTGAATGCATGGAGCATGCTAACAACCGATACTTACATCTTAAACAGTATCCAAGGATATACAATAGAGTTTATACACAAATACAAACCTCCAGTTCAACATAGACCGAACCGAGTGTTCGTACTCTCTGATAAAGAAAAATCAGAGGCACAAGCTGAACTGGAGCGGCTTTACATAAAAGGGGCAATTGAGATAACCCAACACGAACCATTAGAATTCGTGTCCAATATTTTTACCAAAACCAAAAAAAGATGGTGGTTGTCGCATCATCATAGATCTGACAAAATTGAATACATTTGTACAATATATTCACTTTAAAATGGAAACCTTTGTTACTGCTAAACAATTAATTTCCAAAGGTTACTTCATGGCCAGCATCGATTTAAAAGATGCTTACTATTCAGTACCCATACGAGGTGACCACAGATGTTACTTAAAATTCAACTGGATGGGACAACATGGCAATATAAAGAACTGCCAAATGGGCTATCATCAGCCCCCAGGCTGTTCACGAAAATCTTAAAACCAGCCCTAGCGTTTCTACGGAAACGTAATCACATGGTTATGGCATATTTAGATGACATACTCATAGTGGGCATAACTTTGGAATTGGCCATACAAACTGTAACAGCCACAAAACAGTTATTTGAAAAACTGGGATTTATCATCCATCCAGTTAAATCTAAACTAACACCGTCCACTACTATGGACTATTTGGGATTCACCATTCACTCAGTTCACATGACGGTGACACTACCTAAGGGAAAGGCTAGAGATTTAATAGAGGCTTGCAATAACCTCATTGACATCAGAAATCCATCCATCAGATTGGTAGCAAAGTAATTGGTAAAATGGTGGCTGCTTTCCCAGCCACACAATTTGGACCTCAACATTACCAAAACTTACAGAGAGCAAAAATACAAGCTCTCAAAATCAATGCAGATCACTTTGACAGACCTATGAGACTGCCAATCCAAGCCAAAACGGAACTAAAATGGTGGATAGCCAACCTCTGGCTTTGTTCCAACCCAATCATTGTCAGTAACCCTTCTATGGTACTACAAACCGATGCCAGTGCACTTGGGTGGGGAGCCACCAATACCATCACCAGCTGTGGAGGTAGATGGACAGCACAGGAGGCATCTTTTTTACTCACACTGGGCATAAACTACTTGGAAATGTTGGGTGCATTCCATGGCCTTAAATCATATTGTACTGGGTCATATCACCAAAATGTTAGATTACAAATAGACAATACCACCGTGGTAGCATACATCAACCACATGGGTGGTAACAAATCGATATCATGTGACAATCTCGCTAATTCAATTTGGCAATGGTGCATCCAAAGAGATATTTGGATATCAGCCACTTACCTACCAGGGAGACTAAAATTAGTGGCAGACACCTGGTCACGCAAATTTAATGAAAACACCGAATGGATGTTGAACAAAATGATATTTTCTGATATTACAGCAAAATATGGAACACCAGATATCGATCTATTCGCATCCAGACTAAATAACCAGATACCTAACTATGTTTCATGGGAACCAGACCCTGGGGCAGCAGCAACAGATGCATTTTCGCTGCATTGGGGGAAATTGTTTATCTATGCATTCCCTCCTTTCTGCCTCATCAGTCGGGTATTAAGGAAAATACAACAAGACTCTGCGTCTGGTATTTTGGTAGTACCCGATTGGCCTACACAACCATGGTTCCCAGTTGTGCAAAACATGGTATTAGAACCATGTATTACCATCCCACATAGACCAGACTTGTTGCTACATCCCGTGACAGGGGATAGCCATCCATGCCATAAAAGCTTGAACCTGTTAATTTGTAGAGTTTAAAAACACCACTTCTACAACTGGGACTAACGGACCGAACAGCGAACATTATCTCGGCGGCCCAAAGACAAACAACTAAAAAACAATATCTGGTCTACATCAGGAAGTGGGAAATGTACTGTCATAAGAACAACATCACCAACAGAAACATGAACATCCCGTCTGTTCTGGAATATCTGGCAGGCCTCCACTATGATGAGGGGCTCAGCTACAGTGCCATCAACAGCGCCAGAAGTGCCCTGTCGACTTACCTATGGCAAGGGACAGAGCGTTACACTGTAGGGACTCACCCTCTGGTAACAAAGCTCATGAGGGGAATATTTAATACAAATCCCCCAAAAACCAGGTACTCCCAAATTTGGGATGTAAGCATTGTCCTGAAAACGCTCAGGAACTGGTCTCCAGCATCAACTCTGTCCCTACACAGACTAACTTTGAAAACAGTCATGTTAATGGCACTGGTCATGGCACAGAGGGTTCAGTCACTGCATAAACTCAGACTGGACAACATGACCTCCTCACCTGACGATATTACGTTCCACATCTACGAACTGGTAAAGCAGAACAGACAGGGATCAGCAGGCCTCAATATACAATTCAGGTCATACCCTGCAGATGACCGTCTCTGTATAGTTAGACACCTGTCATTATACATAGAGAAAACAAAAATCCTAAGAGGCAATGAGAAGGGACTGCTGATCAGCTATAAGCAACCTCACAAAAGAGTGACGGTCCAGACCATCTCGAGATGGCTGAAACAGGTGCTGACACAGGCTGGGGTGGATACTAACATTTTTAAATCTCATTCCACCAGGGCTGCAGCTACATCGGCAGCAGTAAAACTGGATGTGCCAATGGACCAAGTCCTCGAAGCAGCAGGATGGTCAGGGGAAAGAACTTTCCAGTTATTTTACAATAAACCAGTGATGAAATCTGGAACATTTGCAGAACATTTTTTAAGTTCTGTAAATTAATTAAACCCATAAGAGGGGTTATAATTTGTGTTAATAAATTTTATGATTTCAATGACGAATCATGTCCAAATTATGTTAACATTATTCCTCCCACAGTCAAGGCAGACGTGATGCATGGACTCGTTTCCACGGCATGAAATCACAGAGCTTTAAAATCTTCACGTAGTCACTTACGTGACTCCGAAGTAAAATAGTAAGATTAAACGAGAACTTACCAGTTTGAAGTTTGATCTGTATTTTATGAGGAGTTACGATGAGGGATTACGTGCCCTCCGCTCCCACCCTGATCATATACTTAACTGGTATCTCTTCTCTAATCTTACTATGTTTAGTCATTACAGTTATCTGTGATTTCACACCGCTGCTTTGAAGAATGACACACATGCGTCCTGGTGGGGTTCTTCATGTAATCCCTCATCGTAACTCCTCATAAAATACAGATCAAATTTCAAACTGGTAAATTCTCGTTTAATCTTACTATTTTGTGCTATTTAACAACACCACACTAAAAAGTGAAAATACTCACCAAGCACCCATCTGACTGATACCAATGTCTCACTATTCAACTATTATACGCTCCACTTTTCTACACTCAAACAGTTCCAACCTAATCGTCTGAAATGAATTGGCCTTAAATGAGAAGGTCACAATTACAGAACTTATCATCAAAAATGTTTAGGTTTAAGTTCAGGGTTATTAGTGTCATATACACTGGGGTACAGTGAAAAGCTTTGTTTTGCATGCTATCCAATCGAGTCATATAACACTATATACATAAAGATAATCAAGCCAGACTAGTACATAAGGTACAGAGTACAGGATATACAGTATTTCTCAGCATTGTAGTGCTGTAGTTTCAGAAACAAAGTCCAATGTCTGCAATTAAGTAGCTGAGAATCAGATTTTACTCTAGTTGATGAAAGTACTGATCAGATGCCTGATAACAGAGAGGAAGAAGCTGTTCCTGAATTTCTTTCAAACTTCTGTATTTTCACCCAACAGGAGTGGGGAGAAAAAGGAATGATCGGGGTGGGAAAGGTTTAGAGTTAAAGCATAGAAACTGTCCCTTTGGCCCACCGGGTCACCACTAACCACCGAACGCAGCGCTGTATAAACTGTGAATAAATTGTTAACTATTCTACCAAGGAATTAATCTAAAATTCTGTCAACACAATAGCTTCCTTTCTTGTTCTGCTGTTCACATACGACTTACACAGTCCCAGTTCTAGTTCAGTTCATTAATCTGCAATTATGAAATATTCAAAAAAGTTAAAGAATTTATTATTTTCACTTAATCCTTAATGTGTTTGCTACTGGAATAAGAAAATATTACTTATGTTTGAAACATTTTCTTATCTTTATTCATAATTTATATGTATAAATATATTTAACTGCCTAACTCAGCAGCGGCTGCATTAGTGTGATGTGGGCTGATGCTTTACCTACAGTCGGTGTGAATGTACCGTTAAGGCAGGGGTCGGCAACCTACGGCCAAAATCATCCGGCCCGCAGGCGTATTTTCTTAGTGACTAGAATGTTGTTCTTGCCTTCAGTGGGACCTTGCCCAGAGTTGGCCCAGTGCTTGGGCAAGGCAGCTCCCCAGGCCGGTTTTGACTGGGATGCTTTTACATTGTGAAGTTCTCTGGGCCTGAGTTATTGATCAGAGTGAACACCCGCTCCTGTGGACACGTCTCACGGTGGAGTCTGTCACAGATGGATTCCACCGCCTGTTGGTCAATAATTGGATCAATCTCCTGAACCAGTGGCTGCTGATCTAACGGCGTGTGTTCTTACCGAACTGAACTCACAGTGGAATGACAGAGCCACTCTGCTGCCAGATTCTAAGTTGTCCCTGCCTTCCCATCTCGTCCTCTTCAGATGCCGATTTCCCAGAGCCCAGGTTAAACGCGGCCGGTCACGGTTAAGTCTGTGAAACCGGCCCCATCAGATTGTGAGCAGGATTAAGGAAAGAAAGGACCATTCCGCCTATTGTAGCGGGTGGCTGTTCATGAGGAGTGTGAGAGAGAGAGAATGGATGAGTGTGGGGCGAAATTTAATTTCCAACAGATGTAAATGATGGGCCCACAAGGGTTGACACTGCAACGTAGCGAGAGTGAGAGCGAGAGTGAGAGCGAGAGTGAGAGTGAGAGCGAGAGTGAGAGTGAGAGTGAGAGCGAGGGTGAGAGTGAGAGCGAGGGTGAGAGTGAGAGCGAGGGTGAGAGTGAGAGCGAGGGTGAGAGTGAGAGCGAGGGTGAGAGTGAGAGCGAGAGTGAGAGTGAGAGCGAGAGTGAGAGCGAGAGTGAGAGCGAGAGTGAGAGCGAGAGTGAGAGCGAGAGTGAGAGAGAGAGTGAGAGTGAGAGTGAGAGCGAGAGTGAGAGCGAGGGTGAGAGTGAGAGTGAGAGCGAGGGTGAGAGTGAGAGCGAGAGTGAGAGCGAGAGTGAGAGTGAGAGCGAGAGTGAGAGTGAGAGTGAGAGTGAGAGTGAGAGTGAGAGTGAGAGCGAGTGTGAGAGCGAGAGTGAGAGCGAGGGTGAGAGTGAGAGTGAGAGTGAGAGAGTGAGAGCGAGAGTGAGAGAGAGTGAGAGTGAGAGTGAGAGCGAGAGTGAGAGTGAGAGTGAGAGTGAGAGTGAGAGTGAGAGTGAGAGTGAGAGTGAGAGTGAGAGCGAGAGTGAGAGTGAGAGTGAGAGCGAGAGTGAGAGCGAGAGTGAGAGCGAGAGTGAGAGTGAGAGAGTGAGAGTGAGAGTGAGAGTGAGAGTGAGAGTGAGAGTGAGAGTGAGAGTGAGAGTGAGAGTGAGAGTGAGAGTGAGAGTGAGGGTGAGAGTGAGAGTGAGAGTGAGAGTGAGAGTGAGAGTGAGAGTGAGAGTGAGAGAGAGAGTGAGAGTGAGAGCGAGGGTGAGAGTGAGAGTGAGAGCGAGTGAGAGCGAGAGTGAGAGTGAGAGTGAGAGCGAGAGTGAGAGTGAGAGCGAGAGTGAGAGTGAGAGTGAGTGAGAGTGAGAGTGAGAGTGAGAGTGAGTGAGAGTGAGAGAGAGAGTGAGAGAGTGAGAGTGAGAGAGAGTGAGTGGGAGAGTGAGGGAGTGACAGAGTGAGTGAGGGAGTGAGTGAGGGTGAGCGAGGGCGCGTGGGCGAGCGTGAGAGTGAGAGTGAGAGCGAGAGTGAGAGCGAGAGTGAGAGCGAGAGTGAGAGTGAGAGTGAGTGAGAGTGAGAGTGAGAGTGAGAGTGAGAGTGAGAGTGAGAGTGAGAGCGAGAGTGAGAGTGAGAGTGAGAGTGAGAGCGAGTGAGAGTGAGGGTGAGAGTGAGAGTGAGAGTGAGAGTGAGGGTGAGAGAGGGTGAGAGTGAGAGTGAGAGTGAGAGTGAGAGTGAGAGTGAGAGTGAGAGAGGGTGAGAGAGGGTGAGAGCGAGAGTGAGAGTGAGAGTGAGAGCGAGGGTGAGAGTGAGAGCGAGAGTGAGAGCGAGATTCTGTTTCAATAGTTTGTTTATTTTCAGCTGAGTTAAAAAAATAAAATACAAATCGACCTGAATGATCACCGCACTTACTGCCAATGTCCAACATACTGCCATTGATAAAGTTACATTACTACACCGCAAGGACTGAACAAATCCAAATATATCACAGAAACTGTAAAAGTTCGTTTGCTGAAGTTCTTACCGGGCACACCAATAACTGCAATGAGCGTATAACTGTCATACCAGTGTCTCAAACTATTAACTATTGCTTAAAGCAATATTCTATCCACTGAACATAGCAGTTAGTTTGAGACACTGGTTTAACAGTTATACGCTCCGAAACATAAAGCAATAAAACACCGTAGCATAAAGCAATAAAACTAACAAAATCATCGTAGTTTTGTACAAATGAACCATAAATACACCTAGTTAATAGTTTTGAAAGCAGTATTTTCTTACCTCGAGAAAGCAAAACTGGAAAATACAGATGAAACGCAGGACCGTATACACACAGCAGCTCAGCTGGCTAGAATGTTTATCGCGAATGACCTTTGACCTGGGCATGCGCAGTTGAAATACCGAACTCGCTTATTCCTCAGTGGCCAATTGGCCTACAAACCCACACGTCTTTGAGACGTGGAAGAAAACTGGAGAATCTAGTGGAAATCCACATAATCACAGGGAGAATGTGAAAATTCCACACATGTTATACCCAAGGTCAGGATCGATACCTGGTCCCTGGTGAGGCAGCAGCTCTAGCATTGTGCCAGTGTGCCACTCTGTTTTTGATTATGTTGGCTGGTTTCCCAAGGCATTGTGAAATGTCAATGGAGTCAATGGTAGGGAGTCTGGGCTGTGTGATGGAAGAGGTATTAGATGTCTTAGTGGGCAAAGAAATAGACCAATCCCCAGGGCCTGATGAGATTTCTAAACTTTCACTGGTCACGAATGAGATGACTGAAGGGCAACAAATGTGGTCCCTTTATTCAGGGAAAAGTGCTGGGATAAGTCAATAATTACAGGCGTGGAAATCTTCTGTTAGAGACGAGGTATTTATTGAAAGAACTATTTAAGGAACCAAATTAATGTGCACTTAGAACGGCAGGGATTGACAAGGATTATTCAGCTTGGATGTATTGATTTAAGATCCTGTATGACTAATTGGAATGAAATTGATGTTGAGGTAATTAATTCTAATAATGAGGATGGTGTAGTTGATGTTGTGTAAATGGATTTCGATGAAGCCTTTGACAAGGCGTCACATGGAGCACTGGACCAAAATGTTTCAGCCCATGGGATCCAAGGCTAGTTGGCTAATTAGATCTAAAATTGAACTTACCTCAGATGATGTTCAATGTGACGCTGTGTGCAATCAGTGGTGTACTGCAGGAATACTCACTTTGTGTTGTGTGCATGAAACTATTTGGATATGTCTGTAGAGTTATGATGAGTAGGTTCGCAGATGACACAGACATTGGTGGAATTGGTAGTGTGGATAGTGTCAGGCTGCAGGACCACAATGACCAGATGGTACGACGGGTGGGGCGATGGCAGAGGGAGTTATTCCTGATAAGTGGTAAATGATGAGCTCTGGGAGGATTGATGAAGGTTGGACAGGCACAATGAATGCTGAAGCTCCAGGGAATATTGAGGAACAGAATACCTTTGCTGTACAAGTCCAAGGATTCCTGACGGTGGCAGCACAGGGAGATAAGGTGATGAAGAAGGCACGAGGGATTCATTTATCTGGCAATGTTTTATAGTTGGGAAGTTATGGTATAACTTCACAAACATTGGTTCATCCACAACTGGAGCAGATATGATACCATTGTTTAAGAGGCATTTAGACAGACAGGTGGGCAGGCAGGAAAGAGAGGGACACGGACCATGAGCAGGCAGATAGGATTAGCGTTCAAGATATCAAACACTCTCTGAATAAACATTTACGCCACAGGTCTCCTTTCACACTCCTCCCTCTCATGTTAAATCTATGCCTAATTCGAGAAAGAGACTATCTATGCTCCTCCTAACCTCATATACATTGTATGTCTAGCAGGTCACCTTTCAGCCTCTCACTCCGGGGAACACAAGCCTAGCCTATCCAATCTCTCCCCAGACTTAAGTCCTCCAATCCAGGCAACAACTTGGCGAATCTCCTCTGAATTCTCTCCAGCAACAAAGTAGAGGCTGAGGACACAAGTCTCAGTGGGTCGGGCTGCATCTACGGAGGCAAACAAATGGTTGAAGTTTCTGGCCGTCACTCTGCAGGAGGGGTTATTACCCGAATTGTCGACTATCTCTCTACATCCTCTGAAGCTGCCTGACCCACTGAGCGCTCCGGGCATTCGCTGTTTTTATCTCAGATTTCCATCGCCGCTGGTGTTTTGCTTTTCAGCTCTGACACGGGGCCCAAGCTTTTGACACACAGGATCCAAGGCCGGAGGATAAGACCAGGGACTGCCACTGGAGTAATGTACATACATCGCATTGTACCCCCCTCTCCTCACACTCTGTAACCCCGCTGCCGTATGCCAACCTGTGGTCCAATCGCTCCTGGGTCAAATCAGGAAGAGAGCTGAGTCCGCCTGTCCGACCTTCATACCTGTTGATAGACAAGTAGATAGAGTGGAAAAGAAGATATGTGGTATGCTTGTCATCATCGGTCAGGGCATTTAGTATAAATCAGGAAATCATGTTGCAGGAAAGCTGTGAAGGCTTTACAGGAAAGCTGTGAAGGCTTTGGAGATGTTTACCAGAATGCTGCCAGGATTAGAGGCTATAAACTCTGAAGAGAGGTTAAACAAATTTGGATTGTTTTCTCTAGATCATTGGAGGTTGAGGGAAAACCTGATAAAATATATAAAATTCTGAGAGGCACAGGTAGCATAGACAATCAGAACCTTTTTTTTCCAAGGTGGAAATGTCAAAGACCAAGGGGCATAGCTTTAAGGTGAGAGAGGGATGTTTAAAGGGGATGTGCGGAACAAGATTTTAAACAGGATGATGGGAGCCTGGAATGTGCTGCCAGTAATGGTGGTGGAGACAGATACGATAGTAGCGTTTTAGACACTATTAGATCTGCACATGGATATGCTGGGAATGGTAGGATATGGAGTGTTTGCAGGGGAGGATTAATTTAATGTAGCATCATGCTCAGCACAGACATTATGAGCCGGAGGGCCTGTTTCAGATCTGTACTGTTCTATATTCTTTGAAGAGGTGTGTTGGTAACAGCAGAAGTTTATTTTGTTTCAGACTACTTGAACTCTGCTGTTTTGGGAAAAAAATACAAATTGAAATTGCAGAGATGATTTAATATTCCGGAGATCACCCATGCTGTCTTTTCATGATTCATCTGCATCCATTATTTGTAAAATATAATTAAGAATCTGAATGGATTTTTTTTCATTTATTCATTCATTCATGACAGAAGGCTTTGATGTAACAGAAACATTTGTTCTTCATGCCCAAGTCATTCAAATGATGGACAATCACTGTTTAAGAAGGAACTGCAGAAGCTGGAAAATCAAATGAGAGCTGAGAAGGGAAGGAGAAAGTAAGGACTACCTGAAATTAGAGAAGTAATTGTTCATACCGCTGGGGTGCAAACTGCCCAAGCGACAAGCTTTACCTCCCCCCTTGACTCCATTCAAGGACCCAAGCAATCTTTCCAGGTGCAGCAGAGGTTCACCTGCATCTCCTCCAACCTCATCTATTGCATCCGCTGCTCTAGGTGTCAGCTGCTATAAATTGGTGAGGCAAAGCGTTGGCTTGACGGTCGCTTTGCCGAACACTTCCGCTCGATTCACAATAATAAACCTGATCTCCTGGTGGCTCAGCACTTCAACTCCCACACCCATTCCGAATTTGACCTTTCTGTCCTCGGCCTCCTCCATGGCCAGAGTGAGAACCACCGTAAATTGGAGGAGCAGCACCTCATATTTTGCTTGGGTAGTTTACACTTGGCAGCGGTATGAACATTGACCTCTAATTTCAGGTAGTCCTTACTTTCTCCTCCCCTCCTCAGCTCTCCCTCAGCCCACTGGCTCAACCTCTTCCTTTCCTCTTCCCACCCCCCCCCCCCCCCACACGGGAGGGCTCAGTCTGAACGAAGGGATTCAGCACGAAACGTTGCCTATTTCCTTCACTCCATAGATGCTGCCTCACCCGCTGAGTTTCTCCAGCATTTTTGTCGATCTACGGTAGACAATCAATTCCTGGTTTTAATTTAGACTAGACTAAGTGGGACCCGTTGGGTCCCATGTTCACACGGGATGGCTGGTCCCCCAACAAAATATTCCACCTCTCCACCAATTCCAATATTAGTGGCCAGAGGGAGGGGGGGGGGGGGGCTTTCTGGAGCACTAGTATGGGTGTGGGCCGAGGGGACAGGTTTCCAGACGGATTCTTGGGCTGGCAGCTCAGTCACTCAGGTCTGGTGGGCTGGCAGCTCAGTCACTCAGGTCTGGTGGGCTGGCAGTTCAGTCACTCAGGGCTTGTGGGCTAGCAGTTGACTCACTCAAGGCTGGTGGGCTGGCAGTTGATTGGCTCACGGTTGGTGGGCTGGCAGTTGATTGACTCATGGCTGGTGGGCTGGCAGTTCACTCACGGCTATTCCTAAGGGCCTGTTTTCACGCTGTATGATTCTACGCCTCCTCCTCTCTCTCTCTCGTTCTCTACTCTCTCTTTCGTCCCTTGTTCATTCTCTCTCCCTCCTTCACGCTCTTGCTCTCTCCATTCCCTTATTCTCTTGTGCCATTCAGTTTTTCTCAGTCTCCATCCCAGCCCACCCACCCTGGTTTACTTCACCTGTCCCTCTGTCCACAACTTAACTCATTTGCTTTCTCACACTTTTCAGCTCTAATGTAAGGTCGTCAAACTGAAACGTCAATGCTTTTCTCTCTGCAGTGATCTCTTCCTGTCTACCGTATCTGTCTCTCATACTTTTGCAAACTTCTACTAGGTTTCCCCTCAGCCACCAATGCTCCAGAGAAAACAATCCACATTTGTTCAACTCTCCTTATACCTAATACCCTCTAATCCAGGCAGCATCCGACAAACTTCTTCTGCATCCTTTCTAAAGCCTCCACATTCTTCCAGAACTGGGCCGACCAGAAATATACACAATACTCCAAATGCCGTTGAACCAAGGTTCTATAAAGATGCAACATGATTTCCTGACTGTTTTGCTACTTTCAAGAAGTTATGGGCTTGCACTTCTTTAAATCAATGCTGTTAACAGTTCTACCTTTTAACTTTCCCCTTACATTTGACCTACCAAGGTGCAGCACCTCACACTTGCCCGGATTAATCTCCATCTACCATTTTTTCCACCTAGATTTGTAAAGGATCTACATCCAGTTCTATCTGTCTTCTCCAGTCTGCAGCTTCACCAATAGTTGCATCATCTACAATCTTACTAACCAGTCCATCTATAATTTTATCCAAGAATTTAATATATATCATAATCAACACATTTACATGCATGGATTCGTGCAGAACATCACCAGTCACAGACCTCCAGCCAAAGTGACAACCATGCAGCATTACCCTGTTTTCTATGGGTACGCCAGTTCTGAATCCAAATGGCCAAGCACGGGCGGCATGGTGGCACAGCGGTAGAGTTCTTGCTTTACAACGCCGGAGACCTGGGTTCGATCCTGACTACGGGTGCTGTCTGTATCGAGTTTGTACCTGCGTGGGTTTTCTTTGGGATTCTGGTTTCCTCCCACACTCCAAGATGCACAGGTTTGTTGGTTAATTGGCTTGGTAAAATTGTAGATTGTTCCTAGTGTATTTAGGGTAGCTGGTCAGCGCTGACTCGGTGGGCTGGAGGGCCTATTTCCGTGCTGTATCTCTAAAACGAAAGCTAAACGTTACCATTGATCCTGTGTACCTTAATTATCTGGATCAGTTTACAATAATTGAGCTCATCTAATGCCCTACTAGAGTCCACTGTCCTACCTTCATCAGTCACCTTCTCACAAAACATAATCAAGTTATAACCTGCCGCAGATAAAACCATGCTGAATGTTTCTAGTTCACCCATTCACTTTCAATAGGGTCACGCTGCACCCAAGTGACTCTGTGCTGAATATCCTTGTAACACTATGTACAAATCTTACATCTTTCTCAGACCCCCTCCAGTGAGTGACATTGTCAATTAGATGTGATGAAATTTACGCAGCAGACACCTGTCCTCTGGAATCTGACCCAATGTGACTCCAAACTCAGTGCCCATTTATCCTGATAGCTTTCACAGAGTGTAAACTGTTTGTCTCATTGCCAGGGCTCCTCGCGAACACAGATCCAGAGCTGGGAGTTAGTTTGCTGGGAACACAGGCGAGCTGGGCTGCTTCACAATGAAAATGATAACTCTGAGCAACTCCTAATTAATACCTTGAGGAAAGTGACGTCTGAAATGTTTTCATTTCACCCCACGGCAACAAGCTTTAAATTTCCAGTACCGTATGATCCCGTCACTCTGCTGAGAATCCACAGCACTGAGCTGTCAGGAGTGACTTTGTGCCTTTTCATTCTCCTCCAGTTTGGAGCTCCACTGATCTACATTGGAGAGTCGATCCACCCTTGTGAAAAAACGAGTGTCGAGGCACAGGAGCCCATCTCAATGGGGCTAATACTGCATTAGGTGTGGGTAGGTGGGGAATACATGACAAGTTCAAGTTCAAGTTCAAGTGAGTTTATTGTCATGTGTCCCTGATCGGACAATGAAATTCTTGCTTTGCTTCAGCACAACAGAACATAGTAGGCATTGACTACAAAACACATGAATAAATAAACTGGTAAGGGGTATGGGGTGAGGAATACAGGTCCAGGGATGTGAGGGTGAAGAATACATGTCCAGGGATGTGAAAAAAAACTGCTGATGGAATTCAATGGGTCTGGCAACATTTGTGAAGGCAATAGACAGATGTTATTTTGGGTCGGGTGCCTTCTTCAGACTGGTCAGCATGGGATGGGCCAAACTGCCTGTTTCTATGCTGCACATTTCTATGATTCTCGGATTTCAGGAACCTGCACACAAACACACAGAGATAGACATGCAAACACAGTCTCATGTACCTACACAAACACAGTGACACACACAAACCATCACACATTTCACACACCTGAAAGCAAGCACACACAGACAAACACAGTAACACATACACAACACACATACACATACTGTCGCATACACTAGCACAAACTACCACCAACTGGGTTCCACAGAGCAGGGTTTTGCAATCCTGCGATTTTGCAATCACTGTGTAGAAACATGAAAAGCAAGTTTCAGTCAGTCAAGTATTTATTGTCAAATGCACTACGGTGAGGTACAGGTACAATGAAAATCTTGTTTGCAGCAGCATCACAGGCACGCACATAGGCACAGACAGCACCCAGGCACATAAACTATACATCAAGCATACAAAAAAATATCCGAGACGGCAAAAAGAAAATGAGTGCAAAAAAACCCTGTCATTTGTGTAAAAATATACAATTAGGAAACAAGTTCATGATAACGTAAGGGGTGGTCTGCAGCATTCTGTTGCCATGGTGAAATTAGGGTTGTGAAGATCAGTTCAAGAATTTGATGGCTGCAGCAAAGTACAGTAGTTGCTCCTGAACCTGGTGGTGTGGGACTTCAGGCTTCTGTACCACCTGCTTGACGATAGAAGATAATCCAAACATTAGCTATTTGTGGAGATAAGCTTTAGACTATGGGAGAGTGTTGAAGGTCCAGTCAGTTGGATGGAAAAATGGCATTTGAGGGTTGGTATGTCCAACAAGACAAGGGGCTCCGTGATCTGTGAGGGATCTACGTCCCTGGATCCTTAAAGGAGGACAGCTAAATAAGATGTTAAAACAGTAAGTGGGATACGTTCTTTATTAGCTGAGGTAGAGGATACAAGAGCAGATAAGCTGTGCTTCTACGTTACCCAACACAAGTGAGGCCACAATGTGAGCAATGAGCAGAGTTCTGGTCACTCCGCCACAGTGAAGTGTGATTGAACTGGAAAGGTGATCTCTTTTGAAGGTGAAGAGAGACAACTGAAGGGTATAAAATTAAAGGGAGGGGGGGGGGAGGGGGGGTTGAAGGTTTGAGTAAACAGGATGGAAGGCTCTGAGGTGTGTTGCAGATCAGAATGACCAAGGGGTATTGGTACACGATTCCCTGAAAGTGCTGATTCAGGTGGACAATGTGGTGAAGAAGGCATTTGGAATGCTTGCCTTCATCGGTCAGGAGTACAGGAGCTGGGAAGCCATGTCACAACTGTACAAGACGTCGATGAGACCACATTTGGCGTACTGTGCACAATTCTCTTTGCCCTGCTATAGGAAGGATGTCATGACATTAGAAAGGGTGCAGAAGAGATTTATGGGGATGTTACTGGGTCTAGAATGTAGACGGAAAGGTTGAATCAGATGGTTCCTTTATCCTGGGGCATAGAGGTCAAGGTGTGAATTTATTGAGGTTTATAACATCATGTGGGGTTTTGATAAAATGGACGATCATGGTCCTTTCTCAGGGAAGTTTAAAACTGGAGGGCGTGTTTTGGTGAGATGAGAAGATTGAAACAGTTCAGGAGCAGCATGTTCCAGTGAGGTGGAAGGATAAGGATGGCAAGGCAAGGCAAGGCAAGGGAACTTTGAATGACCAAAGAGGTTGTAAATTCGGCTACAAAGGAAAAGGAAACTTCTGTTTGGTTTAGAAAGATGAAATCACACATCACCTTTGGGGTATAAAATTCAAGCAAGAAATTACAGTAGAAGGCAATTAGAAGGGTCAAAAGGGGGCACAAAATGTCACTAACAAGTCATACCTTGAGGAGACTTTGCAGTGGAGTGGACAAAATGTGTAGGAATGTCACAAACAAGTTGGATTAAAGAAAATCCTATGTTTTTTATATGTACATTAAAAATAATAGGCTAACCTAGGAAATGATAGAATTTCTCAATGATAAAGGTAGGACTTTATGCTTGTAGTTGGAGGATGTAGGCAAGGTACTCAATGAGTATTTTGCATATACCTGTATATTCTTTGGGGAGAAGGAAATGGAAGACAGTGAGATCAATGTGGGGAATACTAATATGCCAGGGAAGTTTGAGATTAACAAAAGGATGGCGTTGGAGCTTTTAATCCATTAATGTGAATAGTTCCCCAGGCCTGTGGGATGCAAATGCAGCGGCCTTGAAAAATATTTGTGTATCTTCCTTAACCACAGGCAAGGTCCTGGAGAGTAGCCAATGGTTTTTTTTTTTTTTTAAGAAGGGAAGTAGAGGTAATTTAGGAAATTATAGACCAGTGAGCCTCACATTGGTGCTTGGGAAATTATTGGAGAGATTCTTCAGGATAGATTTACTCTCATTTGGCAGAGAATGGACAAATTAAGGATAGTCAGCATAGTTTTGTCTGTTACAAGTCATGTCTTACGGAATTGATTGAGTTTTTTTAGTAAATTTGCAGATTACACCAAATGTGATGGAGTTGCGAAGAGTGAGGAAGGCTGACAAAGTATACAGCCCGATATAGATTAGCTACAGAAATGGGCGGAAAAATGGCAGATTGAGTTTAATTACATTTATTTCAAGCAACTGTGAGGTGTTGCACAATGGGAGGCTGAATGTAAAGGGAAAATATTTAATTAGTGGCATGACCCTTAACAACACTGATGTACGAAGCGATCTTGGGGTCTAAGTACACATGCCCCTGAAAGTATCCTTACAAGTAGATAGAGTGGTAAAGAAGGCATAAGATAAGCTTGCCTTCATCAGTCGGGGCATTGAGCCTGAGAGTTAGGAAGTCATGATACAGCTCTCTAAGACAATGGTTAGGCTGCATTTGGGGTATTCCAGTTGAACAAAATTTAATTTAGAAGAGATGATCTGCTGGAGTTCAAAAGTATGAGTGGATTTGAAGGTATTTAGGCTAATTATTTCCTATGGAAAAAGCATTAATACATAAGCAACACAGATACAATATCACAGCAGCCATAGGTTCAACCTGGTACGAGTAGCCTCTTAAATCGGATGGTAAGATAGGAGTGGAGAGCTTCAGAGCTGTAATGGAATCAGAGGTGACATAAGGCAAGTCAAGTCAAGTCAAGTTTATTCGTCACATACACATACGAGATGTGCAGTGAAATGAAAAGTGGCAATGCTCGCGGACTTTGTGCAAAAAGACAAACAAACAAACAACAAGCAAACAACAGTTGGGTCTATGGTTATATGGTTCAAGTGAAGAAACTGAGTTTGTTCTTGGAACAGAAGCTGTGAAGAGACCTGATGAAGGAATTTATATTTACAAACAAGGCTGTGCTTTGGAATGCAGTTAGATTTTTTTTTATGACTTTAGGAATCATATTAAAAATAATGTTTCACAGTATGATTCATTTTTAATTGTTCCAACCATTTACAGTATCAATATGTGTAAATACTCACAGTGGTCAATCTTACACAACCAAGATCCTTTTAAATGTGTTTTTGTAAGATGAAAGCACCATCCAGCTCTGAGTGATTATCCTAATCACAGCTCTCCTTATGAAATGGTTACATTTCTAACCACTCGATCCAATCAACTGTGGTTAATCATACCCAAACCACATTCACAGGGTGGTAAATCTCGCACAAACCAATTCCCACCCAGATGGTTACATTTATTTAAGCAATATTCTATAAATTGTAGTTAATCTCAAACAAACTACCCCACACAGCGTGGTTAATCTCACACAAACAAAATCAGAAAGTTGGCATTACTTCCCATAAACCACCCACTGTACAGTGTGATTGATCTCACACTATCAGCTCTGTGCAAAGTTTTAGACATACAAGTCTTGCCAGAATTGTTAAATGTGTGTATATTGCCCACACGGAATAGTTAGCTTTAGACTCCCACTCACAGTGGTCAATCTCACTTTAACGAGGCCTTGTACTGAATGAGTAATCACACACAAACTCCTTCCTGTGAATTAAAGTCATTGATTTATATAGCATGGAAATAGACTCTTCAGCCCGACTCATCCATGCCAACCAAAATGCCTGACTAGCTAGTCCCATTTGCTTGCGTTTGGCCCACAACCCTCTAAATGTTTCGTATCCATGTTCCTGTCCAAATGTCTATTAAATGTTATTATTGTACCTGCCTCATTCAATGCCTCCTGCATTTTTCTCTTTGAAGCACAGGAGAATGAGGAATGTCATTATTGGCGTATGCAAGACCATGAGGGGCACGGATAAAGTCATCCAGTCTTTTTTCGGGGCAGAGGATTCTAAACTAGAAGGCATAGGCTAAAGGTGAGAAGGGGGAGATTTAAGAGGGACTTCAGAGGCAACTTCTTCATTCAGAAGGGAGTCCATATCTGAATGAACTGCCAGAGGAAGTTATAGAAGTGGATACAATTACGACCTTTAAAAGACAGATATATGAATTAAAATGTTTATAATGAGCCAAATGCAGGCAAATGGGACAAGCCAAGGATGCCACTTTGGTGGCTCTAGAAATCGTGGACGCATTGGTGATCATTTTCCAATGTTCTGCAGATTCAGGATCAGTTCCTATGGGTTGGAGGGTAGCTAATATTATCCCACTTTTTAAGAAAGGCGCGAGAGAGAAAACAGGGAATCATAGACCAGTTAGCCTGACATCAGTGGTGGGGAAGATGCTGAAGTCAATCATAAAAGATGAAATAGTGGCACGTTTGGGTAGCAGTAACAGGATCGGTCTGAGTCAGCATGGATTTACGCAGGGGAAATCATGCTTGAGTAATCTTCCCATATCCTGGGACTGAAGGCTGATAAATCCCCAGGGCCTGATGGTCTGCATTAAGGAAGTGGCTCCAGAAATCGTGGATGCATTGGTGATAATTTTTTGAGGATGTTACTAGGAAAATGGACAAGGGAGAGCCAGTGGATGTAGTGTACCTGGACTTTCAGAAAGCATTTGATAAGATCCCACATAGGAGATTAGTGGGCAAAATTTGGGCACGTGGTATTGGGGATAGAGTATTGACATAGATAGAAAATTGGTAGGCAGACAGGAAACAAAGAGTAGGGATTAATGGATCCCTTTCAGAATGGCAGGCAGTGATTAGTGGGGTTTAAGAAGGAACTGCAGATGCTGGAAAATCGAAGGTAGACAAAAGTGCTGGAGAAACTCAGCGGGTGCAGCAGCATCTATGGAGCGAAGGAAATAGGCAACGTTTTGGGCCGTCAGCCGATCATGCATAGTTGGGGGCTGGAATATTGTGTTGGGGGACCAGGCCTCCCGTGTGACAAAGGGACCCAATGGGTCCCACTTAGTCCAGTATTTTTCTAAAATTGAACAGGTATATAGATAGGAAAGAATTCTAGCATTTGTGCCAAATGCAGGCAAATATAGATTTATTACTATAGATTTTTTTTTTTTGGCATACACTGTTTTAATCAGGTTAATTTTGAGGTCCGAAAGATCATACCAGAAATTTTTGGAAAGAACCAGTTATGGTATTTTTATAGCCATTCACAGATTGGTGAAATATTTATAGTTTTTGATACTATAATCGAGTTGGGCTGGTGCCTCTTTCTGTGCTGTATAATTCTATGAATCTATGACATTATGATTAATATTGTACTCAGCATATGTTTGGGTACCCTTATTTGAACATGATCCTTTAAATTGTTAATCATCTTATCCAAACAATTCCACATACAGAAGTTAATTTTACACAGACTCTTCAGATCTCCCATAAATAAAAGACTAAATTCATTAATCTTGCACAAAGTTATTAATTTTACACAAACCACTGCTCAAACAAAGTGGTTACCACAACACAGACAATTCTTGGACCAAAATTGTTAATCAAGATCCCACAGAGTTTTATTAATCTTACACAAACTACGTATTCTCTGCAGGGCGACATTCTTGCACATTCTGTAGGGGGACACTGAAATTCCCAACCAAATTGGCAATTGAGTTGTTAGATGTTTTTTATGGACATAAAAGTGCCCGGATCACCAGGATCTGGTGAGATGGTGAGATGTATCCCAGACTCCCATGGGAGTTAAGGGAGAAGATGGCTGAGGCCCTGAAAAAATGTTCACATTTTCACCAGCCATCGATGAGGTGTATGTGACAGATGCTGTATCTTTATTCAAGTAAGCTACCAAGGATATAAAAGCTAACACCAGAATGATGAATCCTACATGAATGGTTGGGAAATCAATGGAAAAAGTACTGGGGGATTGGATTTGTCCGCAATTGAAGAGGCAAGGATTGGTCAAGGATATAAACAGCATAGATGCGTAAAGGGGTGAACTAATGGGACTAATTTTCAGAGAGATGATCGTTTATTGATGATGGTGCAAATGAACCCAGCAGGTCAAACACTATCCTGGGGAGGTAAAAGGATGATCGATACTTCGGCTCGGCACCCTGCATCAGAACATGGGTGTGATGGCTGCATGAATGAAATCATCTATAAGCCATGTAATCCGGGGTAATTTGGTGAATTGATCCAGAATTGGAGGCAGAGAATAATGTGAGGAGGTTGTTTTTTAGAACACAGTGTTCAGTATTGGGACTCGTACATCAATAAACTGGATTTGAAGTAGGAGGTAAGACTAATAGGTTTACAGTTGCCATGAAAATTGGTGGTGTTGTTGGGAATGAGGAGGAAGGTTTGAGGCTACATGATGACACTGATAGGCAGGACGAAGGCAGATGGAATTTATCCTGATTAATTTGGAGGTGATGCACTTAGGGATACAAATAAAGTGATGACATACAATCTGAATGGCGAAAATATTGTTCCAAAATATTGAGGACTGTGATGTGCTTGTCCAAGATTCTCTGAAGCTGCAGCACAGGTGGATAGGTGGTGAAGAAAGCACTGGTTACTTCACACATGCAGTTCTGGTCATTAGACTACAGGAACATTTTGACTGCACTGGAGAGGGTGCGGAGTAGATTCACCAGGGCATTGCCTTGTAGTTTCAGTTATGAGGAGAGACTGGAGTTTTTTTTCTTGAAGCAGAGGGGATCTGATCGAGATGTACAGAATTATGAGGGGCAGGCGGAGGGTAGATGGTAGGAAACTTTTCCTTTGTGGAAAACCCCCCTCTAAAGCTCTCCCAGAGGAGGTTGGAATCCGGAACACACTGCCTGAGTGGGTGGTGGAGGCAGACACTCTCATCTCTAAGATGTCAATGAATCAGGTGGCATGGAAGCAGGCGCATTGAACTCCATGTCCATGCCATAGATAGCGGAGTCATGGGATATGGGGAGAAGGCAGGAACGTGGTACTGATTGTGGATGATCAGCTATGATCACAATGAATGGCGGTGCTGGCTCGAAGGGCCGAATGACCTACACCTACACCTATTGTTTATTGTCTATTGTCATCTATCAAGTATCAATCTATACTCATCCCATTTACCAGCACCAGGTCCACTGACTTCCCTGTCTTGGTGATTCAAGTGCTCATCCAGAGATTTCTTAAATGTTGTGACAGTCTCTGCCTCTGGAATCCCGTCAGGTAGTGCATTCCAGATACCAATAACCCCTGGGGTTGTGGAGAAAATACTCAAAAGTTACTTTATAAACCTCCCATGCCTTTCCCTAAACCTATGCTCTCTAGTTACGGTCATTTCTTCTATAGAAAATTGTTGCTGACTATCCACTATATCTCCCATCAAGGATTCCCACAATCTGGGCCATGCCCTCTTCTCATCGGGCAGGTGCTACAGAAGCCTAATGTCCCACATCACCAGGTTCAGGAGCAGCTACTTTTCTACAACCACCAGGTTCTTGAACCAACCTGCACAACCCAAACCCTACCTCAGCAACGGAACACTACAGACCACCTAGGATAGACACAAAAAGGAATGGGTGACATTTCGGGTTGAGACCCTTCATCAGAAGAAGACCTGTCTTCCGTCTGAAGAATGGCCTTGACCCGAAACGTCACCCATTCCTTCTCTCCAGAGATGCTGTCTGTCCCGCTGAGTTACTCCAGCTTTTTGTGTCTGTCTTCGGTTTAAACCAGCATCTGCAGTTCCTTCTTACACACCACAGACCACCTCTTGAACTACCATAGACTGTTTTCCTATTGTGTTTTACATTCATGTCTTGTTTGTTGCACTGACATGTAGAATATTAATATAATTTATGTTTAGTGTGCTATCTGAGTCTGTAAAGGCAATTTCAAATCTTTACATTGTCATCACTACCGCATTCGGAGAGGAGTTCCGACCGTCGGCCTGTGGCCAATAACATTGTGACGCCCCGGTCTCCGGTAGGAAGCGGCCGATTCGGGAATTCCAACCCGCGGAGTGTCCGTCCGTCCCGACGCCGGAGTTTCGAGCATCCCGACGAGAGGGCCTGTACATCGGGCGGTCCATAACGGCGACTGCGGAAGGTGCTTTCCGCCACAATGTTGCTTCCACTGTGGTGGATGTTCATGTTGTATTCTATTGTATGTTGTGCTCTTTTTTTATTGTATGGATGCATGGCAAGTGAAATTCCACTGTACCTTAACTGGTGGTGCATGTGGCAATAAATGTGAACTTGAACTTGAACGCAGGCAGGGGGGAGTGAAACAAATTTACGCAGTTGACGATAAAAACAAATCTTCCAGTCATTATTTCCAGTTTCATTGATTTTAATTGTTGGATGTACAAGATCCTCTTTATTTTTATATAAATTGGAGCTTTCCGTTCCTACCATCTGAACGGATAAAAAACTATATTACTTCTCTCTTGCTTGCTCCAGTCGATCTAACAACTCCCTGTGGTTTTGCTAGCCTCTTCCGATGTATGTCACGCCCATCTACCTATCAAAATCCCTCCCCCAAGCGTACAAAATAATTCTGCAAGAAATATTTAGACAAAATAATAAAATATGCTAACAGTAACTAGTTTAAGCAAGAATGGCTCCTACAGTCTATGTCTCTGTAATGTTGCTATAAGCAAGATTTTCATTGTACCTGTTCCTCATTGTACTTGTGTACATGACAATAAATTCAACTTGACGATCCCGCTAATAAATTAAGTGCCAAAGGAGATCATGAACTGTTATTAACAAGTTGGATTAAATAATTTGTTTGAACCTTTTAATCGTGCATCAAAAACAAAAGGGTAACCAAGGAGAACGCAGACCGCTCAAGGATAAACATTGGGAATTTATGCTTGGAGTCAGAGGATGTGGGCGAGGCACTAAATAAGTTTTACATCTGTATTCACAAAGGAGAAGGACATGGAGAACAGTAAGATTAGTGTGGGGAATACTAATGTGCTTGGACAGTTTGAGATCAAGTAGGAGATGGTGATGCGGCTCTTGCAGAACTTTAAGGTGAATAAATCCCCAAGGTCTGATGGGATCTATCCGGGTTATTGAGAGAGGTGAGGACATGACAAAGATCTTTGTATCTTCTCTGGTCACAGACAAGGTCCTGGAGGACTAGAAAATATCCGATGTTGTTCATTGTTTAAGAAGGGAAGTACAGATAATGCAGGAAATGTATAGGATGAGACTAACATCAAAGACGGGGAAGCTATTGAAGATGATTCTTTGGGACAGGATTTACTCTCAGGCAGGTCATGTCTTTTTGATTGTTTTTTGAGAAGGTGATGAACGTGATCAATGAGGGTAGGGCAGTGGATGTTGTCAAAATGGATTGTAATAAGCGATTTGGTTGCCTCCTACACAGAGAGGCGACTTTTTCCATGTCGCCTCCCTCGTGGCCTAACAGCATGGATTGGAGCAGCTTTTCCCGGAGTCGGGCCCGGAACATTGGCAGCAGGCGCAGCGTGGAATTTCCATCGCAGAGCGGGCGAACCCCTGCCGGGGGCTGCCAGAGAGGAGTGCTCCGAATGCTGGCCTGGTGACTTTGCCATCATGGGGCTGTAGTCTGCGGAACTTCCAGCCACGGGCGTGGCATGGACTTACCATCACTCTGACCGCCGGCCTGCGGCCTATAACATCCTGGAGCTGCGGTCTCCGGTTGGAAAGTGCCGATTCGGGACCTCCAGGCCGTGGAGTGTGTTCGACCATCCCGATGTCGGAGTTTCAATCATCCCGACGAGAGGGCCTGTACATCAGGCCGTCCGTAGCGGTGACTACAGAGGGTTTATGGCCCCGACCATGGGTAAACAAGGAGAAGGACTGACTGAACTTTGTGCCTTCCACCACGGTGAAGAATGCTGTGGTGGATGTTTGTGTTAAATTTTATCGTGTATTGAGTGTTCTTTTTAAGTGTATCACTGCTGGCAAATTCATTTCACTGCACCCTCTGGTGCATGTGACGAATAAAATTGACTTTGACCTTTGACTTTGTCTGTGACTTTAAGGAGAGTTGGGACAAACTTGTAATACTTTCTTTGGAGCATTGGATACTGAGGGAATATCTGATACAAGTATATAAAAATATAAGAAACATAGATGGGGTAACAGTCGAACCTTTTTCCCCAGGGTGAAAATGTCAAAGGCTAGAGGGCATAGCTTTAAGGTGAAAGGAGTGAAGTGTAAAGATGTGCAGTGCAAGATTTTTTACAGAGTAATGAGTGCCTGGACTGCACTATCAGGGGTAGTAATGGAGGCAGATACAATAGTAACATTTAAGATGGGCACATGGATAAGTAATAAAATGGAGGAATATGGATTACATGCTGACAGAGAAGATTAGTTTAATTTAGCATCATGTCATAATTTAGCATCATTTACAGTCATTCTGTGCTGAACAGTCTATTCCTGTTCTGTGTTTATGTTTGATGATTTAATTGTTGCGAGTCTACAGCATCAGATTATGACGCAGTTTAGGTTAGAGATCTCACCTTTCCAATCTGATCATGAGCAGATTTTAAATATGAACCAAGATCTCTCTCATACTCCTTTCTCTGTTCTCTGTTAACCTGTGTTGTTGTTACATCAGCAACGATACAAAGATTAGCCTGTCTGATGTAACTTTCTCAATTTGTTGTGTGTTCTGAAGCTGCTGCTGTTATACAGATCAAGCAGTTTGTGGAACAAACTGTACAAAGCAACAGCACTTCTGTCAACCATTTCTCAGCGCTCACTTCTTCAACCGGCAGCAGCTGAATCTGATCTAAATGTTACTAATGCAAAGCAGTTGGATCTTCAGTTTAAAGGTCAATCCCAATAATTGGCTCCTTTATAGCACGAACTGCTGCACTGATTCCACATTGGAAACACTTGTGCTTCAGTACCGTGGGTTCAGGCCCCACTCACTCTATGTGGGTGTAATCTGGGCTGGTGAACCCACGGGCTTCCTTAACCCAGGACCATCATAGCAGAAAATCTGGTCTTCCTGGTTGTGGGAGCTTGTTGCACACAGGCAGGCTGCCAGCAGAATCGTAGGCCGAGCATACTTCGCCAGCTGTGAGGTGGATGGGACGATCTATGATCAGAAACAGCTGCCTGACTTTTGCTCAAAGCGCCAAACAGCCATTGTTAACTCCAGGACATTGGCCAGTTGTCCAAACGCAGCCTCTGACATAACAACAAAAGAAGACCCTCTGCTGAGAGTGATGCAGATTTTCAAGTTCACTGAACAAAGGAAAACTGACAGAGAACAAAGAGCAGCGCTGTAATTTGGAATCTGTTCCAACGAGGTTAGTCACAGAGTCAGAAATGAACAAACGAGTCTTCTACTGAATGAGAAATATATTGGCAAAGATTTGTAGCTGTGGATCAAACAAGTGTCACATCACCCCTGAATGGTGAGGGACATGGGAGAATTTGGAGCCTTCACTGAGAGGCTGATCACATTTCACTCTCCACACCCAGGGGCTCAGCCACAACTTGCTGACAACTCAGGGTACTGACAGTTCTCCACATTAGAATGCAAGTCACTCCTCAGGTACTGAGCAAGAACCACCGTGACCACGGCTTCACATCAAAACAAGGGTGTCAAATCAATGAGTTCTCCATGCAATGTTCAGTGGGCTGCTTCGCGGCCCTGCGTATGATTTTCATCTTGTTGAAGACTTGTTAAAAGCCCTGAATCTCCTGCTATTCGGATGCTGACAAAATGCCAGGCAGCCAGAGCATCAAATGATCGTTTCTGAGTTAATGAGCCTCACACTGAACATTTCGGCAGATGATCCTATCAGCCTGATAATGTCATCGCGCTATCAAATTAGCTCAGTGAATGACAGAAGAGATTAAATGGTAAGGATCCTGTGGTTCTCAGAGCCACACACCAGGGGAACAGGCTCTTCAGCCCACCATGTCTGTGATGACCATCAAGAAGCCATCTACATTCACCCTCTTTACCCACATTGCTCCATTGCCTTTTATGTCTTAGTGATTCCAGTGCTTATTACATACTTTTGTTACATGGTCTTCCCTACGTCCATCGCAGGCACAAGCCTACCCATTATCAAAACATGTATTCAAGGTACTGCCTCCAGAAGGCTGCGTCTGTCATCAAGGTCCCCACCATCCAGCCATTCCCTCTTCTCGTTGATGCCCTTGGTCAGGATGTACGGAAGCCTGAAGTCCCACAACACCAGGTCCAGGAACAGTTGCTTTCCTACAACCATCAGGTTCTTGAACTGACCTGAACAACCCAATCCTACCTTGGCAACGGATTAGAATGGACCACCTCTTGCACTACCATGGGCTTGTTTTCAAATTGTGTTTTGAACTAATATCTTGTTGTTTTCTTTTTACTATCATGTAGAATTTATGTGTAATTTATATATAATTTATATTTTTGTTTGTCTGAGTGATGATGCTGCAACTTAGTAAGTACCCTCACCTTACTGTACTTGTAAATATGATATTTAACGGATCAATTTGAAGTGCTGTGAGTCTCTGCCTCCACCACCTCTTCAAAGTGCATTTCCGACTACAATCACTCTTTGGGTGAGAGTGTTCCTTTTCACATTTCCCTTTAAACCTCTCCACTCTTACACTGAATCAACATCCCCTGGCTTTAAATAACTCTGCCGAGGAAAAGTGTCCTACCACCCATTCTATCTGTTCACCTCAACATTTTATACACTTCGATCAGGTCCCTCTACAGCCTCCTTTGCTCCAGGGAAAACAAACCCTGCCTCATGTCTCTACTCATAATGAAAACCCTACATCCAGGTGAATCTCCTCTGCACCCTCTCCACACAGTCACATCCTTCCCATAATGTGAAGACCAGAACAGCATACAATACATCAGCCATGGCCCAATCAATATTTTAAGTTGTAGCATGATATCCTTGCTCCTATAATCTATGTCCCACCCAATGAAGGTCAGTATCCCATAGGACTGCATAGCCACCTCAACTACCTGTACTGCGACCTTCAGGCATCCTTGGTCTTGGAATTCCGACAGGTTTGGCGTTTCCTTTTCCACTCTTCCCTGCTCTCTCCTCAGAATCACAGGGGCCCTGTTTTCCTCACTTCCTTTAGACTCACTAGAATCTCAATTGCCATGTTCCCTTTAAATCCATCAGATTCACTTAAAAATCAAAAATAACATAACAAAAGAGTAAATCTAAAATGTGTTGGGCTGTTAAAACAATAGGATGGAATGGTTTGAAAGATCTGGCAGTCTGCTACCATTAGAGTGTAAGAAGGGCCTGTTTCCTTTATCATCGTTACTTTTTTGCATATCTTTCATTCAATGTTCTTTATCTCTCCCCATTAATTCCCGGGATGGCGGGACAGTCATATGAGGAAAGAATGGAGCGACTGGGCTTGTATGCACTGGAATTTAGAAGGATGAGAGGGATCTTATTGAAACATAAGATTATTAAGGGATTGGACACGCTGGAGGTAGGAAACATGTTCCTGATGTTGGGGCAGTCCAGAACCAGGGGCCACAGTTTAAGAATAAGGGGTAGGCCATTTAGAACGGAGATGAGAAAAAACATTTCCATTCAGAGAGTTGTGAATCTGTGGAATTCTCTGCCTCAGAAGGCAGTGGAGGCCAATTCTCTGGATGCTTTCAAGAGAAAGTTAGATAGAGCTCTTAAAGATAGCGGAGTCAAGGGAATAGGGGAGAAGGCAGGAACAGGGTACTGATTGTGGATGATCAGTCATGATCACAGTGAATGGCGGTGCAGACTCAAAGGGCAAAATGGACTACTCATGCACCTATTGCCTATTGTCTATTATCACCATCTATATCTCTCATTTCACTTATGCCTAACCAGTCTGGAAAGGGTCTTGACCCTGAAACGTCACCAATTTCTTCTCTCCAGAGATGCTGCCTGTCCTGCTGAGTGACTCCAGCTTTTTGTGTTATTATTGGAGTTCAGCTACACCTGTCTTATCCTTGCTGCCCTTCTTTATCCTTGCATTCCAGTCAACACACCATACAATCATCTTACCCATGTCCACTGACGATTTAAAAATCCCTGTCAGGTTCATGTCCCCAGCAATCTCCTCCCTTGCTTCCCAAAACAGCCCATGTGATACATCTCAGATCACTCTGGGGGTTTATCCACCTTCAAGCACACTAAAGCAGCCAATACATCCTCCTTTCCAAAGTTCACCTGCCTTAGAATATCCTCGTCCCCCTCCCTGAAATTTACAACCAAACTATCGTTCTTGGTGAATACAAATGAAAACTACTCACTGAAGACCTTACCCATATCTTCCGGTCCATGCACAGATTGCCTCTTTGGTTTGAATGGTCCTAAAACCTATCCTAGTATCTCTCCTACTCTTAATCTAGTCCTCCAGTGGCATTTTGTGGCCGCTCTTTGCCCAGCTATACTTTTACACACTTTGCGTACTATTGTCGAATCTCCCCCATAGTCAGTTCTCTATGCCTGCCTTATGCTTGTTAAAACCCAGGAAGTGGTAGAATGGGCACCAGTTCGATAAGTTTTTAAAGTAAAGTAAAAAATATAATAACCTTTATTGTCATTCAGACATTTCAGTCTGAACAAAATTTAAATAGTTATTCAAAATGATGGATCTGGTCCACAAGTTAATGTCCTGAATTGGTCAAAGCAACTTTTGCTTGCATTGGCCAAGAACTGGCAAATGTTGATTGGGAGAGCAAATTAGCAGATAAAGAGACAACTGGCAAGTGAGAGGCATTTAAAGGTGAGAAAGGGAGAGTTCAGGGACACCATCTTTCTCTTAAGAGTGAAGGGCAAAATGGCAAGATTAGGAAGCTATTTGATGAGAGATATTGGGGCTCCTTTAGACAAACCATTGGAGGTGGAAGGGTGACCTGATAGATGTTTAGAAAATCATGAGGGGTATAGATAAGGTGGATGGTCTGCCCACAGTGTTTTTCCCAAGGAGTCTAAAACTAGAGGGCATAGATTTAAGGTGAGAAGGGAAACATTTTAAAGAGATCTGAGGGCAACAAATGTGGGCATTTGGTCCATATTCTGGTCGGACGCGGGAGTTGTCTGAAAGACCTGTTTTCTTACTATATGCCTTCATGACTCTATGACTCTCTAGAGAAGCAAAGCAAGGTGTCACTGAGCAGTTGTGCACATGAAACCAACAGTGGCTGTGCACATGAAACCAACAGTGGCTGCAGTGGATCGATGCTCGGGTAACTTGCTTTGGTTTTTATGCAAGTGCTGAATAAAATAAGAAAAACTGTAAAAGCTGGAATTTTGAGACACTCAGCAAGTCAGGCAGCACCTATGGAGGGAGAAACAAGGTTAGTGTTTTGGGTAAAAGACCACAAGCGGTATGAAACGTTACCTCTGTTTCTCTCTCCACAGATACCACCTGACTGGCTGAATGTTTCAGGTATTTTCTGCTTTTATGTGATACGAGCACAGGTCTGTTACTTTGTAAGTAAGCTAAGGATTCAAATAGACAGAGTTACATTGCGCTGATTGATATCACCAGTCCTTCATCAGTGTTGGATCTAAATCCTGGAACTCTCTCCCTGAGAGTGCTGTAGGAGCATCTTCACCAGGCCAGCAGTGGATCAAGGATGTGCCTCCTTCAGGGCAGTGAAGAGACTGTGCCTGCCCTTAAGTGTACAGAACTCAGAACATGGAACAACCCTTTCCACTCACCATGTCTGTGTAGACCATGATGCCAAATTAAACTCACCCCATCTGTCTGCGTGAGATCCACATTGCTCCATCCCCTGCCTGTTCATTTACCCGTCTAAATGTTGCTGTTGTTTCTGATTCCACCAGTTCCCTTGGCAGTGAGTTCCAGGTACTCACCACTGTACAAAAAAACATTCCCTTCACATCTCCTTAACACTGACCCCCCTCTACTCTTAAAACTATTCCTTCTGGTGTCTGCCATTTCCACCCTAAGATAAAGATTCTGACTGTACCCTATCTAAACCTCTCATCATTATGCAAACTTCTATCAGGTTTCCTCTCAGCTCTGAAGCGCAGGAGAAAGGATTCCAAGTTTGTCCAACCTCTCCTTTTAGTTAATCCCTGGAAATCCAGGCAAAATCCCGGTAAACCTCTTCCACACCCTCTCTAAAGCCTCCACATGCTTCCTGTAATGCACTGCACACAGTACTCCATATGCAACCCAACCTGAAAAATAAACAAAATACAAATCATGATCGGTTACACTCCCTTCCGCCAGTGTTGGGACAGAATCTTCACGGCAACAAATCTGAAGAGCTGAGTAAATCCCCAAATGACACAGAGGGATATGAGCAAGGATGCACCAAGCAGAGAGCAGGATGTAGCAAGCAGTGTAAATAGTAGGGGCCATAACTCTCGCACTGTATAAACTGCGACAGCAAAGTCAAAAGCACAGTAGGAGGGAATTTAATGGGTCAGATAGATCTGGTTTGATCCTTTTATGTTCAAAGGCAAGACTGGTAGATAATGATAGGGCAGAGGCGAAACTTTTGTGGTATAATTAACGGCAAGTGAGGATGGTAGTATTTGTTCAGGAATAAGTGGCTGGGAAGCATCAGAGCCGATGTCATTGTGAGATGCCAGTGGGATGCCTGGCAGGCATTGTGTTACCAATGTGTTCTATGTCGCCCATGATCAATGTCTATTATCGCTGACCAAGTGTCTGTGGAAGGAAGAGAGTGTGTATAAATGGATAAACATCCTCACCTATAAATAGAATTCTACAAGCATTCTGATATCCAAGTTTGTGCATTACGGGAGAAAGAAAGGCAAAATGAGACAAATATTTTTAACTTAGTGAGGTGTGACAAGCCAGCACCCACAAACTGGAAAACTGATGGAAACAGTCACAATGACATTGAGAATTGGGTCAATACCTACAGAAAACACCCGCAGGATGGTGGAGTTAGGGAGGAGAAGATGCCAATTAAGTGGCTCTTTTGGAGAACGTTGGTGGGCATCACCAGACAAGTGACACTTGCACTGTATCAGGAGATACAAGGCACAGCAGATGTTGGAACCTGGCCTAGAACACAAAGCGCTGGAGTAACTCAGCGGATCTGGCAGCTTCTCCAGAGGACATTGATAGGTGGCGTTTTGGGTTGGGACCCTTTGGCTGAAGAAGGGTCCAAACAGAAAGCCACCTATCAATGTCCTCCAGAGATGCTGCTAGACGCGTTGTATTACTCCAGCTCTTACAGTGATGTATCAGGTTGTGATTAGGCAAACCACAGCTTGACTCTGGTACAACCATATGTGAAGCTCAAGCCAGTCTGAGCTGAAGATACACACAAAATGCTGGAGCTCAGCGGGCCAGGCAGCATCTCTTAGAGAGAAGAAATGGGTGCTGTTTCGGGTCAATTTGATATTAGTATTGCCATAAAAACCTTACAAATGTTAAGTAGGACCAATTCAATTTTTGATTCAATTTTCTGTCCAAACTGGTGACATGGTTGTATCCTAAATTCTGCTGCTTTCTGTGCAGTTTCAGATGTAAATTTCATCCGAATAGCAAGAGGTTTCACCAGATCCACATCACTGTGAGCAACTGGTAGAGGTTGGTGCTGAGAAGGTGCATGTAATGGGCTCTGGAAGACCACTTCGCAAGGTTGAGTGGAATGAGAAGGAGGATATTCAGGTTAGGATTGTGGTCATCCCATTGGAAGAAATCGGGAGAAGAAAAATAGAAAAACAAATAACGGAATTTGAATGGGTGATGCAAGCAGTTCTTTTACACCAATGGTTTATAGAAATAAGTATTTCCTTTTTGTGTTTCTTTACCCGTTAAAAAAGCTCTAGACTGATTGCTGACAATTAGATAAAAACTTGCCCAACATATTTAAAAATATTGTACATTATAACAGTACAAATAATATTAGTTATGACCAACAGTCATCGCTATAAGGCTGTTACTTCTTCAATAATTGTGTCACTGACTAAGTGCAACAAAGTTCGAGAGCCAGTCTGAGGAGCCCTTGGCTACAGAGGAGTGGTATGTTGTGCATATTGGGGAGAGGTGTTCAAATAGAATGGTCAGTATCTAAATAGAATGCAGTACCACACAGGTAAAGAGGCTAGGATGGTAAAGACATTATTCAGTATCTGCAGGATAAGTAGTGAACAGTCAACTATCACAAACACGGGCACAGAATCGGACGGGAATAATGGCATTGCATGCATAGTTGCCAGCAGGTAAACCTACAGGCTCGTCAGAATGGAAGAAGAGGATGTCACAAGATGGCAGAAACGGAACGTGTTCACACTGGGACTGATGGAGAAACAGCCTCACCTGTAGAGTGACGGAGTAAAAAGGTTCACCCGGAGTCTGATGTAAATTTGCCTGGAGTTGATGCAATTGCCTCAAACTCCATCTGGCTTGTCTCCAGAGATGCTGTCTGATCCACTGAGTTACTCCAGCAGTTTGTGTCTACCTTCGGTTTAAACCAGCATCTGCAGTTCCTTCCTACACAATCATGGACGTCAGGCCCAGAACATCTTATCAAGGAGCATATTGCACTGACCAAATCCACAAAGAGTAAATTCTATATGGATCAGTGTGGGTGCTATTTTCTGTGATGGATCACTGTCGCTGAGATTATTCCTTGAAGAAATTCCATCCTTGTTGTGGTGAGATTATTTCAAACTAATGCAGTGTGCCACGGTGTGTTAAAGGAGATAGCGGGGTGAACTGTTTGATTGTCAGAGAAAATGTTACAATGCTAACTCAACTGTCTTGATCCATCATGGAATAATCTCACCGACAGTGATCTATTGTGGAATAATCTCGCCTACAGCGATCCGGCATGGAGTAAGCTCACCACAGTCCATATTGATGGGGCCTTGTTTTGGTTTTATTGGTGTCGGTAAAATTATAATCCTGCTAAAATGTGATTACTGTCCTGTTCCATGAAATGGTCTCAGCCAACACCGTAACCAGCTGTTGACGACCCTTATGGGTTGTAACATTTTCTCTGAGGATCGAACAGTCCACCCTCATCTCCTTTAAATCATTGCTGCACGCTGCATTACCTTCAGAGTGAGGGCATCTTCTCTTGTTAAACTTTCCAGTATTCGAGAGGACATACTACTGGGCTACTTGTCACCAGATATTTGAGAGCCTCCGCCTCTCCACTGCCATTACACGCTCTGTGTGACAGCAAGACAACATTGCTCATGTCTCCTGGCCTTGTGCCATCACCTCTGCTCAGTCAATCACATTCCTCGTCTCGTCTAAGAACGTTGTGAGCTTGTGGTTACCCAAGGACATCTTCACCTGATGTTTCTGCACATTATTGGAGGTGCCACACTGCAGCAGCCATTGTCAGCTGCAGGATTGTTTCCCTGTGGAATGTCACTGTGTGCAACCAAATTCCTGAGAAACGGACAGGAGTTGTAATATTCTCAACACCATTTCATCCTCAAGCATTTGACAAAATCAAATGAATGCTTCATTCTTGTTTGTGGGGTCAGCCAGTAGATCCAGATAAGAAAAGCACACACAGTGTGCTATTCAATCAGTTTGTGTGCGTGCACACGCATGTTCAAGTTCAAGTTCAAGTGGGTTTATTGTCATGTGTCCCTGATAGGACAATGAAACTCTTGCTTTGCTTCAGCACACTGAACATAGCAGGCATTTACTACAAAACAGATCAATGTGTCCATATACCGTAATATAAATATATATACACACATGAATAATTAAAATGATAAAGTGCAAAGTGCAAATAACATGTGTGTGCACGCATACTGCATGTGTTTCCGTGAGGCAAGATATATTATCTAACTCCTTGTCTTTGGCTTTAGCAAGTGACCCTTCTCCAAAATATGATCATGGAGTTGTGGTTTTGTCAAGCTTACTGAAAAAAGGCAAATGATGTAAATCCGACAACATTTAAGAAACATGTGGCAGAGAAGACCATAAACCAAGCGGTGGCAAAAGGGATGAGTAAAAACGGGTTTTTGATAGTCGGCATGGACATGACAGGCTTAAGTGCCATGGCATTCCTGTGCTGTGAGATTCTGTGACCCAATGATCCTAAGATTGGCCTCCTCAAGTAATCCACCATCCTCACTAACATCCTTCTGACTCCAGATCCCCAGCATTGTTGTCGACTCTTAAACGGACATCTTAAACAACCCAGGAAACCACAGAGGTCCGGGCAATTAGGGGTGGAAATTAAATGCTGATCTTGCCGGCCATGCCCAGACGCCCCAAAATGTGTCAATATAAAAGAAATGAGCATCACGACTAGACGCAACTTTTCTTCTACACTCGGTGACAATGGTGAAGTAGTCTGGGGAACCTTGGGCAGTCAGGCAATTGCTGGCACATGGAGATCAGAGGAGGGAACCGCTGAAGGATTTTTGGCTGCTGCTTCGCTGACAGCTTTCCTCTCCTTACTTCTCAATATGTGTGGCCTGCTGACAGGGAGACGACAGTCAGGAGGGAAGTCACTGCCAACTGGTTGACTATGATAGAATATGGCAGGCTCAATCAGTGAAAGAGTCTCTGGCAGCGAATGATAATAATATGCTGATGTTTCAAAATGACTTTGAAAGCAATTGACTTCATTATGACACATGTCTGGGCTCTGTGTGCAGCAGCTGACCAGGATTGAATTGAAATTGGTAAACTAGGTGAAGGTAAATGATTACAAATGAGCAATATGGAAGAAATGATTTCTAATTCACTGCAACTCGTATTGCCAAAAGATTAATGAGCTTGCAGCTTGGAAGAATTTTGGAAGTTAGTAAGGTTGGCCAGGTGATGAAGAGAGAAAATTACAATGCGAGGTAACCAACAGGAGATGTGAAAACCAAAGGGGAACTTGTATCGGTGGGTGAGGAGAGCGCAACCTCTTGCTGGCAGACACTGCATCTACTAGAAACGTGAGCAAGAAATAGTAATAGGAATAGGAATACTTTATTGTCACATGCGACTAGGCACAGTGAGATTCTTTGCGTGCATAAACAATGTATACAAATAGCAGCCATCTACGCCGCTGACAAAGTTACAAAGCACGCCGGCTCCCACCGTATCTCTCCACCCTCACGATAGTCCTCCACGCTCTCATCGACCATCGACCAGGGGTCGACTCGCGAGCCATCACCACAGCCACGAGGATTCACCACCGCCGAGGCCCCATCGTCGCGAATCTCTCAATAGACCTTCTCACAGCAGCAGGAAACTGTAGGAACCAGCCGTCAGTGTGAAGAAAAGACCTGTAAAATGACAATGTGAGTGCGGAGAAAGCACTGGCAAATCTAACAAGTCTAAAAGCTGCCACATCTCCAGAGACTGATTGCCCATGGTCATTAAAGAGATGGTTGCAAACAGAATCCACATTCATTACCCTCAGCTGTGGAATCGTCCCTGTAAGATGGAATTAATGTAGAACAGAAAACAGTACAGTGCAGGAACTGCCCCTTTGGCCCACAACACACATCATGTTGTGCAAACCACAATGCCAATCTAACTCATCCATCTGCCCACACCTGGTCTGTATCCCTGCCTGTTCATGCATCTGTTTTAAACATTGCTGTCATATCTGCTTCCTCCACTTTCCCTGTCAGTGCATTTAAGGCACTTCCCACTGTGTAAGAAAGAAAAGCATGCTGTTAGCCTTCTTTACCACTATATCGACTTGTGTTACCACTTTCATGGAGTTACATCTGTACATCAATGCTTAAAGGGTCTTGCCATTTACTGTATACTTCTTACATTTGGCTTTCCTAAAAGCAATACCTTATACTTGACTCGATTAATCTCTAGCTGCTATGTCCCCACTCGTATCTCCTCCAACTGATCTATATTATGCAGAATCCTTTAGCAATCTTCCTCATTATCCAAGACACCCCCAATTATTGTGTCATCTGCAAACTTACTAATCACTAAAGTTTGCTTTTAGGCGACGCAGCCTTTCGGTGAGTTTGTTTTTAGGCGTCCCGCCCTTTCGGTTATTTGGCATTTCGGCATCGCTGTCATTCGGTTATTTGGCATTTCGGCTTCTCTCCCGTTCGGTTATTTGGCTTCCACTTTTTTGCTTCGGCTTCGCGTCCTTCAACGCCACGTCCGGGTACCGCAGATTACATCCACTGCCCTCATGGATCATCTTAGTCAATTCCTCAAGACAACAGGCATAACTGTCAGAATGGAAAGGGAGGGAGGGAGGGAGATTGCTTGTGGCTCAGTCAGACTTGTATCAGCAGGGAACTGCTAAGAATGCCTGACATGATCGCCAGGTGTCCTCAGCAGCTGCCAGTGGTCTGAGAGACGGAGCAGTGTGAGCAGGCCTTGCCTCCATCCCTTGGGAAGGATGTACCTCTCACGGAGTCAATGCAGCTTGTTCCCAAGTTGGGGGTGGGGTTGAGAGTACGAGGTTCGAGCTGGGGGGTGACTTCTAGATGGAGAGATGGAGAAGTGGGTTGTCCGAAGATAAGTAGATTGAGGAAGGTTAGCCCACAAAGGCTGGTGTTTAGTTTGCCTCAATGGGGCACGTGGAATTGGGGTGTGCAGATCAGGCACAGAGGCAGAAGCCTGGGGTAGGTCAGCCATAAGATGAGAGTCACAGTCGTACAGCACAGAAACGGCCATTCAGCCCAACACACCCATGCTGATATTTTTACCCATCTGCATTAATCCGATTTGTGCACATCTGTGTACGGGGATAATTATATCCTTCTGTACCTTGTCTATTCAACTGTCTGTTCAAATGCTCCTTAAATGTAATAATTGCATCTGATTTCACCAACACTGGCCTGAGTACAGTACATTCTGAGAGGGGAATGTGAGCAGCCACAGGTCATGGTTGATATTGGCACTAACAACATAGTCATTAAGATAGATGAGGTTGTGAAAGGGAATTTAGGGAGTTAGGTAGAAAGTTACAAAACAGGACTGCGATAGTGGTAATCTCAGGATTACATGCGCACGCCGCATGCTAATGAGGCAAAACATTGGAATAGAGCTGAGTTAAACACGTGGCTAAGGAGTTGGTGCAGGAGTGAGGGGTTTGCTACATGGATCATTGGGCTCTATTCCCGGATAGTTGGATCCAGCACAAGAAGAGCAGGTTGCATCTGAACTGGAGAAGAACCAATGTGTTCACAGGGACGCTTGCTAGTGCCACTCGATTGAGTTTAAAACAGCACGTCAGATGGTAGGAACGAGAGCAGTCGGTCAGTAAGCAGTAGGATGGAGGAGAAGGTAGAGGTTAAGTCTAGTTGGTTCAAAAGCAAGACCAGGCAGGGAGAGGGTAATGTACACAGCAGTTGGTCTGGAGGCAAACAAGGCTATACTATTGCCCTGACACTTATCCCAGTCATTCTCCCTACACTCCCGCAATTTACCTCCAACAAACTTCCCGCAGGAGTGGAGCTAATTCAGAGTGGGCTGAACTGGCCCCCGGTCACCTCCTCTCCAGAACACAGCAGAGGTCAAGATGCAGTACACAGAGGATGCATGTGGTGGCTACAAGATAGTTATCTTCTCTTCCTTATGTAGGTATGTTACAATACTTACCTTCAGCGGCGCTGCAATTCTGCCACTGGCTGTGTGCACGATTTTGGCGCGTTTGAGGGGGGAGGGGTGGGGTTAAAACGCGGTTTTCTCCGACCTTATCCTGGATTATATTTTGTTGGCGTGCAAGCTTTGGCTGAAGAATCGTTTCAACGGCCGTTCTGTATCTTTTTAAAAATAATTCGCCCGACAAGTTATTTGCTGGAGTGATTTTAAAAACAGCTTCTGGAGCCGTCACCGCCAACAACGGGGCCGGATTTTACGTAGGGAACAGGTAAAAGAAAGTCGTTTATTTTTATGTATAAAAGTGTTTCTTAAGATGCCTTTAATTCACATTTTAAGTTGCGAAACGGTGATTTTTTTCCCCGTACGAACCGGCAGTATTTTTGCTGCCGATACGGGTTTAAATCCACTGCAACCGCAACAGTCCAATTGATTGCGTTCCAGAAAAAGCCACTCGCAAGTTGATTTAAATGGCCATTAATTTACGGGTATTAAACATTAAATTCCTTCCATTTGGCCTATAAACCCATGAAAATGAGATTTATATTATGTTATATTGCGAATTCTTGTGTGAATGTTATTTGGACACTTAGACTATTTAAAAATGTTAATCTATTCTTAAGAAATTGATCTAGTAATTGAATTTTGTAATTTGCTACAATTAGGTAACTAACTAATTATATGCTTTAATTTCAAGTCATCTAAGTAAGATTGTTTCATATTTGTTTCAGAATGCTGCAATCTATAATAACTGAAAATTTATTTCAGTTCTCTTAATTTTTAAGACAGTTATGGGCTTTTGACTGTTCTCGATCACAACCTTTTGTGTTAAGTCAGTGGAAAAGCAACAGGGAAGAAGATGCTAATTTCCGAGTATGAAACTGGCCATAACGTTTTTAATACTGAAGATATGAAAGTGACTTAGGTGTCAAACTAAACTTATTTTTATGCTTTATCTGATGGGATAAATTACAGACTTGATTTTTAAAATCTCAAAATGTAACATTGCTACCTCATGGAGTCACACGACACAGTAACAGGCCCTTTGGCCCAATCCATCCATGCCGATCAAATTGCTTAACTGAGCTTTGCCTGTGCCTGTGTCTGGCTCATAACCCTTCAAACCTTTCCTGTCCATGACTGTGCCCTTTCGCTGGTGAAACCATTCCCCTGGTGAAACTGTTCCTGGAGTGAAACCATTCCCCGATGAAACAATTCCCCCGGTGAGACTGTTCCGCCAGTGAGACTATTTCCCCTGTTAGATTGTTCCCCTGTTAGACTGTTCCCCTGGCGAGAGTTCCCCTGTTGAGATTGTCCCTCTAGTAAATTGGCATTAGTTTTTCTCACTCTCTCCAGTTGCTGTTTGTGCTATTTTGAGCATTTTCTGTTTTTATTTCAAGCTCTGGTTGGGCCACTGATTAGGAGGATACACCAGACAGCAACTGGTAATGTTGCAATGTAATCAGAGATATTCTTGGCAGCCACTCACCACACAACTAACGACTGCAGCTTCGTGCAAAGACATTTCCCCTGATCCACATCTAAATCTTTTCTATTAAACCTCCTGTGGTTCCTCACATTCGATCTGTCAACCAACGAAAACAAGCTGCATCACTTGGTCAATTCCTGGAAATTCGTGGAACCTCAGACATGCTTTGATCAGTGAGGATTCTCACAACATCTGCGGCCACATGTTCACCCTTTGCTTCATCGCATTGAAACGCTTCGCTAATCAAGTTATTTACTCACTTATTGAGTGTGACATTATCTTTTAGCATTGTGTGATGAATTGTATTGACATAGATTTCTCTCTGCAATCCTGGGACATTGCATCAACATAATATTGATTCGTAAAGAACAGCAGTCACCCCACCCTGTTTCAGGGGAACACTAATGGTCACATTATTAGCCAGCCCATACACTGTCCAGTTTATCATCCTATTTCCACGCAGGTTTTATTTCAGTCATATATATCCGGCAAGAGCTCGATCAAAGGTTTTAAAGTCAAGATGTTTCATTTGAATCAACATGCAGTCATTCGCCAGTTTTATTACCATACTCCGCGGACTTCCATTTATTCAGCCTGCTTTGTATTTTATCCAAGTGCATTGAATTCAAAACTAATCTGGCTCAAAGTTGCTGGCAATAAATAGGAAAAAGGCATTGAGTCTCTTTAAACTGCTATTTTTAGGTATCTGGGCGCGACTATCAAAGCATGTATTGTCCGTGGCAAATTGCCCTTGAGAAAGTGGGTGGGTGAGGTGGGATTGCTTTCTTAAACCACTGCCCACCTTCTGTGGAGAGAGTTCCACAACTTACACCCAGTGATGATGTGGACCGTATGATATATTCAATGTCAGGACGGCACGTGACTCGACGGGGAAGCTGTATGTGGTGGTGTAGCCCTGTCTCTGCTGCCATTAGCCCTACTGGGTGAGGTGGTGGGTTTGGGCCTGTATAAGTGCAGAGCATCTTGCAGGTGGCACACACGGCAGTGGTTGCGTGTGTGGGGAGGAGCGTGTGTTTGTGGTGCCAGACAGGATGCTGATTAAATGGGCTGCTGGACATTGGTAAATCGGAGCATTTACACCTGCTTGAGGCCCGTAATCTATTGATTTCTTGTGAGGAAAGGGCGCTCTTTAACCCAGTTACAACATCTCAAGTTGCCCTGCATTTGTTTCAATTTCCCAGTTGCCCTGAGTGAAAACTGTTGAATTTAAAGTGATAGAATCATAAAGATAGACGGTATGGAAACAGGCCCTTCGGCCCACCTTGCCCATACAACTCGTTAACATACAGGGCCTGTCCCATTTGCATGCATTTGGCCAATAGCTCTCTAAACCTTCCTGTCTGTCTGTCTGTCTGTCTGTCTGTCTGTCTGTCTGTCTTTAACTAAAACTCTGATCTTGTGCTCTTCCGGTTTGTGTGGTCTTTCTATTTATGCAATAATGGTATGTGATAGCGCTATGATTTTTCGCCAGCTCACTCACCGTTCTCCTGTGCTGTGAGTGCACCAAGTTTAGTTCTGATCGGTGGTCTATAGTAAAAGCTAGCTAGGTTTAAAAATCTTAAAAACCGTGCGTGTGCAGGTCGATCTCCTCTCCTGCCTGTCAGCGGCGTGTGGATTGGTCTTTTCTCCTGTCACTCCGCAGGATGGGCCGCCCCTTCCTGCACTTTCGCGTCTTTACTGGAGCTGAGGATGGCTGGTGGAGGTTTCCAACTGGACACAGTTTTGGGAGGGACAGGAAGTGGCCCGGCACGGCCTGGCGCGGGAGATGTCGCCAAACGGAAAGCGGAGAATCTGATCCCGGCGGAGGAGAATGTCCAGCGACCAGCGCCCACTGTGAGTCCCCATTGCACTGCCAGCTTCAGCCCCTTCCCCTCTGGTCCCCTTCACTGGCTCCTGCCCCCTCTCCCTCACAACCCCCATCTTTTCTCCAAGCTCTCTCCCCCACCCGCCCACACACCCCTTCCTCCCACCCACAAACCTCACACTTGTATAGCTTCTGCTGGCATCTCATTCCAGATATGGACTACCCTCTGAGTCAAAAGGTTGCTCATGAGGTCCCTCTTAAATCTCTCCCCTCTCACCTTAAGCCTATTCCCCCTCGTTTAAGAATACTCTACCATGGGAAAGACACTGTGAGCGTTCACTTTATCCATGCCCCTCATGATCTTGTACATCTCAACAAGGTCATTCCTCAGCCTCCAATGCTCCAAAGATATAAGACCCAGCCTATCCAGTCTCTTCCTATAACTCAAGCCTATAAGATCATGTTACGTCTTGGTGATTCACTTCTGCACCAATCCCAACTTAATTTCATCCTTCCTTTCCTCACTTCCTTTTCTTGTTTCAACGTCCCTCCTCTTTCTCCCACTGAATGAGCGAGGAAACTTTCCTTATCTTTGTTAGCTTTACAATGCCTGCCCATCTTAGCCACCACTTTGCCAGACAGGAATTCTTCAATGGGCTACAAGATGAGACCAGTGACTTCACTGCTCCAGAGGATTAGACTTTAGAGGTACAAGGAAACAGGCTCTTCGGCCCAGCGACTCCATGCTGACTACCATTTAATACAAATACAAATACAAATTGCCTTTATTGTCAATGAAACAAACAGAGGTTTGAACAAAATTTCGTTCCCTGCAGTCATAACAGTAAAATAAACATAACACACAATTAGCACAGTTTCACACAAACATCCATCACAGTGAATCTCCAAACACCTCCTCACTGTAATGGAAGGCAAAATTTTATCTCTTCGCTGTTCTTTGTTCTTCTTCCGCGTCGAGGCAATCGAGGCTCTTGATGTTATAGCCCCCGGTGGGCATTGGTAAGTCCCACGGCCGATTAAGCCGCACCGAGCAATGTAAGGCCCTGCGACGGGCCGATTCAAATCCCGTGATTCGGGGCGGGTGAAGTTGCCGTTGCGGGAGCTCCCGAAAATCGGTCTCCCACCAGGGACCTGCGAGCTCCCAATTTTACCTTCCACAGGGCCTGCGGCTGAGGCCCCCGAAGCTTCGTAGTTGGGTTGCCGCCGCCAAGCTACCACAGCCTCCGAGTCAGCCAGCTCTGTGATGGTAAGTGAGCCCGCGAGTCCGCAGGCTCCTCGACTGGAGACGTCAGGTCGATTCCGGTTGTGGGCCGCCAGCTCCACGATGTTAGGCCCCAACGAAACAGAGACACGACAAGGAAAAGGTCGCGTCTCCGTTCAGGGAAGAGATTAAAAAATTCACCCCCCGTACTCTAGCATTATGCTACACACTGGGGCCAATTTACAATTTTACTGAAGCCAATTAACCTACAAACATGCACATGTTTGGAGCGTGAGGGGAAACTGGAGCACCCGGAGAAAACATACACGCACGTGGTCACAGGGAGAATGTACAAACTCCATACAGACAACACCTGTAGTCAGGATCGTACCAAGGTCTCTGGCGCTGTAAGGCAGCAACTCTACTGCTGCGATACTGTGCCGCCCCTGATTACTCCAAACCTCTTCCAGATGAAGCCCTCGCCTTCTTGGGGTAAATGAGTGGTGGGACTGTATGCTCTGGAGATGTAATAGCTGGTGGGACATTGTGCAGTGGGAGAAGAGGCCACAGAAAGAATGGCCTCCCAGATTTCCTCCAAGAAAACATCACTCATAACATTGAAAACACTGAGACCTAATTCTGGTGTTTGCTTCTCTGAGAAGGGTGAGCCAGTTCTCCTTCACACCCCAAACCCAGTGAAGGCCACAGCTGCATTCAAGGCCACTGTGTACTTGAGAATGTGGCAAGATTTTAAAGGGGAATTTCAAAAGATGTGTTGAGTCTTTCGGTTTTATCGACATCATTTCACTTTTTTTTTTTTTTTTGTATTGTATTTTAATGACACAGCCAGGCTGGTGGAATTTGTTATCAGTACAGCTAGGTACAGGTTCCATCATTTCATCAAACATTAAACATATAGCATAGATATACATACAAACAGACGCATTACATAATACATAAGGGCCATGCTTATTCTTATTCCTCACCGTACAGAGTTTAAAATGTTAATTGCAGTGGGAATTAAACTGTTTTTAAAGCGGTTTGTTTTTGAGGCAATTGTCCTGTAGCATCTCCCAGAGGGCAGTAGCTGAAAGGCATAGTGTGCAGGGTGAGTAGGATCAGAGATGATCTTGCGAGCTCTGTGTAATGTCCGTTTGTGGTAAAGTGATTCAAGGGATGGTATGGGTAAGCCAATAATTTTAGATGCTCTGTTGATGATGCGCTGTAATTTCTTCCGGGAGAGTGAGTCGAGACTGCCGAACCAGACTGTGATGGATGAAGTAAGGATGCTTTCGATGATGGCTGTATAGAAGCGGAGCACGAGATGAGACCTTGCTCTGAACTTCCTGAGCTGTCGGAGAGGGAAAAGTCTTTGCTGGGCTTTTCCATAGATGTGGTCTGCGTTTGTCCTCCATTTGAGGTTGTTGCTGATGTGGGTGTCAATGAGTTTGAATGTTCCAGTTTATTCTGTATCCAAAGTCTTCAATTAGGCTTAATATGTTTGGTATACTGATTTGGGGTTTTGTGATATATAGTAGTACATCGTCTGCGTATAAGGATATTTTGTTATTTGAATATTTTGTATTATAATCGTAAATGTCCGGGTGTGTTCTAATTTTTTCAGCTAAAGGTTCAATTACCAGAGCGAATAACAGCGGTGATAATGAACATCCTTGTCTATTACCCCTTGATAATTGGAATTTCGTAGATATTATATTGTTAGTTAATATTCTAGGCGTGGGTTTGTTATATAATAATTTTATCCATTCAATGAAGCTCTTTCCCATTTGAAATTTTTGCAATACTTTAATCATATAATCCCATTCTACTTGAACAAACGCTTTTTCTGCATCCAATGAAATGATAGATAACTTTTGTTCTTGAGGTTTGTGGGAGTGCATTATGTTAAACAAACGTCTCAGGTTATTAAATGAATGTCTCTTAGGTATGAATCCCGTTTGATCCTTATTTATTAATTTACAGACATATTGACTTAGTCTTCTAGCTTATATTTTCGCTAATATTTTTTGATCCGTATTTAACAAAGCAATAGCTCTATGTGATCCTGGTTCTTCTATATCTTTATCTTTTTTAAGTATTAGTGTAATCGTTGATTCTGCTAGTGTTTCAGGTAAGGTTTGTTCTTTAAAAGCGTATGTATACATTTTCTGTAGACGTGGGGTTACTGTGTCGTAAAAACATTTATAAAATTCATTACTGAATCCGTCTGGTCTTGGTGTTTTTCCATTCTTAAGTGTGTTTATTGTGTCTTCTATTTCCTTAGCTGTAATTTGTGCTACCAGTTCCTCTTGTTCCTTCAATTCTAGTTTTGGAAGGTTACAATCATCCAAAAATTCTGAAACTTTATTATTGTCTATTAGCGTTTTCGATATGTATAAATTCTTAATATATTGAGCAAATCTTTTATTGATATCATTAGGTAGTGTTAATAATTCCCCTCTGTCTGATTTAATCTTTAAAATTGCATGATCTTTTTCCCGTTTTTTTCAGTAGGCGTGCCAAATGTTTATGGGGTTTATCCCCAAATTCAAAATGTTCTTGTTTTGTAATTTGGAATAATCTTATAATCTTCTCTGATAATAATTTATTTAGCTTAAATTTCAGTATTAAAATTTTATTATGTTTATCCATAGTTGGATCTTTAGCATTATCTATATCTAGTTGTCTGATTTGTTCTTCTAATTGTCTTTGTTCATTTTTATTCTTTTTGTTTTGAAATGCTTGATACGAGATAATGACTCCTCTAATAAATGCTTTGATGGATTCGCATAATAAAGTGGGCGATATATCTTGTGTATCATTTATCTCAAAAAATAGATCCATCTGTTTTTTTAGATATATACTCCCTTGTGGGTCTTTCAGAATTTGCGAGTTAAACCTCCAGAACGATTTGTTCGTAGAGATTCCTTCCAATTTTAAAACGAAAGTTAATGGGGAATGATCTGAAATCGTATTGGTGTGGTATTTAGGGTTCATAGTATAAGGGATTAGTTTTGAATCCACTAGGAAATAGTCTATACGTGAGTATGTTTTATGTACCATTGAATAAAACGAGTATTCCCTTCCAGTCCGGTTCGCGATCCTCCAAACGTCTGCTATATTTGTATTTTTTATATATGTATTTAAGAATTCACTAGTTTTAGATTTCATATTACCTCTTTGTTTTTGCATCGATTTATCTAAGTACGGATCTAAAGCACAGTTGAAGTCTCCTCCAATTATAACATTTTGGTAGTTGAATTCTGTGATTTTATTCAGGATTTTATTAAAAAATTGAGGATTATCAAAATTGGGCGCATATATGTTTACCAATGTGATTGGCGTAGCATGAATCTCTCCTGTGACTATAAGGTATCTCCCTTCCATATCTGATATAATATTCTTTGATTTGAATGGTATTCCTTTGCGAATAATAATTGCGGTGCCCCTGGATTTCGATGTATATGAGGAGTGAAATGTTTGGCCTATCCATTTCGCCCTCAATCTCATCTGGTCTTGATGTTTAAGGTGCGTTTCTTGTAGAAAAGAAATGTCCGTGTTATATGATTTCAACTGAGCTAGTATTTTGCCCCTTTTAATTGGTTCATTAATACCCCTTATATTCCAGCTACACAGTGTGATTCCTCCCATTTTCTTTTGTATGTCATCTTGCATTTTCTCTGATTTTAGTACCTTTATTTACTACGGTGCATCCGTACCTCAGGACTCTGGATAGTTGGGGGGCGTTTATATTATTAATTTCCTTGGTAGATTCCTTTTGCGATTTTCCTTGAAAAAAAAAACACATAATAGTGACATATTGTGATAAAAAAAAAGATTTGACAGGTAAAATTACAGTGTCTGAGGTATTCGACACTGTAATGCGTGTCCCACTCATCTGTGGGGTCTGACATTTATTCGACTTCCGAAATAGATGATGTATTGATCCTTTTATTACTCTATCCCTAAGAAGGCGGTGCCATTTCAAAATCAGCAATATTTCACCCAATTACATTATATATATATATATATAATGTAATTGGGTGAAATATTGCTGATAAGCTTTTAACCGCTTTTTAAGAAGGGAGGGAGAGAGAAAACGGGGAATTACAGACCAGTTAGTCTAACATCGGTAGTGGGGAAACTGCTAGAGTCAGTTATTAAAGATGGGATAGCAGCACATTTGGAAAGTGGTGAAATCATTGGACAAAGTCAGCATGGATTTACGAAAGGTAAATCATGTCTGACGAATCTTATAGAATTTTTCGAGGATGTAACTAGTAGCGTGGATAGGGGAGAACCAGTGGATGTGGTGTATCTGGACTTCCAGAAGGCTTTCGACAAGGTCCCACATAAGAGATTAGTATACAAACTTAAAGCACACGGCATTGGCGGTTCAGTATTGATGTGGATAGAGAACTGGCTGGCAAACAGGAAGCAAAGAGTAGGAGTAAACGGGTCCTTTTCACAATGGCAGGCATTGACTAGTGGGGTACCGCAAGGCTCGGTGCTGGGACCCCAGCTATTTACAATATATATTAATGATCTGAATGAGGGAATTGAAGGCAATATCTCCAAGTTTGCGGATGACACTAAGCTGGGAGGCAGTGTTAGCTGTGAGGACGATGCTAGGAGACTGCAAGGTGACTTGGATAGGCTGGGTGAATGGGCAAATGTTTGGCAGATGCAGTATAATGTGGATAAATGTGAGGTTATCCATTTTGGTGGCAAAAACGGGAAAGCAGACTATTATCTAAATGGTGGCCGAATGGGAAAGGGGGAGATGCAGCGAGACCTGGGTGTCATGGTACACCAGTCATTGAAGGTAGGCATGCAGGTGCAGCAGGCAGTAAAGAAAGCGAATGGTATGTTAGCTTTCATTGCAAAAGGATTTGAGTATAGAAGCAGGGAGGTTCTACTGCAGTTGTACAGGGTCTTGGTGAGACCACACCTGGAGTATTGCGTACAGTTTTGGTCTCCAAATCTGAGGAAGAACATTATTGCCATAGAGGGAGTGCAGAGAAGGTTCACCAGACTGATTCCTGGGATGTCAGGGCTGTCTTATGAAGAAAGACTGGATAGACTTGGTTTATACTCTCTAGGATTTAGGAGATTGAAGAGGGGATCTTATAGAAACTTACAAAATTCTTAAGGGGTTGGACAGGCTAGAGATGCAGGAAGATTGTTCCCGATGTTGGGGAAGTCCAGGACAAGGGGTCACAGCTTAAGGATAAGGGGGAAATCCTTTAAAACCGAGATGAGAAGAACTTTTTTCACACAGAGAGTGGTGAATCTCTGGAACTCTCTGCCACAGAGGGTAGTTGAGGCCAGTTCATTGGCTATATTTAAGAGAGAGTTAGATGTGGCCCTTGTGGCTAAGGGGATCAGGGGGTATGGAGAGAAGGCAGGTACGGGATACTGAGTTGGATGATCAGCCATGATCATATTGAATGGCGGTGCAGGCTCGAAGGGCCGAATGGCCTACTCCTGCACCTAATTTCTATGTTTCTATGTTTCTATTATTAATTCTCTATATTTTGTAAAACTGTTTTAAAATCTTAATTCGCCATTTGTCCTTGTAATGTTTCCACATTCGGCTCTGCTGTTCATCTTTGGTTTAGCTTATCAGTCTTTCCTTCATTTTGAACAAAGGATGTCCTTGAGTTAAATTCCAAGGCGTCTAAAGGAGATAAGGTGTCTAGACAAACGCACGTGGAAATTTTCTTCCATTTTAAACTTTTAGAGAATGTTATTTCTTCCCTTGTCTTCGGGTGTTCTCTGTGAGATAATAAAAGGCAAGAAACTGTCCATATCCTCCCGCTTGTGTGGTTAATCTTCTGTTTCTGTCACTGCCACAATCTCTTTGGCATATTTATAAGATGCGTCCGAGTTAGTGAAAGTTTTCTCTTTTCCCTTGAAAGTAATGCGCATTTTGGCCGGATAAAAAACGCCACATCTAACATCTTTAGCTCCATAGAGAATCTGTCTTGTCTGTTCAAACTTTTTTCTCTTTTGAACGATCTCATAGGGATAATCCCGGAGGAGTTTGATAGTGTCTTTTCCAAAGGTCATTTTCACTCCATATTTGATTTTTTTCATCAGCTCTTCAAGTGCTGAAATGTCCCGAAGTTTGACTATGATCTGTCGTGGGTGGGCTGGATCTGCTTGAGATCTTGGCTTAAATCTAGGTATTCGATGTGCCACTTCGATTTCCGGTTCCACAGGTAGATTGAGTACATGTTTGATTAGGTTGGCAGTGAACTCACGAGCGTTGTTCCCCTCTGCCCCTTCTGTTACTCCCAATATTCGTAGATTTTGGCGTCGTGAGCGAGCTTCAAGATCAAGGCATTTATCTGAGACTTTCGCCAGTTGACTCTTGAGGCTGTCTAGTTCTAGCTTCATTCCCTGCATATCTTCAGCCATTTGTTCAACCACTGTTTCCATGTCTTTTATTTCGGTTCCATGTGAAGAAACAATTACATTCACAGCCTCAAACTTCTTCTCAGTTTCTTCTTCGCCTTTCTTAATTCTCCCCATTAGCTCTTCATGCACATCCTCAATTCGTTTTTGTATAATGCCAATGCAGTCAATAATTTTTTGATTACCAGCATTAATGTTTGCCATATTTTCCATTGATTTAACATTCATATTTTCCATCATTTTTGAGTTTCCAGCCTCAATATCCTTTCTCAAATCTCTTATCGAGCTCTTTATCTCCTCCATTTCATTTTTCTCCTTAGTGGCCATCTCAGTCTTGGATCTTGTAGCCATTCCAGAATCCACCTCAGAGGTCTGTTCTTCAGTTTTCTGTGTTTTCAGCAGTTTTGAGATGTTTCTCTGAGGGCTCTGAGCTGGAGACGTTTTTTTCATTTAAAGTGCTTTTTCCTCCGTTTTAAATCGCGGCGCTTACTGATGACGTCATCAGCGCGACATCCCTGGGCTCCGGTGAGTTTTTGAATTGGTCTCGACTTCCAGACCCGATTTTAACACGAAAAATCGCGTTTCTACAGCAGCGGAGCTAAAAGTTGCGACTGCTAGTCCAGCATGGCGCAACCAGAAGTCTTAAAATAGCCACAGAAAAATTTAAATATTTAGGAATTGAAATCACTAGAAATGATCACGGTATGTTTAATGCCAATTATAGCCCCTTACTTAAGAAATTAAATAATCTAATTAAATTCTGGAAAATGCTTCCAATGTCTTTAATAGGTCGAATAAATGCTATAAAAATGATCTTTTTACCACAAATCCTATATTTATTTCAATCAATTCCAATATATCTTCCAAAATGTTTTTTCAAAAAATTAGACTCAGACATTGCAAACTTTATATGGGATTATAAATCCCACAGAATACAAAAAGCGCACCTTAGTAAACCAAAAGAGGGTGATCTAGCGCTCCCTAACTTTATGCACTATAATTGGGCAGTAAATATTAAAAATATGATTCACCTGCTGGACAACTCTGCCCAGCAGGTGGATTGGATTGCAATGGAGAGAGAGGACTGCACTCCGTGTAATACAGGAGCGACTCTCCTCTCACCAATGAATCTGAATAACAAAAATTATAATAAAAATCCAATGATACATAGTACAATTAGAACTTGGAAACAAATAAAACAGAACTTAAAATTAAGAAATCTATCTCTGCTAATGCCAATAGTCAATAACCCTTCGTTTAAACCCTCAATTATAGATAAATCATTTACACAATGGGAAAGAACGGGAATCAAAACGCTCGGAGACTTGTATGAATTAGGAAAATTATTATCATTTCAACAATTACAACTGAAATATAATTTGAAAAATAATCAATATTTTAAATATCTTCAAATCCGTGATTATCTGAAAACATACACAAAAGACTATCATAACATGCCCCCAGACTTATTGGATGAAGCCATGAAGATAAATGCGGAATCAGTAAATCTAATATCATACCTATATAATATTATTTTGAATATAGAAATACCTACAACCGATAATATTAGAAGAGACTGGGAACAAGAACTAGCTATAAAAATTTCAAAAGAGAGCTGAGATAAACACCTACTATATGTGCATAAATGCTCGATCAACGTACGACATACTCTAATCCAATACAAAACATTACATAGACTATATTATTCAAAAACTAAAATAAATAAACTTTTCCCCAATGTCTCACCCATTTGTGATAAATGTCAGTCACAAGAAGCTAACATAGCGCACTCTTTTGTTTTCTGTATAAAAATTCAAAAATTCTGGAACGAAATATTTGAAATCTTCACAAAATGATTTAAAACAAAACTGCTACCAAAAGCAGAATGGATCATTTTTGGAATATCGGAAGGTTACCCAGAATTAAATATGTTTCAAAAGAACTTACTTAATTATGGGCTAATAACGGGAAAAAAAGCTTATACTCAAATTTTGGAAAAATGCTCCAATACCAACAATAGAAATGTGGATTTCAAACATGTTCGAAACATTACACTTGGAAGAGATGAGACTCCTCCAAGCAGGCAAAGCATATCACTTCCAAAATACGTGGTCTGCATTTATGGAACTATTACAAGCATAAGGTGCAATAATAAGTTAAAACATAAAGGGTACCAGGTTCTGGTAACGGGGGGTATAAAATACATTTTTAATAAAAACATGGTTGGTAGATCCTTTTTTGTGGAGTTTTGTGTTACAATAGAGCGATTGATTTTCCTTTCTTCTCTTTTTTTTCTTTTCTTTCTAGGGTCTTATTTCCTTTCTTTACTTCCTTCTCTAATTCTTTCCCTAAGGGGCTTTCTTCTCCTAACGATGCACCTTCACGATTCTTGCTTACTTTCCTTACTTCTTTTATTTCTATCTTTTTTAAAGCTCAAAAAATGAAGTGGTACAACATTATGTAATAAGATATATGTGTTGTATTAATATAATTTAATGTACTGATAATTAAAATAAAATAAAAATAAAAAAAAGAGAGAATGTGGCAAGATGATCAGATGGAAGATCATGGCCACGACACCTATTCTGTGTGGAGCGTGCCAGGTGTGCAGTGGAACTTAGCCAGAGGCCAGACCTAATGGGGATACTTTGAGCGAGGGATATTATCAAGACTAACCACCGGACAGCACAGAACATTATGTTATCCAAGAGAGTTATTTGCCTATTGGCTCCCTCCCAAAGTCTCAACCTATACATGATGTCCGCATCAGTTACGTTGTGTGGCACAGAATCAAGCATTTCGGCCCTGATAATCACCAAGTACCCACCTGCACCTATCCCATTTACATAGAACATACACAGTACAGCAGATGAGCAGGCCTTTTGGTATGCACGTGATACTAAATTAAAATAAAGTCCCCTGTTTACACGTGATCCATATACCTCCATTCCCTACATATCCATGTGCCTATCTAAAAGCCTCTTAAATGTCACTATCGTAGCAGCCCCACCACCACCACCCTTGCAAGCAAGCTCCAGGCACTCGCCATACTGTGTGACCATGTGTGTGTGTGCAAGGGTGTGACGGTGTGTGTGTGAGGGTGAGAGTGTAACTGTTTGTCGGAGGGCAAAGGTATAAGTGTATGTGCATGGGTGTGCGTCTGACTGTGGGTCCAAGAGTGAGAGTGCAACTGTGTGTCTGTTGATCAGAGTCTGACTGTGTGATGCAAGGAGTCTGAATGTGACCCTGTAATAGGACTGGGTACAGGGAGGGAAGATAGTCATAGGTGTAGAATGTGGAAACAGGTCCTTTGGCCCAACTTGTCCATGTCAATCAAGATGCCCCATCTATACCAGTGCAATGGCCCATATCCCTTGAAACCTTTCCTATCCATGTATCTGCCCAATAGTCACTATAAAGAGGAGATGAGGAGGTGTGAAACAGGGGCGGGAGGTCATAGTCAGAGAGCTAGAAGTCACAGAAACAGGACCTTCGGCCAAACTCCTCCAGGCCGACCTAGGTGCATTACACAAATGCTATTAGTACTGGAATATGATCTGCTAAGAAGGCGACAATGGGAATCATTTGGAGAAAGATGAAGGGATGATGGTTCCAGAACTGTATTGGGGTTGGGATCCAGGGTGTGGGTAGTGGTGGACAGATCCATGAGGAGTGACGGACAAAAATGGGCAATAAGGATTTGAGGGTAGTCTGAAAAAAGGGATAAAAATGGAGATGGATCGCCCATTTGGTTCTGTTTCTATCTCTCCTTCATCTCTCCCTTAACAGTTCCCATTATCACCTTCCTCAATTGTTACATTCCGACACTGGCAGCCTTGAGTTTCTGCTCATCACCCTCCAGCCTCTATCTCCTTTAGCATCACCTCCCCACTGGTTCCAAACGCCTCCCTTTTTAGTCTGCATACATTGCCTCATTCCCCCAACTCCACCCCTACTTCTCTGCCCATCTTCCCTCACCCCTCCTCGATCCACCAATCACCAACTGGCCTCTCTCATCCCTCTTGTTATAAAGGCCAACATGCCATTTGCTTTCTTCACTGCTGTATGTGCATGCATACTTTCATAGACATGTACAAAGACCCCCAGATCCAGTTGTACTTCCCCTTTTCCCAACTTCATGCCATTTAGATAGTAATCTGCCTTCCTGGTTTTGCTACCAAAGTGGATAACCTCACATTTATCTGCATTAAACTTCATCTGCCATGCATCTGCCCACTCCCCCAACTTGTCCAAGTCACCCTGCATTCTCATAGCATCCTCCTCACAGTTCACATTGTCACCCAGCTTTGTGTCATCTGCTAATTTGCTAATGTTACTTTGAATCCCTTCATCCAAATCATTGATGTATATTGTACTCGCTAGAATTTAGAAGGTTGAGGGGGGATCTTATAGAAACTCACAAAATTATTAAGGGGTTGGACAGGTTAGATGCAGGAAGATTGTTCCCGATGTTGGGGAAGTCCAGGACAAGGGGTCACAGTTTAAGGATAAAGGGGAAATTCTTTAGGATCGAGATGAGAAAAACATTTTTCACACAGAGAGTGGTGAATTTCTGGAACTCTCTGCCACAGAAGGTAGTTGAGGCCAGTTCATTGGCTATATTTAAAAGGGAGTTAGATGTGGCTCTTGTGGCTAAAGGGATCAGGGGGTATGGAGAGAAGGCAGGTACAGGATACTGAGTTGGATGATCAGCCATGATCATATTGAATGGTGGTGCAGGCTCGAAGGTTCGAATGGCCTACTCCTGCACCTATTTTCTGTTTCTATGTTTCTGTGTAAATAGCTGTGGTCCCAGCACTGAGCCTTGAAGTACGCCACTAGTCACTGCCTGCCATACTGAAAGGGACCTGTTAATCCCTACTCTTTGTTTCCTGTCTGCCAACCACTTACCTTATCCATGTCAGCACTCTACCTCCAATACCATGTGCCCTAATATTGCCCACTAATCTCCTATGTGGGACCTTATCAAATGCTTTCTGAAAGTCCAGGTACACTACATCCACTGGCTCTCCCTTGTCCATTTTCCTAGTTACATCTTCAAAAAATTCCAGAAGATTAGTCAAACATGATTTCCCCTTGGTAACTCAATGCTGACTCGGACCGATCCTGTTACTGCTATCCAAACGTGCGGCTATCTCATCTTTTATAATTGACTCCAGCATCTTCCCCACCACCGATGTCAGGCTAACTGGTCTATAATTCCCTGTTTTCTCTCTCCCGCCTTTCTTAAAAAGTGGGATAACATTAGCTACCCTCCAATCCACAGGAACTGATACTGAGTCTATAGAACATTGGAAAATTATCACCAATGCATCCACGATTTCTAGAGCCACTTCCTTAAGTACCCTGGGAAGCAGACCATCAGGCCCTGGGGATTTATCAGCTTCAGTCCCATCAGTCTATCCAACACCATTTCCTGCCTAATGTGGATTTCCTTCAGTTCCTCTGTCACCCCAGTTCCTCTGACCACTACTATATCAGGAAGATTGTTTGTGTTCTCCTTAGTGAAGACAGATCCAAAGTACCTGTTCAACTCATCTGCCATTTCCTTGTTCCCCATAATAAATTCACCCTTTTTTCAAGGGTCCAACTTTGGTCTTAACTAATTTTTTCCTCTTCACATACCTAAAGAAGCTTTTACTATCCTGCTTTATATTCTTGCTAGCTTACCTTCGTACCTCATCTTTTCTCCCCATATTGTCTTTTTGGTTATCTTCTATTGTTCTTTAAACATTACCCAATCCTCTTGCTTCCCGCTCATCTTTGCTACTTTGTACTTCATCGCTTTAATTCTTATACTGTCCCTGACGTCCCTTGTCAGCCATGGTCGTCCCTTTTCTCTCCTTGGAATCTTTCTTCCTTCGCACACACACACGCGCACACACACGCGCACACACACACGCACACACACACACACACGCGCACACACACACACACACACACACACACACACACACACACACACACACACACACACACACACACACACACACACACACACACACACACACACACACACACACACACACACACACACACAACACACAAACATTTTGCAAAGGCGGGGGCCAGGGAAAACGGGGGAGCACTGTCTGAAATTCAAACCCGCGATGAACAGGAAGGTAAAAGACAGCTGGCACAGTGTACGGTAAGTCCCTTTGGGGGGGGGGGGGGGGGTGAGGAGAGAAGTGGAAAGAGGGGGAGAGAGGGGAAGAGAAGGCGAAAGAAGGGGGAGAAGGGGGGGGTGGGGGGGAGGAATGGAGACACTTTTAAGAAGCCAGACAACTTTTTAGTAAAGTTTAACGTTGGTTTTCCTTGGCCCGAAAACTCCAATGAGGCAATTAAAATGCCCGGTCAGCAAAGAAGATTGCCTACGGCTGCCCTCGACTGCCTGTAACTACATAGCGACCCCACTCCACTGCACTACGTTCAAAAGAACCATGCCGACCAGTTTTTACTCACGGAAAATTTTTCAGCATGCTGAAAAATATTCCTCGACCAAACTGTGGCCGCGAGTATGCGGAAGCTTCTCTCGAGCATGAAGGACATTTCCAGTGACCTCCTAGGACCACTTATCGACCATGCCGTGAATTTGACTGGAGAACAAACTCTTCTAAACTCGCAAATTAGGTCCCGGCAGTCGGACAGGCCCTTTATCAATCTCCTTCATTCTTTGGCACACATTCTATAGCCTTTTACTGGTGGTTTAAAGTAAAGTAGATCTCTGCAGGACTTGGAACATCTCCCAGTCCACCTCACTTTATCAGAACAGATAACTAATAGAGCAATAATCTAATGAATTTTAACCTTCTTTTAAAGGCTGACTTGCAGAATTTTATTAATTCTGATAAATCTAAGTAATGGTTATCCATTAATTTGGAATTTGGCAGCGATTGTTACAGGCAGTAATTGTGGTTCTTGCTGGGAATGTTCTCTTGTCTGTACCAACACTGCCCTAACTGGAGCATGAACACAGAACATTGAACAGTGCAGTGCAGTGCAGGAACTGTCCCACTATGTCTATGCTGAACATGTTGCCAAGTTAAACAAATATTCTCTGCCTGCACGTGATCTTTCTTCCTCCATTCCCTACCTATCAATGTGCCTATTTAAAAGTCTACTGAATGCCATTTCCTCATCTGCGTCTACCACCACCCCTGTCCGCCCGATCCAGGCACACACCACTTTTTATGTAAAAATCCTGCCCCGTACATCTCCTTTAATCTTTCCCCACCTGAACATAAAACTATGCATTCTAGTCTGCATTTCCACATTGAGATAAAGATTCTGACTGTCTACCCTATCTATGCCTTTCACAATTTTATTTCAGGTGGGGATGAACATGGATAACAAAATCGCCCTGCATATCATTGCTGTTACGGGTCTTGCCATGAACTATACACATTCCCCTCCGATTTTACTTCCCAAAGTGCAACACCTCACACTTGCACTTTAAACTCCATCTGCCATTTCTCTGCCCATATCGATAACTGACAAATATCCCACTCTAGTCTTTGACAACCTTCCTCACTGTCCACAAAGTCACCAATCTGGTGAAATCTGCAAATCTACATTTAGGTCCAAGTTGTTTATATATACAAACAAACAAAGAGTTTCCAGCTCAGATCCCAGCTAATCCCCGCTGGTCACAGACATCCAGCCAGAATAATGCCCTTCCACCATTACATACTATCTTCCATTGACAAACCAGTTCTGAATCCAAACTACCAAGTTACCATGGATCCCATGCATCTTCATCTTCTAGATCAGCCTACCATGAGGGACTTTATCAAATCTATCTATCCATCTATACATAACTAAAACTCTGATCTTGTTATCTTCCGGTTTGTGCGGTCTTTCTATTTGCCCGAAAATGGTTAGAGATAGCACTATGATTTGTCACCAGTTCACTCACCGTTCTCCTATGCTGCGATTGCACCAAGTTTCATTCCGATTGGTCGAATGTCGTAAAAGTTAGTGAGGTTTAAAAAATCTTAAAAAACGTGCGTGCGCAGATCGATCTCTTCTCCTGCCATTCAGCGCCGCGCGGATAAGTCTCTTCCCCTGTCACTCACCGGGACGGTCCGCCCCTTCCTGCACCACCGCGTCTTTAATGGAGCCAGGACACAATCCAACCAGACACAATTTTCGGAAGGACCCGAAGCAGCCCAGCCCCGAGCAGCCGAGCCCCGAGCAGCCTAGCGTGACGCTTACCACCCCACACGCCCCCACAACCCCATCTGCCCCCACGACCCCCTTGCCCGCACAATCCCCCCCCGCCCCCCCCCCCCAACTACCCCCCCTCCCACATACACCCTCCCCCACACATCCCTCCTCCCCCTTCCACATCCCTCCTCCACCCCCGCCCACATCCACACCTCCTCCCCCACAACACCCCCCGCATAAGTCCCACAAACAACCTATTTAAATTAACTTTAGCAAATTCCTGGCTCCTACCATCAAAGTTGGCCTTGCCCCAATTTAGAACTTTAACTTGTCAAGAGAGCCAAGAGTCAAGAGTGTTTTATTGTCATACCCAAAATTCTTACTTGCAGCAGCACAATAGTTTGGTAAACAATGAGTAGGTTAAGTTTTGCCCCCTCCCTTGTAGGGCCCCCTCCTTATTGCCTAATGCTCCTGTCTATCCAGTCTACTTAACTCACTTTAATTGCCTTCCGTACTGACTACCAGCCCATCACCACCTGCATTGGATTCTATTCCCCTACCAATCTAATTTAAACCCTCCTGAGGATACTGGCAAATCTGCCCATCAGATTATTGGTTCCCCTCCAGGTGCAATCCATCCCTCTTGTACAGGTCACATCAGCCCCAGAAGAGGTCCCAATGGTCAAAACATCAAAATCCCTGCTTTCTGCACCAAATCCTCAGCCAAGCATTCACCTGTCCTCTCTCCCTGTCCTATCTTCCTGTTCCTACCCTCACTGGTACCTGGCACCAGGATCAATCTAGAGAAGACTACCCTCAAGGTCCTGCTTTTTAACCTTTTGCCCAACTCCCCGTATTCACTCTGCAGGACCTCATCCCTTTTCCCACGTGTTGTTTGTGCCAACATGCTCAACAATTTCCGGCTGATCGTCATCACCCTTGAGAATGTTCTGCAGTGGTCCTGACATCCTGAACCCTGGCACCAGGGAGGCCACGCACCATTTGCTTGCACAGAATCTCCTATCTATCCGCTTAACAAACGAGTTTCCGATCACTATTACTATGTCTGCCTTCACCCTTTTATCCTTTGCCTCAGCGGCAGACCTGACACCACAGACCTGACTGCTGCTTCTGCTCTCTTGATAATCATCACCCCCCACAGTATCCAAAGGGGAATACCTGTTGTCAAGGGGAATAGCCACAGGGGATTCCTGCACTCTCTGCCTGTTCCTTTGCGCAGGCCCACCTGAAATCTGCTTGATTTCCCACATCCTGCAGGAGGAGCACACCATTACCCTGGCTGACATCTCTATTGCACAAGACAAAGGAAGATTTACGAAGGAAAACACAGACCGTACCTTATCTCACCATTACCCTCTTCGCCAAAGCCCCTTGAGCCTAAACCGCAGCACTTACCCTGCACAAAGCACCTCACCTCCACACACCCCCCCCCCCCCCCCCCCCCCCCCCCCGCCCAACACGGTGCTTTCCTGTGTACACTCGCTATGAGCAGTCACTCCGGAATGCTAACCTGCTTTCAGATGCTCAACCAAAACTGATATTTTATTTTATTTTTAACTAGACTAAGTGGGATGGGCTTTACCTTAATTGCGGTGATTGACAGGCGAGAAGATCGCAAGGTTTTTATAAACACTTATAACATTTTTATTTTTAATCGATGGGAAAAATCCTCGGGGCCTGCTCAGCGGAGGAGGACTGTGAGTAAGATGGCCAAAAATCAAAGCGATATATGGTATCATTTTTTCTAAAATCAATATACATTTCAGACAGGAAGTGGTCAAGATGACACGTAATTATATAGATGTATGTATAAAAAGCCTTGGAATTTTCTTTAATACAATGCCAATGACATGTAATTGCCCATTTTGGCCCTTCTAATTGCGTGCTTTAGTTTTTCCTTGTTTGCTTTATATACCTCAAATTCCTGTCTTATTTCATCGTCCTGAATCTCATATGTGCCTCATATGAAATGACTGGGTATGTTGGCGAGGTCATCAGACTCCTCCGAATGCCCACAGTATTCTGCAGCTGAACACCAGTACAATTCCACATAAACGTCCCACCAAAAAAATTAATCAAGGCCGTGTTTGACAGCAGTGTGTGTTGCTGCTATGGTAACACTCAGTGGAAGACCTTCCACCCATAATCCTCAATATAATCTTCTTGTGTTTGTGGAATCAAACTTCTCAACAGATGCTCATCAATATCTCCATAATGAAGGCCAGAGGCAGCTTAGCCGCTGACAGATGCTTCGAGGTCACCTTGCTGTTGCCCAAGGTCTGGACTGTCCCCAAGCCTTTGCAATGGTTTCTGAGGCTAAGTACCAGGCTCCACTGCCTCCAGATGTGGCCCACTAATCCTGCCCCAGAAATTGGCACTGGCAGCTCTCACTGGATCACCAGGTTGCCAGCTATTTGAATTACTCTGCCCATTCCCACACCAACCTGTCCACGCTCTGCCTACACATCCAGGGGGAGACCAATTACAAACTAGAGGAATGGAACTTCATATTCCGTCTTGGTATCTGCAACCCAATCCACCCCTTCGGTTCCTTTCTCTCTCCTCCCATCTCCTACCCTGGTCCTCTTCATCCAACAATATCCTGCAACCCCCTATCACCATGCTTCTTTTCCTCCTCCTCCCACCTGTTCCATCTATCCATTGCCCACACACTCCTGGCACTGGATCCCCTCCCTTCCCTCTGTTGTTCCTATAAATTGTATTTATTTCAATTCAAGAGGATGGCCTGGGCAAGACAGATTATCTAAGGGCATAGACAGGCACATGGGACATGGATATTCTAGCCATTGCAGAAACATAGCTAATGGAAGGATAGAATGGGAAGCGTAATGTTCCGAGTACAGGTGCTACAGATGGAATGGATGTGGGGGGGATAATAGAGGAGGCATTTTTGATCAAGGAGAACATCACGTCAATATTAAGGGATCATCCAGTGAGGTTTTATGGGTGGAGCTGGGAAATAGGAAGAGAATGATCACCTTGTGGCCATTGTACTGTCAGCCCCTACATAGTCAACAGAAATTAGAGGAACAAATATGCAGCAAGTCTGCGAAAATGGCAAGACTAATAGGATTGTTAATTAGGGGATTTTTAACTTTCCGAATATAGACTGCATTCTGCCATACTGCTAGGGGTTAGATTGAGTTATGTTTTTCAAGTGTGTTCAGCAAAGTTTCTTCAGGCAATATATATAGACGGCTCTACTGGAGAGATGGCAAAGCTCAATCTCTAAATGTTGCTTCTTAGACAATAGTGCAAGGCAAGTGACTGAGGTTCAATTGGGGCCCAACAATTACAGTTCAATCAGTTTTAAACAAATTACTGAAAGGACAGAGCTGGTCTACAAGTTAAAGTTCTAAATTGGTACCTGGCACATTTTGATGGTATTAGACAGAAGGTTGCAATAGTTAATTGGAGTAGGTTGTTTGCTGGCAAAGAGATTCTGTTATTCAATCAAATGATGATTGATCCAATCCATTGTTCAGCATGTTCCAAATCAATCAATCAACGTTTATTGTCATCTTGCAAGCAACAGTTGTACAGTGCAAAATGAAAAGACGTTTCCCAGTGAATAGTGGAGCATCGCACATGAAATTTAAAACATTTCACACATAAAATGCTAACGTTTATTCAAAAAATCTAAACATCCATGCCTTGTCACCAATCAATCGCTGGGACTTATTCAATGACAGGTCTCTCGGGAAGAGAATCCCAAAGAATTACCATTATCAGGAGAATTGCTCATCATCCCCTTTAAGGGATGAGGTCCTGTGGAGTGTATGTGGGGAGTTAGGCATATGGTACCTCTGGGGTTAGTAATCTCTAGATCGATCCCAGTGCCATGTGCCAGTGAGGGTGAGAATAAGAAGATAGGCCAGGTGAATGTGTAGCTGAGCAGTTTGTACAGTGGGCAGGGATTCTGAGTTTTGGACCATTGGGATCTCTTCTGGGGCAGATGTGACCTGCACAAGAGGGATGTTTGCACCTGAACTGGAGGGAAACGAATATCCTGGCAGCTTTGCTAGTGTGGCCCGGGATGGTTTAAACTAGATTGGCAGGGGGACAGGATCCAATGCAGGAGTGAAGCAGGTGAGAGATTGGAAGTTGATGAAAACAGGTTCATAGACAGATTAGGCAGGAGCACGGCAGGGACTGAGGACGGACTGTTGGATTAGGACTGTTGGATAAGACGAATGAACTTGAGGCGTGGATAGGCACGTGCAACTAGGATGTTGTAGCTATTATGGAAACCTGGCTAAGGGAGTGGCAGGACTGAAGATTAACATTCCAGGGTACAGTTGCTGTAGGCAAGATAGAGGTATGGGTAAATGTGGAGGGGGAGTTGCTTTACTGATTAAGGAGAACATCACAACCATCGTCTGAGATGACATTATTGATGATTCGTCCAGCGAAGCTATATGGATGGAGCTGAGCAATAAAAAGGTGATGATCACCTTGTTGGGAGGGTATGAGAAGTCTCCAAATAGTCAACGGGAATTAGAAGAGCAAATGTGCCAGGAGATTATATGCAGCTTCAAGACTAAAAGGGTTGTCGTAGTCGGGGATTTTTAATTTCCCAATATAGACTGGGACTGCCATAGTGTCAAGTGCTTAGGCAGAATGGAATCTGTCAAATGTGTTGAGGAGAGTTTCCTTGGGCAATATGTGGAGGGCCCTACAAGGGAGAAGGCAAGCTTGAACTACTCTTAGAAAATTGGGAAAGGCTCTAGATGACTTGATGAATTGAAACTATGTTTCCTAATTCTAACATCCTGTTTGCATTATTTCATCTCTACTCCTCAGGCATTAATGATTTACCTTCCATTTTTCTAATTGGTTTAAGATTTAGGTTCACATGTACCGACGGACAGGTCCACAAGCCTTTCACTGACGTGCAGTATCCTATCTATGTTTCAGTCTATGACTTATGTTGCCTCACTTGACTGCCATAACACACAGACTTCTTGTTAAGATCCAGCTTGCTTGACATGGAACCGTTCATTTAATCCTAGGGAATCCAAGTCATTGTTCCAGTCACAGTAAGCTTGTAATGAAGCTGATCACAGCCGACAGCTTTAGACAGGACATCAGGCTAGAGAACCACAAGTAAGAGATGCAATCTCGATGTCAAGTATTACAGATTCTGATAGTATACTCCAGGGACTGTCATCAACATTGTTTCTGAGCACAAATAACTGAAGGGATCATTAATAATAAATGTTTGAAGAAGGTTAAGAATCAGGGTTGTTTTTAAAAGGACGGGATTTACAACAAGAAGGCATGATTGGGGCAAACCATCGAACCAGCCATGGACATATTGAGGGTCTGTCTGGACCCATGTTGAGCTAAGTAGCTCTAAACACAACTGAGTCTTCCAAAGAAGGCCACAGTCTAAGAAAAGCAGCAATGATACATGATATCTGAGACTTTTAAAGTTCCAGTAAATGAACTGATCAGAAGGAGTTGAAGTTCACAATGAACAGACCCGGTCAGGTCATAGAGGAAAGCTGTTCAACACCAAACACCAAAGCCTCCACACATTTCATCCAAGTGGTGGTTGTAAACTCATTCAATTGTCCTGTGGGTACAAATGGGGGTATGAGAGACAATTTCCAATTTGCCAGATCTAGACATGGTCCAACATACGGTAACACTGTGATAATCCAGCACACTCAGCATTTCAGTGATGCCGGACTGGCAGAATTTTTGGACTGTTGGATGTTTCAGACTGTTCAGAATTTTCAGACTGTTATCTCAATTAACACACCAACATTTTTGATTCACTTTTATTTAGATGTCACGCAACGTTATAATCAATTTCCGAGTACAACAGGTTGGGAAGCATGGGAACTGGGGCCCTGTTGGGGTCATGGGGCCCCAGAGTGTGGGAACCACTCCAGTGAGGGTAATGGAGTGTGGGAACTTTGGTGAGGGTGGGTGCGAACCGGGGACCCGATAAGGGGAAGGGAGTGTGGAAACTGGTGCTCTGATGGATGGGGGAGGGAGGGAGTGTAGAAATCCAGGGCCCCAATGAGGGGAGGTGAGTGCAGGAACTGGGATGTTGCTGAGCCACATACCAAACCACTGATGACTTAGAGATCCCAATGGATCAACGGTATTTTACTGTATTACAACAGAGGAACAGCATAAATGATAATTTCACATGGCAAAAGTGTTTTCTGGTGCAGAGATGGAAAAGAGCAATCAAGAGCACCTTATGTACAAGTGATGAAGAATCAGAGCAAGTTTAAAGTATCAACTGCCAGCTGTGTAGGAGGCAACAACAGCCATTCGCATTTATCTCTAACATGGTAAAACATTAAAATGTGCTTCACTGAATGAGAAGCAACACACTTCATGTTGATTCAATCAATGATGTAAAATTGCAACCCCACATAATGTCTTATGCCCTTCAAATATTGAGGAGTAATTGCAGGGAATGGAATGATTTACACCCAGTGCATCCAATTTGCAATGAGGATCTCGCAGTAGCAGCATTGATAGAAGGGATTTTGAAGCAGGAACAGCAGAGATATTTTGTTCTAACAAAATGAAAAATTGTTTTCCAATATAAGCAATTTGATGAAAATCTCTCATCCAAATCTTATTAAATCTGCATTTAATTTCCAGATAAAATATAACTCATGGCAAAAGAATGCTGCAGTCTCGGCTGAATGAACATTAAATAAATCGGAGCTGGAACTGAGAATTTAATGCCACACTTTGCTCTGCATTTCTTGCTGTATTGGCTGGGTTTCATGCAGATTTTGGTCACAAGTAAAGCACTTGGAGCTCAGGTATTGATTTTGTATCCAAGATGCCATGTGTGTCCTGTGGCTACTGCTGAAGAGTTTAGAGAGTATCATGTATCTCTCTAAAGCTTTCCTGTCCATGTACCTATCCAAATTCATAGCAAAAGGATTTGAGTGTAGGAGCAGGGAGGTTCTACTGCAGTTGTACAGGGTCTTGGTGAGACTACACCTGGAGTATTGCGTACAGTTTTGGTCTCCAAATCTGAGGAAATACATTCTTGCCATAGAGGGAGTACAGAGAAGGTTCACCAGACTGATTCCTGGGATGTCAGGACTTTCATATGAAGAAAGACTGGATAGACTCAGTTTGAACTCGCTAGAATTTAGAAGATTGAGGGGGGGGGATCTTATAGAAACTTACAAAATTCTTAAGGGGTTGGACAGGCTAGATGCAGGAAGATTGTTCCCGATGTTGGGGAAGTCCAGAACAAGGAGTCATAGTTTAAGGATAAGGGGGAAATCTTTTAGGACCGAGATGAGGAAAACTTTTTTCACACAGCGAGTGGTGAATCTCTGGAATTCTCTGCCGCAGAAGGTAGTTGAGGCCAGCTCATTGGCTATATTTAAGAGGGAGTTAGATGTGGCCCTTGTGGCTAAAGGGATCAGGGGGTATGTAGAGAAGGCAGGAACAGGATACTGAGTTGGATGATCAGCCATGATCATATTGAATGGCAGTGCAGGCTCGAAGGGCCGAATGGCCTACTCCTGCACCTATTTTCTATGTTTCTATGTTTCTAAATGTCTTTTAAAAATACCTGCCTCAACCATCTCCTCTGGCAGTTTGTTCCATACACCCACCACCCTCTCACCATAAACCTATGTCTTCTGGTTCTTCATTCACCAACCCTAGGAAAAAGGCTATGTACATTCACCCTATCATGGTTTCATACACCTCTCAGTCGCCAACACTGCAACAAATAAATTCCCAGCTCGCCCAACCTCTCCTTCTAATTCAGTTCCTCAAGTCCTGGCAATATACTCACAAATCTTTTCTGCACTATTTTCAGCCTAATGGCATCTTTCCTCTGGCAGGGTGATGCACATATTACTCCAACCCTTACTTTTTTTTGTAAAAGAGCACCTGCACTTCCTTATTTCTACAGGGCAGGACAAGTCTTTGAATATATTGGCTGCTTTTCCGAGGCAGAGTGAAATACTGTAATTAATCAACATGACATAAAAATCATTGAAAGCAAACTTGAAACTACTTCCACTCCTGTTCAGCTGCAATGGATTCGGAGTTATAATTCCTCTCACTCACTCCAAGCACTTGATTGCTGATGATGGTAGTACCATGTCCAACAGTACATTATACTTCATGCTTAGAGAGAGAGTTTGTGGGCCACTGCTCATTATGAGGACTGAGTGCTCTCTTCATCACCTCACTCTCAGATCAATTTTAGTTTTCATTCATAATTTTTATGTGATCAATGATAAATATATCACCAATCAGTAACTCATTTAAAATAGATTTTGGGCTGTAGAAAGTCTTATGGGTAGTTAATTGAAAATTTGGAAACTGGCAACTGTTGTAGCTACTGAGATTTATTATTCCTCTGATTTATTGACACAGAAATTTAGTTGTAGAGTGCATGTTTAAGCACTGAAAATGAAAATTACAGTGCACTGTCGATTTCTGTATCTTGCAACACCAGTGGCATGATTGTCGCAGCAGTGCATGAAGCATGCAAAACAAAAATGACTAATATAATTGAAACACAAGATCTACTCCAGTTGATGCCTTCTTGTGAGATTGTTTCAGGTACATGCAGCAGTCAATCGGGCATGGGACAGGTCTGATGGTGAGGCATTGTCTCTGGGAATGTATTGTCTGGTATTCATGGGGTGGGGAGGGAGGTTCCATAAGTTGATTCCACCAGCTGGAAAACAGACACACAAGAGACTGCAGATACTGGAATCTTAAGCAAAAAAAACAAAGTGCTGTATGAACTCATCGAGTCAGGCGGCATCCTCAAAGGAAAATGGACGGATGGCGTTTTGGGTCAAAAATCTTTCTGATCGACTTGAGACGCACACACTTTTTTTCTGAGGAACAAGGTTTGACTGGCTGAGTCACTGCCTCACCAGTGTACCAGTGACCAGTGTTCAATCCTGACCTCGGGCACTCTCTCTGTGGAGTTTACATGTGCTCCCTGTGATCATGTGAGTTTCTCCTGGGTGCTCCAGTTTCCTCCCGCAATGTAAAGGTGTGTGGGTCAGTAGGTTAATCGGTCTCTATTAATTGCGCTTGGATGGCTTCTGTCTGAGGCCAGACATGAGTCTTGTGATTGAGTAGCAAGCTTCAACTGAGTTGAATGTAAGGTCATTGAGAATTACGTGTGCTAATTGAGTCCTTGTGTACTTTACATGATCTAAGTGCTATCAAATGTCCAATTGTACTAAATTTCACTTCCCTATTCTCTGCGCTCGTTGAACAGAAAATACAAAAACTTGAAAGAACATACCACCAGATTCCAGAACTGCTTCGTCCCCATTGTTATCAGAGTATTGAATGGTCCTTCCATAAACTGTAGTCGATCTTCCAACTACTTCATTGTGGATCTTGGATATTTTCTCTATAACTTTAATACTATATTGCAGTAAATCTGGATTTGTCATTCAGGTGTTTTTACCCTTTGCATTCTTGTACTTCTGTGTGACCTGATTGTACTCATGTGTAGTATGATTTCAGAGCATGTAAACACAGCTATTTACTATATCTTGGTACACACAACAATAACAAATCAATACAAATACCAAGTAGAAACAAGGAACTGCAGAAGCTGGCTTACAAAAAAGGCACAACTTGCTGGAGTAACTCAGCAGGTTAGGCAGCATCTCTGGAGAACATGAATAGGTGATGTTTCGGGTCAGGACTCCTCTTGTCTAATATCAATACCAATTGGTTTCAGCAGTTTATTTTTTCACTGTTGCAGTTGACATCTGATACAGACAGAGGGGCAACAATATTGATATCAGATCGAAGTTTCATTTCCAACAATCACCAGCCTGAAACGGTTTTGAAATGTGGAAATGAACTGTTTTTCATTTACAAACACAGAATTTTCGAGCACCTATTTTTAGTCCATATTTCTTGCCAACATCTGAACTTCCTCTACCAAGAGATGAAATATGTTGTAGTAGGATTCAGTGCTAGAGAAATAAACTCTCAAACTATGACTTTTACAGATGGAAGTAAATGAGTTGAGGAAGGTGCTGGAAAAAATGCCACATCCAGTGTGTGTGAAGTGAGAAACATAGTTGACGTTTCAGGTTGCAAGCTTTTACCACCAAGGAGGACAAGGGCACTGGGAGGCGTTGCTACCTGTATGCTCCCCACCCTCCCCATCCCCCAAGTCACACACCATTCTGACTTGCCTATATATTTCCACTCCCTCCCCAGCAGCCTGTTCACCACAACAACTGCAGCAGTTCAAGGAAATAACTCATCCCCAGCTTCTTTTGGATATACCCCGACAAAGGAACACTATGTACCGTCTCTTGAAGTACCATAGGCTTACTTTCTTATTTTGCTTCGTGCTAATCTTGTTTTTGCAGTCTTTTTTTCTTTTTACTGCCTTGCAGAATTTATGCATAATTGATGTTTTTCTGTGTTGTCAATGTATTTAAGTGCTGGCGCAAGCAAGATTTTTTTATTGTACCTGTACTTATGCAAATGACAATAAACTCAATTTGACTTAACATGACTTGAGAAATGGACGAAAATGTTGACATCAGTGACGCTGACGTCCTAAAGAAATGAATGAGCAAAAGGGATTCAGAGAAAATATTAGGAATGTGAGATTAAAGAATGAGTGCCTGAGAATAGATTTTAGAATCACACAATTAATCTCCATTCACTCCATCTATAGAACCATTCATGCCAAAGTATTCCTCGTTTCCTCCCATATCAGGAAGAGCTTCTCTTTCACACAGTTATCACACTACTGAATGGACCTCTCGCTGGGGATGAAATCCTGATCTTCCAATCTACATCCTTGCAGCCCTTGCATATTTTTTTATCTGTGTGTTCTCTGTAGCTGTAATACTATATTCTGCACTCTTTCCATTTTATTTTTGGATTGCCTGTTGTATTCATGTATGGTTTGATTGTACTTGTGTATAGTAGTATCAGTCTGGATAGTACACAAAACAAAGTTTTTCACTGTATCCCGGTGCATGAGAATAACAAACCAATTCAAATATCAATACCAAATAACGTCTAGTAGAGCTGTACCAATGTGCTATCTCTCTGAAAATGTGGAATATGGCCCAAACATGTCAGATCAAGAAGGTTCGGACAAATCCAATCCAGCCGATTACTATCCTGTTGCTCGCAACCACAAGCAAATCAACAGAAGGTGCTACCAATGATCGATAGTAAACTTACATCGATAGTAAACACATTGATCCTCAGTTGAGGTGCCATCAGAACCAGTCAGTTCCTGAGCTCATTGCAGTCCAGATCTTGATGCAAGGAGATAAAATCCTGAAATGATGGGTCCTGGTAAAAGTGAAGTCGGAGAGATGATGGGGAAAATTTCATATTCAGAAAATCAAGTAGCACAGGATGGTCAGTGGGAGTAACGGTGGCTAGAGCTCTAGGTTTCATGGTCCTTATGGAAAGGGGGTGGGTGGTCCAGAATTTAAGGTCCTCAAGTTGGGGGAAGGTATATTTCAATATCCTAAGACAAGACTACACAAAAATAGATCGGAAGCAGCTATTTGTACTTGTGGTCTAATACAGGGATCAGTTCTAATACTCGTGCTACATGTTAAGCACTTTAATGATTGAACACAGAACATAGAACAGTACGGCACAGGGACAGGCTCACTATGTCTGTGCCGAACAGAATGCTGAGTTAAATTAAACTTGCCCGCCTGTGATTCATATCTCTCCATCCAGGCACCCATCAATCTCTGTTTAAAAAAAAAACATGCCCTGCACATCTCTCTTTCCCTCTTTGACTTTAAAACTATGTCCTCTAGTATTTAACATTTCCACTCTGGGAAAAATATTCTATCCATCTACCTTATCTATGCCTTTCATAATTTTATATTCCACAGTGGTGTATCTGGACTTCCAGAAGGCTTTCGACAAGGTCCCACATAAGAGATTAGTATACAAACTTAAAGCACATGGCATTGGGGGTTCAGTATTGATGTGGATAGAGAACTGGCTGGCAAACAGGAAGCAAAGAGTAGGAGTAAACGGGTCCTTTTCACAATGGCAGGCAGTGACTAGTGGGGTACCGCAAGGCTCAGTACTGGGACCCCAGCTATTTACAATATATATTAATGATCTGGATGAGGGAATTGAAGGCAATATCTCCAAGTTTGCGGATGACACTAAGCTGGGGGGCAGTGTTAGGTGTGAGGAGGATGCTAGGAGACTGCAAGGTGACTTGGATAGGCTGGGTGAGTGGGCAAATGTTTGGCAGATGCAGTTTAATGTGGATAAATGTGAGGTTATCCATTTTGGTGGCAAAAACGGGAAAGCAGATTATTATCTAAACGGTGGCCGATTGGGAAAGGGGGGAGATGCAGCGAGACCTGGGTGTCATGGTACACCAGTCATTGAAGGTAGGCATGCAGGTGCAGCAGGCAGTAAAGAAAGCGAATGGCATGTTGGCTTTCATAGCAAGAGGATTTGAGTATAGGAGCAGGGAGGTTCTACTGCAGTTGTATAGGGTCTTGGTGAGACCACACCTGGAGTATTGCGTGCAGTTTTTGGTCTCCAAATCTGAGGAAGGACATTATTGCCATAGAGGGAGTGCAGAGAAGGTTCACCAGACTGATTCCTGGGATGTCAGGACTGTCTTATGAAGAAAGACTGGATAGACTTGGTTTATACTCTCTAGAGTTTAGGAGATTGAGAGGGGATCTTATAGAAACTTACAAAATTCTTAAGGGGTTGGACAGGCTAGATGCAGGAAGATTGTTTCCGATGTTGGGGAAGTCCAGGACAAGGGGTCACAGCTTAAGGATAAGGGGGAAATCCTTTAAAACCGAGATGAGGAGAACTTTTTTCACACAGAGAGTGGTGAATTTCTGGAACTCTCTGCCACAGAGGGTAGTTGAGGCCAGTTCATTGGCTATATTTAAGAGGGAGTTAGATGTGGCCCTTGTGGCCAAGGGGATCAGAGGGTATGGAGAAAAGGCAGGTACGGGATACTGAGTTGGATGATCAGCCATGATCATATTAAATGGCGGTGCAGGCTCGAAGGGCCGAATGGCCTACTCCTGCACCTAATTTCTATGTTTCTATGTTCTATGTTTCTATGAGGTCTCCCCTAAACTTCCAACGCTACAGAGAATACAATCCGTTTGTTTAACCTCTCCTGATAGTTAATACCATCTAATCTAGGTGACATTTAAGTAAACCTTTTCTGCACCCTCTCTAAAGTCTCCATATCTTTCCAGTAATGGGGTGACCAAAAGTGCACACACTTCAAATGCAGCCTCAGCAAAGTTTTTATAAAGTTGCTATACGACTTCCTGACTCATATTCAATGCCCTGACTGGTGAAGGCAAGCATTCCGTGTGCATTTTATTACCATTCTATCTAAATGAGATGCCACGTTCAGTGAACTGGGGACTTAGACCATATGATCCCTTTTAACATCAATGCTGTAAGGATCTTGCCATTATCTGTATACTGTCCCTTTCCATTTGACCTTCCAAAGTGGAACACCTTAGACTTGTCTGCCGTTTGCCTTGCGCCATCTGCCATATCTGTGACTGATCTATATCCCGCTGTATACTTTGGCATCATTCCTCATTGTCCACGACTCCACCAAGATTGGTTATTGTTTGCAAACTTACGAACTAATCCATCTACATTTAGATCAAAGTCATTTACAAAAACCACAATCTACAGAGGACACAGATTCCTGCAGTACTCCACTGGTCATGCTGACTGGTTGCATCGTGGTGACTCGTGACATCGTGCATCGTGGTAACCCAGAGCATGCTGACCGGTTGCATCATGGCTTTGGTTCGGCAACTCGAGTGTCCAGGAGCAGAAAAGAATGCAGAAAGTTGTGACCACGGCCCAGTCCATCACCGGCTCTGACCTCCCTACCATCGAAGGATCTATCGCAGTCGCTGCCTCAAAAAGGCTGCCAACATCATCAAGGACCCACACCATCCTGGCCACGCACTCATCTCTCCGCTGCCATTGGGTAGAAGGTACAGGAGCCTGAAAACTAGTACATCCAGGTTCAGGAACAGCTTCTTCTCCACAGCCATCAGGCTATTAAACTTGCCAACAAACAGACTCTGAACTGTAACAGCCTATTGCACTTTATCTGTTTATTTATATGTATATTGAATTGAATTGAACTGTTCTGTATTTATGACTTCAATATTCAGTTGTGCTGCAGCAAGCAAGAATGTCATTGTCCTATCTGGGCCACATGACAATAAACTCTCTTGACTTGACTTGACTTTGTCACGGACCTCTAGCCAGAATACTTCCACCACTACCTTCTATCTCCCATGGATAAACCAGTTCTCAATCCAAACTGCCCCAAGTCACAGTGGATCCCATGCAAATTCATCCTCTGGAACATGACGGTCTCTATCAAATGTCTTATTAACATTCCCTACCCTACCCTCATCAATCAGCATTCCTCAAATAACTGAATCAAGTTAGCAAAGCAGGACATGCCACAGACAAAGTCATACTGATTGTCCCTATTTATATTATTCTCTTCCCAATGCGGCTACAAAGATCCCAAAGATTCCTCTTCGTAACCTTACATGAACTATCTTTTTCTTTTTAACTAAATTTACAACCTCTCTGGTCATCCAAGGTTCCCTTACCTTGCCATCCTTATCCCTCTTTCTTACTGGAATATGCCAGTCCTGAACTTTGATTAACTGGTCATTAAATGGTTTCCACACAACTGTGGACTTCCCCAACAACAGCTGCTCACAATATACTCTACTTAGCTCCTGCCTAATAATGTTGTCATCTGCCTCATCCAAATTTAATACTTGTCTCCAGGGGATTATGGGGGCCCAGGAAGGCACATCAGCGTTCTCCCTATCAACACGTGCGTAGAACTCATTGAGCTCATCTGGGAGTGATGCTTTGCTGTCACTAGAGCTGCTCTCTGATTTCACCTTGTAGGAAGTGATGGCATGCAAGCCCTGCCAAAGCTGACGAACATCCGCCTCATCCGTCAGTTTAGAGCGAAAGTCCATTCTAGACTTTTTGATGATCTTATCAAGGTCATATCTGGATTTGTTATATAACTTTGCACTACCAGACTTGAATGCCCGAGATCTGTCCTCAGAAGAATTTGAACCTCCTGGTTCATCCAAGTCTTCTTGTTGGGGAACACTCAGATTGTTTTAGTGGGAATATACTCCTCTGCATATTTTCTTATGAAGTCGGTAACAATTGTTGCAGATTCATTCAGGTCCGTTGCCGACACCTTGAACATTGTTCCATGTACTGACTCCGAGCAGTCCCAGAGTCATTCCTCTGCCTTCCCTAACCAGCTGTGTGCAGTCCTTACTACTGCGAGTGCAAGCAGTGACTAGCAAGGCTCACTGCTGGGACCCCAACTATTTACAATGACACGAAGCTGGGGGACAGTGTTAGCTGTGAGGAGGATGCTAGGAGGCTGCAAGGTGACTTGGATAGGTTGGCTGAGTGGGCAAATGCATGGCAGATGCAGTATAATGTGGATAAATGTGAGGTTATCCACTTTGGTGGCAAAAACAGGAAAGTAGACTATTATCTGAATGGTGGCCGATCAGGAAAAGGGGAGATGCAACGAGACCTGGGTGTCATGGTACACCAGTCATTGAAAGTATGCATGCAGGTGCAGCGGGCAGTGAAGAAAGCGAATGGTATGTTAGCATTCAAAGCAAAAGGATTTGAGTATAAGAGCAGGGAAGTTCTACTGCAGTTGTACAGGGCCTTGGTGAAACCACACCTGGAGTATTGTGTCCAGTTTTGGTCTCCTAATCTGAGAAAATACATTATTGCCATAGAGGGAGCACAGAGAAGGTTCACCAGACTGATTCCTGGGATGGCAGGACTTTCATATGAAGAAAGACTGGATATACTCGGCGTGTTCTTGCTAGAATTTAGAAGATTGAGGGGGGATCATAGAAAGTTACAAAATTCTTAAGGGGTTGGACAGGCTAGATGCAGGAAGATTGTTCCTGATGTTGGGGAAGTCCAGAACAAGGGGTCGCAGTTTAAGGATAAGGGGGAAGTCTTTTAGGGCCAAGATGAGAAAAACATTTTTCACACAGAGTGGTGAATCTGTGGAATTCTCATTGGCTATATTTACATGTAAGAGGGAGTTAGATGTAGCCCTTGTGGCTAAAGGGATCAGGGGGTATGGAGAGAAGGTAGGTACAGGATACTGAGTTGGATGATCAGCTATGATCATATTGAATGGCGGTGCAGGCTCGAAGGGCCGAATGGCCTACTCCTGCACCTATTTTCTATGGTTCTATATCACAATTGGTGGTAATGTTGATCGTGAGAGGGATAATTAAATAGGAGGATATTGATCAGATGGTAAATTGGGCAGGGCAATGGAAGATAGAATTCAATTATGACAAGTGTAAGGTGATACATGTTGTGAGGTCTAACAGATGTAGGCTTTACACAATGAAAATTTGAGCCTTTGAGAAGACAGACAACAGAAGGAGATCAGTGAACAAGTCCAGGAGATAAATTGCAGATGGGCAACAGTCCAGTGGATAACGCAGCAAAAAAGCTGGATACTTATAAATCATGCTGCAGCTAATGAATTCAAAAGTCAGAAGGGCCACTGCTGGAGCTTAGTGTGCAGTTCTGGCTGCCAGATTATCAGAAGGATGTGATTGCACTGGAGTGGGTGCAGAGGAGATTCACCGGATATTCACCAGAGCCAAGCGATGCAAGGTGTCGACTAGGGTGCGGCAGGAACACGAGGAACAAGAGGAAAGGGAAAGCTGCCGTGGTAATGTCTCAGCAAGGGATGGAGGCTTCATCTCCCAGCTCAGCAGAGCAGGGAGACATGGACCACTTGGGGAACCAGGGCTCCCTTAAACAGACGTGATTTCATGCGAGGTCTGTGAAATGAAACGGGACCCATTCCACACCAATGCGTTCACAGTAGTTCCACTCTCTCCGTGCTCCACTCCTTCTCAACAAGGCTCAATAATCATCAAACAAAGGGCGGCTCCACACTTTAAACCTCAATATCAATATAGTCAGAGTTGCACTGTGCAGAAACGGATCATTTGTCCATGCTGCCCTTCGTGGATTACATTGTATTAGTTTGCTATTATGCACCAATATACAGTGAAAAGCTTTGATTGGGTGCTATCCAGTCAAATCTATGAGGTTTGGACAAGTTGGGGGAGTGGGCAGATGCATGGCAGATGAAGTTTACTGCGGATAAATGTGAGGTTATCCACTTTGGTAGCAAAAACAGGAAGGCAGATTACTATCTAAATGGCGTCGTTGGGAAAAGGGGAAGTTCAACGGGATCTGCGGGTCCTTGTACATCAGTCTATGAAAGTAAGCATACAGGTACAGCAGGCAGTGAAGAAAGCGAATGGCATGTTGGCCTTTATAACAAGAGGAATCGAATATAGGAGCAAAGGGGTCCTTCTGCAGTTGTACAGAGCCCTAGTGAGACCACACCTGGAGTATTGTGTGCAGTTTTGGTCCCCTAGTTTGAGGAAGGATATTCTTGCTAATGAGGGAGTGCAATGTAGGTTTACAAGGTTAATTCCCGGGATGGCGGGACTGTCATATGCTGAGAGAATGGAGCAGCTGGGCTTGTACACTCTGGAGTTTAGAAGGATGAGAGGGAATCTCATTGAAACGTATAAGATTGTTAAGGGTTTGGATACGCTAGAGGCAGGAAACATGTTCCCGATGTTGGGGGAGTCCAGAACCAGGGGCCACAGTTTAAGAATAAGGAGTAAGTCATTTAGTACAGAGACGAGGAAACACTTTTTCTCACAGAGAGTGGTGAGTCTGTGGAAGGCGGTGGAGGCAGTTTCTCTGGATGCTTTCAAGAGAGAGCTAGATAGGGCTCTTAAAAATAGTGGAGTCAGGGGATATGGGGAGAAGGCAGGAACGGGGTACTGATTGGGGATGATCAGCCATGATCACATTGAATGGCAGTGCTGGCTCGAAGGGACGAATGGCCTACTCCTGCACCTATTGTCTATTGTCTATTGTCTATAAATCATTCTATACGTGAGAGCAATCAAATTATACACAAGTAGAACAGGTAATGCCAAGAGAAAAATGCAGACTTTAGTGCTACCGCATTATAGCATTAGAGTTACAGAGAAAAGGTCCAAGGTCTGCAATGAGGTAAGTTGGAAGATAGAAATTGTCCCTCAGTTATGGGAGGACCAAGCAGCGGGGTAGAAGCTATTCCTGAATCTGATGTACATGCTTCAAGCTTTTGTATCTTCTGTCTAATGAGAAAGGGGAGAAGATGGACTATCAGGGAATGAAAAAGGTCCTTGACAATGTTGGCTGCTTTCCCAAGGCAGTGTGAAATGTAGATGGAGTTGATGTAGCTGAGGCTGGTCTATGTGATGCATTGGAATGCATCTGCAAATCATTGCAAATTCTTGCTTTGTTGAGCAGAGCTGTTGCCAATCCAAGCCATGATATATTGCGATAGGATGCTTTCTACGGTGCATTTGTAGAAGCAAGGCTGCTTGGGAAGAGGAATTAGAGACGTGCAGAACTTTAATCTTCTGAGGATATAGAGGTGTCTGTGTACTTTCTTGGCCATAAATTCAAAGTGTTTGGTCCAGGACAAATTGATTATGATGTTTATGCCTAGGAACGTGAAGCTCTTAACCATTTCCACTTCAGCAATTGATGCTGACTGAGGTGTGCTTTCCACCTCGCTTCCTGAAGTCATTAACTAGCTCCTTCGGCCTGCTGGCATTAAAGGAGAGGTTGGCGTCTTGACAACATTTTACCTATGCTCACTGTGTCCTTCCTGTAATCCGTGTCGTAATTATTTCCGATCAGCCCACTACAGTGGTTCATTACAAACTTGTAAATAGAGTTGGAGCAGAACCTGTTCGCACAGTTGTCAGTGTATAGGAAAGGGACTGAGAATACATCTTTGCGGGACACGTGTGTTGAGAACTAACTTTGAGGATGTTTTGTCACCTCTCATCATTGATTGTGGTCTATGGGTCAGGAAGCCCAGATCCAGTGACAGAGAGGGAGTTGCCTTATAGGTCCAGGAGTTTGGAGATGAGTTTGGTTTGGTTTGGTTTTGTCCACCTAAATATTAGCAAATAATGAAACAGGCCATATTTAAATGCAGCAAGACCTGGACAATATTCAGGCCTGTGTTGATAGTGGCAAGTAACACCAATGCCACACAGGTCCCAGGCAATGCCGATATCCACCAAAAAGCACAGCTATCACCCACTGATATTCAATGTCATTACCATCATTGAATCCCCCACTATTAATATCCTGGCATTACTACTGACCAGAAACTTATCTGGAGTAGACATATATACACAATGTAGTTACAAAGGCAAGTCAGAGGCAAGGAATCTAATGGCGATTAACTGATCTCTATCTTCCCAGAGCCTGTTCACCATCTACAGGCCTCAAGTCAGGAGTTTGAAGGAATTGTCTCAACATGCCTGGATGAGTACAGTTTCAACAACACTTACCTAAGTAACTCGACACCGCGCAGGACATAGCAGTCAGCTTGATAGGCACCCCATCCAGAACCACACCCTCACTCGCTCCATCACCAATGTACTCACTCCATTACCAGCAGTTTCCACCATCTACAGGATTCACCAAGACTCCATAAGCTTTCAAACCCATCACCTCCACCAGCTTGAAGGCCAAGAACAGCAATAGCTTAGGAACACTGTGATCCAGGAAATTCTGGAAATTATAAAGAAAATTGGGCATCTGTAATATGTTTAACCCAAGAGCTTACATGCTGGAAAGCATGATGGGAAAAGAGGCCAACATAGTAACTTTAAAGCCTCTTTTCCCATCATTGCAATGAATAGATATAGGAAGAGTTTAGATTGCAAGGCATAGTTAGCCGGAGTAAAGGTAAACATAGGATGTTGTGAACACGAGGAACTATAGATGTTAGTTTACCAAAAAAGACCAGTGCTGAAGTAATTTGGTGGGTCAGGCAGCATCCCTGGAGAACCTGGACAGGCAATGTTTCATGTCGGGGCCCTTATTCAGACAAATTGTAGTAGAGGGGAAAAAGCTGGAGGAGAGGTGTGGGTGGGATTTTGCCTGCAAGGTGAGGTGGGAATTGATTGGAAGTTGGCAGGTTTGAGATAGGAAGAAGAAAAAAAGGCTGAGATAAAGAGGTAAGGAGAGAAGAGGTGCAAAATATGAAGCCAAAGGAAGGGACAGTGATGGGGAGAGGACAGGTTTCTTGTTAGTTAGTTAGTTACCTAAAATTGGAGTATTCAGTATTCATACTGTTAGGTTGTAAGCTACCCAAGAAGAATATGAGGTGCTGTCCCTCCAATTTGTGGCCTCACCCTGGCACTTATAGAAACACCGAAACATAGAAAATAGGTGCAGGAGTAGGCCATTCGGCCCTTCGAGCCTGCATCGCCATTCAATATGATCATGGCTGATCATCCAAATCAGTATCCTGTACCTGCCTTCTCTCCATACCCCCTGATCCCTTTAGCCACAAAGGCCACATCTAACTCCCTCTTAAATATAGCCAATGAACTGGCCTCAGCTACCTTCTGTGGCAGAGAATTTCACAGATTCACCACTCTTTGTGTGAAAAATGTTTCTATCATCTCGGTCCTAAAAGACTTTCCCCTTATCCTTAAACAGTGACCCCTTGTTCTGGACTTCCCCAACATCGGGAACAATCTTCCTGCATCTAGCCTGTCCAACCCCTTAAGAATTTTGTAACTTTCTATAAGATCCCCCCTCAATCTTCTAAATTCTAGCGAGTACAAGCCGAGTCTATCCTGTATTTTTTCATATGAAAGTCCTGATATCCCAGGAATCAGTCTGGTGAACCTTCTCTGTACTCCCTCTATGGCAAGAATGTCTTTCCTCAGATTTGGAGACCAAAGTAAGCATGCATGTACAACAGGCAGTGAAGAAAGCTGGTTCAGTGTGTAACACTTGCGCTCGGTCACCAGGGCCTGCTAGATCTCCGATTTGTTAATTATTTCAACTCCTGTCCCCATTCGCACACTGACCTCTCTGTCCTGGGCCTCCTCCATTGCCAGAGGCCACATGCATAAAGGATCAGCAATATATTCTGCTGAGGTGGATTACAACCCAACGCTTGTGAACATTGAATACAATCCCAGTCGACCCATTCTTTCATCATATGTCAGTCCCACCATCCCAGGAATTAACCTGGTGAACCTACGCTGCATTCCCTCAATAGCAAGAATGTCTTTTCTCAAATTAGGTGACCAAAACTGCACACAATACTCCAGGTGTGGCCTCACTAGGGCCCTGTGCAACTGCAGTGGGACCTCCTTGCTCCTGAACTCAAATCCCCTTGCTATGAAGGCCAACATGCCATTAGCTTTCTTCACTGCCTGCTGTTCCTGCATGATTACTTTCAGTGACTGATGTATAAGGACACCCAGGTCTCGTTGCACCTCCAATTTTCCTAATCTGACACCATTCAGAAAATAATCTGCCTTCTTGTTCTTGCCACCAAAGTGGACAACCTCACATTTATCCACATTATACTGCATCTGCTATGCATCTGCACACTCACCCAACCTATCCAAGTCATCCTGCAACCTCATAGCATCCTCCTCGCAGTTCACACTGTCACCTAGCTTTGTGTCATCTGCAAACTTGGAGATGTTACATTTAATTCCTTTGTCCAAATCATTAATATATATTGTAAATAACTGGGGTCCCAGTACTGAGCCTTGTGGCACCCCACGTCATTGCCTGCCATTCTGAAAAGGACCTCTTAATTCCTACTCTTTGCTTCCTGTCTGCCAACCTGTTCTCTATCGATGTCAATACCCTAACACAAATACCATGTGCTCTAATTTTGCTCACTAATCTCTTGAAGCCACTTTATTGTTCCCATTTGTTGGACAGATGGAAGGATGGTTTTCTAAACACCAGGAAATAGAAACTTAAAGATAGCTCTAGGGAAAAGAAAATAAGGATGAAGGACTATCGAAAACATTGACTGCTAATAAATTATTTAAGAAATGTAAAATCTACTTGTAGCCATTGTGTCGTAGAATATAAAAAGGCTATGAGTGCTGTGAGTCAGGCAAGTACTTTGAGTTCTCACAGAGTGTTTCCCAGTACATACTGTTAAGGCCTTGAATAAACTGATTTACTTGAGAAACTCACCACTACAATATAAGATTTTCTATGTGTGTTGTCCCCATTTGTGCTTTAATTAAGAGGGCGACTGAGCCCAATGATGACTGAAGGCCGGGTTCATGGTACAGATCAAATACAAAATTCCCTCCAACAATACTTAGAAAATCTCTTTGGGTTCTCTTTAATATTTTTGCAGTGTACGGGAGAACGATAGAACTTCTGGTCAAATGGTGCCACAAGGTCAACTTCTCACTCAATGTCAACAAGGAACCATCATTTCAGAAAGCAGGGCTTGGGAGAACATGCTCCAGTTTTCATTGCTGGGTTGCTGATGGAAATATTTCGCAACTTCAAATTCTTGGGTGTTACCATCTCAGACGATTTGTCCTGGGCCCAGCAAAGACGTAAACACAAAGAACTCACGCCGAGACCTCTTCTTTCTTAGATGTTTAAAGGGATTCAGCATATTATTGAATACTGAAAGAAACTTCTAGCGATGCACTATAAAATGCATCTTTGCTGGTATACACGATAAAAGAATCACATCATGGTCTGATGTGCAATTTCAACGCACAGGAACTCAACAGACTCAGCGTATTCTACAATGGGCATAGCACATCCCCACCATTGAAAGTATCTGTATGAAGCACTGCCTCAGGAGGTGGCATCCATCATCACATAGCACCCAGGCCATCATTCTTTTCTCGCTGCAATCATTGTCTAAGAGGTACAAAAGCCAGAAATCCCACACCACCAGGTTCAGGAACTAGTTTTGTCTTGTTCCGACTTGTAAAGCCCTAATCCGACCTTGATAATTGAGCACAATTGCATTGCCACGGACTTGTTTTTGAATTATGTTTTGAACTGTCTTGTTTTTTTACAGCCTTTCTCCTTTCACTGTCTTGTAGAATATATACGTAACTTATACATGATTTATTTGTGTGTGAGTTGTCTCAGTGAATGTTCCTGTGATGTTGCTGCAAGCAAGATTTTCATTGTACCTGCAGCTCACTGTACTTGTGCATAAGACAATGAACTCAACTTGGTTTGGTGTATCTTGGCTTAACGTAACCATAACCAAAACTGGGGATTATCCAAGTTCCAAGAAGAGCAACAGTCTGACTTGATTTCCTAGCAGTGGACATCTCTACAAAGCTGCCTCCAAGTGAAAGCTCAAAATGGTTTGAGTAGGAAGTCAAGGTTAGCACATACACATCTCAAGATTGCATGAAATGAAAGGTTTATCATCATCAGGACTGCCCTGTGGCACCCATCATTAGACCCAGGGGATTTATTCACTGTTTCAAACATTTTTATGTTGGATGTACAGACTGCCAGCCCCTCTGCCCTCATGTGCTCCAGCCCTCTGCTCTCCTGCTCCAGACAATGAGGCACCCATCGCTGGAGGACACTTCACAAACGAATCCTTGGAGGGATTAGGACATTGGAACATTTACTACCTGTGGTATGCACATTGTAGTGAATCCCTGCACACAATACCTTTCTGCTTCCTCTCCACAGCCTGACTTGCGCATGCTTACATCATTGTCAATGTGAACCTCCAACACAGTCACTGGTGCTTGGCAAGTGTCTGCGGGTGCTGTAAGGAGCACAATATGTTCCATCCAGAGGTCCAAACAGTTTAATGTGGAAATAGCAGAGACTTTGTTACCCAGAGCTTGGTGAGAATGTAAAATGTCAGCAGCAGTTGGGGTAAATCACCTCAATGCTTTTGTGGGAAGCTGGGAGAAGGAAGAAGATAAAGTGAATGACTTAGCACATGGATTTGCCTTAAGAGTCGTGTAACTGTCAACATGAACCTTATTTAGAGCGTTTCCCATTTTCAAACAATTCCCTGCCATCTGCTCAACCGCATTTCTGCTCCGAATGATGGAGGGAATATTCCAAACAAATAATTCATAAATTATACATAGATTCTCCAAGACAATGAAAAGGCAAAACCAGCAGTACAGTCACCTCACCCAACCACCTCCCCCGCAGAGAGGACTGGAATCGCTAGGAGTTAGTCTGGGACACACTGGCTCCCTCTCCCCCTCACCTACAGAGGGCTGGGCTGAGCCGGGCAATTCCTGGCTCTTGCTGCCTCCCCAAGGGGAGTGGGATGCAGTCAAAATCCCAAAGCCAGCCAGGGCCTCCCCTCTGTGGCACAATAGAAACATAGAAACATAGAAATTAGGTGCAGGAGTAGGCCATTCGGCCCTTCGAGCCTGCACCGCCATTCAATATGATCATGGCTGATCATCTAACTCAGTATCCCGTACCTGCCTTCTCTCCATACCCCCTGATCCCCCTAGCCACAAGGGCAACATCTAACTCCCTCTTAAATATAGCCAATGAACTGGCCTCAACTACCCTCTGTGGCAGAGAGTTCCAGAGATTCACCACTCTCTGTGTGAAAAAAGTTCTTCTCATCTCGGTTTTAAAGGATTTCCCCCTTATCCTTAAGCTGTGACCCCTTGTCCTGGACTTCCCTAACATCGGGAACAATCTTCCTGCATCTAGCCTGTCCAACCCCTTAAGAATTTTGTAAGTTTCTATAAGATCCCCTCTCAATCTCCTAAATTCTAGAGAGTATAAACCAAGTCTATCCAGTCTTTCTTCATAAGACAGTCCTGACATCCCAGGAATCAATCTGGTGAACCTTCTTTGCACTCCCTCTATGGCAATAATGTCCTTCCTCAGATTTGGAGACCAAAACTGTACGCAATACTCCAGGTGTGGTCTCATCAAGACCCTGTACAACTGCAGTAGAACCTCCCTGCTCCTATACTCAAATCCTTTTGCAATGAAAGCTAACATACCATTCGCTTTCTTTACTGCCTGCTGCACCTGCATGCCTACCTTCAATGACTGGTGTACCATGACACCCAGGTCTCGCTGCATCTCCCCCTTTCCCAATTGGCCACCATTTAGGTAATAGTCTGCTTTCCCGTTTTTGCCACCAAAATAACCTCACATTTATCCACATTATACTGCATCTGCCAAACATTTGCCCACTCACCCAGCCTATCCAAGTCACCTTGTAGTCTCCTAACATCCTCCTCACAGCTAACACTGCCCCCCAGCTTAGTGTCATCCGCAAACTTGGAAATATTGCCTTCAATTCCCTCATCCAGATCATTAATATATATTGTAAATAGCTGGGGTCCCAGCACTGAGCCTTGCGGTACCCCACTAGTCACTGCCTGCCATTGTGAAAAGTGCCACTGTTTACTCCTACTCTTTGCTTCCTGTTTGCCAGCCAGTTCAGATTCAGATTCAGATTCAGATTCAATTTTAATTGTCATTGTCAGTGTACAGTACAGAGACAACGAAATGCGTTCTCTATCCACATCAATACTGAACCCCCAATGCCGTGTGCTTTAAGTTTGTTAACAATGTTCAGGATTGAGCCAATACTCTGAGCTGACAGTAGGCTTGCGGGCACAACTGCCTGTACCATCCAAAGCAACATCTCTCTCAAACAATTGTAATACAATAATGTCACATAGCTGAGAAACAGGCCCTTCAGCCCACCACGTCCATGTCGACCACCATGGACCCATCAACACTAATTCATTCATCTACACCTGGCCCATTACCTTCTATACCTTGGTAATCAAGTGCTAGACTAGATACATTTTAAGATGAGGGAGCACATGCTCTCACCATCCTCTCAGGGAGAAAACAAACCCTTAGATCCTCTGTAACCTTCGTAATGCTCACCTTAAACCTTAGACCTCTAATTTTACACATCTCAATTAAAAGGAAACATTTCTTAGTATCTATCTTGCCTATGCTGCTCAATAATGTTCACGTCCAACCACTCCCTTAGCCGTCTCCTCCATTCCAAGGGCAACAAACTCAGCCTCTCCAGTGTCTCCTCATAACTGAAACTCTCTTCCCAGCACAATGTTGCATGAGCAGACTGTACATACGTAATACTCCAGCTAACCAGCCTACCCTCCAAAGCCTGCCCCTCATTAAAATCTATCTACACTTTATGCTGCCTCAGGGGATGCAGCCAACATAAATGAGGACCATTCGCACCCTAATCATTCTCCCTTCTCCCTTATCCCGTTGGGCAGAAGAAACGAAAGCTTGAAAGCTTCTACCGATGATAGACACTAAAAGCTGAAGTAACTCAGCGGGACAGGCAGTATTCCCAGAGAGAAGGAAAAGGGTGACGTTTAGGGTCGAGATCCTTCTTCAGACTCAAAGCATCAAGGTCAAGGTTTCAAGGTCACTTTATTGTCACATGTACCAATTAAGGTACAGTGAAATTTGAGTTACCATACAGCCGTACTAAGTAAAAAGCATCAAGACACACAACCACATAAAAGTTAACATAAACACCCATCACAGTGGATTCCACATTCCTCACTGTGATGAAGGCAATAAAGTTCCATCTTCTTCCTCTTTGTTCTCCCACGGTCGGGGCAGTCAAACCATCCGCAGTCTGGCTGATCAAAGCCCCCGCGGTTGACGATCAAAGGCCCCGTCGGGGTGATCGAAACTCCCGTGTCGGGGCAGTTGAAACTCTCTGTTGCATGGAGCTCACGAGTTGGGCTCTTCTTACCAGAGGCCGCGGGCTTCACAGGCCTCGCGGTTGGAGCTTCGATCGCCGGCAAATGGATCGCAGGCTCCTCGATGTTAAGGTCCCGCAGACTTCTGCGGCTTGGCACACCAGTCGGTCTCCAGGAAAGGCCGCCAACTCCATGATATTAGGCCGCAATGGGGACAGAGATATGGTACAGAAAAAGATTGCGTCTCCATCGAGGTAAGGTAAGAGATTGAAAAAAGTTTCCCCCAACACCACCCCCCACCTCCCACATAAAACAAACCAAGTAACATTAAAACATACTTTTTAACACATACTAAAATTAACAAAAAGAAGAAAGGACAGTCAGACTGTTGGCGAGGCAGCCACTGCTGGCAGCGCCACCCGGTGCTTCAGGAACACCAGATTCAGGAACATTTTCTTCTCCATTGTTACCTGATTCCTGAACGAACATCTCATAGGGTAAGGATTAATTTCCTGATCTTCCAATCTACCTCCTTGAGGTCCTTGAACTTTATTTATTTGCACTTTCTCTGCAGCAGTAATATTATATTCTGCACGCTGTTTATTTTCTCTTGTGCACTACCTGATGCACTCATGTATGGTATGATTTGCCTGGGTTGCACACAAAACAAAGTGTTTCACTGCATCACAGTGCATGTGATAGTATTAAAATAATCCCAATGCAAATGCCTGCTGTGGTCCAACTAATGTTTAAAAATGAGGCACAAGATACTGCAGTTGCTGGGGGAACTCAGCAGGCCAGGGAGCATCTGTGGAAGGAAATGGATAGTCAATGTTTCAGGTTAAGAGTAATGCTTTATAAAGCTGTACCATAATCTTCCTGATCTCATACTTCATCCCATACACTTTCTTCACCACCTTATCCCCCAGTGCTGCCACATTCTGGGAGCTATGTACAAGTATATTGAGACATATCTAAGCATCCTAGGGCCCTACCATTCCCTTGGTACATTCTTCCCTTATTAGACCATCCAAAATGTATGACCTCACACTTCTGAGGGTTAAATTCCATCTGCCAATGTCCTGCCCAATTTGCATCTTTCTACATTCTAAGAATATCATCCTCCCTGAGAGTAACATCGCTAATTTTTATGAATATAAACCTATTCACTCACTTCTACTCATTAATATATAACAGCAAGCGAAGGTACTTGCACTGACCGAGTGTCACAGACTTCTATTCGTACACACATAATACCTAAAGGAAAGAAAAGGTGTGGGATGGGTTGGTGTCTGAACTGTATCCTGGCCTTTATTTTTTGTTCAACTTAATCACAGATCTAATTGGAGAGACATTCAATATTGGTCATTGTCAATAAACTGTTGTCTATTGCTCAGCATCTTGGCTCAGTCCACAGACCAGTGTCGGGTGAGGGGACGTCACTGGGGTTTCCCAGTGGTTCCCTCCCAGGGAGCAGAAGAGTCCCAAGGCTCTCCTGGGCAAAGTTTATTGGGAGGACATGCTCGATAGATCAAAATTAAACATTGTTGAATGGCTTAATGTCCCCGTTTGTATCTAGTAACTGGGTCAATGGATTGTCCAATGGATCAATACATCTCCGAACCAACATCAATGTTCAGGAAGAAAGTTAGACTCAGTCTCTGCGGAGAACTCTGATATCAGGCATCCATCAGCTAATTATGAGCTAAACCAGCAGTAAACAGAAAGGCTGCATTACTTGAAATAAAATCTCACTCTGTTGTAATATATACAGATTCTTGTGGATCAAAATGCATATAGAATAGAACGTTGACTCTTAAAATGACAAATTAATGAATTCTAGATGGCAAGTTTTAACTGCAGGACCAGATTAATTCTATTATTCTTTCACTTTACCTGAGCCACCCACAGACGAGGCTGAGTGATGTTTCTGGGTCTGTCTGCAATCAGCAGCAGTAATCTAGCAGGGAGTGACTCAGATCCTGACGCTTCCCACTTCCTTCTTTGTCACTTACAAATGCGTGTTCTGATTTGAAGAAAGTGATGGAAAGAATTCCTCTTGTGTCGTAGGCACATGATAATGAAGATGCTGCAAAATGGAGCAAAAAAAAACCCCTCCTGATCTGCTGCAGGAGGTCAGGCAGCATGCGTGGAGGGAAATGAGCATAAAATAAGCTGCCAGTTGACAATTGTACTATGCAACGGGAGTTCATCCCAAGATTTTTTCCTTATTTATAAAAGGACAAACTGACACTCGAGGCAGTCCGTACAGGACTGACGAAGCTAATTCTTGTGATGGTAGATTGTTCTTTCACAAGCGGTTAAAATGTTTTCGATCTGTATACTGTGGAGTTTAGAAGAATGAAGGGTGATCTTATACTAAATACATTGGGGCACTCAAGGGAGAGCCTTTCTCAAGGGGACATGGTGACAAATTAGGGGTGGTCATCAAAACCTCAGAGAAGTCAGAGGTTCACTGGGTGGTGAATCTCCAGAATTTGTAGCATGGATGGCATGGAGAATGGGCCACCAGGAAGATTTAAAGAGGAAGGTGATAAATGTTTGAAAAATGGAGGAATTTAAATATTGGAGAACTGGAGGGGGAAGACGAGGCCTGGGGACGATCAGTTGAGATCATATCAGGCTCGAGGGGCCGAGTGGCCTACTCTTACTCTGATTTATTCCTCTGACTGGGCAGGAATTCTCTCTGCTGTGTACCTTGAGCATCAAACTATTGTACTGCACCTCATCTGCAATTTCCTTTCAGCAAAGCTTCCCCTCAAGTCCAGTGGGCAACGATCCACAATGTCTCAGAACACTGAGCCCTTAACCTTAAAGCTTGATTTGCTTGCTTTGACTGCGCATCACTGATGTCACAATTAAAACAAGAGCAAACGGTGTCACCTCTATTAAGACCAACTTGGGAAATCTATGTACAGACCAGATGGCAATTTGTTAATAAGCACTCAAAATGGCAAAGGCCTTGAGCAATTCTGATAGAATTTCAACTGATAGTTACGGTGTCCTTGACTCGGAGCCACGTGAAATCAATCGAACGTAAGACAGAAGTTTGATTGAGCAAAGGCGAGGGGAAAATGTCATCTTTCATTGAGACAAGTACAGAGTCCTGCTTCAGTCAGGCTGCGGCCAAGTGAATATGAACCATCAGATTAAAATTATACTTAAGGAAGCCATTAAAATGATTCCTAATGACAGCCTTATTCTAACACATCCCATGCTGCCAAACACATTTAATGTTGCCTACCATTTATTTTTTCAGATGACTAAATTATCAGAAGTTTGAGTCAATTTTACATTGGTTCCAAGTGGCACTAGACAGAGGGTCAGGATGCAGAGGTTGTCTAGGAGGACATTGGAGCTAACTGGGTGGGGAAAGAGGTTCATGCAAGCAGTGGGTTACCACAGGGTTTAACCAAAATAGCCAGCTTGTCTGTTAATAGGGTTATGCATCCGGGCCAGGGATACAGGTTAATTATTAAGAGATAGACTCCAAAGATGTACAGGTTTTTAGGTTAATTTGCATTTGGTAAATATTGTCAATTGTCTCTGGTGTGTAGGATGGTGTTAGTGCACGAGGATCATTGGTCAGCGTGGGCTGAAAGACCTGTTTACGCGCTGTATCTCTAAACAAAAAAAGCTAAAGATAATTTAAGGACATGTCATGGAATCCTCTCATAATCATAATCTAGGCTGATATTTGCTTTTCAATTATTCATCCAGTTCCTGTTGCTGTTGAATCTTCTTCCACCGTTTCATCAAACGGACTTGTGGGCCACAATAACTCACAGCCCAATTAAGAATGAAATAGAACAATACAGGAACAGACATTTTAACCCATCATATTTGTGCCCAATGTGTTGTCTAGTTAAATTAATGTGATTCATATCCCTCCAAACCCTGCATATTCATATGCCTATATAAAACCCTCGTAAATGCCACAATCATATCTGCTTGAACTAGCAGTGCATTCTCACCACTGAGTAAAAACATGCTCCATGCATCTCCTTTAAATTTTACCCCTCTCACCTTAAACCCATGTCCTCTAGTCTTTGACATTTCCACCCTAGGTAAACAACTTTGTCTATCCTATCTGTGCCTCACATAATTATGTATACTTCTATCAGGTCTCCTCTCGATCTCTGTTGTTCCCGAATAAATAATCCGAGTTCATCCAACCTCCCCTTACAGCTAATACCCTCCAATCCACGCAGCATCCTGGTAAACCTCTTCTCATCCTCTCCAAAGACCAACTTTGGTCAATTACGCTATGGTTCCTGAAGTTCCTGCCAGTGGAACTCATTTCCCTGAGCTTGCTCACATCTTCCTTGCTCTGCTGAGAACAGCCACAGCCCTGCTTGCCTCTCCACAGTCTGGAAAGTGATGTTGTACTTTAAAAAATATTTATTTCTCAGGTGTATCCTGCTGTCAATCAAGCAGGTTCCCTGGAGAAATGTACAGTTGTTTGCAGTTCACATTCTCCTAGACAGTGAGAATTTCCATTCCAAATGTTCTATTTCTCTGCATCAGCTTTGAACAGAAAACCACCATAATGAAGTTTTAATTTCCCATTATCTATTTCTTTGACCTCTGGTTGTGTCAGTGGAAACAGATCCCTGCACCAACATTTCTTCTGGTTTGAACGATTCTGGTAATCTTTCCAGCTCTTGGAAGTTTAAATTTTACTGCCCTTAATTTTCCATACACATCACTCTCTGATAATTAACATCCAGTCCTCCGGCTTTGTTTCAAATTGTAGATAAAACTGAGAAAGAAAAGCAGAAAGATTTTTTTTTTCAGATGGTTCTGGTGCCTGAACAACATGTCCTTTTGAGACTGGTTCATGCTGCACATGGTGTATAAAACAACTCAAGTCACACCAGGGGCAAAGACAGCAAATTCATGTATAGGCTGGTGAGAGAGGCTTAGGCATTCAACCAAGAATCTTAAAGAGGGCTTTAAAAGATAATGCCAGAAGCAAATTTAAATCATTAAATTGTAAAATGTATAATGCTTCCATTTTAAATGCATAAACACATTTGAGACGCCAGAAGGTTCATGAGGAAAAAAATAGTAAATGTCATGTTTTAGGACACACATTGAATACATTTTGGAATAGGATAACTCAACGTTAAATGATGGCTACATTATATTGCTGAGATTTACACAACAACCCCACCTCAACTGCATTGGGGTTATGGCAGGGAGCTGGAGCAAGCAGGCATGGATGTTCTTGCATTAAAGTCCCACAGGCAGTGAGAGGAAGCAGTTTACTCAGTGGTTTCCATGTTGGTCTGTGCCAGTGAGGGTTCTCTGTTCAGGATTAAACCACCTGGATGGAAGGTACTGCAGGTGATAACCCACCTCTTTGTCTGAAACCAGCATCGGTGTGACTGTAAACACCAACATATTCAAAGGTGCAGGTAAAGACGCACCTGGCAACCTCATGTATCATAAATTCACCCCGTTACATCTGAGTGAGAATTAAGGTCAAGGAACAGCCTCATCTCCCAAAATATTGCATTTTGATCTCTGGGCACCACTGATATATCCAGCATTTATCGCATGGCTCTAACTGCCCTCAAACTGAATGCTGAGCTGAGCCGAGCCTCACTGGTATGGGATCATCATCACCAGTGACTTGCATTTGTAGCTCCAGAGTGAGAACTGCAGAGGTGCCATGGAGTGACCTGCATTCAGGTCTGTGGATAATTAGTCCTCATTAACTTACTACTGCACCAACCCGGCATCAAGGGCCAGTGTCAGCTTACAAGGCATCTTACCAAACACAGAAGGGAAGAGCGTGCAAGCCAATAATGAACAGCTCTTTCAAGGAGCTGAACGGATCACAATGGGCTGAATGGCCACGTTCCATGACAGCTCCTTCAATGACGTTGTCAGTCATTTGCAAAGAGCAAAATATCAATTGCTGCAATAGTGGCGTCGTTGCAACCCTACACAAGGTATTTGGAAATAATGCAACATGAATAATGCAGCTGTTGATGGAAGAGGTAGCCCAGGAACGGTGGGAGATAACAAGCTGTAGGGAAATAAGTGAAGGAGAGGGATTGCTCTATGAGCCAACATAGACCTGATGGACCAAAGGCCTCTGTTTATGTCATAAGCAAATATAAATAAAATTGTTTAAAGATGGTACAGGACTCCCTGGTTGATTACAGAACCAGGCCTGAGAGGAAATCATGCTATTTCTTTAGGAGCTGATGTACAAAGCTGTGGACTGGGTAAGTCTCTTAGTGTTAGCTCATTGCGGAGCGAGGGACAGGGAGCTTGGACAAGGGGGCAATGTCGACACCAATCCCACCGCTGACCTGTGCAGAGAGAGGCAACGGCTGAGCAGGGCTGTCACTCTGTCACTTTCCACCCAGGCTGACCTTGGGAAAGCAATTCCCTGTGAGACTACTGCGCCAATCACCTACTGCACGCCCCACGTGGGGGGAGGGGGGGGGGGGGGGGGGGGGGGGGGTGGGGGGGGGGGGGCACGGGAGGATTTTTTTTTGTTTGAATTATTTTTAAGATAATATAGGGTTAGGGTTATGAGAGATAGGAGCAGGTGATTATTATTTTTGTTATTGTTCGACCTCCAAAAACTGGGGGATAATAATACAGGCCACCCCCCACCTCAAAAAGTGGGGGGGATATATCCCCCCCCCACCCCAGATCGACGGCAGTGCCTTCACGGTACAGAACATTTGATAAAAAAACTTTTTAATGAGTTATAATTTCAAGTGCTTTTTTTTTGTTTGTAGTTGGAAAAAGGGACAAGAAATAATCATAACATTTCCTGATTTTGCAAAGTCATACAAATTCTGTTTTGCTCGGGGAAAAAAATCAGAGTATGCGTTCTCCTTTTGATGTATATTTTATTTTGATTTGACTTTAGAATCATCAAACCATGACATTAATAATGAGGATATATGTTTATGGAAACATTACTTTTTTTAAAGACTTTCGAGAAATCTAAAGTGCATTAGAAATATACATTTCAATGCACTGAGTCTCCTGCCCAGAGTAGGTGAATCGAGGACCAGACAGATTAAGGTGAAGGGGAAAAGATTTCATAGGAATCTGAGGGGAAACCTTTTCCACGAAAAGGTGGTGGGTGTATGGAACAAGCTGCCAGAGGAGGTAGTTGAGGCAGGGACTATCCCAACATTTAAGAACCAGTTAGACTGATACATGGATAGGACAGGTTTGGAGGGATAGGGACCAAAAGCAGGTAGTGTAGCTGGAAAATATTGGCGGGTGTGGGCAAGTTGGGCCGAAGGGCCTGTTGTCACACTATTATTCTTTGACTACATTATACCTCCACCATGCATGGATGCTTTAAATCAAGTGGTCGAGTTTTTTATTGCCATAACTCAAGCATAGAAACAATGAAAATAGGTGCAGGAATAGACCATTTGGCCCTTTGAGCTAGCACTGCCATTCAATATGATCATGGCATTTCATCTAAATTCAATACCCCTTTCCTGTTTATTCCCCATATCCCTTGATTTCGCTAGCCCCAAGAGCTAATTGTAACTCTCTCTTGAAAACATCCAGTGAATTGGCCACCACTGCCTGCTGTGGCAGAGAATTACGCAGATACACAACTCAATGGGTGAAGAAAGTTTCTCCTCATCTCTGTCCTAAATGGCCTACCCTTTATTTTTTAACTGTGTCCCCTGGTTCTGGACTCTCCCAACATCGGGAACATTTATCCTGCAGTTACAGTGTGAAAATCTAGTAGGCAAGCAGGATGCTTTCTCCAACCACCCCCATTTGAAGGCCACTATCTTCCACCAGTTATACCCAGTGCTTGGTATCTACTTCCAGCAGCTACTGGTTGTCCTCCAGGATGCACCGAGCCGCAGCCTGGTCCATGCCGGTCACCAGGACGGCGCAGAGACTCTCACGGCAGCAGCGCAATGCTTCCGACACCTCCGACGGCCCGGGACTCTTGCATTGCAAGCGACTCGCCAGCCCGGCAAACACTCGGCTCCCCGTCCGCATCTGCCTACGCCTCTGCTTCTGCTTCCATCACTCCCTCCGCCCCGGATCTCCAACACCCAAGATCAGGTTGCTCAGAGCACAGCAGTGCCTCATCCAAAGCCGGAGACATTGAAACATGTCTAGCCAAAAATGTGGGGGGGCTGCAGCCCCCCCCCCCCCCAGCCCCCATGGTTCTGCGGCCCATGTCCTGTGTCTACTTTTATCTGACGCAGTACATCAATATGCAGTACATCAATATGTATACCTGCTTTCCCTACTCCAATAACTTATTTATTTTCCTGATTTAAATATCACTAAGAAATTACATCTTGTCATTATTGAACATTTTGGACAAATTCCAAGAGCAAATGCAAGCAGTGTGTTATCCATTCCAACTTGCTGTCATTTGAATTTACTTAACTTTTCAGTTTAAGACCTATATTTAATCTCTGAACTCTTCCTGATAAGAAATCATTCAGTCATTTTATGTAATCTGTTGTAAAGCACAGTTTGGATTCAACAGAGCCAAGCACTCAGATTGGAAATATTAAATAGATTCTGAAAACAGTGATGACACATGGATCCCACCACCATGCATATTTCTCATTTAATTTATTACTGCCTGGCTTCTTAGAAGGTTCGATTTGCTGCCAGTAATCCTGATGTTTGAATGTTAAGACGTGAAGGGGACATTCACATGTCCCCGACTGGCCTGTTGCATCGTTGCAACCAAAGTGTGGAACATGAACATCCAAGCAGATCCTGCAGCCACAGCACAGATGTCACAGTCAACAAATCGGCAAGTCTCCACTTCTCCACCCTTACCGATTGCTACAGATGCACCATAGAAAGCATCCTATTGGGATGTATCACAGCTTCGTTTGGCGACTGTTCTGGCCAAGTGCATGAGAAATTGCAGAGAGTTGTCGACGCAGCCCAGACCGTAAGTCACGTAAATCAACCTTCCACCACCCTTGACCCCATCTACACATGCCTGTGGAAAGCAGCCATCATTCAGGAGCTGCAGCGGGGCACATTTCCCACAGTGGTTGTCACCACGGGGGCACTGGAAGTATCCCAGTTCCTGCAAGAGGTGCACTGACTGCCATTTCTAAACCTACTAAGAAGACGGGAAAATGAAAGATCGTACGTACCGCTGCTCAGATTCCTCGCTGAAAGCCTTGAGACAAAGCCTAATGGCAGTCAGTCTCACAACTGACCTTCCAAAATGGCCACTGCACTATTATTCAGCTCATTCTGAAGCCTGTCTCCCAGGTGCCCTTGCTATGCCTATCGGCACCAAAAGTGTAAGTAACAAATGCATGTAAACAAGTAACTATCTACATACATTTAATTATACCATCAGTTAATTATTTACAATATATGAAGTTACGCTTTTATGGAGACATACATACACATATATATATGTATGTATATGATGAAGGGTCTCAACCCAAAACGTCACCCATTCCTTCTCTCCAGAGATGCTGCATGTCCCACTGGGTTCATCCAGCATTTTGCGTCTATCTTTGGTGTAAACCAACATCTCCATTTCCATCCTACACATATATAAATTTTAACAAAATATAAATGCGCTAATTTCCTTAAATAGGACAGAAAATGCTGGAGAAATCCAAATGATCCAGCAACAACTATGGAGAGAAAAATCACAGCTCTTTCCCTGCTTACTCATTTTATTCAATTTCCTCTCAACTTAACTTTATTACAAACTGGATTGTTTACAAATTTGGATGGTTTTCGCTAGAAAGTCAAAGGCTGAGAGAAGACCTGATTAAAGTGCATCAAATGATGAGTCATAGATAGGATAGACAGTCAGAACCTTTCTCTCAGGATGATAAGCATTAAGGTGAGAAGGGGAATGTTTAGAGGAGATGCGTGAAAGGAAAGGTTTTTTACACCTAGAATGTGCTGACAGGGATGGTGGTGGAAGCAGGTACAATAGTGACATTTACAAGGCTTTTATATATGGAATGGAGGAATATGGATCACGTGTAGGCAGAGGAGATCATGTTTAGCACAGACCTTGTGGGCCGATGGGTATGTTCCTGTGCTGTACTCTTCTGTGTTCTGTATGTTTTAAATTGATCTCCTGCCTGAGGTTTTGAGGGAATGACTTGGGTAATTAATACTAATGTATTAAACAGTATTTGAGCTCTAACATTATAAATATCATGTCATTCAGACAAGCAGTTGTTAACATTAAAGATGTGTGTGTGTGACAGCAACTAGCTTCACTCCTCTCTGGACATTCAAACCCCTGGTGGCTGTTCCAGAGTGTTGCAGCCCATCCATGCACACGCTGCTTCCTCCAATGCAGGCTATACTTGAACAGTGGCCTTTCTGTGCACATTGAAACAGCTGGGTGAGTAGATTCACTTGCACCTCCAATAAACTTCTTCATCGCCTTCAATGCATTCAGAACTCTGCAGCCCGGATCATCACCCGCACCAGATCATCGGACCACATCACACCCATCCTCACTCAGCTCCACTGGCTCCCTGTGCACCACCGGATTAACTACAAGATTTTACTGCTGACCTTCAAAGCCCTACACCACCTTGCTCCCCAATACCTCTCTGACCTGCTGTTACCATACACTCCTTCCAGGTCACTTTGTTCCTCCTCAGCTGCAATTTTAACTGTCCCCACATTTAGACTCAGCACCATGGGTGCCAGAGCATTCAGCTGCTCTGCCCCACGTCTCTGGAACACTCTCCCACCTCCCATCCGTCACCTGGACACTATCGATCAATTCAAATCACAACTCAAAACACACCTGTTTAGATTAGCATACCCGACATAACTTCCACCATGTTCACCCTGATTTTAATTACTTAAAATGTTTTGTGTATTTTTTGTTTTTTTTGTTTTTTGTTTTTAATCAACTTGATTTTAATATTGATAAATGTATTGTGGTTTTATGTAATGTGTCCTTGGGTGTCCAGAAAGGCACCAGCAAATAAAATGCATTATTATTATTATTATTATTATTATTATTATTATTATTATTATTATTATTTAAAGCTCTCTGAAAGCTCTGAAAGACATTCTTGCCATAGAGGGAGTACAGAGAAGGTTCACCAGACTGATTCCTGGGATGTCAGGACTTTCATATGAAGAAAGACTGGATAGACTCGGTTTGTACTCGCTAGAAATTAGAAGATTGAGGGGGGATCTTATAGAAACTTACAAAATTCTTAAGGGGTTGGACAGGCTAGATGCAGGAAGATTGTTCCTGATGTTGGGGAAGTCCAGAACAAGGGGTCATAGTTTAAGGATAAGGGGGAAATCTTTTAGGACCGAGATGAGGAAAACTTTTTTTCACGCAGAGAGTGGTGAATCTCTGGAATTCTCTGCCGCAGAAGGTAGTTGAGGCCAGTTCATTGGCTATATTTAAGAGGGAGTTAGATGTGGCCCTTGTGGCTAAAGGGATCAGGGGGTATGGAGAGAAGGCAGGAGCAGGATACTGAGTTGGATGATCAGCCATGATCATATTGAATGGCGGTGCAGGCTCGAAGGGCCAAATGGCCTACTCCTGCACCTATTTTCTATGTTTCTATGTTTCTATGTCTCACCATTCAGGATGAAGGCTGGCCACCTGTCTGCAGGTCGCTGACTGAATTACCCATAGCGCACCCCTGCATCTCCCCTCACCTCCCCTAAATCCTGATCGTGGCCAAAGGACTTTGAAATCGCCCACCCCACAGCTATCTGAACCTTCTGAACCTACAGCGATCAAACCAGAATAGGCACTGAATGAGCCTGTCCCCTCTTTCTTGCTACATTCAAATTGTCACCATTCATTTGGCACCGCAGACTCTCATCTGTGTTACTTCTATTCCTGCACCAAATGTAATGGAAAAACTGCAGACCTAGGAAACGTGAAATATAGAGCAATTAACCCGAAACATTGACTACGTTACTTTTTGCCCGACTCTCCTTTGCTAGCTTTACCTTGCACTAAAAATGATTCCCTTATCATACATGGTAAATGGATCAATTGCAATCATGTATTGTCTTTCTGCTGACTGGTTTGCACGCAACAAAAGCTTTTCACTATACCTCGGTACGGTACATGTGACAATAAACTAAACTGAAACTGAAACTGATGTGTAGGGGCGTTGCTCTGGGCAGCAGCCATGTCAGCAGCGCGTCAGTTTTTTTTCCAACTTTTTCTTATTTTTTAGTATGTTTTAAAGTATGTATTTTGTGTTTCTTTGTGTGTTTTGTGTGTGGGTGTGTGGGGGGGGGGGGGGTAAGGGGGAAAAATCGCTTTTTTGGTCGCCTCCTCCATGGAGGATCGGCGACTTTTTTTCCAACGCGCCCGGGCTTCGCCGCCCCCGGCCTAACTGGACATCAAGGATGGAGCGCGGCCTCGCTGGGGCTCCTGGAGCAAACGCGCGCTGGCGTGGGGGCTTCAGCGTCGCGTTCTGCAGAGTTCCAGCGTGGACTCTCGGGGCGTGGAGGAGCGAAGGTGAGCCCTCTCTGGCTTGGCTACCAACACCGCTGGAGGGGAGCTTCGACTGTTGGCCCTGCAGTCTACGGTGCTTCTGGCTGCGGCGGAGACTTTAAATCTCGACCGCCGGCCTGCGGCCTACAACAACTTAAAGCCGCGGTCTCCGGTGAGGAAGAGCCGATCCTGGACTGACTCTGGACTCTGGTCCTGTCCTGGAGGAGGCCTGGCCAAATTTTTCTGCCTTCCACCACAGTGATGAATGCTGTGGTGGATGTTTGTGTTACATTTTTTATTGTGGTTGTGTGTTCTTTATTATTGTACTGCTGCTGACAACCCAAAATTCCACCAGCCTGGCTGTGTGGTCATTAAAATACAATACAATACAATCAGGCATCTTATCACTGATAAAAACAAAGTGCTGGTGAATCTCAGCAGCAGAGGAGCATTCGTGGGAGGAAAAGGGCAGACAATGTTTCAGGTCAGGACTCTTCGTCAGACTGAGAAAGATCTGAAGATAGGTCCTAATCTAAAACATTATCTGTTTTTTTCACTCCACATATGCTGCCTAACCCATTGAGTTCCTCCAGCATCTGCAGTCCCTTGTGACACCATCTTATTGCTGGTCCTGGATGTTCCCTGCAATGCATTGAATATAATGATATATTTGCCAGTGTAGTTTTATAATGCTGGACCCATTTGACAAAGATAGAAGGCGGAAACCTTGGGTGGGGCGCAACGTCTCCAGAGGTTTCCGTTCAGGTTTCCTAAGTGGGACAGGGGTATTAGAATATATGCCAACAGTCACTCTGCGACGGCGAGCTCTCATTCAATATCCAGCTTAGAAAGGTAACTGGACGACAACTCAATGAAGAAACTTGTTCACTGTGCCACAGCTGACAATCACATTGTTTGTCAAAAGCTTGGCTCTAACTTCCCAGCCAACTCAAGTGGCTATTTGTGGGTGTGGAGATGTACATGTAATCTTCCTTGGGCAGTATCCACTTGATAAATCCTCTTCAACTCTTGTTATCTAATTTCCCCAGGTGGTAAACAGAAAACATCATTCTCACCATCACAAATATGTCGAATTGATAAAAAGAGATATGGAGGTCAGAGAATGAGTGATGTGAGTGGACTTGATGAAGTAACATAAAACTCGAAGGAAAGTAAAACTGAAATGTAATAGTCCACACCACACTTTAATCATTCTTCATAACGCTGTTTGAATGCTTGTGCTCTTGTCATGGTTCAATATGAAATATTGTCCCAGATGGACTGGCAACGCACCGTGTACCTATTTGAAGTCACCACCACATTGGGACAGACAATGTGCTGGACAGTTAGACATTTACAGATAAAGTAACACAGGCCGACCAAGGATGATTCTGAAATCAATAAATAATTGCATGGCCATGCTTTGAATTACTAGTGACTAAATTAATCTCAACTTGAGGGTCCTGACAAATGAATAAAAGGGAAAGATAAATGACCTCCCTCTGCAGATACATCAGAGAAAAGAGGCCAGTTTGCAACTTCCAGCAAAGAGGCAAGTTCTTTTGAGGCAGTTAATCTGCCATCTAATATCAGCTGAGCAGGAGTTTCCCGCAGTTAACTATTGGAAAATCAAAGCTGCTCACAATGGTTGTTGTCATTGATTCCATGACAGCGCATATATCTCAGGCCTGTTGCAACCCTCATTCATACCTCCATTGATTCCATCCCAAGGGTTTCAGCCCAAAACATTGCCTATTTCCTTCACTCCATAGATGCTGCCTCACCCGCTGAGTTTCTCCAGCATTTTTGTCTGCGTTCGATTTTCCAGCATCTGCAGTTCCTTCTTAAATATATCATGCAGTTGTCTTCACTTAGGCCTCTGAACATGATCATCATTGCTTTGAGAGATACCTCATCCAAATTTGGAGGTCCATAACTTTTCTTAGACAATAAACAATAGGTGCAGGAGTAGGCCATTCGGCCCGTCGAGCCAACACCGCCATTCTATGTGATGTGATGCTGGCAATAGACAATAGGTGCAGGAGTAGGTTGATTATTATCAGTGTTGAGACCATGTAATATGACAGGTTCTGAAGCTGCAGTGAAAACAAGTTGTCCATCCTGCTCTAATGGTAGCTGCCTAAGGCTGCCAGTGCTGTAATTGGGGATTGTCTTATGTTGAAGTAAAGGCTCAGAGCTGGCCAGAGGCAATCAATACTCTGGTGACAAAGGAGTGCTGAGGAAGATAGGGAAGAAATTATTCACAAGCTCAGGGATGTGGCAGAGGGGGGTTTGGATTGGAGGGCAATGGTGCCATGTAGGCAGTGAACAGGAATACAAAGAGCTACGATCCTCGTTCTATCTTGGAGCTTCTTTGATTGGCAGAATATGAGGGACAAGAGGCGTGAAAAAAAGTTCTCTCATCTCGGTTTTTAAAGGATTTCCCCTTTATCCTTAAGCTGTGAACCCTTGTCCTGGAGGTTTGTGCCCTGCACCGCCATTCAATATGATCATGGCTGATCATCCAACTCAGTAATCCCGTAATCTGTGAAGTGAGGAGAAAAGGTGGAGAGTTCTGTCCCCTCGTCCAGCACTCCTTACACAACCAATATCTCTGTGGGGGCAGGAGAAGGGGCATGGTGCTTTCAAAAGGACATAAACCAAATTGTCAGGAGGGTGGGAAACAGAGGAAGGATAGGAACAAAGTTAAATATGGAAGTAAGAAATGCAGTAAGCAAAAATCTACACCAAGGAAACAACAGAAGGTAACCAATATGGTCACAGGACAGAAATAAGTTAAAAGGTCAACTTTAAAGCTACTGTATTGAGATGCTTGCCGCAAGTACATTAAAATCGATGAATTAATGGCATAGAGTCGAAAATAGATCTGATCTCTGAAGCAGGGACTCAGCCCAAAATGCCGATCTGCCCCCACAGATGCTGCCCAACCCACTGGATCCCTCCAGCTGTTTGCATTTTGCTCCAGATTCCAGCACCTGCGGTCTCTTGTGTCACAATTCTCAGAATTTGGGGAGGGCATGTAAAACAGAAATTGTGCTGCCCTAATGTGAGATCACACGGGGTCTGGGCCTGGCAAAATTGGAATGTGTGGCTGAAGTTAACAAACATCAGGAACAGAAAACATTGCTGGGAACTCTAGATGAGCAGTGAGATGTCGGGTGAGTGTAATAAGGCAACATACTTATTGAGTCATACAGGCTCTTCAGCCCAACCTGTCCATGCCAACCAAGATGCCCCATCTATACTCGTCTCACATTTGGCCCATATCGCTCATTCCATCAGCCTTCATCATTACTCTATGTATACTGTTTAACCTATGCACCTCATGTGACAAGGACCTTCATTGCACCCGGATTTATATGACAATGAGCCAATCTGAATCTGAGACTTAGAAATCTGTGGAAAGTACTGTTTGCAGAAAGCCTGGCTGCCTCAAAGTCAGCCACATGTGATTTGGAGACAATGAGGAAACAATGGCAAAGACAGCTGGACCTTATTGTAATAAATAGGGAAAGAGCAGCTAATGAAATGCCTCAATGAATTTCCTGTGCAGGTTGGCATACAGAGCAAGCAAAGAATGGAAGACCCAGCTGGATATCCAGCAAGCAAGAGCTCAAGCAGATTAGTGACAAATTGATGAACTGTCAAGCTTGTGCAGAGGCAGGACCTAAGGATACGAATCAATGCTGAGAACCCGGCATGATGTTGAACAAAATTGATTCATTCATTAAGACGAACCTGGTCACTGTGAAAGATTCATTTATCGCACTTTGTGAGAAGGGATGAATCTGACTTAAATATTGAAACATCTGTCCACTTTAATTCTGAATTTGCTTCAGGGTTACCTTGAGATTAATTGTTTCATCAACTGCTGTGCTCAATTACGATTAAGATTGAGGAGTAATGTTTACAATGCATTTAATTCGGTGCTTGATGTAATTTTGATTCTTCATCATATTTGTGCTTGTCTGCAAGTGAAGTTGTGGGTTTAGTCAGAAGATGCTGAAGATGATGGCATTCTGAAATAAAAACAGAAGGGCTGGAAATGCTTTGCCGATGAACATAAATCTTTGGAGCGAAAACAGTATTAACTAGATTAAGTGGGGCCCGTTGGGTCCCAGTCACACGGGAGACCTGGTCCCCCAATGCAACCCATTCCCCAGTGCAATATTCCACCATGGTGTGGGAGGGGTGGTGGTGTGGGGTAATGAGGTGGTGTGGGGGGGGATGAGGTGGTGTGGGGGGGATGAGGTGGTGTGGGGGGGGGGGGGGGTGGGGGGGGTGTGGGAGTCTGGCTGCCTCAAAGTCAGCCACATGTGATTTGGGACAATGAGGAAACAATGGCAAGACAGGTGGACCTTATTGTAATAAAGGTGGGAAAGAGCAGGTGAATGTGGTGTGAGGGTGAGGTGGTGGGGGGGGGGTGTGGTGGTGGGGGGGTGGTGAGGTGGTGGGGGGTTGTGAGGTGGTGGGGTGGTGTGGGGGGGGGGGTGGTGTGGGGGGTGAGGTGGTGGGGGGTGAGGTGAATGGGACCCAGAGCAAGTGGGTCAAGGGATGAGTGACAAATTGATGGTGTGGTGTCAAGGTGTGCAGAGGCAGGACCTAAGGATACGAATCAATGCCGAGAACCCGGCATGATGTTGAGCAAAATTGATTGGGGGGTGGGGTTAAGGGGGGTGAGGTGGTCACTGTGAAAGATTCATTTATCGCACTTTGTGAGAAGGGATGAATCTGACTTAATATTGAAACATCTGTCCACTTTAATTCTGAATTTGGGGGTTGCCTTGAGATTAATTGTTTCATCAACTGCTGTGCTCAATTACAATTAAGATTGAGGAGTAATGTTACAATGCATTTAATTCGGTGCTGGGATGTGAGGTGGTGATTCTTCATCATATTTTGTGTGTGGGGGGTGAAGGTGTGGGTTTAGTCTGAAGTGGTGAAGATGATGGCATTCTGAAATAAAAACAGAAGGGCTGGAAATGCTTTGCCGATGAACATAAAATCTTTGGAGCGAAAAACAGTATTAACTAGATTAAGTGGGGCCCGTTGGGTCCCAGTCACACGGGAGGGTGGTCCCCCAATGCAACCCATTCCCCAGTGCAATATTCCACCATGGTGTGGGAGGGGGGGTGGTGGGGGGGGATGAGGTGGTGTGGGGGGGATGAGGTGGTGTGGGGGGGGGGGGGGGGGGGGTGGGGAGGGGGGGGTGGTGGGGGGCCGGGGGGGGTCTGGTGGGGGGGGGGGGGGGGGGGGGGGGGGGGGAGGGGGGGTGGGGGGGGGGGGGGGGCAAAGGGGGGGGTTGTGGGGGGGGGGGGGGGGGGGGTGGGGGGAGGGGGGTGGTGTGAGGGGTGGGTGGTGTGGGGGGGGTGAAGTGGTGTGGGGGGGGTGGGGGTGGTGTAGGGGGGGTGAAGTGGGTGTGGGGGGGGAGGTGGTGTGGTGGGGGGGCTGGTGGAGGAAGGAACAGGGAAGGGGTGAAGGGGGGGGGGTGTGGGGAGGAGGGTGAAGGAGGGAAGGGAAGAGGGGGAGGGGGGGGGGTGTGTGGGGAGGGGGGGGGATGGGGGAACTCCACTCAGCAGCAGCACACAGCACCTCCCGACTCCATACAACTGCTTACCCGACTCCACACAGCTGCTTACTCGACTCCACACAGCGGCTTTCCCGACTCCACACAGCCGGCTTTTCCAATGCCACACAGCCGGCTTTTCCGACTCCACACAGCCAGCTTTTCCGACTCTACTCTTGGAGTGGCGTCTCAATCAGGACTACTTGTGGACTCAGCCCCACCTCCGGGGATTTTTATTCCCAGCGGGTGCCGGAAGGGGCGTTACCTTCATGGTGACTGACAGGCGAGAAGACCAATCTGCTGATCTCACGATTTTTTAATCCTTCATAACGTTTGTATAATTCCACCGATCGGAACAAAACTTAGTGGGTTGGAGTAGAGGAGAACTGTGAGTGAGGTGGCGAAAAAGCCCAATTGATAAAGTGTACCGTTTTTGTGCAGATTAAAAAAACCAGAAGTGGACAAGTGGAGAGTTTTCTTAATAGTATAGAAGATGAGCTGAGGACCTAGTACCACAATGTGTGTTGCGTGGCCCCACAGTTGCAGTCTTGGTACTGTAAATCCTGGCTAAATCAGAGTTAGTATAAATTAAATGATTTGTGCATCTACAAGGCCTGTTAGCCCTTTTCTGTAAGAAGCCACAAGCTGCGAGCCGGTGCAAGGAAGTCTAGGTCCTAGATTGATATATAGATAAGGTGAGGTCCAGATGTCTTCTTCATTGTTAAAATGTATGAGGACTCTGCAGAGAAATGCCAAGGTGTTGTAGTTGCATTGTCTTGGTTGGTTGGCTGCAAAGGGATTGTAAATATTGTTAATATTGTTGCAGGATTGTTGTACTGCTGTCTGATGATTGGCTGAAGTGTGAAGCCCTGGCGAAATTGGTTATACTGCCTGGGGAAATGTTGCATTAATCTGGGAGAGCAAAATATTATTTTGGAACTGTTTACAGGTTGAAAACTGTGTGAGTGGTTGTGAATGATACGCGATTGCTAAGGAATTTGGGTACCCAATTGAAAGGATTGATTGTGAGTGTGTCGAGAGAGGTGCGAGACTGCTGGCGCGCTACGGAGCGTTTGGCCATTGTTCGTGAGCGAAGTTGTGAAGTCTCGAGATTGTGAGAGGAGTAAATTGATAAGGAGGTATGAGTGGTTTAAGAGTTTGTTTCCAATATCTGGAAACATGGGGAATAGCATGGAGCGAGATATGACTGAGGAATTTGAAAGCTCATTGCCATTAATATGCAATGAATTCCCACAAAAAGCTGAGAGGTTGAGAATTGCCGATAATGAGAGCAGAGCGAATTACCCATAGGCAATTCCCAGTTTGGAAAATGCCTACTCATACTTTTGATTTGGTTAGTGCAGTGGGTGTAGATAATTCCCGTACAACAGATGCTCACACCCCATGGAAGCCTAGTGAAACAACAACAGTGTTAGGCAAGATCCCTGACATAAAGAAATTGCCTGCTTCGTTTGGAGAATACTTGAGAATTTCAATGTATGGACATTTTACGGACTCCCAAGACCTATGGGATGTGGTGCAACAGTCCATCACCCCAACAGAGAACATCAGATTTCTGGCAGCTTTAGGATATCCAACATATGAAGCATTAGTGGATGTAATAGCAGATGATGGTGCAAGGGAGGCGGCAGTTTTCACTGTCCTTACAAATACCTTTCGGAGACCAGTTGAAATTAAACCTAGGAAATAAGGGGAAGCTGATCAGAGTGGGGCAAATTCTCCGCAATACTGTGCTATATTGCTAAACTGTCTTCCTACCAATGTGGCTGAATCAATTAGAACTGATAATACGGACTGGTCTAACAACAGTGTCAGTCAGTGAGGAAGATTGCAACCTTCACGTGGTATGCCTTGTTTCCACTAATGCAATCAACCCAGCGTGCACAATCAAATAAGATCAAACAGAACAAGTTGTCCTGCAACTTTAGACTGTGCACACCATAGGCAAGAAGAAGAGAAGTGTCAGTCAAATGGCTCGGGCAGTGAGATACCACTGGAAGGATATAAAATATGTGGCTACAAAGGATAAGCCAAAGTCACTTAGGACGGGGAAACCTTGAAGTAATGACAAAAGATGAATTTGAAATTTGGGAAAAACAACTCCCACTAGATTACCTGAATGATATACCTGCCTTGGAGCTGATCTCCCCTAAACTACATTGGAGAAGGAATAAAGGAGTAAGACCAGATCAGTGCTATGTTTGTGGTGAAAAAGGGCATTGGAGCAGATCATGTCCTATGAAAGAACGATCAGGAGGAAGGGGTCAATGTAAAGGGTCACGATGTCTGAGGAGCCTTGGGAACCCTATGGGTTATAGGAACACTCGGGATCCTAGAGATCAGAGGGGACCGAGAGTAAGCTGGCCAGAGGATCAGGGATCAAGAAGACAGACACCTTTCTCGCAAACCAACTCATTCTCACAGTCTTGATCCGCCAGCCAGTCCAGAGCATACGGACAAAATAACCTGACCCCTGCGACAGGACCCATTAGAATAATCTGGGGAAGTGGAGTACACCCCCCTCATAGCACTAAAAATGGTACAGGGAAGACGGAAGGAGAGAATACACAGGATCAAAAAGTTGCAAAAAGCCCCACATATACCCGAAAGAATATTCTAAAGAAAAGTAACAGCCTCGGGAATCTGCTTCAATTGTAACTAATTAAGATCACAAAAGCAAGAAAGGCCCAACAACAGACAAAATAGAGCAGAGTGTAAGAGGAATCAAGGAACAATAAAGAAATTGAGAAGGGAGACAAAGTAGCTGTTGATGATAACTCGAAGGGTCTGAAGAAGGGTTTCGGCCCGAAACGTTGCCTATTTCCTTCGATCCATAGATGTTGCTGCACCCGCCGAATTTCTCCAACATTTTTGTGTACCTTCGAAGGGAATAAGATTTGGCACTAGTTGAGGAAGAGGAGAACTAGTTGAGATATCAGTAAGATTCCAGCAAGTGCAAGAGACGTAGGATTAATATTGGAAAGGAGCAATCATTAACAAATGTCCAACATATTTAATTAAGATGTTGTTTAGTTTTATTAGGCCTTCAGGACAGTGTTGCCTCTGGGGAGTGAGGTATACAAGCACGTGAACCCTCAAGAATGGGCAGAAGACACAGCTCAGGTAGGATGCGTAACCATCAATTCCATCCAAGTAGCTCACCAGAGAAGGGTAACACTTTTCCTCCAATATCCAAGAATTTCATAAGCCACCAACAACATTAACAGAATGATTCGGGAAATGCCAGCATAACTATAAGGGTTGCTCATCACAGTAACATCCCTACTCTTGCAGATCCAAAACTAAGAAGAAGACCAATATCCTGATACAAAATCCAACAACAATTAACTCAGCTGTAAAGCTGTTCCATACATACACTAGTGCCAAACCCTTCTAAACATCAGAATTTAGAAAAATTCTTCATACCAGCGAAGAAGATGAATCGAGTCTCAGCGAACTAAGAAAGTACAGGAAGCCTCCAAAGATCATTAAGGCAAGCTTCAACATTGAAAAGACCATTGTATAACATTCCCTTCTGGCTTTACTGTACTATTTTGTCTGAATGGGCAATCTCAAATCAAATTCAGAAACATGGGAATGGACATTGTTCTGTGGCCCAGAGACATCCACTCTGCACCTAAATTCTAACTACCATGCATAATAGTTTATAACCAATTGTAAATTTGATCCTTTATTCAAAAATTGTAGAACGTAGTTCATATCCATGGTAGTGTTATTGGAATGACTTTGAAACCTGGCAATGATGGTTTATCAGAATAGGATGGGATCTGTTTCAGAAATCATTGACAATTTTGATTATTTACCTGGTATCTTTACTTGTCCCCCCCCCCCAGAACAACAGTCGGACATGGGACAGGACTGTTTAGTGATCATCAAGAAGAGGACAGACCCTAGCAGATATCCGGTATTGCAGTGCTGGTCTAATATTGCGAAAATACCCTGGGAACGTGAAATAGCACAAAAATAATAAGAGAGATTAAAAAGCTTAAGCAACAAGGCTCCCTCCAAGAGGTTGATGCTAACCACCTAGAAAGAAGGATTACATCAAATCAGAGGAGGTGCCAGGGTAGTAGGTACTTGTTGTTAAAGTCAATGCATTTGGCTGATGGATCAAAAGAGAAATTATCCCTAGGATTTGGCATCCCTATTCGACAATTTAAATAATGATCCACATCATATTAGCACAAATTAATAAAAATTATGCAAACAGCTGCGGATCCAGCAGCAATTGGAAGTTGTCTATCGACCACAAGCTGCTGGACTGATAGAAAGGGTAAATCAGACCCTGAAAACTAAATTAAAGGCGGAGACTGGATTTGGCTGGATTAAATTACTGCCCATAGTTATTTCAAATGAAAGTCACACCTAGAGGGAAATCTGGATTGAGACCCAGCTGAAATTATTATGATAGACCCTTGTGAATACCCTAGAATCAAAAGTGCAATGGAAATCATCAACTTCTATCATATAACCATATAACATGTAACTACAGCACAGAAACAGGCCATGACCCTTCTAGTCCGTGCCGACCACATCTCCCCCTAGTCCCATATACCTGCGCTCAGACCATAACCCTCCATTCCCTTCCCATCCATATAACTATCCAATTTCTATGATAAAAACGTGCCTCCACCACCTTCACTGGAAGCTCATTCCACACAGCTACCACTCTCTGAGTAAAGAGGTTCCCCCTCATGTTACCCCTAAACTTCAGTCCCTTAATTCTCATGTCATGCATATGACTGCAGAGATGACCGACCACATTCTAGCTTTGATTCTAGTGTTGGAAGAATTATATTGTAGAGTAGCAGCAGCATACTGAGATAGGCCTTTTGTTAAAAGTAGAAGGGAAGAATACAGGGGTACCTCTCCACCACAGTAGTAGTATCAGTGGAAGTATGGACTGCTAACTTACCTTATTAGTTCGTCAGTCTGAAGAAGGGTTTCGGTCCGAAACGTTGCCCATTTCCTTCGCTCCATCGATGCTGCCACACCCGCTGAGTTTCTCCAGCACTTTTGTCTACCTTACTTTATTACAGGTTCTTATAGAAACTTCATACTCTATTATGGATCAAGCACAGATGAATTATCAACATGGATGGAGGGGATTTGCGCCCACGAAAACTCGGGAAGCTTGATGAGATTCTGGGAAAATATATCAGCAAGATATATTAAGATATATTTGTTAAGATATTTGTTAGAATGAAACAGTCACCATTGTACTTTAATTATCATTATGATAGATTATCATATGATAAAAGGGGGGAAAGTAAATCCTGGCTAAATCAGAGTTAGTGTAAAGTAAAGGATTTATGCATCTACAAGGCTTGTTAGCCTTTTCGTGTAAGAAGCCACAAGCAAGTCCAGGTCCTAGATCGAAATATCAGATAAGGTGAGGTCCAGATATCTTCTTCATTGTTAAAATGTATGAGGACTCTGCAGATGGACTCCAAGGTGTTGTAGATGCATTGTCTTGATTGGCTGGCTGCAAAGGGATTGTAAATACTGTTAACATTGTTGCAGGATGGTTGTACTGCTGTTTGATGATTGGGTGAAATGTGAAGCCCTGGCTGAATTGTTTATACTACCTGGGGAAATGTTGCATTATTCAGTTCGCTGACTACTTTCCAGAAGCTTCTGTAGAAAACATTGTAATGGGACTCTTTGTAATTGGGTTGGGGAACTGTCAATAATACTTTAATGTAATTGATATGTGTGATTGGCTTGTAAGGGGCTCCACCCCCATGTAATTTGGCCCCGCAGGGTTCAATGGCCTATAAAAGGCAGCCCCCACAAAGTTTGTTGTCGATCTTCTGGAAGGGCGCTTGAGAATGCGTGGCCTTTTGAAAGTGTCTGGTGCACGAGGCTGAAGGGCTTGGACAGGCAGAGGCAAGGATCGAACCCGCGGTGGTTTAGGTATTGTATAGGGGATTCGTTGTTCGTTCAAAAAATAAAGTTTAGTGGCCCAGTGCTTGACTCAGTGTTTGACTGAACTAGACTAAGGGGGGGGAGCATAATTACAGTATGCTTTAGGAGCATAATTACAGTACCAGAAGGCAGCCACTGTGTGAAAGCACATTTGTGTTGTGGGTGCTGTTGCTACAATATTGGAGAGAGGGTAGACGCAAAAAGATGTCGTAATTCAGCGGGTCAGGCAGAATCTCCGGAGAAAATTAATAGGTGATGTTTCTAATCGAGACCCTTCTTCGGACAGAGAAGGGAGAGAGGGTGCTGCAACCAACACATGCTAGAGAGAAGTAGAGTGACGTTAATGAGTCTCACAGTAAACGGTTTTCCCCTTTCCTTGGAGCTCACCACTCTGACAGGAGGGACCCTCCCTGGCATCGCACACCAGCCTTTTGTGAACCACGCACCAGGACACCAAGTGTCGAGCTCTGCAATCTCTTATCATTTACATGCTGGGTACATTTACTGTCAAAATCTATAATCTCACTTTTCCCTGCACTGGCCAGATCTTACATAGCCTATCATTATCTTTATTCACCCTCACTAATTGTCCTGCAGTTTCCCTCTTTCTTTAAACTTCCCTCGATGGAACTTCTTAGCTTAGTAAAGTGCACATGCAGTGACTCCATGAGGATGAGGCCACACATATAGTCGCACGGTAGAAGGTCGCCCCGCAAACTGGAGGAACAGCACCACATATTCTACTGGTGTGGCTTACAACCCAGTAGTATGGACATTGAATTCTTTAATTTAGGTAACACCGCCCTTTTCCCCCTTCTCTTTGCTGTGCTCCCCCCACCTCCCATACTCCACGGCGCACCCCTTCTTGACACTATCCACCCCTCTTCTCCCTATTCTCCCACTCCACTGCGCACCCATTTCTCCCATCATCCTACCCCACTTTCTTCCCACTCCCCATCCCCACCCCCCACCGTCCCATTCCACCTACATCCTCCCCACTGGCTTTACATTTAATTCCTCTCCTTATCTGACATCCTTTTGTCTCCTTTTCATCTGTAGCCACAAGTCTACCAACCAAACCCCCTCACCTGCATCCATCTATCAGTTTCCAGGCTTTGTCCTGCCCCATTTATTTTCCAGCTTTCTCCCCTCTACTATAATCAGTCTGAAGAAGCATCCGAAATGTCCGAAATGTCACCTATCCATGTCCTCCAGAGATGCTACCTGAACTGTTGAGTTACTACAGCATTTTGTGTTTTACACCAAGTGGTGGCTTAATTCCATTTAAAATCATCCAAAGCTGAAAGAACAAGTGATATTTATTGAATTAATGGGCTGCTGGCAAGTAAAATCTAAACAGGATTCTCCACTTCAATAGAGAAAGAGAGACAGAGATATCAGGAGTAGGTAGACAAAAGTGCTGGAGAAACTCAGCGGGTGCAGCAGCATCTATGGAGCAAAGGAAATAGGCAACGTTTCGGGCTGAAACCAGAGTAGGTTCAGGGTTCAAACTGTGTCATAATAGTGTATGACACTTTGTATCATCTTATATTGTACCTTTGGAAATCTGATGTGATAGAACATAGAACAGCACAGCACATGAAAAGGTGCTTTGGCCCACAATTTCTGTGCCAAATATGATGTCAAGATCATTACTTATCTACCTGCACATAACCTATATCCCTCCATTCCATGCCTATCCATAAGTCTACCCAAAAGCTCTTAAAAGCCATATCACATTCACCTCAACCACCACCACTGGAAGCATGGTTCAGGTACCCCATCAGTCTCTACGTAAAAAAATTGCCCTGCACATCTCCTTTAAACTTTGCCCCTTTCTTTATGTTTTTTAATTCAAAGCATTTAATAAACTTCTGGTATTGTAGGTTTTGTTGTTCTGAGCTTTACCTGTTTTCCCATGGTTCAGAGAGAATAGCTTTAGGAGAAATAACTAGCACCATCTTGAAGCAACTTCAACACATAATTCCAAATTATACCCTATTCAAAAGACTTGTCCCTGCCATTCAGAATTGCTTTACTACACATGGCTCCCACTGTGATGATTGTAGTTTGAAAGATATAGTGTCAGCGTGCGTGCGCTGTAAGAGGGTTGGCAACACTCTCTGTGTTTGATCTGCTTCATTCTGTGCATGTAACACACATGGAAGAACGTAGCCAACTTTTTGTTATCTGTACCACATAGAACGGTACAGCACAAGAACAGGCCCTTCGGCCCACAATGTTCATGCCAAATTTGATGCCTTGTTAAGCTGCCTGTACAGGATCCATATCCCCCTATGCCATGCACTTCCACGTGCCTTTCAAAAAGCATCTAAATGCCACTATCATATCTGCCTCCACCACCACTCATGGCAATATGTTCCAGGCCCCTACCACTCTCTGTGTAAAATGCTTGTCCCGTATGTCTCTATTAAACTTTCCCTCACTCACCTTATAGCTATGCCTTCTAGTGTTGGAGAATTCCACCCTATAAAAAAGGTTTTGACTGTCCACCCTATCATAATTATGCCTCTTATAATTTTCTTTACTTTTATCGAGTCTTCCATCAACCTCTGATGTTCCCGAGAAAACAATCTATGTTTATCTAACCTCTTGTGGCGGAAATGTTCAACTCCTGGCAGCATTCTGGAGTTCTCTGCAACATTTCCAAAGGTTTCGCTTCTTTTCTGTAATGGGGTGACCTGAGCTGCACACAATGCTCCAAATATGGCCTTACCAAAGTCCTACAGAGCTGCATCATGACTTCCTGACTCTTACGTTCAATGCCCCCAGCAATGAAGGCAAGCATACCATATGCCTTCTTACCACCCTGTGTACTTGAGCTGCCACCTTTACTGATTTATGAACTAGGACTCCAAGATCCCTCTGCACATCAATGATGTTACGGGTCTCCCCAGTAACTGAATGATTCTCTCTTTACATTCAACTTCCCAAAGTGCAACACTGCACACTTGCTCAGGTTAAACTCCATCTGCCATTTCTCATCTCATTTCTGCAGCTGATCTATATCCCAGTGTATCTTCTGACAGCATTACTCACCATTGGCACCTCCTCCAATTTTAGACTTAACCCCAAACTTACTCACCAACCCATCTACAGTACATTTACATCTAGGTCATATATATATATATATATATATATATAATCACTAGACTAAGTAGTACCTGTTGGGTCCCAGCATCACACAGGAGGGCTGGTCCCCCAACGTAATATTCCATCTCTCCACCAATTCCAATATTGGTGGTCAGTTGGGGGGGGGGGGGGGGGGAGGGGGGGCTTTCTGGCGCGCTATTATTGGTGTTGTGGGCTGAAGGGACTGGTTTCCAGAGGGCTAGAATGGACATTGTGGGCTGAATGGATTCTTGGGCAGGTGGCTCAGTCACTCAAGCCTGTTGTATTGTCAGCTCACTCACTCACGGCTGGTGGGTTGGCAGTTGACTCACAGCTATTCCTTGAAATTCCATTTCAAGCAGGGTGCAAGTGTAGTTTCTTACCACTTCAAGCAGGGTGCAAGGCCACCAAATTCAAGTATAGTTTTATACCATTTCAAGCAGGGTGCAGTCGTACCTCTCCCTCCTCCATCTTGCCACTAAGCCAAACCCACACTTCTGGGTTTTATTGTCCCCCCCCTCCCACCAGAAGGGGCATGGCCTTCATGGCATGAATGACAGGAGAGATAATCTCAACATTTTTTAAACACGAATAACTCTTATTTTTAATCAATGGGGAAAATCGCTCTGCTCTACAACTCTCTGCAGTGCCCTATAATTCATTGTGAAGCTCCTGCCCTGATGTGACTTCCCAAAAATATAACACCTCGTATTTACAGTATTTGCATTAAACTCCATTAGCCGTTTCTCAATTCTGCCCAATTCATCAGGATCCCACTGTGATTTTTGATAACCATACCACCTATTTTAGTGTCATCTGCAAACTTACTCATTATGCCTTGTACATTCATATCCAAATGAACAGGCAATCTTCACACACTCTCTCTTGTGAGTTTTAAACATGCGGCAAGCATGTTAATTAGGTTAGTTAAAAACTGACAACTTATCAGTAGCTCAGACAGAATCTGTGAAAAGAGCACAGTTAATGTTTTAGATAGAAGACCACTCATTGGAACTTAATTACTCAATTTCAGTTTCTCATTAAATGAACGTTCTATCTGTATTGTCGAGAGAATCATCAAGTCTTGAGTACGATGAATTGCTGTGAATTACAATGGACATCACTGACACCATCTATGGGGATGCAGGAAGCTGCAGATTCTCGAGAGTGGGATAAAATATGTGGAAAGATTACGTAGAGAAGTAAGGAAAGACCATGGTGAGATTTTAATTTTAAGACAAAGATACCAAGTATTACACACTGCAAAGTACAGAGTACAATGTCAACTGGAATATGGGAAAGTATAAACTCACCAGCAGTAAAACTATTGAATACTGAATATGGAATATTGAAGTAGACTATTATCTAAATGGTGGCCGATTAGGAAAAGAGGAGATGCAACGAGACCTGGGTGTCATGGTGCACCAGTCATTGAAAGTAGGCATGCAGGTGCAGGTGCAGCAGGCAGTGAAGAAAGCAAATGGTATGTTAGCATTCATAGCAAAAGGATTTGAGTAAAAGAGCAGGGAGGTTCTACTGCAGTTGTACATGGTCTTGGTGAGACCACACCTGGAGTATTGCGTACTGTTTTGGTCTCCTAATCTGAGGAAATACATTATTGCCATAGAGGGAGTACCGAGAAGGTTCACCAGACTGATTCCTGGGATGGCAGGACTTTCATATGAAGAAAGACTGGATAGACTCGGCTTGTACACGCTAGAATTTAGAGGATTGAGGGGGGATCTTATAGAAACTTACAAAATTATTAAGGAGTTGGACAGGCTAGATGCAGGAAGATTATTCCCGATGTTGGGGAAGTCCAGAACTAGGGGTCACAGTTTAAGTATAAGAGGGAAGTCTTTTAGGACCGAGACGAGCAGGGTGCAAGGGCACCTAATTCAAATGCAGTTTCATACCATTTCAAGCAAGGTGCAAGGCCTCTAAAGACAGTGAGTCATGACCTCTCCCTTCCTCATCTTGCAGAGACTGAGCCACGCCCACACTTTCTGCTTTTATAGTCACCCCCCCCTCCCACCAGAAGGGGCGTGGCCTTAATGGTGTGATTGACAGGAGAGAGAATCTCAACATTTTTTAAACACTAATAACTCTTTTATTTTTCATCGATGGGAAAAATCCTCGGCACCTGATGAGCGGAGGGGTCTGAGTAGGATGGCCAAAAATCACAGTCGTACGTGGTAGTGTTTTTTCTAAAATCAATATAAAGTGCAAACAAGAAGTGGTCAAGATTAGACTTTTAATTATATGGAAGGCAAGGCAGCTCGAATTAGGCAAGGCAGCTTGAATTGGGTAAGGCAGCTCGAATTAGGCAAGGCAGCTTGAATTGGGCAAGGCAGCTTGAATTAGGCAAGGCAGCTCTAACTGGGGCAAGGCAGCTCTAACTGGGGCAAGGCAGCTTTAATTAGGCAAGGCAGCTTGCTTCAGCGCTTTCAAAACCAATGGCAACACAGCTTGCTTTAGCACTTTCAAACCAAAGCACACTTTTGCATTTTCAAACTACATTTTCAAACCACATTAAGGGCACTGAAAAGTCAGTAAAACCACTCACAGTTTAGTAGACATGTGTTCAGTGTTATTCACAGCTCAGACTGAGAGACATGACCCTCTCCCTCCCTATCTTGCAGAATCTGACTGAGGCACTTCACACTTCCGGGTATTATTGTCCCTCCGGAAGGGGCGTGGCCTTCAGGAGAGAGAATCTCAACATTTTTAAACACTAATAACTCTTTTATTTTTCATCGATGGGAAAAAATTAGGCAAGGCAACTTTAACACAGCTTTAGCATTTCCAAACCAAAGGCAACAAAGCTTTAGCATTTCCAAACCAAAGGCAACGCAGTTTTAGCATTTCCAAACCAAAGGCACCACAGCTTTAGCATTTCCAAACTATATTTTCAAACCACATTAAGGGCACTGACAGGTCAGTAAAACCAGTCACAGTTTAGTAGACATGTGTTCAGTATTATTCACAGCTCAGACTAAGAGACGTGACCCTCTCGCTCCCCCATCTTGCAGAGACTGACTGAGGCATTGAACACTTCTGGGTTTTATAGTACCTCTGGAAGGGGTGTGGCCTTCAGGAGAGAGAATCTCAACATTTTTTAAACACGAATAACTCTTTTATTTTTAATTGATGAGAAAAATCCTCTTGTCCTGCGCAGCGGAAGGGGACTCCGAGTAAGATGGCCAAAAATCACAGCCGTAAGTGGCAGCGTTTTATCTAATATCAATATACAGGCCAACAGGAAGTGGTCAAGATCAGACTTTTAGTAATATAGATGTCTTTTGTGTGAAACATAGAAACATAGAAAATAGGTGCAGGAGTAGGCCATTCGGCCCTTCAAGCCTGCACCACCATTCAATATGATCATGGCTGATCATCCAACACAGTATCCTGTGCCTGCCTTCTCTCCATACTCCCTGATCCCTTTAGCCACAAGGGCCACATCTAACTCCATCTTAAATATAGCCAATGAACTGGCCTCAACTACCTTCTGTGGCAGAGAATTCCAGAGCTTCACCACTCTCTGTGTAAAAAATGTTTTCCTCATCTCGGTCCTAAAAGATTTCCCCCTTATCCTTAAACTGGGACCCCATGTTCTGGACTTCCCCAACATCCCCTAAGGTTCCTGTTCAATCTTTCCCTTCCCACCTTAAACCTATGCCCTCTGGCTCTTGATTTCCATACCCTGGGATAGAGACGGAGTGCATTCACCTTATCTATACCTCTCATTCTGTTGTATCCCTCTATTAAATCAAGTTTCCTGCACTTTAAGGAATAATGTCCTAGCCTCTCCCTATAACTCAGCCCCTTGAGTCCTAGCAATCTTTTCTGTACTTTTCCCAGTGAATGGCATCTTTCCTATAACAGGGGGACCAAAGCTGAGTGCACAACTCCAAATGCGGCCTCACCAGGTGATCAATGTATATTCAACAAAAAGGGACAAATTGAAAATGTGAAGCAGCATTATTTTGAATATTAAATAAATACAGGAGAGTAACCAGTATCCATAGAAAGTCTGCATCATTGTTTGAATACAATTATTGCAATGGAAGGCCACCAGAAGCTTTAGGTTAGTTGGAAAACCATGGGTTAATTAAAGTTTTCAATCACCAGAAGGATAATGGGTTGAATGTGCTACTTCATAAAAAGGCACGAAATTGTTCCCTAGCATGAAAGATCATCTTTCATGTGAAACATTTAATGGGGAGATTTTCTATTACTAACTTGACTGAGCATAGCAGTAATCTGATGGTTCTTATACCATCAGCTTTTTTGAATAATTATTCATAGCTGTCAGCATCAAAAATAAAACAAATAATTGAAAAGGTCATATTTGCTTAAAGGGTGAATCGTAGAAACCTTTATAGTAATCTAACTACAAGGCAGCCAGAATTGGGAGTAAAATATTCTACACTCTAGGACAGGGATGTAATGCTGAGGCTCTATAAGGAGCTGGTAAGGCCGCATTTGGAACATTTTGGGCACCATATCTGAGGAAGGATATGCTGGCTCTGGAGATGGTCCAGAGGAGGTTTACAAAAATGAACCCAGCAATGAGTAGGTTAACCTATGATGAGCATTGGACCTGAACTCGATGAAGTTTGGAAGAATGAGGGAACACCTAATTAAAACATACAGAAAACTGAAAGGCTTGGATAGAGTGGATGTGGAGAGGATGTTTCCACCAGTGGGAGAGTCTAGGACTAGAGGTCATAGTCTCAGAATTAGTTTCAGTCTCAGAATGTTCTTTTAGGAAGGAGACGAGGAGAAATTTCCTTAGTCAGAGGGTGGTGAATCAGTGGATTTCTTTGCACATAAGGCTGTGGAGGGGCATCAGTGAATATTTTTAAGGCAGAGATAGATAGATTCTTGAGGCAACAGAGGTTATGGGGAGAAAGCAGGAGAATGGGGTAAAGAGAGAGAGATAGAGCAACCATGATTACCTTTCAGGGTCCCTACCCTACCTGGTCGGAGAGGCAGCTTTTCTCCGGGCTGCAGCTTCGACCCGTCCTCGCGGCCTACCAGCGGGCCTAGAGTGGCGTTTCCTGTCGGGGACCGCCCAGAACCTCGGCTTCAGTGGCAGAACAGTGCTGGAGCGCTATCGTGGAGCGGGCGATGCCTTGCCTGGTTCGCCGCACTGGAGCTCCGGTGAGCTGAGACCGCCGGGTAAAACATCGCGGAGCTGTGGGACTGTGGAGGACCAGCTGCGGGTGGCGGCGCTGAACTTAACATCGGGAGCCTGGGATCTCTAGATGAGATCACCAGTTGTGGAGCTCCAACCGGCGCGGCCTTGTTGGCTTTGGAAGCCACGGCCTCTAGTGCGGAAGTGGCCGTTCCAGGGTTCCCAGTCCGCTGAGAGGACTCTCCCGACGCCGGAGCAACATCACCCGGCAAGAACGGCCTGGAACATCGGGCCTCCGTAGAGGCAACTGTGGAGGCCTCAATGGGCCCGACTATGGGTGAACTGGGGTTGGGGACTGGACTTTGTGCCTTCCCTCATGGTGGGAGCCATTGTGGGGGGATGTTCTTTGTGTTTAAGACTCTCATTTGTGTTATGTCTGTATTCTTTTTTTGTGTGCTGCAAAATGGCAAAAAGCATTTCACTTCACTACACCTGGGTGTATGTGAATGTGACCAATAAAATACCTTTGATACCTTTGAAATGAAAATATGGTTAAAGTAAAAAAAGCACTGCCTGCAAAAGGTTTTTTTGGTTGAAATAAAAAAGGCACCTCTCTCTCCCCCCCCCCCCCCCCCCCCCCCCCCCCCCCCCCCCCTCTCCCCCCCCCCCCCCTCCCCCCCCCCCCCTCCCCCCCCCCCCCCCTCTCTCCCCCCCCCCTCTTCTCTCCCCCCCTCCTCCCCTCCCCCTCCCTCTCCTCCCCTCTCCTCTCCTCTCCCCTCTCCTCTCCCCCCCTCTCTCTCTCTCGCTCTCCTCTCTCTCTCTCTCCCTCCTTTTTTTCCCCCACTCTTCCCCTCCACCACCATCCCTCCCCAAACCCCCCTCCCCTCCACACACACCTACCCCCTTCCCTCCGCCCTCCCTCCCCACCCTCCCTGCTCCCCCACCTCTCCCCCTCCCCTCATCTTTCTCCCCCTCCCCTCCCCTCCCTTTCCCACTCCCCTCTCCCCCCCCCCCTCACCTCTCCCCCCCTCTCTCCCCCTCCCCTCCCTCCTCCCCTCCCCCCCCACCTTTCCCCTCTCACCCACCCTCCCTCTTCTCCTCCTCACCACCCCCTCTCCCTCTCCCTCCTGCCCCTCTCTCTGTGCCTCTGCCCTTTCTCTCTCTGCCCTCATTCTCTACCCCCCCCTCCCCCCCTCCCCTCTAGATGTGACTGCAAGTTGGGGGCTATGCGTCAGTAGATAGGGTGGTTATGGGGTAAAAGGAGCAAATTAATAATATTCATATAATATCAAGGGGGGTAATTAGCGTGAGTGCGGGGGTGGGGGTGGGGGGGATAGTTAGTGTGTGTGACACTGCATGCCGCCTTCCCCTCCGCCCCCCCCACAACTGCACGTTGGGGGAACAGACCCAACGGGTCTGCACTTGGTCTAGTTTTTACTATTTACCCGATCTAACTACCTCCATCAGGTCACCCCTCTGCCACCTTCACGCCTTGAAAAACAAGCCCATTTCATCTAATCTCTTCCTGGACTAAAGTCCTCAAAACCAGGGTACATTCTGACGAACCTCCTCAGCACTCTCTTCAGCACAGTCACATCCTTCCTCGAGTGAAGTGTCCAGAACTACATGCAATGCTACAAAGTGTGTCCCAGCTATTGCATAAACAGTGTTCTCTAAACTTACAACTTAATATCCCCAATGCTCCACACTCTCACCCAACTCATTATAGGGAGCATGCCTTCAGTTTCCTTCAATACCTTTCCACCTGCGCTGACATTTTCGGGGCTCCATTTCTATCGGGGGACCTAAACCGCCCTTCCATGTGAGCCAGAGATTTACCTGCATCTCCTCCAACAACATCTATTGTAATTGGTGCTCGTGGCCTGGCCTTCTCTGCATTGGAGATACCAAATGCAGTCTTGGCGACCACTTTGCTGAGCACTGAACCTTTGTCAGCCATGGCCATCCAGAACTCCCAGTTGCCATCCATTTTATTAATCCTACCTAGTGCCACATCGATTGGTCTGCCCTCGGCCTCCTCCATTCCCAGGGTGTGAGCAAATGCAAACAAGAGGAACAGCACTACATATTCTTCCTAGATAGTCCACAACCCAAACTCGTAAAAATTGAATTCCCCAATTTCAGGGGAATTTTAGCTACCCCGCAACTCCTCTGTACCTTTCCCTGTCCTGATCCACCAAGGCCCTCTCACACGCACCCTCCATTCCAACCTCAACTCCAAAACCCCGTTACACAATTTATTTCCATTCCTCTACATACCGCATTTGTCCATCACCCTCACACTCCTCCCTCTGAGTCTCTCCCCCCACTGCTCCCATCTGCCCACCATCCTTCCTTTATTTATTTCCCCCTTTCCTATCAGATTCCTTAATTTGTGGCACTTTGTTACGCCCATCAATGGCCCCATAGCAGAAGCGCCCATGTCGTGGGGCTGGAAACCTGGAAGTACCCCGAGCCAATTCTGCTACCACCATCATCTATTGCAACAAGTGATGGCTCCCACTTTTCAGGACGGACGATGACAGTGATGTCAACATTTGAAACATGGAAGATGGACACGAAAGAAGAATACTCCCATCAATTGCCTCCAAATCCACTCTTCACTCTCCCATCTGACTTTATCCTAGACCTACTGATCGTTTGTCAGCTCTTGCTCCCACCTCTTCATACTGATTATCTCCTCTCTACTCTCTCAGCTCGGATGAATGGAAATGGATGAATTTCCCTCCACCCATTGAGTTCCACCAGTTTGATTTTTATGCTGCAGATTCTAAGATCTGACATGTCTTGTATCTCTTTAAACCCCATTTGCCATTGCCCAACCTTCCAGCTGATCTCCATTATGCTATAACCTTGGGATATCTTCCTCACTCACCACTTCCCCATCAATTATTGTAACTTCAGACTTCCTAATCATGTCCCCTACACACACACTACCAACGTGTTAATGAATATCACACGCAGCATGGTTCACAGTAGTACATCGCTGGTCACAGACGCCCAATCGGAGAACCAGTCCTCCAGCACCACTCTCTACTTCCAATCATCAAGCCAGGATTGGATCAAATCCACCAGATTACCCTGGATCCATGGGCACTATCCTACTGGATCTTTTCTATTCTGGTCTCTCTGTTTGGACCATTCAGGGTTTTGCACACCTTGAACAAATAAGAACAAATCCAGCATCTCCAATTTTCTCATAACACAAGTCCCTCATCATTGGAATCATGTCAGATAATCACTTCTCCACCTGCTCTAAAAAGTCACATCTTTCCTGATATATGGCGTCCAGAAATGAATAGACTACTTCAGCTTTGACCAAATCAGTATTTCATAATGAGTCCTGGCTGTTGAATTTATGCCTCTGCTTATAAACCCCAGGATCCCACTTCATTAATCACCGTCTCAACATGTCCTGCCACTTTCAATACACTGCATAAATGTGTCCCCAGATATCTCTGCTATAGTACTCCTTTTAGTTTTGTGCCCATAAGTTTATATTGCCCAATAATGTAAGAACATAAGAAATTGAAGCAGGACAAAGCCTTTCAAAATTACCTTATCATTCATCTAGTTTATTGCTTCCCTCCCTTTACACTTCCTTCCAATCTGATGAATAATCGCGCTCTGCTTTCTCGCGATCTATTCCATTGCCAATTTCTATTAATGCTGCTACAGCTGTTTTAGTCCATGGCTTGCAGTGTCGGTGACAAGTCCATTATGTGGCATCTTATCAAATGCCTTTTGGAAGTCCACATTTACCAATTCAGCTTTGTTCTCCTCACAAACTTTTGACATCAACAAAAACTCTTGTAAATTGTTGAGATCCAATTTACCATTTACAAATCCTTGGTGCTTCTCCATAATCAGTTCTTATGTCAGATTATTGTTTCTAAAACTGTCTTTTCAGTAACAATAAATAAACCGAGGGGCCTCAACCTGAATTCATCTCTACACTATGTTAAAGAAAAAACTATAATATTGGCAGAATGTTAGGGTGGCACAGTGATATAGTGGTAGAGTTTCTGCCTTACAGCGCCCAAGACCTGGGTTCAAACATGACTACAGGTGCTGTCTCTATGGAGTTTGTACTTTCTCCCTGTGACCACATAAGTTTTCTCCGGCTGCTCCGGTTTCACCCCCACACTGCAAAGATTTGCAGGTTTCTTGTTCAATTGGCTTTGTAAAATTGGCCTTCTTGAGTAGGATAATATTAGTGCATAGGGTAGGTATGTTACAATACTTACCTTCAGCGGCGCTGCAATTCTGCTACTGGCCGTGTGTGCAATTTTGGCGTCTTTGAGGGGTGGGGGGGAGGGGGGGGCGTGGGGTTAAAACACGTTTTTTTCCTACCTTCTCCTGGAATATATTTGTTTGGAGTGCAAGCCTTTTGCTGAAGAATCGTTCCGACGGGCGTTCTGTATATTTTTTTTTTTTTTTTTTTTTTTTTAAATTTGCCCGACTAGTTCAGCGCTGGAGTAATTTTAAAATCAGCTTCTAAAGTCGTCAACGCCGACAATGGGGATAGATTTCAGGTACGGGACAGGTAAAAGAAAGCCGTTTATTTTATGTATAAAAGTGCTCCTTAAGATGCCTTTAATTCACATTTTAAGTTGCGAAACGGTGATATTTTTCCCATATGAACCGGCAGTATTTTTCCTGCCGATATGGGGATATAAATTCACTGCAACCGCAACGTTCCAAATAATCGCGTTCCAGAAAAACCCACACGCAAGATGATTTAAATGACCATTAATTTACAGGTACATTTACAGGTACAGGCCTATAAATCCATGACAATGAGATTTAAAAATTATGTTATATTGTGAATTCTTGTGTGAATGTTATTTGGACACTTAGGCTATTTAAAAATGTTAATCTATTCTTAAGAAATTGATAGATGTTTAGATCTAGTAATTGAATTGTGTAATTAGCTACAATTAGGTAACTAACTAATTATATGCTTTAATTTCAAGTCATCTATGTAAGATTGTTTCATATTTGTTTCAGAATGCTTCAATCTATTTAACTGAACATTTCTTTCGTTCTCTTAATTTTTAAGAAAGTTATGGGCTTTTGATTGTCCTTGGTCACAGCTTTTGTGTTAAGTCAATGGAAAAGCAATAGGGAACAAGATGCTAATTTCCGACAGAAATTAGCACAGATGCAAAGGCTAGGGAATGTGTAGGGAGGAACTGCAGATGCAGATTTAAACCAAAGATAGACACAAAAAGCTGGAGTAACTCAGCGGGTCAGGCAGCATCTCTGGAGAGAAGGAATGGGTGACGTTTCATGTCGAGACCCTTCTTCAGACTAGTCAGGGGAAAAGGAAATGAGAGATATGGACAATGATGTAGAGAGATAAAGGACAATGACTGAAAGATATGCTTTAAATGATAAAGGAAACATGCCATTGTTAGCTGTTCGTTGGGTGACAACGAGAACCTGGTGTGACGGGTGGGGGAGGGATAGAGAGAGAGGGAATGCCGGGGTTGCTTGAAGTTAGAGAAATCAATATTCATACCACTGGGCTGTAAGCGAAATATGAGATGCTGTTCCGCCAATTTGCGTGTAGCCTCTGACAATGGGGGAGACCGAGGACAGAGAGGTCAGGGTGGGATTGGGAAGGAGAATTAAAGTGTGTAGCAACTGGGAGATCAGGTAGGTCCAGCGGACTGAGCCAAGGTGTTCAGTGAAACGATCGCCCAGTCTGCGTTTGGTCTCGCCAATGCATAAGAGTCCACATCTTGAACAACGGATACAGTAGATGAGGTTGGAAGAGGTGCAAGTGAACCTCTGCCAAACCTGAAAGGACTGTCGGGGTCTCTGGACAAAGTCGAGGGAGGAGGTATAGCGACGGGTGTTGCATCTCCTGCGGTTGCAACAGAAGGTGCCTGGGGAGGCGGTGGTTTGGGTGGGAAGGGATGAGTTAACCAGGGAGTTGCGGAGGGAACGGTCTCTGTGGAAAGCAGAAAAAGATGAAGATGGGAAGATGTTACCAATGTTGGGATCCCGTTGGAGGTGGCGAAAATGTTGGAGGATTATGTGTTGGATGCGACGGCTGATGCAGTGAAAGGAAAGGTCACTTGCAGCTCCTCCAACCTTGTCAACTGTATCCGTTGTTCAAGATGTGGACTCTTATACATTGGTGAGACCAAACCCAGACTGGCCGATCGTTTTCGCTAAACACCTTCGTTCAGTCCGCCTGGACCTACCTGATCTCCCGGTTGTTTTAACACTTTAATTCTCCCTCACATTCCCACAATGTCCTTTCTGTCTTCGGTCTCCTCCATTGTCAGAGTGAGGCTAAACACAAATTGGAGGAACAGCTTGGGCTGTTATATTTCACTTGGGCAGCTTACAGCCTCGTGGTATGAATATTGATTTCTCTAACTTCAGGTAGCCCCTGCATTCCTTCTCTCCATCCCTCCCCAACCCAAGTCGCACCGAGCTTCTCGTTTTCACCCAACAATCAGCGAACAATGGCCTGTTTCCCTTACCATCGTTACTTTTTTGCATATCTTTCATTTATTGTTCTTTATCTCTCTGCATCATCATCTATATCTCTCATTTCCTTCCCCCCCGAGTAGTCTGAAGAAGGATCACCCATCCCTTCTCTCCAGAGATGCTGCCTGTCCTGCTGAGTTACTCCAGCTTTTAGTGTCTATCAGAGGTGTGGGAAGAAGGGCTCAACATAATGATGGAGATGTGCAGATGAGGCTGAGGAGACGGGGTCAGAGAAAAGCGAAGGGGAAGAAAGGTCAGGAGAGATATTAAAAGAGTGATTGGAGCTAGTGATCGATGGTGTCTAAATGGAAGATTGGAGGTGCATGTTGCAGCAATGTTAAAGTCAATGTTAAAGGCTGGTGGCTAGATTCCCTCTTGTTGTAGGTATTCACCATATGGTTCTTGTGAAGCATGAATAATACGTACCACTTACAACAGTACCTGATAATGTTTAGGTTCTGCTGCATGAAGGCATTGGCTGGTTTGTTACGTGATGTTGCTAATTCAGTTTCTCAGGTCCCTGAGAAGATGATAAAGTGCTTGAGGATTTTGCATTCTTCTTGTTACATGTGGCTCTAATTGCTTTATATGCCATCCAACAAAATGACTACAACAGAGTTTCTATAAATTATTTTGCTTTGATTTCCACCCTTAACTTCTTTATACCTCTTTTATTTCAACAATCCCTCACCTCTTTTGCCTGCCTTTTGTCAAAGTGAAATATTTTGGAATAATTAGTTCCCAACCATTATTTCCTGCAAATACATTTCAGAACTGGCGACTAGATCAAATTAATTAATCTGCAACTCTGCCATTAATTTCTCTTCCATTGCAAACACATACTGCATACACAGGTTTAATAGTCTAATGACAATTATTTTTCCCTGAAATCATCACTAATTTCCGACTGCTAATTATAGACCTGTGAGTCTAACATTAGCCACCAGCCATCACCGTTAGACTTTACTTTAATTCAGTTTAGTTTATTGTCACGTGTACCGAGGTACAGTGAAAATCTTTTGTTGTGTGCTATCCAGTGAGCAGAAAGACAATACATGATTACAATCGAGCCATTTACAGTGTTTAGATACATGATAAGGGAATAATGTTTAGTGCAAGGTAAAGCCAGCAAAGTCCGATCAAGGATAACCCGAGGGTCATCAAAGATGTAGATAGTAGTTCAGCACTGTTCTCTGTTTGTGGTAGGATGTTCAGTTCAGTTGCCTGATAAAGGCTGGGAAAAAACTGTCCCTGAATCTGGTCATGTGCGTTTTCACACTTCTATATCTTTTGCCTGATGGGAGAGGGGAGATTATTTACTTCAATATTTTGTTTATTTATCTGACTAAATGTCTCTTAAACACAGTAATTGTATCTGATTCCACCACCTCCTCTGGCAGTGAGATCCAGATATCAACCACCTTCTGTGTAAAAAAAACTATTCCCCAGGTTCCCTTTAAAATTCCTTTCTCTCAGCTAAAACGACACCCCATTGTTTTTGATACCTCTACCATGGAAAGAAGATTCAGGCTATCTCCCCTGTTTATGCATTTTATAATCTTATTTACTTCAATCAGGTCACACCCCAGCCTTCTTTAATCCAATTTCTTCCCATAACCTAAATCCTCCCATCCAGGCAAGACCATTCTTCAGACATTAGTTGGTAATGTTGGGTATTTGGGGATTCAACCTTAGCACATGAGCAGTCTGTTCAAGAGATTGATAACACAGGGAAGATGCTGTTTTTAAATCTTGTGGTACATGATTTCAAGCTTTTGCATCATCTGGCTGAAGGGAAAGGGAAGAAGAGAGATTGATCAGAGTGTAAGCGGTCCTCAATTATTTGCTCTGCTTTCCCCGAGGTAATGCGAAGTATAGATGGAGTTGATAGGCGAGGAGGTTGACGTATGTGATGGATTGGGCTGCACCAACAAACCTCTGCAATTTTTAATAGTCCTGGGCAGAGCAGTTGCCATCCAAGTTGTGATGCATCCACATAGGATGCTTTCTGTGGAGCATCTGCCAAAATCCATAAAAATAATTGCAGACCTGCCAAATGTTCTTAGTGTTCTCAGGAAGGAGGGCATTTGTGTGCTTTCTTAGCTATAGCATCTTCACCATGGACACTCTGCACACATCCATCCCCCCATCAGGAAGGTCTTAGAAACTTCCCTCTCTTTCTGCAACAAAGCCCCACCCAGTTCCCTCCATCAATACTCTTCTCTGCCTGGCAAGGCAAGGCAAAGCAAGGCAAGGCAAGTTTATTTGTATATAGCACCTTTCAACAACAAGGTAATTCAAAGTGCTTTACATAAAACATTATAAGCATTGGAAAGAAACACATATGAAATGACATTTAGATGTAAAATGATTATTAGATTATTCAGTTAAAATAATTACAAAATTAAAAGCAATCAAATAAAATATTTAAAATAGAATAAAACCAGGAATAGAAGTTACAGTGCAATATAGGTAATTAATAAATCGTATTGTTTACTGAAAGGCAGCGGCAAACAGAAAAGTCTTCAGTCTAGATTTAAAAGAGCTGAGAGTTGCAGCAGACCTGCAGTTTTCTGGGAGTTTGTTCCAGGTATGTGGTGCATAAAAACTAAATGCTGCCTCTCCATGTTTAGTTCTGATTCTGGGGACACAGAGCAGACCTGTCCCAGACGATCTGAGAGGTCTGGGTGGTTCGTGGTTAAGCAGAAGATCAGAAATGTATTTTGGCCCTAAACCATTCAGTGCTTTGTAAACCAACAGTAGTATTTTGAAATCAATTCTTGGCAGCAATTGTTCTAACCCTGAGCAACGTTGCTTTTGACTCCTCTCATTTCCTACTGCACAAAACAGTAGCAATGGGCACCCTCGTGGGCCCCAGCTCTGCCTTTCTTTTCATTGGCAACATGGAGCATCCTGCACCTGTGCAGAACTCAACAATTGTTATCACCCTCGCTACAAACTTCCACCTCCTCCCCCTCAAACTCGCTTGGACCATTTCTAACGTTCCTCTCCTTAATAAAAGGCGCAGCCCCATTCGTCTCATACTTGAGTAACTATCACCTACCAACCCCTGCCTGCCTCTCTTAACAGTAGCAATCTTCCATGTCCATTCTCATGCCTGATGTGGCATTTTGACCTTTAACTTCAATCATCCCTTTGCCTGCAGAAATGCTGCCTGATCTGCTGAATTACTCAAGTAGCTTGTTTTTAGCTGTTATGACAAGTGGGCTTAGATCATCACCTACTGTGCAACATTTTCTGATGTACGAGGATTACATAATCTCTCACCTTCTGTACAAAACCTCCTTTAATATTTAGATCTAATCAGGTTAAAGAGTGTTTACTATCCTGTTGCTGAGTATGTATGCTCTTGGGTGGTTTTATGAGTGTTGATATGAATAAAATAACATTAATTTATTTTTAGTAATTAATACATGGGATCCAACTGTGATTGGAAATACCCGCATTTATCATCCTTCCTAATGCTCTCTGGACATCAGAGGCAATTTACACCCAAGCCCACTGCTGGTTTGGTCACCCACAGGCAGAGGCAATGTAGGATTAGCAGATGTCCTTCATTGGAGAACGCAAGGGAAATGGGCATTTATTTACAAAGATCTAGTATGTTCTCAGTTAAAACCTCTAATCCACATTTGTTGCATTTAACTGCAGAAATCATCCCACCATATTTTTGCCAACCTGTGGAAACCCATTCACACGAATCGCATTTTTCTGCACTTGGCCCACAGCCTTCTGTCCCTGGGTGATTCAGGTGCTCGTCCTGAAAAAATGCAGTCAGTGACTCTGCTTCCACCACTCTCTCCAGCAATGTGTCCCAGGTATTCACCACTCTCGAGGTGAAGAAGGTTCCCCTCAGATCCCCTCTAAACGTCTCAACCCTTACCTCAAATATGTAACAGGGTTGAGAGGGAGCTTCACTCTGAACCTACCTGTGTCCCAGGAGTGAGTGATGGAGAGTTTAAAGGGAGTTTCACTCCAAATCTATCCTTCTCTGAATGTGTGGAGAGTAGAGGGAGCTTCACTCTGAATCTGACCCATGACCTGGGAGTGTGTGACAGAGTTTACACAATTGGATGTAGGTTCAATCATCTCCATCTGAGAGAAATTAAATAATAGAAGAAACCTTTTACAGGGAAAAGGTGAAACATGCCAAGCAGTTGTCCTGATTGAAGCCTCAGATTCTCTCCAATCCCTTTTGAATTGCTCTTGTTTGTCAAGATGGACTTAGCACCACAGGAATAGGATACACATAGATCATTTACTTTTCTCCTAGTGCCAGATAATTAGTTTATTTTTAGCAGGCAAGAGATGTCAGTAATTCAGCATACAGTCAGCCTCTTGTCCACATTGCCAGCCACACTCCTGTCTCCTTACATGCTGGCTGCTAAATATTGTCAGGAAACCCTGTGAAGTGGGATGCTAAACTGCAATAATGTCAAATTAAAGTTATTGGTGTTGGTTCAATGTTCATAATTCAAAACATAAAGCATTGAAAACCTCTAGGATTTTTAAATCTCCTTTTCCCACCCCATAAAAGATTAGGTACTGAATCCAACATAGCAGTTTCCTTTAGTATCAACTGTTTTATTGGTTGGTCATAAGGAATAGTAGAAGAATTAGGCCATTCGGCCTATCCGCCATTCAATCATGGCTGATCTATCTCTCCCCCTGAACCCCATTCCTTCTCCCTATAACCTCTGACACCTGTACTAATCAAGAATCTATCTATCTCTGCCTTAAAAATATCCACTGACAGCCTCCACAGCTTTCTGTGGCAAAGAATTCCACAGATTCACCACCCTCTGACAATAGAAATGTCTCCTCATCTTCTTAAAAGAACACCCTTTAATTCTGAGGCTATGACCTCTAGTCCTAGACTCTCCCACTAATGGACACATCCTCTCCACATCCACTCTATCTCATTCCAAGGTTGGGAAGAGAAGATTACAGCATTCTAGAGTGCCGGTCATTAAGGACAAAGCTGGTAAAGTAGGCAGCCTAATAATTACAGGCCCATAGCTTTAGCCAGCATATTGTCAAAAGTCCTAGAAAGAATTCTGCTGGATAGATTAAATGAGTTTGTTAACTCCACAGATAACCAGGTTGGTTTTAAAGCTAAACATGGCACTGGCTTGTGTATATATGCCCTAAAGAAGATTGTAAACAAATATAGAGGTAAAAACGCTTCAATTCTTATGAGCTTTATTGATGCGCCCAAAGCCTTTGATCATGTTAATCACAGAAAGCTGTTTGTTAAATTGAATCAAAGAGGGGTGCCTAAATACATTGTGAGAATTCTGCTTTACTGGTATGCCCACCGGACTATGCAAATAAAATGGGGCAATAGGGTCTCAGCCCCATTTGGGGTAGGCAATGGTGTTAGACAAGGGGGAATTTTGTCCCTAGTCCTTTTTAATCTTTATATTGATGATCTGTCCAAGCAAATGAAAGCCTGTAATACTGGGTGTATGATTGGTAATACTCTAGTGAACAATATTTTGTATGCAGATGATCGTGCGGTCTTTAGTCCATCTAGCGCTGGTCTCCAGCAGCTCCTTACTATACATTCTGTATATTTGGTGTGGAACATGATGTCAAATATAATGCTGGTAAGAGTGCTGTTATGATCTGTAGAACCAAAGAAGATAAATGTCTAAAATGTCCTGATTTTAAATTGTCTGACAATAATCTTAGTGTCTGCAATAAGGTAAAATATCTTGGACATTGTATTACAGAACAAATGACAGATGAGGATATTTTTAGGCAACGACGTATGCTGTATGTACGAGCAAATATTCTCTTACGCAAGTTTGGTGCGTGTACAGATGTAGTGAAGATGTCTCGTTCAGACCATATACTACACCACTATATACTGTGCACCTGTGGTCAAACTACAGAAAAATAAGTTTACAGAGACTAAAAGTAGCTTATAACGATGCCGTGAGAATACTACTAAAAAAACCTAGATGGTGTAGTGCAAGTGAAATGTTTGTGGCTGCAGGAGTCAGTACTTTGCAAGCTATCCTAAGAAATCTTATGTATAAATGTATTTGCCAGATGAGTGACTCTGAAAATGAAATCATCTTGGTCTTATCAAACATAAGGTTTAGCACTACACGCTACCAATCCCAGCTGTGGAGACATTGGGATAGTTGTTGTAGGACACTGTAGGACACTGCTCGTTTTTTTATTCTGGATCTTAAGCCATGTATTGTGTTTTTGTATATAATTTATGGTACTTTAAAGCCAGCTGCGACATCACCTATTTCATAGTCCTACTACACGCAAATAGGCCCAACACTTCCATGCCAATCAAGATGACCCATCTAAGCTAGTCCCATTTGCCTGGGTTTAACTCGTATCTCTTTAAAGCTACCTACTGCAAGTTACCCAACAAAATACAATCATCATCCACCCTCAGTACCAGGCAGGAAACCTTCAACACAACACATGCAAGCCCCCAGCACTAATATTAACAAAGCAAACTGCAACTCAACAGAAATCTGGTAAGTGGGAGGTGACACTCTTAGATGAATAAGATCATGGCTTCCAGGCCCATTTGAAGAGAAGAACACATTCTTGGCTAACATTCCCATTACAGGCAGAGGGAGCACATATCTATCAGCTGTGGGGGCTTCCTAATGAGAAAATAAACAGAAGCTTCATCTGCCCTGTCAGGTAATTGTAAAATACTGTATATTTGACATTCTGAAGCTGTATTTTATGCTTTCAATTACATTTTCCTTCTATTAATATCAATTAAAGATTAAAAATCAAAGAACTGCAGTTGCTGGAAATCTGAAATAAATTAGAAAATACCAAAATCCTCGGATTAGCATTACAAAAAATTCTCCCCGTTGGATTGCAAACTTGTCGTGGTCGGGGAGCTTGTGTGTCTCAGTGACCCCTAGAGCTATGCGAGCGGGAGATTGGTCTCCTGTTAGGGTCTCCCATGCTGGACAAGTCGAAAGGTAGAGGCGAGACGATGAGCGATCCACTGATCCTCCAGGCTGGAGTTTGAGCACAGGGCTAACAACCCTGTCACATAAAACAAATATGTTACGGAAACTGAAGGAACCAACACGACTGGGCCTGATGGGACTACCAGGCCTATCGACAGATGCTAGGATGAATGTCAATTGTGAAAGCCGAAAGGAAGAGAACCAGACAGCATCCCAATAATAGCCCTGCACTGGACACCGGAAGGGAAAAGGAAAAGAGGGAAACCCAAAACCATCTGGCGTCGAACTGTAGAGGAAAAAATTAAAACAATGGACCTGACCTGGGGTAGAGTCCAGAAGCTAGCCCAGAACAGACAGGAGTGGAGGACCTTTGTTGCTGCCCTACATGCCAGGAGGCATAATAGGCAGTAAGTAAGTACAAAAAATTATTGTTAACTGGCTTATAATGTCCGATTTACAATGTAATGTTAGTATATGTCTTTGTGTTGTTTTGCTCGTCTTAGGTATACTAATCAGCAGGTGTTGTTGTCCTCATCTCCCAACTACTCATTTCAGCCCCTGTACGTGCTTTTTTAATCTGCACTTTCTCTGTAGCTGTAACACTCTGTTCTGCATTCTGCTTATTTTTCTCTTGGCCTTTGCACTTTGCACTTGATTGTACGTCATGTTTGATACGATTTGGCTGGATAGTATGCAAAATAAGGTTTTTCACTCTTTCAGCACACATGTCAACCATAAACAAATACCAATCAATGAAATGATGGAAAGAGACCAGCTGCAGCAATGCTTTGGAGAACATAGATATGCAAGCAGTAGGTTGCAAATAGATCACTGTTTACATTCCTACCCCCTCTTCAAAATAATTAAAATGTACAACAAAAGGACTGTGAGATAGAAGATTGACAAGGAACTGACCGTTAAGGAATGTGTGGATTATATAACCCAGATAAACAACAAAGGAAGGGATTTCATAAGTAAAACTTTGGACCTTGTTTAAGAACGTAATTTTAGGGGATTGGACTACAGTATCACATACAAAGCAGGCACTTCAAACAAGTTTTCATTTGTACATTAAGAACATTGTACAAGTACATTGTTCCCTGAAAGTGGTATTGCAAGTATATAGGGTGCTGAAGGTGGCTTTTGGCACACTGGTGTGCCAAAAGAATAGAGTCAGAGAATTGAGGATAGAAAATAGGTGTTATATTAGTTGTACAAAATGATGGTGAGGCTGCACATTTTTAAAGTTGCAAAATGCAGTTTTATTACAGTACATCCACTTCTAATAACATGAAATAAAAAAATTGCAGTTCATAGAACTGTGGTTATCTCAGTTTAGTGGCCAATATTGATCTATACTTTGCAGATTGCAAAAATCTAAATGACCTCATCCTCAAGAATGCAAAATCATTCAAATCTTAGCATTGGCTCACAAAACCAATGTTAATGACTCTGAGCCAGTGGAAAGTAAAGCAATCATCCCAGATGAAATATAGATGGACAGGTGGTAGTTCACTGTTGATTGAAAGTCTTCAGTATGAAGAATAAAGCATTGAGCATCATAACCAGAATCTAGGTAGGTGAGGCTGCACTTGGAGTATTGTGCTCACTGCTCTACGAAGGATGCCATTAAGCTGGAAAAAGTGCAGAGAAGACTTACGAGGATGTTGCTAGGACTTAAGTGCCCGAGCTATAGCAGAGGGTGGGCATGCAAATATTTTATTCCTTGGAGCACAGGAGGTTGAAGGGCGAGCTATAGAGGTGTATAAAATCAGGAGGGGAAAGTGTCAAGAGTGTTTGATTGTCATATGAACCAAGGATAGAACAATTAAATTCTTACTTGCTGCAGTTTTACAGGCACATTAAGACAGGGTAAACGCAGTACTAGTCCTCAGCATAGGCGAGTCTAAAACTAGAGAAGAAAACTAGGGTCTGAAGAAGGGTCTCGACCCAAAACTTCGCCAATTCCTTCTCTCCAGAGATGCTGCCAGACCCGCTGAGGGGAAAGGCTTCATAGGAACGCAAGTGCAACTCTTTCACTCAGAGTGCGGTGGGTATCGGGAACAAGCTGCCAGAGGAAGTGGTTGAGGCAGGTACAATAACACATTTAAAACACATATGTACAGGTATACGGATAGGAAAAGTGTAGATGGATATGGGCCAAACTCAGGCAAATAGGGACGAGCTTAGATGGGCCATTTTGGTCGGCATGGACAAGTTGTGCCAAAGGGCTAGTTTCCATGTTGTATGACTATTATCTATTTTACTTTGTTGTTACAACACAAGGGGGGCATTCAGCTGTTGTCTGTTTCCAGGGAACAAGTTTCACTACCCCATCCTTATTTGCCCGTTTCTCTGCACTAATTTGCTCCAACATCAATTTCCTTGGATTTTCTATCCACTTATCCACATTAAGGGGTAATTTACAACAGACAATGCACTTACCGGAATGTTTTTTGGGATGAGAGGGGAAATGGAGTGCAAGAAGGAAACCAACACAGTCACAGCAATGGGGGGGTAGAATTAGGTCGCTGAAACCACAAGGTAGTAGCATTAACTATGCCACTGCATCACCCTACACTGAACTACAAACAATAGATCAGAGAAAAGCACAAAGTCCTGAAGGGAGTCTTCTTCTTCTTCTTCTTCTTCTTCTTCTTCTAATCTATGTAGTGTTTTTTGGCGGTTGGCAAACAAATTTTTGGTGCATTACCGCCACCAACTGGCATGGAGTGTGAATCAAACAACACCATTACATATACTAATAACCTATATCCTTCTGAACAAATTGGTTACCCTAAGAAAAATCAACAGGATTTGATAGCACTTATGTGAACTCCCTTGCAAAATATCTACCAAAGCAAATTGTACTCTTTCTTTTCTGAACTGCTCACTCATCCGTCCTCTCTCCTCCTCATACCTCTCACAATGTACAATGACATGCTCTATTGTCTCTTGTTGCCCACAGTATTCACATCTGCCTGTATTATGCTTGCCTATTATAAAAAGTGTACTGCTCAGACCAGTGTGTCCAAATCTAATTCTTGAAATAACTGTCTCCGCTTTTCTGTTTTTTCCTGCACATCTCATTTCTCCCACTTTCCTCTGGACTCTGTAGAACCACCGTCCTTTCCGCTCTTCCTCCCATTGCTTTTGCCATCTTTCCTTCAGTCTTTGCTTAATAATGTCTTTGATTTCAGTTTTACCTATGTTAATACTTAAATCAATCTTACTTCTTTTTGTTACTTCTTTTGATACCTTATCTGCCATTTCGTTTCCTCTAATGCCAATGTGTGCTGGTACCCATAAAAATATGACTGTAAGCCCCATCATTTGAATTCTGAATAGTGTTTGTTGTATTTCAATCAAAATGTCTGGTCTACTATCTGAATGGCTGTGCTGTAAACTCTTTATTGCTAAACTTGAATCTGAACAAATAACTGTCCTTAAAGGCCTAGTATCCTCGACCCACTGTACCGCTAACAATATTGCAATCATTTCACCTGTGTATACTGAGACTTCATTATTGATCCTCTTCCCTACTTTGATGTGAAATTCTGGTACAATAAATGCTACTCCTACTTTATCTACTGAATCTTTTGATGCATCTGTATAAATTTGGACAAAACTGTAGTATCTGTCAATGTATTCCTGTATGATGACTGAATTATACATATGTTGTTTATCCTTGTTTTCCTGTTCTAATATTGTAAAGTCTACTGTTGCCCTGAAGGGAGTCAGGCAGCATCTGGTAAGGGAAGGGATTGGCAACTTTTTGGGTTGGGACTGATTACAGCAGATTGGAGAAACCTGGAAAAGAGAGGAGGGGGCGGGACACAGTAAAGCAAGTGATAAGTGAATACATATGAGGGGGGTTTGATTAGTAGATGGGTAGAATAAGTGACAAAGATTGTTTTGTTGAGTGAATAATATGGGACTAAATAAAACTAAATAAATTGGAGGAACTAAATAAAACTAAATAACAATAATGGCTCAATATTCCTGTAAAATAGAACAAGATCAATTATTTGCAATAGAAACTGAAAAATCTTGGGATACACAACAGATCAGACAGCATCTGTGGAGAGAAACAGAGTTAACGTTTCATGTCAATGATCCCCCATCAGTACAGAAAAAAGTAAGAAATCAAAATGTTTAAGAGAAAATTTCGATGCGAGATGTAGAACACAGCAATTACTAAACATCTGAAACAAGAGAACACCGAAAATAGCAAGATCATGGCGAAGTCTGTGGAGGGAAGAATTAAGTTATTGCTGTAGGTGGATGACTTTACATCACAACAGGCCAGTTTTGACACAAACCGAAAATTGTAAAATTCAATAACCAGTCCAGAGGGCAGCGACCTGTCAAAAGGAACAGTTTGGTGCAGAAGGATCAGAGATGGAGTGAGGTGAACATTTCAGGTGACCGATGAACGAAGCTCGGGGTTATCCCAGCAGATTGAATATTGTAGGTAGTTTACATACAAGTTGAAACTGAAACCTACGTAGAAGTTGTTATATCCATGGAGAGGTTGACCAACATATGTCTTTGTAATCTTAGTGACATCACCAGGGGTTAAAAGGAGAAGACAGGAGAATGCGGATGAGAGGGAAAGATAGATCAGCCATGATTGAATGGCAGAGTAGACTCGATGGGCCAAATGACCTAATTCTGCTCCTAGTACTTATGAACCAGCTGCCTTGGTGGCACTTGCTTTCTTTGTTATCCACGGGATAAGGTGCCCTCATCCCTCATAGGAACTTTATGTACAGGTATCAAGATTCTATGAGAAGGAATGTACTTCCCTTTTAAGGTAACAGGAGAATGAGAAGAGTTTGAACAATATATACCAGAAGATAGACACGAAAAGCTGGAGTACCTTAGTGGGACAGACAGCATCTTTGGACAGAAGGAATGGGTGATGTTTCGGTTCGAGACACTTCTTCAGACTGGTTAGGGATAAGGGAAATTAGAGATATAGACGGTGATGTGGGGAGATACAGAACAATGAATGAAAGATATGCAAAAAGTAACAACGATAAAGGAAACAGGTCATTGTAAGCTGCTGGTAGATTGAAAATGAGAAGCTAGTGTGACTTGGGTGAGGGAGGGATAGAGAAAGAGGGAGTGCCAGGACTACCTGAAGTGAGAGAAAGCAATATTCATACTATTGGTCTGTAAGCTGCCCAAGTGAAATATGAGATGCTGTTCTTCCAATTTGTGTTTAGCCTCACTCTGACAATGGAGAAGACTGAGGACAGAAAGGTCTGCGTAGGAATACACGATACGTACCAGGCTGGTAGAAGACACAAGACTATAATTTTATTTATTTACACACAGAAATAGAAAGCATATCTCCACATCAACACTGTATCCAAGTAAAGCAATACACACAATACATTTACCATATACTGTATAAAGCATATCATTTTCTAACAGTGCAGACACCAAAACCTTTGGTTGGCTTTAGCAGAGTTAATCTGCTGTACAATCATTCTTATAGGATTTATTAACCGTACCAGGTCAGACTAATATCTGAATGATTAAATAGCTGTTTCTAATAATATTGCAAAATAATTATTTTAAAGCGACTCTGTTCTTCATACAATTAAAATTGAGGTTCAAAATTTACAATAATAAAAAACTTTAGATTGGCATGGTTTCTGAATAAACTTGAAAATAGTTCTTCAAATAGGTTTTCATTCCTCATTTGCCATTTTAACCAAGTGCTTCTTTGGAATTTCAAACAGAGACCACCCTTCCTTTTTAGATAGATCTGTAGCACCAAGCTTCTTATAGAAGTTAATTGATCTGTAGTTCCAGTCTGCTACCACGAAGTGCATGCTGCTACAGTGGTCCTGAACAGCGGTCTGTAATCAAAACAAAGTTTGCCATTACTGCTTCCTTTTGAAGCACATGTGTCGCATTTAATCAAACGTTGCGCCCAAAATTATTTAGGAACATTTCATAGAATCATAGAACAATCTGCACATCGTGCCTATGGAAATAGCTGTCCGGGTAGATACCAACCTCCCACTCCTTCCCCATTGGCCCCATCATTTCATCGCCACTTCTTCAAATTAATTATCTAGTTTCTTCCACCATCCTTTCAGGAACTACTTTCCAAACCAGTGATTTTCAGTTAATAAAAATAATTCATCATCTTCCAGTAACCGATCTTTATCATCTCGAAACAGATTCTCCCAAACCCTTCATCAAATTGAAAGCCAATTGAAATCTATTCACTATTCTTCTCTTCCAAAGGTACACAATCTCAGCTTCAGATCTGCTCCTGTATCTAATAACCTTCAGCCTTTCACAGTAACATTACCTTTTCTTGATTTATAAAGGTGACTATCCCTTAAACTTCTTTAAATACTCCTGTCAATGTAGAGGCATATTTAAAGATCTCTGGGAATGAACCCTCAGGTTTTTCCTCTTCCACTATCTATATGTTTAGATTTATAGATACAGCGCGGTACCAGGCCCTATTGGCCCACTGTCCACACTGACCAAAGATCACCCATACACTAGTTATATTGTACACAACAAACATTTTTTGAATGTGGTTGGAAAGCGGAGCATCTGGACCACGCGGTCACAGGGAGAATGTACAAACTCCATACAGATACCACCCATAGTCAGGATCAAATTTAGGTCGCTGGCGCTGTAAAGCAGCAACTCTACCACTGCACCACTGTCCCACCCCTTCTATGATTGGAATTATTTGGTATATTTTGCCACTTAGTTCTCTTGACTGTCACCATTATCTTTCTCATCCGCAAACAGGTGATTATTAATTGGCAAGTTAAATGAACAAAAGTCCAATATACTGTAAGTCCTAACTATGATGGGATGAATTCATCTATGGTAGAGGAACCCCAAATTAAATGAGTCTTGATGGTCGCACGTTAGGTCTACAGGCACAAGGTACATTGGCTGATCGTCAGGACTATAGCTGAAATGGAGTATTAGATGCATGGAGGGGGAAGCTATAAAGGGATCCAGAGAAAGCAATCGAATGATAAACTGATCAGTTGAAATAAGGCAAAATGGGAGATGGCTGGCGCATGGACTAGTAGAAAGGTCTACAACCTGAAGTGTTGACTGTTTCTCTGCCCACAGATGCGGCCTCACCTGCTAACTATTTCCATCAGATAGACACAAAGAGCTGGGGTAACTCAGCAGGCCAAACAATATTTCTAGAGAAAAGGAATAGGTGACGTTTCGGGTCGAGACCCTTCTTCAGTCTGAACCTGAAACGTCACCTATTCCTGTTCTCCAGAGATGTCTGATCCGCTCAGTTACTTCAGTTTTTTGTGCCTATCTTCGGTTTAAATCAGCATCTGCAGTTCCTTCCTACACAACTATTTCCATCATCTTGTTTTTGTTTTAGATTTACGACATCTGCTTTTTTTTTTAGATTTGGACCTATTTCTATGATGTAAATTGTACGAATATAGTAACCGAAAGTACACTGGAGAAAAGAGGCCAGCCCAAAATACCCTGGCATCTTTCCCATTATTCATATTTTGTACCTGACTGATCTTCTTCAGTATTTCCGAACCAATTCCAAGCCCTGTAAGAGAATCCACAACGTAAGAAGCTGTTCAATGTATCCAAATAACATTCAATAACAACTGATCCCAGTGCTGTCTGTCTCAAGCCAAAGAGTAGCCAGCCAGGGAACCCCAAACTCAGAAAAAGACAAGCACCTTTGTTTTATTCTAAATTAAAAGTTACTTGTATTCATGGATGCTTTTGTTGAGGTAAGCTAAAAAGGTTCAAATGTCAAAAAGTGATTACATATTTAAAACAACTGCATGCAAGTTGTTGCAAATCTTTTAATAAATTAACATAATTTTAATGTACCTCTGAATTTTTCCATGACATAGAAATCTTCAAGATATAGTATTTTTCCAATCCAAGCATCATATGTGTAGAAGTACATAGCATAGCCTACGATAGTGTGTCCTAAAAGGAAATGTAAGATACATCAATCTCAGGTACTGAATAACCACTCCCAAAGCACAGACAGAGCATCACAAAGGCTTTACAATCTTTTCATACACTTGGTCATAGCCTCATACTGCCTGTTAAGTTGAAACGTATTGTAACACAGACATGTCACTATTATAATGTAGAATAAAATGCAGCTCTTTTGCCAGCAGACAATTCCCGTAAAGAGCAAATGATAACTGAGAAAGTAGTTTATTTTACTCATACTGATAGAGTACTAAAATTGACTCGGAGACCAGAAGTGCTGTAGTTAGCCAACCCAAAAGAGCTTCAATTTAACATTTCAGCAGTCTCCCAGTAGCTCACCAAAATGTCAATCCAAGTTAGATACAAAAGTTGCAATGCAAACTTGAACCAATGGCCACTGATTTGATGGAAAAACATTATTTCACAGGGCCAAGGGACTAATCTGTTTACCTTTCCCTATGAACCGGCATTCTTGCTAATGACATCATACACAAATTTTACCTCGGCATGGGTTTATATTGATAACGTCCTTTCCAACATTATATATGTACACAAATACCAGTTGTATATTTCATCACTTTTGTGACTGATCATTGCATAACACACAAATTAGGAACACAATAACAACCATCAACGCTCAATAATAACAACTTAATTTACATAGCACCTTAAGCATATAAAAAAACCCAAGCAGCTTCATAGGATGTGCATTTTAAAAAGTGCAAGTCAAGGATTAAAAAGTTGGGGGAGAGAGTGGGGAGAATGCAGGGATAGGAAGGCATTTAGCTACAAAAACTTTGAGCGTTTTCACATGCTCATTCAACGGGTCAACTCCACGTCCGACATTCTCGGCAGATGACAAGAATTTTCTCCGCTATGTAACAGACAGACAGAATTTTGTTTAGCGAACATAGCAAACTTTATGCTCTCCCCATCAACTCCATTGAAACAGAACAAGAACATTTACAACTTTGGTGCCATATATATACCTTCAACAAGGTTTGCACCAAAAATACCTGCTTCATAAAACTCCTCTGCGTCTGCCTTAGTTCATCTCCCCTCTAACCCAGGTCTCTGGTGTAGTGAGGAAGCAGCTCCACCTGTTGCGCCATTGTGCCGCTTTATAAGCGATTCGACCCATGCAGTTTTTCCCAATTCACCACGCATTATATCCAATACACGTTATCAAAATTTGCTTTTAGCAGAACTATCTTTATTTCAAACCATTTCTGACTCCCTTGCTTGCTCTACCCTCTTCAGAGTACTCACTGCTTGTATCCTGTCTCATGTGCTTGCACTCAGTTGTAACCACCCAGCTCTGTAATCTCCTCCAGCTCGGCCATCCTTCAGGATGTCTGACCCTTTCTCCACCTTTGAACGTCAGGTTATTTCCCAGTTTTATTATTCCACTTCTGGAACCCATGCCTTTACCTGCCAATGCCCCAGGTTCTGAACCTCGCTCCCAATCTCAGCGAGAAAGAAGGCCATCCAGCCCATCAAATGTATATCTATGCAAATCCTCACACCATTCCCATTAATTCAATTTCCCCACTTGTTTGCCTGAATCTTTTCGCTCCCAGCATCAACTCCAGCTTTCTCACCAATTCTGCTCCACTCCCCTCTTTTCCCAAACTGCATTCCCACATAGTGATACGTAGGATAATTGTCTATCAACCAGCCCCAAGGGGAAAGCCACTCAGTCACAGGGAGAACATGCACATTTCACATAGGCAGCACTGAAGGTTAATGTTAAAAATGGGTCACTTGAACTCCTTCTTTTCTTAAAAACCTGCATCTTTGACCAAGGTTTTGGTCATCTTCTTTGATTGTTTGAGTGGTACATTGTTTGATATTGTCATTGGAGCATCTTGGGTCTTTTAATACATTTTAAAAGGCAGTATACAAGTTGTCGTTGCTGAGCCCCAAATTAAATTAGTCCAGTATTCACTGTACTTAAATGACTGCTTAACTAATGTTTTGGTTTTAACATAGCAGATCAGAAGGATAACCTTAAGTCAAGCACCAATCAATTTAAATTTTGCAGAGTCTGTCACGCATTGATAAAACTGCAAACCAGTCACTTTGGCGTAAGTTTTCAAAAAGGCACGTTGACAATCATCATCAACTTTTTTAAATGGACTTCAAGAAGACGAATCAATCCAGCACTTCTGATCTACGATGCTTTTGCTACCTTTCTTCCTCTTTTTCAAAAGAAAAGAAAATGCAAGTAGCACATCCCTCTGGGCCTTACCTCTTATCAAGATCATCTAATGTTAATGGATCTTTCAGTTACCAGCCCGCCCACCCATGTACACGTCTAGGACCGTGTACATGGCGAAGCTATAGACTGTAACCTGAAGATTGGGGACAAATTGAGAGAATACATTCAACATTATTAAAAGTACCAGATATTTGAAAAAAAAGGTAAATGTCACATTCAAGTATTTTAAATTCAAAGATATTGTCATACTGTCAGATATTGTCTGTGAGAACCAGAATAGTAGGTCAGAAATTGGAAGGAGCATTGGGAAGGTAGAGGTTAGAACTAGTAAGTCTCAAAGAAAGGATAGGAAGGGTGAGGTGAAGGAATATGGTGATGCTGATAGGTTAAAGTGTGTTTATTTCAATGCAAGGAATATTGTGGAGAAAGCAGCCTGGATTGATGCTTGGAACTATGATGTTATGGCCATTATGGAAACGTGGTTGCAGGAGGGACATGACTAATAGTTCACTGGTCCAGGGTTTTGATCATTAAGACATGATCGGGACAGAGGCAAAATAGATGGAGGAGTTGGGCCACTGATCAAGGAGACTGTCACTGCAGCACTCAGAGAACATCCATCTGCTGAGGTGATATGGGTGGAGCTTAGAAATACGAAAGATGCAAGCATTCCAATTGGATTGTACTGTAGGCTCCCCAATAGTAACCGAGCGACAGAGGAACAGATATGCAGACAGATTGCTGAAATATGCCAAAGGAACAGGGTAAACCTAGTGGGTGATTTTAACTTTCCCTATATTGACTGGGACTACTCAATGCCAAAGGCTGTATGGGGCAGAATTTGTGAGGCGTATTCAAGAGGGTTTCTTGGAACAGTAGGTGGACAGTCCAACTCAAGAAGAGAACATACTGGACCTTGTGTTGGGAAATTAGCCCAGCCAAGTGACCAATGTTTCAATGGAAAAGCATTTTGGGGATTGTGATCACAGCTCTATAAGTTTTAAGATTATTTTGAATAGAGAGATAGCTGACTACAATGTTAATAGGCAGGAATTCGGGAGGGTATAATGGGAGCAATTATTAGTGGGTAAGTCCACATCTGCCACAAGGGAGTTGTTTAAAGACCAGTTGATTGATGTTGTAAACTAGCATTTTCCAGTAAGGAGGAGGGATAAGGATGGCAAAGTAAGGGAGTCTTGGATGACCAAAGTGGTTGTAAATTTAGTTAAAAAGAAAAAGAAAAAGCCTGCAATGTTTAAGAGGTTGGAATCAGACAGGGACTTTGATAAATATAAGGAAAGGAGAAAATAACTCAAATTAGTAAATAGTAGGGTCAAAAGGTTGAAATGGATTGGGCGAGTCCAATTAAAGAAAATCCCAAGATAGACATAAATGCTGGAGAAACTCAGTGGGTGAGGCAGCATCTATGGATGGAAGGAATAGGTGACGTTTCGGATCGAGACCCTTCATCAGTCTGAAGGTCTCGACCTGAAACATCACCTATTCCTTCACTCCGTAGATGCTGCCTCACCCGCTGAGTTTCTCCAGCATTTTTGTTTACCTTAGATTTTTCAGGCATCTGCAGTTCTTTCTTAAAGAAAATTCCAAAGCTTTTTTTACCGATATAAAAAACATGAAGATTACCACGGAGAAGGTAGAACTGCTCATGGATAAAGGAGGGAATTTGTGCTTGGGAGGGGATGCAGGCAAGGTACTATTTTGCATCAGTTTTCACCAAGAAGGACATGGAGGATCGTGAGATCAATGTGGAGAATATTAAATTGAAAGGACAGCTTGAGAATAAGGAGGAGGTGTTGGGGCTTTTGAAATGCATTAAAGAGGATAAATCCCCAGGACCGGATGGGATTTATCTCAGGTTATTCAGGGAGTCAAGAGTAAAGATTGGTGAAACCTTGACAAAGATCTTCTCTAGCCACAGGTGAGGTCCCGGTGGACGTGAGTAACAATTGTTGTACCTTTAGTAAGGAGGGAAGTAGAGAGAAACCTAGGGAATTATAGGCCGGTGAGCTTCACATTAGTGGTAGGAAAACTATTGGAGAGGATTCTTTGGGATAGAATTTACTCTCATTTGGAAGAGAATTATGAACAGCCAGCATGGCTTTGTACGTGTCAAGTCATACTAACTTAATGGAGGTTTTTAAGGAGGTGAGAAATGTGATCGATGAGCGGGTGATAGTAAGGTATTTGATAAAGTTTCCATGGTAGGCTGATACAAAAGACTAAGATGTATAGAATTAATAGTGACTTAGCTGTATGGATTTGGAACTGTCTTACCAATAGAAAACAGGGGGTTGTGGTGGATGAACAATATTCAAGCTTGAGGTCTGTGACCAGTGGGATTTGGCAGGGATCTGTGCTGGGACCGCTGTTGTTTGTAATATATATAAATGACTTGGATGCAAACATAGATGGGCTGGTTAGTTAAGTTTGGAGATGACACCAAGATTGCTGGGGTCACAGACTGTGAGGAAGGCTATCGGGATATAGATCAGCTACAGAAATTGGTAAAGAAATGGCAGATTAAGTTTAATCTGAGTAATTGTGAGGTGTTGCACTTTGCGAGGTCAAATGCAAGGGGAAAATATACAATTAATGGCATGATCCTTAACAGCATTGATGTACAGAGGGATCCTGGGGTCCAAGTCCATAACTCCCTGAAAGTGGTAGCACAAGTAGATAGAGTGGTCAAGAAGACATATATTATACTTGCTTTCATAGGTCGAGACATTGAGCATATGAGTCATGGAGTCGTGATGCAGCTTTATAGGGCTTTGGTTTAGCCATATTTAGAGTATTGCTCGCAGTTCTGGTCGACCCATCACAGGATAGGATGTGGAGGCTTTGCAAAGGGCACAGAGTAGGTTTACCAGGTCGATGCCTGGATTATGGGGTATTAACTATAAGCAGAGGATAAACAGACTTGGATTGTTTTTTCTCTGGAACACCAGAGGTGTGGAGAGACCTAAAATATAAAATATAAGAGACCTCAAAAATTATGAGAGACACAGATAGGATAGACAGTCAGAATCATTTCCCCAGGATGTTAAAATCAAATACTAGAGTGCACAGCTTTGAGGGGCAAAGTTTAAAGGAGATATACAGGGCAAGTTTTTTACTAAGTGTGGTGGGTTCCTGGAACATGCCGTCAGGGGTGGTGGTTGGACTAGATACATTTGTGACATTTAAAAGACTTTTGGATAGGTATATGAATATGCAGGGAATGGAGGGGTATGGGTTATGTGTAGGTACATAAGTGATGGTTTGGCATAATGTTCGGCATAGGCATTGTGGGCCAAAGGGCCTGTTCCTGCGCTGTTCTATACTGCACAGAAATTGGCCCTTCAGCACACCGAGTCCATTCTGACTGTCAAGCACCCACCTACACTCATTCCATTTTATTCTCCCCATGTTCCCATGAACGTCTCCCAATTCTAACACTACAACACAGCAGGGATAAGTTACAGTGGCCAATAAACATACCAACCTGCAGGTTTTTGTGAGTACTCGGAGGAAAGCCACGCGGTCACAGACAGCATCGAAGGTCAGGATTGAACATTGGTCCTGGAAGCGGCTCCACCCGTTGTACCAGCATACCACCTCTTATGACCATTTACATAGCAAGTTCTAGACCTTGAAATGTGCTTCCTGTTGCTAACGAAGGTGGAGTTCAGATTTTATCTGAAACTGGCATTTTGGATTCATAGTGTTACATCTGAGTCTCCTAATCCAGCAGCAGACTTGTAGACCCAGCTCAAACCAGATCTTGAAGAGTGTTCGGATCCAAAAGTGACAGAAGACCAATATTAAACGTCCCAACACATTTGAAAGATAATACTTATTTTAACCAGCAGGATTAAATACACCATTTATCTTGTCTGGTCAACTAATTTCCATCTATTTGCTAATTAAATAATTTCCATTCTGACGAAAGGTAAAATAATCATTTCTCTTTCCACATGAGCCATCTGGTCTTCTAAGTATCTCCAGCATTTTCTGATTTTATTTCAAATTTCTTGCATTGGATGTCTAGTTTTTTTAATAAAGAATTTCCATTATTATGTTAAATGCATTTCTGCAAACAAAACCTATTCACATTAATAAAAATAATATATTTTTCTCAGACGAGCCAAGTTGTGTCCTGCTCACTGTAGCGGGACATCTTTTTGCAAACAATATTATCAGGAAAAACTCTGCAGGGTAATTTACTGCCAACATGTTAAGGAAAAATAAAATTACCAAAACAAAGATCTCTATATTCCATTTTATTTATATAAACTTAATACATCCCCAATGTACTTACATTAATAAATCTATATAGCAGTCAGATTTATAAAACTTCCAAGTGCTCTCGGCTGCAAAATAAAGTAAATTCTACCTTCACAAGTCGCATACTCCGCTGGTACTTCTGCAAGAAGGCAGTGGTAAAATGGACGTTCCCCAAAACCATCTTCAAGTAAATCTACAACATGAATTGTTGGTATAATTACAAATGTGCAATGAGTTCAAGAAGGAAATGTGGCAAAAGGTTTAATCGAGGTTACTATACCTTTTTCAGTCAATTTCACACGATTCTCCATTTCTTCATATCTTGCAAGTTCCTAGACAACAGCCACAAAGGAAACCATGAACATTTAACCCCATATAGCTCACATTATTTTTCAAAGCAGTAAATGTCGTAACTATCCTCAAGATCTAATTTTTAAGGAATATCATGGGTGATTGAAAATGAAAAGCAGCTGGAAATGTCCCTCTGTTCTCAGATTAAAGGGCCTGTCCCACTTTTACAACCTAATTCACGACCTTTTTTACTCATGGACATTTTTCATCAGGCTAGAAAAAACGCCGCGGCCTACTTGATGCCATGAGTACCTATGACTAGCATCACGACCTGCTACGACTTACCTACGACCTCGTGACGACCATGCTGCGAGTATGAGTCAAGGGCAAAGTCGGCAGAGGTCGTGAACTAGGTCGTTAAAGTGGGACAGGCCCTTAAGACAGCTTTGGTTCCTTTCAATATTGTCCATTGGCTTTGCAGACATGTTTTATTTGTAACTTGGTTTTAAAAAATCCAACACTCATTTTAAGAAGCTACAAGCAAACCTACAAGCGATTTGTGGAATTTCCTGCTTCTCCAGTTACCCACATGCCCTCTGTCCCAACCTCTCCAACACAAATTCTCACCACCAGTTCTACAACATTTGCATGGCATTTTCCAAGCTGCTTCACAGTTCGGTTAGTATTGGTTTATTGTTGTCATGTTAACCGAGACACAGTGAAAAACCTTGTTTTGCCTGCTCTCCAGGCAAATCATACCATGCATGCATGCAATCAAACCATACACAAATACAACAGGTAATGCAAAAAGGGAAAAGAGACATAGTGCAGAATGTAATATTACAGCTACAGAGAAAGTGCAGATTCAAAGAAAAAGTGCAAGGACCACAATTAAGTAAATTGGGAGATCGGGAATACACCCTCAGTTAATGTGAGGTCACTTCAGTCATCTGATAACAGCGGAGAAGAAGCAGAAGAGTAACTCTGGAGAGAAGGGTGACGTTTCAGGTCGAGACCCTTCTTCAGACTAGACCCAAAACATCACCCATTCCTTCTCTCCAGAGATGCTGCCTGTCCCGCTGAGTTACTCTAGCTTTTTGTGTCTATCATCGGCTTAAACCAGCATCTGCAGTTCCTTCTTACAAATTAAGTATTTATGCAGTGGCAGTCAATCTGTGCACTGCCAGGTCCAACAAATAGCAATGCGACAATGACCAAGTATGTTGATTGACAGTCGGGTCTTAAGATGATCTCCCTTGGTCTTACTTGAATTAATGTGCAGCTGTTACAAAAGCAAGAGCCAGCATTTAATGCCTCAATAGAGAAAATAACACTGTTAACTTCTTTAGTCTTGTATGTTGATTGTCAGCCTGGATTATGACCAAGTGCTTGGACTTTAACTTTATGATTCAGAAGAAATTAGTCAAACCAACATATTTTCTATTTTTCCTCATTATTATCAAGACTAACAACCATTCATGTGCTCCTTCCTCCTGTGCCATTTTCAAGGGCTTGGTTGCTGGAACTGAATATAAACAGTAACATGACATAGCTTTATTTAGCTCTGTATTCAACACCATTGTGCCAGAGCTACTACACTCCAAACTTTTCGAGTTGACTGTGCCTGAACCCCTCTGACGATGGATCACCAGCTTCCTGACAGACAGGAAGCAGCATTTGAGGCTGGGAAAGCACATCTCGGACCCGCAAACGGTCAGCATAGGAGCACCGCAAGGCTGCGTACTCTCTCCTCTCCTCTACTCTCTCAACACCAACGACTGCACCTCCACAGACACCTCTGTCAAGCTTCTCAAGTTTGCGGATGACACAACCCTGATTGGACTGATCCAGGATGGGGAGGAATCTGCCTACAGACAGGAAGTGTCACAGCTGGCATCCTGGTGCCGTCGCAACAACCTGGAGCTCAATGCTCTTAAGACAGTGGAATTGATTGTAGACTTTAGGAGAGCTCCCCCTCCCCTCACCCCACTCACCATCAACAACACCACAGTCACATCTGTGGAGTCTTTTAAGTTCCTGGGAACCATCATCTCCAAGGACCTTAAGTGGGGGGCTACCATCGACTCCACAGTCAAAAAGGCACAACAGAGGATGTACTTCCTACGGCAGCTGAGGAAGCACAATCTGCCACAGGTAATGATGGTCCAATTCTACACGGCCATCGTAGAGTCTGTTCTCACCTTCTCCATCATGGTTTGGTTTGGCTCAGCCACCAAGCACGACACCTGGAGGCTGCAGCGAATCATCCAATCAGCAGAGAAGGTTATTTGCTGCAACCTTCCCTCCATTGATGAACTGTACACTGCAAGGGCCAGGAAGTGAGTGGGCAAGATCATCTCTGACCCCTCTCACTCTGGCTCTACTCAACAGCCACAAATCTGTAGCCTCCCTTTGATCTGGTATTTTCTTGGTTCACATGCTTGATGAATGGTGTTTTATCATAAATGTTTTATTATTATTACTGTTTAGTGTTTTCTGAGTCATTCGTAACTGTCACTGTATGTCATGTTGTTACTTGTGGGTGGAGCACCAAGGCAAATTCCTTGTATGTGAATACTTGGTCAATAAACTAACTTACTTACAACTTACTTTTAGCATGGAGAATCACATTGATTGTTTGGACAGGTCATTCCTTCTCTCCTCTATTTTCAACTACAACACTACATCTAGTGTTGTGTTTTTGGCTTATATTTTTTAAACAAATTCACAAGCATTTTCAAGGTGTGTTTTTCAAATTGAAATATTTTATTTCCAAAAATGTTGTATAGACTTATGCTAACATTTTCTAGTGTCCAAGTATTAAAACAGGTTGTTTCTATGATGTAATACAAAAAGGAAGTTGCATGCAACCCTTTTTCTCTGAGGGGCACATTAAGCAGAAACACTTATTGGATAGCACTGAGCCTAAGCGCACGACTGATTTTTTTCAACTGCTTGTAACTCGCCAATAATGTGATCCTCAGGTTGCGACTGCACTATATGGTACCCCCAATAAAACTAAACTCCACTAATAGAAATATCCAATTGGTGAAATACAATAAATACAATAAAAAATCCAAAATGCACAACACTAATATCAGCTCTCATTTTTTGTTTATTACATGTTATCTGTGCCTAGTGGGTTTACAGGCCTGTAATGCTGTGGTAAGCAAGAATCTCAATGTTCCGCTGTCAGTACATTTGACAATTAGACAATCTTGACTCTTGACTTCTGCTTTTCACTTCTGCTGGCATTGTTTGTTTCGCAATCAGTGGTGCAGATTTTCCCATCAGTTACCCATGTCATGCTGTCGGCGCATGATTGTGGTAAATCAGGTTCACTGCCAACAGAACACTTTCGCAATCAGACTAGAAAATGCTCAGTGGAACAGAGGGTTTTAGCCAGCGACCATGTTAATTTAAAGCAAAATCATGCACAGAAAGCAAACGAGGGAGAAAGGTTACATGGTAATAAAAGTGTCCAAATGAGATACACAATCATCAAGATAAATATTTACTTCCGAGGAAGTTGCTTGGTAATAGTTACAACTAAAAATGCCATGATTTAATATATTTTCGATAATTATTGACCAACAGCCCATCAGGGACAACATCTGTGCTGGCAGGCACCAGAAGCCAATGTGCAATTTACTCCTAACAAAAAAACAAACAATATTAATTACACAGTAATTCCAGACCGTTATCTAGTTAAGCACCGGGCCTAAAGCACACAGGTTTAATAATCCACTAGACCAAGTGCAGACCTGCTGGGTCTGTTCCCACAATGCGTGGTTGCGAGGGGAGGGGGTGGCCTGAGGCGTCACACACACACTAACCAACCTCTCACACACACTAACTACCCCTCACACACACACACTAACCACCCCCATTGATATTATATTAAGAAAGGAGGGAGTAGAGGGGTAGAGCCTCAGAGTGAGCCTCAGCTCCATGGCCTCGCATCCTCGGCGCTTCAGACCCCGAGTACGGGGGAGGGTGGAGTGGTCGGGCGGGCGTAATGCCGAGTGAGCCTGCGGGCCGCCAGCGAGGACGGCGAAAAGCAGCGGGGGGACCAGCTGATCTTTGGCTTCCATCAGCATGACAGAGCCGGGCCGGTGGAGGGGGGGGGAAGTTGAGGAGAGCCAGGCGGCAGCGGCCGTTATGGTCGCGCGGGGCACGCGATGAGAAAGTGGCCAGAGTGAGCCGAAAAAAATGTGTAAGTGGGGGGAGGATTTTATTAAAAATGTGTACAGAAAAATGACTACATTTAATGAGGAGTGGATCAGCAAATGTAAAAGTAAAATCGCTGGCGAAATGGTAAAAATCTCGGCGTTTTTGCGTCTGATTTTCGTGGAGTAAAAAAAATGACATACACCCACACACACACAGAGTTTTAAAAGTATATAGATAGATAGATTACAGGAGAACTTTGAGCCTAGTGTGCTCATCCTGACTCTTCCTAGGCCTATCTAACTGACAACCCCCTCTCCTACACTTTCCCAGTAGCCATAAAAGTGATGTGAAAGTTATCAAATCCACACCCTGCAACATCCTTGGCCCCTCCTAAAGGCAGATTACAAATAAAGTCCCTCTTGAGGCAAATAACATGGCTGGACTTAAGAAGCTGGTGAGGTAAACAACGAGCATTGCATGGTGATAAAGTATCTTTTTTTAATACTGGTATTAGTTTATTATCATGTGTACTGAGATATTGTGAAAAGACTTTCCTTGCATGCTATCTAGTCAAATCATACTATACATGAGTACACCCAAGCCATACAAAAGGAAACAAAGAGAAAAATATCACAAATGGAGAATATAGTGGTACAACTTTAGTGTTAGTTTCAGATCAAATGTAGATTAAACAAGTGCAAGGTCCGCAATGAAGTAGGTTGGGAGATCGGTTCTGCACCCTAGCTTAAGGGAGGACTGTTCAGTAGTTTAATAACAGTGGGTATGAAGCTGTCCTTGAATCTGATGGTACATACTTTCAAGCTTTTGTATCTTTTTCCATAATCGGAGAAGAGAAAAGAGGTAATGACTGGAGTGATATTGTTCCTTGATTATGTTGGCTATTTGAGGCAACGTAAAGGATAGATGAAGTTGATGTAGCAGAGGCTAGTTTGCGTGATGGACTGGGTTACATTCACAACTCTCTGCAATTTCTTGCAGTCTTCGGCAGAGCTGCCAAACTAAGCCACAATGCATCCCAATAAGATGCTTTCTCAGGTGCATCTGGGGAAGTTAGTAAGGGTGGTTGGCGATTTGCCAAATATTGTTAGTCTTCTGAGGAAATAGATACTTTGGTGTACTTTCTTAGCTGTAGCTTCAATATGGTTGGTCAAGGACAAATTATTGGTGATATTTATACCCAGGACAGGCCCGTATGAAGCTTTTTAAAAAGGGGGGTGGCATGACAGGATCACAAAAAACTTAATGTGAAATAATGTGCGCGCTGCGCACATCATGAGCGCGAAGCGTGAAGTACCTCGATGTCGGGGTCCAGGGCCCGCTTATCTGCTCCTCGATTCACATAGTCTGGGCAAAAGACTCAACCATATCTATCCAAATCATGATTTTATACACCTCTATTAGATCATCCCTCATCCTCCTGTGTTCCATGAAATAGAGTCCCAGCCTACTCAACCTCTCCCTATAGCTCTGGCCCTCTAGTCCTGGCAACATCCTCATAAATCTTCACTGTACCCTTTCCAGTTTGATGACATCTTTCCTATAACATGGTGCCCAGAACTGAATACAATACTCTGAATGTGGCCTCACCAACTTCTTATGCAACTTCAACATGCCCTCCCAACTTCTATACTCAGCCTGACCCGCTGAGTTACTGCAGCACTCTGTGAAACATCATAGAACAGGGCAACATTAGCAAGTTTGCTGATGATACAGAAGTGAGTGGTTTTGCAGATAGTGAAGATGGTTGTGAAAGATTGCAGCAGGATCTGGATCAATTGGCCAGGTGGGCAGAGGAATGGTTGATGGTTGCATGGTTCCTTGAAGGTCGTGTCGCAGGTATATCAGGTGGTCAAAAAGTATTTTGGCACTTTGGCCTTCTTCAGTCAGAGTATTGAGTATAGAAGTTGGGAGATCTTTCCCTCTCAAACCCATTCTCCTGCCTTCTCCCCCTTACCTCCAACACCCGTATCAATCAAGAATCTATCAATCTCCTCTCAGTGGGGTTGGCGGGGGTGGCGTGGGCCCAGCAGGTGTCAGTGGGGATGGCATGGGTCTAGCGGGGGTGGCGTGAGCCCAGTGGGGGTCAGGGGGGTGGCGTGGGCCCAGCGGGGGTCAGCAGGGGTGGCATGAGCCCAGCAGGGGATGGTGTGGGCCCAGCGGGGGTGACGTGGGCCCAGCGGGGATGGCGTGGGCCCAGCGGGGGTCAACAGGGGTGGCATGAGCCCAGCGGGGATGGCGTGGGCCCAGCAGGGGTAGCGTGGGCCCAGCGTGGGTGGTGTGGGCGGGAGTTGGCTTGGGCCCCGGCGGTGGGGGGAGTTGAGGGGAGCGGGCCCCACCGCAGCGGCGTATGGTGTTGGGGTTACAGTCGCTGGGTTCAGATTCAGCCACTCCCGCCCGGCGACGGGAGAACGGAGAACTGGCCGTTTCCAAAGTGGAAACGCTTTTTTTTTCCCCGTTTTTTTTTTTGTGTGATTTTTTTCTTACTCTGGGGGGAATAAAGGGGGTGCGGTCGCACCCAACGCACCCCCCCTTCGGACGGCCATGCAGGAACTTCAAGCTCTTGGCCAGCTCCACTTTGGCACCATTGATACATCTCCTCATTTCTTACCCAGACAGGAAGCCTCTATTCGGCCCATCCGTCCATTCCTGGTCCCAACAGAGCAATCCCAAGCCAACAATTTAACTGAAACACGCTTAGTAGAGTAGATCTATGTCACCAACTTATTTTCCTGCTGTCTGAAGCCTTTTCTCTCTCACATGCCCATCAACTCTACTTCGATTATTTTGCAAAATAAATGTCCAGGGGCTAATTAACCTACCCATGCGCCTTATGGGGAGGGGGGCATCCTAAGCATTCAAAGAAGAAAGCTCATATAATCACAAAGAAAAGAAACACCAAGTTCTCTGCTACCCTGTTCAATTGGTCCCAATGGACATCTCCCAGACGGCAAATTCTTTATGAATCACAAAATCAAAGAAACTTAGTAACACAGCACAGAAACAGGCCCTTCAGCCCATGTCGACCAATATACCCCATCTAAACTAGTCTAAGTTGCCTGCATTTGCCCCGTATCCCGAGAAACCTTTCCTATCCAAGTGTCTTTAACATGATGTTATTGTACCTGCCTCAATTAGCTGTTCTGGCAGCTCATTCCATATATATACTCAATATAAACTGTTGAAAAGGTTGCCCCTCAGGTACGTGAAGAACGGTCTCGACCCAAACTGTTACCCATTCCTTCTCTCCAGAAGATGTTGCCTGTCCCGCTTTCTTTCTCTGGTTCTTGATACCCCTATCCTAGTAAAATGCTCTGCACATTCACCCTATTAATTGCCCTCATGATTTTATACACCTCTATAAGATCACTCCTAAGTCTCCTGCGCTCCCAGAAATAAAGTCCTAGCTTGCCCAACCTCTCCCTACAGCTCGGGCCCTCGTACCCTGGCGACATCCTTATAAATCTCCTCTGCACTCTTTCCAGATTACATCAACAATGCGCTCTTCTGCCAAATCAACATTATTGCACAGACACGCACAGAAGCAATTTCCCAAACTTCCCAACAGAATAACAACACGTGTTTAAAAGCTGATTAAATCCGGTTCTCAGGCAGCATCACCTAGACTCAGGCAGGTGTCAGCTCCGTGAAAGGCCCGAAGGCTGTAAAAAGCACAAATGAAATGTGTCCTTTCAAACATCTCAGAGCTACCGCCAACCAGAGCGAGAACAAAAACATTTGACAGGCAAAACAAAAATATCGGAGGCTTTATCCTGACAGGTCCTGCATCTGACACCGTGGTCCCATCACAGCTGTCAGGGAACTAGCACCCCCTTCCCCCGCCACAGCTCTCGACCTGGTAAACCTGAAGAGAGGGGGACAGAGGGTGAGCTGAGGGGGGGCTGAGGGGGGAGCTGAAGGGGGAGGCATAAGGGGGGGGGGGGGGGGGAAAGCTGACACGGGTCAGGAGGGGGGGAGTTGGTTGGGGAGGGGGGTTAGTGGGAAAGCTGGGGGGGGGGTGAAAATGGGGGGGAAGGGGTCGGTGGTGGGGAGCTGATGAGGTAGGTAGGAGAGTAACTGGGGAGGGGGCTTAGGGTGGGGCTAAAAAGGAGGAGCTGAAGGGAGTGAATCTGAAATTGAGGGGTGAAGCTGAAGGGGCGGTGGGGGAGAAGGTGGGTGAAGTTGCAGGTGAGATGGGGTGGGGTGGGGGGTGAAGGAGAAGTAGGAAGTGAAGCTGACAGATCGAGGTGGGTGTCCGTGAGGAGTTGGCGGCACCTTGATCAGGCGGAGGATGTCGGCGCAGTCGCGGCCAGAAGCGGGTCGCACGGTGAAGGTGGCCATTTACGCTTCTTGCTCTTTGCCCGTCTCCTGAGGCCCCGGTGCTGGAGGAGCAGGAGGAGGCTTTTCTTCATCCGAGCCGCTTGTAAACAAACAACCCAGCGCCCTGCCGTCTACTGCCAACCGTGGGCGGTGCTGCCGCCGCCTCTTCCCCTCCTTTCCTGTCCGCACTCTCCAAATATCGGCCAGGTCCCGCCCTCCCCGAAACTCACTCCTTCTGGGCCCTCCCCTGAAACTCACTTGTTCCCTTCTGTAACTATTCACTTTTGTAACTCTCTCCAAACTTCTCTACCCCTCCAATCTCTCTCCCTCCAATCTCTCTCCCTCCCTTCTCTCTCCTCCTCCCTCTCTCTCCCACCTTCTATCTCTGTATATGAAAAAACTCCAGATGCTGGTTTAAATCGAAGATAAAAACAAAATGCTGGAGTATGTAAAAATGGAAAAGATTAGTGGACAAATGTAGGTCCCTTACAATCAGAGACAGGTGAATTCATAATGGAAAAACAAGGAAATGCCAGAACACTGAGTACTTTGGTTCTGTCTTCACCAAGGAAGACACGAACAACCTCCCAGAAATACTAGGGGACCGAGGATCTGGTGGAAGTGAGGAACTGAAGGGAATCCACATTAGTCAGGAAATGGTGTTAGATAAACTGTTGGGACTGAAGGCAGATAAATTCCCAGGACCTGATGGTCTGCATTCCAGAGTACTCAAGGAGGTGGCCCTAGAAATCGTGGATGCATTGAGAATAGAATAGAATAGTTTCTTTATTGTCATTGTAGGCGGTAGGCGGCGCGACTCTGGTCAGCAGCGGCCTCTGCAGCCTGTCCGCGTTTTTATTATTTGTTGTCTGTTTTTATGTAGTTTTTGTTAATTTATGTTGGGGTGTGTGTGTGGGGGGGGTGGGGGTGGGGGTGGGAGGGGGGGGGGGAAACTTTTGAATCTCTCCCTGCACTGGAGACCCGACCTTTTCTCGTCGGGTCTCAGCTGTCGTTGGGGCCGCAACGAGGAGCGGCCTCCAACAGGAAGAAGCCGGGGACTCAGGTGCCGACTCACCTCACCGTCGCGGAGCTGGCCGAGACCGGAGCGGGTGGAGCGGTGGAGGAGCGTTGCCGCTGCCGCTGCTGCTGCTGCTGCTGAGTCGGAGGCTGCTGCTGCGGGTCTGCGGATGGCGGCACCGGGAGCCGCGGCTCCCTGGAGGGAGACCGCTTTTCGGGGCTCCTGCAACGGCGACTTCTCCCGCCCGTGTTGCGGGGTCGAAGAGCTCCTGGAGCGGGGCCTAACATCACCGCCCCGCGCGGCTTGGAATGCGGGACTTTGCGAGCGCACACCGGGGGCTCCAACATCAAGACCCGGTGTGCGACCTCGCACCACCCGGCGTGGCTTTAATGGCCGCGGGACAATCGCCATCGCCAGCCGGGGGCTTTGACTTTGACTCTGACATCGGGGGGGGGAGAGAGTGCAGTGGAGAGATAAGTTTATTTGGCCTTCCATCACAGCTATGTGATGGATGTTTATGTAAAATGTAATTATGTTGTGTCTGGGGTCTATTTGTGTGTAATGTATGGCTGCAGAAACGGCATTTCATTTGGACCTCCAGGGGTCCAAATGACAATTAAATATACTCTTGACTCTTGACTCTTGTAACATGGACCATGTACAACGAAATTTAAAATGTCAGCCAGTCAGTGCAGCATTCAAACATTTCTAAAAGCTAACGATACATACACGGTAAAATAATAAAGATAAACAACTAAATAAATATCACGAACAAAGCACGCATACACACCCAACCCTCCATCCTTCTGTCGATTTCACAGTTACCACAGTCCCTTAGTCTGTATCGCCCCTGCGTTCCTTGGCGGCTACATTTAGTGCTTTTATAGCAGTGGGGTAAAAACTGTTTTTTAGTCTGTTCGTCCTTGTCCTTGTAGATCTGTACCGTCTGCCTGACGGCAACAGTTCAAACAGGGAGTGTCCGGGGTGGGAAATGTCCTTTATGATATTCTGGTTTTTTTTGGTGCAGCGGGAACTGTGTAAGTCCTCCAAGGTAAGGAGAGGGCAGCCGACAATCATCTGGGCGTTGTCAATGGCCCTCTGGAGCGCTTTCCTCTGAGCCGCTGTGCAGCTGGTGTACCACACGCATACACAGTATGTTAGTATGCTCTCAATGGAGCACCGATAAAAGGACAGCAGCAGTCTCTGAGTGATGTTGTTCTTCCTGAGCACCCTCAGGAAGTGCAGTCTCTGCTGGACCTTTTTCAGCAGCGCAGTGGTGTTCACGCTCCACGTCAGGTCCTCCTCAATATGGATTCCCAGGAAGCGGAAATCCGCCACCCTCTCTACACTGTCCCCTCTGATAGTCAATGGTACCATGTCCGTTTTGTTCTTCCTGAAGTCTATTATTACTTCCTTTGTCTTTAAGGTGTTGAGGAGCAGGTTATTTTCTTCGCACCACACTGTCAGCTGCTCCACCTCATCCCGGTAGGCGTACTCGTCCCCCCCGGAGATGAGTCCCACCACTGTAGTGTCATCCGCAAATTTGACAATGGTGTTGCTGTGGTGGGCGGGGGTGTAGTCATGTGTGTAGATGGTGTAGAGCAGGGGGCTCAGTACGCAGCCCTGTGGAGAGCCGGTACTGAGGCTGAGGGCCGTGGATGTGTGATGGCCCACTCTGACTCTCTGGCTGCGACCCGACAGGAAGCTATTTATCCACGTACAGGTGGAGTGTGGAAGTCCCAAGTCCCCCAGTTTGTCCACCAGTTTGTGGGGAAGGATGGTATTAAAAGCAGAGCTGTAGTCCACAAAGAGCATCCGCACGTAGCTCCCCTGCTGCTCCAGGTGAGACAGTGCAGCATGGAGAGCTGTGGCTACAGCGTCCTCTGTGGATCTATTTGCTCTGTACGCAAACTGGTGGGGGTCAAAGCTTCGGGGCAGAAGTGATGTGATATGACCCCGGACCAGTTTTTCAAAACACTTCATCACCACTGGTGTGAGTGCGACTGGCCGGTAGTCGTTGAGGCTGGAGATGTTGGTTTTTTTGGGCAAGGGGACTATGGTGGAGGACTTCAGACAGGGTGGGACAGTGGACTGGGCCAGAGACTGGTTAAAAATCCTTGTAAAGACTCCAGCCAGCTGGTCTGCGCAGTCCTTCAACACGCGTCCAGAGACGCCGTCAGGACCAGTAGCCTTCCTTGGATTGATGGCCCGCAGAGTGCGCCTCACCTCATGCTCCTCTATCTTGAGGGTTAGGCTGCTGTGGACCATGTGCTGTGATGTGGCTGTCTCGGGTGGCTCCACTTCAAAGCGAGCAAAGAAGTGGTTCAGCTCCTCTGCCAGCGAGGCGTCACCTTCAACAGCTCCAAGGTTGGTCTTGTAGTTGGTGAGATACTGGATCCCCTGCCACACCTGCCTGCTGTTATTACTGTCCAGGTGGTCCTCTATCTTCCTCCTGTAGTTTGATTTGGCCTCTCTGATGCCTCTCTTCAGGTTAGCTCGGGCCGTGCTGTATAAAGCCCTATCGCCAGACCTAAAAGCGGTGTTCCTCTCTTACAACAGCCGCTGGACCTCCCGGGTCATCCAGGGCTTCTGGTTGGGGTAGACCCGGATGCGTTTGTCCACTGTGACCGTGTCCATGCAGTTTTTTAATGTAACACAGTACACTGTCTGTGAACACCTCCAGGTCCCGGTGCTTGATTGGTGATCATTTTCCAATGTTCTCTCAACTCTGGATCAGTACTTGTGGATTGGAGAGTAGTCAATGGAGCCGCACTTTTAAAGAAAGGACAGAGAGAGAACGGGGAATTATAGACCCAGTTATCCTTACATTGGAAATGGGAAAGATGCTTGATTCGATTGTTAAAGATATTTTAGCAGTGCATTTGGAAAGCAGTGACAGGATCGGTCAAAGTCAGCATGGATTTATGAAGGGGAAACCATGCTTGACTAATCTTCTGGAATTTTTGAGGATGTAACAAGAAGAATGGATAAGGGAGAGCCAGTGGATGTGGTGTATCTGGACTTTCAAAAAGCCTTTGACAAAGTGTCGCACAAGAGATAAGTGAACAAAATTAGAACACATGGTATTGGGGGTAGGGTATGGATAGAGAACAAGTTGGCAGACAGGAAGCAAAGAGTAGGAATTAGCAGGTCCTTTTTAGAATGGCAGGCTGTGACTTGTGCCACAAGGCTCGGTGCTGGGACCCCAGTTATTTACAATATAAACGATTTAGACGAGGGAATTAAATGTGACATCTCCAAGTTTGCGCCTGACACAAAGCTGGGTGGCAGTGTGAGCTGCGATGAGGATACTATGAGGCTGCAGGGCAACTTGGATCGGTTAAGTGAGTGGGTAGACACATGGCAGATGTAGCATAATGTGGATAATTGTAAGGTTATCTACTTTGGTGGCAAGAACAGCAAGGCAGATTATTGTCTGAATGGTATCAGATCAGGAAAATGGGAGTTGCAACGAGACCTGGGTGTGCTTGTACATCAGTCACTGAAAGTAAGCATTCAGGTATAGCAGGCAATGAAGAAAGCTAATGGCATGTTGGCCTTCATTGTGAGATGATTTGAGTTTAGGAGCAAGGAGGCCCTACTGCTGTTGTACAGGGCCCTGGTAAGACGGCACCTGGAGTATTGTGTGCAATTTTGGTTTCCAAATTTGAGGGAGGACATTATTGCTATTGAGGGAGTGCATCTTAGGTTTACCAGGTTAATTCCCGAGCTGGCTGGACTGACATATGATGAAAGAATGGGTCGACAGGGCTTGTATTCACTAGAATTTAGAAGGATGAGAGGATCTTATAGAAACAGATAAATTCTTAAAGGATTGGACAGGCTAGATGCAAGAAAAATGTTCCCGATGTTGGGGGAGTCCAGAACCAAGGGTCATAGTTTAAGAATAAGGGGTAGGCCATTTAGGATTGAGATAAGGAAAAACTTTGTCACTCAGAGAGTTGTGAATCTGTGGAAATCTCTGCCACAGAAGGCAGTGGAAGCCAATTCAATGGATGTTTTCAAGAGCGAGTTAGATTTAGCCCTGATGCCTAAACAAATCAAAGGATATGGGGAAAAAGCAAGAACGGGGTACTGATTTTAGATGATCAGCCATGATCATATTGAATGGTGGCATTGACTCAAAGGGCCGAATGGTCCACTCCTGCGCCTATTTTTCTATATTTCTATGTAACTCAGCGGGACAGGCAGCATCTCTGGAGAGAAGGAATGGGTGACGTTTTGGGTCGAGACTCCAGAACCTTCTTCAGACTGTCTCTTCTATCTTTCTTCCCCTACCCATCTTCTCACTTTCCTCTCGCCTTCTGCCTCGCCCTTTCCCAATTCTCTTTGAGGAGCGTTTGCGTTTTCCAATCCTGCCCCACATGCTCTCCCTTTTATTCCTGCCCCGATGTCTAATTTCGCCCACTTATCTCGGCACCAGTCTCGCTCTTTGTCCTCCTCCTCTTTAAACTAATTTCCTCTCCCCTCCACCCCGCTCGCATGCCATTCACCCTTCCCTTGTCTATTGGTTCTTGTTGTCTTCACTTATCCCCGCAATGCTTAATACTTTTTTTCTTTCTCCTTTTCCTATTCCCAATTTTTTCCTAGTTTCTCGTCTCATTTCCTTTTCTCCCTCGTTCTCCCATTTTGCCTATCTACCTTTCCCTTCCTTTCTCTCCATTGTCGCTCTGTCCCCCAACTCTTTTGAGCCCATCGTCCACTCTTTGTCTTACCTCTCTTCCCCTTTGACCCTACTGTGCCAATTTTTGCCCTTTTCCTTCTTTCCCTCCCCACTACTATCCATTACACTGAATATCCCCTTTCCACTTCTTCCCTAATTACTTAACCCTTCTCGTATATCACATCTTCCTACCTATCTCCCTCCCCACCCATTTTCCCTTATTCCCTACTGCACATCACTTACCATCTGCTTCTCAGCATGGAATCCAACCCTATGGTTACCAAATCCACACCAACCGTCAACCTAGTCTAATTCTACATTAATTCAATTTTTTATTCTCATCAATTCTTCCCAGATTCTACCATTCATCCACAAGCGAGAGCCAATTAACCTAACAATCCGCATGACTTTGGAATACGGGAGGTAACTAAAGTGCGCACAGGCAGGAAGTGCAAATTTCACCCTAGGTCAGGTTTGAACCGGGGTTCAGGGTCTATGAGGCAGCAGCTGTGTTACTTGCTCCATTGTGCTGTCTCCTTTTGAGCTGTTTACCTCCTTCCACACATTTTCCTCTCGCTGCAACTCTTTCACTTCCTCTCTCCACTTTATTTTCTCACTCTACCCCTCTTTACTCTTACCATTTTCCCTCGCATCCTTTCACCGGCATTCCCCTCCAATCTCTTTCCCCAACCGATTCCCTGAATCCTTTCATCCTCATCCTATCTCCTTTCCCTCCCTCGATCCCCTTCTACTTTTTCACTTTCCCTCTCCTTCCCTCCCCATTTTTCTTCCCCATTCTTTCTCCTCACTACCTCAACCTCATCTCATATTTCTCTCCCCTTTTCTCCTCACCCCTTCCCCCAATCCATTTCCCCAGCCACTTCCTTCCCCACATTTACACTTCCTATTATTCCTTCATCTTCCTATCCTTCTGCACTTTTTCCTCTTTTCCTTTCTATCCCCCTTTTCCTTCCCCTTTCCTGTTTTCCTCTCCTCCTCCCTCTTTCCACCCTTGCTTTATTGGATGTGTTTCTGAGTGTCCTTCACTCTGCAGCTTCTGAATAACTACTGCTTGTGCTCAACAATGACTGTGGACCCCTGGAGAACCATAACAATTAATTGAATTGAATTGAATAAATTTTATTAGCCAAGTATGTATACACACAAGGAATTTGTCTTGGTGCTTTGCTCGCAAGTAACAACACGATATGCTGTAAACAATTAAGAATAAAACATTATAATTTGAACAAATGAAGAATAAAATGTAATACCAGAGCAAAAGGAGGCTACAGATTTTTGGTAGTTGATTAGACATACTGTTTGTGGAAATAAGCTGTGGCAGTGGCGGCTTTGACAGTCCGGAGTTGCCTTCCAGAGGGAAATTCCTCAAAGAATTTGTGGCCAGGGTGAGAGGAGTCAGTGATGATCTTACCTGCTCGCTTCCTGGCCCTTGCAGAGCACAGTTCGTCGATGGGGGGAAGGTGGCAGCCAACAACCTTCTCGTTTGATCAAACGATGTGCTGCAGCCTCCGGATGTCATGCTTGGTGGCTGAGCCAAACCATACCATGGAGAAGGTGACAGACTCTATGATGGCAGTATAAAACTGGACCATCATTGCCTGTGGCAAATTGTGTTTTCTCAGCTGCCGTAGGAAGTACATGCTCTGTTGGGCCTTTTTGACTGTGGAGTCAATGGTGGCCTCCAATTTAAGGTCCCTAGACATGATGGTTCCAAGGAACTTAAATGACTCCATTGATCTGCCTGTGGCGTTGTTGATAGTGAGTGAGGGGAGGGGAGCTCGAGCTCTCCTAAAGTCTACAACCAATTCCACTGTCTTAAGAGCATTGAGCTCCATGTTGATGCGATGGCACAAGGACGCCAGCTATGTCACTTCCTGTCTGTAGGCAGATTCCTCCCCATCCTGGATCAGTCCAATCAGGATTGTGTCCAATGCTGGGTGCTTACAGTTTAGTTTATTGTCATCTATGAAAAGGTTTAGTTGTGTGCTATCCAGTCAGCGGAAAGACAGTACATGATTACAATCGAGCCATTTATAGTCTACATGATAAAGGAATAACGTTTAGTGTAAGGTAAAGCCAGTTGCTATTCTTATAACATGGCAACACTGGGCTATCTTCACACTTTCCTTTTTTTTTCTTTTTTTTTTCTTTTTTTAAAAATTAGAAGTACAGTAAATTACAATACTACACATCAGATATATCTTATTACATTTGTTGTACCACTTTGTTTTTCGAGCTTTAAAAAAGATAGAAATAAAAGAAGGAAAGTGAGCAAGAATCGTGAAGGTGCATGAAAGTGTTGGGAAAAGAAAGCCCCTTAGCGAAGAAGTCAGAGGAGGAAGTAAAGAAAGGAAATAAACCCTAGAAAGAAAAGAAAAAAAAAGGAAAAACAATCGCTTTATTGTAACACAAAACTCTGCAAAAAAGGATACACCAACTGTATTTTTTTTTTTTTAATTTATTTTACACCCCCCATTACCAGATCCTGGTACCATTTATATTTTAAATTACTATTGCACCTTATGCTTGTAATAGTTCCATAAATGTAGACCATGTCTTTTGGAAGTGGTCTGCTTTGCCTGCTAGGAGGAGTCTCATCTCTTCCAAGTGTAGTGTTTCGAACATGTTTGAAATCCACATTTTTATTGTTGGTATTGGAGCATTTTTTCAAAATTTGAGTATAAGCTTTTTTCCTATTATTAGCCCGTAATTAAGTAAGTTCTTCTGAAACACGTTTAATTCGGGGTTACCTTCCGATATTCCAAAAATGATCCATTCTGCTTTTGGTACAAATTTTATACACACTTTCCTTTCCATCCACTGAATGTATTTGTATCCCAATGTGAGGGTAGGTGATGGTTCATCATGATCACATTCTTGAATTGTGACTGGTGTCCTGTCCATCTATCCAAACAACCTTACCTGGTATTGACATCTCACAGGGGTGTGCATCAGCAGGTGGGCCAAAGGTGGCATATGATTCAGGTTGCCCAAGGTGATCTGAAGTACATGACTAACAGGGTTTGTGGCCACAGTGGACCAAGCAAACAAATCATGGATGTTACATAGTACAAATAGTACATGTTCCAATTAAACAGCATAAATTGTTACAGCTGAAAAATACAATGAATACTTGTTTAAATTAACTCAGTATCCCCGTGACTGAATTTTATGTACAACTGTTTTCAGAATTTTCCAAACACTCAATCTGTCTTATCATAATCCAGCATACAAGTGCTGAAATAAAATGGCACACACCAATCCACAGCTGGAAAATCTTACTCCTGCTTTAATTAAAATCTAAACAAGAATTTTCCTCATTGGAATGCTGCTGATGACCATGTTAACAATACAATACAATACCATTTATTTGTCATTTGAACCTCACATGAGGTTCAAACAAAATTTGGTTTCTGCAGTCATACAAGAAAAGAACCAAGACACACACCAACACAATCCACACAAACATCCATCACAGTGAATCTCCCCCTCACTGTGATGGAAGGCAAAGTCTTGTCTCTCCCCTGCTCTCCATTCTTCTCCCGATGTCAAAGTCAAAGCCCCCGGCGGGCGCTAGCAAGTCCGCGGTCATTTAAAGCCGCGCGGGACGATGTAAGGCCCTGCTTCAGGTCACTTTCAACCCCGCAATTCGGGCGGGTGAAGTCGCCATTGCCGGTGCCCCGCAAAGCGGTCTCCCACCGGGGACCCGCGAGCTCCTGGTTTCACCATCCACCGGAGTCGGGTCGCAGCAGCGCGCCACCACAGTTCTCCACGCTCCGAACTCTCCACGCTCCGAAGCCGGCCAGCTCCATGATGGTAGGTCTGCAGCTCCGCCGGTTCCGTGACTTGAGCCCCCCAGGTCGTTCCGGTTGGAGGCCGCTTCACGGTGCTAGGCCCCAACGACAACGGAGACGCGACAGGGAAAAGGTTGGGTCCCCGTGCAGGGAAGAGATTTTAAAGTTTCCCCCACTCACACCCCCCCCCCCCTCCCCACCCCCACACATACACATTTAAAAGCCCACTACAAATTATACCCTCAACGGGACAACAACAAAAAAGACAGACAGACTGCAAAGGCCACTGCGACGTCGGTCGCGCCGCCCGCCCACTTGCATTCATAGCTTGCATTCATGTTAAAGATTTCATGTAAAATCTACACAGAGATCTAATATAATCCAGCAAACAAGGGAGAACTGAAAAAATTGATCTACGAGGTGAGGTTAAGGAGCGTTGAACAAGAGAGAAGTGAGGAGAGTCTGTGGCCAGCACATCAGTAGGTTTTAGGGTGAATTTTGTCAGAATGACATTGGATTCTTCCAGACAGTGTACTCACATAGGTGGAGACAATGCACATTTCACTCAATGGCCACATGCCCACCTCACCGTGCTTCTGGGAGGGGGTGTGAAAACGAAGGCCTTCAATGCGCTGCCTGATCTTGTGGAGATGAATATGTTTTCCATATAGAAAGCATGCACTGATCAAACACTGGCTGATCAATCTTCCAACAGCTCAGCACACAGCAGCAGGCTTGCAGCGTGGGTATGGGGCTTATCTAAATGTTAACATCAATACTGACTGGAGCAGACTCTGGAGCTCTATTTGTGCGGATTAAAGTTTTCAATTACAGTATGAATAATGTGCAACTCAACATTGCTTGAATAATCCAGAGGCCATAATCCAGGATGACTATACAGTATGGAACTGAAATTGCTGGCCCCAGGTGAGAAATTAAACCAACATTTTGTCTGCTTCATTCAGTGGATGTAAAGGATCTTATGGGACTATTTCAGACAGTGGATGACTTAACTTCAGAGTCCTTGCCGATACCTATCAATTGACTTAAATAAACCAAAAGACAGATTATCTGTTCAATTCATTCCTATTTGTGGGACATTGTGTTCAAAGTGGCTTGCATCTTCTCTACCCCAAAACTGTAACTACAACTTCAAAAAATACTTCCTAGTCTGTAAATGATTTTGGGAAGTCAAGAAGGCTGTCATATAAATTCAAGTGTCACATTTTTAAAGCTGAAGTATGTGCTTTTTATCCAGAATAATATATTATGCAATATTCAACATAGCCTTTTGCAATAGTAGAATTTCCCTTGCAAATTTTTAAAGTTTTAAAGGCTGACAAAACATGTCATGTGGTCAAACTTGTGCACAGTGTGTTCTAAACCACTTTCACAGCACAAGTGATAATGTAATTCTGAAAACGAAGTAGGTTTGTTTACATGTCTGAATTGTGGGAGGCAAGCTGGTTCAAACCAGTGGAGTTGGCAGTTTTCCTCATTTTAATGGTTACAATATGTATTCAAGATTGATCTTGTGACAGAAGATTTGAATTGAAGATTTAATTTTAATAAAATGGCAACTTTCCCAAACAATTTAGCAAGTTTGGGCATCTCTGTGCCTACACATAGCCTTGGTTTTATTTGAGTAAAGGTAATAGAATATTAAACATTTTCATCACTGCAATCATTTTAATATATTTTACATAACTAGACCAAGTGGGACCCACGAGAGGCCTGGTCTCCCAAGGCAATATTCCACCACTGAGCCATAGCTCCCAACTGTGTATGCTCGGCTGATGGCAGAAGTTAAGCGAAAGTTAATAACTTGCCGATTAATATCTCCATTACATCTCGACCCCTTTTATTCTCCATCCCTCATCCAACCCTATCCTCCTCCATTCCCCGTCATTCTGCAGAGCTCCCCCCTTCCTCTTTACCCTCCCTCTTCTTTTCCCTCTCCTCCTCCCCTCGCCCACTCCCTCCCTCATCTCTCCCTCCCACGTCTTTCCCCTACCCTCAGTCACTCCCTTCCTCTGCCCCTCCATAACACCTCTCCCCTCCATACACCCCTCTCTCTCTATCCCCCCTGCTCCCCCACTCCTGATCTCCGTCCCATCCTACCCCCCATTCTACCTCCTCACCTCCCCCACTGCCCTCCTCTGCCTCAATCCCCCCACTCTCTCTCTCCTCATCTTCCCCAGGATCTCGGGGAGATGTAGGGGAGGGATCCATCTATGACACGAATAGTGAAAATGTCCAAAACATCCCCTCCCCAGGTACTTCCTTTACAATCATAGGAGTTGTAACACCTGTCCCTATACCTCCTCCCTCTCATCCATCCAGGGACCGCAGCAGCCTCATCTAATGCACCCTGTATTCCCGATGTGGCCTCCTTTAAATAATTGAGACCAAGCATAGACTCAGCAACTGCTTTGCTGAAAATTTGCACTCGATTCGCCGTGACCATTTTCGCTGAGACCACTCCCTCTACACAACTAGACCAAGTGGGCCCTGTCACATGGGAGGCCTGGTTTCATAGAAACATAGAAACATAGAAATTAGGTGCAGGAGTAGGCCATTCGGCCCTTCGAGCCTGCACCGCCATTCAATATGATCATGGCTGATCATCCAACTCAGTATCCCGTACCTGCCTTCTCTCCATACCCTCTGATCCCCTTAGCCCCAAGGGCCACATCTAACTCCCTCTTAAATATAGCCAATGAACTGGCCTCAACTACCCTCTGTGGCAGAGAGTTCCAGAGATTCACCACTCTCTGTGTGAAAAAGGTTTTTCTCATCTCGGTTTTAAAGGATTTCCCCCTTATCCTTAAGCTGTGACCCCTTGTCCTGGACTTCCCCAACATCGGGAACAATCTTCCTGCATTTAGCCTGACCAACCCCTTAAGAATTTTGTAAGTTTCTATAAGATCCCCTCTCAATCTCCTAAATTCTAGAGAGTATAAACCAAGTCTATCCAGTCTTTCTTCATAAGACAGTCCTGACATCCCAGGAATCAGTCTGGTGAACCTTCTCTGCACTCCCTCTATGGCCTTCCTCAGATTTGGAGACCAAAACTGTACGCAATACTCCAGGTGTGGTCTCACCAAGACCCTGTACAACTGCAGTAGAACCTACCTGCTCCTATACTCAAATCCTCTTGCTATGAAAGCTAACATACCATTCGCTTTCTTCACTGCCTGCTGCACCTGCATGCCTACTTTCAATGACTGGTGTACCATGACACCCAGGTCTCGCTGCATCTCCCCTTTTCCTTATCGGCCACCATTTAGATAATAGTTGCTTTCCTGTTTTTGCCACCAAAATGTATAACCTCACATTTATCCACATTATACTCATCTGCCAAACATTTGCCCACTCACCCAGCCTATCCAAGTCACCTTGCAGTCTCCTAGCATCCTCCTCACAGCTAACACTGCCCCCCAGCTTAGTGTCATCCACAAACTTGGAGATATTGCCTTCAATTCCCTCATCCAGATCATTAATACATATTGTAAATAGCTGGGGTCCCAGCACTGAGCCTTGCGGTACCCCACTAGTCACTGCCTGCCATTGTGAAAAGGACCCGTTTACTCCTACTCTTTACTTCCTGTTTGCCAGCCAGTTCTCTATCCACATCGATACTGAACCCCCAATGCCGTGTGCTTTAAGTTTGTATACTAATCTCTTATGTGGGACCTTGTCGAAAGCCTTCTGGAAGTCTAGATACACCACATCCACTGGTTTTCCCCTATCCACGCTGCTAGTTACATCCTCGAAAAATTCTATAAGATTCATCAGACATGATTTACCTTTCGTAAATCCATGCTGACTTTGTCCAATGATTTCACCACTTTCCAAATGTGCTGCTATCCCATCTTTAATAACTGACACTAGCAGTTTCCCCACTACCGATGTTAGACTAACTGGTCTGTAATTCCCCGTTTTCTCTCTCCCTCTCTTCTTAAAAAGTGGGGTTACATTTGTTACCCGCCAATCCTCAGGAACTACTCCAGAATCTAAAGAGTTTTGAAAGATTATTACTAATGCATCCACTATTTCTGGAGCTACTTCCTTAAGTACTCTGGGATGCAGCCTATCTGGCCCTTGGGGATTTATCGGCCTTTAATCCATTCAATTTATCCAACACCACTTCCCGACTAACATTGCTACCCCACCTCCTTTTCCTTTCCCTCTATCCCTCTTGAATATTGAATATCCCTGGATGTTCAGCTCCCAGCCTTGGTCACCCTGGAGCCATGTCTCCGTGATCCCAACGATATCATAATCATTAATGGCTATCTGCACGTTCAACTCATCCACCTTATTATGAATACTCCTTGCATTGAGACACAAAGCCTTCAGGCTTGTTTTTACAATGCTCTTACCCCGTATACAATTATGTTGAAAAGTGGCCCTTTTTGATTTTTGCCCTGGTTTTGTCTGCCTGCCACTTTTACTTTTCACTTTGCTACCTATTGCTTCTACCCTCATTTTACATCCCCCCCTGGCTCTCTGCTATTGTACCCATCCCCCTGCCACATTAGTTTAAATCCTCCCCGACAGCACTAGCAAACACTCCCAACGCACTGTGCCATAGCCCCCAACTGCGCATGCTTGGCTGATGGCAGAAGTTGTTAAAGTTAATAACTTTGCATTTAGTATTTCCATTAACACTCCATCCCTCTTCCCACTCCAATTCTCCACCATCCACCCTCATCCCCAGCACTTCATCCCCCTCCTCTGCACCCTCCCCCTTCTTTCTCCTCCCCTCCTCTCTTCCCCACTCCCTCCCTCACCTTTCCCTCCCTCTCATTTCCTCTACCCTCATTCACTCCCTCCCTCCATGACTCCTCTCCCCACCCTACCCCCCTAGACATTGTGAAGTGGAAACTGCTGTGTTTATAAAACTGAATTTATTCAATGTAAATGAGATCCCATTGTGATGGCATACACTGCTAACTACCAGTGCAGATGGAAGAGATTTTTGTCAAAGTGGGGATTTGTAAAGTTTAAAATGTGAATAACTTGTAAAATATACCATTAATCTGAATGAAACTCGATACACCACACACCAGGACAATAGTGACGAAGGTGGGACACAAATTGTAGTGCTAACTTTGACCATTTTGGCATAATTTCAGGATCACACTCATCACAGACACCCACACAGACATAATAACAAACAAGATGAGAGTTTTAGTGATGTACTAGACTAAGTGGGACCCATTGGGTCCAATGTTCACACGGGAGGGCTGGTCCCCCAATGCAATATTCCACCTCTCCACCAATTCCAATATTGGTGTCCAATGGGGGGGGGGGGGGGGGGGGCACTTTCTGGAGCGCTAGTATGGTTTCCAGAATGCTAGTATGGATATTGTGGCCCAAATGGATTCTTAGGGTGGCAGCTCAGTCACTCAAGCCTGATGTGCTGGCAGTTGACTCATGGCTATTCCTTGAAATTCCATTTCAAGCAGGGTGCAAGGCCACCAAACTCAAGTGCAGTTTCCTACCACTTCAAGCAGGGTGCAAGGCCACCAAACTCGTGCAGTTTCAAGCCACTTCAAGCAGGGTGAAAGGCCACCAAACTCAAGTGCAGTTTCGTGCCACTTCAAGCATGGTGCAAGGCCATCAAAATCAAGTGCAGTTTCATGCCACTTCAAGCAGGGTACAAGACCACCAGTTTCAAGTGCAGTTTCATAGCATTTCATGCAGGATCAGTTCATTCCTAGGAGGAAGAAAGATTCCAAGGGGAGAAAGGGACGACCATGGCTGACAAGGGACGTCAGGGACAGTATAAAAATTAAAGCAAAGAAGTACAACGTAGCAAAGATGAGCGGGAAGCAAGAGTATTGGGTAATGTTTAATGAACAACAGAAGATAACCAAAAATACAATACGGGGAGAAAAGATGAGGTACAAAGGTAAGCTAGCCAAGAATATAAAGCAGGATAGTAAAAACTTATTTAAGTATGTGAAGAGGAAAAAAATTAGTTAAGACCAAAGTTGGATCCTTGAAGACCCAAAAAGGTGAATTTATTATGGGGAACAAGAAAATGGCAGATGAGTTGAACAGGTACTTTGGATCTGTCTTCACTAAAGAGGACACAAACAATCTTCCTGATATAGTAGTGGCCAGAGGATCTGGGGTGACGGAGGAACTGAAGGAAATCCACATTAGGCAGGAAATGGTGTTGGATAGACTGATGGGACTGAAGGCTGATAAATCCCCAGGGCTTGATGGAATGCATCCCAGGGTACTTAAGGCAGTGACTCTAGAAATCGTGGATGCATTGGTGATAATTTTCCAATGTTCTATAGGCTCAGGATCAGTTCCTGTGGATTGGAGGGTAGCTAATGTTATCGCACTTTTTAAGAAAGGCGGGAGAGAGAAAACAGGGAATTATAGACCAGTTAGCCTGACATCGGTGGTGGGGAAGATGCTGGAGTCAATTATAAAAGATGAGGTAGTCGAACATTTGGATAGCAGTAACAGGATCGGTCCGAGTCAGCATGTATTTACGAAGGGGAAATCATGCTTGACTAATCTTCTAGAATTTTTTGAAGATGTAACTAAAAAATGGACAAGGGAGAGCCAGTGGATGTAGTGTACCTGGACTTTCAGAAAGCATTTGATAAGGTCCCACAAAGGAGATTAGTGGGTAAAATTAGGGCACGTGGTATTGGGAGTAGAGTGCTGACATGGATAGAGAAGTGGTTGACAGACAGGAAACAAAGAGTAGGGATTAACGGGTCCCTTTCAGACTGGCAGGCAGTGACTAGTGGGGTACCGCAAGGCTCGGTGCTGGGATCGCAGCTATTTACAATATACATCAATGATTTGGATGAAGGGATTCAAAGTATCTGCCCGCTCCATCCTACTTAGTCCATAAATTTGGAGCAGGAGCTGTTTCAGGCCGAGGTATTTGTCATTGTCCGGGGGGGCTGCGAGGAAGTCCGATACTTCTTCCACCGCATCCTGGTCGAGGGCTCCCACCAGGTAATAGAAGCGGGTGGCATCGACCGTGATGCCCCGCAGGTTGAACTGGGCCTCCGCCTGCTGGAACCAGATGAGCGGCCGTGTGGTCCAGAAGCTGGGCAGTTTTACGGAGACCGCGTCCAGAGACAGGGTCGGGCTGGCGCGTGAGGAGGTAGGGCTTTGTTCTGTCTCCATCATGATGCCAATGGAGCGTCGGGGGTCACCAATGTAGTGCGTGGGTCTCAGAATGAGGCAAGTAGTCCGCAGTTTGAGAAGCACTATACTTTATTTCCTCCCGGTTCAGGGGAAGACGAAACCAGGGGAAGATGGCACCCAAACCCTGCCTTTTATACCCTCCGGCTAAGGACCGCCTCCGGACTGCACCACTCCTGTGCCGAGGGGTTCGGCAGTATAATGGGACGACCCTTAGGAGCCGCCACAATTAGCAAATTTGCAGATTATACAAAGCTGGGTGGCAGTGCAAACTGTGAGGAGGATGCTTTGAGAATGCAGGGGACTTGGACAGGAGTGGGCAGATACATGGCAGATGAAGTTTAATGCGGATAAATGTGAGGTTATCCACTTTGGTATCAAAATCAGGAAGGCAGATTACTATCTAAATGGCGTCAAGTTGGGAAAAGGGGAAGTACAACGGGAACTGGGGGTCTTTGTACATCAGTCTATGAAAGTAAGCATGCAGGTGCAGCAGGCAGTGAAGAAAGCGAATGACATATTGGCCTTTATAACAAGAGGAATTGAATATAGGAGCAAAGAGGTCCTTCTGCAGTTGTGCAGAGCCCTAGTGAGACCACACCTGGAGTATTGTGTGCAGTTTTGGTCCCCTAATTTGAGGAAGGACATTCTTGCTATTGAGGGAGTGCAGCGTAGGTTTACAAGGTTAATTCCCGGGATGGCAGGACTGTCATATGCTGAGAGAATGGAGCAGCTGGGCTTGTATACTCTGGAGTTTAGAAGAATGAGAGGGGATCTCATTGAAACATATAAGTTTGTTAAGGATTTGGACACACGCTGGAGGCAGGAAACATGTTCCCGATGTTGGGGGAGTCCAGAACCAGGGGCTTAAGTATAAGGAGTAAGCCATTTAATACGGAGATGAGGAAACGCTTTTTCTCACAGAGCGTGGTGAGTCTGTGGAAATCTCTGCCTCAGAGGGCAGTGGAGGCAGGTTCTCTGGTTGCTTTCAAGAGAGAGCTAGATAGGGCTCTTAAAAATAGCAGAGTCAGGGGATATGGGGTGAAGGCAGGAACGGGGTACTGATTGGGGATGATCAGCCATGATCACATTGAATGGCGGTGCTGGTTCGAAGGGCCGAATAGCCTACTCCTGCACCTATTGTCTATTGTCTTCAGTTCAAACCAACCATTTGCTGTGCTTCAGTTCAAACCAACCACTACCAACCATTTGCTGTGCAAACCGGTTCTAACCGACCGTATTTTCATTTTCAAACCACATATGGGCACTCAAGGTCAGTAAAACCACACTCACAGTTTAGTAGACATGTGTTCAATGTTATTCACAGCTCAGACTGAGAGACGTGACCCTCTCGCTTCCCCCATCTTGCAGAAACTGACTGAGGCACTCAACACTTCCGGGTTTTATCGTTCCTCCGGAAGGGGTGTGGCCTTCAGGAGAGAGAACCTCAACATTTTTTGTACACTAATGACTCTTTTATTTTTCATCGATGGGAAAATTCCTCTTGTTCTGCGCAGCGGAGGGGGACTCTGAATAAGATGGTCAAAAATCACAGCCATAAGTGGCAGTGTTTTTTTCTAAAATCAATATACAGACAAATGCAAACCGGAAGAGGACAAGATGAGAGTTTTAATGATAGTATAGACTAGACTAAGTGGGACCCGTTGGCCTGATCCCCCCAACGATATACTCCACCACTCGCCCATTCCCCCAACGCAACACATTGCCCCAATGCAATATTCCACCACTCACCCATAGCCCCTAACTGCACAGGCGCGGCTCATTTCCCCTCATCCCCCAGCACTCCGTCCCCCTCCTCTTCACCCTCCCTCTTCTTCCCCCTCTCCTTCTCCCCTCCCTCCTTCTCCTTTCCCCTACCGTCAGTCACTCCCTCCGTAACTCCTCTCCCCTCCCTACCCCTCTCCTATCCCTCTATCCCCCACCTCATCCTCACCTCCCCCACTGGCCTCTATTCCCCCACTCCTTACCTCCCCAATTGCCTCCCTCCTCTCCCTCTATTCCCCTTGTCCTCCACTCTCCCTCCTCACCTCCTCCACTTTCCCCCTCACCCTCCCCATCCCTCCTCTCGCTCAATCCCCCCCACGCTCTCTCCTCACCTCACCAGGATATCGAGTGTATCGCTCCTTTCCCTACTTGCATGCCCAAAGCAGCAGCAGCCTTCAGCCTCAGAGCCAGCCTCAACGCCCAGGCCCCGGATCCTAGGCGTGACTTCTCCTCTCCCCCTGAGCCGGTCGCTGCAACCCGCAGACACCGCCACAGCCTGAGCGGCAAGGCGTCGGATCCCTGCGGGTCCGGAGGAGAGCCAACCTCAGCGGCCAGACTCCAGATTGTCGGCATGGCCTCTCCTTGCCCCCGGAGCCGGCCACCGCCACCCACAGATGCAGCCCCAGCTTCAGCGCCAAGGCAGCGGATCCCCGCGTGCCCCTTGCAGCAGTAAAAAGAAGTTTTAAAAATCTTACCCGTGTTGCCATTGTGAAAAAAAGATGGTGATCTGAATTCTGGAAAGGCCCAAACTGCGCAGGCGTGGCTGAGGACCCATTGGGTGCCCTTTGTGATGATGCCAGTAAAGATGCACACGGGGGCTCTCCCCCAACTGCAGATGTGCGGTGGGGGTGCAATAACCTTTAAAATATACCATCAATCTGAACAAAACTTGGTACATTTACAGCACAGGACAATGGTGAGCAAGGTGGGCATAAATTGTAGCACTATTGTGTACTGTTTTTCCGCAAATAGAGGTACACCACAAACCTACAAACAAACAAGATGAGACAACTGGGAGGGTCCCTGTCACATGGGAGGCCTGGTCCCCCATCGCAACCTGTTCCACAACGCAATATTCCACCACTCACCCGTTTCCCCATATTGCAGCACTCACCCGTAGCCCCCAACTGTACAGGGGCATATCCCCCCAGCACTGCATCCCCCTCTTTTTGCTTCGAGGACTTTAAAAAATAATGCAATTACCCCCTCCCACCCCTGTTCAGCTAAAAACCTGCTGGAAGGACTGAGTGTTCCCCTTTTGTATCTTTGTTGCAAGCTGGGCCAGCAAGGTTTTTTGCTGCTAAATTTTTCTTAACCTTAAATTTCTAAAGTTAAAAAATATGAATAACTTGTAAAAAATAACATCAATCTGAAAGAAACTTGACACAGACCACCACAGGACAATCAATGGTGAGTAAGGTGGTGGTGCAAAATATTGAGTGCTATTGTGTATCGTTTGGACGTAGTTCCAGGATCACATGAGATCAGACAGACAGACAGACAGACAGACAGACAGACAGACAGACAGACAGACAGACAGACAGACAGACAGACAGATTAGCAACTTTAACAATAAAAAAAGGCACAAAGTGGTAGAGCAACTCCACGGGTCTGGAGACAACTCTGGAGAATATGGAAAGGTGATGTTTTAGATTTCTGAAGACTCTTGCAGACTGGCTGCATTAGGGAGGGGAAGCTGGAAGAGAGTTGGGTACGGAACAATGCCGGGCAAGTGATAGGCAGAAGGGATATTGGTGGAAGGGGAAGGGGGAAAATAGGTGCGTATCAAGTAAAACTCAGGGAAGAGTGGGGAAAAAAGGGGGTAGTTTTGTTTAATCACAATCAGAAAATTCAATGTTCATACTATTGGTTGTAAGCTGCCCAAGCGGAATATGTGCTGGAGGGGGGGGGGGGGCAGGACAGAAAGGCCAGTTTGCGAATGGTAAGGGGAGTTAAAATGGTTAGATACAGCTGGCCTTTTAGATAAATGGAGATACAGCTGGCCTTGTGGGACTGAACGCATGTGTTTAGACAGCACTTGGTCTTGGCGATGTGTTTGAGGTCACAGTGGAGGAGGAGCATGTCAACGTCTGTCCTACCTGGAAGAACTGCCGGGGGTCCCTTGATGGAGGTGAGGGGGGAGGTATGTTACATCTTCTGTGGTTGCAGTGGAAATTACCTGGGGAGCGGGTAGTTTGGGTGGGGTGGGATGACTTGCAGAGGGAGTAGTCTCAGCAGAAAGCAGAAAGGGGTGGGGAAGGAATGTGACCACACCACTAGTGGTGGAATCACTTTGAAGGTGACGTAAATGTTAGAGAATGATATGTTGGAGGTAGTGGCTGGTAGGGTGAAAGGTAAGGAGCAAGGGGAACTATTCCATTTGGGGGTGGGGGGGGGGGAGAGAGCAGAACTGTGGGACACAGAGGAGATGTAGGGGAAGGATCCATCTATGACATGAAGGGTGAAAAAATCCAAAACATCCACTCCCCAGGTACTTATCCTTACAATCTCAGGAGTTATAACACCTGTCCCGATACCTCCTCCCTCTCGTCCATCCAGGGACCGTAGCAGCCTCATCTAATGCATCCTGTACTCCCGACGAGGCCTCCTTTACACCATTGAGACCAAGCATAGACTCAACTGCTTTGCCAAAAATGTGCACTCAGCTCGCCGTGGCCTTTTGGATCTCCCGGTTCTTAACCATTCTATCTCCCCTGAATAAGAGTCTCGACCCAAAATTTCACCCACTCCTTCTCTCCAGAGATGCTGCCTGTCCTGCTGAGTTACGCCAGCTTTCTGTGTCTATCTTCGGTTTAAACCAGCATCTGCAGCTCCTTCCAACACATTCTAACTCCCTATTCGCATACTGACCTTTCTGTGCTTGGCTGCTCCATTACAAGGATGAATAACACCTCATATTCCCCTTGGGTAGCTTACAATCCAATGGTATTAACATGGAAATCTCCCAACTTGGATAAACAACCCCTCCCTATTCCTTTTTGTTCCAGTCTCTAGTCTAACCAGTCTCTCCTTTCCCCTGACACTTCCACCTATAATTTCTCCTCTGTCTTCACATTTCAGGCCTTATTTCCTTATCTCACAATTTTTGTCTTTTCGTGTTTGGCCTTTTTCTGACCATCTTCCAATCAACATCCCCCCACCAACCCCGCTTCCCTTTCACTTGTATACACAGTTGATGTATATGGAATGAGTTGTCAAAAAAGGATATGAGGTGGATACAATTACAACATTTAAATGACGCATGGACAAGTACATGAATCGGAACGGTTTGCAGGCATATTGGCCAGGTGTGAGCAATTGGGACTGATTCGGTTAGGCGACTTGATCAGCATGGACAAATAGGCCAAAGGCTCTGCTTCCATGTTGTGTAGCTCCATGAGTCTATGATCTGAAATGCTAACTGCATTCTTTCTTCACCGCTGCTGTCTGACCTGGTGAGTATTTCTAGCATTTCCTGGTGTTTGCTCCACTGTAGGGTTTTTTTCCCAACTAGATATAATGAAGAAAGATTTATAGATGATACAAATATTGGTGGAGTTTTGAACTGTAAAGAAGGCTGTCAGAGGATACAGCTGGATATAGATCTGTTATAGAAATTAAATAAAACAAAAAAAATACCAGAATCGCTTCCTTTCTGGAAAAATGCTGTCAATGTTCAGCAGCATTATTATCATGTAACCTTCCTTTAACTGAAATTGCTACATTTAGGATTTTAGATATAATTTTTAAAATGATGTTAAAAAAAAATTGAAATACTATTTTTAGCATTACAGTTAGAGCAATGGAGGTAGGTTACTTGTTGGATCAGGACTGCCTCCTAATGTATGGGAGGAACATTCAGTAGTCTCGTGATAGCCAATCTACATCTCTTCTTGTATAAATGAAAAAACAACTAAGGCATTTCAAACTATAAACCGAGTAAATAATAATGGGGTTAAACATAATTGCCATATCCAATAGGTGTCTTGCTAACCCGCCCGGTCCTCTGACAGTATAGGGCTGCCTCATCAACCTTTTCCCCCGAAAAGTTGGGGGCTGGGATCCGCGGGTCTGTGAGGAGAGACTGCAGGGGAACCTGGGGTGGACCGTCGCGGGGATCCCGGGATGCTGGTTACAACAGGGGACGCAGGGACAGACCGACGTGGACAGTGGACGTACCCGGTAGTGGCAGGTGCTGGAACGGCTGCAACAGGCATTGGTTTAAACTTGAGCGGTGGTGCATCAGGACCCTGGGATGCCGAACACCGTTCCTTCACAGGAAGGAGATGTTGACGGTTGCGTCTATAGTGGACACCATCGACTTTGACCAGGTAGGAGCGTGGTTCCTTAGAGGGGCCGTAAATGTATCCCAGTTTGGTATGTCCTTTATCTGTTTGCAGTTGACCCACTTGACCTTGTATAAGTGGTTTAAGTGGTTTGCTGGTCTTGTCATAGAAGCGCTTCTGCATGTCTCGATTAAACTGTACACGCTTCTGAATTACGGCGCGGGGCAGACTTTTGGTCGTAGCTGTTGCTGGGAGAAAGGCAGTGGAGGGCGTGTCCGGCGGGACATCAGCCGCTGGGCTGGAGAGCCGAGAATGTTACCTCTTGCAATGTTTTGCAGGTTCAGCAGGTCCAGGTAGACGTCAGATTTACCTAGATAGGAACGCTGCATGAGTTGTTTTGCGCTTTGAACGGCAAGTCCATTGGACTGTGGGTATTCCGGGCTGCTGGGGACGTGTTGGAGGCCCCACCGTTTTCCTTTTAACTTTTGGCTTTTGAATTGAGTTCCGTTGTCAGTCTTAAGGCAAATTGGTACCCCATGCACAGAAAAGTGTATTTTCAGCTTTTGGATCACTATTTCTGTAGTGATTGTTGGCAGAAAGTCAATTTCAAACCAGTTAGAGTATGAGTCTACTAACACAAGGTAGTGTTTCCCGTGCCATTCGAAGATATCGGCAGCCACTGATAACCATGGTAGAGAGGGAGCTGGCTGGGATAGGATGGGGCTGCTTCTGCTGATGGGGTGATTGACTGTTGCAGATCCCACACGATTCTGTTTTCTCATGTATGTACTTGGTCATCCCGGGCCAGTAGATCATTTCCTTGGCTCATTTTAGGGTGGCTTCTGCGCCAGGGTGGCCCCCGTTGATTTCCTCATAGTACTCGTTTCGCAAGGTTGGGGGAATGACAGCCTTGTGACTCTTAACAATTATTCCGTCCCGTAACACCAGTTCGTCACGGACCAGGAAGTAGAGTCATATTTCAAACGGGGTGCTTGACTGCTTGTTTGGCCACCCGCATCTTATGGAGGTCAGCAGCTGTGAGGTTTTGTCTGCAGCTGTGTGTTCGGCAAGGTAGTGTTTCCCGTGCTGGAACGGCTGCAACAGGCAGGCGATCAGTGGGCACGAACGAGACCTTCAGGACAGAGAATCCGTCCTGTTCAAACGGGTATCGCTCGCTGGTGGTGCGCGGGGCTCTGGATAGCGTGTCTGCGATGTGCATGTCTTTACCTTTTTTGTAAACAATGCGGAAGTCAAACCGTTGTAACTGCATCATCATTCGCTGTAGTCGAGCTGGGGCAGCATGGATAGGCTTGCTCATGATGGTGACTAGTGGTTGGTGGTCGGTTTCGACCGTGAAGGTTTTGCCAAAGATAAAGTCTTTAAATTTTGAACAGGCAAAAACCTCAGCGAGCAGTTCCTTCTCTATTTGAGCATAGCGTTGTTCAGTTTCAGTCAGTGTGCGTTATGCGTTTGAATGGGCATCATGTCGCCGTTGAAGGATGGTTGTAGGCATGCTGCGTCTAGCCCATACTGGGATGCATCGCAGGTGATAGTGACTGGCAGATTGAGATTGAAGTATGCCAGTGTAGGCGCACTAGCTAGCTGTAGTTTTAAATTCTCTGAAGCTTTTTGGTGTTGCGGGTACCAAGACCATGCATTGTCCTTGTGGGTCAGTTGTCGTAGGGGAGCAGAAAGTTCACTGAGGTTGGGAATAAACTTGCCCAAGAAGTTGACCATGCCGAGAAATCGTTGGAAGCTGGTGACATCGGTTGGGACCGGCAGCTCGTTGATGGCTGCAGTCTTTAGTGGATCAGGTTTTAATCCGTTGTTGGTGAACACGTGACCGACGTATGTAACGATGGAGAATCTGAACTTGCATTTCAGAGGGTTGAGTTTCAGATTAATGTCTCTGGCACGGTTCAATATATTTGTCAGGTTGGCATCATGCTCGGTCACATCGCGACCGTATACTAGGATGTCGTCAACAATGATGGCACATGGATATTCTGTGAATAGTTGTTCCATTGCGCGCTGAAAGACTTCGCTAGCAGAGTTGATACCAAAGGGCATTCTTAAAAACTGAGAATACCGTTGCATTACCAATCTGTGCTGCAACATCCTCAGTGGTTCTCATCGGATAGTGTTGGTGTTTGATTGCAGTGTTTAAACCTTTAGGGTTGATGCAGATGCGTAATTCCTTCTTATCTTTTTTTGTGGTGACGACCATAGTGGAGACCCAGTCCGAGGGTTCACTGACCGCGGCAATGACTCCAATGGAGATCATACGCTTGAGTTTGGTGTGTATTCTCTCCCGCATGCTATGGGGGATACGGTGAGGTGCACAAACTATTGCGGTGACTGTATGATCTACAGAGATATTGCATATTGTAGGCAATTTCCAAGTATGTCGTCAAATATGTTTTATAGTTGGATAGCATCTGTTGTGTTGGTTCCTCTGTCAAACAGAGTTTGTGAACAGCACGCCCAAAATAAACCAGACCCAGGTCGTGGCATGCATTGATGCCAAGCAAGGTTTCTGAGTTCGGTTGGACAATGTAGAAGATTAAGTTTTTTGTCTGCTCGTTGACCGTGCACGTTAAATCAGCTTTACACAACGGGTGGAAATAGTTGCAGTTTGGGCATCTCGTGGCAGGCATATTTGGACCTTTGTGGGATGCATTTAAACATTTCTGCGGAGAATAGTTAGCTAGATTTACATTATGTTGCTGGTGAGGACTGGTGGCATCAAAATCAGCTAGTGGGGCTACAGTTTCTGCCATTCAACATGCATGAATGGCTTGCTCTAAAGTCAGTTCAGCATTCCGCAGCAACTCAGCTCTTAGCTTACGGTCGCTCATTCCTTCCACAATTTTATCTCGCACAAGCTCATTTGTCAACTCACCTAAGCGGCACCGTGAGCTGATGTGTCTAAGGTCGCTGGTAAATCATTCCACAGGCTCGTCATCCTGTTGCAGTCGGGCAAAAAATCTTGTTCTCTCAAGTATGCAATTCACACAGTTCTCTAAACTTTCTCAGCAGAACCGCTGGGTTGTCAATAGTCTCAGCTGGTACCACTACTAGACTGTTCGCGTCGAGGTGTGCTGGTGCGAATTCAAAGGAGTCAGCGCGGATCGTAGCTTCCGGACCCGCTAGATTCAACAGTAGCGATGCCTTTAGGTCATTGGGGTCGTTTCGGTAAACGATGCGGATACAGTGAGCATAGTCTTGCTCAAACATTCGCCAGCGCTCGGCTATATCAGAATCAAACACGAGCGGGCTTGGCTTTCGACAAGAGTTAGCCATGTCGTCAAAATCAGTCACAAATTAAAACTGATAAACAAAATAAATTGCGGTAAACAGATGCGGGCTGGACCCGATTTTCTGACACCATGTAAATAACTTAGTCTCACACAGGTTGAAGCACAAGCATCTTTATTGTCTAGTTCATTATTACATATGCAGTACATCACACGTTCAGTCTACTGCAGCTACTGCCAGGCAGCAGGCGAGTTCTTACACTATAAATCATATAATTAGGCGGAGTTATAATTACTAAGCATTCTGATTGGCTAACATGCAATAGCCAATCTACAAGAGGAAAGAAGCTGTTGCTGCAACCAATGGTATGTACTATCAAGCTTTTGTGTCTTCTGTCTGACAGGAAAGGGAAGAAGAGGCTGAGAGTATGGGTTGACCCGGTGGGCGGCGCGACTCACGTCGCAGCGGCCTCTGCAGTCCGTCTGTCTCTTTGTTATTTTTTGTCCCGTTTTAATGTAGTTTTTATTTTTTTGATGGGGTATGTGTGTGTGTGTGTGTGTGTGTGGGGGGGTGGGGGGGGGGGGGGGGGGGGGGGGAAACTTTTAAAAATTTTCCCCTGCACGGAGAACCCGACCTTTCCCTGTCGGGTCTCCGTTGTCGTTGGGGCTGCACCGTGGAGCGGCCTCCAGCAGGAACGTCCTGGGGCTCCAGTCACGGAGCTGAGGACCTACTCACCATCACGGAGCTGGCCGAGTCCAGAGCGGGAGGAGCGGTGGTGGCGCGCTGCTGCGACCCGACCCTCGGAGATTCGGTGGCTCCAACCGCAGGTCTGGTGGACAGTGACACCGGGAGCCCGCGGGTCCTTGCTGGGAGACCGCTTTTCGGGGCTTCCGCAATGGCGACTTCTCCCGCCCGAGTAGCGGGGTCGAGGATGACCTGGAGCGGGGCCTTACATCATCGCCCGGCGCGGCTTCAACGGCTGCGGGACTTTGCCAGCGCCCGCCCGGGGCTCCAACAACAAGACCCGGAGCGCGGCCTTGCATCACCCGGTAGCGTTAATGGCCGCGGGACAATTGTTATCGCCCGCCGGGGGCTCTGACTTTGACTCTGACATCGGGGGGAGAGGGAAGTGCAGGGGAGAGATACGTTTTTTTTGCCTTCCATCACAGCGAGGTGGAGATGCGCTGTGATGGATGCCTGTGTAAATTGTGTTGTGCCTTGGGTCTTTTTTTTCTTGTATGTATGACTGCAGAAACAACATTTCACTTGAGCCTCTATGATGTTCAAGTGACAAATAAATTGTATTGTATTGTATTGTATTGTATTGTAAAAGGAAATGACCAGGATGAAAATGGTGGCTGCATATCCGAGGCAGTCCAGTTGGCTGCATATCCGAGGTAACGTAAAGTGTAGATGGTTTACATGGTAGGGAATTTGGTCTGAATGATGGACTGGGCTAAATCCACAACTCTGCAATTTCTTGTGCAGAGATGTTTCCAAATCAAGCTGTGATACCATCTGATAGTATGATTTTTATGCTGCATCTGTAGAAATTGGTAAGACTTGTTGGAGACATCCTAAACTTCATCAGTCTCCTGAAGAAGTTAAGGCTTTGGTGTACATTTTTGGCCATAGCTTCAATGGGGTTGGTCCAGGACAGATTGTTGGTTATATTTATGCCGAGGAACTTGAAACTCTCAGCTATCTCCACCTGCACCATTGATGCTGATTGACCTTAATGGGGCATATACTATAAATAACTTGTTCTAAGCTCCCCCAGTCTAGTTTCAGTCAAACAAATACTGAATCAAGTACTTGAGCAACTAAACTTTATTTTGGATAATACAGTAACAGATCCCCTATACAATACCTAACCACCGCGGGTTTGGTCCTTTTATCTGCTTGGCCAAGCCCTTCTAGCCGTGTGCAAGCAAAGATCGACCTCGGATCTCGTGGGATCTACTTTTTATAGGTCCCCAAATGTTGAGGGGCCGAACCACATGGGGGTGGTCTCTATTCAGTCCAATAACAAATATCGATTAACACAGTACATGATAGACAGTTCTCTAACCCAATTATTAAAGCTTTATTTCAGACACAGGTCCATATACACATCAAACAGTACAAAGAATTACAAAGATACATTAAGAAATTGCATATTAGCCTAAAATATATATAAGCTATTGCACCAATGCCAATAACGCAGTAACTAATACAATGTTTCCGACGAAGTTTCTAGATGGAAGTTAACAGAGATGAATTATGCAACATGTGCCTAGGGATTCAGACAACCCAGACAAAGTTCAACATCTTAACCAATCAACAACTGTCCAAATAATGCTTTGCAACATTATTTACACTCTGTATATCTGGTTTGCATTGACCCAATCAGTTCCATTCAATTTATACCTTATTGTAAGAAACTTAATCTGCTCCTTCCCCCTTTTCAGGTTTTATCTCCAGAATTCACATGGCTTTTGATGTGTTTGCAAGGACCATTAAACAGCCTCTTCTCTTGCATTATCATCCACTATTATGTTTGCCAAGGCTTCATATGTTGTGTGTCCTAGGGCTACTAGAAATGTGGTGTTTTCAGCTGGAGTTATTATTTATTGTATGGTCTCCCATAAGTCTCGGGAATCTGCATGATATACACGCATTGTGGTTCTTAAATAATCTATAAAGGCAGCAGGTGACTTCTTTCTCTCAGGGATTCTGTTTAGTACTGCCATTATGTCATGGGGCTTCCACGGAATATGGACCTCTGTGGTACGGGGATTGTTCATACTTACTGCGCTGGTCGAATCAAGGGCTGTACTCAGCAGTCCCCTCACAGGGAACTGTCTATGGGATATCTGTTCAATTTGTAATCTTTCGGCTTCATCAAAATCTATCTCGGTATCTTCAATCACTGTGTCACCCTCAGATGAATCTTCCCGTTCTCTAGGGGGGTATTGATACAAATAAGTTGTTCCTTTTTCTCACTGCTCTCATAATCCGTCTAGTTTGTGGCTCTCCGAAATATTCTGGCTGTTTCACTATATCTATCATACCTTCTTTTTCTTTAAATACCAGGGCTAACCTTTCTGTTCTACTCCGGGTGCCATAGGCTACTGGGCAATCTATTAGTGGTGTAGTGGATGGAGTCAAAGAATCTGGCACCCCAGTCTCTGCTATTGGTAGAGTATGATCAGATGTAGAATCTGCAGGAGTTGTTATACGTTCTGCAGACATAAAATATTAATTACGGACACGTCATACGAGGTGCAAGTGAAGCCTGGGAAACGCAAGAGGAACATGGTGGGAGCTGTGAACTTCCACTAACATTAACATTTGTCCATTCTTCTAAATATTCATCTCCTTCCCCCTCGAGGTCAGCACCAATCATTGGATCCCTAAACTTTAAATTTACAGGGACTAGTTTCCTTTCAGGAGATCTACCTCTTCCCTTTTCTGTGTTTCTCCCTTCATTTCCTCTCCTGTCCTTCCTACTACCTGGAGGTCGATCTACTTCACCTTCTTTCAGTTCGATTCCAAGTTTAGCAATCAACTTTTCCCAACTCGCCATCCTCCCAACCTCTTTATTCGCCTTTTGTTCCTCATAACATTTCTTCCATAATCCTATTAATTCCTTTGCACTCTTGTTATTACTTTGCTGCCAAATAATTTGTTCTACATATTTTATCCCTTTTACTGTTCTAATGTCCCCCGGTGGCCATTAGCTTGTTTCCTAAATTCTTATTTAGAGCTCCTGACAAATCTCTTAATTTCTCTGCCTTGTGAGGGAACTCATTGCACATTATTTGCAATGGGCTCCTTTCATCTTCCGTCTTATCTCGGTCTATGCTGTTCCCCATGCCTCCGAACAACCAAAGCAGAATTCCTAAATCCTTCACTCCTTCCTTTTAATCTCTAAAGTTTTCAAGCTCGCTCTTGAACAGTGGCTATTGGCTCCGAAGCGTTCACAACCTCGCACTTCTTTACTTCTTTGCTCAACAAATCCTAATCTCTTATTCAAATTCTTCTCCGCTCTCCCACAAGTCCACACACTCTCAATCTCACCGTTTCCACAATCCTCAGTCATCCAAATATCAGAGTACTCCAGGGAACAATCAAACACATTAATCAACATTCGAGCTCAATCAAACGTTTTCCCGCAACTCGTTTAACCATCAATCAAAACACATGAAAATGAGCTCCAAACACGTATGTAACACCGTACACAGACAAGAAATCACACCGCTTATTATTATCAGGCACAACCACACTGCTACATAAACCACAATCATTCATCTAATATCTCATTCAGTAACTGTACAGTTCCAAAAACAAATCAATCCTGCGTTGCGATGTTATCAACCAGTGAACCCCTCCCTCTGATACCGAAGACTTTTCCATTCCGAGGGTTCTCTTTGCTGAGGGGTATTATTTCTTAAATGACTACTTTTCCTCCTAATTGTTACTTTCCTCCTGCTAAGTGGACTTCTATTGGGGGACCTCCAACCCTCCACTCTAAGTTCTCAGAATTACCGGTACCTTTCCCATCCGGGTACTTTTCACCAGGCACGGAAATCACTGTCAAAATGTGGTGGGGACCGGGGGACAGGTGGGCAATTTCTTGGCGGCCGCGCGCGCACACGCACACTCACACACATGCGAGGCTTCAGAGGCTCAATCCAGCGCTAAATGCAGCTCAACTCTGCATGTCTTGCACCTTAGCAGAGGGTTTCCCTTTTTACCTACTAAGTACCGGGTGTCAGCCTCTTCACGCTGGCAGTCGATGCCGATTTTCGGAGCACGTCATTGCAATCTGCACCCCCGGCACAACGCAGTACTTTGCCGCCTAGCACCGTTTAAACCCAGTTTGTCTTTAAATATCCCGCCAATCGAATATCCAACTCTGGGCTGGGCCTTTGGCCCGAGTTTTGCGGGCCTCTAACCCAAAGGAGTGGGCCTCTAACTCAACCTACTTTTATGGGCCTCTAACCCAACGGAGGGGGTTTTTAACGCAATCCCAAATTGGCCCAGCAGCAGCAGCAGCTACCAGCTTCGACCAAGAATTTTGGGCCTCTAAGCCTGGAAAGGGCCTCTAACCCAACCCCAGCAGGTCCTCTAACCCCACCCTAACCCAAAGGAGTGCTTGCTAGACTCTGTTCTATGATCTCGTTGGGACCCTGTGGATAACTGTGAGGTTATCCACTTTGGTGGCAAAAACAGGAAAGTAGTCTATTATCTGAATGGTGGCCGATTAGGAAAAGGGGAGATGCAACGAGACCTGGGTGTCATGGTACACCAGTCATTGAAAGTAGGCATGCAGGTGCAGCAGGCAGTGAAGAAAGCGAATGGTATGTTAGCATTCATAGCAAAAGGATTTGAGTATAGGAGCAGGGAGGTTCTACTGCAATTTGCAGGGTCTTGGTGCGACCACACTTGGAGTATTGCGTACAGTTTTGGTCTCCTAATCTGAGGAAAGACGTTCTTGCCATAGAGGGAGTACAGAGAAGGTTCACCAGACTGATTCCTGGGATGTCAGGACTTTCATATGAAGAAAGACTGGATAGACTCGGCTTGTACTCGCTAGAATTTAGAAGATTGAGGGGGGATCTTATAGAAACTTACAAAATTCTTACGGGTTGGACAAGCTAGATGCAGGAAGATTATTTCCAATAGTAGGGAAGTCCAGAACAAGGGGTCATAGTTTAAGAATAAGGGGGAAATCTTTTAGGACCGAGATGGGAATAACATTTTTCACACAGAGAGTGGTGAATCTGTGGAATTTTACTTCGGAGTCACGTGAGGGACTCCATGAAAGAAGCCCGCTACTGCGCATGCGTATCATATCGCATACACGCATTGAACGAGTCAGAAGTGGGAGACGACGTCTCCCTAGAGAGAAAGGCAAAGAAGCAGGTAAGAGACTGCAAAAATTTTTCCACTTACCTTGCAGGTAGGAAATACAAGAAGCTGCAGGAGCTGGAGAAGAGACTGCAGAAATATTGCAGCCAGAACCAGCACCAGCAGTTACCGCGAATCCTCTGGAGGGGATTCCCAAACGGCTATTTTTAGCACAGAACAGCTGTGCCCGATGTCGCTCCCCGCACCGGCAAGGTTGACTCTTGCCGGGCGGGAAACAAACCTACACGGCCCGGGGAGTTTCTAGACCAAGTCGGGTCTATTTTTTAGATGCAGTCGTTAGGCGCTCCGCAGCTGATGGAAGCAGCTGCACCACCCGGGGAGAGAGAGAGCCGACATCGGGGACAGCAGCCCATGGACCTGCGCTACGGGGTCCGTGGGGCTGCGGGAGGAAGGACGTTCCTCCGAAAACGGCAGGCTGAAAACCAGTACAGGTAAGAACAAATTTCCCTTACCTTTTTGGTGCTTTTTCCAGACGTGCTTGCTGTATTCTGAAGAGACTGGTGTGTTGCTGAACAGCAGGGAGCCAGCTAAGGACGTCAGGGCACAGCCACAGATCGTTACTGGTGTGATGCTGAACAGCAGGGAGCCAGCTACTGATGTCAGTATAGAGCTGAAGGGCTGTTGTTTAATGACCAGGCTGCCAATAAAATTTAAGCATGACCAGATGGGAGCAGCAAAGCCATAAAGCAGGTGCCCGTGATACCAGGAATGGGAACGGCACCAGCATGGGGACCCATATGGTCACTAGTGCAAGTGCCAACTTCACCCCAGACAAAAATGGGTCAAGCGAGAGTGCCCGTGTTACCAGGACCATGGGAATTGTCCAGTATGCCCGTAGGCATGGCATAGGCTGTGGGATATACCCCAATCTGCACTAAGCCCGAGAGCACCAGGTCGGCAGGCCGAGTCCCATATATTACAGTGGTATTGAAATGTGTGATGACAGTTACTCCACAGCGGGGGAAGCCACTAGTGCTCCTGTGTTTACAACAAAAGAGCTGTAAGGGCATGCTGCCTACAGCACAGGAGTTTTATTTAAACTGTGGATGCTGTCCTTACCATGGCTAACCTTACTCCAGTAAATTAGCACCCAATACCAAGTTTCCTGGCAGGCTTCACCCGGGAGAGATGGAGGTAGGAAGGACACTGCTTCGGTACAGGTCGTTGAGCCGTAGCTCAATCCAGGACGGTGCAGTGCAGATCTTAGGCTATTGCAGGATCTGTGGTACCGCACAATATAGGAGCCATTCACACATGTCATGTTGGGAGGCCAGAGGTAATGTAGTCCATCATGCAGAGTCAGGCAGAATTCCCATATTGGCTGCTGATGTTGGAGGCTGAGTGGATCATCTTCCTGGGAGCACTTCAGGCAGGTTAATGATAATATTGTGAATATACAGCCATATTGTAGTCAGGTGTGGAAATGTCCAGACAGACTTGGGTCAAAATTCTGATCACCTACTGTTCATAAAGAAAGGTGATGGATGGAGCTGACTGCCCCTATTGAAGTGGGGGGCACTGGAACCTAAAACAACCTGCCTATTGAACACATTTTTTGAATCCAGTACTTGCCAGCAAGAACATGGATGTTAAGAAGGGTCTGCCAGCAGAATACTCACGCGGAGAATGATTTGAGAGGATGGCTGTGAGTATTGAAGGACTGTGAGTCCACCCATTAACTTCAAGCTAATACTTTGCTGAAGTGTTGGCAAGGGTTCTATACCCCGGGAATATTGTGGTGCTCTCAATGTAGCCATTGTTACAGGTGCATTTGCAGACGTGTTGGGAAGGCCGTAATACTCTGTAAGGTCTCATGGCGGGCATACAGCTTTGGGCCGCATGTTTTTTAAAAAAGGTGTACAAAATTAGTGACCTTAAGGATGCCATTAGCACTATTTTTTGAAATGTGTAGTTGAAGGGCCATTCAGCCAGCTCTAGACCCTACTTCACTATACTATGTGAGCAAAGGGCTATAGACCCCGTTATTTGGGGGGGGGGGGAGACCTGTCTAAACAGGTAAAGAATTGGCGTGGTGGCTTGACTTTGGGGCTGATTAAAGCATCCAAAGGATTTCTGGGGAAGACATTAACCTTATGTGCATCCTAAGAGAGGTAGTGTGTTTTTGTAATTATACTACAAAGAATTGGGCAGAGGTACCCAGCAGCAGCGTCCTGTTTAGGGTTTGGCCGGGACGACTATTGTGGAGATGCAAACTAACATTAACCTTTAGGCTCTCCACAACCGCCTATAAAACCAAGGAAAATAACTTGGTTACCACCAATAACCATGGAGGTAGGTGAATTTGGGGCTCCAGTATTAATAGGGAGCACGGAAGTTGGGGGGATATTGCAATTTCATGTTGATGCTTGGTGTAATATATCCATGGACAGATATATCCTTAGCAGTTTTAAGGGATATCTGATAGAGTTCTACACGAACAAAACCCTCCAGTACATAACCGGATAGATATACATGCTGGTTAGAAATAAACTAAACCTGAACAACAGGATTTGTCTCAAACATCTTTATTAGAAATAAGAAAGATGGGGGATGCCGTATTATTATGGATTATCAATACTTCACAATGTTGTGCAATATATTCATTTTAAAAATGGATATGTTTAGCAGTGCAAAGATTTAGTGTGCAACAGGCTAGTCTATGGGAAGTATTAATTTAAGATCCTTGCTATTCAATATCAAACGGGGGGAAAAATTTTAAACCAGTGTTGGGACTGCTGCAACACCAAAATCATAGAATTATGGTATAGTTGGATGATATCCTTATTGTGGGAATAACTTAGGAATCGGCATGTTAGGCAGTGGTTGCCACTAATCAATTGTTTGTGCAGCTGGGATGCATTGTCCAGCCACTTAAGTCAAAATTGACACCATTAACACATTTAATATGTTAATGACTTACTAATATGGAAAGCCACAGAGGTCAACTCGGCTGTGCTATTACAAACAGATGCCAGTGCAATTGGTTATGGAACAACTGATACCATCTCGAGCTATGGGGGAGATGGAATATATAAGAAGCTAACCTACATAACACTAAGGGTTAGAAATGTTAAGTGCATTTCATGGGCAAAAATCTTATTGCTCAGGAATGAAACTGCAGCATGGTAGATGGTAGATAGATAATACCTCGGTGATGGCATATTTAAGTCATTTGGGTGGAAAGATATCACCAGCTTGTGATGAATTGGCAAATTAAACTTGGGAATGGTGTGTCCAAAGGAATATTTGGTTATGGGCTACGTATCTACCAGGGATACTAAATCAGTGGCAGACACCAGGCCACGAAAAATTATTGGAAGTACTAAATGGAAGTTGGATAGATGGTATTTGCTAAAATCAGTAAAGTAGGTAAGGCCGGATATTAGAATTGTATCCGGGGTTAAATCACCAGTTACCGAGGTATGTATCATTGATACCAGATCCTGAGGCAGAAGCTACAGATGCTGTTTCACTGCACTAGGGGAGGGGTTTTTCATTTATGTATTACCTCCTTGTCTATTTATAAACTTGGGGTACGAAGGGACATTCAACAGGAATCGGCATTGGGGATGTCTTACTACCTGATTGGCTTACCCAACTATGGTTTTCCGGGGTACAGGACATGGTGCTGGAACTATGTATAACGGTAGACGTAGTCCTAAGTTGCTGGTGCATCCAGTAACTGAGGATAGCTATCCATGTCATAGAAAATATTGATTTAGTAGGTTGTAGACTCTAAAACACCGCTATGGGACATGGGGCTATCAAAAGAACTGTGAACATGATCACAGCAGCACGAAGAAGGTCTACTCTATAACAGTATTTAGGTCATATTAAAATGGACTAATTACTGCCATGATAACTTTCTGGACCACAGAAATAAGGATGTTCCGGGGGTGCTACAGTTGCTTACCAGCCTGCAATATGGAGGACTGTGTTTCAGCACTGTGAATAATGCCGAAAGTGCATTGTCAAGTTATTAATGGCAAGAAACAGTAAGATAACTATATTTGGAATGTAAGTGTGGCTTTGATCTTGCTAAGGAATTGGTCGCCGGCTACAGCATTAAATCTGGATAACTAACTAGAAATGGAATGCTGATAGCGCTAGTCACAGTGCATAAGCTCCAGTTATTGCTAAAAGTAAGACTGGATGGCTTCACTATTGCGGCACGAAGATTGGGGTTTGTGATCCAGGACCGTATTATTAAACAAAATAGGCCAGGATTAGCGGGGCAGGTCATAGAATTGATGGCCTACCCGGAGGACAATGCCTCTGTATAGTAAAGTACGGTTTTGTTATACAGTAAGGAAATAAGGCTATCAGAGGCAAGGAATTGGCGTTTAATCAGCTATAAGATACTGTACCATAGAGTGTAACTCAGACCATTTCGCGGTGGCTGAAATATGGGATATGATAGGCGGGAGTGGACAATAACATATTTAATTCTCACCCCACCAGGGCTGCAGCTACATCTGCAGCAAAACGCCTTGATGTATCCATGGACCAAATCCTCAGGATTGCAGGATGGTTGTTGGAGAATACGTTTCAGAAATGTTAACAAACCAGTTAGCAGTATGGGAACGTTTTTTCGGGGAACAATTTTAAGTTCTGTATGATAATTTATCCCTGAAGAATACAGGGTTATGATTTGAATTAATTCGATATTATTTATCATTTCCATTAAATAATTGGTATGAATGCTTTGAATATAATTAACAATTTCTCTCTAACTACCAAGGCAGTTGTGAAGCATGGACTCGTTTCCACGGCATGAGGTCACAGAGCTTTGAAATCTTTCATGGAGTCCCTCACGTGACTCCGAAGTAAAATAGTAAGATTAAACGAGAACTTACCAGTTTGAAGTTTGATCTGTATTTTATGAGGAGGAACGTTGAGGGAATACATGCCCTCCGCTCCCACCCTCATAGGGTCATATGTTAAGCTGGTATCTCTTTGATAATCTTGCTATTTTAGGTCAATATAGGGTATCTGTGACCTCACACCGCTGCTTTGAAGGATGACACGCATGCGCAGTAGCGGGCTTCTTTCATGTATTCCCTCAACGTTCCTCCTCATAAAATATAGATCAAACTTCAAACTGGTAAGTTCTCGTTTAATCTTACTATTCTCTGCCACAGAAGGTAGTTGAGGCCAGTTCAATGGCTATATTTAAGAGGGTTCTTGTGGCTAAAGGTATCAGGGAGTATGGAGAGAAGGCAGGTACATGATACTGAGTTGGATGATCAGCCATGATCATATTGAATGGCAGTGCAGGCTCGAAGGGCCAAATGGCCTACTCCTGCACCTATTTCCTATATTTCTATGTTTCTATGTTTCCCAAGCCCGCAAAGTGCTGAAAATCAATGCGAAAACGCACCGTGGCATCGATTTCTGCACACGCGATCGAGATTGCTCAACACTCTTAATCGTAAACTTGTGGTTGAGATCCCGGCGAGCCCCCAATGTAAATAGCTCGTTCTAAGCTCCCCCCATAAAATACTGAATCAAGCACTTGAGCAACTAAACTTCATTTTGGATAACATAGTAACAGTTCCCCTATACAATACGTAACCACCGCGGGTTCGATCCTAGTATCTGCTTGGCAAAGCCCTTCTTGCCTCGTGCAAGCAGAGACATTCCAACAGGTCACGCAGTCCCAAGCGTTCTTCCAGAAGATCGACATCGGACCTCGTGGGAGCTACTTTTTATAGGCCCCCGAACTTTGAGGGGCCAAACCACATGGGGGTGGTATCTATACAGTCCAATAACAAATATCGATTAACACAGTACATGATAGACAGTTCCCTAACCCAATAACACAGTAACTAATACAATGTATCCGACAAAGCTTCTAGATGGAAGTTAACAGAGATGAATTATGCAACATGTGCCTAGGAATTCAGACAACCCAGACAAAGCTCAACATCTTAACCAATCAACAACTGTCCAAGTAAGGCTTTGCAACATTATTTACACTATGTATATCTGGTTTGCATTGACCCAATCAGTTCCATGCAATTTACACTTTATTGTAAGAAACTGCAGATGTCCCATTCTTTCCCTGCAGCTCTTATCTAAGCCACATACAAACTGGCACTATTCAGCAGCTTGTCCCAAGTTCTACAAAAAGCACACTTGATCAAAATGGCCTAGCAGCACACACGTCTTTACTCAGTTTTAATGTCCTGGCTGCTCCAATTTGGCCAAGATTAACAATACCACCATGTTTCCTGAGGTCAATAACTTGCTTCTACATCCTGCTGACATCGAGGGAGTGGTTGCTGTCTTAACAGCATGTTACTATGCTCCCTATCTCCTTCCTGTACGCCCATCTCATCATTGTTCGCGATCTGGCCCACATTATCGGTGTCAATTAGAAATATGTAGTTGGAGTCAGAGCAGAATTTGGCAGCACAGTTGCGGGTATGTATGAGGTCAAGTAAGGGGGTTGGAATAGACCCTCGCACCAGCATTGAGAGTTATCGTGGACGATGTTTTGTCACCTATCCTCACAGATTGTGGTCTGTGTACCTGAGGTAGCCAAAAAATGTTCCACATTGAATTACTGTTCAACTATTCTCATTCCTATGTCCTAACTGTTCATCCAAAACCTGATTTTTTTGACTGTCACAAACTCCTAACATCAGAGTTTTAAAATCCACATCATATTTTTTAAACCTGTTGTGTCTTGTCCCTACCTATCTATGTAATCCTATCCAGCCTAATTGTCATTCTTTACTCCAGTTCTTTTGTGAATCTCTGAAGTTTGTCTTGCAAAACCAAGGACATGATTGTGACTTTTTCCCCCCCAACAGAGACAGATGGCTGAGGCAGCCACCACTATCATCCAGCAGGAGCCAGTGGAGATAGGGTCGGTATACAAATACCTGGGAACAGCCTTCGACAACCTGCTAAGGTTTTCCTCTAACATAGAGGAAATCCTTAAAAAGTGCCATCAGAGACAGTACCTACTCAGGAAGCTGAAGTCATTTGGGATTAACAAAGACATTCTCATTACATTCTACTACGCATTCATTGAAAATGTAATAACCTTCTCTTTCACCAGCTGGTTCCACTCCATCACCCTGCAAAACAGAAACCGCTTGTTGAATGTGGTCAAGGTCTGCTCAATAATCATTGAGCAGCCCGTCCGAACTCTCACTGCCCTATGCGACCAATAGTCTGTAAAGTTAACACGCAGGATTCTTCAGGACCCCTCTCACATCCTGTTTCCTGAGTTTGAGTGGCTCCCCTCAGGACGCAGACTCCGCTGTCCGGGTTGCCGGACACAGAGGAGGAAGGCAACCTTCATCCCCAGGGCTGTCCAGCTTTTTAATGCTGATCACTGACTCATGAACATATGAAATGAAATAACCTTCTATATGCACTTTTTAATTGAAGCACTTAGGAAGCACTTTAAAACTATTGCTATGTGTTGAATGTTGATGTGCGGTGTGTGTTGTGTGATTGTGCAGTGTGTCTGTGAAATGCGTGTGCTGGTTGATTGTGCAGTATGCGTGCTGCTTATGTTTGTTGATTGTGTCCCTTTTTAAAAAGCTACTGTAATGCGCCTTTTTAAATTGCCCCTCGGGGACGAATAAAGTGCTTTGAATTGAAATTGAATTGAATTGCTGCCCAGACTCTTCTTAGGAGATTCTTACCGTAAACTCCTTCAAAAATTGATCCTTTAAAAAAAACATTCTCTGGCACCTGCCTTTGAATTAAGGAATACAAGGAATTTCAGGTGCTGGTTTACAAAAAAACACACACAGTGATGGATACATGCCTGGATGCAAAGTGATGGATACATGCAAAGTGATGGATACAGCATCTCTGGAGGACATGAATAGGTAATGTTTTGGGTCAGGTCCCTTCTTAACATGGATTGTGGTAGGATTGTGCGACCAATTTTTACTTGCAGAAAAATTTTCATCATGCTGAAAAATGTTCCTTCACCAAACTGAGGCCGCGAGTATGCGGGGACTTCTCTCGAACATGAAGGAGAGTTACAGTGACCTCCTAGGACCACGTGTCGACCATGCTGTGAGTTTGTGGTGAGCGCAAACTCTTCTAAACTCGTAAATTAGGTCGCCATAGTGTGACAGGCCCTTAAAGAGAGAAGAGGCATGAAATATGAATCCGGAGAAAGGGATATAGGTGGGAAGGGGAAAGTAGAAATGGGAGCATTTTAGTGGGAGAAATGGGTGTGCATCCAAGTAGGGCACAGGAAAGAGAGGGGGAAAAGAGGGGGGGGGGGGGGGGGGGGTAGTATTTTGCAGTTCTTTGTGTGTCCTGGTTGTTCCTGTAGTTCCTTGTGTCTGCTGGTTGTTTTCTCTTTCAGAAATGAAACATGGTATTTAAGATTACATTAAATAAGTGAGAGAATAGAAATTTCGTCGACAGATTCCATGGAGGTATAAATTATACACATGAAATTCAGTCAATTAATCTTTTATTTTCTGTAGGAAGGAACTGCAGATGATGGTTTACCCCGAAGATGGACACAAAATGCTGGAGTAACTCCGCGGGACAGGCTATTCGCTCCAGAGATGCTGCCTGACGTGGAGAGATCCTCCAGCAGTTTGTGTTTTGCTCAGATCTCTATATAAATGCAGCCAGCGCTGTTAGATTATACACATTAAAGTGATACACATGGCCGCTCAAACTAGCAGGAAATATGAATTTTGCGCAGAAGGAAAGTGCGAGTCCGATCTGCAGCTGTCACCAAAGATCGTAGAGGCTCCTGTCACCTCCCCACTCCGCAGCAACCGCAGCTCCCGGACCGGGGTTGAGTAGAAGCCAAAGATTATAGATCTCTGCTCTATGATGTTTGGTAGAAGCTACGCCCATATCCGGCCATGCGGTGACGCCGGCGGGAAGGGGCCGGCGCTGGTTAAAGTGGGGAGTAGTCTCTCTCAGCGTTGTTGTGGACACTGGGAAGTATCTGAGTGGCTGCCACAGACACCGCCACCATGTACCTGAGACCCAGGTGAGTGGATAGAGGCGAAGTCGCCGCACTGTGAATGGGGACGCAGCCAGCAATCCCAAATCTGAGCTGCGCACCAGGGTGGGGGCTCTGGGATTGGGTTAAGGTTTGGTGGGATGTGAAGACGTGCTGGTCATTATGTGGGAATAGAGAAGGGAGAAGGTGGTGGTAAAGGAAGGGGAGGGGGAGCAGATGAGAGAAGGGAGGGTTTTGGGGGGATGAGGAAGGGGAGGGGAGTGGGGAAGTAGGTGGTAAAGAAAGGAAGTAGGGAGGGGGTGAGGAAGGGAGCAGATGAGAGAAGGAATGGTGTTTTGGGATGAAGGAAGGGAGGCGATTTAGGGACGAGGTAGAGGATGAAGTAAGGGAGAAGAGTGGGGGAGTAGTTGAATGGAAGGAAGTGGGGATGAGAGAAGGTATAGGCTGGGGAAAGGGAGAGATAAGGTGAGGTAGAGAAGGACATGAGAGGTGGGGAGGGAAGATGTGAGGGGAAGGAAGAAAGACATAAGGAGAAGGATGGGGAGCGGGGCCTTCAGGTGAGATGATGGACAGAACACCTTTCATCATGCCAGGTAGCTGCTGTTTGGCTGTTTGTCCATTGTGGGCAAAACATAAATACTGTAGGAAGACTATAAGACATGGGAACAGGATTGGGACATTAAGCCCATCAAGTCTACTTTGCCATTCAAGCATGGCTGATCTATTCTCTCTTTCAACCCATATTCTATTGTCTTCTTCCTCCATGTAACCTAATCAAGACCTATCAATCTCTGCCTCACAAATACCCAATGTCTTGGTCTCCACTGCTGTCTGTTGCAATGAATTCCACAGATTCACCACCCACTGGCTGAAGAAATTCCTCCTCATCTCTATTTTGAATGTATGATCTTTTATTCTGAAGCTGTGACCACTGGCCCTAGACTCTCAACAGACAATAGGTGCAGGAGTAGGCCATTCGGCGCTTTGAGCCAGCACCACCATTCAATGTGATCATGGCTTATCATCCACAATCAGTACTCTGTTCCTGCCTTCTCCCCATAACCCTTGACTCCGCTATTTTTAAGAGCACCATCTAGCTCTCTCTTGAAAACATCCAGAGAACATGCCTCCACTGCCCTCTGAGGCAGATAATTCCACAGACTCACCACTCCCCCAACATCGGGAGCATGTTTCCTGCCTCTAGTGTGCCCAAACCCTTAACAATCTTATATGTTTCAATGAGATACCCTCTCATCCTTCTAAACTCCAGAGTGTACAAGCCCAGCTGCTCCATTCTCTCAGCATATGACAGTCCTGTTATCCTGGGAATTAACCTTGTAAACCTACGCTACACTCCCTCAATAGCAAGAATGTCCTTCCTCAAATTAGGGGACCAAAACTGCACACAATACTCCAGGCGTGGTCTCACTAGAGCTCTGTATAATGAATGAATGCCCTTTTATTGTTACTATACACGTGTACAATGAGATTAAAAGCAGCTCCTACTCAGTGCAGACATGTAATTAATCAAAAAGAAAAACAAAACAAAGGGGGGGGGATAAGGTGCACAGTTCTGCGGCGCTATATATATATCTATAAAAAGACAATGGATGAATAGAATGAATAAATAGGATTCCTATATACAGTTACAGTACAAATTACAGTAGGTGGATAGATAGAAGTCCGGGGGTTTGGCTGTGAAATCAATACATGTGTGAGTTCAGGGAGGTTATGGCTTTTGGAAAGCAACTGTTCTTGAGTCTGTTTGTCCTTGTTCTGATGCACCTATAGCGCCTCCCTGAGGGCAGCAGGTCGAACAGGCCAAATGCAGGATGGGAGCTGTCCTTGATGATGTTCTTCGCCCTGCTGAGGCAGCGGGAGGTGTACATGTCCATCAGAGAGGGGAGAGGGCAGCCAATGATCTTCTGTGCTGCCCTAACTACCCTCTGAAGCCTCTCCCTGTCTGCCATGGTGCAGCTGCCATACCATGCTGTAATGCAGTATGTCAGCAGGCTCTCGATGGACGAGCGGTAGAAGGTCAGCAGCAGGTTGGAGTCCAGGTTGTGCTTCCTGAGGACCCTCAGGAAGTGCAGCCGCTGCTGAGTTTTCTTGATAACCGCTGTGATGTTGTCTGTCCAGGAGATGTCAGCGGAGATGAGGATGCCGAGAAACCGGAAGGTGTAGACCCTCTCCACACACTCGCCGTTGATGTATAGGGGGGCTAAGTCGGTGCTGTGCCTCCTGAAGTCGACAATGAGCTCTTTTGTTTTCTTGGTGTTCAGAGCCAGGTTGTTTTCTGAGCACCAGGCTGTCAACTTCAGGGCTTCCTCTCTGTAGGCTGCCTCGTCTCCCCTTGAGACGAGTCCGACTACTGTAGTGTCGTCAGCGAACTTGACGATGCGGTTGTTGTTGTGGGCCGGACTACAGTCGTGGGTGTAGAGACAGTATTGGAGGGAGCTTAGCACACAGCCCTGTGGGGAGCCGGTACTCAACATGCAAGTGGAGGAGAGGTAGGGGCAGAGTCTCACAGTCTGGGGCCGGTTGGTGAGGAAGTCCTTTATCCAGGCACATGTGAGAGTGGGGAGGCCGAGAGTGACCAGTTTGTCGATGAGAATGTCCGGAATGATAGTATTGAAAGCTGAGCTGTAATCCACAAAGAGCATCCGATAACTGCAGAAGGACCTCTTTGCTCCTATATTCGATTCCTCTTGTTATAAAGGCCAACATGCCATTCGCTTTCTTAACTGCCTGCTGTACCTGCATGCTTATTTTCATCTCTCCTATTACTGGAAACATTATTTCCACATCCGCTGTCTAGGCCTTTCATTATCTGGTAGGTTTCAATGAGATCTCCCCTCATACTTCGAAACTCCCAGTGAGTGCATCCCAGAGCCTTCATATAGTGACTGCATTCACTTCTACCCCCCGACGCTCTTGAATTTCTGACACATTGCTGGTGTCTTCCACTGTGCAGATTGACATAAAAAACCTATTAAGTTCATCTGACATTTATTGGTTCTCCATTACTATTTCTTCAGAATCATTTTCCAGCTGTCCACTGGCCAATGTCCACTCTTGCCTCTTTTTACTCCTTGTATATCTGCAATTTTTTATATCCCCTTTTATATTGGTGGCTAGCTTACTTTTATATTTCATCTTTTTTCTCCTTATTGCTTTTTTAGTTGTCTTCTGTTGGTTTTTAAAAGCTCTCCAATCCCCCTGCTTTCCACTTATCTTTGCCATGTTATTGGCCTTCTCTTTTGCCTTTCTTTCAGCCACGATTCAGTGATGCTCACAAAATCATATCTGCCAACATCTAACTCTGCTACAAGCTTTTCCATCTTGTCTTGTGTATTCAGCATATCATTCAGCATCTGTAGAGGGAATGGACAGGTGACATTCGGGTCAGGACCCATATTCAGAAGAGTTGGTACATGGATTTAGTGATCTCCTTGGTTCTGTGCAGGTTAGGCCAGCAAAGAACTGCAATCGCTGGAAGTTTCAGTTTAAAAACACAACATGTTTAAGCTACTTTGGTCAGTTGGCGACTGGTGAGATTTAACTTTTCAGATTTCTAGTTCTTCATCAGAAATGGAAAATTACAGTGTTTTGATTTGCAGAGAATTGGGTGTGGTGGAGAAAATGAAAGAATGTCTGCAATAGGGTGGAGATCAAGGTTGTTAAGCTGATATACATGCTGTCGATGCTGTTTGAGAGGGTGATGAAGGATTGTTAATCGTAACTGATCTGTCCGGAAGTGGTGTAACTACAGTGAGATGAAAAGGAGGGAGGAAAGAAAAAGTACTGAAAGTGTATAAATACACCTTTCCATTCCACACAACAATCTGTTGAATCTTTGTTTCACTCTCTTTATTGCTACCACATCTTTCCTACAGTGTGTTGACTAGAACTGTAACACAATACTGAGATGCGGTCTAACCAACATTTTGTATACCTACAAGGTCCACGTCTCAACTCTAATACTGAGTGCATTGGTCTATGAAGGCAGGCAAACCCAATGTCATCTTTTCTATCCTATCCAAATGTGTTACCACTTTTAGAGAGCTATGGATGCATGCCACACGGTCATTGCCTCCTAAGGTCACTGCCATTTACTACATACATACATACATACATACATACATACATACATACTTCCAGAATTTGACCTCTCAAAATACATTGCCTCACACCTCTCATTAGTCGGAATTAAATTCCATCTGAGAATTCTCAGCTCAATTTTTCAATGTAACTTTAAACAACCGTCTTTGCTATCTATTACTCCACTAATTTTTGTGTCATTAATAAAGTTATTAATCATACCTCCAACACTTTCATCCAAAGGTATAGGTCTCAGCACTGATCCTTATGGTACAGACTTCCAGTCAGAAAAACACTAATCCACTGTTCGCCTATGCCTCCTAGAATCCAGCCAATTTTAGATACAATTCATCCATTGGCCATCCAGCTGTAAAAAAAAAAATGCCATTCAGGTAGAAAGTGTGCAGAGAAAATTTACGATTTGGAATTGATGGGCTGAGCTATAAGGTGAGGATGGGCAGGCTAGGACTATTCTTTGACGTGCAAGAAGCTGAGGGATGACTTTGTAGAGATGTATAAAATGATGAGAGGGGATAGACAGGTTAAATACACGGAGCTTATTTCCTAGGGTAGGGGCATCAAGAAATATGAATGTGAGAGGGGAACGATTTACTAGGAAACTAAGAGGTGATATTTTCAGAGGGTGGGGGGTATATGGAACAAACTGCCAGAGGAAGTAGTTGATGCATGTATTATAACAATATTTAAAAGACATTTGGACATTTACAGAATTTAGAGGGATATGGGCCAAATGCGGTCAAATTGGATGAACTTGAATGAGGCATCTAGGTATAGAAGATTTGGGCCAAAGGGCCCATTTCCGAGCGCTTGACTGTGCAATGAAATCGTCAGTTGCGGACAAGTGGCTTCACAGGTTCAAGCTCGTGGGAAGATGTTTAGAAGTGTCGATCGCTAATTTAATTTCTAAGACAAGGCAGTATAAACACGCTTTAACAATTGCCTGCAGAGAAATATGAACTGTTTGTCAGAAATAAAGAAGGGAAGCACAGAATTATTGTTGCTAGTTGTAATTAGCAAGGGGTTCCCACAGGCCGGTCACTATTACGATGATGTTAAAAGGTTCTTTGGTTTCCTTCCACATCCTAAAGACATTCCCGCAGTAATTGATCCCTAGTATACAGGCAAGTGGTAGAATCTGCCAGGATATGATGGGAATGTAGGAAGTTTGAATAAATGGATGGATAGCATAGCATCAAGCGGCCGAAGGGCCTATTTTTTAGTTTTGGAGATACAGCGTGGAAACAGTCCGCGCCGACCAACAATCACCAGTACTCTATGTTACCCCAGTTTTGCATCCTACATACTGGGGGCAATTTACAAAAGCCAATTAATCTACAAACCTGCACGTCTTTTGGAATGTGGGAGGAAACCAGATCACCTGGAGAAAATCCACGCGGTCACAAGGAGAAAGTACAAACCCCTTACAGACTTCCCCCATAGTCAGGATCGAACCTGGGTCTCTGGTGCTTTAAGACAGCAACTCTATCGCTGTGCCACTGCTGCCCATTTGTATTGTATGCGCAAGGATACACATGCATTTTCTTTGCACATCACTACAATAAATAACTGTTTCTACAGGACCTCTACTCTTTCATTAGTAGTAACAGTAGATAAAATAGTACTTCCCAAAGTTTTCAACGATCTACACGGCACCAGGCAAGAGAGTAATGTCATTATTTAGCCTGGATGAATGTATTATGTTACACAGCTCACCAAAAATGTGAGCTGGTCAATATTTATCATGAATGTATTTTTAAAAGGATGTCTGACTTGGTCATTCATCTCATTGCAGTGTGTAGATGCTTGATGTGAGCACATTTCTGCCATATTTCTTCCAACTGAAACTGTACTTCAGAAGTACTTGGCTGATTGTATACTAATCTGGGATTTCCCAAGATTGTAAAAACTAATACAGAAATGCAGAAAAACCCTCGTTATAACGGACACCGGTTGGGGAGTAGTGGTGTATGTTATTGCCGATTGTTTGCTATAACCGAGTACGCTATTATCATTGTATAAATAGTAGAAACAAACAAGTGCAGTTGCTAGTAAAAGGACACAAAAAGTGCTGGTATGTGTGGCCTGGAAGCAGCTGAGGAAACAGTGTGGGCAGGCGGCGGAGGCAGTAAGTCCAGCCAGTGGAAGGTGGTGTGAACCGGTGGGTGGTGTGGTGGCAACCGGTACTGCAAGTAGTGGACATGGACAGCCGGCACTGCAAGTGGACGGGGAGGTGGTGCGAGATGGGGACGGCATGGACAGCCAACATTGTAATCGGCCGGGGAGGTGGTGAGTGCTGGGGCAGCGCTGCAAGTAGCTGGTGAGGCAGTGGCAGACGGGGACAGCTTGGGCAGCCAGCACTGTGAGTGGCCGGGGAGGTGGTGTGAGCCAGGGGTGGAGCGGGCGGCCATCGGTAGGTCAGTCCGTTGTAACCGAAATCCGAGGGCCGTTAAAATGAGGGTTTACTATCATGGTTTTTTAAATAATTGTTGATCTTTGAAGACTAGAAGGGGAATTGTACTTTTTGTAGATATGTCTACTACCGTACTTTTCAAGGAGCTTTACAGAAATACAACGTGTAAAACCTAACACTGAAGTAAAAAAACAGTGACAAGTGATGCTCTTAAGAAATATCTTAAAGGAGGAGTGAGAGGTTGAAACTCAAATATTTTTTTGTTTTTAAAGGTATCGGCTGCTTCGGAATATTTCTTCCATTCTTTTCAAGCCACGTAATCCATTAACTTCATGTTTACATTTGGAGGGATGTTGCCCGGAACTCACTGAAGGTACAGAACTTGTTGACTTAAATCTATCATAAATATTGCCTTATAACTTAAAGTGAAAGATATCAGCATTTTTGGTCACTGCTATGCAAATGACCAACCTGACTTCATTTTGATTGTCCAAGAGCTATATCTTGCATCATGAGCAATCACGGGGGAATAACAGCATCTATCCTCATAACGATTAAACTCTGATCGTGGATGTGTGTGGGTGTGTGTGTGTGTATATAATCACATCTGCTCGAAAAAACGATGCCCTTGCGGTACATTTTTTACATATTCCTGTAGAGTTTTATCCAGTGGAGTCCGAAATTGTACCCGATAACGTTACGCTTTTTCGCCACCTTACTCACCATTCTCCTACGCTGCAAGTGCAATAAGTTTTGTTTCGATCGGTGAAGTAGTACAAAAATTATGAAGGTTTAAAAATTGTAAAAACCGCTGTGTACTGTGGCCGGTGAGGGCGATCAAGGGACCAATTGAGGTTACTTGCACTGACACAGGAGTAAGCTCCACCGCCCACTGTCCTGTTATTCATCGCCCGCTGCTCCGCTCTATGATCTTTGCTCTTGACCTGGTCCCTTCATTGTCCGGTCTACATTGCAAAACACGGACCGGGCAGTGAATGCCATGCAGTGTCACCCAGCGCAGCAAGTGAGGCCATGTCCTGCTCCCTGCGGCAGTTGTAATTTAAGGATTAGCGGGAAGCAGCTGACATGAGCGAGGTCGGCGAGCAGCAGGAGAGAGGTGTTCAGACGGAGAGTACTGCCAGAGGTGAGCGGGCCGGCAGAAAGCGCTGAGTTGGCGGCCGCTTGCAGTTACCCGAGCTACCTCCCTCCCCGGTCACAGTGCGGTGGCTCCGCGCCCCGATCGCCACTGCAGCGGTGAGTGGGTTGCTGGCATGATCTCCGACCCTCTCCTTCTCAATGCTCCTGCCCGTGCTGGCCCGAGCCAGACTCCCCCCACACGCTGTATAAGGAACGCTGCCCCCCCCCCCCCCCCCTATACCCCCCCCCCCCCCCCCCCCCCCCCCCCAATTGGTCCCTTGAACTAGTATTGTCATTCAATAAGATCACAACTGAATCAACTTGTCCCTGTGTGCTCTTGTTTTTCCCACCATCTCTCCACCTTCTGCCACCCTACACCCCCCCCCCCCATTCAGTCATTCAGAATGGAGGAGATTTGGAAGCCTTGGGCAAATTAAATTGTTACTTTCTTTATTTTTATTTTTTTGAGTTTGAGAAATTCTATGGCCCGCCAGCCTTTTTTCAAAATTTAGCAATTCAAAATGGGGGTGTGTCTTCGACACAGGTACGTAATCATTGCCAGGAAATACGGTATATACTTGGCAAGGCTGAAACTGTACTAATACTTTTTGTGTTTAACATATCCTTACTTTTCTGTTCCAGTGTCTTGCAAATGAAACAGTTTCTTTCTCCTTCCTACTTGCTTCCATTCCTGTGATTCATTTGAATGTTCCTAAATCTCACTTTGCTAAAATATATTGTCACCATTTATATATATATATATAAAATTGTTCTTTCTATCTCTTTCTATCAAAAAGAATTATTAATACTACAGCAATTGTTTTGCTACATTCGCAGATCAGGGACTTGGTGCAATCCCTGTTCCATGACTTAAACCTTATTTGTATTTTTCCTTCACAGGAGAACCCAAGCTGTTAATGACTGATGGTGAGTGTCAGGACTTGTAGATCGATTAAATACAATGACTTTAAGTTATCGATGGCATTATATAGGCACAGGATGGTTCTGAACATGAATGTAGATTGAAGATAGGCACAAAATGCTGGAGTAACTTGGTGGGACAGGCAACATCTCTGGAGAGAAGGAATGGGTGACTTTTCAGGTCGAGATCTTTCTCTCCAGAGATGCTGCCTGTCCTGCTGAGTTATTCCAGCATTTTGTGTCTACCATTTATATATAAGATGTGTTTCGATTGGACTAATGGGCTGATGAGGGATGGTCAGCTTGGTTTAGTACGTGGAAGATCATGTCTTACAAATCTGAGGGTTTTTTTAAGTAATCAAAAAGGTTGACAAGGTCAAAACTGTAGACATATGGACATGGGTTATATGGACTTCAACAAGGCCTTTGATAAGGTTCTGCGTGATAGGCTGTTCTGGAAGGTTAGTTTTGGGGAGAGCTAACCGACTGGATAGAGAATTGGCTTCATGGAAGGAAGTAGAGGGTGATGGTGGAATGTTGTTTTCCAGACTGGGTGCCGGTGACGAGTGGTGTTCCTCAGGGATTGGTGCTGGGTCCATTGTTGTTTGTGATTTATATTGATGATTTAAAGGAAAATGTACAAGGCACAATTAGTAAGTTTGCAGATGATACTAAAGTGGGTAGTGTCGTAGATTGTGAAGATGACAACAGGATCTTGATCAGCTGGGTGGACAGGTACATTGTTCCCTGAAAGTGGCGGAACAGGTGGATAGGGTGGTCAAGAAGGCTTTTAGTGCATTGGTCTCCATCTGTCAGGGTATTGAGTATAGACACAGACTTGACGCACTATATTGAGTATAGAAGTTGGAATGTTATGTCACAGTTGTGCAAGATGTTGGTGAGACCGCATTTGGAGTATTGTGTTCACTTTTGGTCACCTTGCTATAGGAAGGATGTCGTTTAGCTGGAAAGAGTGCAGAGAGGATTTACAAGGATGTTGCCTGGACTCGAGAGCCTGAGCTATAGGCAGAGGTTGCGCAAGCTAGGATACTTTATTTTTGGGAGAGCAGGAGACTCAGGAGTGATCTTATAGAGGTGTATAAAATCATGAGGAGGAATAGATAATGTCTTTTACCCAGAACAAGGGAATCAAGAACCACAGGATGTGGGTTTAAGGTGAGAGGGGAAAGATTTAATAGAACCTGTAGGGCATCTTTGTCACAGACTGTGGTGGGTATAGGGAATGAGTTCCAGAGAAGGTAGTTGAAGCATTTAACATTTAATAGACATTTGGACAGGTACGTGGATGGGAAAGGTTTGGAGGGACATGGGCCAAACATGGGCAGGTGGGACTAGGTCGACTTGGACAAGTTGGGCCAAATGGCCTGTTTCCTTTCTCTATGTAGAAAAATATGCTCTCTCTCCCCCGCCCTCCTCTAGTCCCACTCCAATCGATACTATTAACGCATGTCTGAAAATACCAGAGCACATCAAAAAGTATGCTGTGTTGATGCTGTAGCAGGATGCTAAAGAATGATTCTGCCAGGGTTGTGATTTACAAACCTCAATTGCTTGGGTGGAATGTTTTTGGGATTGAAAATGTACTGCTTGGGAGTAGGGCCAGGTTCAACGGAGTTATATCTGGCAGTTTGGAAAGGTCAGTGTGGTGGCTGTGTTGGGCAGGAAGGAGATGAGCAATGACTGGAGGTGGAAAATTGAATTTTCTGGACTGGATTGTAATGAGGAATAGAGAGAGGTTTGGATTGGATTGATAATTGGTCAAGGATCAATGATGGCAGCAATATCAAAGGTACGGTGGCGGTGAGGGGTGGTTGGCTGTCGTGGAGTGCGTTGAGGTGCCTGGACCTGGCTCACATTGGAGGAATAGGCTTGCATTAGCGTTGTACATGGTTCATGTTACAATGACAATAAAGAAACTATTCTATTCTATTCAGTTCAGGGTTGGGTCACTTTTTGGGATCAAAAATTTGGACTGTAGGGGTGTTGGCAGCAGCACCATGGGGCGTTTGAGGAGACTTGTTCATTATAGATGTGGAGTAGGAGGGTCTGGAATGGTTGAAGCTGAGAATCTTGCCAAATAGCAACTCCCAACAGTACAACAATAGTTGTCCAAACATATCGGCTGAAAAACTGGGTTGGAATGCTGAGTCTTTATAAGCAACTGGTTAGACTACATTTGGAATATTGTGTGCAGTTGTTTATATTCTTGTGTACTTACACGTGACATACACTTACTATTTCCTCCTGACCAAGTTTACAATCTCCTTCGTTATCCGTGATTCCCTTGCCATCCTTAACCCTCTTTACTGGAACGTGCTGATCCTGCACATTGATCAGCTGCCTTTTAAACGACTCCCACATGTCATCTTTGGTCTTAGCATTCCAACTTAAAGCACACGGTATTGGTGGTTCAGTATTGATGTGGATAGAGAACTGGCTGGCAAACAGGAAGCAAAGAGTAGGAGTAAACGGGTCCTTTTCACAATGGCAGGCAGTGACTAGTGGGGTGCCGCAAGGCTCAGTGCTGGGACCCCAGCTATTTACAATAGTGCAGAGAAGGTTCACCAGACTGATTCCTGGGATGTCAGGACTTTCTTATGAAGAAAGACTGGATAGACTCGGATTGTACTCGCTAGAATTTAGGAGATTGAGGGGGGATCTTATAGAAACTTACAAAATTCTTATGGGATTGGACAGGCTAAATGCAGGAAGATTGTTCCCGATGTTGGGGAAGTCCAGGACAAGGGGTCACAGCTTAAGGATAGAGGGGAAATCCTTTAGAACCGAGATGAGAAGAATATTTTTCACACAGAGAGTGGTGAATCTCTGGAACTCTCTGCCACAGAAGGTAGTTGAGGCCAGTTCATTGGCTATATTTAAGGGGGAGTTAGACGTGGCCCTTGTGGCTAGAGGGATCAGGGGCTATGGAGAGAAGGCAGGTACGGGATACTGAGTTGAATGATCAGTCATGATCATACTGAATGGCGGTACAGGCTCGAAGGGCCGAATGGCCTACTCCTGCACCTATTTTCTATGTTACCCAATAACAACTGCTCCAATCTACCCTCTCTAGCTCCTGCATAATTAAATTCTAATCTGCAATGCCCCAATTAAGTACCTTCCCACAACATTAGACTTATCCTATTTCAAAACATTCTTAACACCTATGGAAGATAGACACAAAATGCAGGAATAACTCAGCGGGTCAGGCAGCATCAACTGGAGAAAAGGAATAGGTGACGTTTCAGGTCGAGACCCTTTCTTCAGACTGAGATCAAGGAAGAGGGAAACTAGAGGTATGAAAAGGTACAGAACAAATCAGAGCCGGCACTGGTGACCCAGGAGCCCACAGTGGTCCATTGTTGGCTGTGGAGGAGGTGTTAACGAAGAAATATGAACAGTGAAACTAATAGGATGACTATGGCTGGGTAGCGAAGGGAAATGGAATACAGGGTTACTTGAAATTAGATAAATCGATATTCATACCTCTGGGTTATAAGCTGCCCAAGCAAAATATGAGGTGCTTTTCCTCCAATTGTCACTATCTCCACAATGCTCTTCCACCATAACACCAATTACCTGACCAGGCTCGTTTTCCAGTTGCATAATGGTGAAAAATATAATGTAAATTCCCATCATAAATAGCCTAACTTTGAGTTGTTTGGAATTCTCTGCCCGCATTTCTATTTTTAAGACATAGTATTTTTTTGATAATCAGGACTTGAATCAAGAGTTTGCTTGTGTGCCATTTTTAGTTATCTGTTCAGCAATAGCAAAATGTATTTTGGGAGAGTAATTTTACAATAGAAATGAAAACCTTGTTTGACATTAATTATCTTCTCTTTATTCAGTGCGTATGAAACTACATGAAATTGTTGGTGCATCGAAAATCTGGAGGTATATTGATAGTATGAGCTATTTGGGGCGAGGGTGTGAGGAGGGAAAATGTGGAGAGTAGGAGGGGGATGAAGTGGATATTGGATCTGATCTTTAAAAAAAAAAAACGGTTGGAGAAACTCAGCAGGTCAGGCAGTAACTGAAGGAAACAGACAGCTGACGTTTCATGTCGGTATCCTTCTTCAGACTGATGGTGTAGAAGAAAAGAAGCTGAAAAAGAGAGGGTAGGTAGACATAAAATGCTGGAGTAACTCAGCGGGACAGGCAGCTTCTCTGGAGAGAAGGAAAGGGTGACGTTTCGGGTCGAGACCTTTCTTCAGACTGATGTAAGGGGAGTGGGAAGGATCGTACAGAGATAGAATGTGGTCGTAGTCAGTAAGACTGGTGAGAGAACTGGGAGGGGATGGAGAGAGGGAAAGCAAGGGCTATTTGAAGTTAAGAGAAGTCACTGTTCATACCGCTGGGGTGTAAACTACCCAAGCGAAATATGGGGTGCTGTTGCGCTGGACAATGGAGGAGGCCCAGGTCAGATTGGGAATGGGAGGGGGAGTTAAAGTGCTGAAAAAAGTGGGAGTTAAACCAGCATCTGCAGTTCCTTCCTTCATATTCTGCATTTGTTAACAGTCATAGTTCTCTCTTCCAGGGAACATCTGAAATCTGCTGAGGAAAGAAGTTCATTAAGTTCTCCACCGGTGGAAAGCCAAGACAGCTTGCCATTACGCTCCATGAAGGACAGTTATCTGGAGGTTTTCCTACCATTGGGAAGCCAACCCCTCTTGAGAGAAAAATACTTGAATGTACATAACTTAGTGAGGTACAGCAGTCTACTAATGTTGTATTTAGTTTAAATTTCCCTTTCAATTTTGAGATCAAACTTCGGAAATTACATTGAATTTCATTTTTCATCCATTTTCCCTCAACAGGTTTGGCAGGATCCTTGAAGACCTTGATTCGTTTGGAGGTAAAACTCGGGCTCTTTGACAGATTTGCAAGATTGAATTTTGTTTGGCTTATCCAAGAGGTGAACTAAAAAATAATAATTCATGAAATGTCTGGGAGTGTGGTAAAGCTGCTGGGGTATGACGTTGATATATGTTGGAAGTAGAGTTGACTTGTTGTCCAAAACTATATGGATGCAAAATGACATGGTCTTCACACAGTGTAAAGCCAAAACAGTGTAAAACTCGGGAAAAGACATTGACAAGTCAGCTAAGCACCCACCTCCCCACAGCCTTCCAATGTTATGCCAGCTGTAAATGCATTGAATGCTTCTGAACATCACCCTCATTCGGAAACTGTCAAAATAAAAAACACAATTTAAAATAAGTCATTAAAATCAGACACTTGGACATTTTTGAACTTTTAAAAACAAAATCAACATTTAAGAGAAATGTTACTGATATAATATTTACCCTTGCCTTTGGTTCCTAACCTGAGCAGTCAATGTGTAGAATTGTAGCTGACTCTTGGACTATTGCTGGAATCTGTGAGGTTCTGTATGGAAGTGAAGGCATTTTCAAGCATGTACATTGATAATGTGATTTATGAAGAAGATAATACATGAGTCACATGCTCATGACTGTTGCATCTCTAAATCCCATTCTCCGACTATTAGCTTGCTTTCCTGGTCCATTAAAGTCATTTTCAAAACAGGTAAACTTAGAAATGGACAGAGCAAAATGAGGAATGCTGATTGGAAATATCTACTACAATCTGGTCATTACAGACATTGTGGCACATATTGGGATGATAACCATACATGATGTGTTAAACTGAGAAACAAATAATTGTGTGATGACAAAGTCTGGGATTGACATAGAAGGAAAGAAAGACTGAAAAAGGAGGTTTTGCAATCCTTGGATAGTATTGAGTAGAAAAGAGTATACATTTTAAGTTTAGCCATAACCTCCTGGTCCTTTGAGCAAAGTCAATTGGATATTTGAGAGAGGGAGAAGAGCTATGATGATACAAGTTGCTGGTTGGAGAGTTATCGGACTGTATCTTCATGTGCAATTTTAGTAACGTTTCAGAACAGTAGCGATTAGTGAGATATAATAGTAAGATTAATTGAGAACTTAGCAGTTTGAAGTTTGATCTGTATTTTATGAGGAGTTACCATGAGGGATTACGTGAAGAACCCGTTCAGCACGCATGCGCGGCATACTTCAAAGCAGCGGTGTGGAATCACAGATAGACACAGTTATTGAAGTAAACATAGTAAAGACAAGTAGACATCAGTTTATCAGACCCATATTATTGAGGGTGGGAGCGGAGGGCACGTAATCCCTCATCGTAACTCCTCATAAAATACAGATCAAACTTTAAACTGGTAAATTCTCGTTTAATCTTACTATTTTACTTTGGAGTCACGTGAGTAATTCCGTGAAGACTTCAAAGCTCTGTGATTTCAAACCGTGTAACAGGTATTATTTCACACACTGCCGAAGTCCTTGAGGGAGGAAGTGTGTTATCGTAATCAACCAATGACTCTGTTTGTAGAAAAACACAATGGTATTTTTTTACAATAACAATAAAGAAATTAAATTGCTCCCCTGGGCTTAAATTAAATATTTGCAGTCTGTAAAATCTTTTCTGCAAATAAAACAGGTTTTGCAATGGTTTGGCTCATCACCCGACCATAAGGTTTTTGATGACTGACCCACGAGGCTTTTCATCTCCCTCGAATATTTTGGTTGTGTCTATGTAGGATAGTAGGTGGGTCATGGCACATAACCGTGGTTCTGGCAGGTAAGCCCGGAATTCCACGACTGGATTAGGTGTTCCTGGTCTGCTCTGTTTGATCAGTCTCTGGATAACGACAGAGATCTGGTCTGGAGCTGTGAGCATGCTGTCCAGTCGCAATAGGTGTAGTGACTGGACCCTCTGTGCAGATACAAGTGCCATCAACATGAGTGTTTTTGAGCATAGATTGTTCCAGGTTGAGGGATCTGGCTGGTGGCCATCCCCTGAGGTATGTCAGGACCACACTGACATCCCATGTATGGGTGTACCTTGGTCTAGGGGTTAGAGTTGTAAATACCCTTCATTAGTTTGACCACCAGCGGTTGCGACCCCATGGCCTGTTGTCCTGGAGCTGGTTTTAAACAGACAGGCAGGGCACTTCTAGCTGTGTTGATGGCTCTGTAGCTGAGTCCTTCATCGTGGTGAAGGTTCGCCAGGAATTCCAGTACGTTGGTAACTGTAGCGGTTGAGTAGGTGGTCCCTGTATCCAAGCAGTACTTCTCCCATTTTTTGATACTGGACAAGTGCTGTTTTTTAGTGGATGTTCGGAGGGATGCTGACATGGTGTCGACGGTTTGTTATGATAATCCCAGTCCCAGAAGTGGTTTGTGCGGAATCTGCAACCCAGGAGTTTGATTTTTTTCATGGCACGGGTGGCTTGCGCCCGACACTGGGTGTTAATAACTGGGTCACTGGGGAATACCATCGGAGCTTCAACAACCATGTCATGTAGTATTGGGAACCATGGCTGTGTAGGCCAGTTGGGTACTATCAAAATACCTGAAGCAGTCCATTTGTATTGTGCATAGTCCCCAACTGATGAGGCAGAAGGGAGGAAATGCATAGAAGAAGAATTTTCCCAATCCAGCGTAAACGCATCTACCGCTGCTGCCTCAGGGTCTGGTTCCCAAGCGACATACATAGGTACCTGGTGATTTAGCCTTGATGCAAATAAATCGATATCTGGCATGCCATATTGCTTGATAACTTTTGTGATTTTTTTTTTTTTTTTTTTTTTTTTGGGGTTCAGCCATTGCCCCTGTTCTTGACCAGCCCAGTCTTGGTCACCAAAGCTATCCTCTGGAAAGGAGGAAGCAATGGACAGTGCACAAGGCACTGTGGAGGGAGTGCCTGACCTCCCTCTGCGAGAGCGCCCCTCCTGGGGTGCACCTCGCTGGAGCTCCTGCTACAAGAGCCGCTCCATGCGACTCAGGCGGCTGTCTCTCCCCCGCCTGGGTGGAGAGACGTCCCCGTCCGACAAGTCGGAGCCACCGGCTGGACGCCTCTTCCTTGGCTTGTACATCCCGCCCGCTGCTCAGGCGCTAGCGGGGCTGGGCTCGGACGCGGTGTCGGGGTAGCGGACCGCCCGGTAAGCGGTCCTACCGCCTTGTTGCTGCCCCCGCCAGATGGAACGCTCCTCCGTGGAGTCGAGCGGGGGCAGGTCTGTTCAGGCGGCTGTCTTTCCCCCCGGGCGGGTGGTAAGACGTCCCGTCCGACAAGTCGGAGCCACCGGCCAGACGCCTCCGTGGCGTTACTTCCAGCCCGCTGCTCAGGCGCTAGTGGGGCTCGGCTCGGCACGGTGTCGGGATAGCGGAGCGCCGGGTAAGCGGTCCTACCACCTTGATGCCCCCCTCCCCCCAGATGGAACGCTCCTCCGTGGAGTTGAGCGGGGGGACAGGTTTGTTCTAGAGCCTTCTCTGCCGGAAAGCAGAAGGCTCCCTGTGAAAGAAACCCCCGACCTCAGCTTACTTGACGGTCCGTTCTTTCACCTCCGTAGCGGGAGCGCCTGACTCCCGCTGTGCCGCTGTTGCTCTGCTGAACGTAAATGCCGCGCATGCGTGCTGAGCGGGTTCTTCACGGAATCACTCGCGTGACTCCGAAGTAAAATCAGTTTTAAGATGGACTGTAGGCATTATGATCAGTTGAGACCAATTGATAGATGCGGATATATAACAGGAACTTCTCAAATCAAAGTTCTTGACCTGTATTTGTAAACTGAAGTCAATGGGCATCGATTGGCTAACACCCCAATAGAGCTAGGAAAAGGATTGTAGTGGGTTGGATGTCACTCTACTTGAATCTTTGATTGCAAAGTTCTTGCTTTGTATGTTATCAGACCTCATTGGATAGGGGGTTTGGTGACGCACAAAATATTTTTGCCAGAATATAGATTAGAACATTGAGAATTTGGAAAATAAATTGGCAGGAGATGCAGCAATGGGCTGGGAAAGCAGCTCAGGGAATAGTAGAGATCAAGAGGGAGAAGGGTCTTGACCCAAAACGTCACCCATTCCATCTCTCCAGAGATGCTGCCTGTCCTGCTGAGTTGCTCCAGCATCTTGTGTCTACCTTCCATCCAGAGGGAGAGCCATGTTATAAGCTCCACCCTCAGTAGAACTTTACATATGACTATCAGTCCATAATTAATTTAAGTTGATTTAGAGAATTTATTGAATATCAACATGGTGTGATTAACATTCTCTTTCTTGTTTTGCAGTTTTAATTAGTTATACTCATGCCAAAACCGATTCTCCACGAAGTCCTTTTTCAATTGTGACGGCACTTGTTGATGAGATAGGTACATTTATATTTACATTCTTCTCAAGTATGAACGTTGTCCAAAGTTATCTGTGATATCCAAGAATCCATTCCTCTTTCTCTACAATATGTACAGTGCATGGCATTCAATTTTAACGGAAATATTCTTAATATTGCAAAATAATATGTGAAAATAGTATGTGCGGTGCTGGCTCGTAGGGCTGAATGGCCTACACCTGCACCTATTGTCTATTGTCTATAAAATGAATGGTTGTGCTGTTACAGCACCTTGCTGTGTTATTTTACAGGTTTTGCAAGGGTTTGACAGAGTAGCATGCATGTACATTGGAACATATTTGATTATATACTTTAAAAGACGTGTAGCTAGCTAGTGGTGAGTAATATTGAGAGTTGAAATACATTCCAGATGGAAGAAAATGAAAAGGCCAAGATCTAACTGCAGACATACCTTGGGAGTCTTGAGTTTACCTGATTTCTTTATACAATTTTTCTTGCATCACATTTGGGTAATCTGAAATCTGAGCATTCAGAGGAAACATTTCAGTGGTTGTTGTCACAAAGGAAAATGGTCATGGTGGTCATTCATCCTAGTCACGGGAAGATTCTGCAGGATCCTAGAGCCAGACTTTTTGCCAGCAAGGTGGAGTGGGATAAAACACTCCCCACTTGCCTGAATAAATTGTGCCATCACTCAAACAAAAAGCTTGATTGGTCCCAATCTCACTACTCTAAATGTTAACTTCATCCACCATCCAAAACCCATAGCTGCAGTGTAACTATCTGCAAACCTATCTAGGTTACATAGAAACATAGAAACATATAAATTAGGTGCAGGAGTAGGCCATTCGGCCCTTCGAGCCTGCACCGCCATTCAATATGATCATGGCTGATCATCCAACTCCGTATCCTGTACCTGCCTTCTCTCCATACTCCCTGATCCCCTTAGCCACGAGGGCCACATCTAACTCCCTCTTAAATATAGCCAATGAACTGGCCTCGACTACCCTCTGTGGCAGAGAGTTCCAGAGATTCACCACTCTGTGTGAAAAAAGTTCTTCTCATCTCGGTTTTAAAGGATTTCCCCCTTATCCTTAAGCTGTGACCCCTTGTCCTGGACTTCCCTAACATCGGGAACAATCTTCCTGCATCTAGCCTGTCCAACCCCTTAAGAATTTTGTAAGTTTCTATAAGATCCCCTCTCAATCTCCTAAATTCTAGAGAGTATAAACCAAGTCTATCCAGTCTTTCTTCATAAGACAGTCCTGACATCCCAGGAATCAGTCTGGTGAACCGTCTCTGCACTGCCTCTATGGCAATAATGTCCTTCCTCAGATTTGGTGACCAAAACTGTACGCAATACTCCAGGTGTGGTCTCACCAAGACCCTGTACAACTGCAGTAGAACCTCCCTGCTCCTATACTCAAATCCTTTTGCAATGAAAGCAATTACTCCAACAACACCTCAAATTCTTGACCTTCTTTAAAGGGCAAGGGGACAGATTTCCCCACCAGGTCACACATCATCCTAACTAGGAAATATATTGCTGCTCCTTCATGGTTGCTGCATGTGAATCCTGAAATTCCCATATGCAACAATACTGTTAAAGGAGCTTTACTGGAAAGGTCGAAGCAGGTCAAGAAAATGGCTAAACTACTAATTTACAAGGGCAATTAGGGTTGCACAATGTTCTGATAAGCTCCACTCGAGTTCTGCCAGCATCATCAAGGATCCACACCATCCTGGCCACTCACTCATCTCCCCGCTGTCCTTTTCTCCAGATACGCCGCCTGGCCTGCTGAGTTACTCCAGCATTTTGTGTCTTCTTCTGAGAGTAGATTTTCAGTAATTACAAATGCATGTTTAACATATGAAATAAACTTCAGTGTTATTCAAAGAAGTGCACAATCTGACACTGTATTCAGTCTTGCCATTTGCTCATAATTCCCATCAAGGTCTGTAAGAAATGAATGGCTTAAATGTTAAGGTACTGAACTACATTGCAAAAATTAACAGTCGTCAAATGGAAGGTTCAGTGACTGTTGTCAAAGATCTTCTGTAGTCTTGTAAAAATATATTTTCTCTCTCCAGATCTGGTTCAAAATGTTATCTTGCCGGATTGTGACTTGAAATTCAGTGGTCATGTCACCTGGGTGGGAAGAAGTTCCATGGAAGTCCAGATGCACATATTGCAGGTTAGATCACTGTTTGGGTGTGGGTCAAGAAGTTTTCCATCCTTAGTTGGAAAAGAAAATGTTGAGTTAATTTATATTTAATAATTGGATGTAACATGAAAAATTGCTTTCTTCTTCTTCAGCCCTTTGCTCCTCAAGGGAGCATGGGCCATTGACAAATGTCCTCCACCTCACTCGGTTGTTGGCAGTTCTTTCTAGATCTCCCCAGTTGAGCCCACTCTCAGACATGTCTGTCTGGACACTTCTCCAGCTGTTCCTGGGGCAACCTCTTTTCCTTTTTCCTTGGGGGTTCCAATTCGGGGCTTTCGGGTGATGTTTGGTCATTCTTATTGGTTCATTGGTAATGAATGGTATTGTGTTATTTTGGTTTTAATTTGAATTTCCAACTATGAAAATAACTACCAATAATAGTTGAGGTAACATTCCCTGCATTAAAAATATTTTCAAAGAAGGATTGGGATTTTAACAATCTTGAAGTTAGACAACACCACCTCAACTGAGTTCTAGGCCTGAATTCATGAAAGGTAAATTGACCAAATATCAGGAAAATGTTATTCCTTTAATACTTGGGTATAAACCTTTCCATGAATGGATCACACTGTGGAACTTCTGGTTTGAAATAAAAGGCATGTCGAATGTGGCCTGGTCAATATCTTGTCCATTTTAAGTTGTACTATGTTCTGATTTATTTTCCTTTGTGCTCACCCATATAATATTTCACCTCACGGCCCTAAAGAGGACATATTATTTTCAAACATTGTATCAACTGATAAGTGATGAGGGGTTTCAACAAAATTGGAATATCACACTGCAATCAAAAGGTTCTTATTCTTTGGCATACTTGAGGGAGTGGTGGAGGCAGGTATTCTCACATTTCATTGCTTCTGGATAAACACTTGATTCACACAGAAATTAAGACTAAGGACCAGGTGCTGGTAAATGGCATCGTATGGATGGTTGGTTTGATGGGCCAAAGGGCCTGTTTCTAAGGGCTGTAGGAGCTGATGACCAGTTCCAATGTATTAGTAAGGATATTTATCTGTGTGTTAGAAAAGACGAGAAATATTGGTATGATTTTAAATTTGTTCATTTGAAATTGTACATGATTTAATTTGATTTTTTTTACTTTCAAGTATCAAAATGGCACCTTCCTTCCTGTAATTGATGCTACTTTTGTAATGGTGGCACGTGATACTTCAAATAAAAGGTAAACAATGGATGTACATTTGCATCAAGTTTATTTAATTTGATAAGTGGAAATGATTTAGTGCCATTATGTGCAGGAACAATTCATATCCATTATACCTTGAATTCTGAATCATTGTGGATTTTGATATATTGAGAATGTTTACACATAAATATGATTAATAGTTGATTGCTTTTCCAAGGAGTACTTCAGCAAAAACGGGGGGAAACTTGTGAATTATGAGGAAAAGGAAAATAGGCACATTTACGAGAGGTACCTCGGGCTGCCAGTATTTCAATATTTTTATTTCCTAATATTTGAGAGAAAGTGGAAATTGCATAATGGTTTATTAAAGAGTATGCCAAGAAAAGTAATTCTAGACTTTTAACTTTAAATGACTTGGAAATTATTACTTTTAAAAAGCCTTTATCTGCCTCATGGAAAATTCGCTTGCGTGCCCTTTGAGCAATATTCATAGTCCACGAGTTACAAGCAAGTTTCAGGCAATCGAAATAAGTTTTATGACTACCCCAATATTGCAGCCTAATAAGTGCCTTTTAACTTTTTTTCCCTTGATTATAGTTTCTAAAACCTTTACCAGTGCTGGATTGGGTGAAATGAGTGTGTGGCCAGGATGGTGTGGGTCTCTGATGATGCAGGCTGCCTTTTTGAGCCAGCGACTCCGATAAATCCCATCGATGATGGGGTGGTCAGGGCCGGTGATAAATTGGACATTGTTCACAATTTAAGTGTTCACTGATTAACCAATAATAACCACAGTTATTTTCTTACGTGAGGTATGACTCTTGCTGGTGAATAGTTTTCCTCTTGAGTCCTACTGACTCCTGGATGCTGCACTCAGTAAACGTGATGTCCTGATCCCATGGGTTTTTGCTGTTTCCCGAGGTCCCAGAGGAATAGTGCCTTTCCTGTAGGCTGTAGGTGGCTACAAAGACCCCAGCCATGTCTTCGAAAAGGCAGGGGAAGTTTACAGGGACTAAATGACATCTTGAATCACTGTGGATCTGCCCAGCTTTTCATGAGTGGGATCTATCAATTTTTTCCTATAATTAGATGCCAGTACTGTAACTGCTTTGGAAAAGACAGATCTAATTCTGGAGCTCATCATGTCATTCAGTGACTGTTGGTGTTTGCTAAGACACCTGGAATGTTTTGGTACATTGACAGATTATGTCAGGAGGCAGGCAGCAGGATGAGTGGTCCATAAATGCCAGCATAGACAAGTTGGACCAATTACCCATATCTGGGATATGTACTTACGAATAATTATGGGCATTAAAAACAGTAACTGCAAGGAATAATTGTTTATAATTTTTTTTTTTTTTTTACTCCTCGTACAGTCCCGCTTTTATTAATCCATTGAAGACCGAGAGTCCAGAGGAAGAGATTCTCTTTCGACAAGGAGACTGTAAGTTGTGATAAACCTCACTCCCTATCGCAGTCAAAAAGCCAGCCTGCGCTTATTTTATGTGGCATCTTTCAACTCTCTGGATGTTCTGAAATATTTGATGTTCTTTGACAAACACCTTAGTGGTTTTATATTTAATAAGGTTGACCTGCAGCAATGTGCGAAGGATAGCACTGATAGAAATGACAATTTTTTTTGTTTGTTGAAGGTTAAGTACTAGACCCTGACAAACATCCTTTTATTTGACGCGACATGACAAGCTGAAATAAGAGTACTTTATGCTTATTTCAACATAAATTACATAAATTTTGATGCTTCTGGCTATACTAATATTTATTGTTAATTTCGTATTACCGATGTACTGAGGTGGCAGCTATGAGTTGACCATATTGGTGGCTGTGAAGTACGGATAGCAATTTCCTTCCCTGAAGAGTTTTAATGAACCAGTTGAGCTTTTAGAATAATCCTTTAGCTGCATGGTAATTGTCACTGAGACTAACTTTTTAATTGCAAATTATTTTTTGAGAAATTGGTGGAATTTCTAACTGCCAAGGTGAAGTACAAATCTCTGGATAGATGGCGCAGAATTACAGCTGCTTATCTCGCAATGTTACTACGGCACTGTACCATCTGAGGCAAATTAAGTAGTCCATGCATGATTGCTACAAAACTAGACAGCATTCTAGCATGGACTGATAACTAGCAAGTAGCATATCCACCACCAAACTGCTAGACAAGAAATGACAGAACAGTTAAACGAGTACTTTGTTTGTGTCTTCCTTGGTGAAGACAGAACTAATCTCCCAGAAATACTAGGGGACTGAGGATCTAGTAGGAGGGAGGAACTGAAGAGAATCCAGATTAGTCAAGAAATGGTGTTATATAAACTGTTGGGACTGAAGGCAGATAAATCCTCAGGGCCTGATGGTCTGCATCTCGGAGTACTCAAGGAGGTGGCCCTAGAAATCGCAGATGCATTGGTGAAAAATGTCCAATGTTCTTCCGACACTGGATAAGTTCCTGTGGGCTGGAGGGTACCCAATGTAACCCCAGTTTTTAAGTAAGGAGGAAGAGGGAAAACGGGGAATTATAGTCCAGTTAGCCATACATCGGTGGTGGGGAAGATGCTCGAGTCGATGGTTATAGAGGCGCATTTGGAAAGCAGTGACAGAATCGGTCAAAGTCAGTTTGGATTTATGAAGGGGAAATCATGCTTGACTAATCTTCTGGACTTTTTGAGGGTATAATAAGTAGAATGGAGGAGGGAGAGCCAGTGGATGTGGTGTATCTGGACTTTCAAAAAGCCTTTGACAAGGTCCACACAAGAGATAAGTGTGCAAAATTAGAGTACATGGTATTGGGGGTAGGGTAATGACATGGATAGAGAACTGGTTGGCAGACAGGAAGCAAAGAGTAGGAGTTAACGGGTCCTTTTCAGAATGGCAGGCAGTGACTAATGGGGTGCCACAAGGCTCGGTGCTGGGACCCCAGTTGTTTACAATATATATTAACAATTTAGACAAGAGAATTAAATGTAACATCTCCAAGTTTGCGGATGACACAAAGCTGAGTGGCAATGTGAGCTGCAGTGTAATGTGGATAAATGTGAGGTTATCCAATTTGGTGGCAAGAACAGGAAGGCTGATTATGATCTGAATGGCGTCTGATTAGGAAAGGGGAAGTGCACCGAGACCTAGGTGTGCTTGTACATCAGTCACTGATAGTAAGCGTGCAGGTACAGCAGGCAGTGACGAAAGCTAATGGCATGTTGGCCTTCATTGCGAGAGGATTTGATTTTGGGAGCAAGAATGTCCTACTGCAGTTGTACAAGGCCCTGGTGAGATCGCACCTGGAATATTGTGTGCAATTTTGGTCGCTTAATTTGAGGAAGGACATTATGCTATTGAGGGAGTGCAGCGTCGATTTCCCAGGTTAATTCCTGGGATGGTAGGACTGACGTATGATGAAAGAATGGGTCGAATGGGCTTGTATTCACTGGAACTTAGAAGGATGAGAGGGTATCTTGTAGAAATATAAAATTCTTAAGGGATTGGACAGGCTAGATGCAGGAAAAATGTTCCCGATATTGGGAGCCCAGAACCAGCGGTCACAGTTTAAGAATAAGGGGTAGGCCATTTAGGACTGAAATGAGGAAAAACGTCTTCGCCCAGAGAGTTGTTAATCCGTGGAATTCTCTGCCACAGAAGGCAGTGGAGGCCAATTCACTGGTTGTTTTCAAGAGAGAGTTAGATTTAGCTCTTAGGGCTAAAGGAATCGAGGTATATGTGGAAAATGCAGGAACGGGTTACTGATTTTGGATGATCAGCCATGATCATATTGAATGGCTGTGTTGGCTCGAAGGGCTGAATGGCTTCTCCTGTATCTATTTTTCAATGTTTCTATGACAATCTGCTGCAGTGTGAGAGTCTAAACACCTATACTTGCCATTCACTCATATTACCACTGCAGAGTCTGATCACTAACACGAGGGGTATAGATAGGGTAGTCAGTCGAGAGTCTTTTCCCAGGGTAGGGACAGCCAAAATGAAAAGGAACAGGTTCCGGGGGACGGATTTAATGGGGATCTGAGTGACAGGTTGTTCACACAATGCATGCGTAGGAAAGTACTGCAGATGCTGGTTTAAACCAAAGATAGGCACAAAATGTCAGAGTAACTCGACAGGTCAGACAGCATCCCTGGAGAAAAAGAACTGATATTCTAATCTGTTTAATATCCCCCAATCCTGTCAACCTTTGTTCTCATCATTTAGAAACTTTCTCCCACTATCGTTGAAGACAATTACTTTGCTTGTTTAAGGGAAAAACTAGTTTTGATGATCAAGCCTTTTGAAATTGGCAGTACATTTATGAAACAGGATCTTATTAAAAATCCTAGTAAACAAAGCAACGAGAACCGCGATGAAGCGGACTTCATTACTGAAAACAGCACCAAATGAAGATGAGCGGAAAATTATACATGAGATGTTCCTGGAAACTCTTGATGACAAGTGAGTGAATCTAAATGTCAAGTATATCATAATGTTCCCCAAATACTCTACATCCTCCTCTCGTCCTTTTTACAGCTTCAAAAGCCTTGTATTCTCTTCCATGTCATTGGAATTCCAATTTAAATCATGACATTTTCCTCACTTGAATCTGAATCTGACTTTATCACTTGAAGACTGGAACCAAAACCTCCAGCTGCCTTCTTGGAGCTTCCTGTAAATCTGTTTGGTGTTTCATCTCTCAGTGCCTTATTAGAATTTGATTTTGTGTGTGAAAGATTTGAGATTCATTAACAATTCTTCGGGTGGCTTGGCATCAATCTTCCATGTATTTTGCTTTCTTGTCTGTAAAATGTTGTTGTTATAATAATGGCCGAGATGAAAGGTCTCAAAATGAAATGTTGATTGTCCCATCTCCTTCCACAGATGCTGTCTGCCTACTGAGTTCCTTTAGAGCTCTCCACTTGTGTTATGTATTAGGCTTGGTCTGCTGTTTGGGCAGGCTTTGAATTTAGGAGTGCTATAGACTTAAGTAATTGATAGAAAAGATACCCAGGATGTTATTTAGTTGATTGTCTTCATAAAACTTCTTTGTTTTAGGACTATAAGCTTCCACAGTCGGATTTTACCAAGTAATTCAGTGTGGATGGAGGATACAAAACTCAAGAGTCTGGAGATCTGCCACCCACAGGTATGTGATACAAGGCATGGTGCATTCTTTATAGAACATTGAAACACCTTTCATGGTACAATCTGTTACATTGTGCTGAAATGGTCATGGCAGAGGAATAAATATTCTTTCACAATTGAAGTATCATTGTTCTTGCATATCTTTTGTATTGGCATCAAAAGGATCATTACTACATTTAAGCTTAGTGGGTGGTAGAAACCTCCAATGTTACACCCAGATAACCATTGTACGTTGCGTATGTAGGCAGTGAGCAAGAGGGCATTATCATTAAACTTTCAGGCATCGGGAAACGTACACCACCCAAAGGATTCTCTGATAAGCATCATGAAGCAAAGCCAATTTTCCTTATTGTCAGGCCGTTTTCTACTGATTTTTAGGTCCAATTAATCTCTCGATTGAACCTTTCTTACATACAGCTCAAGAATAGGCTCTTTGGCCCATAATGTCTATGCTGAGCATGATGCCATCTCTTACCTACCTGCACATAATCCGTATCCCTGCATTTGCATGTGCCTATCCAAAAGTCTCTTATAAGCCACTATCATCTCTGTGTCAACTGCCAGCTGTTCCAGGCATTCACCAACCACTGTGTGTTAAAAAGAATTACCCCACACATCTCCTTTAAACTTTGCCCTTATCACCTATAAGCTATGCCCTCTAGTATTTGATTTTTTCCATCCTGGAAAAATTGTTCTGACTATCTCCTTTTCTATGTCTCGTATGTTTTTATATACTTCCATCAAGTGTACCCGCAACCTTCGGCAATCTAGAAAGCATAATTCATGTCTGTCCAACCTCTCCCTGTCGTTAATAGCCCCTAATCCAGGCATAGTTCTGATAAATTTCCATTACACTCTTTCCAAAGCTACAACATCTTTCCTGTAATGGGGCACCATGTTTGGCACAAAGGGTCCTTCTCTGTTCTGTACTTTTCTATATTAAATAAAGGAACTAGATTAGCTGCTTTCATGGCCCATTTGGACCCTTCTAATTGCCCGCTTGAGTTCTTGCCTCCTTTATATTCCACTGGCCCTGGCTGATTCCACCCTTTTCAACTTTGCCGAACTTTGCCAATCTCCTTCACTTTCCACTCACTGATATCCAGCTATCGCAGCCTCTCTGCTATCAGGAAAGTGGTTCAGTAGAGGCACAAGAGACTACAGATGCTGGAATCTTACTGTATCGGGTAGTGCAAAAAAAAAGAAAATAAATAGTGCTGAATATTGTATTACATTTACAGAGAAAGTGCCAATAAAAACGTGCAAAGGCCTCAAAGATGATGTAGAATGGAAAATTGGGAATCTGGAACTTATTATTTAGAATAAGTTAGTTCTGATTCTACTATTGATGTTCCTGTTCCTATGCCGTCTTAGTTAAGAAGCACTACTTTGTCTTATTGTTTAACTGAATAAAATTTATTTAGTGACTTAATTAATAGAAATTCTTGATATTCTCTTATAAGTTGATGTGTTCTCATTTCTATTGAAGTATTATTGAATAGGTTACACCTTGTGGGTAAAGAGGTTTTTATTTTTTAAAACAGGAGCGTAACATTTTCAACAAAATCTTTGGCGGATTTCTGATGAGGAAAGCTTTTGAATTAGCATGGGCAACTGCTTGTGTCTATGGGTAAGAACCGTATTTCCCTTATATATTAAATGCAAACAAAAGTACTAAAGTTTTCTGCAGCTGGACTTCATGCTTACTTTTCCCTATCCCAGTGTATTACTAACGCTGCTGCTTATTTATATTTGTTTTTATTTGACTGATTTTATCTTATTTCCCCAGATGATTAAATGGACAATTGTAATGCATCACAGATTTGCGCACTTTGACATATGTATGGAGGCTAAATCATTGGAAGTATTTCAATGAAAGTAGATACATTTTTTAAAGGTGGGGGAATTGAGAGCTTTGGGGAAGTGGCACAGAAGGGATGAAGCTTAAAGCAGATCATCCATGATCGTAATGAATGATGGGGCATCTTGAGGGCCTGAGTAGCAGCCTCCTGCTTTCTTGTGAAGCAGTAAATGGTGGGAGTGTGAGGCTGTGAGGATAACCTCTTGGTGTGCAATGCTGCAGGTATTTTGGCTCTGCTTAAGTGCTTCTCTCAACAGCTTATTCAGAGAAGCTTTGGGGAGACAAGTGTTTCCTCTTGCACATTCTGTATAGCATTGAAGAAAACAAGTCAAGAAAAAGGGAGAATTTACCTTGTGTGACTTAAGACATTTTGTATATCCTTGGTGATGTATTTGGTTTTACATTTTTACTTCTCAAATTCTTAATTTCAGGGGTTCAAGGCCTTCTGCAGCTGCTGTAGATGATATTCTTTTTCAAAGGCCAGTTGAGATTGGTGCCCTGCTGTACCTTTCAGCACAGGTAATGTATGCACTTACAGCTTGAAATGCTCTTTTTGATTTGTCATGCTTTGCTGACTTCAAGGTAGTTTAGTACTGAACTCTATGATATCTCACTAAATGCCCTCTCCCTCCCGATCTGATCCTTATCTATCTGTTCTACACCCCAAAAACCTTAATTGGACAAGTCCACTAAACATTTAGTATAATAACTATGTGATACTCATTTTTAGTAAAGCAGTACTTCATCTTGAGGAACTGCAGGTGCTGGTTTTCAAAAAAAAAAGTGCTGGACTGACTCAGAGGGTCAGGTAGGATCTCTGGAGAATATGGATAAGTTACATTTCAAGTCTATCTCAAGATAATCAAAATCATTATTTTTTTGCATAATACATCTGACTAAAACTGTACTGTGGATATTTAGTATGAAAATGTTGACCATGGATAGACAATAACTCAAAATATAGATGATTTAGATGTTCTTATGACATGATTGTGCAAACAAAATAATGAATGTGATTATTTTAAAAGGGTATGTTTCTGGAATGTGATTGATTGGAATGTTGCTGCTGCCATGATTTAATCCACATCAGCAGGCAAGACACGGGCGATTTGTATCGTGGCCTAAATAATATTTTTCACATCAGCACATTACAATGAAGCCAAAAAGCAAGATAATATGTTTAAACTAGACCAACTGCAGACCTGTTGGGTCTGTTCCCCCAACGTGCAGTTGTGGGGGGGGGGGAGGCGGCATGCAGCGTCACACAAACTAACTATCCCCCCCTCGCACTCACGCTAATTACCCCCCTTGATATTATATTAATTTGCTCCTTTTACCCCATAACCACCCTATCTACTGACGCATAACCCCCAACTTGCATTCACATCTAGAGAGGGGGGAGGGGGGGTAGAGAGTGAGGGCAGAGAAAGAAGGGGCAGAGACAGAGGGAGAGGGGTTGGCGAGGAGGAGAAGAGGGAGGGTGGGTGAGAGGGGAAAGGGGGGGGGAGGGGGAGAGGTGGGGAGCAGGGAGGGTGGAGGGAAGTGGGTAGGGGTGTGTTTAGGGGAGGGATGGTGGGGTAGGGGATGGAGGGGAGAGTGGGAGAAAAAGAGGGGAGAAAGACAGGGGGGGGGAGGAGGGGGGGGAGAGGGGGGGGCTGAGAGGGGAGGGGGAGAAGTGGGGAGCAGGGAGGGGTTGTGGAGGGGGGTTTAGGGGAGGGACGGTGGGGGAGGGGATGGAGGGGGAAAAAAGAGGGGGGGGGGAGTGAGAGAGAGGGGGGGGGTGGAGAGGAGAGAGGGGGGAGAGAGGAGGGGGGGTGGGAGGGGGAGAGAGTGCCTTTTTATTTCAATCCAAACCTCCCAAAACTGGTCAAGAACAGACTTTTAGTAATATAGATAAACAACATACCTTTTGGTTTGTACTGCACTTGATATTGTGATGTTGAAGGCATGTTTAGTCGCGTTTAAGTTCAATCCAGTGACGCAATCGACCAGCAACTTTTTTTTTAAACGGGGGCGGGTTCGCAGAATGGATTATATTTATCAGCTAGCAGTCTGTGCAAATTCCCCTCCGACAACCAGTACAAACCTGCATTTTAATCATCACCCCACCCCCCCCCCCCCCCCCCACCCTCCAAAGCCTCCGGAATCCTGCCTCTTGTAAATACACCATCCCCAATTCTCAATGTTCATTTCCGCCACATCTGCACCCAAGATGAGGCATTCCATTCAAGGAGATCCAAGATGACCTCTTTCTTTAGTAAACATGGTATCCCCTCTTCTGTCATAGATGGATCCTTCACCTACGTCTCCTGTGTCCCGTAGTTCTGGTTTTGTTGTTCCTCCTCCCTTCAGATGGAGCAAGAATAGAGTTCCCCTGGTTCTCGCCTTTCATTCTAGCAGCCTTCGTATCCAACATATCATCCTCCACATTACCGGCAACTCCAACATGATCCCACCACCCATTACATCTCCCCATCTCCGCTGCTGTCCAACGTCTGGTAAGACAGCTGTTCACGTGCACTTCCTCCAACCTCAATGGGGGCTCGTGTACATCGGTGAGACTAAGCATAGACTTGGTGGCCCCTTCGCTGAACATTTGCACTCAGAAACTCCCGATTGCTAACCATTTTAACTCCCCTTCCCATTCCCATACTGGCCTTTGTCCTGGACTTCTACATTGCTAGAGTAAAGCCACATGCAAACTAGGGAACAATGCCTTAAAAGGGTATTCCTCTTGGGTAGCTTATAACCCAATGGTATGAACATTGAATTCTCCAACTATAGGTAACCTCTTTTTCCACCCAACCACCATATCACCTGTCTCCCCTCCCTTCCCCTTCCATTCCTAAACTATTCAACTATTCACACCTTATTAATCCTTTAGCTTCACAATTCATAACTCTCTAAACCTTTTGTCTCACTCCTATGTACTCTGGCCTTTGTCTAACCGTCTGTCAAAACTCCTCCTTGCCTGTGTTCACCTATGACCTGCCATGTTTGTCCTGTCCCTCTACTCTTCTAGCTTTCTTCCCCAAGACCCTCCATCCCCCGCAATGTCTGAGAAAGGGTCCCATCCTGAAACACCACCTATACAGTTCTCCAGAGATGCTGCCTGACACACTGAGACTGAGTTACTCCAGCATTTTTGTGTCTGAACAGCACCTCAAATTCTGCTTTGTTAGGTTAGAACCCATAGGCATGAACATTGAATTCTCCAATTTTGGGACTTTAGGTACCTACAGAACCCCCTTCCCCAAACCTTTTTTCTCACCTCTCTTCCTTGTGCCCCACCTTCCCATGTGCATCTATTTCTCCCACCTATATTCCACCTTCTGGCTTCACATTGCATGATTTTTCTCTCCTTATTTCGCTACCTTTTATCATTTCATCTCTGGCATTTGTCCAACAATCTACAGCGAATTGTGGACGCAGCCCAGACCATCAAGCAAACCTTTAATTGACTCCATCTATACCTCGCGCTGCCATGGCAACGCCAGCAGCATAATTTAGGACGAGTCGCACCCTGGCTCCTCCCTCTTCTCCCCTCTCCCATCGGGCAAAAGTATCGAAGAGTGAAAACTCACACACCAGATTCAGGCAGTTTCTTCCCAGCTGTTATTAGGCAACTGAACCATCCCACCACAACTGGAGAGCAGCCCTGTGCACTGTATGTAAAATATTTATAAATGCAGTCATGAAACAACAGAGGTTAACAGGACACAAGAGCACCCATGAACAAGAGGTGTATGCTCTGTTTTCCTAAAGGGCCCAATGTTTGAAAACATTTAAAGAATGTAAGGCATGTGCACAATGTATCCTGTACCAAAATGTTCAATCTATTATATTTGCCTTCTCCAAATGTGCTGGCTTCAAATCTTTCTGATGACGGCAACACATTTCATTGTAGATATTTGGGAAAAGCCTAGAATAGAACACAAAGTGCTGAGGTAACTCAGCAGGTCAGGTAGCATCACAGGGTGACATGGGTAGGCGGCATTTTTGGGTTGGGACCTTTTTTCAGATTGGAGAAGGCACTCAATCCAAAATGTCACCTATCCATATTCTCCAGCGATGCTGCCTGATCCACTAAGTTACTCCAGCACTGAGTTCTACGCAAGATTTCAGCGTCTACCATTCCTTGTGTCTAATAGGGAAAGCCTTGTTTGATGATGCATCTTGTAGTTCCCTGCTAACTTGGCAAATAGTATTCCTGTTTGTATTACATCAAATAATCTTGCAAAAGGATTGTCATTTTAAAATCGTCAATCCTTTCAAAGGAAACCAGCAAGGTTTAACCATCTGTAGACTTATGAAATGAAATGAAATGAAATGAAAAAAATGAAATGATTCAATTTATTGTCATTGTCAGTGTACAGTACAGAGACAACGAAATGCATTTTTAGCATCTCCCTTGAAAGGGAGACACAGGGCGTCGCGGTGTGCCCGCGCCTGCCGCCGTATGCTGCTGCAAGTAAGGATTTCATTGTTCTGCTTTCAGTATGTTACAATTAAACTCTTTGACTAATCTTAGCAGCACTATTCTCTTCACTCTACAGGTTTGTTATACCAAAGGCGAGTACATTCAGGTCAGAGTCCACTGCACGGTTGTAGACCCAGTCACCAAAGAGCGCAATACCACCAATATCTTCCATTTCACCCTTGTCTCTGAGAAAAAAGTGATGCAAGTTTTCCCAAAGAGCTATGGAGGTAATTCATTTGTCAGGAGTGTTTCTAATTTCAGACATGTTTGGCCTTGAAGCAGTTCACATCTGTTCACAGTAGTTAAAATGCAATTACTTTAGTGACAAAATGATAACCATTACCAGAAGCTATTATTAAGATTTCCCAGTTACAGTATATTGGTTACATTTTTGTGTTTTCAAATCGCTGTCCAAATCAACAAAGATTGTTGATCAACAACATTAATCAACAACATTAAAAATTGTGAGATCGCCAGTGTAAATGAATAATATATGTGGCATGCATATCATTAGTGCTTTCCAGCAGAATATGTAATTTAAAAACTTATTTGCTAAAGTGCAGTAGGGCAACATAATTTATGCATATAGCTGCAGAATAGACGGTACAGTAAATCCTCATTCTAACGGTACATACAGGGGAGGGGGGGGGGGATGATGTCCGTGATTGCCGATTGTTTGTTATTACCGAGTAACGTATTATAGTATGTAGTTGAAACAGAACTGCAGATGATAATTAATACACAAAAGGACAGTTTTATAACCAAAATCCATTATAAAGGGGTTTGTTAAAACTCGGGTTTACTGTATTCTCAAGGACTGATCTTTAATGGCATTCTGTTGCTGTCGTTTTTTTGTTTTGATAATTTGCATTAAAAAAATGTATTGCTGGAGTTGAACATTTGTAATTATATACCATGGAATAAAGCTGTGGCTTTTCCTTACAGAATCTATGCTGTACTTGGATGGAAAACGACACTTTGAAGCACGATTCAACAAAGACCAGAATTGAATAATCCACCACCGTTCAGTTAGACAACTGAAAAGTCTTAAGAATAAGTGGTTTGTGCATTTGCTGATGAATATACTTTATACTTTTCTAAAATATTTATTCTTTGCAGTATCTGAATTGCTCGCTAGCTTTAACGTTTTTTTTTTTGCACAGATACGTGTATCTAATGGGTTGCGGCAAAACCTTCATTATAGCACTCTAAACTTCACGCCACGCATAACAACCTTGTATTAATATTCTTTCTCATGCAGACATCAACCTAGCAAGACGTATATGAATACTTTGGGTAATTACTCATTGTTCAGCAATAGAAATCTTCAGTCCGTTTGATTCTTGTCTGGATTAATAACGATTAAATTGCAGGAACCACTGTTCTTGCCACTAACGGCAACAAGGAGTTAATTATCCATTTTGAATTCTATATACTGAGAGATATAATTGGATTGATTAATTCAGCCTGACCAACCAAGTACTATTAAGATTACTCTGTTCTTATCTTAATCATTGTCCCTTGGTTGAGGCCCTTCTCGCTTAGCAGGGAAACCATTCAAATTAATGTGTAAAATGCAGTGGCACACTTAACTGATGCTTTGCATCAATTACTTGAGTATAGAAAATAAAAACATAGAAAATAGGTGCAGTAGGCCATTTAACCCTTCGAGCCAGCACCGCCTTCTAAAATCAGTACTGTTCTTGCTTTTTCCCCATATCCCTTAATTCCTTTAGCCCAAAGAGTTAAATCTAACTCTCTTGAAAACATACAGTGAATTGGCGTCCATTGCCTTCTGTGGCAGAGAATTCCACAGATCCCCAACTCTCTGGGTAAAAACATTTTCCCTCATCTCAGACCTAAATGGCCTACTCCTTATTCTTAAACTGTGACCCCTATTTCGGGACCATTTTTCCTGCATCTAGCCTGTCCAATCCTTTAAGAATGTTATGTTTCTATAAGATCCCATCTCACCCTTCCAAATTCCAGTGAGTACAAGCCCAATCGACACATTCTTTCATGTTAGTCCCATCATCCCAGGAATTAAGTTGGTGAACCTATGCTGCACTCCCTCAATAGCAATAATGTCCTTCCTCAAATTAGGAGACCAAAATTGCACAAAATATTCTGGGTGCAGTCTCACCTGGGCCCTGTACAACTGCAGTAGGACCTCCTTACTCCTAAACTTAAATCCTCTCGCAATGAAGGCCAACATGCTATTAGCTTTCATCACTGCCTGCTGTACCTGCCAGCTTACTTTCAGTGACTGATGTACAAACACACCCAGGACTCGTTGCACCTCCCCTTTTCCTAATCTGATACCATTCAGTTAATAATCTGCTTTCCTGTTGTTGCCACCAAAGTGGATAACCTCACATTTAACCACATTATATTGCATCTGACCACTTATCCAAGCTATCCAAGTCGCCCTGCAGCCCTATAGCGTCCTCCTCGCAGCACCCACTGCCACCCAGCTTTGTGTTATCCGCAAACTTGGAGATGTTACATTTAATTCCCTCGTCTAAACCATTAATATATATTGTAAATAACTGGGGTCCCAGCACTGAGCCTTGAGGAACCCCACTAGTCACTGCCTGCCTTTCTGAAAAAGACCCGTTAATTCCGACTCTTTGCTTCCTGTCTGCCAATACCATGTGCTCACATTTTGCACACTAATCTCTTATGTGGATCTAAACCAGAGAAGGGAGAATTATTTTTTCTACAGCAGGAAGGGCAAGGGTTCACTTGAATGTGAGATTAGACCTTTGTCTAAGCAACCACCCCTTCCTTAGAATCAATGATGGTAAGTCCTAAAGTGATTGTATCAGTATTTCTGGATATATCCAGTTATTCTGATGGGGAGAGACAAAGTGCTGGAGCAACTCAGTGGGTCAGCCAGCATCTCTTGAGAGAAGGAAAAGGTGATGCTTATCAGTACACTCTGCAATTTATATGTTTACTGAATCTTAATTATCTGCTACCATGCTTCCAAAGTTCAAATTTAGAACATTTATATTGGGAAAGTGTATCAATGTCATTAAATTGGGAAAATAAAGGTTTTTTATCACTTTTTCTGATTTAATCATCGTGAACAATTGCTAAATCCAAAGGAGGAGAAATTACATACTCCAATTGATCTTGATACTCAGTGATCTTTTTCTATTGGCACATGTTCCAGCACAGAAGGAAATGAGGAATATTATATTTTATAATTTCCTGGTTATTGTAAACCATAGTCATAACTCCAGAAAAACACATTACAAGTCAGTTTATTGTTTCAGTCAAGTTGATTAAAAACATAGTGATTTAAAGTTCTCTCTCAAAATACTTCAGTTTTCCAGCTGGATCTGGAATTATCTGAAAGAAAAGAGCATAATATTAGGTTAACCTTTTAAAGAGAATAATGCAGGGTTTCTACATGAAACATCAATAATCCTTTATCCCCACAGATGGTGCTTCATCTGTAACTGTTATTTTTGCTGAATACTATAATTGCCATAATAGTAACTTCAGGTTAGTTACGTGTGGCAAGGTAATTCGAAGCTATAACAGTATATTGATAAGGGCAGTGATCTTGATCAATTCCAGTAAGGCCTTTGACAAAGTCCTACATGGGAGACTGCTTCAAAAGGTTATAACCTCATGAGATTGAGGACAAACTAGAAAATTGGATTCCAACTTGCCTTGTGAATAAGAGGGATATTGGGGGGGGGGGGTAGTATGTGCCACCAGAATTGGTGTTGGGACCTTAGTATTTGTTATACAGACATCCTGTGCATTATAGCCATTTGGATTATGGCAATTTGGCATAATCTTGTAGAATTCACAAACTACCACAAAAATTGAGATATGAAATAAAATTTGCCTTGGAACGTGTGCAAAGTAAATAAACCAACAAAATAGATTTTTAATTTGTATTGACATATGCAGATGCCGCGGCACTATTACAAAAATCGTGATGCGGTCTGTTTTCTTGTCTATAATATGGAAATTGTCCGTATATATTAAATTTAATGTATGATTTCTGAGTTTACAGATACACAAACTGGCAGTGTTAATAGTTTAGAGAATATGCAAGAAAAAAGAAAGGTAGATGGAATTTAGTTCTAATATACAATACATTTTGGAAGGATTAATAGGAGTGGGACATACAGAATGAATGCCAGGGCATTGTGGAGTATTGAGGAGCTGGGGATGTGTAGAAATCTAAAGATCTAGTGACAGCATTCATGATATCTGTATTGTGCTCTGACTAACGAGGGCAAGTGAAGGGAGGCTATAATACAACTTTATAATACATAATTAGCCTACAGCTGGAGTACTTTGCTGTTCTGGTAATTCCATCGGAAGGATGTGACTACATGAGGATGCAAAGATTTTGTAGTAGAGTAGAGGGGTATGGAGAGAAGGCAGGTACAGGATACAGAGTTGGATGATCAGCCATGATCATATTGAATGGCGGTGCAGGCTCGGAGGGCCGAATGGCCTACTCCTGCACCTATTTTCTATGTTTAAACCCTCATTATAACAGATCACAGAGGGGGGAATAGTGTCTGCTATTGCCAATTGTCCGCTATAACCGAGTAAGGCTTTGTCCCCCACTGACATCAATACCCGGGCACCGGGTCAAAATTCCAAGAGCCCCGTCTGACTGCCCAGAGGGACCTCCATCATCACACGAATGTAGCGGCCTAAGAAGGCCGTCTGGCATCACACTGTCCAGCACAACTGGGGTACAGCAATAATATCTGCCCCTACTGCTGATTCCAACTTTCTGAAAGTGAGAGAAAAATGGGGGCTAAGGGGCATTGAGGTGGTGGTGTGAGGAAATCGTATAGTGCTCTAACTGAAATTCACACAACTAGCTGACCACCCCTGTGTTCAGGGTAAAAGAGCATTGGCTCAGTTTCTGAATCGTCCTACCACAACTGGGGAGCCGTCCTGAACTGCTGTCTCGCTCATTGATGACCCTTGGACTATCTTAGATCTGACTTTACCTTGCACTAAACATTATTCCCTTATCATGTATCTATACATTGCAAATTGCTCGATTGTAATCATGTATTGTCTTTCTGCTGACTAGATAGTACACAGAACTCTTCACTGTACCTCGGTACACGTGACAATAAACTAACCTGAACTCTGTTTCCCATCCAAAATCACTAACCTGCTGAGTGTTAAGTTCTTAACAGCTAACAATATATTTTTTTGTTACTGTAAGCTAAAAGTAAAAACTGTTTGATACATTATTTAATAATTAAGTGTCGACCGAAGAGATTGTATGTCAGTTTCAATAGCTTCTGCAATGTAACTAGCTGCCTGTGTTCTTAAAAAGACTGTTTGCTATAACCAAAATCCATTGTAAAGGTCCATAATAATGAGGGTTTACTGTTTATTGCTTAGGAACAGGTATTTTATCTGAGAAGAACATGGCTAGGCAGAGTTTCTTTTCGTAGGCATGGAAGAGACCGAGCAGAATTTGACTAAGATATAAAATCGAGGGGCATATAGAACAGATAGCAAGAAATGTTTCTCCTTTACAGACGTGTATAAAACGTAGGAGGGCATAGTGTTAAAGTAAGTAATTTGAGGATCACTCGGAATTTTTTTCACCCAAATGGTTGGAATCTGGAACACGTTGCCCAAGTTGATGATGAAGTCATGTAGTCAATGTTTAAGTACGTTACTAAGTACTAGATTTATCAAGGCATATGTTCCAAGCCCATGACTGGAAAATGGGATTGGTATGTATGTGTACTTACTTTGGCATGGACATCATGGGCTAAAGTTTCCAACAGCTGAATGGAAAGGAAATTTAATTCCCCAGATATAATGAAATTAAGATATCGGAAATACTAAATTCTGAAGTGTTATTTTTTATGGTTTTTGTTTGCTGAATTTCAATATTAAACAAGTCCTGGTTGTAGATTTCAGTGTGCTGATTTATCCTGGAGGTTCCCCATTCATTATTATGACAAGTTTTCTCCTCATTCTTTCAGTTGAGGTTCCAGACAAGTAATTACAATTCCCATATAGTCCCGTTGATAGGAGAAAAATTGGTGACAATTGAAAGGTAAAAGGAAAGTTTTAAATTTCGGGATTATCTGATCAGCTCGGCAGAAATATGGAATCTAATCCAGAGGATTTGAGGTAACTCATTTGAGGAGATGTTACAAAGCAAGGCTTTAAGCAATAAATGGAAGGAAATTGAGGGGTGTGGAGGGACCTTAAGCATACAGCACGTCCTCAGATTCTGAAAGGTAGTAGAAGGGGTCAAAAGCAATGAGATGTTTGCCTTTTAGTTGGGACATGCAATGCAAAGTAAGGTTGTAATACTATAATACTACTAGTTAACATAGCTTTAGTTATTACAGTTCAAGTATTGTTTGCAGTTCTGAGTATACTGGAGGAACGATGTGACCGCACTGGGGAATGGCATAGGCCATTGCTGAGACCAGAAAATTGTAGCTGCAGAAAAAATTAGTTCAGCTGAAGTTGTTTTCTTCAGAACATAAAGGGAGGCTGAAGGAATACTTGATGGTGGTGAATAGACTTATGAGGTGCCTATCTGGAATCAATTATGACTTAAACATCAGTGATTTAGCAATTAAATAAATATGTAGACAAATAAAAGACCAGGGGTACCATAACTCCCATGATGTTTGAATGGAAGTGAAAGTGGGATGTTGTCTGCTTGTATGGAGAGTGCCTTTTTCCAGGATAGATGGCTACACAGTTTCAGATAAAAATGCTTATGCTATCTTGAGACTTCCAACTGTTCAGTGTTCTAAATTAAAAAACTACAATCCAAAGTATTCCGTGAACAGCATCCTAACATTTATACTGTCCAGGTGGTAAGATCCTTTTATCATATTAGTTCTCACAAAGTTCAAAAAAGAATGCTGCGGTTGCACCAAGCAGAGGATTTGGGGTCGGAAGAAGTTTTGGTAGAAGCATTCAAACGTGCAGGACGTTATAACCGCAGAAGCATAGACCCATTCCAGAAATAGTGCAGCTATACACACAGATGTACGGATTGGAGACGTCAAGTCTATTCTTATTGATTTACAATGCCACTAACAAGAAATATAAAATGCAAGGATTTGGTTTAGATTCATATTTAAGTCAGTAAAATAGTTGGAAAACAGATGTCTGAATTTTTTTCCATGGTTTAACTGATCGGTTTTGTGGCTGTTGTCTTTCAGTTAATTAAAAATAGGTTACACCGTTTTGGTACTTTGAGCATGTGGCTGAGATTTGAAAAAGATCCAACCGTGACAAATTTATTTTAGTATATTATTTTTGAAATAAATAAGCAAATGGGCATGTTTAACATAATGTACAATACTGCGATTTTGTTCATGTTTATATCTTGTTTCAGTTGCTATAAGCATAATTCCCAAGATTCAACCACTCAATTTGTCCAATGCAATCTGGCCCAATCATTCCCACTTTTCTAAATTAAACTTCTAATGATCTAGTTTGCATTGCAACGAGGCCAGGATCTACTCCCTTTAAATATTTTGGATGAGACTTAATAAATGAAACTGTTGAAAATGCAAGTGCACTCAAGGTGAGAATAGAAAGGCAAAAAAAGATTAACTATATTATCAGCAGAAAGGTATTTTCTGTGATTAGGCACAATATGTATTTCAGTGTCAGCAGAATTACCACTTGCAATTATTTACAAGTCTCGTGGCCACCATTTTTTAATGATGTCCTCTGGTTTGATCTATTTGAAATATACCAGCAGTATGATTACAGATGTTAATGTACTTGACAATTTGAAGATTCTTTGTGGGCTTAAAATTAGTAATATTTTAGATTTGATAAAGCAGTAAAATAATGTTCATATTTAACTAATTTAATGATTGCAGCAACTGTTAACGAAATGTTATTTTTCAAAACCAAGGTCAGGAATCATTTGGAGTTGAGCGATAGCCTTACCGTATCACTTCCAGGTTTCCAACCAGCTGGGCAAACTACAAAAAAAAAACATCGTAATAGCACATTAATTCAGGTGGCAGCACAGCAAGTTCTTTGCCCATTTACTTTATTACATAATTTTACCATTTAATTGAAATTACAATTAAATTAGTTTTTTGCATTTAGGTAAAAATCAATACTGCATACCTTCACCATGCGTATCAGTGTACTGAAATGCTTGGACCAATCGAAGTGTTTCATCTACTGACCGGCCCACCGGAAGATCATTCATTGTTATTTGTCTCAGTAATCCTTTGTCATCAATAATAAAAAGGCCTCTGAAAGATAAACAAATGTATTGGAGTCAATATTATTCTCCATGCTAAATCTTTATATGTAATTTACATTCAACTAGTTTGAAAAAAAAACAATGGTGAACTCTAACAGTATATGTTGGCAACACCATGTCAGGATCTGAGCTGAAGGTAGGGCAAGGCAAACGATTTACCAAACTTTCTACACTACAACAATATCCCTTTTTGCGGAGTTTTTTATAATAGGCTGATTGTTTCTCTTTCTTTCTTTCTTTCTTTCTTTCTTTCTTTCTTTCTTTCTTTCTTTCTTTCTTTCTTTTCTAGGGTCTATTTTGTAAACTTTCTTCTCTAACTCTCTTTCTAATGGGCTTTCTTTTCCCGATACTTTCCTGCACTATCACGACTCTTTCTCGCTTTCCTTACTTCTTTTATTTCTATCTTTCTTAAAGCTCAAAAAATGAAGGGGTACAACAAATGTAATAAGATATGTGGCGTGTATTACTATGACTTATTGTACTTCTAATTTAAAAAAAAAATTAAATATTGGTTAAAGGGCTCAAAAAATATACATCTTGTGCATAAAGAAACATTAAATGGCATGCATGATCTGCACAAAAAAAAAAAATATATATATATTTTAACATTTAAAAAGGGAACTACAGGTAACTACTTAAAAAAATGTTGTGCAGGATAAGCAGACTTTTGGAGATGCATTCTCAGAATATAAATACAACATTAAAACATAGAAAATAGGTGCAGGAGGCCATTCGGCCCTTCGAGCCAGCACCGCCATTCATTGTGATCATGGCTGATCATCCCCTAACAATAACCCGTGCCTGCCTTCTCCCCATATCCCTTGTCTCCACTAGCCCCTAGAACTCTATCTAACTCTCTCTTAAATCCATCCAGTGACTTGGCCTCCACTGCCCTCTGTGGCAGGGAATTCCATAAATTCACAACTCTCTGGGTGAAAAAGTTTTTTCTCATCTCAGTCTTAAATGACCTCCCCTTTATTCTAAGACTGTGGCCCCTGGTTCTAGACTCGCCCAACATTGGGAACATTTTTCCTGCATCTAGCTTGCCCAGTCCTTTTATAATTTTATATGTTTCTATAAGATAACCCCTCATCTTCTAAACTCCAGTGAATACAAGCCTAGTCTTTTCAATCTTTCCTCATATGACAGTCCCGCCATCCCAGGGATCAATCTCATGAACCTACGCTGCACTGCCTCAATCATAAGGATGTCCTTCCTCAAATTAGGAGACCAAAACTGTACGCAATACTCCAGATGGGGTCTCACCAGAACCCTATACAACTGCACCTTTTGAGGTGACAAGAAATTCAGGCAAAATTAGACTGGACAAATTGAATTTCAAATTTGGGTTAATGTTTCTATTGGCAATCAGAAATTTTGATTGTATAATTATACAACACCATCCAAATCTCCGTTTCACAACTCTTCCTGCAGAAGACCTCGCTGTCTTGATCACAACAGAAAAGCCTCACAAAGTAAAACATATCCCTGGTTTACTATCCAGACTTGGCAGCTTACAACCCAACAGTATGAATATTGATTTCTCCACCTTCAAGTAATCCTTGCATCCCCTCTCTCCGTCCCTCCCACAACCTAGTCGCTGTACTAATTTTGCTGTTGTCCTGTTTAGTTTCATTGTCTGTATAACTCATTGTCACCTAGCCCACAGCCAACAATTGAGTATTGTGGGCTCCACCTTTCCTTGACCATTCTTAATTTTTTTGTATATCTTTCATTCACTTGTTCAATATCTCTCTATATCGCCGTCTATATCTCTCGTTCCCCTTTCTCCTGACTCAGTCTGAAGAATGGTCTCGACCCAAAACATCATCTATTCCTTTTCTCCAGATGCTGCCTGACCCACTGAGTTACTCCAGCTGTTTGTGTCAATCTAAATGCTATCCACAGTGCACGTCTTTCCCAGAAAACAGAGTGCCAAACAGCCTGACCCTCCTCACACAAGTAGTATACTGCAAAGCGGTGAGAAGGCCTCAGACAACACACCACTGGCCCATTAGACACTGACAGGTGATAGACATTTTAAAACAGTTAAGATTTAAATAATTAACACCTCTTATTGCAGCCCTTGTTCTTTTTTTTATCTGCCATTTCTCTGTTGTAACACTATATTCTGCACTCTGTTTATTTACTTCTGCATAATCTCTTGTACTCGTATGGTACGAACTGACTGAATAGCACGCAAAACAAAACATTTCACTGTATATTGGTACATATGACAATAGTAAACCAATATTAACACAAGTGTTTTAACAATGCAGTTAGAAGCCATACACAGTAAACTCAATACTTCCACAAGTTGAAAATAAAACTGGTATTAAACTTACATTTAAACCTATCACAGACCAAGAACAGCATTTAACTTTACCAGGAAAAATATGCCAGGCGCTGTTGGAAACACTAAAAGCAGTATCACATCTGCGGTGATATAAATAATGACCTTTCATTAGTTCTGAAGCTAATTGTCCGAAAGTAGTAACTTTGCTGTCTGACCTAATACAGTTCCTTTCCAGTTTCTTATACTATGTCCTCCCAAAAACCATACCCTGTCCCAAATCCTGCTACATAGGCATTAGAAAGATAGGCAATATTGAAACTGTAAGGGACAAAATAATTTCCTTTACAGATACTTATGAGTTTGTAAATAGATTGATTTTTTCTTTTTAAATTATATTGCAGTGTAAAATTATAATTGGCCATCTATCCTTGTGAAGCAGACAGAGCAAAAAATATAATCAGCAGCAAAATAATGAGGGAGGAAAATAACATACAATTTTTTGTGATTCATGGCATGTTTCTGACATAAGTAATAAAAGTACACTCCTAAAAATGTGCAAGGGGTCTAAATTTTGATGTTATGCAAACTAAAAGTTGAATAGAATTTTAAATTAAACTTTGCAATACTCACTTGTGATTAATATAATTTCGCAGATCAAAAAAAAACATCTTTCTCAAAATGTCAAGTCACTTTTATTTCTATAGTACATTTAAAAAACAACTCTCGTTGACCAAAGTGCTTTACATTGGTGGAGGTACTAATGTTATACAACATTGGTTCATAGATTAAGTACATACATAAATACATACATATAGCCCTCGCTCATAGGACGTCAAGAAAGGCTTGAGAGTAACGATGAGTTTTAAGTCTCGACTTAAAAGAGTCGATGGAGGGGGCAGCTCTGATGGGAAGGGGGATGCTGTTCCACAGTCTAGGAGCTGCAACTGCAAAGGCGCGGTCACCCCTGTGCTTATGCCTAGACCGCGGGATGTTCAGTAACCCCAAGTCGGCCGATCTGAGGGATCTGGAGGTGGTGTGGTAGTTAAGCAGACTTTTGATGTAGGGCTTTGTAAACATAAAGAAGGATCTTGAAATTTATTTGGAACCGCACAGGGAGCCAGTGGAGAGAGGCCAGAATCGGGTTGATGGGGTCCATTTTTCCGGTGCCCGTCAGGAGTCTCGCTGCGACTTTTTGGACCGGTTGCAGGCGGGACAGGGAAGATTGGCTGTTGCCAATGTAAAGGGAGTTGCAGTAATCGAGGCGGGAGGAGATAAATGTGTGGATGATCTTTTCGAGGTCATCAACCTGAAGGAATTGGTTTATTTTAGCTATCGTCCGAAGCTGGAAGAAGCTAGCTTTTACCACGGCATTGACTTGTTTGTCAAATTTCAATGCTGAGTCAAACATCACGCCAAGGTTTTTGACGTGAGGTTTGAGTAATGGGGTAAGGCTACCAAGGCTGCCTGCTATCGTTTTGATTGAGTCCGAGGGGCCGAGAAGGATGACCTCAGACTTACTCTTGTTTAGTTGGAAGAAGTTCTGGGCCATCCAACACTTTATATCCTCGAGGCAGTGGATAAGGTTAAGTAGACTTGATCGGTTTTTGGGCTTCGGGGGAGATAGAGTTGTGTACCGTCTGCATAGCAATGAAAGGAAATGCCGTGCCTTTGAATGACTTGGCCTAAGGGGAGCATATACAGGGAGAAGAGAATGAGGCCAAGGATGGAACTTTGTGGAACCCCGCAGCGGAGGCTAGCTGAAGAGGAGAAAGAGTTGCCTTTGTTAGTACTCCTACTTTTGAGGATGTTTTATTTTAGGTGTCAGGGGTTATGAGGTTATGAGGGAAAGATAGATCAGCCATGATTGAATGGCAGAGTCGACGTGGTGGGCCGAATTGCCTAATTCTGCTCCTATTATTTAGGATCTTAAACTGTGAGAGCTTGAGTTAGAAATGTAAACAAAATGTGTAGAAATCAAATAACTACGAAGAGCACACTCCAAAGACATGAGTGCACCAGAAACTTTATTTTGACAAGTTTAAACTGCCAATCCAGATAGCCGGATGTCTACACAGTAAATTATCAGATCCTTGCAACTAAATGTTGCTTATTAGTGGCATCATTTGCAGGCAAAGAATTAATTTATACCAGACATTGATATCTACCTCATCTCATTACTCCCATCCTCAATCTTTCAACCGTTACCTGTGGTTAAACACCTAATGTTAGCCGAACAGAGCACTTCACTGAGCTTGACACTAAAGGGCCTGTCCCACGAGCATGCGACTCCATGCGGCAAGCGCGACTTAAAGGGCCGGTCCCATCAGCATGCGCCTGCATGCGGCAAGCGCTACCTAATGTGGTCGCTTGAGCCGTACGGCCTCGCGGGGCCGGTCCCACTTCGATCGCTGGAGTTGTGCGGGGCTCCAAAAAACTGACCGTGTTCAAAAATTCCGCGCGGCAACGGCCTGCCGGCCCGCAGCCGCCTCAATGCCGTACGTCACACACGAACTTCCCTCGAACTTCATGTCAGTCACTCGACCTCCGCGCGGCCCCCGCTTCTGGTTTGGTCGCGCTTGCCGCATGTTGGTGGGACTGATATTTTAGGTCGCGCTTGCCGCATGCAGGTCGCATACTCGTGGGACAGGCCCTTAATGTAATCATTTTGGTTCCCCTCCACAACACTACTCACCACCAACTCTACCCCCCTCCCACCCTGATCACACTCTGGTCTCACAAATGTAACATCCTTACACTGAATTGGCTTTTAATCTCAGTCTTTTTATTACTTAAGGGCCTGTCCCACTTACATGTCCTTGGCACGCAAATTACGCGACCTAGTCGTCGCATTGAGGCGCACGGGCATCGTATGGCCGCGCGGGGCCAGTCCCACTGAGAAGCGCAGAAGGGTATGGAGTTGTGCGTAACATCGCGCGGGGCTCCGAAATTTTTGTAGCGAACGAAATCTTTGCGCGCCAACGGCCTGTCACGTAAATGATGGCCAAAGTGGGACAGGCCCAAGACCCTGGCGAGACACAACATCTCACCTCCAACAGCAGTAGAAGCAGGTAAACGATCGCCGAACTCAGCCTGGGGCTCATGGCCGTTCTGGATCCGCCCCCACTTCTACTCCCAGAGCGGGGCCAAGAAAATTGAAGATTGACACAAAATGCTGGAGTAACACAGCAGGACCGGTAGCATCTCTAGAGAGAAGGAATGGGTGACGTTTCGGGTCAAGGCCCTTCTTTCAGACTGAAGAAGAGTCTCGACACGAAACAGCACCCATTCCTTCTCTCTAGAGATGCTGCTGGCCCCGCTGAGTTACTCCTGCACTTTGTGTCCATCTTCAAATGACGTCACACGCTGCAGACGGCTGTGCGGGCGCATGAAATTGCGCGAGACCTTCGCTGAGCCGTCGTGCCTCAACGCGATCATGAGGTCGCATAATTAGCGTGCCAAGGACACGTAAGTGGGACAGGGGCTTAAGACTGCTTAGTTTCACTTGACACTATTAATCACTTACATTTTTACCTATTGTTCCACCATAAAATCATATATGCAGGGGTCAACGGCAGATTCACTATCAAAAATCATCTCTTCCTTTCATATGTTTACACCAGCCACACATATTCTGTAAACCACCCCTCAATGATTTGGGTTAGTGCACCACCCTCAAGCATTTACTGTAAAATCCCCATTTTATTCTATTATCTTATCTCAACCCATCTCTTCCATCCATCACCCAATCAATCATTCTACCAATGATGTCAGTTCAGCTTTAAGTTATCCATATACTTTCTTGAAACTGCCTTCCTAAATCACTATCACTTCTTCAGCCCTTAAATAGTATCCCTAATCTCAACTAAGCTTTGCCACATAATCAAAAGCCTTTTTTGTTTAGACACATTTGATGAAACAGAAAAATCGCACATTCCTGAGCCCAGTTAAAATATGTGAACCGAAAGTAGAAAAATTCTTCAGCATACATATACTTTCAAAGCATAATTAGCATGCACTGTGAAGTGATTAAAGACTTACTATATTGTATTTAAAACATATTGCAATTTTTAATTACTATTATCACCATGTAGATACAGTGCCCTCCATGTTTGGGACAAACACCCATCATTTATTTATTTGTCGCTGCGGCTAAAGTGCACATTGTCAGATTTTATTAAAGGGTATTTTGATACATTTTTGTTTCACTGTAGAAATTACAGCTGTGTTTATACATAGTCTCCCCCATTTCTTGACACAATCATGTTTGGGACACACTAAGAGTGCTCTCAGCACCTAGTCTTTCCATCACTTTTGGAAACTTTTATTGCTGTTTATCAACATGAGGACCAAAGTTGTGCCAATGAAAATCAAATAAGCCATTAGGAGTCTGATATACAAGAATAAAACTGCTAGAGACATCAGCCAAACCTAAGGCTTACCAAAATCAACTGTTTGGAACAACATTAAGAAGAAAGAGAGTACTGGTGAGCTTACTAATCACAAAGGGACTGTCAGGCCAAGGAAGACCTCCACAGCTGATGACACAAGAATTATCTCGATAATAAAGAAAAATCCCCAAACACCTGTCCGACAGATCAGAAACACTCTTCAGGAGTCAGGTGTGGATTTGTCAATGACCACTGTCTGCAGAAGACTTCATGAACAGAAATACAGAGGCTTTATTGCAAGATGCAAATCACTGGTTCGCTGCGAAAATAGGATGGTCAGGTTACAGCTTGCCAAGAAGTACTTAAAAGAGCAACCACAGTTCTGGAAAAAGGTCCTGTGGACAGGTGATACGAAGATTAACATACCAGAGTGATGGCAAGAGCAAAGTATGGAGGAGAGAAGGAACTGCCCAAGATCCAAAGCATACTACCTCATGTGTGAAACACAGTGGTGGGGATGTTATGGCCTGGGCATGTATGGCTGCTGAAGGTACTGGCTCACTTATCTTCATTGATGATACAACTGCTGATGGTAGGAGCATCATGAATTCTGAAGTGTATAGACATATCCTATCTGCTTTTCAAACAAATGCCTCAAAACTCATTGGTTGGCCGTTCATTCTACAGCAAGACAATGATCCCAAACATACTGCTAAAGCAACAAAGGAGTTTTTCAAAGCTAAAAAATGGTAAATTCTTGAGTGGCCGATCTGAACCCAATTGAGCATTCCTTTTATATGCTGAAGAGAAAACTGAAGAGGGCTAGCCTCCAAAACAAGTACAAGTTAACGATAGCTGCAACACAGGCCTGGCAGAGCATCACCAGAGAAGACACCCAGCAACTGGTGATGTCCATGAATCGACTTCAAGCAATCATTGCATGCGAAGGATATGCAACAAAATATTAAACATGACTACTTTCATTCACATGACATATCCCAAACATTATGGTGCACTGAAATGGGGGGGGGGCTATATATACACTGCTGTAATTTCTACACGGTGAAACCAAAATGTATAAAAATGGCCTTTATTAAAATCGGACAATGTGTACTTGAACCACGTGATTTTTATCTATTACAAATCTCAAATTGAGGAGTACAGAACCAAATAAATAAATGATGGATTTTTGTCCCAAGTATTGTGGTGGGCAATGTATAAATTGTTAAAAGTTATATTCCCACAGAGATGATTACCTAAGTGTATGCCCTTGGTCCTCCAAATACACACCATAATCCTTTGCAATTTGGTGTGTAAGATCTGAGAGAAGTGGAATCTTCATTGGTCCTAGTCCACCTTGTTTTCTTGGTGTATTTATCCTTTATAAAGCAAAAGCATCTCCTTAGGTTACGTGCAAGTGTATTCTTATTGTAATATTTAGACATTTACCCTAACTGTTATATTTACATTTTATTAAATAAGCACCAACAATAAAGGAAAGTTTCAGGTGTGGATTGAAGAAATGAAATGGTATTCGAGCACCACTTCTATTTGACCTGCATGTACGCCCTCAAATTTCAAAACACGTTTAAAATGTACTTGGGGATCTTTGTAGAATATCTTGACAGCTTAAAAAAAATAAGATTTAACCATCTATATAACTTCTCGAAAAGAATATCGACATGCCGGCAGATAGCCTGGTACAATTAGGGCATAAATTATTAAAGTAGATACTTTATTTAGTGAGATGTTGCATTTTTAAAAGTCTAACTTGGGCAGGACCATCACAATGAATGGTAGGGCTCTGGGGAGTGTCGTAGAGCATAGGGATCTAGGAGTGCAAGTGCATGGTTCCTTGTAGGTGGAGTCACAGGTAGACACGATGGTCAAAAAGGGTTTGGCACATTGGCCTGCATCAGTCAGAGTATTGAGTATAATATTTGGGAGGTCATGTTGCAGTTGTATAAGACGTTGGTGAGGCCGCATTTAGAATATTGTGTTCAGTTCTGAGCACCATGTTATAAGAAAGATGTTGTCAAGCTAGAAAGGGTAGAGAAGATTTACAAAGATGTTGCCAAGGCTAGAAGTTCTGAGCTATAGGGAGAGGTTGAGTAAGATGGGACTCAGGAGGATGACGGGTGATATTATTGACATATATAAAATCATGAGAGGAATAGATCGAATAGAATAGTCTCTTGCCCAGAGTAGGTGAATCGAGGACTATCGGACATAGGTTTAAGATGAAAAGATTTAATAGGAATCTGAGGGGTAACCTTTTCACACAAAGGGAGGTGGGTGTATGGAACAAGCTACCAGAGGAGGTAGTTGAGGCAGGAACTATCCCAACGGACAGGTACTTGGATAGGACAGGTTTGATGGGCAGGTGGGGCTAGTGGAGCTGGGTCATGTTGGCCAGTGTGGGCAAGTTGGGCCAAAGGGCCTGTTTCCACACTGTATCACTCTATGAGATAATTAATAGCTAGGACATCTAAACCAGAGGAATATTGCTATAGAACACAAAAACATCCCAGAACAAAAACAGATATGGGTGCACAAAGTGCTGGAGCAACCCAGCGGGTCAGGCAGCATCTCTGGAGAAAAAAGATGGGTGGTATTTTGGGATTGGGCCCCTTCTTCAGACTGAAAGTAGAGGGGAGGGAACCAGAGGAAAGAAAAGGCCAGAATAAAGCAGGACCAACAACATATGACCAAGGAAGGGTGGATTGTTGGCAGTGGACGGGGAGATAACGAAAGAATACAAGAATATGAACAGTGGAACTAGTAGGGCGTCTGGGAGGTGGTGGGAAGGGACGGAATGCAAGGATTACTTGAAATTTGAGAAATAAACATTCATAAAGCTGGGTTGTAAGCTGCCTAAGCAGAATATGAGGCGCTGTTCCAATTTGTGTGCGGCCTCACTCTGACAGTAGAGGCCCAGGACAGAAATATCAGTATGGAAATGAGAGTTAAAATGTTTGGCAACTGGGAGATCACTTGGATCAGCAGACTGAGCGTAAGTGTTCAGCGAAACGACTGTCTCACCGATATATAGGCCACAACGAGAACAACAGGAACAGTAGTGGTTGTAGCTCAGTCTGCCTTGGCCCACGTAATCTTAATACTCAATACCCCTACCTATGAAGGCAAGCAAGCTAAATGTTTTCTTCACTACTCTCCAACCTGTGTCACCACTTTCAGGGAGATATAACTTTGTAACCCAAGATCCCCCGTACATCCATGCTTCTAAGGTCCCTGCCATTTATTGCAAATATCCTGCCAGTTATAGACAACCCAAAATGCATAATCTCACACATCTAGATTAAATAATATGTAGTTATTTTTGGTAAATTGTTTTATCAAATCCTCAAATGCTATTGCAGTGTACAGCTTGCTATTTACCAGACAAAAAACAGCAAAATACACTCCCCAACTTACACAATAAGCAACTTGCACTAACATAAACATTCTGTACTTAGTCCATAGTGCAATCAAATTATGTTTCCAGTTAATGTTTCCATGCTGCTTCTCTAAACTAAACTAACTCTTGCCTGATATGTGAATGTCTCACAGATTCAGATTCAGATTCAATTTTAATTGTCATTGTCAGAGTACATACGATGTACTCAGATTTCAGAACGAGCCATCACTGAAGGACAGACCACACATGTGCACACCCAGTTCAACAACTAGTTCACCCAGTTCAAGAGATACACTTGCAAAATGTGTAGGAAGAATCTGCTACCTGCAAATCTTTGTATCTGAGGAACCAGTTAAGTTCAGCAGTCCTGTTATTCAACTATCGCCCAGTAGAGGGTGTGTGGGCTCATACCAGCACATTCCCTCGGAATCCAGGCACCTTCAGACACTCACTGCGTGACTGATCATCAGCATCCATCCACTCACCATGTGACTGGCCGAGTTTCAGGATCCATCCACTCACCGCGAATGTTCAGACAATTGACTGGGATTCATTCACTCAGATGCTAGGATGGCGACATCATGGAACGGAACGGGAATTGCCACAGACCAAAAAAAGTTTGAGTGAGATTTATTCAAAGTAATGCCATCCCAATTATTTTGTACACGGCAAACCACCAGGTAATTGAAGGGAACAATTCCAATGTATATAAAATCTGATTTACGTAAGGGTTCACTGAACGTAACTAGCGCAACTCAGGAAATGCCCATATTTAGTTGATGAATGCTGTTAAGCTTTCTTTTTAAACAAGTCGAGATCAATCCAACTAAGCACACCATACCAACTTACCATGCCAAGTGCGTAAACTGGGAATCAACAGAGCAGGCCACGACATCAGTATTAATCGATCTGAATTCATTTATTCTGTCACTGAAAGCTATTATCTCAGTGGGGCAAACAAAAGTACTGTAAATTACAGAAAAAAAGCAGTAAATTATTATGAATAATTATTATGAATAAATTATGAATTCAAAGCTTATACAATTAACTTGTCTAAAAGTCAGGAATCACAGTTAGGAACCAATTAGCACATAACTACAATGGCATAGCCACAGTTATTTATTGATCTCTTTAAAATAAATCAATAAAACAAAACTTTAAAAAGTGCTATGCGAAAAACTCAAATTTTGGTCAAATTAAAAGCACAATTAATTTATATTAGATAGGGTATATCATATCAACAAAGGAAGAATATTTTAAACTTTTTTATATGTATTATATCTACAACCATCGGTGTTGCAGCATGTGAAGAAACAAGATTACATCTTCAATGATATTACTGGCAAGTCAGTAAAACAGAACTAAAAAATGCAACAACACCATTTGTGCTAAAAACCGGTATTGCATTATGGAACAACTAATTATTTGGCTATAACTGTTTCTTTAGATAAAGGTACAACAGATTCATTTAGTCTTCCCACATTCAAACAATGTAATAGATAACAGGTACACAAAAATGTAGGATGAAAAACTGAGTTTTCTATAGATTATTGATTTTAAATCATGAAGAGATGGAGAGGAGTGAAATATACACTACTGCTGTGATTTAAGGAAAAAGAATGTGCAGAAAGAATCAAAAGGAAGATATTGAACAGGAAGCAGAAGGAATACATTTGTTTAAAACATATAAATGTTCACGAGGTCAAGAGTCAAGAGTATTTTATTGTCATGTGTTCTAGATAAAACAATGAAATTATTTTATGCTGCAGCACAAGAGAATATGTAAACATAGTACACTGTAAACAATATGATAAACAAGAGAAAAAAAAGTTTAGTGTGTATACATACACATTACCACAAGTGCACACACACGCATATTATATCCACATATATATATATATATATATACATACACACACACATTCAAAAAACAAACAATGGTAGTGCGTTAATAATAGTATATTGAAGTTCAGGGCTTATTTGAGGATGTAGTGTTTAATAGCCTGATGGCTGTATGGAAGAAGCCCTGAACCTGGATGACAGTTTTCAGGCTCCTGTACCTTCTTCCCGATGGCAGGGCCGAAACCCTTCTTCAGACTTATAGGGGGTGGCGGGGAGAAGGAAGGAAAAAGGAGGAGGAGCCCGAGGGCTGGGGGATGGGAGGAGACAGCCTGAGGGCTGAGGAAGGGGAGGAGACAGCAAGGGCTAACAAAATTGGGAGAATTCAATGTTCATGCCCGCAGGATACAGACACCCAAGCGGAATACGAGGTGCTGTTCCTCCAATTTCCGGTGTTGATCACTCTGGCAATGGAGGAGACCCAGGACAGAGAGGTCCGATTGGGAATGGGAGGGGGAGTTGAAGTGCTGAGCCACCGGGAGGTCAGGTAGGTTCTTGCGGACCGAGCTGAGGTGTTTGGCGAAACGATCGCCCAACCTCCGCTTAGACTCACCGATGTAGATCAGCTGACATCTAGAGCAGCGGATGCGGTAGATGAGGTTGGAGGAGATACAGGTGAACCTCTGTCGCACCTGGAATGACTGCTTGGGTTCTTGAATGGAGTCGAGGGGGGAGGTAAAGGGACAGGTGTTGCATTTATTGCGGTTGCAACGGAAAGTGCCCGGGGAGGGGGTGGTACGGGAGGGAAGGGAAGAATTGACAAGGGAGTTGCGGAGGGAGCGGTCTTTGCGGAAGGCAGACATGGGGGGAGATGGGAAGATGTGGCGAGTGTTGTGTGTCACGTTGGAGGTGGCGAAAATGACGGAGGATTATTTGTTGTAGGTCACTGGTTTTACTGATATTGAGAGCCAGATTGTTGTGCTGGCACCATTTGGTCAATCGGTCGATCTCACTTCTATACTCTGACTCATCACCACCTATAATTCATCCAACAACGGTGGTGTCATGAGCGAACTTGAAGATGGAGTTTGCATTGTCCGACTACACAGTCATGAGTATAGATTGAGTAGAGCAGGGGGCTGAGCACACAGCCTTGAGGCGCTCCCGTACCGATTGTTAATGAGGAAGAAGTATTTCTGCCAATTCGAACAGACCGTGGTCTGTGGATAAGGAAGTCGAGGATCCAATTGCAGAAGGATGCGCAGAGATCCAGTTCCGTGAGCTTGGTAACCAGCTTTTTGTTTGTACGTACACGATACAAAACCCCCCAAAAAAACAACCGTGGTGACATACCCACCACCATATTACAAAATCACCAAATTACTCAGACACTGAATTCCAAACAACTATGTTACAAATATACGAATAACTACTGTACAACCCCGGTAAAGAGGCAAGTATCTAGCTCGGGCAAAGCCCTCTTCCTCCTGGCGCCATGACTCGCGGATGGCCAGCTTGGCCAGGCCTAGGAGCTACCCAACCAGGACATCTTCAGCCCTGCCCACTCCCTATATCCCATCATCAATCCTTTGGTCGCTGACAGCAGAGCCACTCCTCTCACTACGGACCTTAGATGGAGTGGCGGTGTTCCTTGCCCTCTGGACCCTGGTTACAAGGGATGCTCTACTGGTCCCTCTACCCTCAACAGGAATGATACTGCATTTGGTCGGAGTCCTTCTCCAGGTTGTCCAAGAAGGACCTGAACTGATGCCAGTCATCCCCCTTCACCCACTTCACCCTTGCCCTTCTCCCTCTTTTTGAGGATGAGGTTCAGTGAGCTGGTGAGCCCATGTAAATTTGGCCACCGGAAAGAGGATAGTCGGGGCCGATGTTGGGCTCCTTCAGTGCCCACAATGAATTTTCGGCTTTCCTCCACTGGAATGAGTGGAGTGACTTCGGGGGAAGCGAGAACATCCACTGACTCATTGTCCGAGGAGTCCCCTTCCACCTGCTCACTGCGGATGGAGTCACCATCCCCATCCCAACGTACCCTTAGTGCTCGATACTCACGCCCAATCCTGTGTGGTGGTTGCCTCTGCCCCACCTGCTGGTCTCTCCTACACCTCAGTCTCAACCCTGGGGCCAATGGCAGAGGAGCCTTTCCCAGATGTACCCGGGGAGCCAAGACCATTGACAGTGGGGGCGCCTATCCCTCCCCCAGTTGTGACTGTAATACCATCAGAGCGTATGGGGGCTCAGGAAGCCACATCAATGTTCTCCTTATCAAAGCGTGCATAGAACGCATTGAGTCAGGGAGTGATGCTGTCACTTGAGCTGCCTCCTGATTTTGACTTGTAGGAGGTCATGGCATTCTAGCGCTGCCACAGTTGCCGAACAACCGCCCCCTCCTCCAGCTTTGAGCAGGTCTTTTTTGGCCTTGTCAAGGTCATATCTGGACTTCTTATTGACTTCACCAAACCTGAATGCCCGGGATCTGGTCTTCAGAATAATGCGGATCACCTGGTTCATCCAAGGTTTCGGGTTAGGAAACACTCGGATGTTTTTTGTCGGAACACAGTCCTCCACACATTTCCTTATAAAGTCTGTAACGACTGTGGAAAATCCATTCAGGTCTGCTGCAGAGTTCTTGAACATTGCCCAGTCTACTGACTCCAAGCAGTCCCATAGTTGTTCCACTGCCTTCCCAGACCAGCTCGGTGTAGTCCTCACCTCTGGGGTGCGCTCTTCAGTTGCTGCCTGTTTGCAGGAAGAAGCAGCACCGCTGAATGGTTGGATTCCCCGAAGTGAGGGCGAGGGATAGAGCAATAGGCATCGTTGATGGTCTTATAGCAGTGGTCAAGGGTATTTAATCCTGCGGTGCAGCAGGTGACAAGTTGGTGGTAGTTTGGGAGTGTTATTGTCAGGTTGGCTTTGTCAAAGTCCCCAGCTGTGGTGGTAAAGGCTTTGGGGTACGCTGACTGGTGGTTGTTGACCACGGCATGCAGCTCTTCCAATGCTAGACGGACGTCTGCCTGGGCTGGAATGTAGACCACAGTCAGGATGATGGAGGTGAATTCCCTCGGGAGATAGAAGGGGCGGCACTTCACCGCCAGATGTTCCAGGTGTGAAGAGCAGGAATTAGACAGAACTGCCACATCTGAGCACCATGAAGTTGACCATGAGGCAGATGCCCCCACCTCCCTCTTTGTGGGAGGTTGTGGGACAGTGAATGAGCCAGAATAAAGGTTATCATCAAACAAGAGAAAATAATAAGAGATGTGGACAGTGAATTATAAACAAAATGTTCTGTGTTGCAATTTCAATATACATTTTATAATGTTTAACGTTTCAATGTTTAGCTTGTGCTAAACCACGTTACTTCAGACAATTACTAACTAGGGAGGACAATGTAATAAAACTCCTTGGGTTAAGAGAATGGGCACTGTACTCGAAAATGCACTTAATGACCTAATCTGAAAGTAGCGTAGTCAAACAATGCAAGACCTAACCAAAGCTGCCACAAATATGCATCTTAAATATAAATTTTGATACTTACAAATCAAGTGGGTAGAAAAAAAAGACAAGGTATTTCCCTCGAAAATCTGCAAGTTTCAGCTCTTTGAATTCTCCATCTATTACCGCCGTACCTTCCCAATCTGGTGCAGGTTTTGAAACTAAAGATTTTGAAGACACAATTATGCACACTTTAGGTTCATTCATTCTTCTTAGGCCAGTGCATAGTATAAACAAACATGTTGCGCTTCAGAATAAAATTAATGTCCAGCTTTTTTGTTTGATTAATATATACAATATCTTAATATCCTTCATATCTCGTTGCTCTGCTAAATAGTTTCATAAATGCCTACGATCCTCACTTAGCGTGGCCTTGTTTAAATCTTAATCATGGGGGAATTTGATCAAATGTGCATTGAAAATAGGAAAAGAAATTTCACTCAATAAAATGGACAAATGCCATGAGTCACAATTATTTTTAAGAATGAATTAAATAAAAATTGGATTGTGCCTCCTGCAGGATGTGGGAAGTCAGTAAGACATCCCTTGTCTCTGAGGATTACAGCTATGGAAGGTGTGTCCAGCTGCAGCTCCTTGCCGACCACGTTAGGGAACTGAAGCAGCAGCTGGACCTCAGAATCACCTGTAAACCTGAGGTCATAGGTAAGAGTAACAGGGAGGTGAGCACACCTCGGGGAGGGCAAAAAGTAAACAGGTGACCGCCAGGAAAGAGTGTAAGCAAAGATTACTGGAGTTCCCCTTGGCCGTTCTGCTCGACAATAGGCATGCTTCTTTGGATACTGTTTTGGCGTGGGGTACGGACAGGAGCAGTCAGGTCGGTGGCATCAAGCCTGACTTTGAGGCACAGAGGGAAAAGGTGAAGTCAGGCAGAGTAATAGTGATAAGTCAAGTCAAGTTTATTCGTCACATACACATACGAGATGTGCAGTGAAATAAAAAGTGACAATGCTCACGGACTTTGTGCAAAAAGACAAACAAACTACAAACAGAGTCACATATTCTTTTACATATTAAATATTGTGGGCAGAAAGAAAAAGGTTCAGTAAAGTTAGTCCCTGGTGAGATAGGAGTTTACAGTCCGAATGGCCTCTGGGAAGAAACTCCTTCTCAACCTCTCCGTTCTCACAGCATGGCAACGGGGGCGTTTGTCTGACCGTAGCAGCTGGAACAGTCCGTTGCAGGAGACTTGTTATGTGGCAGCAAACCTCGGATATTTGTCAGCAAGGGAGGATGGATGGAGCCAATGGGATTGGGGATAAGGACTGCAAAGAGGCCACCTATCCGTGTTTTCCAGGGGTGCTGACTGGCTGGCAGTTACTCCAGCACTTTGTTAATTTCCAGTGAAAAGTTTTATTTTGCATGCTCTCCTATCAGATTCTATTCCCACTCTGTTTGACTCCATGACCGTAAGATGATCTAACACTGTACATAAATGTAATCATGTCAAACTCAAGTACAAAGGGGAAGATACAGGGTAAGGAATATACAGTTTGGGATGTTTGGGACAAAGACCTACGATGCATTTATTTGCTTCTGTTCTCAATAATTTGAGATTTGTATTTAAAAAATCACATATAGTTAAAGTGCACATTGTCAGATTTTAATAAAGGCCATTTTTATACATTTTGGTTTCACCATGCAGAAATTACAACAGTGTTTATACATAGTTTCCCCCATTTCAGGGCACCATAATGTTTGGGACACAGCAATGACATGTACATGTTTAGTATTTTGTTACATATCCTTTGCATGCAATGATTGCTTGAAGTCTGCAATTCATGGCCATCAACAGTTGCTGGGTGTCTTTGGTGATGCTCTACCAGGCTTGTATTGCAGCCATCTTTAGGTTATGCATATTTTGGTGGCTAGTCACCTTCAGTTTTCTCTTCAGCATATAAAAGGCAGGCTCAATTTGGTTCAGATTGGGTGATTGACTTGGCCACTTAATAATTTACCATTGTTTTAGCTTTAAAAACTCCTTTGTTGCTTTAGCAGTATGTTTGGGGTCATTGTCTTGCTGTAGAATAAACCACCGGCCAATGTATTTTGAGGCATTTGTTTGAATTTGAGCAGATAGGATGTGTCTATACACTTCAGAATTCATTATGCTACTACCATCCGAAGTTGTATTATCAATGAGGATAAGTGAGCCAGTACTTTCAGCAGCCATACATGCCCAGGCCATAACACCCCCACCACCATGTTTCACACATGAGGTGGTATGCTTGGGATCTTGGGTAGATACTTCTCTCCTCCATACTTTGCTCTTGCCATCACTCTGATACAAGTTCATCTTCGTCTCATCTGTCCAGAAGACCTTTTTTCCAGAACTGTGGTTGCTCTTTTAAGTACTTCTTGGCAAACTGTACCCCAGCCATTTTTGCAGCTAAGCAGTGTTTTGCATCTTGTAATGTAGCCTCTGTATTTCTGTTCATGAAGTCTTCTGCAGACAGTGGTCATTGACAAATCCACACCTGAAGAGTGTTTCTGATCTGTCAGACAAGTGTTTGGGGATTTTTCTTTATTATAGAGAGAATTCTTGTGTCATCAGCTGTGGAGGTCTTCCTTGGCCTTCACCAGTAGTAAGTTCACCAGTGCTCTTTCTTCTAAATGTTCTAAACAGTTGATTTTGGTAAGCCTAAGTTTTGGCAGATGTCTCTAACAGTTTTATTCTTGTTTCTCAGTCTGATAATGGCTTATTTGACTTTTATTAGCACAGTTTTGGTCCTCATATTGATAGACAGCAATAAAAGTTTCCAAAGATGATGGAAAGACTGGAGAAGACTAGGTGCTGAGAGCTCTCTTGTACCTGCATTGAGGCAATTAAACACACTTGAGCAATTACAAATCTCAATTACAACCTGTGAAAGCATATGTCCCAAACATTATGGTGCCCTGAAATGGGGAGACGGTCTAAATACAGCTGTAATTCCTACATGGTGAATCCAAAATGTATAAAAATGCCTTACAATAAAACCTGATAAAGCGCACATTTTCTATCGCATGATTTTTTTTCAATTACAAATCTCAAATTGTGGAGTACAAAGGCAAATAAATAAATGATGGGTCTTTGTCCTAAACATTATGGAGAGCACCGTGGTTCTCAGCATCATAGCATACCAGTTCCATGGATAAAAGTCCAATTGGATAGGGGTGAATTGGACAATATCATGCAAGGACTGTTCAGATGCCTATAACTGAGGGGGGAAATCTGTTCCAATCTACCCTATATTGAGCTAGATGAAAATATCTGCTCATTCATTGCCAACGTCGAGTGATGTGCTAGACATGTGGAATATGGCCTGTCTGCACGCGGAAAACAGAAGATATTGTGCGTCAATTGTGAAGGTTACACACACAGACGAAATACAATCAGATAGGATATATTTCATTTAAAGTAATTAATGTTAGTTTAGTAACATGACATGGTCGAAGTAAAACTGTTATAGTTGCAGGAACGGACCTCGGACGCGTGGGGAGGAAAGAAAGTGAAAAACGGAAAGTTTATTTTGCAAGATTCCTGAATCGATTTGAGCGGCACGAACTTCGTCGTAAAATAACGAGCGCATTCAGAGCACACTGAAAACAAAAACGTGTTTAATTGCAGGATGTGTGTATGAAGAGAATAATAGGAATAGCAGGAATAGGAAGGTGGGGAGAATAAATATTGTGAACGCAAATGGCAAACAAAGGAGAGGGAGGGGAATAAACTGCACTGTAAAAAAAGCAACAGGAGAGTGGGTGTGCCCGGGCTAAGTATGCAACGTGTCTCTCGCGGCACCTTTGCTCAGGGTTGTTAAAGGTCCCGCCCTCGCGAACAAAGCTACCCGGCGCGCAAAACCAACCCTGACCCGACCCTAACCTCGTCCCCAGCCCTGACCCTAATCTTACATTGTCCTAACCCCGTACACTGTCCCGGTCCCGGTCCCCGACCTCGTACACGACCCCGACTCCATAACTGCGCTGGTCCCAGGCAACAACCCCACACACTACTCCGGCGCGCGGCGCGCGGCTCGCGTCAGACCACCGTTCACATCCAAATGAGCGCGCGCGCGCCCGCTCACACAGGGCGCCGGCCAGACACCCGCCCGCCCGCGCGCCCCACTCACTCTTGGCTTTACTGAGGTGCAGCGAGTGGTCAGAAACCGGCACTCGGAAAGCCTCCCCCGGATAAACGTGCCCTCCGGCATAGTGATGGCAGCCCTGTTGCTTGTCCGAAGTAACGGCGTGCGGCCGGAGCAGGGCGGCCAGCAACGCGAGGACGACGTGACAGCGGAAACCACTGGCGGGCTCCATAGCGTTGACTGCCGCGCATGCGCGCGACCTTTCACCGCGCGGCCGGGACCTTTACGCGCACCGGCTCCACGGTCACAAACCCACCCCCCGGGGGTGGAGTCTCTCCCCTCCCCTTCCCCTCCCCCCCCCCCCCCCCCCCCCCCCCCCCCCCCCCCCCAGTAGAGACCGTCCCCCCCCCCCCCCCCGCCCCCCCCCCTGGAGCAGTCCCCCTCTCCCCTGCGGCAGTGCCCTCCCCCCTACCCACTCGGGCAGAGTTCCCTCATCCCCCAGTAGCAATTTCCCCTCACCCCCCCCCTTCGGGCAGTGTCCCCTCATCCAACCTCTGCCACCCTCCAGCTATGAATGCTAACATACCATTCGCCTTCACTGCCTGCTGGACCTGCATGCCTACTTTTAATGACTGGTGTACCATGACACCCAGGTCTCGTTGCATCTCCCCCTTTCATAATCGGCCACCATTCAGATAATAATCTACTTTCCTGTTACTGATTGTATGCATCCTTGTCACTTCCCCATACCTAACAATGAACCATTCTGCATTTCCTTTACCATTGTCTGCTTTGATCTGTCGTTTTCACACCTTACCCTTCCATATCTCTCCTTAGGGAGAAGGCTGACTCGGCGCTCCCCAGACACTCAGTCTGAAGAAGAGTCTCGACCCAAAACGTCATCCATTCCTTCTCTCCAGAGATACTGCCTGTCCCGCTGAGTTAGTCCAGTATTTTGTGTCTATCTTCTGGGGGCTTCTGTCGTGCTGCTGCAAGTGAGAATTAATTGTTACGTTTTGGGACATATACAATACAATAATACTTAGCCAAGTATGTTGTGCAACATACGAGAAATTTTATTTGCCAAGTCAGTCATGCAAATAAAAAGCAGCAGAACACACAAAATACATTTTAACATAAACATCCACCACAGTGACTCCTCCACGTTCCTTACTGTGATGGTGGCGGGGGGTGGGAGGGGAGGACGGGTGTGTGTGGACGGGAAGGTGTAGGAGAAGGGAGAGGGTGGTGTGGAAAGAGGGGGTAGGGGAGAGGTGTGTATGTGGGCAGGAGGGATGTGGGAGGGGTATGTCAGTGTGGGCAGGGAGGGTTTGTGTGTGTGGGGGGTGGTATGTATTGAACAAGGATTGCTCGACGTAACCTACAAACAGCGGAACAATGGGTGTGTGTATTGAGGGGCTCCGCTAGGGGTGTGTGGTGGGTATGGGTTGCTGTCTCTGGTGGGGTGTGTGAGGGGTGATTGGACGTCCATGTGAAGAGGGGTGAGGCCTGAGTTGATGCGCGGGACGGGGGGTGTGTCTGAGGGGGACAGGGGGGGTGAGGGGTATTTGGAAATGGGGTGGGGGGGGGAGGGGGGTGGACAATCAGGGGGGAGGGGGGGTTGTGGGGGGGGGGCTGTGGGGTCCAGGGGGGGTTTGGGAATTAATTGGGGGGGTTGTGTGTGGGGGGGGTGGGGGGGGGAGAGAGGGTGTGTGGGGGCGCGGTGTGTGGGGGGTAGGGGGGGTGTGTGTGGGGGAGGGGTGTGGGAGTGGGGGGTGTGGGGGGGGGTGTGTGTGGGGGGGGGGAAATTGTGTGGGCGGGGGGTTGTGTGGGCAGGGGAGCTTGTGATGGGGAGGTGTTTGGGTGGGGATTTTTGTGGGGGTGGTGGGGGGGGGGCGAGTTTTTGTGGGGGCGGGGGGAAGAGGGGTGTGTGTGGGGTGGGGGGAAGTGAGCTAGGAGAAAAGACGGGGAAGAGCCATGGGGGAGAGGGAGGCATCATGGGGGAGGGGGAGGAGCCAGCGAGGGGGACCAGAGGGGTAGTGGCTGGAATTGGCAGCATGATGGGGCGTCACAGCAGGAACTGGTCGCCGGTCGCTGGTTGTTCTTCACCGCCGGGATCAAAGTCTCCGCTTTCCGCTTGGCAACTTCTCCGGGCTGGGCCGGGTCTCTGACGCTGGGCTGGGCAGGGTCTCCGACGCTCTGCTGGGTTGGGTCTCTGACACTGGGCTGTTTGGTGCTGGGCTGCTTCGGGTCCCTCCGAATGTCCGGTTGGAAACCTCCGCTGATCATCCTCACCTCCAGTAAAGACGCGATGTCGCAGGAAGGGGCGGACAATCCCGGGGAGTGACAGGGGAAGAGACTAATCCGCATTGCACTGACTGGCAGGAGAAGCAATCGATCTGCGCACGTGCGTTTTTCAAGATTTATAAACCTTGCTAACTTTTACGATATTCAACCGATCGGAACGAAACTTGGTGCACTCGCAGCACAGGAGAACGGTGAGTGAACTGGTGAAAATTGTAGTGCTATCGCGAACCGTTATTTTGCAAATAGAAAGACCACCAAACCGGAAGATAACAAGATCAGAGTTTTAGTTATGTATTGATAGAATATAGAATCGAATAAAATATTGGATGGATGGGTGGATGGATGGATTCCTGCTTGAGTAAATGAAACTGCCTCTGTGGTTATTTGGCTTGCTGGCACTTTATGTCCAATTTTAGACATTTATCATTTTCCCATATTTCAAAACCAACAGAAATAATATCTTCATTTACCTCATTCATTCCCTGTGAAATATTGAAAACTTCATTTAAATAAACGTAACCTAAATTGCAGCAAACATAACCTTAATTTCTATAACTTGTAATTTAACCATCAGCACCCCAACACCATTTTTGTAAATCAACCGATTCACCTGCCACCTTCCTCGGTGTTGGGGCGGCAACTATTTACCATATATATTAATGATTTGGAAGCGGAATTAGGAGCAACACTAGCAAGTTTGTGGATGACACAATGCTGGGTGGCAGTGTGAACTGTGAAGAGGATGTTAGGAGGTTGCAGGGTGATCTGGACAGATGCAGTATAATATAGATAAATGTGAGGTTATCCACTTTGGCGGCAAAAACAAGGGGGCAGATTATTATCTCAATGAGGTTAGGTTAGGTAAGGGGGAGGTACAGCGAGACTTGGGTGTCCTTGTACACCGGTCACTGGAAGTTGGCGTGCAGGTACAGCAGGCAGTGAAGAAAGCTAATGGAATGTTGGCCTTCATAACAAGAGGATTTCAGTACAGGAGTAAAGAGGTTCTTCTGTACTTGCATAGGGCTCTGGTGAGACCACATCTGGAATATTGTGTACAGTTTTGGTCTCCTAATTTGAGGAAGGACATCCTTGTGATTGAAGCAGTGCAGTGTAGGTTCACGAGATTGATCCCTGGGATGGCGGGATTGTCATATGAGGGAAGATTGAAAAGACTAGGCTTGTATTCACTGGAGTTTAGAAGGATGAGGGGATATCTTATAGAAACATATAAAATTATAAAAGGACTGGACAAGCTAGATGCAGGAAAAATGTTCCTAATGTTTGCTGAGTCCAGAACCAGGGGCCACATTCTTAGAATAAAGGGGAGGTCATTATAAGACTGAGGTGAGAAAAACTTTTTCACCCAGTGAGTTGTGAATTTATGGAATTCGGTGCCACAGAGGGCAGTGGAGGCCAAGTCACTGAATGGATTTAAGAGAGAGTTAGATAGAGCTCTAGGAGCTAGTGGAGTCAAGGGATATGAGGAGAAGGCAGGCATGGTTATTGATAGGGGATGATCAGCAATGAATGGCGGTGCTGGCTCGAAGGGCTGAATGGCCTCCTCCTGCACCTATTTTCTATGTTTCCTAGACAAGAGTTAACTTGCAAGATAGAAAGGTGGCTATTTAAAACTTTTTGCAGAGTGGATATATCTCTGGAATACTATACCCTGGGGTGTCGTGGGGACAAGATCTTTGGAAATATTTAAAGTGAGATAGGTGCATTTTTAAATGATTCAGGAGGTATGGGCTAGGGGGAACTGACACAGCGATGGAAATCAGGAGATATGCCATTACTTTTCTCAAAACAGTTGTTTTGGTTGTGTTAATTTTGACAGGCATTCATCTCCGAATCGCATTTAATTCTTTTGGGACATCTGCCATGCTGTCCTTGGCCTTTACTGCAAGTACAGATATAAAATGTTCATTCAACGTGTCAACAGTTTTCTTATCTCCATTAACAGTTGGCCTTTACTGTAAGTACAGATATAAAATGTTCATTCAACGTGTCAACGGTTTTCTTATCTCCATTAACAGTTTTCTTATTATCAATTTTCAAGGGTCCCACATTACTTCTAACCAACGTCTTTTTTGTAAGATAATTGCAAAATATTCTGATACTGATTTTAACATCTCCTGTAAGCTGCATAAGAAATAGAGTTTAAGAAGGAACTGCAGATGCTGGAAAATCGAAGGTAGACAAAAGTGCTGGAGAAACTCAGCAGGTGCAGCAGCATCTATGGAGCGAAGAAAATAGGCAAAGTTTTGGGCCGAAACCCTTCTTCAGACTGATGGAGGGTGGGGGAGCAGGGAGAAGAAAGGAAAAAGGAGGAGGAGGAGCCCGAGGGTCGAGGGAGAGCTAGGAAGGGGAGGAGATAGCAAGGGCTAACGGAATTGGGAGAATACAATGTTTATGCCACTAGGATGCAGACTGCCCAAGTGGAATATGAGGTGCTGTTCCTCCAACTTCCGGTGGTGCACACTCTGGCCAGACTAGTCCTCACCTTTCACCCCACTAGCCGTCACATACAACAAATAGTCCTCCGTCAGTTTTGCCACCTCCAACGTGACCCTACCAGTCGCCACATCTTCCCATCTTCCCCCGTCTGCTTTCCGCAAAGACTGCTCCTTCCGTAACTCCCTTGTCAATTCATCCCTTCCCTCCCGCACCACCCCCTCCCCGAGCACTTTCCCTTGCAACCGCAAGAGATGCTACACTTGTCGTTTTACCTCCCCCCTCGACTCCATTCAAGGACTCAAGCAGTCATTCCAGGTGTGACAGAGGTTCACCTGCATCTCCCCCAACCTCATCTATTGCATCCGCTGCTCTAGATGTCAGCTGATCTACATCGGTGAGACCAAGCGTAGGCATTAACCAACCTGACGTCCCAGTGGCTCAGCACTTCAACTCCCCCTCCCATTCCGTATCCGACCTCTCTGTCCTGGGCCTCCTCCATGGCCAGAGTGAGCACTACCGAAAATTGGAGGAACAGCACCTCATATTCCACTTGGGCAGTTTGCATCCTAGTGGCAAAAACATTGAATTCTCCCAATTCCGTTAGCACTTGCTGTCTCGTCCCCTTCCTAGCTCTCCATTAGCCCTCCTCCTTTTCCCTTTCTTCTCCCCGCCCTCCCCCCATCCTCCATCACTGAAGAAGGGTTTTGGCATGAAACGTTGCCTATTTCCTTCACTCCATAGATGTTGCTGCACCCGCTGAGTTTCTCCAGCACTTTTGTCTACCTTTGCATAAGAAATAGATGTCCTTTAACCCTGCTTTGCCATTCAGTAAGAATAGTCAAGAGTGTTTTATTGTCATATGTCCCAGATGGGACAATTAAATTCTTAGTTGCTGCAGGACAACAGAATATGTGAATATGTTCACATAGTACATAACGGGGGAGATAAAAAAAAGAAAAAGTTCAATAAATAAAGTTCAATTTGACAGCTGCACGCAGAATATGGCTGACCAGACCTTTAACTTCAAATCCACTTTACAGCCAAATCACCATAACTTCAGATTCTGCACGGTGCTAAATTTAATCTGGATTAGCCTTAATCTGGATTTTGTGTGACTCAGCATTAATGACTCATTTAGAGGTAGAGCACAAAGAACATTGAACACATGCACCCCAAATCGTGACTGCAGCTGGTGAAAATAGAATGAGTAGATCAGAGGATTGCTTCTGGGCTTGGTCAAGATGGACATCTACAGGTCAGGAAATGTGCAGTTAGGCTTGACTACTCATTTCTCTTCTGCTGTTACATTCATACTTGAATGTTCCTGTCGACTCCTTGCATGACCAGGAGTGCCCAATGATTAAATTTTAAATGGTACAATGAATTGTTATTAATGAGTAGGGTTAAAGAAATTCTCAAGGCCTTTTGCAAGTACAGGTATATTAAAAACAAGAGTGTTTAAGAAAGAACTGCAGATGTTGGAAGAATCGAATAGATCACCCGCTGAGTTCCTCAAGCATTTTTGTCTAATTTAAAAACAAGAGGATAACTAGGGAGAAGGTAGGACCACTCAAGGAAAAATTGAGATTATTTATGTTTGGAATCAGAGGACTTGGGCAAGATACTAAACGGACTTTGCACATATATTCAAGAATAAGGACATGGCGGACTGATATCAGTGTGGAATACTAATATATTCTATGGTAATTTGATATCAAGAAGGTGATGGTGTTGGTTCTCTTGAAGAGCATTAAAGTGGATAAATCCCCAGGGCCTAATGGGATCTATCACAGGTTATTGAGAGACAAGAGAGAGGAAATTGCAGGGGCCTCAATGAAGATCTGACTATCTCTGAATAAAAGACTTGCCTGCACGTCTCCTTTAAACTTTCCCCCACTCACCTTAAAGCTACGCTCTCAAGATTCTAAAGTTTCCACCCTGAGAAAAGGATTCTGTTTCTATCATATCTATATTTCTCATAATTTTATATAATTCCATCAGGTCTCCCCTCAACCGTCAATGTTCCAAATAAAATAATCCAAATTTGCCCAACCTCTCCCTATAGCTAATATCCTCTAATCCAGGCAGTAATTTCTGCATAGAAAATGTGACAAAACTGAAGGTCTTTTCCTCTCTTCCTCCCTCTCTCTACCTCATCACGCTTCTCCCTCTCACTATCCACCACCTCTCTCTACCATGTTATACTTTGATAGAATGACCGATAATTTATTGGATTGGATGAGCCAGGGGGTGAGTCGTGTTGCTGTAGTTGCCATGCAGGAGGTAACCTGTTTGCAGTCTGGTACTTGCTGCTCACCAGCCATTGACGGACTGCAACAGGTGGCACCAGCCTCAACGCGAGGGATCCCCGTGGCTGACGTCATCGGAGAAAGTGAGCACGCGGCGGGGCAACTCCCGCCTGACGTAGATAGGGAGGCAGCCGCTGAGCTATAAAAGGGAGCGAGGCGGCGACGGCGCGGCAGAGAGACGCAGCAGTCGGGTTGCCTGAGCAGAGGACGCACACCGTCACCGAGATGAAGTCGCACAACAGCAGGAATGCAGCGAGAAGTAAGCGCTTGACACCACGTAGCAGCGAGCGCGCAGCACCCTACACTCGGGGAGAAGGGCAGAGGGAGGACTGGGATGCAGATTCTGGAATAATGCTCCAAATTACAGTGAGAGGGAGAGGCTGATGGCGGGTATGTCGTATAGATATTCCAGTAGAGGCGTGTTGATGCTTGGAGAAAGGATAGGTGCTCCCCTAAAGAGAGAATTGAGTCTATGGGGTAGTTAAAATTTGGAAGGGGGTATCGTCAATGCCCAGATCTGTCGCTCAACGAAGTAAAATGATGGATAATTAATTAATGCTTGGTCAGTATTTAAATACTAGTCTAACTTCTGCAATTCAGCCTTGAAGTGGGATTTGAACTTCATTTTTTTAAACTTGGAACTTCTAAACAAATTATGAAGGAGAGAAGGGTTTCATCTCCCTGGGCCGGCCAGTTGTACCCGAGGTATTTTTATGCGGTGGACCACACCTCCAGCAGATTTAGCCGTTATCTCCGAATTGCTAGTGAACTTCCCCAAGGTGAGCTCACTGTCTTCCCGGGCGCCTGGGCTGGACCGCAGGCTGGGAAAGTGGCGCAGCGACTAATAAGCTTCCACCTAAATGTATTGCAGCGCGGGTCGGGGATGAAGATCTGAGCGCCGTGCTGTGTGAATTTGACGCGGTGATTGAAGATTTCGCCTCCCCGCTCAACAAGAGACACTTCAGGTACGATGAGCACCTGAGGTGCATGAAGAGGAGGAACAGCACGAGTGTCAGCGACGGCGGTGTCAGTGACTCCGACAGTGAGTATTCGGCGCTATAACCAAGTCTCCCGGGGCTCTGCGCCGTCACCAGTGAGCGCTTTGAGTTTTAAGGCAGAAAACACCGGCAGAACCCTGATCATCACACGTCTAACGCAAACAGATGGGAGAAATCTTTCGGATACCGCAAGGTTATTGAGCCCACATTACTAGGTCGATGCAGAAATATCGTCGTTTCTGCGCCCACCACCTGTAATATCTAATTGTTTCTTCCATTACCTGGGATTTGAGGACCCCAAAGATAGACACACAATGCTGGAGTAACTCAGCGGAACAGGCAGCATCTCGAGGGAGAAGGCCTGGGTGACGTTTCTGACTGAAGAAGGGTCTCAACCCAAAACATTCCTTCTCTCCAGAGATGCTGCCTGTCTCGCTGTTACTCCAGCATTTTGTGTCTATCTTCGGTGTAAACCAGCATCTGCAGTTCCTTCCTACACATTTGTGGACACCACTCGCGAGCTCGGTTACATGATCCCACCTTGCATTCAGCGGCCATCCAAGATAGAACCGAAGCTTACCCCGTTTCCTCTGCTTTACCCTTCATGTATAAATCCCTGTACAACCAGATTACCATATCCGCCCCGGGGTTGTAGAGCCCAAGTTAACAATGATGCAGCCTTGGTGAGTGAATCGTTTCGTCTCCGCGCTGCCCTCGACGTTAAAAGTGTACGATGCTCAGTGTGGGTTTGCCGACCCGAATGATCTAGTTCCGTGCTGTATCTGTCCCGAACTGATCCATTGACTCCTTGCCGTCCTGTACCGCCGAGACAATGTTTAGCTTTTTACGTACAGGGAAACACGCGTGTAAAACAAGTGCTCCAACTAATTTTGTTTAAATTTGAGAAGCTACCGCTGCACAAATAAAAGTGTGGCCTTTTCTGTGCATACGTGCCACATCTCTTGCTCCTTTACTTCCACGACAGTAATTGGTATTATTTTAAACCGCTAGGTACAGATTCATTTCGCAGAAACAGTTTCGCCTTCAGTGACGAGAAGCTCGAGAGTTCCACGATGTCATCGTCCAAAGGTATTTTACTATCTCCTATCACTTGCTTGGTTTCCATCACTGCAGAAGGGTTGATTGTTTTTGGAGTGTGAGAATTGTAGTAGCGCCTGAACTCGAGGTTATCATCAGATCATTGAGGCAGTTGAGATTAGTTTAATTTGGTATCATGTTTGGGACAGGCATTGTGGGCTGAAGGTCCTTGTCCTGTGCTTTTCGTTTTTTTTCGTGGGGGAAGAGTTCATTGCAGCTGTGTTTCTGATACAATTGCTCATTCGGTCATTTCTGGTTGAAAGAATGTCCTCTGCCGTTTTTATAATGAAAGATTAATCTTCTGGTCCCTCTTCGATAAATTTGCTGACTGGCACAAAATTACCTGTGTTGGTTTGGATAGTGGCCAAGGGAGTAGTGGTAGTTCATTATCATACAAGTCTTACACTTTAAAAAGTGCAAAAAACTGCAGATGCTGGAATCTAAAGCAAAAGGATGTGGTGGAAAATAGATATTCTGGGTGGAGGTCTATGACCAGTGGAGTTCCGTGGGAATCTGTGCTGGGGCCTATGCTGCAGACAATGAGGAAGGCTGTCCGAAGATTCAATGGGATATAGACCAGCTGCAGAAATGGGTGAAGAAACGTTAGATGGAGTTTAACCTGAGCCAGTGTGAGGTGATGCACATTAGAAGGTTGAATGTAAGGAGAATACTATTAATTGCAAGACCCTTTATTGATGTACAGAGGGATCTTGGAGTCCAAGTTCATAGCTCACTGAAGTTGGCATTACAAGTAGATATGGTGATTCAGAAAGTAGACAAGAAGGGTCTTGACCCAAAACGTCTCTGCAGTCAGGAGAGACTGCTGCCTGTCCTGCTGAGTTATTCCAGCATTTTATGTGTATGGTTTAAACCAGTATCTGCAGTTCCTTCCTACGCTCGTGGTTCAGAAGGTGTATGGCCCGCTTGCCTTCATTGCTAGGGGTATCGAATATGTCAGGAAGGCATGATGCAACTTTGGCTAGGCTGCACTTGGAGTATTGCAGCGTTGGTCACCACGTTACAGGAAAGATGTGGTGGCTTTGGAGAATGTGCAGAGGATATTTACCAGAATGCTTCCTGGATTAGAGGGCTTCAGCTACATGGGGAGGTTGGATAGACTTGAATTATTTTCTCTCAAATGTCAGAGGTTCAGGGGAGTCTTGATCGAGGTGTAGAATAGTCTGAACATTTTCCGTGTTTTGTAAATGGGAGATGAGCAATGCCAAACTTTGGAAGTAAAAGCTCTACATGGCTCTCTTTGCAGCAAAACTTGGGGATACAAAGGAACTAGAAGACTATATTGCAGATTTGAACAGAACATTAGAAAGTGAGTATCGATCAACGTTTCAGTATCTTGGTACATGTGATAATATATCTATACCAATGGTCACACAGCATATGCAACGAGCATTAAAATTTCTCTGCACATGGTGCAATCTGACATTGCAGACCATCAAACATTTTCCAACTTGTATGCTGACAGTATAAAATGGTATGTAGGTTTGCTTAATTTTGTTAACCTAAATTACGCTTGACAATTTTCTTTCTACACTTTCCAATCAGACAGTCAATCTTACCAAATGGAAGAGAACTTTAAATATCAAGTGTTTGCCCCATTTAAATAGCAGATATCAGCTATTGGAATGATATAGAACCAGCATGTTTGGGCAGATTGTGCATGTCATCACTAAAGATCTTAAAACATGAGGCTAATTATGTTGTGCTCACTGGACTATTTCACAGGTATGTGACGGGGAAGAAAAAAAGTTTGGTCCTTAGCCCTGTGTCAACACATGAAAAGGAGCATCTACAAGGATCTGTTCGGTCTGCCAACATTTCTCAACTGTGTTGCTTAGAATAGTTGCCAGCTCTTACAAACAGTAAATGCATTTCTAAATTATTTCTATTGTACATGTATTAAAATTTTGTGCTATTTTTTAAGTTTGAGAAATCTAATTAGAACAGTAGATTACTATAAAGCTAGTACTGCTGTGTATTTGTATAATGAAGATGGAATGGGGGCTGATTTGAGGCCATGAAGCAGTGCAGTAAGGAGGGGGAGGAGGAAGTAATTGGGAAGGGAGTTAAATGGGGCTAGGTGAAACAGGAGTACTTTGATTTCAGTGATTCTCTCGGCCTGGTTTCCACTAGTTTAGCCCACAATGGTGCTGGCTGCCTTGTGGCAAATAGTTCTTCGGAGAGGAGACCTCCAGAAGCTGCTACTTAAAAATGGTCTGCACAGACCTCTTCCCACCAATTGAATCTTGAGCAGCTTTTGTTACTAAAATCATTTCACATTGAAATATTTTGTAAATTAAAACACTGGAGTCAAATCTTTTTGCCAGTTCAAACTAGTCTGTTCTGAGCAAACGGCCACAAAACTGTTTTACAAGACTTCATCTGTGTTGCCCTTCACTGAATTTTCCTGTACTGAATATTAAAAAAACATATATTTTTGAAACTTGTTTTTGGTTTTTCCATTGGAATGAACATAATGTTATACCACTGTATCTGGGCTTGATTTGTTAATGTGCTGTGCAAAGTATCATGTTCCTGATATGTGAATACTGCCTTCACTTATTTTCAGTATTTAAGTATAATTCAGTATAACCTACTGCTAGTTATCAGCATTCCTTAATAACATTACTATGCATGCCTTGTGTAGCAAAGGAAGGAATGATGCAAGAATAAGAATAGCTTCATTCAACCTATTTATAAATCCCAAACATTAACATTAATAAATCTCAGACTGTCAACAGTTTCCTTAATTGAATTGGTATAAAAACATTTGCAATTTTTAATGCCAAATTTAGAACCCTATCTTTTCAAGTTTTTTAGGATTTGTGTGCCATCTTTAATTCTCTGAGACACAATGTTGTAAGAAGAAAAGAACTGTAGTCCCTTGTGCAAATTTTCATACAGCTGTACCTTAATGACCAAGTGTTTTACATTTCATTTCCTGCCTGTGAACACTGCTGCTTTTGAAGGTGGTGATAAATTATGCCTTAAACTGTTGCAGCCCTTCTAGTGGACGTACATCCACAGTGTTTTTGGCTGGGAGTTCTGGAATTTTATATCTAACAGAATGAAAGAATAGTAACATATTTATCCACTTTTCACCTCCTTTATCAACTTTTACCCATCTTACTCCTGATTCCACCCTCCCAATTATTTCTGTCCATCTCCCTCCTCACCTAGTTCCACTATTGCCTGCCAGCTCCTACCTTCTCATGACCTTTCACCTCTTCATACCAGCTATCTCCCCTTTACACAGTCCTGATGCAGTGCCTTGACCCAAAATGTCCACAATTCCCTTTGACACTATTGAATGTATAGATAGAGTTTTTGTTTGGCATATATTTTTATTCTGAATAAAGTGGGGAGGAAGAGAGAGTCCCTTTGCCTTCACCTTCACCTTCACAGATACTGCTCAACCTGTTAAGTTCCTCCAGCACTTTGCTTCTAGCAACTGATTTTAAAATCCTCTCTTTACCTCCGACAGTACAGCAAGGCCTTCTGATGCTCCCAGTTGGTAACCATTTTAACTCCCCTTGCCATTCCCATACTGACTTTTCTTTCCTTTGCATTGTCAGAATAAATCCATGTACAAACTGGAAGGACAGCATCTCATATTCTGCTTTGGTAACATATAACCCAACGGTATAAACATTGAATTCTCCAATTCAAGTAATGTCTCCTAACCTCCAGCCCTCTCCCCTCTTTTCCTTGTCTGCACTCCACCCAGTTCACATATTTCTCCTACAATCTCCCATCACCCTAGTCGCCCTGCCCCTTTCTTCTCATACTCATCCTTAATCTCTGGGTCCCATATTTCCCTTTTTATCTCCCCACTTATCTCTCTGGGTTTACATTTCACACCACCTCTTTCCTTATCTGTCTCCTTATCACCTCCAATCTCTTACTCCACCATCTATCAATTATCCTTCCTCGCCGGCATCCATCTATCACTTGTTAAACTCTATGTTTCTATGTTTCCACTGTCACTTTCTTTTCTTCCCCCCCCCTCCCCTCTACATCAATCTGAAGAAGGATCCTCTCCTGAAATTCCTTCCACAGATGCTCCCTTATCTGTTGAGTTCCTCCAGCACTTTGTTTTATGCTTTTTAAACAGTTGGCTTTTCATCATGATCCAACAACTTCCTATGCACTCTTGTAAATCCTTTACATTCTTGGTTACTTTTATTAACTATTAAAACTCTAAAGATGGGGGAATTTGAACTTGTTAAGATTATAAGATGTAGTAGGTCAGTTGCAGAAAGAAGAATTATTTATTAAAAAAAACAACAGCAGGGAGGCTTGATCTTTGAGTTGACCTCAAAGTTGAATTTGAATTTTAAAAAAAAAAGTTCAATAAGTTTTGTCATAAGATATTATAAAATGCATTTATATAATTGCTATTAATGCAGCCAAATACTCAACAGGCTCAACGTATGATGAGCATTTGACGGCTCTGGGCCGGTAGTTGTTGCAGTTGTGAAGGATGCGGGGGATCTCATTGAAATTTACACGATAGTGAAATACCTGGATGGAGTGAATGTGGAGAGGATGTTTCCACTGGTGGGAGAGTCTAGGACCAGAGGGCACAGCCTCAATTAAATGATGTACCTTTAGAAAGGAGATGAGGTGGAATTTCTTTAGGCAGAGGTTGGTGAATCTGTGGGATTTATTGTCTTTATGGTTGTGGTGGTCAAATCTTTGGGTATTTTTAAAGCAGAGATTGATATGTTCTTGATTAGTAAAGGGGTCAAAGGTTGTGCGGTCAAGGCAGGAGAATGGGGTTGAGACGGAAAGATAGACCAGCCAGAGTAGGCAGAGTAGACTCGATGGGCTGAATATCTTAATTCTGCACCTATGACTTATGAAGGCGAATGGACAATCATTTCCCCTTTAAAGATCTGGGCTCATAAATCTGGAAACTTTCTCAAGTTGTGATACAACTGTCATGATGGAACTAAGCTGATATCGAGTAACCAGTTATATTAGATCATCAAGCAGCTGGTAATGTTAGATCATCTGAGCTGAGACTTAGTGGAGACCAGTGGCACTGTAAAAATACACCAGTCACAAAAGACAAGCCCGCGATAGAGGAGGCTGCATCCAAACTGGTGACTTATGCAATACTTGAATGCTTAAATTAGCTTCTTGGCGGCAACCTGCTGGAGCTACTGCGTAAGATGAGACAAATAAATGATCAATTTGGCAGTTGGGATACATCAGTAGTCAGATCACATCTTATCTCCTTATGTAATGAAGGATTAATAGTTTAAAAATAATTAAGTTGTTTTCTACTCTGCTCCTGTTTATCACACCAAGACTCGGGGCCAGGTTGAATATTCCAGGCCGGTACTGAGTTGTTAAAATCCCTGACCAGATGTTGTGCTGTTTATAAATAGTGTGTAGGTTATGTACATCTCTCCTTGGATTTGAGCAAATGGAATTTCCGAATATCGTGTTATTTTTGGATGGGATGCATGCAATGGAACTACAACTGAGAGGGAATGTAAAACATACACCATTGCTTTGCGAAATTGGATCTTAATAAACAGAAAAACTTTCATGGTTTATTGCCCATTTCATCTTGCTTTAAGATTTCCCATTGTTGCGTTTCTACAAAGATGTTCAGCTTAATAATGTGCTATTTTTGTGTTCCAAGGTCCTGTCCTATTTTCCTAGTCTGACTACGGATAAAGAAGGCCATTTGGTCCATCCATTTAAGACAATCTGCTCAGCTCTTAATGGTTTTCACACTCATCCAGGGGGGCAATGAGACACTTCTATTAATTATATGAGTCAATTACCCATTACGCTTAGATGAATCTCTTCCTTTCTCATTCAGGCGCTTGTCTCTTGCCCTACTTTAGTACTGTGGCTTATGGAACATAGGACATAAAACAGTACAGCACAGGAACAGGCCTTTTAGACAACAAGGTCTGTGCTAGGGTTGTATTTAACCTTTCTGTCAACATTATTGTTTTCATCACTTTTAATTTGAAGTAAAATACATTTTGTCTTCCTGTGATAATGGGACCCATTAGCTACACTTGCTAAAGGCGTATTTTAAAATGACGCAATTCAGGTTTACATACTCTCTTGTCATTAGGTTAAATACCTTTCAGCAGTTTGAGAATAATAGCCTGATCAACATTGCCTTCATAACCTCACTTCAATCCACTCTTTCCCTACAATTATTTTGGCAGCCTCATTTATTCCTGACAATTAGAACTGGCCGAAGATAGACTGAGTTACTCCAGCTGTTTGTGTCTATCTTCAGTTTAAACCAGCATCCACAGTTCCTTCATACACAATCAGACCTGACCCCCTGGAATATGATCTCCAAATTGCCCTGCCATGTCACAAGGGCAAACTCAACAATTGGGGTAATTTGGAAGCAATTATCTTTTTTTTCACACACCGTTGCCAGGAGATGTTTTCACTGAAAGGATGATACTCCTGATCCTGGCTGATCTATTTTTGGCTAATCTCTTCCCTCTGTGTGCTTTATACATTTGTAATCACAGCAATTTCTGCAGTCCCACTTCCTACCCACAGCACCAGATTTGCCTGTTCAGATGCATTGATCCCAAATTTTGGAATTTCCTACCTAATCTCTCATCTAATTTAAAACCACCTCTTAAAGCCCATCCTGCCAGCTTTTGGTCTTCTGTCTGAATATAACTGCCTGGGATTTGCAGTCAGATTTTCTTTGATAATGTTCAAGTGAAATGCCTTGGATAGTTCTGCTGTGTTAGATATTAAACAGGGCGAAGAAATTCATTCCATTTTGAGTAACATCTGCTAAGGCTAGGTTACCCAACATCACCTCCTCCATAATTCCACCCCAGCCTGTGAGGCCACTTGTGTTTGCTGGTTACGGGTCAGGCTCTTGTTTGTGGAGGTCAGAGCCAGGTTATAGCTGTGAGGATAATTGTCCCAGCATTATTATCTCTTAAATAACTGCCTTTCAATATAATGTCATTGACTGCTCCGGACTCTGGAGCTGTCAGTCAGCTCTCTCAAAGCTCACACAACTGATTCTGATCCAGGCTTTTTCTTATCGACTTGTGCCACTTTCATTGCTTCTGCATCTTTCCTTCCTTTGTCCCTGAACAATACTTTATTGTCCTTGCATGTGAGAACCAGGTTACCCGTTTGCTCTCGAATAAAGAAAGTCATTATATCCTTGTCACTCAACAATGGGGTGCTGCCTTTTTCATTAATCTGTTTATTGGTTCTCTTGCTAATTCCTTCTGTTTGTTTTTTTCCCCATTCCTCTTTCCAGCCTTCCTGCTCCTCATTCTCTCTTCTATTTATGCATTGCCTCCTGCATTTTCTGTTATTCCTTTTCTTTGCTCACTGCTCCTTCCCCTCCTTCTCTATTTCCATCTCCTTCCTGTGTATCCATTTTCCATCCTGTCTCTGTGTCTTCATTCTTTCTTCCCCCACTCCAATATGACGTGACCATTTTATCCCCTGAAATGATGTGGTTTAAATAATATTTACTTTATTAGCTCTGTTCAGTCTTGTAAACTGCACTAAAAAGTGGGAACGTTTTTTTAAAAATGTAACTAATTAAAAAAAATGAGAAAACATCCTTGAAGTTTCTTTCTTACCAATCAAACCGGCAAGATGTGACCGCCATACAGAATTCACATTTAGCTTTCAAAATGTTGTTCTTGAGTTTCAAATCGTGCGTAAAGACTACTAATAACAACTACTGTTATTATTTTGTGAGGATGTGGCCTTTGCTGGCAGGACTGTATTAATTGTCCATCCAAACTCATCTTCAAACTCCTGGACCTAGGAATCAGACCCATCTCTGTGGATCCTTGACTCTCTGACCCACAGACCACAATCATTAAGGATAGGTGACAACACCTCTTCCACAATAATTCTCAACACTGATGCCCCACATGAATGTGTTCTCAGTCCCCTAATATGCTCCCAATACACTCACAACCGCTCAGCCAAATTCGGCTCTAATGCCATCTACATTTGGGCCGAATCACAAACAATGATGAAATGGGTACAAGCAGGAGCTAGAGAACTTAGTGACATGGTATCAAGCCAATAACTTCTCCCACAATGTCAGCAAGATGAAGGAGCTAGTTATTGACTTCAGGAAGCAAAGTGGAGTACATGCCTCAGTCAATATCAATGGTGCCATAGTGCAAATGATTGAGATCTGCTAGTTCCTCTGTGTTAATAATCTGTGATGGACCAACCGCATTGATGCAACAGCTAAGAAAGCAAACCAAGGCCTTTACTTCTGCAGAAGACTGAGGAAATTCAGCATGTCTCCAGTGACTCTTACAAACTCCTGCAGATGTACCATAGAAAGCATGCTGATGGGTTGCATCATAACTTGGCTTGGGAACAGCTCTGCCCAAGATAGCAAGAAGTTAGAGTTGTAGATGTCGCCCAGTCCAGCACATAGACCAGACTTCCCACATTTACTCCATCTACACTTCACAATGTCTCGGAAAAGCAGCCAACACAATCAATGATTTGTCACACCCTAAGCATTCCTCCTTGCTCCCATTCGACAGAAGGTAGAGAAGCTTGAAAGTGCGCATGACCAGACTCGGGATTGCCTCTTCCCTTCTGTTATCAGGCTTCTGAACGGTCCTGAACGGGGACTATGAAGGCAGGAGGGAGTTGCTGGCCAAGGTAGACTGGAAAGGGATCCTAGCCGGAATGACGGTAGAACAGCAATGGCAGGAATTTCTGGAAGACGCATGATCATTTCATTCCAAAAAGGAAGAAAGATTCTAAGGGGAGTAGGAGGCAACTGTGGCTGGCAAGAGATGTAAGGAATAGAATAAAACTAAAAGAAAAGATGTATAACACAGCAAAGAGTAGCCAGAAGCCCGAGGATTGGGAAACTCATAGGACAACAAAAGGAAACAAAACGGGCAATACAGGCTGAAAAGATGAAGTACGAAGGGAAGCTGACCATGAATATAAAGCACAGTAATAGCTTCTTTGGATATGTTAAGGGAAAAAGAATAGCAAAGTCAAATGTGGGTCCCTTGAAGGCAGACAGGGGTGAAATTATTATGGGGAAGAAGGAAATGGCAGAAGAGTTGAACAGGTACTTCGGATCTGTCTTCACTAAGGAAGACACAAACAATATCCCAGATGTACTGGAGGACAGAAGATCTAAGGGGGTAGAGGAACTGATAGAAATTTCCATTAGGCAAGAAATAGTATTGGATAGGCTAATGGGACTGTAGGATGATAAATCCCTTGGGCCGGATGGTCTGCATCCCAGGGTCCTCAGGGAGGTGGCTCTAGAAATAGTGGACGCATTGGTCATCATTTTCCAATGTTCAATAGTTTCAGGATCTGTTCCTGTGGATTGGAGGATAGCTAATGTTATCCCAGTTTTCAAGAAAGGAGAGAGAAAACGGGGAATTACAGACCAGTTAGCCTGACCGGTGGTGGGAAAGATGCTGGAGTCAATTATTAAAGAGTTAATAATGGGGCATTTGCATAGCAGTAAAAGGATTAGTCCAAGTTAACATGGATTTATGAAAGGGAAATGATGCTTGACTAATCTTCTGGAATTTTTTTGAGGATGTGACAAGTAAAATGGATGAAGGGGTGCCAGTGGATGTAGTGTATCTAGACTTTCAGAAAGCCTTTGATAAGGTCCCGCAAGGGGGACTGGTGACTAAAATTAGAGCACATGGTATTGGGGGTAGGGTGTTGACATGGACAGAAAATTGGTTGGCAGACGGGAAGCAAAGAGTAGGAGTGAACGGGTCCTTTTCAGAATGGCAGGCATTGGCGAGTGGAGTGCCGCAAGGCTCAGTGTTGGGGCCACAACTGTTTACTATATATATTAATGATTTGGAAGAGGGAATTAGGAGCAACACTAGTAAGTTTGCGGATGACACAAAGCTGGGTGGCAGTGTGAACTGTGAAGAGGATGTTAGGAGGCTGCAGGGTGACCTGGACAAGTTGAGTGAGTGGGCAGATGCGTGGCAGATGCAGTATAATATAGATAAACGAGGTTATCCACTTTGGCAGCAAAAACTACAGGGCATTGGGATTGGATTAGGTAAGGGGGAGGTGCAGCGAGAATGGGTGTCCTTGTACACAGGTCTCTGTACCTGCACGTCACTGAAAGTTGGCTTACAGGTACAGCAGGCAGTGAAGAACGCTAATGGAATGTTGGCCTTCATAACAAGAGGATTTCAGTATAGGAGTAAAGAGGTTCTTCTGCAGTTGAATAGGGCTCTGGTAAGACCACATCTGGAGTATTGTGTACAATTTTGGTCACCTAATTTGAGGAAGGACATCCTTGTGATTGAGGCAGTGCAGCGTAGGTTCACAAGATTCATCCCTGGTATGGCGGGACTGTCATATGAGGAAAGATTGAAATGACTAAGCTTGTATTCACTGGAGTTTAGAAGAATGAGGGGGGATCTTATGGAAACATATAAAATTATGAAAGGACTGGACAAGCTAGATGCAGGAAAAATGTTCCCAATGTTGGGCGAGTCCAGAAACAGGGGCCAAAGTCTTAGAATAAAGGGGAGGCCATTTAAGACTGAGGTGAGAAAAAGCTTTTTCACCCAGAGAGTTGTGAATTTGTGGAATTCCCTGCCACAGGGGGCAGTGGAGGCAAAAATCACTGGATGGATTTAAGAGAGATATAGATAGATCTCTAGGGACTGGTGGAATCAAGGGATATGGGGAGAAGGCAGGCATGGGTTATTGATTGGTGACGATCAGCCATGATCACAATGAATGGTGGTGCTGGCTTGAAGGGCCGAATGGCCTCCTCCTGCACATATTTTCTATGTTTCCATAAGCTAGGTTACTGTCTGGGGTGGAAGATTGCAACCTGTTTCGACAAATGCAATCAAATAAGATCAAATAAAACAAGTTGTCCGACAACTTTAGGCTGTGCACGCCATACGCAAGAAGAAGAAGAAGGTTACTGTCTGATTCACCTCTACCTCACTGTGGATATTGGACTTTGTCAATGGAACCAGTGTGCTACAATGCTGGGAACTATATTCTGTACTCTTCCCATTTGTTCTATCTATTGTGCTAGAGTTTGATTTGATTGCATTTATGTTTGGTAAATCTGATCTGTTTGGATACGCATTCAAAACAAAGCTTTACACTGTACATTGGTACACATGACAATAATAAACTGAAACCTAAACCTAATGAACAGATCCATTCTAAGCATTTGTATTCTTAGAGAGCTCACCAATGGAAACAGTAGCTAAATTGAAAAGATGTCCATGCAATGGTGCAACCTGGAACCTAGTTGTAGCAAGTGGATGACCTGTTTCACAAGACTCTGGCAAACACAACAGCTTTAGAGCAATCATTTGGCAAAGGTTTGTGAAAATGATTTGCAATGCATTGCAAGTGTGGTGAGTAATACACAATAGTCATTATCCTTGATGAAAGGCCTGAGATGAGTGGTGTTGCGGCTCTAAGTGTCCTGTTTACATTGCATTATCATTCCCATCATGGTAATAACCAACACCGTGAAATTGCACAAGTATGCAACTTCTCTCTCTCAGTGTTGTTTGGAAAATTCTCAACATGTTGCCTCTGTAGGGACTGAAAGACATGGAAAGTTGATGGACCTTTTGCCAAATGCTAATAAAATTCAATAAAATACGTATCTGAACCAAAAAATTAAAATTGAAATATTTAAGCCATCAAGGTAAACAATCATCGTAGTCTCTCTAAGCAATTAAAAGATACTGACCCGAAACATCTTCTGTCCATTCATTCCACAGATGCTAGCTGACCGCTGAGTTCCTCCAGCACTTTGTTTTTCCTCAAGAATCCAGCATCTGCAATTTCCTATATCCTCGTTACTTCCCTTGGGTTGGAAATTCCACGTTTTGGGAGCAGGGATTCAAAGCTGGCTTCTGGGTTGTAATTGGCAGCTGGAGTTATTGAATGACAGACAATCCAGTTTGTTTATGCTGACAGCATAGAGGGCTTCTGCTGAAGTGGAGAGATTTAGAATTAATGGAGGACAGATAAAAGTTGTCAAGAAATAAGGTTGATTTGTGAGGAAGTCTGGTAGCTTCCTTGTTCTGGTTCATTATATGAAGAAGTTGCATGGTTTGAACTGAACAAGTTTTATGATCCGTGTCTGAACAATTGAAAGATGGGTCACAACCCAAAACGTCAACAATCCATGTTCTCCAGAGATGCTGCCTAACATAGAGACATGAAAACATAGAAAAATAGGTGCAGGAGTAGGTCTTGTGGCCCTTCGCACCAGCACTACAATTCAACATGATCATGGCTGATCATCTAAAATCAGCACCCCATTCCTGCTTTTTCCCCATATCCCTTGATTCCTTTAGCCCTAATAGCCAAATCTAACTCTTTCTTGAAAACATCCAGTGAATTGGCCTCCATTGCCTTCTGTGGCAGAGAATTCCACAGATTCACAACTCTCTGGGTGAAGACATTTTTCTTCATCTCAGTCCTAAATGGCCTACCCCTTATTCTTAAACTGTGAACCCTGGTTCTGGACTCCTCCCAACATTTGGAAAATTTTTCCTACATCCAGCCTGTCCAATCCTTTAAGAATATTATGTTTCTATGAGATCCCCTCTCATCCTAAATTCCAGTGACTACAAGCTCAGTCGACCCATTCTTTCATCATATGTCAGTCCCGCCATCCCGGGAATTAACCTGGTGAACCTACACTACACTCCCTCAATAGCAATAATGTCCTCCCTCAAATTAGGAGACCAAAATTGCACACAATACTCCAGGTGCGGTCTAACCTGGGCCCTGTACGACTGCAATAGGACCTCCTTGCTCCTAAACTCAAATCCTCTCGCAATGAAGACCATTTTCTTCACTGCCTGCTGTACCTGCATGCTTACTTTCAGTGACTGATGTACAAGCACACCCAGGTCTCGTTGCACCTCCCTTTTCCCAATTTGACACCATTCAGATAATAATCTGCCTTCCTGTTCTTGCCACCAAAGTGGATAACCTAGCATTTATCCACATTATATTGCATCTGCCATGCATCTGCCCACTCACCCAACCTATCCGTCATCCTACAGCCTCATAGCATCCCCATCGCAGCTCACACTGCCACCCACCTTTGTGTCATCCGCAAACGTGGAGATGTCACATTTAATTCCCTCATCTAAATTGTTAATGAAGATTAAAAATAACTGGGGTCCCAGCACCAAGCCTTGCAACACCCCACTAGTCATTGCTAACCTGCTGAGTTACTCCATTATAGTTAGTGTGTTTATTTGTAAAGCAGCATCTGCAAATGCTTGTGTCCAGGTCTTATTATTTTTCTCCACTATAAAACCATTATGGATTTCGGTCAAATGTGTGCCTGGTCTGTATCAGTGGAGGTCGAAAAACCAGATGCATAAAGCTGGTGGAGTTGCTGCCTCAGCTCCATCGACATGGGCTCAATCCTGGCCTCTGGTGCTGTATTTATGGAGATTGCACACTCTCCCTGTCACTTTGTGGGTTTGCTCCCACTGCCCAAAGACCCACAGGATGGAAGGATAATTGTAAATTGTTCCTAATGTGCAAATGAGTGGGAAGTAGCTTGGTTGAGCAATTTGGTCAGCATGTATGAAATGGACTGAAGGGCCTGTTTCTGTGCCGTATACCTCTGTGATTATAAACAGCAAGGTTGAGTCACCATTAATCCCAGCATTAAATTGGGTTCAGTGTGAAGATAAAGACAATTAGTTGTGTTGTATTATTATGGCGAAGCAATGATCTATTAAATTCTGGAGAACTCCAGACTTCAGGATCCTTAGAAGTGCATATTAGCCGTAAGAAGCAGACTAAATCTATGGGGTCTCTGCAAAAGTTCACAGATTTGACAGAAACATATTGTTGTTAGACATGTCCCAGCGTGCCTGCTCTTTGATTGTTCAGTCCACTTTGTGCCTTATTCCTACCCTTTCCTTGTGTTCCTGAGGAATGCACCCTTGTGCTATTTATCCAGTTCTGTTTTGAATGTTACCATTAAACATGGTCTGACATTCCCACCATACCACTCCATTTTTGCTCCATTTCCTTTCAGAGCTTCTGATAACCCTGGTCTCATCTTTCATCTTTTGGTTGGTTCGACTTTATGCATATTGAACGCAGCCAACCCTTGGGATGGGTTTCTCCATGAACTGCATTTTGTAACCAGAACTCCTTTGCTGTTGCTGTTGCTTTTTGTCCATTGACCAGTATAGTGGGGGAGAAAGGGGATGGGTTTTGTGCATCTGAAGTTCATATGGTGGGGTCAACTGTCGAGGCACCATGGGAAACTTGTGCATCAGGAGATTCAGATGTGAATGCATTGTTTCCTGCACAGCACGGCATCACAAGCGCCCCACTGCTGCTCTCCCAAATTTGAAGACAGAACAATAGGTGGGAGAAGACAATTTTCATTTGTCACTGAGTCATGCAGCCGTTGAAAGAATCCAATGTCTTTGACTTCTATCGTGTGATTTACATTAGTGACACATGATCAGCTGTGTGGGAAAATTTGGTGCTCTGGCAGCCCTGACTGATAACCGACAGCTGCCTAGCCCGAGGCTCTGAAAATAATTGATTCAATTTGCAACTTGCCTTACTTAGTTTGCCATTAAAAGTTCACAATCCCTTGTCCCAGTAAGGCCCATGACCATTAGACAAGAGCAGTATTGTATCAGAACTAAGTGGTCAACATCAGCCCTTTCTAGGTTAATCTTCACCATGATTTGAACACCACAAACTAGAAATGATTAACTGAAACACAGCAGAATCCCTTTTCCCATGGATTGAACTGGTGATTTAAGTTGAGCGAGCAGTATAATCTGTATCTTCCTAGTTTGAAGGGTCCCGACCCGAAATATTACCTATCCTTTATCTGCAGAGATGCTGTGTGATCCGCTGAGTTATTCCAGCACTTTGTGATCTATCTTACGTACTAACATTGCCTGGTTAAGTTTTGCACATCATTTCCAGGCACAACAACAACCCGCTTGCAATTTCCTACTGTGATGGACCAGAATTTGTTTACAAGGATATCACTGACCTCGCAAATCATCAGATGCCGGGGATCAATTCAGTCAGCTTGTTGACAAGTCGAGAGTCGCTGCCCATGCACCAGCTTCGTTTCTTGGAACAAACACCTCAGTGGAAACAGAATATACTGCAGTATCCAGTGGGAATTTAATACACGTTCCAAATTACTGAGTCATTCACTGAAGAAAGTAGCCATTCAGTCCACTGGATTTGTGTCAACGCCCTCGTATTCCACTTGGGATCCTACATCCCAATGGTATGATCATTGAATTTTCCAGTTTCAGGTAGCCCCCCCCCCTGCATTCCTTTCCCACAGCTAGCTGTCTACCCACAGACTCTCTCCCTTTGTTTGGCTTTGCCATCCCCTCCCTCACTTGTTACATAGATTTGTTCAGACACAAAGTACTGGAGTAAATCAGCAGTTCAGGCAGCATCTTTGAAGGACATGAAGGGTGCCGACTCAAAACGTGACTTATCCATGTCTTCCAGAGATGCTTGCTGCCTGACCGGCTGTTACTTCAGCACTTTGTGTCTTTTTTTATAAATCAGCATCTGCAGTCCCTTGTTTCTACCTAGATTTGTTACCCTGTACCACCTGGTTTCACCTGCACATCAAGCACCAGGTTTTCTGCTGCCCTCTACCATTCCTATCCCCTCCCCTACACGGTTCTATCCAAAGATCCTATAGCTGAGCCCTTTGGTTCTATCTGCACATCATCCCTTCTCTTATCTGGTGTGACTTATCACCTGTCAGTCTGTGTCTCTACTCTTCCTCCTCCCCCACTCCACACCCCCCCACTTACCTGCCCAATGTTTTTTTCTTTATCTGTTTCCACCTTCTACCCACCAGAATATAACTCAACACTCTCTCCTCCCGCTCCCTTGCACAGGTTTCAAATAATTTATTAAAACATGTGAATTTCTCATGGTGCTTTCCACTTTTGAATTATAGCTGTTCAATTAGAAAGAAACATTTGTTAATAATTGATGCCTTCTGCTGGCTTCACAACACTATGTGGAGTTCCAGCTTTGTGGTATTAGTTTGCAAGAAATGTCATCACCACTTATAAATTACATGCCCACTGATTAGGTGTCAACTGGAATTCCAGCGATCTTATTGTCTTGTCATTTGAATCTGTGTTAGTCACTTATTTGTAGTGTCTCAATGATCACAAGCTTATGTCAATCATCCCTACGAACATGTGTCTGCGATGAGAAGACCGAGGATTATCTCAGACACTCATCCCTTAAGTATTAATAGACCGGTACGCATAAATGTGCTGTGGACCGATGATTCTGTGGTGGCACTCTCACCTCTGAGACAGACGGTCATGGGTTAAAATCCTCCTTCTCAGGAGATTTGAGTCCAAACTCTAGGCCTGATCTGCTAGCAGCCACACCGAGAGATTGATGCAATGTTGCGGGACTGCCTTTGAGACCTTTGAATAAAACATCCCAGGGAACTATTCGATAAAGGAGTTCTCTTTGAAGACCCTGCCAACAATTCTCACTTAATCAACATCACAAGAGGAATAATCTGATTATTATACTATTATTTTTCCAGTCCCTTTGAAGCTTCAGAGTGTAAATTGGCTGCCCCTTTTTCACTGTTAGAGAACTTTGAGCTATTGGTCGCAATGTGCTTTGGCGTGTTCAAAGGTTGTGACTGATATTGAACATAGTTGTAGTAGTAGTTACTTTATCGTCACGTATACCTAGTTATAGTGAAATGCTTTGTCTATCATACAATCCAGTAGAACCATACTATACATAAGCACAATCATACTATATGAAAAGTGCACGATTGAGTGGATTTCTCCTGAGGCAGTACACACAGTTGCAATGTTTATGGGCCATCTTGTAACTTTAAAGTATCAACCTCTTAAACAGTACAGGAATAGTCCATTCAGCCAATGGTGTCTGTGCCGAACATGATGCCAATAAACTAATCTCTGTATGTGATCCCTATCCTTCCATTCCCTGCATATCCATGTGACTATCTAAAAGCCTCTTCAATACCACTATTGTATCTGCTTCCACCAGCACCCCTGGCAGCATGTCCCTGGCACCTACTATGTGAAAAACATGCCCCGCACATTTCCTTTAAACTTTCCCCCTTTGACTTTAAAGCTATGGTCTCTAGTCTTTACCATGTTTGAAAAAATGTTCTGACTGTCTATGCTATTGTCTATATACTTCTATCATGTCTCCTCTCAACCTCCACTGCTCCAGAGAAAACAATCCAAGTTTGTCCAACCTCTCTTTATAAATAATACTCTCCAATCCACGCAACATCTCGTAAACCTTTTCTGCACCCTCGTCAAAGCCGCCACATCCCTCCTTTAGTTGGGCAAACAGAATTGTACACAATACTCCAAATCTGGCCTAACTAACGTTTTATAAAGCTGCAACATGATTTCCTGTCTCCTATACTCAATGTTCTGGCTGATGAAGGCAAGCATACCATACACCTTCCTTCACCAGCATCAGAGTAGTGTGGCATGAAAATAGTCTCATGACTATTTAGTCTCAACAGTCCCATTGAGTCCACTTCAACTATTATCCACACATTTATACAAATCCTATTTATGCATCTCACAATCCTATCAACTCCACCTCAATTCTACCACTCACCAACACACTTGGGTTAGTCTGCAGCGACCAATTAATATTCAACCTGCAGGACTTTGGGATGTGGGATAAATTTGAAGCACTCAGAGGAAACCGTATGGTCACAGGGCAAATGTAGAAACATCACACAGAGAGCACCCGAGGTCAGGAGTGAATCTGGATTTCTGTCACCGTGAGGCAGCAGCTCTCTCTGGCTGTGCTACTGTGCCGCCATGACTAGGACTAAGCCTGGCATCCTCTTGCATCTCTGTGTATTGCATCTCTGTGTATTGGCTCTAAATAAGAAATTCACAGCTTAGCACTTGCCTGTCAAGAGGGTCTCATTCCAGGCCTGTGACTGGGCAACTGAAGCATTCAATCTCCCGTTTACAGTCTGGGAAAGTTTAGAGATTAGCTGGGTAAAGCTGTATGAAAAATGTATAAAACCGAGCAGTTTAAAAGCTCCCATAACATCTGAATTCAATTTAGTGGGGTGCAGGAAAGCCTCTTTTCGAGCCAGATGTGAAACCGATGCAGATGAATCACCATTAGCACTGGGTTGTTGAGCAAAACGGAAAATATTTATCCTCTGTAAAATCATGTGTGAATATGTAAAAAGAGGAACATTTTAATCACCATGTCCACCGTCTCAGGATGTTCCAAAGCTCATCCAGTTGTTTGTAAGTGTGGTTTCTGTTATAATGTAAATCCAAGACCCAAGGTCCAGATGGTGGGTGGAAATAGCACAGGAGATTCAGCACATCATTGATGGCCCTGGCACATGTGTCCAAACACCTACGGGCACACCCCACTGAGGAACCGGAATGGAGGTGAACTATCAGGGAGAGGCAGTAAACACCTTCGGGAAGCAATGCTGATCCTGATCCCATCCTCAACAGGACTCCATGCTAGTGACCCATTCATTCCCCATTCACTCCCACACTGACTGAGAGGAAGTCAACCAGGCAATACGCCATATGGGAAAATCCATACCTTGGGGACACCCGAGGGTAAAACCCTTACTGAAGTTCGAAGACTTGGCAGTGGGGAACTTAGTTATGAATCCACCATTTTCTTGCCACATCCAGGAAGGGAGGGATATTCTAGGGGAACTCAGAGATGACATTAGCTTTAACATTTTTCAAGAAAGGAAGTGAACTTACGTGACAACTACAGAGGACTCTCCCTGCTGTCCAACGCAATGAAGGTCATTGGCGACGGTTCTCCAGGATCAGGAAGAAATGCTCCCTGATGGATTTTGTCCACTGACATATGATCTTCACTATGGGGCAGCTCCAATAGAAATATTGCACCAACACATGGCCTTTCTGGCTTCACTAAGGCCTTTGGAACTAGACATAAAAATCCTTCTCAAATTTGGCTTCCTGTAGAAATTTGTCTCCTGAGAAGAAGCAGATAATGTGGAAATTAGTTCTTGGAGTCATACAGTTTGGAAATTGGCCCACTGGGTCTATACTAATGCATCATCTACCTTCAACCTCTCCACCATTTTCCTGGCACCCACCTGCATGGGCAACAATTTACAGAATCCAGTTAAACTTTGGGATGTTAGAGGAAACTGAAGCACCAGAGGTCTGAATCAAATCTAGTTAGATGGAGTTATCACTAATGGCAATGCTACTGTACCACCCATTAGGTGAGACAAAATTTGTGAACTGCAAGACTGCATTCAGCACTGGCTGGTCCTTATAACTCTGTGGACAAGATACCACTGTGTAACTAATCCATCTAACTGCAAACACCTACTTCAAGTGCATAGGGTTTCACCTATTAGATCTTTCCCAAGATATTCCTGATGCCCGGAATAAATGCATTCAGGAGACTAAATGCGTTCAGGAGAGTGGAATAAAAAATATGATCCAGCCAAGGACCAACCTCTCCTCATGCTATTTAGGAGCGGTACTGATGCAGCACTGAAGGCAATAATTTGCTTACCTTGAATCACATTCTCTCTAGATAGGGTGCATTGTCGACAGATTGACGAAGGTTCTTGGACCTGAAGCATGACTGAAAAATGAGCTCCTGCAACACTGGTGTAAACAGGCCTAGAGATCCCTCAGTTCAATGCACTGACCTAGGGGAAGAAGAAGTAGGATTGCACCAGAAAATGCTGGAAACACCAACCAGGTCAGGCAGCATCTATGGAGAGAGAAACAGGTCTGGAATGCTTTATTATGCACAAGTATTTTTAAATCTGAATTAATTAGTGCTGCTGACAGAGAGGTAACTATCTTCTCCATTGCTATGGAACCTGAGAGCAGGCACGACTTTCGTATGAGTTTCATCTGAAACGCAATGTCTTCCAGCAGCTTTGGTATGACGTTCATCCGACGTGCCATGCCTCACAACAGTGCTGCATTCCCTCAATACCTTGGAGAGGCAGAATTTTATGACAGATTTTTTTCCTCCAGAAACAGACGACCATCAGCAAAATGTGGACCATGTATTCCTAGACTTTCTAACTGTCAACAGGAGAGTGCCCGCGTGGACTTGTTATAGGATGCAAATCTGGTGAGAATCAATACAAGGAGCATTTAATGTCTCTGGTGGAGTAAACTGTTGCTAGTAGTGATGAGGAGGAATTAACCTTGTGAATCGTAGAAAATCCCTATCTGAGAGAGCTGTTAAAAATATCCAATATGGAGATGGGCAGATTTTTTGTGAAACAATGGTAATTAGTGAGAATGGGAATGTTGTAAAGCCACGTTTGGATTTGCCATGTACTTGTACTGAACAGTGGATTAGGCCCAATGATGACTTACATAGATACATAGAAAATAGGTGCAGGAGTAGGCCATTCGGCCCTTCGAGCCTGCACCGCCATTCAATATGATAATGGCTGATCATCCAACTCAGTATCCCGTACCTGCCTTCTCTCCATACCCCCTGATCCCTTTAGCCACAAGGGCCACATCTAACTCCCTCTTAAATATAGCCAATGAACTGGCCTCAACTACCCTCTGTGGCAGAGAGTTCCAGAGATTCACTACTCTCTGTGTGAAAAATGTTTTTCTCATCTCAGTCTTAAAGGGTTTCCCCCTTATCCTTAAGCTGTGACTCCTTGTCCTGGACTTCCCCAACATCGGGAACAATCTTCCTGCATCTAGCCTGTCCAACCCCTTAAGAATTTTGTAAGTTTCTATAAGATCCCCCCTCAATCTCCTAAATTCTAGCGAGTATGAGCAGACTTCTGCTCCAATTTCTTAGGCTCCACTTTAATCTCCTGTGAATTCTTGAATAATGATGTAACAATAATGGTAGGCAAAATGGAGGGAAATGGACAGATGATGTTTCGGGTTGGGACTCTTCTTCAGGGTGGGATAAGGACTATTTTCCCTGGAACGCTGGAAGCTGAGGGGTGTCGTTAAAGGTGTTTATGAAATTATGAGAGGCAGAGGTAAGGTCAGTCATTTTCCCCCAAGGTGGTGGACTCTAAAACTAGAAAGCATAGATTTACGGTGTGAGAGGAAAGATTTAAAGGGGACCCGAGAAGTAGGTTTTTCCCACGGAGGGCGGTGGAACAAACTGCCAGAGGAAATGGTAGAGGTGGGTACAATTACAACTTTCAAAAGACATTCAGCAGATACATGGATAGGAAAGATTTAGAGGGATTTGGGCCAAATGCAGGGATATAGGAGCTTGCTATGCACCTTGGTCAATATGAGTGGGTTTGGCCATAGGGCCCGTTTCCATGCTGGACAAGGCTACGACTCTAAACACCTTAGGGTGTGAATTACATGCTAGAATGGAAGGTCCATCAACTCCATTTCAAGGCCTAAATCCTTTCTGACATCTTGTGACTGTAATAGATTTATATTACAGTAGCAAAGAGAGTTGGAATGAGATAAATGGAACATACTGCAGATAAGCCATTTTCTGCCAACATGGGCTATATTGTTTCTGATATGAGAGTGCACTAATTAACTTTAATTATTATTTTAGTTTAGATACTAAAATAATAATTATCAGCAGGAACCAACAAAAGAATGTAAACTTATGCATTTTTTTACAAGCATCAAGAGTATTCATTTTCAAAATCCTGTTGAGCTTGTGGCCCTATAATTAGTTCTATAACAATTTTACCAGCTGCTTTTTCCATGCTGCTAATTCATACAAAAGATGGGGATACGTGTGATCAAAGGACAGGGGAGGGTCCGTTAACAGCAGATGGGAGTGAGTGGCCCCAGGAAACAGGAGCAGGTTGCTTCCCTAGAGTTGAGTTCACTCACCTGAGGGTCATCAGCCCATTTCTCCGAAACCCCAGTAAGTTCACATAGGTATCAGCACAAGTCATTGCACTACTAGTGTTATGTCTACTGCATGACTGGTTGCTGTCTGCAATCACCAAATATCATCAAAACTCTCGACAAATAAACTTTCTGCATAAAACAAACAAGCAGGATATTCCCATTGAAATCAGTGTAAGATATGCAGGAAAATATCATACTGAGTGATCAATGTTTCAATTTATGTGTGAATGCTGTAGAAAATGTATCTAAAATGTGTGCTAAATAAAGTATTAAATTATGTCTTACCTCGAAGTATCAAACTAAGTATGCTCTCCTCAGACGCATTAAATAATGTAAGCTGGACAAAAATGCTGGAGAAACTCAGCGGGTGAGGCAGCATCTATGGGGCGAAGGAATAGGTGACATTTCGGGATGAGACCCTTCTTCAGACTAATTCTGTTCCTATCAAAATATTCCATGCAAGGTGACAGCAAGTGTTTTGAGTTTGTAAGTGAACACAAATTCAATAAAAAATTAAATACTGATTATCAACAGCTGATCCTAAATTACTACTAATTGTAATTCCTGATGATCTGGCATTTAGCTCATTTACCAGAGTTCAGTGTGTAAGCGGACTGTGAGGTCAGTGCCAAAGTCAAGGTCCGGAGTGCTCCTGATCCACAAGTATTGTGGATCCAGAGTGCTTTTAAACATACTGGGTTCACTGATAGTATAATAATTTATTAATGTGCAATGGATAAAACAAAATGTATTTGGATATTAATAGGAGTAACATCCAAAAGTCCTAATATTAATAATGTACGACTGATATACATGAAATGTTTTTACCATAATATGTGTTTGCTTCTAATAAAAATATATATTTTTTAAAGTCCTGAATGTCTGCCAGTGTGGGCACCACCAATATCCCAAGAATGCTAGATTATCGGAATGTTACTGCAATTGCTGCAACATTAAACTTTGAGAATCAGAAAATATATATATATATATGTGTGTGTAAATAAATAGGATACTATTCTGAGAAGAGGCAGGCTTTCTTCACATGGTTGGGTCAATATTTATTACCAAGACAGATTATGTGGTAATTATCCACTGTTTGAAGGAGTTTACACAGACTGGCTGCTTTATCTCCTACATTACTATAGTGATTACATGTTAGAGGGATTTATCATGGTTACGAAGGGCTTTGGGACAATGAAAGGAACCACTCCTCCTGAGCACCACTCCTTCATCCTCGAGGACACACAAACAAAGATCGATTGATCACCTGGCTCGATATTTTTTAAAATTCACAGCTTCTGCCCTCAACAAATGGTTGAATAAATGTCACCCAGAATGATCAGCCATTATTATGGGTTGGCACTTGTGAATTTGCTTTTGCCCATTCCAAAATAAAAAGTTCTAATGTTTACCACTGATCATATCAATAAGGTTATTAAGACATTTTTTTGTTTTTACATTACAATCTCAACCAATAACTTCAAATTCTGATTAGTTTCTAAAGATCAAAGGGATTTTCAAACCACCTCTCTTATTACTGCTGAGTTTCTCCAGCATTTTTGTTTACCCTCTCTTATTACATTTGTTTGTATCTCAAAGTGATCAAATAATTTATTTTTTTAGTGGGATTGTATTAACTCACTGTTGTTGGTTTTGTCAACAAATTCCTCAAACCTCTTCAATTTATTTATAATCAACTTCAGAGACATGAACACAAAATCAAGACCAGTATTTTGGTGCATATGATAAACCAATTACAGTTAAATGTCATTTTAACAAAGGTCTCTCATGTCTCAAAGCATTTAGGATCTGTCTACAGTAATGCAGAATTGTTGATCGTATATACTACTAGACCAAGTGGGACCCATTGTCCCATCCCCTCAACGCGCGGTTGCGGGGAGGGGGGATGACGGCCTGCGGTGTCACACACATACTAACCACCCCCCACACACACAGAGACTAATTATATTATATTAATATTATTAATTTGATCCTTTTACCCCATCCCCCGCCCTATCCACATGCATAGCCCCCAATTTGCAGCGTGGCTAGAGAGGGAGGGGGAGGGGGGGTAGAGAAAGTGAGGGCAGAGGCAGGCAGAGGCAGGCAGAGGGCAGAGCGAGAGGACCGAGGCAGGGGCAGAGGGCAGACAGAGGGCAGCGACAGAGGCAGCGGGCAGAAGCAGAGGACATAGGTAGAGGGCAGAGGACAGAGGCAGCGGGCAGAGGGTAGAGGCAGAGGGCAGAGAGCAGCGAGAGGGCAGTGACAGAGGCAGAGAGCAGCAGCAACCTCCCCACCATGCGGCGACACAAGGACCCCGAGCGAGGCGGGGAGGGGGCGAGGTGGTGAGGGGGCGAGGCGGCGGGCGGGCAAGCGAGCGAGCGAGCATCGACCAAACGACCGCGAGTTGGGTGGCCGCAATCTTCATCCATGATCTTTGGTCTTCAGTCGACGGCCCGATTTCAGCTCTTGCTGCATCTTGTGAATAGCGGGGGGGGGGGGGGGGGGGGGGGGGGGGGGGGGGCGTAGCAGACCCATTGTGACCCATGCCATCAGCGAAAGACAGTTGTTTCTAAATGCAAAGTTTTGTTGGATTCTTGAAAATTTTCATATATGATTCGAGAAATAAAGCATGAGATTTGCACATAAGGAGATTTTGGATCTCTACCGGAATATGTGAAAATGTTACTGTTACCGAAGATGTGATTACACACACACACACACACACAAATAAATACACACAAGATCAGAGTTTTATAAGTACAGAGAGAGATATGATAAAATGCAGATTTTGGTAAAATCTGTAAAACTAACTGTCCCCAACATCATCTTGCTGATCACTGATAGAAAAAAATCATGATCCCTGCAGGACGTAATGTTGACAGGTCTCCAAATCTATATCCAGCATCAACTACTTGCTGTTGACATCATTTTTAGCAGCCTAATAGCAGTGTGAATACCAACGTCTTTAATCTTGTAGAACAGCTTCCTGGTATACGTTGCCAAATTCAACTAAAGATGCACTTCTCAAAAGTGTTTTTAAAGTCCAAATTGATCATACTCATCCAAATGCCATAATCCATCATCTTGACGACAGCTCCAGAAATCACTAATCAAAATTACACAGCAAGACCTCCTTCTTCTGAAGCCATGTTGAGTTGGCCTTCCCTTTTGATTCAAAGAATCATACAGCGCATTTAGAATGATTCCACCAACTATCTTTTTTATTATTTACGTCAAGTAATTGAGCCAATAGTTATCGGGTTTTGTGTTTAAAAATCAGGTTACATTAACTTCCTTTCAGTCATTCTTTCTGCTCATAAGTGTTGTAAATATGTGAACTAGACTGATACGAGATGCATTCCAAGCTCCTAAGGATGCTCAGACAGTTCATCTCCAATACTCTATTTTCAATTTTAACTAATTATATCTGACAATATTTTCATGTAACTTAATATTGATAGTTCTTTTATCAGAAATTCTAATAGTTGAAAGAAATCAATAAAACTGAAAACACAACCAATTTAATATTTCCTCCATTCCTAGCAAGTCCTTTGCAACGTCCTTGATTATCATTTCATTAATTCAAAAGACTTTTGCCAGTTTTTCCAAATGAAAATATCTTCCTATTACTTCATAAATGACTGTGCTCCATTCTCTCTTTAAGCTTTTAGTTGATCCCACAGTCATCTTAGCTTTCCCTAATGCAGAAGACTTACCTTGTTTACTTGATCAATGATTGCTTCGCTGTTCACATCTTCGCCAGTGTACTATTTACCCCTTCACTTCCCTTATTATGTGCAATCAGTTATCCTCCATATATTTTATCTTGCCGATAAAATCATTCAATTTGTATTTTAAAATTTGGGAGAAGGGAGTAAGAGAAAATACAAGATGAGTCACACTTATATTACCACTGCTGGAGACAGAGTCATATCAATTACGCAGCAGAGGCGACTGTGCATCATTAGCTTGGCTTTACTGCATTCAGTACAAGTGTGAGGTCTTGAATAGCAAACTTATTTAAAGACTATCAGGCATCATTTTTCTGAGCAATGTGACAGAGGAGTCAATGGGTCAATTTTGTCCCAGTCAGATCAGGTATAAGTTACGCGATGGTGACTTCATTGACTGCCAGGAACATTCGATGGACTCATGACCAGGAACATGATGTCCAATGCCACCTGTTTGAAGATGCTGACCATGGTAACCTGGTGATTATGGTGAGATTCAACCCCATTGCTCACTTCAATAAATCTAATATTTTTTGGGTGGGCGGCAGTGAGCGACTATGGAATGTGTTAGGTGAAAGGACAGCTGGTTCTTCCTTGCCTTTCAGGGAACGGAAAGTTAATGAGTTTCACGCTGGTGCTGGAGGGTTGCTAGCTCCCAAAAACAAAGCAGCCCGACACGAGTATAAAATATATTCCACTTTGGGAACAATTCTGAAGGGAAGAGAAAATACAAGATGAGTCACAATGCTGGAGATAGAGTCACATTAATTACACAGCAAGGCAACTGTGCGTGGCTTTACTGCAATTATTTTTCCATGCAATGTGACAGAAGAGTCATTGGGTCAAATTTGTCTCAGTCAGATCATGTGTAAATTACGTGATGGTGATTTCAATAGCCCCAGTTGCACAGAGGAGTTCGTTCCAATGACATCAAAGGTGAAATCTGGTGCCAAGTCCATAGTTGGGGAACTAAATACCACATGAGGGCATGATTCGGCCCATCATAGTCTATAGTAGGTTATCGACCCAAAACGTCCCCTATCCATGTTCGACAGAGATGCTACCTGACCCGCTGAGTTACTCCAGCATTTTGTGTCCTTTTGTATTCTAACCAGCGTCTGCAGTTTCTTGTTTCTGCAACTATTCCAATACTAGGAAGAATTATCAAATGAGTCCTACTCCTCATGAACCACAGTTTTCCGAATTTCCTTTGGAAGTTTCTCCTGAATTAGCTGCCACCACGACTTCAGAAAACTTGCTGTAGAACGTCTGCCTGCTCTTGCCCCAATTCCACTTGGCTTTATTAACCTCAGATGCAGGGTTATACGTGAGGAAATATCACATTAGTTAACAGGATAGTTGAATCTCAAGTTCACGTGATCCATTGGTTAACTTTAAACTGTAAACAACACTGGTGCCACACAGGGTTCCATCTCCTGTCACCATTTATAGAAACATAGAAACATAGAAATTAGGTGCAGGAGTAGGCCATTCGGCCCTTTGAGCCTGCACCGCCATTCAATATGATCATGGCTGATCATCCAACTCAGTATCCCGTACCTGCCTTCTCTCCATACCCCCTGATCCCTTTAGCCACAAGGACCACATCTAACTCCCTCTTAAATATAGAGTATTATAACTCCAATTCCCTACATTTTTAAAATTGATAAGTCATTTGACTCTGACCCTTGAAGAAATGAGTTGACAGTACTGGCTGTCAAGTACGGATTTGCGCACACACCAATTTGTTTTAACTTGGCTGAATGCTAAGGTATTTTACCATTGTGCTATTATACACCGAACATTACATGCGCATGTAATTCCTCCGATGAAGAGATAAAGAACATATCTCTCGAAAGATATATAAACCTCTCTATATCTCTCGATATCACATTCTATATCTCTTGTTTCCCTTCCCCCTCAGATTACCAGTCTGAGGAAGGGTCTCGACCTGAAACATCACCTATTCCTTTTCTCCAGATATGCTGCTTGACCCGCTGAGTTACGCCAGCTCTTTATGTCTATTTTCGGTTTAAACCCGCATCTGCAGTTCCTACCGACACAATATTATACGTAAATATAATTAAGGCAAATCCAAGTACACTAGGTAAAGCTGGAAAGAGATTTAGAGGAGTAGGGCAATTGTATTGGATGATAGTAGATCCTCCTCTGGGACCAGCACATGCTCGGGTGCCATCAATCCTTCAATTGAAACAAAAAAACGTGCTCTATTCATAAGCTCATATATCCAGAATTATTTTCTTTTAAAAAACATTCCCTTTGTTCTTTCCATCATATTCCTTTTATGCTACTTGTTTCTTTTCTGAAATTTCCTAATTCTGAAGGATCATTGACCTGAAAAGCTAGCTCTTTCTCTTGCTCTCTATGCAGATGCTGTCTGGCTTCCTGATTGTTTCAGCATTTTCTGCTTTAGGTACTTTTGAAGTGTTGTCACTGGTTTTAATTGTAAGTAAAAATAATAAATAGTGAATGATGGGATAAACATCAGATGGACATCGGACGAAAATGCCCATGCCCTATGACACAAGGAAGGTCTTTTACATCCACCCGAGATGACAGACAGGCTATCTGTTTAAATCTCATCCAAAATACAGCATCTGTGAAGGCCCACCACTCTCTCACCTAAGGTACAGCGTTAGCCTGTAGTTTTATGTTCAGATTTCTGAAAGGAGAGTTGAGAATGCCACTAGCTGAGGCATGGTTGATCCACAGCACCCTGTGTAAGTCAACCACTTGCAAAAGGCACTGGACAGATAAAGCCACCAGCTTTAGAGTTTACATTGGACATGAAATGATCATAAACCCCAGGGAAGGGGAACAAAATGTTCTTTCTGAGATAATACACAGATTGAAGTTTATTTTGTTATATCACACATCATGAATTATATTACCATTTGACCAATATATAATTTATATTCAGCTTTATGAAAGAGCAATCAATATCTAATTTGCATCTTGGTTCTCTTTACAGATTAATTACAATATAATGAAGATGGACCATAAGCATTGTACAGAGATAATTCAGAGATCTAACTCACTGTTATAACTGATGGATAGATTCTGGCAAAAGGATTTTCCCAGGAACGACATCCCAGGATATTCAGCAGAGTCCTCCTGAACATTTATGTGAAAATAAAATCTGAGAAATGAGGAAATTATATGCTAGCTGGTTTTCAGTCGTAAGTCATAAAATGTCCAAGTGCTTCAAAAGAGGCACTGTGAAGACCAAGAGTAGTTGGATGAACATCAGTTGCTTTTCTTTATTTTTAGACATCATTACTGTTTCAGAACGGCACTATGAAGGCTGGGAGCCCTGCTCCCTTCAGTCAGATGCTGCAGGAGCTGGCTTTCATTGCAACATCCCTCTGCAACTTACTGTTTCATCCACCCTCCGTTTATCACACGGGAAGCGAGCATAATTCAAACAAGTACTTTGAATATGTCGACAACATAAAGTTTGCTTCTTGCTGCAGGATCCACATCTCACTCTGATTTCCAAACACTTCACATTGGTTTGTAATTAGAATAAGCATTCTAAATACTTTGTCTCTGAACTTTAGAAGATCAGAGGTTTACTAAACACTACTTATCTGCGAGGATCTATTTATTGCACATGTACAATTTAGCAATCAGCTTGTAATTTCATAAAGAGATTATTGAAAGGCACTGCAATGTTTTGCTCAAAGCACTTGACCAGTAAAGCTGTTTGGTTACAGAGACTCTTCATGTCTTTGTCCCAATACTGAAAACAGATGAACAACTAAATGTAGTGGCATCATTGTACAGGTGCTCGAAGCATCTTGTAAGCCGAGATGAATTAATCGTGTTTCTTTCCCCATCATCTCCTGGGCACACGTCATTCCTGCTGAGGCAGTTCTAGTCTGCTGACAGCAGAGTGGATGTGAAGATCTGCTGTAGAATCTGTGGGATTTGTTTGGCATCCATGGCAACGAAGGACCTTCCAGCAGGCAGGGTCTGTTGGAGCCTGGAATCCAAGACAAATTAACATTGCAAATTATATACCGCAGAAGCTTTGGGAGTCTTCTTTTCAGAAAGGAAGCTTTTTTGTGGTTGTTGTATAACTTAACAATACATGCCATTCCTTCGAATATAATCCAGGCATTTGACAACAGCAGTGAGAGGAAGCACTCAGAGACTAAATCCCAGGCTCCTTTCAAGCATGAAAGCTCTGTTTCGACAGTCTTTGCATTCAGAAGCCACTCACCATAATTCAACGCACACAGCATCAAGTGGCAGCTCTTAGAAAGGGGGTTTAAGCACCATTCACATACTATTGTATCTAGGAATCCCCCGATGGCAATAACAAATCATTCTACACTATAGAATTTCCTGATGGCAATAACAAATCATTATATACATGCATTTAATTGCATCGATGAACCAAGGTATCCAGAATGCCTAATGCATTTTGACTTTTTATTGGTCTGAATTTACAGTTTATATAAATTAAGACTGCTCACAATTAATTGCTATGATGTGAGTGATAATGAATATGAACATGCAAGGAAACCCCCCAGAAGCTTACTAAACTATATGTGCCACCAAACAGTCATCATACACGGGTATGGTTTGCACATAGGCTTCAATTGAACCTCAGAATATATGAAGATGGTGTAGAAGAATGAGCTTCCTATACCTGCACCTGGGAACTTGGGAACAGAGGTAGACCAACCAGCATCCCAGCCCTGCTCCAATATCGCACTAGATCACAGCTCATCTGAAGTTTAACTCCATCTGCCGACCTTGGCTCTATTAATTCTAATACTCTTCCTAGATCAAAATCTATCCATTTGTGTAATGACATTTTGAATTAATCTAGTCTTTCCCCTGTGAAATGCCTCCTGGTTTCCTCATTGAATATATAATGTATTTTTTATCTCTTTTTTCTGAAAACAAAATTCTGAATTGTAAATATTTTGAACATAAGAAAACAGGAATAGGCCACTCGGCCCCTCAAGCCTGCCCAGCCATTCAGTATGATCAGAGATGACCTGTCTCAGGTCTCAACTCTTCTTCTGTGCTGTTGCTCTACAGCCCCTGATTCCATGATATTTCAAAAGGAACAGTTTAGTTTAGATTACTTTAGCGATACCGGCACTTCGGCCCACCGGGTCCGCGCCGACCAGCGATCCTCACACATTAACACTATCCTACACCCACCAGTGACAATTTTTACATTCACCAATTAACCTACAAACCTGAACGTCTTTGGAGTGTGGGAGGAAACTGAAGATCTCGGAGAAAACAGGTTGAGATTTAAACAGAAAAGTTTCAGCAAATCTCGAGAGAGCAGAATAGAAGATTGTACTGTGGGTGGAGGCAGAGAGGAGCCAGTGGCCTGTCTGCAGATCCTGCGTAAAGGGTAGATGGTGGAGCACTGAAGATTTTAAATTTAAAGAGGGGACACTCCGGCATAAATTAAAGAACTGGGACACTTCGGCATCCATCTGCAGTTCCTTCCTCCACACTCTACCCCACATCCTCTTCATATTCACGGCATTAGTTCTCTTGGTTCGGTTTGTATCAGTCTTTTGTGTCAGAGGATTGTGGGTTTGTCCCACTCATGAGGTACTGAGGGAGTGTTGTACTGTTGAAGGTTTCGCGTTTCATTCAAAATGTCGAACCAAGTCCCTACCGACTACCTCAGATGGATACAAACTATCTCTCAAACAGGGATAATGGGGCTTGATGATCAGAATGAGTGCTTGATGTTTGATGTGGACGGTGGGCTGAAGGGTCTGTTGGATGGCTCTAAAAACAGTAATTCAGAGAGAGAGAGATATCTCCAGTGTTCTAGGTAAAATGTAATCTTTGATCAACACTATCTGGTCATTATTATATTGTGGTTTATTGGAGTTTGTTGTTCACAAGTTTGAGTCACAGGCACAGAAACAGACCCTTCAGCTGACCATGTTCATGCCAACCATCTATGCTATTCTTTATGCCTCGGGCTCCTTACTTTAAACCTATGCCCTCTAGTTTTAGACACTGCCGTGGGGAGCATTATCTTCCCTATCTATCATAATTTTGTGCACCTGTCAGGTCCCTCATCACTCTCCTCCGCTTCAGGGAAAACAAATCTCATCCATCCCAAATAATACACCGATGATTCCCCTCTCCAGTGCAATCGTGTCCTGCAGAGGCAGGCATGTTGCAGATGAACATTTAGAGAAAAACACTGCTGGATGCTTAGAGATATGAGAGGACAAAGGTACAAAGTAAACACATTTTCTTTAGAAAATTCATTTGATTATTCTCCCCAAAACTATCTAATTTCCAGATTTACAATTTGATTTACTTCTGCCACAAGTCAAACAAGCACGAAATTATCCTCGTGTTGAATTTTGCAGAGTAAAGACGTGAACCTCTAACCATGCAGCATCCCCTTAGTCCACACTGAAGTATTGGCCTGAGGTGTGGGCTCAGCTCTCTGGAGTGAAACTTGAACACAGGTTTCTAATATAGAATTAAACATTCTGTGGGATTGTGGAATACACATGTAAGGAATATACAAAATTCACAAGGTATAGTGCAAATACCTTTCTGCTTGATTGCCCAGGGATCCGATGAAAATGGCAAAGGCATTAACTTGAGGATTGCTGGTCAAGGCTCGGGCAAACCTTGTGGAGCTTATACCATATCGCTCCAAGTTAGCATCACTCAGCACAATGACAAAATGCTCATCTGCCTCTTCTCTGGCAATCTCTTGGATAGCATGTTCTGTCCCTTCGAGAGTGTGGTCTCCGCTCATGCAGAACTGGGCATGGGCATGCATTGTCTAAACAAAGAAAACATTTATCAGTGACCGGTCTCTCTCTCACTCACATACACTCACACGCACCCACTGGACTCTTGTAGTAACTTCTAATCAGTGCTTCCTGTCAATGATGAGCATTTGAATTATTACGGGATGACTAGGAATCACAGAGAACATCGACTGATGGGACTGAGTAAGAGACATGGAAAAGTGTGGCAGCCAGCTGGGATTGCTATTCAAAGAGCGCAATTGGCAAATGGAATGGGTAAAGAGTCACAGACCAGCAGACAATAGTGCTCAAGAGGATCAGATCTATGCAGATGGCATAAAGATTGATGGAGTTGTTGACAGTGTGCAGGTTAGTCTTAGGATACAGGGTGATATTAATGTATTGGTGAAGTGGGCTGAGAAATGGCAGATGGAGTTCAATGCTGATAAGTGTGAAGTGATGCATTTGGGGAACACTAGTGCGGCTCGGACATATAACATGAATGGTAAGGTCCCAGGCAATATTGAAGAACATTGGTGAATATTGGTGTTCAAGTCCAAAGATCATTAAAGATAACTGCACAGGTAGAGACATGGTTAATCAGGCATAGGGGATACTGGCCTTCATTAGTTGGCCACTGAATAGAACTGAAGGGAGATTATGCTCCAACTTGATAAAAGGTTAGGCTTCAGGTGGAATAATGCATGCAGTTCTGGTCACCACAATATAACAAAGCAATGATAGTGTTTGAAAGGGTGCAGACGAGATTCACTAGGTCATTATCTAGATTGGATAGCTTGAATAATAGAGTCATAGTATGGTTAACAAAGTATAGTCATAGTCAACTACCTACACTAGTTCTACTTGTCTGCATTTGGCCCCAATGCCTCTAATTCTTTCTTACCCATGTACCAGTCCAAATGTTTTTTAAATGTTCTACGTACTTGGCTCTACCTTTTTCTTTGGCAGTTCCTTCCACATACATACTACCCTTTCTGTGAAACACTTGTCTAGAGTACCTAGAATGCTCTGCTGCAGAGTTGCTGATGGTGTTTAAGAAAAGTGTCTAGATCGCCCAGGTATTGAAGGCTACAAGAAAGCTGCTAGAAAATGGGATTAATATGGATGGGTGTTCACTGGTCAACATGGACCTGTTGATCAAATGCAACTGTTTCTGTGCTGCATGTTTTTATGATGCACTGAGGAAGAGAAAGAGAGATGGAGAGTCACAGGCAGACAGCACTGATTGGAAGTCACATAGAGATATGAGGCGATTGAATGAGACTGTTTGACAGTAGTGTTTCGGCACGACAGAGATTGGCAGAATATTGATTGAGTCACTAGGACAGGGGTAGGGAACCTTTTCATGTTGGAATGCCGCATTAAGTTAGCTGTAATCTAGTAAGGCCGCATCCAAGAAACTTCAATTAGATATACTTCAAAATGTACATTATTTTGTTAAACTAGTCCTCATGACTTACTAATGTTTTAATTGTGGCCATCAGTCGGGGAGGATTATTTCATTAAATCTTCTTTTACTCTTTGGTATTTTAAATACGTTCATTTTAAGATTAAAGTAAAAATAATAAAAGATGAACAAAAACATATTCATAAAAATAAAAGGTAGACAAAAATGCTGGAGAAACTCAGCGGGTGAGGCAGCATCTATGGAACGAAGGAAATAGGTGACAGACCTGAAGAAGGGTCTCGACCCGAAACGTCGCCTATTTCCTTCGCTCCATAGATGCTCCCTCACCCGCTTAGTTTTTCCAGCATTTTTGTCTACCATCGATTTTTCAGCATCTGCAGTTCCTTCTTAAATAAAATTAAAGGATTTGTTCTACAAAATTGGGATTCATTCAAAAGACCACAGTTATTGGCCTAGAAGGCCGCAGGTTCCCCACCCCTGCACTAGAACATTTGTTTGGGAATCAGAGTATTGTTTGGGAATCAGAGAGACACTGGCAGATGGTACTGCATGTGAATCAGAGAGAGAAGACGACTCACTGCAAGGCACTTGCACTCGGGAGCAACTGTAACATTGGTCCTTTGGCGATAGATAAATAACAGTGCTGCAGAATGCCTTTGGAGCATTGAGCTGAGGTGCACCAGCAAAGATATCTCCAATGTACCAGTCTATACTGCATCCCAGTGCATAATGTTATCAAAGCTCTACAATGCACCGTTCAAATTAATTTAGGTAGTGGCTTTTACAGTGGTTTGTCCAAGACATTGGCATTGACCAATGCCTCAAATCTGCAATTCTATCCTCAGCAAATGATTGTTGATACGGTTTTGCAGTTTGCAATCTTAAGATTGGTGAATCAGGTAATGAGATGAGGTGTTCACTAGCCATGAAAATAACAAGAGCACATGCTGGAAATATGAAATAAAACATGTTGGAAATACTCGGCAGGTCAGCTATCATTTATGGAAAAATAAACTGAATTAACGTTTCAGGTTGGAGACCCTTTGTCAGAACTCATCACATTAGCCACATCAGACTGGCCTGGCCGCCTTTGCTGTTGATCCTCATGATCCTTTCTGCTACTAGGCTGCAGCTTATAATGTATGTAATAAGTGTGTTATTTTTACTCATTGAAATCAGAGTCAGCCATCAGCCTCAGAGCCAATTAAATAATCTAATATCTTGATTAATCAGCAGGAAAAAAACTGCAGATGCTGTTTTAAATCAAAGGTAGACACAAAATGCTGGAGTAACTCAGCGGGACAGGCAGCATCTATGGAGAGAAGGAATGGGTGACATTTCGGGTCGAGACCCTTCCTCAGACTGGCGACCCGAAATGTCATCGATTCCTTCTTTCCAGAGATGTTGCCTGTCCCACTGAGTTACTCCAGTATTTTGTGTCTACCTTTGATTAATCAGCATCTTAATTTCATTTGCCCTACCTTGGCTCCGCATCCTCACCTGAAAAATTCCATTAGCGTCAAATTTAAAATTATTTAGTCTTACCATCTACTCCCATCTGCAGTGCAGACCTGACCACATGAACCCATATAACTGAAAGTCAGTTCAGTGAGAACCAAAATAGCGAAACAAATTACCTTAATAATCTGCAGTCTCTCCTTGTTGTTTTTGGGAATCTTTTCACTTCTGACTAGTTCGATGTTGAATCCATCTCCTGAGTGACCAACAATGTCATACTGAAGAGATAAAACAGTACATCAGATAGAGCAATTTTCTCTACTTGAATCTGTACGAAGCCATTATCAAAACCAATATTTATTGTTCAACATTAAATCCCTTGAACAAGTGGTGGTGAATCACCTCTGCTTTCAATGTTAGGCAATGATGTTTTCATGCATGGACTGCTCTTGTAGAGATCGAGGGTTTAGGATGTATTGTTCAAGAAACTCACAATCGATCTGGTAGAAGTCAACTGTGGAGTAAATGAACATTTACAGCGATGGATGGGGCTTCGGGCTGATCCATTCTGCTTTCTGCTAAGTTGTATGAACTGTGTTGGAGCTGCATTCATCTAACACATGGAATGTACTCCATTACACCTGGGGTGTGCCTTCAGAGCGTGGAGGTGCTCTCGGAAGACAGGAAGTGTGGATTAAACTGTGGATTAACTGGCTGCTGACCTGCTCAAAAGATGTGATTTTGGGGATGGGTCAATTATGACCCATCCCCAAAGAAGATTGCTGCTTGCCCAGTGTGATATGTCAGATACAGAGTCTGAAAATTTAGAGATGGTATATCATCAGGTACAGTGACATATGGATCGATTCATACAAACACACATAAACACACACACACACACACTTCGTACATGCTTGGGCGCTGATATACACAAAGGTTTTATGAAATTGCTGTTGCTCTTCAAATCTCCACAAACATATTGCTGCGGTTTCACCCCTGACACAGTACTGTGCAGAATCTGATATGAATGAAATTTACGAAAATAATTAGCTAGTGTAGTGGATGTGGGTGGGATGGTAGTGAAGCCGTGGTGTTTATAGCATTTCCTCTGAGTGTCAGGTCTGCTTTCTTGTTGTTTAGCTTCTACATAAGTAGGAAGAGATGAGTCTACTTATTTTGTGAGGATACAAACTGGCATATTACCAATTGCAGGAAATAGTCAAAAAAGCAAATCAATCAGCTCTGTTATGTACTCACTGCACTTTGAAGTGTGTGCAGTGTTATGCCTAGGTACAACTGTCACAAAGCTAACTTTGTGAAGGCTAGACAAAAATCTCTGAACAAAATTGCAGTGAACTCTAGTTTCCTGTCACACTGAAGCCACCTCTTTACAATTACTGAAGAGCTGGAGACACATTAAAATGATGTTAAGAAATTGAAGGGTATGAAGATGAGTTTAGTAGGCACCATTGGACAGGTGGGTGGATCTAAGATATAGATCCGCAGTGATCTAATTGAAAGACAGGACAGGCATGAAGGAATGGTTGAATATCCTATTGTTGTTCCTATATAGGCCCCGACCTCGGGTGGACTATGAGGGGGAGAACTGGATATTTTTGGTGCCTTCCCTCACAGTGAATTCTGCTGTGGGGGGACGTTTCATGTTGATTTCTATAGTGTACTGTTTCTGTGTCTTTTTTCTTTTTCTCTTTTTTCTCTTTTTTTGATTTGTATGGATTTATTGCATTGATCTGTTCAATTAATTTAATCAATCTCTGTAAAGCACTTTGGTTCAAATACTGGTTTTGTTGAAAAGTGCTATATAAATAAATATTATTATTATTATTATTATATTCATGAATGCAAATGGTATTGACATTATTGTCACGTGTGCTGAGATATAGTGAAAAACCTTGTTTTGTGTGCTATCTACGTAAAAGCCCTGTCCCACTGTATGAGTTCATTCAAGAGTTCTCCCGAGTTTGCCCTGATTCGAACTTGAAGATTTACGGTAATGGCCACTCGTAGGTACTCTGGGCTCTCGTGAACATTTATCAACATGTTGAAAAATCTTCACGAGTCTTCCCGAGCATCTGTCGTTAGCATTACGAGCCGCTAAGGGATGACCCCAAGCTCCGACGTACAGGCTACATACATTCTACGTGCTTCCACACGTTTGATTTTTTTTTAAACTCGGGAGAGCTCTTGAATGAACTCGTACAGTGGGACACGGCTTTAAATCATACCATTTGTACAATCAGACTATACATGAATACAGCAAGTAGTGCAAAAAGATGAAGGAAATACAGTTCAGAATACAGTGTTATAGCTATAGAGAAAATGCAGATTAAAAACAAGCGCAAGGGATGCAACAAGGTACGATTGAGAGTTCTGAACACATCCTTATCTTATGAGAAATCAATTCAAGAGTCTGATAACATCATGGAAGAGGCTACTCTTGAATCTGATGGTTTGTGCTTTCAAGCTTTTGTATTTTCCATAAGAAGAGTATGGGTATCTCACCCCACTTGATTATCTTGGCTGCCTTCACGAGGCAAGGTGAAATATTGATGCGATCAATAGGTGGGAGGCTGGTCAGTGTTATGGACTAGACTGTCCACAATTCTGCAATTTCTTGCAGTCTTGGGCAGAGCAGTCGCCTAACAAAGCTGTGGTGCATCAGGATAGGATGCATTCTATGGTGATCTGTGTGAATTGGTAAGAAATATTGGAGACTAACTGAATTTCCTTAGTTTTGCGAGGAAGTAGAGACATTGGTGTGCTTGCTTGGCTATAGCATTAATTGGGTAGATGTAAATGGAAAGAAGAAGGGTGGGAACAGGCGGCAGAAAGAGCTTCATGTGCAAGTTGTTATCTGAAGGCACATAAACCAGCAAATGGGACTGTGGGTGGGTTAATATAATTTACCGGTTCGGTCTATGACATGAAACACAGCCCAGATAAAAAGCTACTTAAGGATTCAAACTAAAGTCGAATGAATATAGAGAAATTAAAACTGCACGAGTATATTTGAAATATCAGTAGAGGGAATGGAAGTGTGCAGTCTATAGACCACAGTTGACAACTTCAAATTAAAACGGAAATAACTCGCATTTCAAAAGCAGTATACATGACGAGGGTGTTCCACTGTAATCTACTGCCAAGTATGTTCAAAGCATATTGTTATTGTAATGTAGGAAATAGAAAAAAATCTGAACAGCAATTTCCCATAACAATAAATAGGCATCATAGAATCACAGAGTGATACATAATGGAAACAGACCTTTCAGCCCACCATGTCAGCACTGATCATGTTGCATCAAATTACACTAATCCCATCTTATTCTTTCTGAAAAAGTAGAGGGAAAGTCGCCAGTATAAAGAGCTGGGGCTCGAGCTCACGTGATAGGTGGATACAGGTGAGAAGGGGTGGGGTGGGGGAGGGAGGGGGAGAGAGAGAACTCCTTCAAAATAGAGGATCCCAGATGTTGGAGTGGAAAGCTTCCACTCGAGATCAGATGTGGCAGAGACAGAGGGAAAGGGATGGTAGAAAACAGAGAACATGGAGAAGGAGCAGGCCAGTTAGTTGTGGGAGCCATTGGGTTTAGTAGTAGATATCAGTGGATAGTTTGTTTCCTGAGATGGAGTTTGAGAAATGAAGAAAAGGGAGAGAGGTATTAGAAATGGTCCAAGTGAATTTGAGGGCGGGAGTTAGCGGTGAATTTGATAAAATCAACATGTCCCAGATGCATGCAGGAGGCAGCACTTATTGGCAGTCAAAAAGAGATGGCAGGAAATTGAGTAAGAGACTGTTTGTCAGTACTGTTTTGGAATGACTGAGTTTGGAAGACTATTGAGAGAGAATTGCTAAGACAGCTGGAGGAGGAATTGATTGGGAAACAGAGAGAAACTTGCCGATGGTACTCCATGTGAATTAGAGAAGGAAGATGGGCAGATTGCAAGGCAGAGCATTCGAGGAGTAACTAGTAACATTGGGCCCTTGTGGAGAGTGGAGAAAGTGTTGGGGAATTGTGCCAGAGGAGGCCTGGAACAAAGAATAATCCATGTAGCCAACGAAGATGCATACTGAGCTGTGGCCAATGCACATCTTAAATTTGAAAGAAGTGCGAAGATTCAAAGGAGAAGTTGTTAAGTGACTACCAAGGCAGTTGATTATGTTACTACAGGGGAACTTGTTGAATCTAAAACAGGAGGGTTAGGCAAGTCCCTTACTTGGGCCACCACTGGCCAGAAACTGAACTCAAGTAGCCATAACTGCAACAAGTAGTTACCTGCAGCAAGTACCTCACCTCTTAACTCCACAAATGCTGTTCACCATTGGTAAGGCTCAAGTCAGCAATACACTGGAATACAATGGCTATATTAAATCGTGATGCACTGTATTATTAACTGAAGTCAAGTCAAGTCAAGTTTATTTGTCACATACACATACGAGATGTGCAGTGAAATGAAAGTGGCAATGCTCGCGGACTTTTGTGCAAACGACAAACAACAAAACAACCAAACAAATTATAAACACAATCATAACACTGTAGTGCGTGGGTCTCAAATGAGACAAGTAGTCCGCAGTTTAAGAAGCACTATACTTTATTTCCTCCCGTTTCAGGGGAAGACGAAACCAGGCAAAGATGGCACCCAAACCCTGCCTTTTATACCGTCCGGCTAAGGACCGCCTCCGGACTGCACCACTCCTGTGCCGAGGGGTTCGGCAGTATAATGGGACGACCCTTAGGAGCCGCCACAGGACCCCCCCCCAGAACCAGAGGCACAAAACGCACCGGCGGGCGCACGACCCGGCCGGCCCGCGTGCGGAAGACAGCAGATCCCGGGGCTTGCGGGGGCGTAGGTGGAGGGACAGGTCGAGGGGCCGGCGGGAGGACAGGTGGAGTGACAGGTGGAGGGAGTCGTGAGGGGGGACGCCCTCGGGGCCGAGGTTGAGCAACCAGCACCGGCTGGTCAATGTCCAGGTGCGCCGGCTTTAAACGGGCAATCGACACGGCCTCCGGCCGGCCCCCCATGTCCAGGACAAAAGTCGACTGCCCGTGTTCCAGCACCCGGAACGGGCCCTCGTACGGCCTCTGAAGTGGCGTCCGGTGGGCATCACGGCGCAGGAAGACGTATGGGCAGTCCGTGAGGGCCATTGGCACGTGTGGGCGAAATGACCCATGGCGGGATGTCGGGACGGGTGCGAGCCTGCCAACTCGCTCACGAAGGCGTTGAAGGGCGGAGGAGGGCGTTTCCTGCTGCTCCGGCGCCGACGGCACGAACTCCCCGGGCACTGTGAGTGTCGACCCGTACACCAGCTCCGCCGATGATGAGGCCAAGTCTTCTTTGGGAGCGGTCCGGATGCCCAGCATGACGCACGGCAACTCGTCCATCCAGTCCGGGCCGGTGAGCCGTGCCTTCAATGCCGCCTTCAGCTGCCGGTGGAACCTCTCCACCAGACCGTTAGCCTGCGGGTGGTAAGCCGTGGTGTGGTGCAGCTGCACCCCCAGCAAGCGAGCCATGGCTGACCACAGCTCGGAGGTGAACTGTGGCCCCCGGTCGGAGGAGATGTGCGCCGGCACCCCGAAGCGAGCAATCCAGTGCGCGGACAACGCACGAGCACACGTAGCCGATGAGGTGTCAGCCAACGGAATGGCCTCCGGCCACCGCGTGAAGCGGTCCACCATGGTCAAAAGGTGGGTGATGCCCCGGGACGGTGGAAGGGGCCCCACAATGTCCACGTGGAGATGGTCGAACCGCCGGTGAGGTAGACCGAACTCCTGGAGAGGTGCGCGGACATGGCGCTGGATCTTTGCTGTCTGGCACGGGATGCAGGTGTGAGCCCAATGGGCAACTTGCTTGCGCAGACCGTGCCACATGAAGCGAGCTGCCACCAGTGCCGTTGTCGCCCGGATTGATGGGTGAGCCAGTCCGTGGATGACCTCGAACACTCTCCGGCGCCAGGTGGCAGGGACGATGGGGCGCGGCTGACCGGACGACACATCGCACAGGATTGTCATACCCCCAGGACCGAGAGGGACATCCTCAAGACGGAGTCCGGAGATGGCAGTCCGGTAGGTGGGCACCTCGTCGTCCGTGAGCTGTGCCGCCGCCAGAGCAGAATAGTCCAATCCGGGCGCCACCTCGAACACGGCATTTATAGCAGGGCGGGACAATGCGTCGGCCACCCGGTTCTCTTTCCCCTTGACGTAGCGGATGGCTGTGGTGTACTCGGAGATGTAAGCCAACTGCCGCTGCTGACGTGCGGACCAGGAGTCGGAAACCTTCTGCAGGGCGAAAGTGAGCGGCTTATGGTCGGTGTAGGCGGTGAACGGGCGGCCCTCCAGGTAGTAACGAAAATGGCGCACAGCCAGGTACAGAGCCAGGAGCTCACGATCGAACGCACTGTACTTGGTCTGCGCGCGGTTGAGGTGCCGACTGAAGAAGGCCAGAGGCCGCCAAACTCCGCCCGTCAGCTGCTCCAGCACAGCACCAACTGCCGACTCCGAGGCATCCACAGTGAGAGCAGTCGGGGCATCTTCCCGCGGGTGCACCAGCAGCACGGCCCGAGCAAGGGCCTCCTTCGCGCCGTCGAAAGCTGCCTCCGCCCCGTGGGTCCACTCAACGCTCTTCTGCTGCCCACCCGCCAGAAGTTGATACAGGGGCCGCATGATGTGGGCCGCGGATGGCACGAAACGATGGTAGAATGCCACCATGCCGACAAATTCCTGCAGGCCACGCACCGTGCGTGGGCGGGGAAACCGACGGACGGCGTCAACCCTGTCAGGTAGGGGAACCGCGCCCTGCGCAGTCACGCGGTGGCCGAGAAAGTCAATTTCGTTGACCCCAAAACGGCACTTGTCCAGGTTGATGGCCAAACCATGCTCGCTGAGCCGCTGACAGAGCTGTCGAAGGTGAGCGCAGTGTTCCTGCTGCGAGCGGCTGGCCACCAGGATGTCGTCCAGGTACACGAACACGAATTCGAGGTCACGACAAACCCCGTCCATGAGGCGCTGAAAGGCCTGTGCAGCATTCAGCCGTCGGTAATCCCCACAAGGTCGCCAGCCCCCACTTGACTTAGGGACCATGTGGAGTGGGGACGCCCAAGGGCTGCTCGAAGGGCAGACGATCCCCAAGGCCTCCATCGTGCGGAATTCCCGCCGTGCCAGACGCAGTTTATCTGGTGGCAGTCGTCGTGCTCGTGCATGGAGGGGTGGGCCGGTAGTCGGGATATAATGTACAACTCCGTGGCTGGGGGTTGCCGAATGAAACTGCGGAGTGAGAATGTCCGGGAACGCAGCCAAGATTTGTGCGTATCGGGAGTCCACGGACGCCAGTGGCCGTCCCACCGGTTGACCCAAGCGCAACGTGATCGGCTCCATTGTAGTGGCGTTGACCAAACGCTGACGCCCGACGTCCACCATGAGGGAATGCGTCCGGAGAAAATCGGCCCCGAGCAATGGTTGGGAGACGTCGGCAACGGTAAAGTTCCATGAAAAATGGCAGGAGCCGAGCACGATGGGAACCATGCGCAGTCCATATGTGCGGATGGGGCTGCCGTTCGCCGCGGTGAGGACGGGCCCCCGCTTACCGGAACGAATGTCGGCCAGCGAAGGGGGCAGGACGCTGAGCTCCGCACCTGTATCCACGAGGAAGCGAGTCCCGGAGCGCCGATCCCAAGCGAAAAGGCGGTGAATTTGGCCGGCCACCGCGGGGACTATTGGCAGCCGGCCCAGGCGTTTCCCGGAAACGTGCACGGCTGGCGGCATTGTCGTGCTGCAGCACCCCAGCGCTGATGGAAATAGCACCAGCTCCTTCTGTTTGTGTTATTTGGAGCTTGCCTGCTCCTGCTGGTGGTGCCTGCAGCTTGCTGGCGCTGGACTGCAGGTGCAGTACCCCTCACTGCCGCTGGGGGTAATCGAGCGGGCCGTCGGGCTGGAGCTGTCACTCCTTCCACAGCTCCCCCGCCCCACCGGAGGAAATCGGGAGCTGCTGGGCTGACGTCATCGGGGTTCCTGCCGACGGCCAGCGCGTTGACGTCACCGGCGTGCCTGCCGACGTCCAGCGCGTTGACGTCATCCGGGCGCGTCGACCTGAGCGCGACCTCGTCTCTGCTGACGCCCAGCGCGCTGACGTCATCAGGGCGCGCCAACCACATGGCGTCGGCGCGCCTCCCGAGGGCCCGAAGATCAGCAAACGAGGCGTCGGTGAGTTGCAATCGAATGTAGGCCGGCAGCAGATGCAGGTAAGTATATTCAAACAACAGGCACGGCGTGTGCCCGTCTAATAATGCCACCATGTCCTTTAGGAGGGTAGATGGCCGCCGGTCGCCCAGGCCACCCATATGCAGGATCCTACCTGCCCGCTCCATCCTACTTAGTCCGTAAATTTGGAGCAGGAGCTGTTTCAGGCCGAGGTATTTGTCATTGTCCGGGGGGGCTGCGAGGAAGTCCGATACTTCTTCCACCGCATCCTGGTCGAGGGCTCCCACCAGGTAATAGAAGCGGGTGGCATCGACCGTGATGCCCCGCAGGTTGAACTGGGCCTCCGCCTGCTGGAACCAGATGAGCGGCCGTGTGGTCCAGAAGCTGGGCAGTTTTACGGAGACCGCGTCCAGAGACAGGGTCGGGCTGGCGTGTGAGGAGGTAGGGCTTTGTTCGGTCTCCATCATGATGCCAATGGAGCGTCGGGGGTCACCAATGTAGTGCGTGGGTCTCAAATGAGACAAGTAGTCCGCAGTTTAAGAAGCACTATACTTTATTTCCTCCCGGTTCAGGGGAAGACGAAACCAGGCAAAGATGGCACCCAAACCCTGCCTTTTATACCGTCCGGCTAAGGACCGCCTCCGGACTGCACCACTCCTGTGCCGAGGGGTTCGGCAGTATAATGGGACGACCCTTAGGAGCCGCCACAACACACATATTCTTTTACATAATAAATAATGGAAGGAAAAACGTTCTGTAGAGTTAGTCCCTGGTGAGATAGGCCATAGAACCATATCTAAGTTTGCCGAAATAGAGTTTTCACTACTTTTCAATTTAGATAGTTGATGTGACAAATGTGCTGGGTATGGGGGAGAAACATGGAAATGGAACAGCTGACTGTTCACCTTTGTAATACGCTCTGCCTGTTTGCCTTGTCTTTCCAAACCACTGAGTCAGCTACTGCCAGTCATATTGAGCTTTACCTTTAGCTTCTGCTCGTAGTTTTCAAAGGCTTCCAAGACCATGCAGACGGCCTCCATGGAGCGCTCCAGCCTGCCGTCAAGTCCATTGAAGCGGTACATGCTGCCAGAGACATCTACAAGGAGCCGCAGGCGCTTGGGTTTCTGCTGGGGGCTGCCGAGCTGGAGAAGCAAACAGATTGTGCTCAGTCAGAACAAAGCAAGGAAAATAATTTCCTTTAGCATACATGGCAAAGGTAGAGTACCTGGGGAGATTGTCACAAACCATAGCACAGTGGCATATATTCTTTCTAATTGACTGACTCAATTCCCTACGGGGAGCGCTGGCAGCGACTAAAAACACTTTAGAACTTTAGAACAGTACAGCGCAGAAACAGGCACTTCAGCTCATGACAACGGAGTTGACTAAATGCCAATTTAAACTAATCCCATCTGCCCGGACATTAGGTAATGTTTTACTTGAACTTGTCCAGCGTGGAACATAGCCTGCCCCTGCAGGACAGGAACATCTTCTTTTAAAGAGGCCGGATCGTTATTTCAATAGGCCCATCCAGATAGATATTTCAAGTAAATGAGATTAGATCGGGGGTCCGAGGAGATGATATGGCTCCATGTGGTGCTTCCAGATATTAAATGTTATTCACAGACCTTCTTAGGGTTACCAAGGAACCACCTGTGAGGGGTGTGTGAGGGGTAGGGGGATGATTGAGGGATTGGGGAATGCTGTGAGGGGGAGAGAATGACTAAGGGGGGGGGGGGGGTGAAAGTGTGTGGGGTGAGTGAAAGGAGAGGGGCGTGTAAGGGAAGAGTGAGTGAAGGGAGAGGGGATGAGTGAGGGGAGAGTGGATGTGAGAGGGAGGGAGGGCTGAGTAGGAAGAGTGACTGATACGGGATTGTGTGAGAGACAGGGAGCGTGTGAGGAGGAGGGGGTGAAGGGGAGGGGTGAGACTAGTGGAACGGGTTGTTGTGTGGAGGAGGGGGGGTGTATGATTGGGGAGGGTATGTGTGAGAGGGGAAGGGTGTGTGTGAGAGGGGAAGGGTGTGTGCGAGAGGGGAAGGGTGTGTGCGAGAGGGGGAGGGTGTGCGAGAGGGTCACAGGGTCAGAGGTGTGCTACAGTGGGAGGGTGTGCGAGGGGGAGGGTTTGTGAGTGGGGAGGGTTTGTGAGTGGGGAAGGTTTGTGTGTGGGGAGGGTTTGTGTGTGGGGAGGGTTTATGAGAGGGGAGGGTTTGTAAGACGGGAGGGGTGTGAAAGGAGAAGGGTGTGAGGGAGGGAGTTGGGGCGTGAGTGAGGGGGAGGGGCCCAGTGGGTGAGAGAGGGGGTGGCAGGAGTGACTGTGGGGGTGTGAGGGGAATGGGGTGAATAAATGGAAAGGGTGAGTGATGGGAAATGATTAACGGTGGGAGAGGGTGAGTGAGAGGGAATGTGTGAGTGAGGGAGGTAGGGTGCATGAAGGGGGGGCCGTGAGAGTGATTGAGGGGGTGAGTGAGATGAGGAGGAAGCAAATGAAGGGAAAGGGTGAATGAGGGGAGATGATGTGAATGGGAGAATTGTAAGGGACAATAGTGCAACAGCAATGGAAATAAATGTTTTGCTGACGATAGACACAAAATGGTGGAGTTACTCAGTGGGACAGGCAGCATTTCTGGAGAAGGAATGGGTGACATTTCGGGTCGAAACCCTTCACACCTTTGCTGGTTAGCTTCAGGACTTGTTTTTTATAACTAACAGTTGAGTGAAAAGCTGACTCAAAGCACATTGGAATGGGCACATTGTATCTCCTGCTTCCTGCACACTTTACTTTGGGGATCTTTGCCTTGCCAAGTGCTGAATGCATGAGCAATGCAGGAATTTGGGATCACTGAGAACAAAACTGCAAGACTACAGCTCCTCGACCAGGATCAAGAAAAGAACAAGGGATCGGTGGAGGAGAAAGTGGGAGTTACATCAATAGGGACAGAAAAACAGGGGAAGAAAGATTAGTTTCACAGATAGGAAAGAATTTTTTTAAATAATTTTTGATATCAATTTAAATCCTTAGTTTAATTTAGAAATACAGCATCCATGCCGACCAATGATCACCCATATATTAGTTCTATCCTATACACTAGGGACAATTTACCAATTAACTTATCAACCTACATGTCTTTGGAATTTGGGAGCACCTGGAGAAAACGCACAGGTCACAGGGAGAACGTACAAACTCCATACAGTCAGGATTGAAATCGGGTCCAAGGCAGCAACTGTACCACTGTGCTACTGGGCTGCTCTGAAACGATTTACCCACATTTAGGACTGAATTTCAGCAGTTTGAATCGCTCTCCTTCAGAACCTTAGCGTTGAGGGTTGTGGGGAACAGGCAAAACGTGGAGTCAAGGCCAAAGTCAGATCAGCCAGGAGTTCACTGAATGGAAGAACAGGATTCAGAAGCCACAGGCTGACTCCTGCTTCTGTTTGTTATAACCATATAACAATTACAGCACGGAAACAGGCCATCTCGACCCTTCTAGTCCGTGCCGAACACATAATCTCCCCTAGTCCCATATACCTGCACTCAGACCATAACCCTCCATTCCCTTCCCATCCATATAACTATCCAATTTATTTTAAAATGATAAAAACGAACCTGCCTCCACCACCTTCACTGGAAGCTCATTCCCCACAGCTACCACTCTCTGAGTAAAGAAGTTCCCCCTCATGTTACCCCTAAACTTCAGTCCCTTAATTCTCATGTCATGTCCTCTTGTTTGAATCTTCCCAACTCTCAGTGGGAAAAGCTTTTCCATTTCAAGCTTATGCATGTTTCCTCCGAGATTGGGTTGCTTGTGAAGGGAAATTCCAAGAACATTCGTGCTCAAGCCTGTCCCTATAGGTGGGGAGATGAGTTAAAGCTTATCGGAGACTTGCGAGACAAGTTTTTATTTTACAAAGAGAGCAGTATTAGTGCCTGAAACTCGCTGCATTGAGGAAATAGTAGATATGATAATGACATTTAAAGGCATTGGACAGACAGTCAAAAGAGGGATATGGACCATGCACAGGCAGTTGGGCTGGGTTTAGCATGTTTCAGACGTGATAGAGAGGGAGTTAAAAGGTGGAATTGCCATGATAATCAAAGCGAATGTCACGGCGGCACTCAGAGTAGGCATACTGGAGGATCTGTCTACTCAGGCGATATGGGTAGAGTGCAAAATAAGGAAGTTGCAATCATATACTGAGATTATATTATAGGCTTCCCAATAGCCAGCAGGTGATTGACAATCAGATCAGATTACGGAAAGAGGTAAAAACAACAGGGTTGTTGTAGTGTGTAACTGTCCCAATATTGAATTGGACTTCTTCATGTAAGTCCATGTACTCGCTGGAGTTTACAAGGGTGAGGTAGGACCTCATTGAAACGTACCGAATAGTGAAAGGTCTGGATAGATTGGATAGATGTGGAGAGGATGTTTCCATGAGTGGGAGAATCTCAGAATAATAGGACGTACCTTTAGAAAAGGAGATGAGGGGGAATTTCTTTAGTCAGAGGGTGGTGAATCTGTGGAATTCATTGCCACAGAAGGATGTGGAGGCCAAGTCAATGGATATCTTTAAGATGGAGATTAGTATTTTCTTGATTAGTAAGGATGTCGAGGGTTACAGGAAGACGGCAAGAGAATGGGGTTGAGAGAGAAAGATGGATCAGACGTGATTGAACGGTGGGGTAGAGTTGATGGGCCGAATGGCCTAATTCTGCTCCTACAACTTATGACCTTATCTTCACGGAAGTATCATCAAGGATGTCTGCCATCCTGGGAGAAGATACAGGAGATTGAAAGCTCAAATGTCCAGACTGAAGAACAGCTTCGCATAGGAAGGAGCTGCAGATGCTGGTTTCAACTGAAGATAGACACAAAAATCTGGGGTAGCTCAGCATGACAGACAGCATCTCTGGAGAAAAGGGTCTCTAAAAGGGGCAGTGCGAGTCCGCACTGACCAGCAATCCACACACAACGCTGCCCTACACACACTGGGGACGATTTACATTTAAACCTGTAAATCTAGAAACCTGTGCATCTTTGGAGTGTGGGAGGAAACCGAAGATCTCTGAGAAAATGCACGCGGTCACGGGGAGAACGTACAAACCGTACAGAAGGCGCCTGTGGTAGGAATCAAACCTGGATCTGAAGCTGAGGCAGCAACTACCGCTGTGCCACAGTTTACTGTTGCCCCCCCTAATTCCCCATTTACTGGTGCCCTCCCCTAGTTCCCCATTTACTGGTGCCCTCCCCTAGTTCCCCATTTACTGGTGCCCTCCACTAATTCCCCATTTACTGGTGCCCTCCACTAATTCCCCATTTACTGGTGCCCTCCCCTAGTTCCCCATTTACTGGTGCCCTCCCCTAGTTCCCCATTTACTGGTGCCCTCCACTAATTCCCCATTTACTGGTGCCCTCCCCTAGTTCCCCATTTTCTGGTGCCCTCCACTAATTCCCCATTTATTGGTGCCCTCCACTAATTCCCCATTTACTGGTGCCCTCCACTAATTCCCCATTTACTGGTGCCTTCCTCAATCCCATATACTTTACAAAGGATTGGGACTGCCAGGACTCGCGGTCCTGAGCCTTAGGGAGAGGTTGAGCAGGCTAGGATTTTATTCCTTGGAGTGCAGGAAGCTGAGGACTGATCTTGCATAAAATCACAAGGGGAATAAATAAGAGATGCACAGACTGACATATGATAAAATAATGGATCGTCTGGGCTTGTATTCACTGGAATTTAGAAGGATGAGAGGGTATCTTGTTGAAACAAATAAAATTCTTAGAGGATTGGACAGGTTACAGTAGATGCAGAAAAAATGTTCCCGATGTTGGGGGTTCACAGTTTAAGAATAAGGGGTAGACCATTTAGGACTGAGATAATGAAAAACATTTTTCACCCAGAGAGTTGTGAATCTGTGGAATTCTCTACCACAGAATGCAGTGGAGGCCGATTCACTGGAGGTTTTCAAGAGAGAGTTAGATGTAGCTCTTAGGACTAGTGGAGTCAAGGGATATGGGGAGAAGGCAGGATATATATATATATTAAAAACGTTGACGGAAATGTAGATGGGCTGGTCAGTAAGTTTGCAGACAACGGGATGTAGATTAGTTCCAGGTATTGGCAGATAAATGGGAGATGAGAGTTTAATCGAGCAAGTGTGAGGTGTTGTGTTTTGGGAGATCAAAGGTAAGAGGAAAGTATACAGTTAGTGGCAATACCCTTAACTGCATTGATGTACGGAGTGATTTCGGAGTCCAAATCCAAAGCTCCCTGAAAGTGACAACACACACAGATAGTGTGGTAAAGAAAGAGTATGGAATGCATGCCTTTATTGGACGTGATATTGAGTATACGAGTCAGGGAGTCATGTTGTACCTTTATAAAACTTTGGTTCGGCTGCATTTTCTCTCTTCTATGGTATTAGATGTTGTTATTTGCCTTGTCCATGGAATAAGGGTCTTACTCAACATATTTTCAAAGATACTCTCTAACCCCATCATAACCAATTTTTCTTCTCATACTTACTTCAGGCTCCAGCTCTCCTCTGCGCTTATAAATTGCCTTCTCTCCTGCCAAGCCATCGATTATCTTGGTATCATCGAGCTCTCCTACTGACTGATGCCGTAGCCATTGTCTCTCTTTGCCTTTTGCCTTTAAAAGGAATAAAGAAATAACAAGCATTTTGTGAAATGCTAATGTTCTAATTAACAACACGTCTTCTTACAAAATGCATCTATTTTTATTTCGAAAGCAAAACTCTGGAATCCACCTGTGGGAATTGTTTAAAATATGCTCCTTTATCCCACACCACAGGAAGGTTGCAGCAGTAATAGAGAGTGCAGAGGAAATTCACCAGGATGGTTTGCATATCTTTCATTCATTGTTCTTTATCTCGCTACATCATCTATATCTCTCGTTTCCCTTCCCCCAGACTAGTGTCTGAAGAAGGGTCTCGAACCAAAACGTCACCCATTCCTTCTCTCCAGAGATGGTGCCTGTCCCGCTGAGTTACTTCATCTTTTTGTGTCTATCTTCACCAGGATGTTGCCTGGAATGGAGGGCTGTTGTTATAACGAGGGTCTGAATAGACTGGATTAATTCTCGGGAATGATGGAGGCTGAAGGGTGACCTTACAGAGGTTAATAAAATAACAAGGGGCATTGACAGGAGAGATCATCAAAGTCTGTTTTCCAGGTCAGGGGCATCAAGTTCTGGACACCAGGTTGAATGTGAGAAGGGAAAACATGAATGAGGTTTGAGAGCTAGGTTTTGCATATAGAAGGTGGTGGTGGAGGGGGATACAGCTGCCATGTTTAAATATCATTAGGGTAGGTAAATTAATATGACAGGTTTGAGGCATTTTGGTCCGATATAGACAAATGTGATTAGCCTAGATGGGCATCACAGTCAGCATTGGTGAGGTTTATCCAAAAGGGCCTGTTTCTGTGCGGCAAGACTCTGTAGAATGCAATGCGAGGAGCTGCGATTTGGAGTTTCCATGTGCAATTGAAACATACTGAATAGATTTATGGCACACAAACAGGCCAATTGTCCAAACACTTCATGCCAGTGTGTTTGCTTGGCACAAATCGACTCATACCAACTGCTTCCGACAATCCCGCCAACATTTCCTTCTGTTCAGGATAAGTACGCATTGAACCGTTTAACATTTGCATGCTTCTATTTCACATCGCTTCGCCATTTAAGAACGCATAAAATGCCAGGAAGAATTTGTGAGCAGGGCCAACAAAGAGCTGATCGAGAGCTGAGGACTTGTATTGAATGAGTTTGCAAAAGAGGGACTGAAAAGTATGTGAATACAGGAAAATGGGTGGCAGTAAACAACGTAATGTTTGAAGAAGTGTTTCGACCCGTAACGTCACCCATTCCTTCTATCCAGAGATGCTGCCTTGCAGAGATGCTGAGTTACTCCAGTATTTTGCGTCTATCAAATTGTAATGATGTGGCTTTGATTGACTAAATAGCTCCATCCTTGTTGGATGTGCCACTGTAAGGGACAATAGTGCAACAGTAAGATGATAGAAGCAACATTCACGCAGCTGGGTAGTCACTAAGCTAAGCGCAGGAATGGAATGTCAACAGGGGTAGCAGAGCCACATTGCGCACCTGCAATGACACGTCATGTAAAATGGAAATACCCATTGGTCATCACAGGGTGAATAAAGATACTGTCTGTGACCTGCCAGCCATCATTCTGTTCCAGTGACGAGCAACGCTATGGAAACTACACCAAAAGAAACATCAGAGGGCATGGGACCCTCGTGGGCTACGCCCTCGCAAATGGTTGCACTTATCTGCGGTCAGGGTCGTTCCAGGTGCAGGAGGAAGTGGTGAGGAGGAGGTGTGTGCTATTTAGCTCCAGGAACACAACACAATGCTTCAGATTAAAGTAACACTTGCTTCTCACGTCAGAGCACAATAATCTTAAAACATTTCAAGGACGATAAATCTGCTATGAACTAAATTTCATGGTGCTGGTTTTGTCGTAGTTCTTGCTTCTCAGTGCAGAGCTGGTGTTTGCTGGTCCTGAGGTCAGCTTCTGTGGCCAAACTACTTCCCATCACTGGGAACAAGACTTCTTTCAAAATGTTCTTAGCTTTTTCTTATAGAGATCATTCAAGTAAAACTTCAAGTCTGTCCCATATTTAAAAAAAAACGTTTTTAATACAAGCCTCCTTATTCCAACAAGAAGAAAGTTGGAATACAAGCAAATAGTTTTTTGGAGTAGTAAATGAGCTTGCAAGAAAATCGTGGGGGGGTCAGGAAATGGTTGTCTCTCCACCAGCTCTGCCCCTCTGATAGAATTTCTTTATCTTGGACTCAAAACAGAAAAGGCTCCCCCCTCCCCCTTAGACAACTCCTTGGACAGCATCTTCACGACCTCTGCCAGCTAGATGGACATGGGCAGCCAACCTATGGAAATAGCACCAGGTGGAAGTTTGCCTCCAAGCCACACACCATCTTGGCTTGGGAATATATTGTTCTTCCTTTACCGTCCCGGGTTAAAATCCTGAAATTCCCTCCCCAACAACAATGTGGGTATACCCATATCTCAAGGTCCACAGCAATGCAAGAAGGCAGCTCACCGCCCCCTTCTCAAAGCAAATTAAGAAACGGCAGTTAGATGCTGCCTCGGCTTGTAAAGCCCATTTCCCTGAAATAAATAAAGAAAATATGCTCCACCGCCGTACCACAACATGTTGATATGCAGCTGGACTGCTGTCACAGCCCAATATCCCTCTCCTTGCCAGCAGTTATGATGATTTTAATTAAAGCCAACAGCATGTGATAGGTTTATTAAAGGATCCTTAGAGACTAAAACCCTCCCTCTTTGCCCTTTCACACTGAACAGAAGTGCAAAGACAACATGAACAGGAACATTGCTGTACTACCAATGAGCTACTTGAAATGGTGCTTTGAATGTCTTGTGTAATACTGGGTATATACCCCTTAAGAAATTGTTATCAATTGCTCCCTGGATAGATACTGCAATGATATGCAGAGTAGAAAGTTGGGAAGAAACTGTCTGCCTGCGATGATAAATCTGTTGGAAATGGTTTTTGCAAATTGCTGATTCTTTCCTAAATAACAATCTTTTGTTTCTTGGTTTCAGTTACTGACTTTCTTCTATTATCTTAGAATGGGGGTCAGAGGAGCATCTGAAGAAGCCTTAACCTTAAAGATCCCCAAAGAAACATCAGGCCTTCAGGTTGTAACATGATAAAAGCAGTGCCACATACAGCTTGATCATAACGTTGATAGGGCTGCATTTGAAGTATTGTGTCGTTTTAGATACCCTGCTAGGGAAACATTGCCATTAAACTGGAAAGAACGCAGAAGAGGATGTCAGGACTTGAGGGCCTGAGCTCTAGGGAGACCTTGGGCAGTCTTAAGATTTTATTCCTTGAAGCGCAGGAGACTGAGGGTGATATTATTGAGGTGTATAAAATCATAAGGTGCACAGATAGGATGAATGCACAGTCTTTTTCCCAGGGTTGGGGAATCAAGAACCAGAGGGCATAGTTTTAAGGGGAGAGAGGAAAGATTTAACAGAAACCTGAGGGGCAAATTATTCACACAGAGGGTGTACAGATATGGAAAGAGCAGAGGTACAATAACAACATTTTTGAAAGACTTTTGGGCAGGTAGAGCCAAATGCGGGGAAATGGGGCAAGCTTAGATCAGTTATCTTCATTGGCATAGGCGAGTTAGGCTGAAGATCCTGTTTCCTTGCTATAGGACTCTATGACACAACTATCAATAAACACAATAGTATTCGCGACTTATTTAAAAAAATTAAATCCAAACATGTTTGGGAGCTGGAAGGTTAAATTTATTGTATATCCCCAATCTCTGACTGAAAGTTCGCTAATGGGCCTGTCCCACTTAGGCGATTTTTCAGCGGATTGCCGGCGACTGTCAAGTTGCCGGCAGTCGCCTGAAAAACCGGGAACTGGAATGGCGACTGTTAGTGTGGAACACACACACACACATCGCAAAGGCAGGGGCCAGGGCAAGCGGGGGGAGAGCTGTCTGAAATTCAAACTGTGCAAAGCCAAGGTGATACAGACACACACCGCGATGAACTGGAAGGTTGGCGCTGTAATTAAGACAGCTAGCACAGTGTACGGTAAGTCCGTTAAAAGAGAGGGGGGAGAAGGAGTGGAGACAACCTTTAAGAAGCCAGACAACTTTTAATAAGCCAGAGATACACAGCTGTGAAGCTTGGCGGGCATTTAACATTACCAATCGGTTATCCTTGGTTCTGAAAACTCCTGCTTACGTTTTTTTCCCCTGATGAGCCAATGAAAATGACCAGTCAGCAAAAGTGATTAACTAAAACTACCTACGACTACCTACAACTACATGGCGACCCCACTACAACTGCACCTACGACTACAGGATTATCGATTTTCTCCTTGAGACCAATTTTTGGTCGCAAAAATATTTTCAACATGTTGAAAAATTTGTTGTGACCACACTGAGGCCGCGGAAGTCATACTAGTCATACTAGACCATACTGAGGCCGCGGAAGTCATACTAGTCACACTAGACCATACTGAGGCCGCGGAAGTCATACTAGTCACACTAGACCATACTGAGGCCATACTATTTCCCAGAATGCAGGAACTCCTCGCGATCATGAAGGAGACTCACCAGGGAACATGTGGCGACCATGTGGCAAGCACAGAGTCTCCTGCACTCGCCTAAAAAGTCGCCTAAGTGGGACAGGCCCATAAGTCATTCTGTTCTTAGCATTTTCTGAGTTAATTTCAAACTCATTGAGGGGCTAGCACACACCATTTATACACACACATTTCTTCCTGCTGATTATTTATGACTGACATAAATGCGCTATAGGCGGAAGGCCCTGCTGTACAGCACATTAAGCCTCTTCTTACCTGCAGACTGTCCAGGATAACTCGTATTGATTGCACCTGTCTCCGCACAGCCCCAGAAAACCTCTCGTACGTAGCAGCATCATATTCACTCATATGGATTTCCTTCAACCTGCAGTCAAGACAAGGGAGTTACTTGTAGGCTTCCCAAGTGTGAAGTGCAGGCTTTTTCTGAATTGATGAAGGAAAGATATGCCCTACTTCACAATGCTGTTGAGCTACAAATTATTACATAAAATCTCTGATTCAGGAACCATTCTGCGTTTATTTTTAATTCTTCCTGTTGAAAATACCAGGATTTAAATTGTTTCTGGGTTGAGAATACAACTAATTCGGTGTGCTGATACTGGTTTTAGAATTTAGAACAATTTTTTAGGCTTGTTTGGGAAATTTTGAAGTAAGCAATACTGGAACATTGAATCAAAATTCCTGGGATTGTGTTTGTTTGGTGCCTCAATTCCATTTTCCCACCTTTCTCTGTGTTGCAAATTCCTTGCCAAACAGATATCTGTTAGTCTCAATTAAGTTTCCATGTATGACTGGAGATTGCAGAATCTGTCAGAAGCCTAATAAAGTGACTGACAACACTAATGAAGTGACTGACAACACTCAATGATAAAGCATTTGACATGGTCCCTAATGGTAGAAGATAAAACACAATTGATCCACGACAATTCAAACTGAGTTAGCCATAAAAGACAGGCAGTGATTGAGGAGTGTTATTCTGACTGGAGGTCTCTTAGCAATGGTGTTCCACTGAAATTAGTGCTGGGACTTCTGTTTGTGATTGATGTTTAATCCAGACAAATGCGAGGTATTGCACTTTGGGAGATCAAATGCAAGTGGAAAGTATACAGTAAATGGCCAAACCCATAGAAGCACTGAATAACTGGGAGATTGAAGGGAATATAGTGTAACTGAGAAAGTGAAGGAATACACTCCATGTAACCAGGAGAGTGAGGGAACATTGAGTGTATCTGAGATGTTTAAGGGAACACTGAATTTAATTGAGCATTGAACAGATAGACTGAATGCATTTCAGTCTTGGAGACTTTCATTTGAAAGGGACTCTGAATGTATTTAGGGACAAAAAGGCACAGTCATGTTTCTTTTAGATTCTGCAAGGCACAAGAAAGGAAGTAAAACGTGATTGGAGAATAATGCGTCCACTGGTGAATAATGCTGAAGCTGCAGACTAATGTGCAGACGGAGTATGTCTTATTCACCATTCAGCCATCTCGCTCAGATTACTGCTTGGCCAAAGTTTGTCCCTTGTGAAAGCCTTGCAAAATAAAGCAAGAATTTTAATATGGCTGAATGCATTTATTCAGATGGATTACTATTAGTGTTGGAATATCTAACAGTGACTGCTTTGATTTGTAGCACAAACTCCACTTTGCTATTCATGGAAGCCTGTTTATATTTTACATTCCATGTGCCAATGTTCACTGCTCTTGTCAACGGACTGTCATTTTCGTCACGTTTCAAAATTAATCAGTGCAGTGTTTTTAAAGTCAGACTTGCTTTATTCACGACTCAGTGTTGTCTCCTTTAGTGGTTCCGTTCATGGAGCGGAGGAATTAACAGAACAACTGTGAAAGATGTGATGTGTTGATGCGGACAAGAAATTGGATGAATTTTAGGAAACCACAAAGAACTTTTTGTTTGTGCTTTTCAGATTGGCCATTTCCAACAAGACCTATTTGTTGGGAAATACTTTTAGAAATCTTTCACTCAGAGCAATTTACACCAAAAAGAAAGCTTATTTGGCGTTCTATTTCCCATCCTAGTAAACCAGCTCCCTCTTTAATACACTGGCAGCTTCAATTAAAGTTCATTGACCCATAGTGTTAAGTTTGTTTCTCTTTCCACACACCTGACCAGCTGTCTATTTCTAGCATCCTGTGTTTTTATTTCAGACTCTTGGCTCTTGCAGCATTTCGTTTCCTGCTGGGATGGATACTGTATGTGACCATAAAACGATCACAGGGAGGATACCACAAGAGTAAACATTTTTTTAAAGTCTGCGGCATTAACTTGTACATAGTTTGCAGAAAATTTGTAGCAAAGCTGAGCACAGGTCTGAATTGGAGTTAAGTACAGGAAGTGAACACGTCTCAGAGCTATCTGAGAATCAGTAATTGAAAGGAAGATGTAGAGAAATATGTAAAAGTTCACTGCCATCATATGTTTAAATGCTGTCATATGTTTAAGTGCCACACATCTACAGTTTCTGCGTTTCCTTTGGCCAGATATATCCCTTGAAATTATTTTCATTGGGAGCATGTCCTCTTACAACAATTTTATCCTGATTTGTTTATTCCTGCTGTCATGAAACATCCTCCTCAACATTTTATTAAGAAATGCCAATCTAAATAGATAAATACTTTATTAATCCCCTTTTCAGGGAAATTCAGATGTCCTTGCAGCACATTAATAAAAACAGCACATAACATTAAAGAAGAAATTTAACATTAAAACATAAAAACATCCCCCCACAATGGTTCCCACTGTGGGGGAAGGCACAAAATCCATTCCCCATCCCCTTGTCCACCCATGGTCGTGCTTATTGAGGCCTCCGCAGTCGCCGCTACAGCGGCCCGATGTTTCAGGCCCTCTCGCCGGGTGATGGTGCTCCGGCGTCGGGAGAACCCTCTCAGCGGCTTGGGACACCTGGAACAGCCGCTTCTTCACTGGAGACAGCGGCTTCCGAAGCCAACAGGCCGCGCTGGACGGAGCTCCACCACTGGCGATCTCGGCGAGAAATCCCAGGCTCCGCAATGTCAAAGTCAGCACCTCTGCCCGCAGCTGGCCTCTCTGTACCGCCGCCGAAGCCGTGATACTGGCCGGTCCCCTCAGGAAACGCCGCTCCAGACCCGAGGACGGGTCGAAGATGCTGCTCGCAGGAAAGACGCATCGCCGACCAGGTAGGGACTGAGAAAAGCAGTTTCCCCCCTTCCCCCCCCCCCCCAAACCCCTCCACACATAAAAAGACTAGACCCCTAACAATACACTTTTAACATACTAAAAATGTAAAAAAGTGAAAAAAACGGACAGCTGCAGGACAGGCAGCCATACAGGACGGCGCCCGCTATGCCCCTGAACCAATATATTTATTAACAAGCATCTTCTTCTTCACTTTGCTCTCCGACTCCTTTCCAACCTCCTCGTCACCACTGCTCTTCTTCAACACACCTCCTCCAACTAACTTCCAATGGCCCCCATAAAATTCCTCAGAATAGAAATCCTCAGAGTTGGACAGTTCACTCAAGAGGACACACTTCCTTGAAGCTACAGTGGATGTCCTTTCATTGGGGACTACTTTTACGAACTGCATACTCAAGGGATCAGAGAACAAAACAAGTGCAAAGTTCAATATTTACTGCAATAAAACCCAGGTTACATACCTCTCCTTGAAGGCTTTTTCACCCATCTCCCTGGCGGCTCTTTTGACTTCCTCTGGTACAGCATCCTTTTCAGCCTGTGACACCTGATACACCTTGTGTCCTGCATCTAAGCGATAGGGACCACCTTTCCCTCCCAGGCCAGCAGTATCTCTTCCACCTGGGAGGAGAACAGGTACCGATTACAGAAGCAGAAGCATGGAAGCTTGTGGCTTAGCTCGGGCATGGTGGGGTTGAGGGGCTAAGTTACGCAAGCTGGGTGCCTGCACTGGGACCAATGGTGGGATTAGCTGGGGGCAGAAACGTGGGAGAATATGTTGGACGCGGTCACTGGTGGGATGAAAGGTAAGGACCAGGGGAATTCTATCATTGTTCCATCGGGGGAGAGGGAGAGCAGAACAGTATGGCACAAGGAGACACAGCTGGTGTGAAACCATGTTCACTAAAGAAAGCAGACATCTCAGATGTCCTAGAGTAAAAAGGTTCATCTTGAGAGCAGATTGAACGGAGATGGAGAAATTGAGAGTGAAGGATGCATCCTTGCAAGAGGCAGGGAGGGGCCAGGTGTAGTCAAGATAGCTGTGGGTGTCAGTATGTTTGTAGTAGACATCAGTACATAACCTGCCCCCATGATAGACATAGAATGAATTAAGGCGGCGAGAAACGTCTTAGTGAGTTTGAGAGCAGGGTGGTAAAATTGATGAATTCAACAAGTTCTGCACAGGTGCAGGAAGCAACCCCAACGCAATCGGCATCAATTTTACTGAATATTCTAGCAACTGGAATCTCTTGTCTTTCTGTCCGTGTTTCTGTTTGTTTTTTTGTCAGATCGTTGATGAAGATTTGTCCTCCTAATGTTAAAGTCATGTCAGTCAACAAGTGCTGCCTGGATCAATGTGGGGCTAAGCATTGGACTTAAATGTCCCCTAAGTCACCTAAATATCTGACAGCCTATTGGGAATGATTCAGCTACACCTGCTCCTCTGAAATTCACTGATAATGATCTAAGAAAATACACATGATGGAAATGTATCAGTTGGGTCTCCCTTCCAATGACTTTACAACTCGGGAACTTAAACATTGAGGCCCCTACTGATATCATTTACTGAGGGAGGAGGAAATGAATAAAAATTCAAAGGCATCTCAGGACAAGTGAACTGTCAGAGATGTCCATCTAACTCCCATGAAAAGGAAGTTGAGCGGATCATAGGGCCCATTGGCCAACCCCAATATACCTCTTGACGACTGCATGAAGAAAGTCCACGATTAACAGATAAGACGGATCATCTTTGGAACAGCCCTTTAAACTCAATATTGAACATAAAGTGATAGGGACATGAGAGTAGCCTTTAAATGACATTATAGCTAATTTCTGCCAATCAATTCTTATTCGTCTTATTCTGTCAGGCTTTGAACATTAAGGGGAAATTGAAAATGTAACTTTTAATTTAATTTTTTTATTGTCTTTTTGTCTGTTATTTTCCTTTCCAATCTAATTCACCCTCCTTTCATTCCTTCCTATTTTGTTCACAACCTTACAATCTTTGGTTAAAAGTTAAGTATTATTTGCTCTATCCAATCTATACTCGTATTCCAGTTTCCTTGCAATGCCAGTATCAGCACAAACTTCCATTAACGTGGTCAGAACTTGTTTGATTTGAAGTGTGCAGGGGGCAAGTCTAACTAACAGCAAACACCATCAAAAGGGTTATGACAGCAAATTCCAGCAACAATGTCCTTTCAAAAATGTATTCCAGAAACACCTATCTCTGTCCCGCCCCCTTCCCTGACATCAGTCTGAAGAAGGGTCTCGACCCGAAACGTCACCCATTCCTTCTCTCCAGAGATGCTGCGTCACCCACTGAGTTACTCCAGCAATTTGTGTCTACCTTCGATTTAAACAAGCATCTGCAGTTCTTTCTTACACACCATTCATATGGTTCCAGTTAAGTATCAACTCGCAATCTTCACAGCAAAATAACAGGAGTTACACTCCTGCATAACAGTCAAAACATTTGTTCAAAAGCAGCATAGGCCAAATTGCTTGTAATGAATACTATAAACACTGCAGCTTGGGGCTAAGCTTTGTTCGATCTCTCTGTATGACTACATAAGCATACTCATATTTTATATGATGTTGGGGTTACTGTCAACTGCTCTTTGAGTGTAGCTTTGCTCTGCAGGTTGATGAAGAGACCGAATTGGTCAGAGAAGGATAGTTGACAAATCATCCTCTACAATAATTCTCAACACTGGTGCTCCACAAGGATGCATTCTCAGCTCCCCTACTCTACTCCTTAAACACTCACGACTGTGAAGCCAAATACCAATCCAACTCAATCTACGAGTTTGCAGACGAGACTGAGTACAGAAAGTAGATTGAGAACCTTGTAACTTGTTGCCAAGACGACAACTTCTCTCCCTCAATGTGAGCAAGTCAGTGTGCATTGATAGCACTGAAGTAGAAATGATCGAAATCTTCAAATTCCTAGGATTTTAATATCACCACCAATTTGTCCTGGACCACGACAACAAAGCTATGGCCAAGAAAGCTCACTAAATGTTGCACCCTTTATCCTTTATGTGTGCACTATGGACATGATTGTATTCATGTATGGTCTTTTCTTTGACTGTAACACCCAGCGGATTAACAAAGCTCTTCATTGTACCTCGGTACATGTGACAATAATAAACTATACTAAACAATAGGAACTGGAGAAGGTTTTGCAATGTGAATGGTTATTCTGCAATCATAACTGATTTGCATCTTAAACCCATCTACTGCAGTTGTCTCCATTTTATAACCCTTAATAACTTTATCTTATGTAAACCCATTAAGCACAGATGAGAATTCCTTAAACAATCACTGCTAGCAGCAGCTCCATTATTGTCTGTGCAGAACTTCTTCCTGAAGTAACTCGTAACTATAGTGAAGTGAACTATAATTTTAAAGCTATGGTGTTTCAGATGGACAGATACCCAGAGAGCTCCATCCTCATCACCAAATAGTTATCTGCCCCCAAAGTACTGAATTCTTTACACAACAACAAGACTGCATGGATCAGCAACACCATACAAATGTAAGTGAAGCTAATTTATCAATGAATTGAAGTACTGGAAAACAAATAGTCAGTAAAAGTACACTCCATATTGCTGTTTGTATTCCATCATTCTCTGTCCAGATATTACTATGCTTCTCTTTGGGGCATGGATAAGATGCATAGACACAGTATTTTACTGCAGGGTAAAGAGTCTGAAACTAGAGGACATACATTTAAGGTGGAGGGGAAAGATTTAAAAGGGACCCAAGGGCCAGCTTTTTCACACAGAAGGTGGTGGGTATATGGAATGAGCTGCCAGAGGAAGTGTACAATTGTGACATTTGAAATGGCACTTAGATAGGTACATGGATAGGAAAGGTTTGGAGAAATGTGGGTCAGGAGCAGAGAAGTGGGACAAAGTTGTTATGCAACTTCATTGAATGGACAAGGTGGGCCAAAGGGCCTGCCTGCATGCTGTACAGCTCGACGACTATTATTATAAATATATGGATGGGCTGGTGGGCAAAAAATAGGGTGTCTTTATATCACAAAGCCTATCTCCCAAACAAAGTTTCAATATCATAATGCTTATGCTCTTGGTCCAATGTCATTGATTCACTGTCTTTGAATGATATAATCAGAGCACTATCACTGTCTTAAAATACAGCTGAAAGATTAAAAAATGCATGATCGGCATTTAAAAATGTTTGTTTTTTGAAATATCTTTTCAAAAGTAACATGCACACACACAATCTCACACGTACACATTCAGTCTCACACAGACAGGTATTACATTTCTCAGACACACACATAGTCTCTCTCCCTCCCACACATACAGACACATTCACAGTCTGCCACTCGAACACACTCCCACGTGCTCTCCCTCTCTTAAGGGCCTGTCCCACTTGGCAATTTTTTCGGCGACTGCCGGCGTCATTTCAGTGTCGCCAAAAGATTTTGAACATTTCAAAATCCAGCGGCGACAAAAAAAATGTTGCGACACTTGAAAAAACACCGCACGTCAAACGTCATCATGCCACGTCACCGCCGTCACAAATCTTTCAGTGACCTGATGCATCAGTCAGTGGTGCTGGCAAAAAGATCACCAAGTGGGACAGACCCTTTACTCACACTCATAGTCTCTCACAAACCAGCAGGCTTAATTTAAAAAGACGCAAAGTCCTAGAGTAACTTAGGCAGCATCCCTGGAGAACATAGATAGGTGACGTTTTGGGTCGGGATCCTTCTTCAGTACTTAACTTAAAACCTGGTGACAATTGGACGTAAAAAGAAAATACGTGACAAAATCAGGACAAGCTTTCTCTATGTTAAAAATCAGCATATAGGCTTCTTCTATTGTCTCACTTCGCTAAACCATACAAATCTTGCCGTTGTACGACCTGTTATGTTGGGTGCAGGAAACTAAAGGAAAATGCAAAGCCACTGACTAAAAAAATTCTTCCTCATCTTTCTAAAGGTATATCCTTTTATTCTGAGGCTTGGGCTTCTGCTCCTAGACTCTCCCACTAGTGGAAACATTCTCTCCACATCCATTCCATCTGAGCCTTTCACTATTCGGTAAATTTCAATGAGGTCCCCTCTGATCATTCTGAACTCCAACGAGCACAGGCCCAGTGCCGTCAAACACTCATCATATGTTAACCCAATCATTCTTGGGATAATTCTCGTAAACCTCTTCTGAACCCCATCCAACACCAGCACATCCTTCCTCAGATATGGGGCAATGAAACTGCTCGCAATACTCCAAATGCAGTCTGACCAGTGCCTTTCATCAGCATTACATCCCTGCCAGTTATATTTCCAATGAGCGAGCTTGCTTGGACAGATAGAGAGGGCCATCCATGAGCCTGTCTGTATTCTGTTTTAATTACGATCTAACGTTATTATCAGCCTCTGTTATAACGTACAATACTATTATTTTTCTCCCGCGGCTTAAAAAAACAATTCCTTTATCTGTACTGACCAGTACCACCAGCCCATGTGTTGCCCCCAACATGAGGAGCATTTTGCACGTCAACCCTTCCATGTTTCGGAGCTGTCACGTCCAGTCCACTGTCTTTCTGTATAGTAATCTGCGTAGAGAAAAGACAAGGTGTTCCTGTGAGGCATCCTCCTATAGAAGATGGAATAAGCTGCCAGAGGAGGTAGTTGAGGCAGGGACTATCATGACGTTTGAGAAACAATTAGATAATAACAATTAGTCAATAATAAACAATACAGGTATTGAATAGGACAGGTTTAGAGGGATTCGGGCCAAATGCAGGCAAATGGGACTATTGCAGATGTAGACATGTTCGGTGGTCGGTGTGGGCAAGTTAGGCTGAAGGGCCTGTTTCCACACTGTATGACTCTACGACTCGATGACAACACAGAATGGGATGGACACAAAAAGCTGAAGTAACTCAGTGGGTATGGCAGCATCTCTGGAGAAATGGAATAGGTGAAATTTACGATCAAGACCCTTCTTCAGGCTGAGAGTCAGGGGAGAGGGAAACGAGAAGTATAGAAGGTACATAGAACAACTGAATGAAAGATATGCAAAAGCAATGATGGTCAAGGAAAGGTAGAGCCCACAGTGGTCCATTGTTGGCTGTGAGGAATATGATAAGGAATGATACAAACAGTGAAACTCAGCAGGCCGACAGTGAAACTAGTACAACGGTGAGAGTGAGAGAAAGAGAGGAGATGCAAGGGTTACTTGAAGTTAGAGAAATCAATTTTCATACTGCTGGGTTGTAAATTGCCCAGGTGAAATATGGGGTGCTGTTCCTCCACAGCAGTATATTGATTTGTCTAACTTCAAGTAACCCTTGTAGCTCCTCTCTCTCTCTCTCCATCCCTCCCCCAACCCAGTTAGATTGTACTAGTTTGGTCCCAGTGAGTTACTCCAGCACTTTGTGTCCTTTTGTGTATTAACTATAATTTGCAGTTCTTTGTTTCAACTACATATAATGAGAACACCTTACTTGGTTATAGCAGACAATCATCAATAACAAACACCATCACTCTCCCCCCCCCCCCCCCCCCCCCCCCCCCCCCCCCCCCCCCATCCATCCATGGTCTGTTATAACGAGCGTTTACTCTACTTCTTCTGAAACAAAGTGTTGACAATTGTGTGGACATTTTGTCAGTTGTTTATACTCAATCTGCGTTTAGCAGAGCAAAAGATCTGGAAATGAGTATCAAAATCAAAGACAGATTGTGAGAAATCAAGTTCTTTAGCAATAAAATAATTGATATTTTTCCCATATTCCGTAAAGATATTATGTATTTTAGTGGCCGAAGGGGAAAAAAACTGCATTTTTCCAGTGTCCTTTTTATTATTTGGTTCTCCTTACTGATCGTTTAATGTTCAATTAGTTATATATACACAAATAACCCTTCAGCCCACAAAGTCCATGCTGAACATCAGATATTCCTTCTTACACTAATTCTGCATTAACTCAGTTTATTCTTCCCACACTTGCATCATACCTCCCCCAGATTCTACCTCTCACCTACACAATAGGGGAAATCTACACCGGCCTACCAACAGGCATGAATATGGGACGTGGAAAGAAAATTGAGCATCTGGAGGAGACTGATATTATTGGAGACTCACATTGATTTTGTTAGAATATAAATTACCACCAGTGCATTTATGAGCCTAGACTGAAGCCAAAGAAAACGCTTCAAATGATTTCTGTGGTTCAGTGCCAACACAGCTCTGCACCCAATACATATTCATGTGCATGCACCTCCATCAATACCACCTCCCTACCATCCCTTCACACAAGTATTTATATCATGCCTTCAATGTTCAAAATATCGCTTAAGACGTTTCACGGAAATGATTAACAAATAGAATTTGACACGCAAGAGAAATATTATGCTGCTAACCAAAAAATATACCAAAAGAAACAGGTCCTTCAGCAAATACCATCTGAGTGTCAAGCTGACCATGAACCTTTTCGTCATGATCATGACAGCCTTGAGTGGCTTTTTATTCATCCTATAGAGTCTGACTGACCTGTCAAGCAGTGCTTAGATTGGACCAAATGCAGCACTTTGGACTGGGACAATGAACAATTCTTTAATTGCAGGTTGCAGCACTTTATCAGGCATGAGAATTAAATTATTAAAAGATGTAGCATGACAATTTAATAAGCTAAAATAAAGTCAACAAATAAATGTACCATCCATTGACAAAGATTGACTGTTAAGAGTGCTTAATTGGCAAATACTGGACTGGGACAATCTAGTAAAACTTTACAAGATAGTGCAAGCCACAAACAAAAATGTACCATAAATTACGTATTCTAAAACAGTAAGATAGTGCAAGCCAAGGTACGTAATATGACCTTAATAGTGCAAATTCCACCACTAAAGTATGTAGGGTTGTGATTTGGGTTGTGTAGAGTGTTTCAGGGGTTTAATGGTTGGTGAGAAGAAGCTGTTCTTGATTACTATTTTTTGTGATGCTGGTTAAGAATTAGGAATGGCATAGGAAAACAAGAAGTACCGTATGTTTGTGCAGTATCCAGCCAGGCGTCAGAGAGGAATTCTACAAAATGTTTGACTTAACAAATTAAATTGCAACTGATGTGCCTGTTATTTAGTGAAACCTTAGAAACTGCTGACCGACTAGGCTGTGCTGCCCCACATTCTTTTAAAATAGCTTCCTCCGCCTGGTGTGACTGGAGGCTTCCCAGCCAGGTCCTACACATTGAAATTTACTGTATCCGGAATAAATTACCGGGTGTATGGACATGGGGGAAGACAGCAAGGGGAAGACCCCATTGAGTACACGAGTCCCCTGCTTGGATTCCAGGGTTCATGGCTCTATCAGGTGGTGCTTCTCTCAGCTACACTGAGGAGTGCATTTCAGAGCAAGCAGCTGTGTGTGGTCCAGACTCTCGGGGCCAATGTAGACCTTTAAGCTCATTCTGCACAGCAGGAACACAAGTGTCTGTGAAAGGCAGCCAGACCTACACCACTGTCCAAACGTTAGATTAATAGAACACAGAACAGTGCAGCACAGGAACAGGTCCTTCAGCCCACCATGTCTGTGCCAGTGTGACGTCATTCCAAACTAATCCCATCTGTCAGCCTCAATGCTTCTTAAATGTTGTTCCACCACCTCTGCTGGCAGTGCACTCCAGGAAACTAGTACTCTCTAAATGTGCCTCATAAATCTTGTTTAAACTTTCCGCATCATGCCTTAAAACTATATCTTTCCTATTTGACATTTCCACTTCACAGAAAAAGAAGAGGAAGTCAAACAGTTACTGGAGAGAAAATAAGAAGAGCCGAGGTTCTGATCTGGGACTCGGCCGTGCCTGTACAGGAGATCACTGATCCACAAGTAGGCCTGGAACCAGTCATGCAATGCAATGCAGAGCAACAAAAAACAAGTAACACTGCAGGCTAGAGGGAAGGAACCGATCCAGGATACACACCCAAACTCGTTATCCAATTATGTTAATATCTTTGAATGCTACTCTTACAATCTTTCAGTTTATGACACACTTGCCTCTGGGTCAAAAGGCTCTGGGTTCAAGCATGTCTCTGAAAAGAATATGAAAGGCAAGAATTTAAATGCCAACTTCTTCTTTTGTTAAGATGGTAAGCAAGGAAAAGTCATGGAGAGGAAAAGGATCCAGTGGTAGCCTGAGAAACAGGTGCTTTGTACATCTTCCTGGCAGGATTTTGTCATTAACCAATTAAAAAATTGACACATAGCAACCATTGACAGAATTCTCAACCTCTATTTCCAATCATATCTTTCCCACAGCATAACTCTTCCATTTAGCATACTGAGCCTCAGCAAACTGGACTCCGGTCGTTGAAACGTACACCTGCCATGCAACTGGACAAGGGATACCCTCATGGATCAGCCTCTGTCACTGCAGGCAGAGTGAGGGATCATGGCCAGTGCAGGGTGCAGCCTTTGGGACTGACATGGTAATGTTGAGGGACAGGCTTCCGTGTGGGGCACACAAGCTTCCTGTGCAGGGGAGGGTTTAGGCTGCCATTGTGGGAGATGGCAGGTAGCCAGTGTGGAGAGCATGAACTGCCAGTGCAGAGGGGTGGATCACCAGTGCTGGCATGGGGAGAAGGCAGACCACCTGTGCTGGCAGGTGCCACTGTAGAATGCCTCCTTCGCTGTGAAGCTGCAAAAGTGTTCAATTCATTGCCTCAGGTTCATCCCCAGTCCCTGTGCAACACCTCAACGACAAATGGCGCCGGTGTCATAGCCCTAGACGACTGTTCTTTGAGGCACATCCATTGTGTCAAGGCATCACAACACTGCATGGTAACCTGAAACTGCATGAAGTGCTTGATGAAAGTGGGTGCTTATGTTTTAGAGATACAGTACAGAACCAGGCCATTGGCTCTCCGAGTCTATACCAACCATGCCAACTAACATTCTGCTTCAGCTAATCAACTCACCCTAAATTCTACCACTCATATATAACTTGGGGCAATTTACAATGGCAATTAACCCAGCAAGCCGCATGTCTTTGGGAAATGGAAGGAAACAGGAGCATCCTCTCGAGTTTTGGGGACTAAGGGACGACGATAAATGTACGTACAATTATGAGAGACAAGATAAAAATCAGGGCAAAAATGTCAAATACTAGGGTGCATAGCTTTAAGGTGAGAGGAGCAAAGTTTAAAGGAGATGTGCAGGTAAGTTTTTATTTCAGAGAAAGGTAGGTGCCTGGAACATGCTTTAGGAGGTGGTTTTAGAAGCAGACGTGACAGCCACTTTTAAGAATAATTAAGATAGGCTCGTGAACAGAAATGGAATGGAGGGATATATACCATATGCAGGCGGATGGATAGTTTAAATTGGCATCATGGGCAGCAGAGACATCCTGCACCAAAGGGTAGACACAAAAAGCTGGAGTAACTCAGCAGGTCAGATAGCATCTCTGGAGAAATAGGTTCTCTCAACCCAAAACATCACATATTCCTATCCCACTGAGTTACTCCAGCTTTTTGTGTCTATCTTTGGTTTCAACCAGCATCTGCAGTTCCTTTCTACACATTCTGTCTGCACCAAAGGACTTGTTTTTGTGCTATAATGTTCCATGTTCTATAGGTCAAATGCAAGCAAATGGTTCTGGCCAAGAATGAGAACTTGGTTGGCATGGACTAATTGGGCCAAATGGCCTATTCCCGTGTTGTACAGGTGAATGATTGTTTGTGGCAGAATTGTGCAGCAAATAGAGCCATTGCCTCAGAGTTGGGCTTGGGTGCTGTCTGTATGATGCCAGAACAGTACGTACTTGCATAGTTACAGCCCACAACCAGAAGGTGGTGGTGCTGCTTCACCACAGCTTGCAACAGGGGCAACACAATGGGGAACCTACAGAGTTGATTCATTCCTTGCCATTTCAGAACAATTTGTTAGCCTGATGCTGAAAAAAGTTGCTTCATGTTGAGCATGTGACAAAGGAAGTGGTCACCTTTCCTTGTTCCACAGTACAGAAAGTTGCATTAATAAAGCAGTTTTCCTGACCTCAACACGTCACAAGTTAGATAACAGCAATTTTAAAGTACTTGAGTGTGGTCATTACTGTACTTAGGGAATGCGCCCAGTAAGATCCCAATGTCATAGTGACAATCAAAGATGTTGCACATGATAGAAATCTGAAATTAAAAAAAAAAAATGCTGAAAACATTCAGCAGGTCAAAGACTTGAAGTCTTTAGTAAATGCTGGTTTACAAACAAAGACAAAAAATGTCTGAAGTGTCGAACCCATCACCTTTCCATGTTCTCTAGAGATGCTGCCTGACCTGCTGAGTTACTCCGATACATGTGTCCTAACTTGAAATCTTTTACTCTGTTTCTCTTTTCACAGATGCTGTTTCGGGTACTGAGTATTCACACCATGCCCGAGTGCGCTGGTTTGGTAGTGAATAGGATGCGTGGGAGCATTCCCCTGCTCTTCTTAAGAAGTGCCGCAGGATCTTGTGGAACTATCCTGAACATTGAGAGAGAGAGAGAGTACTGTACTATACACGTCCTGTTTTATTTCCAAATTGCATTAATTTATTTGAAAACTCCACCTAAATAAGTTTACAATTTATTGCCTGACCCCCTTCTTAAACCATTGGTAGATTCCATCCAAATCCCTGTGAACTTATTCTTTTACATTCTCGGCAGTTTCAAAGATAATGAATTTATCTGTCATCGTTTAGAAATAGGATCATTTTCTTTCTTTTAAACAGTCCTTGGATGATTTGATTTCACTTCATGTCGTGAAAAATTGACCTCCCCAGCATTGAAGGGATCTCCTTCCTGGAAGCAGTACCCAAAGAAGGCATCGAATATCATCAAAGACCCACACCACCTTGGCCATGCTGTCTTCTCGCTGCTACCATGGGGATAAAGTACAGGAGCCTGAGAACTGATATCTCCAGGTTCAAGAACAGTTTATTTCCATCAACCATCATGTTCTTGAACAAACCTAACCACTACCCTACCTCGGCACTGAACTACTATGAACTACAGTATGCAGTTAAGGTTGCACCATGTATTTTGGCTTGTACTATCATGGTCTGGTTTACTTAGAATAACTAATAATTTATTGTTTATTTATTTGTTATGTTGTACATGTAATGTGTCTGTAAAGCTGCTGCAAGAAAGAACTTCATTGTCCTGGTCTTGATGCATATGGCAATTTAACACTCTTAACCCAAGTGTGGCGATGTATATGACTAATGCAGAGAGGGTGGGTCATGGGAGGGAAAGATAGTTGATGACAGTGCATACAAAGCTTCTGTGTGTTTGCAATGCTCAAGATTCTTGGTGCCATCCCCAATGGTCCCCAGTGGAGGAGTCATGGGCTAGGGATTTCCATGAACAAGTGGCATGGGACAGGGCACTGACATTAGTTTGGTCTTCTTTGCAGTGAATATAAAGGATTTTGCACAGGGTGTTGGATGGATTTTTCGACTGTCCTAAGTTGCCTGCTGTAGATAGCCCAAGTTCTGGAGGCATTGAACAGGACTGAGGATTCCTGCAGCCCAGTAGATCAAGGTTTCTGCACTGGGTTTGAGGCCCTAACCTTCAAATAGACCTTGTTTTAATTGACTAAATAGTATGTTGACACTTTGAAAACAGTGTTTAGTTTAGTTCATTATTGTTGTGTGTACCAAGGTATAGTGCAAACTTTTCTTCTTCTGTGCTATCCAGTCAGTGAAAAGACTATACATGATTACTATCAAGCCGTCCACAGTGTACAGATACAGGATAAGGGAATAACATTTGGTGCAAGGTAAAATCCAGTAAGGTCCGATACAAGATAGTCCATGGGTCTCCAATGAGGTAGATGGTAGGTAGATGGTGGTGAATTTCATTTATGACGTCTGCACTTATCAAATGGTATATCCTCTCCAGGGTTTGCTTTTGTTCAGTGGGGAGGAGGGGGGGGGGGGGGAATGTTCAATGTTCATCCCCTTGGCCATTCAGTGAACAAGCCAGCAGTGGCTTGAATCTCAGCATCCAAACAGGCAAAAATACAAGTGTCACGGCCCCTCCTCGTGTGGCTGGGGTGACCAGCCTGGCAACTATTCTGGCATGCCTGTACTTCAGATCAGTGTTGTGTTAGACAGGATACACTGCACCATCTGCTGGTAGCTTTCATCCATGACCCACTTCTCATAGACGCAAGGAACTTCAGATGTTGGTTTATAAAATAAGACACAGATTGCCGAGGTAACTCAGCGGGCAAGCCAGCATCTCTGGAAAACATGGGTAAGTGACGTTTCGGGTTGGGACCTTTCTTCAAACTGATTGTGGTAGTGGGGAAAGAAAGCTGGAAGAGTGGAGGGGCGGAACAAAACCTGGCAAGTGACAGGTGGATACAGGTGAGGGATTTTCCGATGGCAGATTGTTGTACAGAGCTAAAAAGACAAAAGGTGTGTGATAAGGATAGAAGGGTTTTAAATTGTGAGCCAGATGAAGGAATATAGGTGGAAGGGAGGGGAGAAAAGAGAAGGGGAGAAAAGGGTGCAAGTTGAGGTGGGACACAGGGAAGATGGAGAGAGTGAGGGGAGGGGATAAAAAGGGTTGTTTGTAGGTTAGTTATCTAAAATTGGAGAATTCAATGTTTATATCATTGGATTGTAAGCTAGCCAAGTGAAATATGTGGTGCTGTTCCTCCAGTTTGCATTTGGTCCCTGGATGGATGTGTGGGAGGCAGTATAGGGACCACAGCTCCTGTGGTTGCAGGGGATGTATCTGTGGAGGGGTGGTTTTGGTGGGAAGGGATTAGTGAACCAAGAGGTCGTCGAGGGAGCGGTCTCCACGAAAGGCAGAAAGGAGTACTTCATCGCTGGTTGGTTGGTTAATTGGCTGCTGTAAATTCTCTAGGTGAGTGGCATAATGTGAGGGGAGTTGATGGGAATGTTATGTGAATATAAATGAGATTAATCTACGTTTAATGTAGAATTAGTGTAAATGGGTGCTAGATAGTCGATGGGCTGAAGAGTCTGTTTCCTCGCTGTATCTCTATGACTATGATGCCAGGACATTGCAAAGACACAAGTTATTTTGTGATTCTTCCCATCTGTAATTTAATATGGGAAGTGAGAGGGTTCACTTCACACATTTCAACATCTCAGGACATCACAAACACCGTTAAAAATTAGTTAAAGGAAGGTAATACCCTGTTCCAAGTAGAGAATAACACCCTGCGGGTTTTCTTTTCTCCAGTGAGACAGCAGACTGAACGGCCTTATTCTGTACTCTATGTTTCCCAGGCTTTATTACAAAGTGTAAAAAAGTCCTGTCATTACCATCTCACCTGGTGGGAGCTTGCAGTGTACAAAATGGCTCCCATGTTTCCTACATCATAACATAATTAAACAACAATCCGTTATTGGGTGACCTAAAGTTGTGAAAGATGTTATATAAAAGCAAGTTTAAAAAAGGTTTCAGCCTGAGCAGACTGTTGCTCCTTACTGTGTACCTGTATAGGTCGCCCATCCTGCTGTCCAATCATACTCCTCCACTCCAGGAGGGAGCGCTGCAAGTGATCAAATCCAGTCTCCCAAAGCCGGACGTGTCCTCCCAAATCCACGGTCACCACTCCTCCAGCCCCCACGGGTGCTATCAGGACTTCTGTGTCTGAAATCTGAGACACCCATTGAGTGTATGGGGAGACAGAGCGAGGCCTGCAAGAAAGAAAATTTGCACAGTTGTATCAGTACAGCTAGCAGGTCTGAAATCACCAAACCCATACACCAGTTCTGCACCAGCTCAATCCCAACAGATATGCAAGGACAATTTTCCAAATGGGTATCCCAGACAAGGAGGCTCTATTGCTCAGAAAATATATTGGGATCAGTTATGCATAATTACGAATCAAGTCAAGTCTATTGTCTTTGCATAAGTACGGCGAGGTACAGATATAATTAAAATCTTGCAGCAACATCTCAAGCATGTAGACTCAGACAAACACACAAAAATATAAATGATACATGTTATACAACATTTCTAAAACAATGAAAGACAGTGCAATAAAAACAAGACATTAGTACAAAACATAATTAGAAAACGCATTGAACATAAACGTAAAAACTATCCATTTGAACCAAGATATCAAGGTGATTTTTTATCTTCTAAATAAGCCGGCCCTCTTTATCCAATCCAATCATCATACTCTGTTCCTTTCTCCTTAGGCAACTCCCTCTTAAATGCATGTTGTTCTTCCAGTTGGCTCTCTGGATAAAAAGTTACTCCCAAGATTCTCTATTAGGTTTATTGGTGAGTATATTCCATTTTCTTAGTCCTTAAAATGGCAACACCACTGGTAGGTTCCCCAAAATTTCCCATCTGTGATTTTCACTTTTGCACCTGAAATAACTGCGAGCAGAATAATTGTCCAAAAAGTGAGAGGATGACCAAGCTGCATTTAAAGCCAAATTTCCTTTTCATACAAAGGAAAGTGCAAATTTCAACTCCCTTCATGAAATATGAGACTGGGACGTCATATTAAAATTTTTAAATACACAAACATTTTTGTTGGATTCGTGATACAGTAGATGAAGGCAAGATAAAAAAAACCCAGCCACATTTGGGAAGGTAAACTGCATGGCAGAATGGCCCACGTTTCTAAAACTATCCCATTTAGCAGTTTGCTCACCTGGGAATAGGAATATATTTAATCTTCTTAGTGTTCAAGTCTGTTACTTCCAAGAATCCCGCAGTAACTGGAGCTTTCACATCTACCAAAAAAGAAAACAAACCTGTAGCTCATAAGAGCAAAGTTGAGCAGTACATAGACAATGGAAGGTTATTATCGCCCCACACCATCATTACTTAAAATAAATGAACGGTAACGATACTTCATTTTAATTTTCATTTCAAGTATTGTACTATTTAATGCACTGTATAGGATTCAGTTGTTGAATGAAACATTCATTACCTGGAACCTTTCAACTGCCAAGTTTAATTGCTGAGTCTTTCGTGGTCAAATAGAGCCCGGTTATCATTAGCAGATTTCAAGGACCAGAAGGATGAGACTGATGCTCTAAATGTTTTTTTTCTAAAGCATGAACAAAATAGCTTGACATCTAAGTTCAGCATCTCATTGATGTGTAAATGGAGGAGGTCCTTGACTGTGAAGCTCATTAGTTCAAGACCAATGTCTGTGGCAGAATCAGGGCTGGCCTTCCAGTGAGGTAATGAGGAAGTGCTGCATTGCCTGAAGGAACATCCCAGAGGTGAAGAGAGAGTCACTGCTCTTGACATCAAGACAGCATTGAACAGAAAGTCAGGATTTTTGAGGTCAGGAATGCAGTTCAGGGTTCAATTGATATCATCATCAGCGGTCACTTGAAACGAGTATGACTGTCCTCTCCATAGGGTCGTCTACTTGTGGGTCTGCAGATGTCTGTAGAGGCCGATCTGTGATCTACACACCTTGGTGCAACGTGGGGAGTGGAGACAGGCGGTGCTTGGTAGTCGTCAAGCCCCCTTCTCTCTCTCCTTACGATGCTGTCGCTTTGACTCTGCGACACCGGGTTAAATTATTATGGGCAACAAGGAAATGGCAGAAGAGTTGAATAGGTACTTCGGATCTGTCTTCACTAAGGAAGACACAAACAATCTCCCAGATGTACTGCAGGACAGAGGATCTAAGAGGGTAGAGGAACTGAAAGAAATTGTCATTAGGCGAGAAATAGTATTGGGTAGGCTAATGGGACTGAAGGATGATAAATCCCCTAAACCTGATGGTCTGCATCCCACGGGGTCCTCAGTTACAAACCAGTTAGCCTGACTTCGGTGGTGGGAAAGATGCTGGAGTCAATTATTAAAGAGGTAATAATGGGGCATTTGCATAGCAGTAAAAGAATTAGTCTAAGTCAACATGGATTTATGAAAGGGAAATCATGCTTGACTAATCTTCTGGAATTTTTTGAGGATGTGACAAGTAAAATGGATGAAGGGGTGCCAGTGGATGTAGTGTATCTAGACTTTCAGAAAGCCTTTGATAAGGTCCCGCACGGGAGACTAGTGACTAACATTAGAGCACATGGTATTGGGGGTAGGGTGTTGATATGGATAGAAAATTGGTTGGCAGACCGGAAGCAAAGAGTAGGAGTGAACGGGTCCTTTTCAGAATGCGGTGGCGAGTGGAGTGCCGCAAGGCTCGGTGTTGGGGCCGTAACTGTTTACCATATATATTAATGACTTGGAAGAGGGAATTAGGAGCAACACTAGCAAGTTTGCGGATGACACAAAGCTGGGTGGCAGAGTGAGCTGTGAAGAGGATGTTAGGAGGTTGCAGGATGACCTGGACAGGTTGAGTGAGTGGGCAGATGTGTGGCAGATGCAGTATAATATAGATAAATGTGAGGTTATCCACTTTGGCGGCAAAAACAAGGGGGCAGATTATTATCTCAATGGGGTTAGGTTAGGTAAGGGGGAGGTGCAGCGAGACCTGGGCGTCCTTGTACACCGGTCACTTACAGGTACAACAGGCAGTGAAGAAAGCTAATGGAATGTTGGTCTTCATAACAAGAGGATTTCAGTATAGGAGTAAAGAGGTTCTTCTGCAGTTGTATAGGGCTCTGGTGAGACCACATCTGGAGTATTGTGTAGAGTTTTGGTCTCCTAATTTGAAGAAGGACATCCTTGTGATTGAGGCAGCACAGCGCATGTTCACGAGATTGATCCCTGGGATGGCGGGACTGTCATATGAGGAAAGACTAGGCTTATATTCACTGAAGTTTAGAAGGATGAGGGGGATCTTATAGAAACATATAAAATTATAAAAGGACTGGACAAGCTAGATGTAGGAAAAATGTTCCCAATGTTGGGCAAGTCCAGAACCAGGGGCCACAGTCTTAGAATAAAGTGGAGGTCATTTAAGACCGAGATGAGAAAAAACTTTTTCACTCAAAGTTGTGAATTTATGGAATTCCCGATGCCATAGAGGGCAGTGGAGGCCAAGTCACTGGATGAATTTCAGAGAGAGTTAGATAGAGCTCTAGGGGCTAGTGGAGTCAAGGGATATGGGGAGAAGGCAGGCACGGGTTATTGATAGGGGACGATTCGAGCCAATGAATGCACCTATTTACTATGTTTCCATGACACGGCGTAGTTCTATTTCATGACGTGCAGCTCCTTCCTAGGCATGCAGGTGCAGCAGGCAGTAAAGAAAGCGAATGGCATGTTGGCTTTCATAGCAAGAGGATTTGAGTATAGGAGCAGGGAGGTTCTACTGCAGTTGTATAGCGTCTTGGTGAGACCACACCTGGAGTATTGCGTGCAGTTTTGGTCTCCAAGTCTGAGGAAGGACATTATTGCCATAGAGGGAGTGCAGAGAAGGTTCACCAGACTGATTCCTGGGATGTCAGGACTGTCTTATGAAGAAAGACTGGATAGACTTGGTTTGTACTCTCTGGAATTTAGGAGATTGAGAGGGGATCTTATAGAAACTTACAAAATTCTTAAGGGGTTGGACAGGCTAGATGCAGGAAGAATGTTCCCGATGTTGGGGGAGTCCAGGACAAGGGGTCACAGCTTAAGGATAAGGGGGAAATCCTTTAAAACCGAGATGAGGAGAACTTTTTTCACACAGAGAGTGGTGAATCTCTGGAACTCTCTGCCACAGAGGGTAGTTGAGGCCAGTTCATTGGCTATATTTAAGAGGGAGTTAGATGTGGCCCTTGTGGCCAAGGGGATCAGAGGGTATGGAGAGAAGGCAGGTACGGGATACTGAGTTGGATGATCAGCCATGATCATATTAAATGGCGGTGCAGGCTCGAAGGGCCGAATGGCCTACTCCTGCACCTAATTTCTATGTTTCTATGTTTCCTGCATGGATTTCCTCCAGGAGCGCCTGTCCAGTGTAATGTGCTCCCAGTTGCTTGATGTGATGTGGAATTTCTTCAGACTATTCTTGATGTTGTCCTTTAAGCTCACCGGGAACTCGCTGACCTTCCTTCAATTGAGAGTACAGGATTTGTTTAGGGAAACGCGTGTTGGACATGCAGATGACATGGCCAGTCCATCGAAGTTGGTGCTGCATTATTGTGGTGGTGATGCTGGTCATGTTGGCTTCCTCCAAAATGCTGATGTTGGTGCGTTTGTCCTCCCAGCTGATCCTCAGAATCTTTCCTAAGGATCTTTGATGGTATTGTTCCAGTGCCTGCTGTAGGTTGTCCATGACTCGGCTCCATACAACAGGGTGGAGAGGACACCGGATCTGTAGACCAGCAGTTTTGTTTGGGCCTTTAGGTCTCGGTCTTCAAACACTCTTTTCCTGACTCTGGCGTAGGCTCCGCTGGCACAACGGAGCTGGGTCAGCTTTGAGGAAAGAATGCTGCGAAGGGAAGGGAAGTGGTCAACGTTTTCAAGAGTGGTGTCGTCCACTTTTATAGTGAGCTGGGTAGATGGCTGGTTGGGTGGAGGTTGATGTAGGACCTGGGTCATTCAGGATGCCCTGGAGGTCTTCTGCAGAGCGTGCTGCAATGGCGTAGTCGTCCAGCTGTCCGAACTTCAGACCTTCACTTACCGCCGACACCACCACCCCTCCTTCTCATGGCTGATCATCGGATCATGAGTTGGATGGGGTGCCGGACTTTTCGAGTGACCTGTCGCGCAGCCCGGACCTAAACTCCTCAGCTGGGCCTCGTGTGCAGTACAGCACCAGGGCTAACTTATCGTTCACCCAGCCACGGCCGAGTCGGTCAGTGAATTGCCGTCGGGAATTTGTCCCACAGTTTGAGCTTTTGTCCCTTATTTGAGAGTGAGAAAGTTGGCAACCCTATGTCAGAGATACTCCCTTTGTTCTATCATTGCTTTCTCATTTTCTGGAACTATTTAATGTTATCTTTTTTCGAATTCTGATTAAGAGTCCTGGACCTGAAACGTTTACTCATGCCATTTCCACAGATGCTGCTTGTACTGTTGAGTGTTTCTAGCTTATTCTGTTTTTATTTCAAGTTACCACCATCTGCATTTTTTTCTGCTTTTCATTTGCTGGAAAATTCATGAATGATGATAGAAAACTGGAGGTAGCCACTTCAGTACACTTGGGAAAGATCTCATGTCCCCAAGCAATGTTGCTGGGATCCTTGTGGAAAACTGCTGATGGGAATGTGAGGGTGGGCAGGAGGAAGAGCTGTGGCTTAGGAAGCTCTACTCCATAACTGCACGGCTAAGAGTGAATCACAGCAGTTATTCTGCCAAGCCAGACAATGGGATTAAAGCATTCAAGGAGAATGGCGAGGTCTGTGTGCTGAATGCTACAAATAAGTCAAGGAGGAACAATGTACAATGGTCAGTCAGAGGGAAAGCATTTGCTGACTTGCATTAAGGCCATTGCAGTGTTATGAGATTAGAGGAAATGGGTCAGCAAGCAGAAGGAGAGATAGGCTTGGTCTTGGTGATATAATCAAGATTCTAGTGAGGTCAGCTTGGAGAGAGATAGAGCAGTCAATAACAAAGGCAAAGGATTGTGTACGGATTTCGATTTTGAAAGGAAGGTCAGTGCTTGAACTGTGAGGACCACTCACCTCAGCAAGCAATAGGAAGTTGGGAAAGAACAAGTAACAACAAGTAACAAGTAGCCTTTATTGTCATTTAGACCTTGCGGTCTGAACGAAATTTTGTTGCCTTGCAGCCCTACATATAGTAAAAATGACAAAACACACTATAAACACAAATTAACATCCACCACAGTGAGTTCAACAGACACCTCCTCACTGTGGTGGAAGGCAAAAGTCTTAAGTCTTTGTCTCATCTCTTCTTATTCTCCCTCTGCGCCGAGGCCGCTGCCGCTGTCCCAGCCGCCGCTGTCGTCCACTGGGCCCGCGGTCGGGTCGAGTGGCCGCTGCCGCCGGAACGTGCCCCAGCTCCGAGTTCTGGTCGCCGCTGCCGCCGCCCCAGCTCCGAGGCCAGGCCGCCGCTGTCGCTGCCGCTGCCACCGTCCCAGCCGCTGCCACCGCCGTCCCAGCTCCGATGGCGGGCGGGCCGCTGCTGCTGCCCCAGCTCCGAGGCTGCCAGCTCCGTCATTAGGCCACGGCGCAGGCGGAGACGGGGGATACGACAAAAGAAGTCGCATCCTCCGAAGGAAGAGATCAAAAACGTGTTCCCCTCCCACATACACAACATAATAAACCAAAAATCAACTAAACAGTACAAAAGAACAACACAAAATTTTTTTTTAAAAAAACAGACAGACTGCAGGCGAGCCGCAGCTGCTAAGGCAGCGCCGCCATCTTTTCTAGTGAGGTCAGCTTGGAGAGAGATAGAGCAGTCAAAGAAAGATGAGTGGTCAGCAATTCAGTAGGAATGAGGCAATGAAAGGTGGGTGTCACGATTTTCCTTGAAAACTATCATTATGATTATGTAAAAACTCAGTTTATTAGACCGTGAATCTGATAGGATGTCATTTCAATTTCAAGGCAGGGTAAACAGAACCTCAGTGCTACACTTACCTTGTGGGTAGATTTCACTCAGAGGCACTTCTGTGGCTGCAACAGCTCGAATCACCTGGTTGATCCCTGTCAGGGTTATGCAGTTGGTCTGTTTCACTTTTCCAGATGGGTTTCTTCCAGAGAAGAACTTATCACTTGAGGGACTAGCAGAAGTCTGATCCAACTCAGCTCTTCTTTTCCAAGTGTACACTTCATTGGGAGACTGCAGAGATACACATTAGTTTAACGTTAGCATAAAACTTGATGTAATCAATTAAAAAAAATAATAATTAAAGGAAGAAGCCTAACAAGACACACTTGTTATTAACTGTCACTGTTATTTTCCTTTTTATAGAACCTCTGGTAATCCTTGGTCCTCATACCATTCCTCCCAGGATTGAGGATAACTTACTTCTACAGGTTATGCTAGATTGTTTTTAATGGGCTGGGGGAAGGCTAACTCGAGTTACATTGCTTGGCATGTTGAAATTAACAGCCTTTTCTCATTTCCAGGATTTACTCTCCTGTGGTGTTACATCTTAAATTTTGTAGGTGTCCTGAAATCCTTCATAAATGCTGTGCAACACAATCATATAGCACTGTATTATAGTAATCTAATTTCAATCAACTGACTAAGCAATGATCAAAACTTTGAAATACCAAAGAAGAATTGACCACACCATGAAGAAAATACAGGTAGTACTGCTGTAGCATGCATTTCCATTACACAAATTGGATATAATGTAAGTGAAAAATTAGGGAACACGATTCGCATTAAGTGGGCCGAATTAGTTAGGACATAATTTCAATCTAGAACAAGAAAACGGCCCCACACCTTCACTATGTAACCTCATCTTATTAATGAATGAATGAATGTATGAATCTATAATTCATTCAATAACACACACTATCTTTTTCACCAAGATTGGGCATTAAAATTGGCAAGCGATCGTATATAACCTTTCGTATTTTTTACTCAAAAATAAACTTATTTCTATTACATAGACCATTATTTTTTAAAGTCCTGCGGGGAAAAAAATGTTATTGTGAATCTGAACCACATTGGCCCCTAACCTCATTGACACATTTTTATAATGAGATTTTTTATAACACAAGGTTTCTTTGGAACACAGCTATTGTGTAATAGCAGAACTATCTGTATATATACAAAATCCATCCACCAATAGAATATGTTGATTAAAACTTACCAATAAAATCTGGCACAGAGATTAGTTTCATGTAACACGTGGAAAAAAAGTTAGATCAGTCCTCACCCACATATATCAATTCAGATCACTTGCTTTTTCACAGTGCAGAGAAGTATACCTATATTTCAGTCTCTAAAACGAGCCTCTGAGAATCCAGAAATGAAGAGTTTTTATTTGGTATAGGTTTATTATTGCAACATGTGCCGAGATGCATGTACAAACTACCAATACAGGGTAAATTTGTTTCTCAAATGTAGTGCTGAGCTACTCTTGTGTAAACAGAGTTTAAATAGGAAAGCAGTGCTTTAGGCAGGGAACATGAAACCATTTACTCCAACTACTTGAGTGAAAAGTGGAAATGAGAAACAGCTCACTGATTCACACCATCAGTTCCAATACGAGCAATCTGAAGAGCCCCATTCATTTTCAAGTGCTGACAAGAAAATATCTATTCCTCAAACTGAAACCTATTATTTTGATATGTGCCTTACCATAAGATCTGGAAATCCAACAACTATGGTTGCATAGCTGTTTTCATCAGATAAAATCCGATTTGGAGATGCAATCTTTTGTCCCAGCGCGGCACTGAGGTTCACCGAAGACAATTCTTCCTTTGATACTGTACAAGGGCTTAAAGGTTCCAGGGCTAAAATCAAAGGAGGACAGCTCATCATTAGTGTTTGAAGAACAATTCATTAAACAGACAGAATAAGTACTGATTTCATAAAAGAGCAGCAACTTCCAGGGTCAGGCATTGGGTTCATATCATGAGAGGATGGGACTTCAATCTAGTCCTCTTTATGAATAAGAAATTAATTCAAAGCAGTTTCTGCTTGCCAATTTGGGTAAAATATTACAAGGGCTATTTCTGTTGAAATTGGATTTTCATCTTAAACTGGCATTCAAGATTAAAGGGGGTTGAAGATGTTGTTTAAATTGGAGAGGACCATAAATCCCTTTCCTTTAGCTTGTGAATAAGGGCAATTATGATTCCTGACAATGGCTTCTACATGTCAAATGTCATATTTGCTTGATGATGAAGTTGGATTTGAACACTTTTAACAAGTGGTAACTATCCAAGGAAGCGACTGAGGTATTTTCAAAAAGGCTTGAGGCATGGCCCATCTTTTATACCATTTCACTCTCGTTGACAGGGTTCAGTCAGCATCAAATCCTGTATCTGCTCCCTCAACACCCCAGACATTGGAAACATACTGACAATTAAACTCAGCAAGAACACAATCTTGGATTGTGTATTTATAGAGTACAGAAGACCTTTGGCTGTTCACAGCTGTTTGATGTGATAAATAGAAAGTAAATGCACCTACAGTATTTCCACCTCTGAGTAAATCCCATACCTGTAGTCATCCCAAATCCTGTGTGGACTGGCTCCTCATTTATTGCATGCAGCTCACAAGCATCTGACAAGTCAGATCCGATGTACATTGGCTTTGTTAAGAGGAACTTCCTGAAACATAAGTGGAAACAATTTATTTCTTAATAATTGGGAGAAAACAAGATGTCAGATTGATTACAGGGTGATTAGATCAGAATAAAAACAGAACATTTTGGCAATTCTCAGACCATGCATCATCTTTGGAGAGAAGAAGAGAATCTTTACCGTTGATGACCTTTCATCAATTAACCATGTTTCTCTCTCTACAGATGCTGCAGATCCCAGAATGTTTTATTTTTACATCAGATTTTTAACCAGACATTTTCTGCTTTCTGATTTGTTTGGGGAATTTGGTATTGAAATACTGTGGCCAATATAGGGGGTTCTTAGTTTACTGACGATACTGATGACATTTACAAGTTAGATTTATTCTTGCAATGCGTTTTATTGAACTTAATGAGGAGGAATGTTGCTACCAGTTAGAATTACTATCACAAGCAAATGCTATGATTTATCATCAAAATTCTTCATCTCTCCCATTCCTTTAGATTTCCTGTTTATATCCACAGTTTCACTTACATAATTCTGCAACAAAAACATTTACCCATCTATCAACATATCTAGCTAAATTTTATTGGACTTCATCAATCCTGACATCTCCTAACATATTTAATGGAGCAGCAGAAATTAGCAGGGAAATTAAAGTTGTAAATATGAGATTAGGAAGGGATCTTGCAGACAAAAAGTACGCTGCTAACTACCATATGAACCTGAATAAGGGTCTCGACTCGAAGCATCAGCTATCCATGTACTCCAGAGATACTGCTTGACCCGATGAGTTGCTCCAGCACTTTGTGCCCTTTTGTGCATTAACCAGCATCTGCGGTTCTTTGTTCCTATATTTTGACTGCTTCACTGCAAAATCTCAAGTTATGCCTATTTTTTCCTCTTTTCCTCTCTCCTACGAGGTCATGACCCAAAATGTCATCTATCCATGTTCTCCAGAGATGCTGCTTGACCTGCTGAGTTACTCCAGCACTTTGGGTTTTTTTTCCACCATGTTAACCCATTTGCTCTCACCCTCTCAGAGATATTTCCTTGGTTCGACCTGCCTCTCCCCCACTTTTTCTGCGACTGAAATCTTATTTCCTCACTTTGACAGTTCTGAGAAGTGTCATGGAACTGAACAATTAATTGTGTTTCCCTTTCCACAGATGCTGCTTGATTGCTGAGTGCTTCCAACATTTTCTGTGTTGTTTCAGATTTCAAGTACCTGTAGGTTCTGTTTCGATTTTCATTTCTGCTGAAAGTTTCATTTTCCGTCAGGTAGGTTTATGCAGAAAGGCATAAATATACAAGGTACCAAGGCCTTTGTGAAACAGCCCAAACGTTGAACATGGAAGCTGAAAATGGCAGGAGAACAACTCCCAACATGATAGCTACTATAATACATCACAAATGAATTGTCCTTACATTCAAATGATCAATAAACTTGAAGGGAACCAAGTTGCTGCATTCCCATGATATACATACACAACTCCCTGAAAGGAACACAACCTTTGGAATAAACTTGTTTTAACCTACCAATATTCCTCATGTTTTTTTCAATATCACTGGGTTACTTACTAACTTGGAATTCCCTACTTAATACCATTGCAGAAGCACAACACCATGCAAACTGCATTGGTTTAAGATGGCTTCCAACATCAGGCTTCCGGAACAGACAATAAATGCACTCATCGTCAAGAAAAAATAAAATAAATAGCAACTGAGCAAGTAATTCGTTTTGGTTTGAATTATAGAATTTTGTAAATATAATGCCATATATGCAATTTTTACATTCATCTTCCCCAAAAGTTAAAATGTTGGTTGCGATCATTTGGAAAAAAATCAACCAAATCATGTGATCAGATCAAAGGTTGAACTGATTGGTTTTCTTTGGCAATTGGTAGCTTTCGCAACCTAAATTTTGGATTATCCTAAATTATTTTGATCAAATAGTTATTCAGGATCAGACTTTTTCCTACAACGGATTAGATGGTTGTAAGACATCAAAGGAGACTATCTACAGAAGACACAGAGACTGCAGATGCTGGACTCTGGAGTAAAAAGCAAACTGCTGGATACCACTTTGGCATCACAAATGATTTACTTCACAGCAATCAACGTTTCTTGTTACTAATCTGCCAATATTTACTTTCTATCTCTAACTGCCAGAAATAACAGCCAGCTGGGCTACGGTGGGCCTGGAGTTACATACAAAACCAACTAGCTGAGAAGGGTGCATTTCATTCTAAAATAATGGTCGCTCCATAATCGCCATTTAGATATATTTAATGAACTGAATTTTAATTCCGCAGTTTCCATGATGGGATTTAAACTCTTCCCTCCTGATCATTCATCCTGGCCTCTCATTACTGGTCTGTAACCAGCATGTTACTGGACCCTAACAATGTAGGTTTATAGAGTTATACAGCATAGAAACCAACCCTTAACCAGCTCTTCAGCCCAACTCGCCTATGCCGACTATGCCTATCTCAGCACACTTTTTGAAGCACAAATAAACTTGTCATCGAGACAACATTCAGTGCTAATGATTCATTGACAGTGTGTGTAGGAAAGAGCTGCATATGCCGGTTTAAACCAAAGATAGACACAAAAAGCTAAACTCAGTGGGTCAAGTAGCATCTCTGGAGAAAAGGAATAGGTGGCATTTTGGGCTGAGACACTTCTTCAGACTGAGTGTCAGGGAAAGGGAAACAAGAGATACAGACGGTGATATAGAGAGATATACAGTTCCATTGTTTGTTTAACCCCTGATTTGCAAATTACAAAAGAGAACCTTCAAGAGTAAAACAACATACTGCACTCACTTATTGGTTTTACTTTCCACCAGCAGCCATCTGTCTTCAGCTACCAAGTGAACAGATTGAACATTGATCGGCAGGGAAAGTGAGTGTGCTTGGCCCTCCAGAACATCCAATACATCCAGTGAATTTCTGTAAAACACAAGCATCTGTTGTCTAACATGCTGCTTTAACACTTTTGATGGCAGTGAACAGATTATCTATTTAATTTCTCGCTCTCAAAAGATGTGTAAATTCTCTGTGGATTTTGAAAACTGCTTAGCATAATGTGTGCTTATACTGCAATTTGCAATGTTATCATCAGTCTCCCGTAAGGCGCAACAGGAGAAATACAAGCAAGGGTAGTCTTCAGCAGAAGGGGACTAGAAAGGCTGGACGATAATTCAAACAAGATGCAATGACATAAATCTATTTCCTCTTTGAAGTCATGCACATGTTCCCATATTTATACTGTAAATTGCAGTTGCGAGCTTAGCATGCTAAAATTACATTCTTCTGTGATTGACTGCTACTGTGCATGTTTACACTGGCAGGTATCACCTTCTGTGACCATAGCAATGGATGTTGCTGATGGTTAATAGGAACTGTGTGCAGAGATAAGACAGACCTTCAATATATATGTAGCAAATTCCGTCATTTTGACCATTTAAGTAGCAGTTCTATTAGCTAAGGCAATAGGAAGCTGTTACCGTCTTAATGTGCTTTGGATGATGTGCGTAAAAGCATCACCATATCCAGATTTTCTTGCTTTTACCTGCAGTTTGCACAATTTGTACCTGAACAGCATTGACAGTGTACTGCTGTCCTAGCAAAATAGTTATACTTCTACCAAAATTATTGAAAGATATAACAGTTTAACATTCTCACATTACTATTTAGAAACATAGAAACATAGAAAATAGGTGCAGGAGTAGGCCATTCGGCCCTTCGAGCCTGCACCGCCATTCAATAAGATCATGGCTGATCATCCAACTCAGTATCCCGTACCTGCCTTCTCTCCATACCCCCTGATCCCTTTAGCAACAAGGGCCACATCTAACTCCTTCTTAAATATAGCCAATGAACTGGCTGTATTGGAGCTTGTTGAATACAATTTAACCTCTATTACAACTGTGGCTGTACTTCAAAGCTATAACCTGGGAGAATGCCGAGCTTATGAATGAGATTGTATGAGAAACATTTTTTTTTTCTTCTTTCTTTCCCAATCCTCAATGTCTGCTGGTTATTTGATTAAAAACGGCATTGCAATTTGCAAATTTAACAATTTGCACTAGTGCTCTGCTAGCTCTGACAAATTACTATGCAACGAAGCAGAGAGCCAACTCGTTCCAATCAGTACAACTCTCGATAAATAAGACACTACAAAAATTTGTCAATTTCTGTTATTCATGAGCGAAAGATTATCACACAGAGTACCTAGAGACACATGGCTGGCAAGCATAGCTCCACACCAGAATTTCACAGCACAAACATAGGTGGGATTCAATTTAGTTAAAAAGCTCAATCTCATTAAGAAAAAAAGTCTTACCCCAGTTTCTTGTAGAACACAAGCCAATTTTTGTGTGAAAATTCCCTGCACATTTTATAGACGACCTACAAATGGGAAGAAAATTGCTTACTTCAATTGCTGACACCACTTTAAATATTATTTCTCAGTAACAACCTTTTTTACTAACATTCTGCATAGCTCTATTACTGCACTGCAAATCAATGAAGAGGGAAATCCTTGGGAAACTGTTGCTCGATGTTAGTAACTGGGGATTAAAAATCCTTATCATAAGGATGAAGGAAGAGGTTAGATAAAATCTTCTAGGTGTATTGTTAAGGTGTAGAAAGCCCAATAAGAAATAGAAACTTCCATCAAAGAGGTAGAACATTTGAGCTGGAACATGTAAAAGATCTGTAGAATGAACAGGGAATAAGACTGAGTGGATAGCCTTTTGTAGATGAAAAAATGAGTTTGATCAAAGTAACCATCCTTTGGAGCTTTGTTGAACCTACAAACATGTCCACCTCTGCTTCTTTAGTCCTAGGGTAAAACCTGCTTCATTTGGTGGCTGTCCCTTCTGCTGCCGAGGCCTTCTATTTCCATTTGCCCTCTATTCTGATCAATATTTTTATTTACTTGATATTTGATATTTCCTTCTGTTGTTCAGGAAATGTGGCTAGTTACATTCCAGGGAAATACAGGGACATTAAACTACATTAATGGCTTCATATTCATGTAATGTTTGTTTTGTATTTTCATATATTTCCTTACAATATTGAAGGAAGCCATTTCTGTCCATGAAGTCTTTACTGGTTCACCAAGCAGTCCCATTCCCTATTAATTTTCCCAATAATTTATTCTCCCACATTCCCTCAATGTCCCCAAATTCTACTACCCAGCCACACCATGTATAGTTTACTTTAGGTAATGGGACAAAACCCATGCAGCCAGAGGGAGAATGTGCAAACTCTACAAAGGTAGCACTCAAGGTCAAGATTGAACTCGGGTCGCTGGAGATGTGAAGCACCAGGGTTACCCACTGTGCCACCATGCTGCCTTGTTATTTGTTGGTTACACAAAGAATGGGTTCAAACTTTTCAGCACATTTCAAATCATAACTAACAAACTAACTAAAGTGGTTGTATTCCCACATGGAATATAGGATCTTTGATCCTATAGCACCAATTATGCTACTCGTGCTCTCGCGGGGGAGTAAAGTTTACCATTTCATAAAACAGTTGGGAAATCGGTGACTTTTGTTTGAATAAAAGAGCACATCTTTGGAGAATTTACTGCATTATGCTAATCATTCCCAATAGCCACCGAATATAAACCAAACTACTGACCTGGTCCTCTCTATTTGACCACCAGTGTGTTTTTTTAGGAGGTTCCTGCTCTTTTCCAGAGAAGATAATTCGACTGACCGCACCATTGGTCAAGTTTAAAAGCAATATCACATTGCTCTGTGAAAGAGAGACAAAGGTATGCATCAATTAGAGTCTATAACACAGAAACAGGCTTTTCAACACTACTGGTAGATGGTTGTTAAGAGTACCGGCCGTTGTTTACTGTTGATCTATGCAAAGCCCAAATAAAATTGGGGTGGCACAGTGACACAGCGGTAGAGTTGCTGCCTCCCAGTGTCAGAGGTGGGGGAAGGAAAGGTTAGGAGTTGATGGCTGGAGGGATGTGGGGGAGTGGGAAAGACAGTTAGTATCCGGTGGAGATATAGACACAAGAAGCTACAAATACTGGAATCTTGAGCAAAACACAAAGTGCAGGAGGAATTCAGCAGGTCAGGCAACATCTGTGCAGGGAAATGGACAGACAACATTTCCAATCGGGACCCTTCTCCTCACTGATGAATTAATTTTGTTTTTTTCACTTCCAGGTATAAGGTTCAGAGAGAAACAATGTTAATCTTCAATGTAAAATTGGAGAGGGAGGTTATGGAGGTAAATATAATCAATTTGGTCACAAAATGCTGGGAAGAATTAGTTGTGCCGAGTTGCAAACCTCCATCTTACATTTCCATATTCATAGAGTAGAGAATACGAATGTGCCGGAACAATCTGGGAAGTAATTTTTTTTCACATCTCTGGAATTAGTGCATGCCATGGATCAATCGGCTTTATAGAGTGGGCTGGTGAAGTAGTTCAATTGCATTAAATACCTGTTCCTCGTGTAATATGACTTGATTATGAAGCGGCGGAGCCAGCGGAGCCACCCTGACGAAGGGCTGCCACACTCCACCAGCGTTCCGGGGGAACACGTCGTACAAATCCACATACTTTATGCTGTTGCCAGGTACGTTCATCGCGTAGAGAGAGACTGGATTGCACGTAGCCACGTAAATGGTGTCTATGGTTTCACCTGCGTTAGATCAATGGTTATATCAGCAAACACAATCTACAAGTGCACAATTTAATATCACACCAGTTTAGCAACAGCAAACTTTATTTGCAGGTACAAGAGATTGCAGAGGCTGGAATCTGGAGCTAAAGACATCAGGGAGTCATGCAGCATCCGTGGAGGCAGACGGATGTTCAACGTTTCAGGCAGAGACTCAGCATCAGGGCTGAGAGTGCAAAGGATAGACAGACAGTATAACGTGTTGTGCAGGAGGGGGTGGCAAGAATTGGCAGGTGATAGATGGACCTTGGTGCGGAGGAGTTAATGGACAGATGGTCAGGTGGGGGAGGGAGGGATGGGAGAATGCTAGAGGCTGGGAGGTGATCATAGAAAATAGGTGCAGGAGTAGGCCATTCGGCCCTTCGAGCCTGCACCGCCATTCAATATGATCATGGCTGATCATCCAACTCAGTATCCTGTACCTGCCTTCTCTCCATACCCCCTGATCCCTTTAGCCACAAGGGCCACATCTAACTCCCTCTTAAATATAGCCAATGAACTGGCCTCAACTACCTTCTGTGGCAGAGAATTCCAGAGATTCACCACTCTCTGTGTGAAAAATGTTTTCCTCATCTCGGTCCTAAAAGATTTCCCCCTTATCCTTAAACCCCTTGTTCTGGCCTGTCCAACCCCTTAAGAATTTTGTAAGTAAAAAAATTGAATCATTGAAGACAACAAAGGGTAGACAAGACAGACAAGAGAGACAAGAGAGACAAGAGAGACAAGAGAGACAAGAGAGACAAGAGAGACAAGAGAGACAAGAGAGACAAGAGAGACAAGAGAGACAAGAGAGACAAGAGAGACATTTATTGCCACATGTACTAATTGGTACAGTGAAATTTATGGTCACCATACAGCCATACAAATAAAAAGAGCACAGAACACGATGTCTTTAACATAGACATCCCCACACAGCGGAATCAAAGTTTCCCACTGTGAGGGAAGGCACCGAAGTTCAGTCATCCTCCTCTGTTGTCCTCTGTTTTTCACCCATGGTCGGGGACTCCCGAACCCCTCGCTGTCACGACTACGGGCGGCCCGATGTTCAGGCCCTCTCGCCGGTTGTGATAGAACTCCGACGTCAGAACGGGAGAACATTCCCAGTGGCTTGGACTTCCGAATTGGCCACTTCCTCCTGGAGACCACGGCTCCCGAAGTCCACAGGCCGAGCTGGGTGGAGATTCCCGCTTGTGGCCTTCGGCAAAGGGATCCCAGGACTCTGCGATGTTGATGCAGCGCCGCCCTCGCTGGAAGCTCTGCAAACCACAGCTCCGCGATGTTGAAGCAGCAGGCCCAACACTCCGGAGCTTCAAATGGTGATCCAGGTAAGGCATCGCCCTCTCCATGGTGAATCCAGTGCTGCACCGCTGCTGAAGCTTTGGTCCGGTCCCCGGCAGGAAAGGCCATGCCAATCCAGTTGGTAGGCCGCGGGGGGTGGGGCGAAGATGCGACTCGGAGAATAGTCACATCCTCGCCAGGAATAAAAAGATAGAAAAACAGACAGACTGTAGGCAGAGGCTGCCATCATGCGGCACCCCTAGTGGCAGATTACAACGATGATAAGAATACAGTATCATTTGCAATTTTAATTTGGTTCCTATTTATTCCCTGTGGCGAGTGATAAGGCAATGAATCTCAATCGCCAATTTATTTTTCCTCGTGCCCATTGTGTTTTAAGTCACAAATAGGGTTGTGTAAACTCTGCCTGTCCTATGAGTTGACATTGGTCAGAGTGCAAGGGGTTGGACTCTCCCCACTGACTCTGCTCCATGTGAAATATTTTGATCATCTATTTCACCCCATGCAGATGGTATTGATGCAAGTCCAGAGCTAGTAAATCGACGGTTCCCCATTAAATGAAACGTCAGCCTCTACCTGCCCAGTGGCCAACACTCTGAAATTTGTATCTAAAAGCGATGGGTTCAAGTCCCAAGTACACAGACATGTAAAACATTTTAGCTGACTCCTGTGCTCCATTGACGGAAATGCTTCCGTTTGACCAAGGTATTAAGCCAAGACCTTTCTGCCCTCCCAAATGGATTGAAGGGGTCTATTAACGCCTTTGGAAATTCTCACTGATTTCTTGCTCCACCTCACTCACTCATCCAACATCATTGAACCCAGTTACATTATATTTATTTGTCACATCTTGTTGTACACATATCGATTACTACATTGTCAACATTAAAACAATGACCATAGTTAATAATGAAATACTGTGGCATAAATCTTTCTTTAATGTTTTTCATTGACTTGTTGGGGTTCTTTCCTTATGGTTTTTCCGAAGGCTGTAACTGGTACAGGAGAGTGGTTGTGAACTTACAGCCTCAAGGTCAGGTGCTCCCTGTAGAGACTGGGATTGGAGCTTGGGACCTACCTGAAACCTACAGCTCATCACCACATTGTTCATTACATAAGTCACTGACTTCCCAAGGAAAGGTGCTTAGATAGTCTTTTTCAGCATGAACCTAGGCGTTGCTTTGTTAACAAGCTCTTGCCAGCAATGTTTCACATCTGAACAAGTTTTCTACTACTGATATCGACAACAGTTAGATGCATCCGAAAAGTAGAAACATACCGTAGATGTCGGCTTACACAAAAGGACATAAAATGCTTGAATTACTCAGTGGGGTAGGAGTAACTCAACCGGTCAGGCAGCATCTCTGGGGGACATGGATGGATCAGGTATAGGTGACCATCCTATCAGGTGTAGGTGATAGGTAACATGTGAAAGGTCCCGATCCAAAATGTTACCTATCCATGTTCTCCAGAGATTCTTCCTGATCTGCTGAGTTACTTCAGCACTTTGTGACCTTTCAGCTAAAAGCATCCTGCGACCCACCAGCTGTGATCTGTTGCTATTTGTGCAAGAAATATAGCTAATGCTGATCGTAAAAGAAGGGTGGAAATTGCTTCCTCCTTTTCAAACAGGCTTTGTTTCTCAACTTGTAAACGTTGATAAATTAATTTCATCGCCTATTCTGTGAATGATACGGCAGTTTGGGGGTAAAACTAGACATTCAGAACAGAGGAGGGGTTTTGGGAACATGACAAATCAGTGGATTAGTTGGCATTGATCAGTTCTAGCAATATATCTTCTGTGGGCCAACTGTGCCATCAGGGTACACATTTACCTTCCAGTCAGAAGATTAAGCTTTGATCCAAAGATATGTCAGTAAACTGAAATCCTGTGGCTTTTTTTGATGGATAAGATGATGCTATTGGCAGTGTTCAGAAGAAAAATAGCAACAACCTTGTCAACACATTTGCCAGCATCACTGACACCAATTAACATGTTGCAGTTTGCGGTCATTTAGCTGCCCTAGTTCCTGCAATGGTGAGAGCTCTGCACTGACTGTTCGGCATTTTGGGCTAAATTGAGGTCTCTTCTGAAACATTGCAGCTGCATGTGAATCCATTTATTACAATAGAATTTCCTGCTGAATAATTATGCAAGTTTTGGGCTCTGTTCACATTTTGATGAACTGTTGACCTTTTGTGTACAGCAATTCGTTCTTCCGCCACACAATTAAAGCATGGAATAATCTTCACCCTACCATAGATACCCAACCAGACGCAACTAAATTTAAGGTAGCTCTTTCTTCCCAAAAATCCCTTCTGGCTTAAGTCCTCCCTCCACCACCTCCAGTTTAAATTCCATTTGGAATATTTCGGAGGACCAAGAAATCATGAAACTGCCCTCTTTTTCTGAAACGTGAGCTATAGTGGGAAATAACCAGAAACAATGAAAAACTGCCAATGCTGGAATCTGCAGCAAAGAAACAAACTGTTGGAGAAAATCAAGTTGGTCGAGCCGCATCTGGTGGCAAGGTGAGGGGAAGGAACAGTGGATATTTTGGGTTGGAACTCTGCATTAGGACTGAGAGTGGAGAGGGAAGATAGCCAGTATAAAGAGGGGATGGGGAGGAGGGAGACAGGAGGAAGGAAGCAAGAGCTTGTAGGTAATTAGCAGACTGAAGAGGGCTGAAGGAGAATGGCTAGATTGAGCCAGGTGTCAGTGGCGGAGCAGTTAAGTGGGGAGAATGAGGCAGGTAGGTGATAAATGGAAGCAGACAATGAAAATAAGTCAAGTTGAGTCAGATGGGGGATGGGAGGGGGTGGAAAGAGAGATGAAGGTAAAGACCACTGCTGGAGGGTGATAAACTGGAACACAAAGGGTATTAGTGCTGGAATCTGATAATTATGGAAGGTGATAAAGGGAGCAATTGGGGTAAGAGGCGAGGATGGAATTAGAGTTGGGGATCGGGTGGATAAAATATGTTGGTAGTAGGTGGATGAAAATGGATGATGATGGGGGGGGGGGGGGCTGGAGCGGTGGGATATGAGAAATTAGACAAATTGGGAAGACCGGAGGACGATCAGAAGTAAGAGGGGAACACATTAGGTCAGGATTACCTGAAATTGAAAAATTCACTATTCGTACCATTCATTTGGTTATACACTAACCAGGCCGAATATGAGGTTTAGTTTAGTTTAGTTTAGAGGTACAGTGCAAAAACAGGCCCGTCAGCCCACCAAGTCCACATCGACCACATCAGACACTAGCACTATCCTACACACTGGGGATAATTTTCTTAATCAAAGCCAATTAACGTTCAAAACTGTACATCTTTGGAGTTTGTGAGGAAACCGGAGCACCGGGTTGGGGAGAATCATGGGGAGAATGTACAAACTCCATACAGACAGCACCCATACTCAGGATTGATCCCCGGTCTCTGGCGCTGTAAGGCAGCAACTCTACCGCTGCGCCACCAAGCCGCTCTGGTGTTGTTTCTCTAGTGTGGTTTTACTAGTTTTTTTCTCTAATGTTGTTCCTCAAGTTTACTTTGGTTGACACCCTGGCAGTGGAGAAGGCTCAAGACAGATGGCGTGCAACAGGAAGCTCGTCTGTACGGGGTGTTGCTGCTCTGCAAACCCATCACCAAGTCTGCTCTTTGTCTTGCTGATGTTGAGGCGATCATATCGAGAGCACTGAATGCAATAGATGAGGTTGGATGATTGTACGTGAATCTTTGCCTCACCTGGAAGGGCTGTTTAGGTACCTGGATGGTAGTGAAGAAGGATGTGCAAGAAGAAGTACCTCCTCCTGTTGCACGGGAAATTGCTACGAGTTGGTTGGTTTTTGGCTTAGGTTTATTATTGTCATGTGTACCAAGTTATAGTGAAGAGCTTTGTTTTGCATGCAATCCAATCAGATAACATTATACATAAATCCAATCAATTGAAACTCAAGTACATTAAGTAGAGTGAAGAGGAAGAATCAGAGTACAGAATATAGTTCTCAGTATTGTCGTGCACCATTTTCATGGACAAAATCCCGTACACAATGGGGTGGGGAGGGGGAAGGATGAGTTATAAAGAATGGAGTTATGAAGAAAGTGAACCCTGCGGAAGGCGGAAAGAGGAGTGGAGGGAAAGATGTGGCTGGTGTTGAACACTGTTGCAGCTAGCGAAAGGACGAAGAATTATGTACTGGATGCCGGGGCTTGTAGGCTAAAAGGCGAGGATTAGTGGAACCATCTGTTGTTTGGAGGAAGGAGTGGGTGGGAGCAGAAGAAATAATGCATTTTATTTTGATCCCTTTCTTCAAAGTAGAAGTTTGCTAAAAGTATAAAAGGCAAAAAAAAAAATTAAATTAATTTTAAAATCAATGATAAGAATATTGTAGATCAGATCAGTTGAAGGAAGTTAAATTTTTTGCTGTTTGTGGGGTAAAAGTACATTACCTTTGACTGTGGCGACATCACAAACAATATCAACTTCATTCAGGGGAATTGTCCAGTGGGCTTGCTCCTCTGTAAATTGCATTCCCCTTGATTCATGCCGTTCCATAGCATACCCCTGAACCTTCACGTATGCAGGGCCCTATAAACAAAAGGACAAATAGTGACATCCCTTTCAGAGCAATGTACATAACTGGGTGGCAGGGGTGGGCCAGCACATGGCCTGCCCATGCAACTTCTATGGGTGTCTTTGGACATGGCAAAGCCAAACTCAACTGCATTATCTGTCAAGTTCAACATTTCAGTTGTTGACCTTTCATCAAAACATACAATGCCCTCCATAATGTTTGGGCCAAAGACCCATCATTTATTTATTTGCCTCTGTACTCCACAATTTGAGATTTGTAATAGAAAAAAGCACATGTGGTTAAAGTGCACATTGTCAGATTTTAATAAAGGCCATTTTTATACCTTTTGGTTTCACCATGTAGAAATTACAGCAGTGTTTATACATAGTAGTCCCCCAATTTCAGGGCACCCTAATATTTGGGACACAGCAATGCCATGTAAATGAAAGTAGTCATGTTTAGTATTTTGTTGCATATCCTTTGCATGCAATGACTGCTTGAAGTCTGCGATTCTCTGGTGATGCTCTGCCATGTCTGTCTTATAGGCATCTTTAGCTTATGCTTGTTTTGGGGGCTAGTCCCCTTCAGATTTCACTTCAGCATATAAAAGGCATGCTCAATTGGATTCAGATCGGGTGATTGACTTGGCTACTCAAGAATTGACATTTTTTAACTTTGAAAATCTCCTTTGTTGCTTTAGCAGTATGTTTGGGATCATTGTCTTGCTGTAGAATGAACAGCTGGCCAATGAGTTTTGAGGCATTTGTTTGAACATGAGCAGATAGGATGTGTCTATCCACTTCAGAATTCATTATGCTATTACCATCAGCTGTTGTATCATCAATGAAGATAAGTGAGCCAGTACCTTCTGCAGCCATACATACCCAGGCCATAACACCCCCCACCACTGTGTTTCACACATGAGGTGGTATGCTTTGGATCTTGGGCAGTTCCTTCTTTCCTCCATACTTTGCTCTTGCCATCACTCTGATATATATTAATCTTCATCTCATCTGTCCACAAGACCTTTTTACAGAACTGTGGTTGCTCTTTTAAGTACTTCTTGGCAAACTGGAACCTGGCCATCCTATTTTTGCAGCTAATCAGTGGTTTGCATCTGGCAGTGTAGCTTCTGCACTTCTATTAATGAAGCCTTCTGCGGACAGTGGTCATTGACAAATCCACACCGGACACCTGAAGAGTGTTTCTGATCTGTCGGACAGGTGTTTGGGGGGTTTTCTTTATTATAGAGAGAATTCTTCTGTCATCAGCTGTGGAGGTCTTCCTTGGCCTGCCAGTCCCTTCGTGATTAGTAAGCTCACCAGTGCTCTCTTTCTTCTTAATGATGCTCCAAACGGTTGATTTCGGTAAGCCTAAGGTTTGGCTGATTTCTCTGACAGTTTTATTCTTGTTTTTCAGTCTCATAATGGCTTCTTTGACTTTCATTGGCACAACTTTGGTCCTCATGTTGATAAACAGCAATAAATATTTCCAAAGGTGATGGGAAGACTGGAGGAAAGACTAGGTGCTGAGAGCTCTCTTATACTTGCAATTAAACACACCTGAGCAATTGCAAACACCTGTGAAGCCATGTGTTCCAAGCATTATGCTGCCCTGAAATGGGGGGGGGGGGACTATGTATAAACACAGCTGTAATTTCTACATGGTAAAACCAAAATGTATAAAAATACCCTTTAATAAAATCTGCCAATATACACATTAACCACATGATTTTTTTCTATTACAAATCTCAAATTGTGGAGAACAGAGGTAAGTAAATAAATAAATGATGGGTCTTTGGCCCAAACATTATGGGGGGCATTGTAAATAGCTACACAGCGCAGAAAGTGAAAAGCAAATCAAACCTTTATGACTGTTTGTCGAGACTCTGTTGGGCAAAGCACCTTGCAGTTGGCTTTTTCTGGTTGGTTGAAAGTCCAGTGGCTGAATAATTTACATTCTGGCAAAGGTAACCTGTCAAATGACTACAAGTTAGAACATTGTGTACTTTACAACTTGCAAACACATTCCTTTCCAGACACAGTAAGCATAATATTCACTGATATGCCCAACAGCAGAGTAAGTATCAGATCAGCTCCAAATACAACACAAACAAAAACTGTTACAGGACTGCATTGATGCTGGTGGGAAAGATGGTTGAAGAGAGGGACAAAAAGAGAAAGGAAGGGAGGGAAAGATACTTAAGAGCACATTCCACAACTTTAGGCTGTCCCAATGTGTTTTATGGCATTGGCATTGGCCCTTCAGCCCAACCTTCCCATGCTGACTAAGATGCCCCATCCACACAACTCCTACCTGCCTGCATTTGGCCATATCCCTCAAAATCTTTCCTATCCATGCACCTGTCCAAATGTCTTTTAAATATTGTTGTAGTACATGCCTCAACTACCTCCCATGGCAGCTTGTTCTATATACACACCACCCACTGTGTGAAAAAGCTACCCCTCAGGTTCCTATTAAATCTTTCCCGAGAGGCAGTGAAATGATTCTATTGTAAACAAAAAAACACCACTACTATAGAGCAAGGGTCTGCCTCCAAGATGTCCAATAAATCACAAAATAACTCGGCCTGCAGTGGGTTTGCAGCAGCATCAATTTTAGCATACAGCACTGTCAATCTCTAAAGCAGGCAGTTTATCAGATTTTCTTCTCACCATCTAATCTAACAGAAAAAAAGGAGTTCTAGCACAAAGAGCCTTTTTATCACTGGATTTGGGATTCAAATCCATCCCTGTTTTTGGCAAGCAAGCGTCTAAATTATTTATTCAATTCAACACTAATTGAGTTTAGTTTAGTTTATTTTCATGCAGTTTAGAGATACAGCGTGGGAACAGGCCCTTCAGCCCTCCGAGTCCGGGCGGACCATCAATCCCTGCACACTAACACTACCCTACACACTCTTGGGACAACTTACAAATTTACCAAGCCAATTAACCTACAAACCTGTATGTCTTTGGAGTGTGGGAGGAAACTGGAGTTCCCGAAGAAAACCCACGCAGGTCACAGGGAGAACGTACAAACTCCGAACAGATAGCACCCGTAGTCAGGATCAAATCCGGGTCTCTGGCGCTGTCAATTTGCAACTCTACCACTGCACTGCCCTTAAGTTCTCATAAAATAATTTTCCGACATTATTTCTTCTCTGCAAACCAACTCCACCCATTCTTAAGTGATGGAAGTAACAGAGAATCTGAGGGAAGAAATCTGAATCATAAGGATTTTGAAATATCATAACTAAACCATCAAGTGGTTTTAAAACTATGGGGTGGCAACCAAAAGATCACTGCTTGAGCAACACAGATTATAATCCACATTAAAAAGGTCAAAAAGGAACAGAATGCAATGCATCAAATTTGCTGACCTGATAAAACCTTGTTTGGAGAGTTTGCAAATGGGTGCACACATAACCATAAAAATTAGGAGCAGCAGTTCGTCATCTGACCTTTTGGACCCTTTCATCAAGTTTGGGGCTGTTCTTTAACATCAGCTCCACATTACTGCATATTCATTGAATCCCTTAATATCCTGAAATCTATTGATCTCCATTCTATTGGTATGTAAGCGATTTGTTTGTACCAGTGCACAAATCACAGAATGTTAATGGATAAGTACAGTTGCAAAAAGGAGGGAAAATCAATTGTTAGCTTCCAAGAGTGAGGAAATCTTGTACTTATACATGGGTTTGATGGGACAACACCTGAACTATTCGGCATTTGCCCTGGAGGAGTTGCTTGATTGATTGCTTCTTAGGCTGAACTAGGTGTCCGATTTCTTCATTTAAAGGATTTTGACGGCCTGGGATTCTCTAACTAGGATAAGAAGATAATTGCACGCAACATAAAGCAAGAGAGATGGCGATGGGGTGTAACTGGAGGGAGGGGCAGGGTTTGGTTGATGTTGTTAGTTGGAGACACAAATGACTGCAGAGGCTGGAATCTAGATTATTTTATAATCAGACTGCTGAAGAAATCCAGAGGGCTGAACAGCGTCTGAGGTGAAACAGGAAGTTAGGAACTGTCGTTGTTTTGGGTCAAGACTGCATCAGGATATCAGGAAATTGATGTTAGTTGTTTTCCTTATACTTCCAATACACTGGTTCTATCTCTACCATGAATACTGATAGAAAGTGGTTTTGAAAGTCCTTAACATCCTTAAACACCCCCACAAAGGTTTCTTCGTCTTAATGTACAAGCAAGGACTTTCAGCTTACTGCTTGATATTAATTCTCCAGTTTATATCATATTTTAGTTTCGCAGCCTTACTTCATTCTTTGTTTTCCCTTCTAAGTTCTCTCTTGCCTGGTCTGTGGAATCTTTACTTTACATTTACATTTGTTGACTTAGATTGTATTTTATTCAACTGCTCTTGCCCTTTTGGGATGTGTGCCTCTAACTCACATCAATCTGCTTCATTTTAGCAGGTCAGTAGAATATCCTCCCAATCTGCTTGGTTTTTGGTTGTTATTTTCACTCAACATCTGGTCAATCCACAGGGATATTCATTTTTATTTATCCCTTCTAGAACATCATCAGTTTGCCAATCTACTATTTTCCTAAAAGTGGGTAGAAGCAAAACCCACATCCAGGACTAACTTCTCTAAATTCTCCTTCACCGTCTCAATAGTTCAGTTAATCACATGTCTGTGGCCTAACTAATACATGTTCATTCTTTGTACTAAAGGAGGGAGATTATATTGGACATCATTGTATATTGATTACATCTGGAATACTGAGTACTGTACTACTCTCATTTAAGGAAGAATGTCAAGGGTTTGGAAGCAGTTCAATGATGGTTTACTATACTAATATATCTGGAAGGAGCGAATTATTTGACGAGGTTTGTATTTGCGGGTGTTTAGAATAAGAGAGAACTTGATTGAACATGAATGGATTGGTCTTGAATGGATAGGGGAGGATGTTTCATCTTGGAGAATCTAAGACCATGCAAGGAAGGCGGCCCATTTAGTCAGAGACGTAACAATATTACTTCCCCCGGAGAAATTCCAAACCGTAAATTGAAGAAACAATTTTAAAAATATCAGGATAAATGCTGTGGTTGCAGGTAATGGCCTGCAGATGACACCACACTGCAAGAAACCAATTTAATGCGCTTCTTGGAAACCGAGCACTTCACCCAGATAAGAATAATTCCTGCAGCACGGAAACAGGCCCTTCAGCACAACTTGCAAATCCAACCAAGATGCCCCATCTACACGTCCTACCTGCCTTCACTTGGCCCATCTCCCTCTAAATCTTTCCTATTCATGTACTTGTCCAAATGTCTTTTAAATGTTGTAATTGTACCTGCCTCAACTACTTCCTCTAGCAGCTCGTTCCATATACCACCACCCTCTGTGTGAAAATGTTACCCCTCAGATTCCTATTAAATGTTTCCCCTCTCACCTTAAACATGTCCTCTGATTCTTGATCCACCTAGTCTGAGTAAAAGACTCTGCACTCACCCATCTATAACCATCATATGAGATCACCCCTCATCCTCCTGCACTCCAAGGAATATTGCTTGACCTCTTCCTAAAGCTCAGCCCCTCAAGTCACAGGAATATCCTAATCAATCTTCTCTGCACTTGTTCCAGCTTAGCAACATCCTTCCTATTGCAGGGTGACCACAACTGAATTCAGTACTCCCAACGTTGCCTCACCAACATCTTGTACAACTAACATAACATCCCAACTTCTATACTCAATACTCTGACTGATGAAAGCCAAAGTACCGAAAGCCTTCTTGACCATCCTATCTACCTTTGACACCACTTTCAATGAACTATGAACCTGCACTCTTATATCCCTCTGGTCAATAACACTCCCCAGGGCCTTGCCATTCACTGTGAAGGTTCTGCCCTGGATTGACTTCCCAAAATGCAACACCTTGCACTTATCTGTATTAAACTCCTTTAACCATTCCTCAGCCCACTTGCCCAGCTGGTTTTTAATAATCTGCTGTATTTTTTAATAATCATCATTGCTATCTTAGATCTAATTTTAATGGTTGAGGCAATCAGTTTGAATATCCAAGAGGAAGCTGTGCAGGTACAGGAAGGAGACAGCAGCGTAAGAATTTGCAGTTAATCTGGTAGCAGAGGCTGGGGTGGAGCATGAATGTCGCAATGGTCTATTTCTGTGCTGTAAACTCTACAGGCAGCCACAATATCTGGAATCACAAGCTGCAAACTAGACAATCTCTAACATGCTAGAAAATTACCAGGGGCCAAGCCTTTTCATGTTAGTAGCAACTCGCCTATGCGTGGTGGAATTTCTTAAGACACCAGTGTGGTTAAAAATTAAATGAGTGCTTTCAATATGGTTTCCCCTTCAGAAAGGGGAAATTACTTGGGTGTAGGTTCCTGCCCAATGTTCTTCCCAATTTCCTCCACCCACACCAGGTTAACAGCACTCAGTGGTGTGTTCATAAATGGCTCCTCCCTTTCAGTTTGTTCATGCTGGTTGTAGTTAGGGCATTGACCTGATTGTTGCCCTCAGCAATCAATGGTACAAGCAGAAAATATGTTGAGTGTCCCATCATACTTTCTGTTGGTCAGAGTTTATCACCCCAAATGCACCAGGATATCTCTTTTCCCTCGTCGCTAATCAAGCTTCAAGTATCCTAGCTCCAGATATTTAGGGCTGTCAACTGCATTGGAACTGCAAGCAGTTGATAACAGAGGAAACCATACTCAAACATTTAACGGAGATGAATAAAATAAATATGAAAATTATTTTTCTGTCATCCATTTTAAGAAAAATACTTGTTTCTTCTCTGTCTGTTTACTGTGGCAGTAATACAATTAGATATTAATATATATACAGATAAAAAATACTGAACTAAAATTCTGGGTCACTCCTTTTAAGACATTTGTCAAGAAGGTGATGTTGAATAGTTAAGCCTTTGTAGATTGCAACAGAATAATCATTAGAAAGTACTTTTTTAGGTTACAGAAAGTGTTGTACAATAAAAGTGTCAAGCATTTCTTCCATGAATCCACTTACTTCAGGCCACTAAAGGCCCAAAACCGTGTGACATGTGATGGTTTATGAATATCAGTTGCTTCTAAAACAAGGACAGACGCACAAACCCCAGTGACGAAACAAATATTTCCCTTTATTATATATAATTTGCATGTGCCCAAGTTAAGTTGACTGAAACAATTGGTGACAATCTAAGATCATTAATTACAAGAGTTGAAAGCGCAATCCAATTCTGCTGATCTCTGAGTGATGAGTGGCATATGATAAGCACCAGTAAAAAATGCATCATTGTCTTTTCAGTTCATTTAGAAGTTAACATATTGAGCTTACTCCTTGGCCAGCTGTACATTGGTAGGCTTGGCTCCTATTGGAATTCCATGCTTATGCAATGTATTGATTAGGATTTCACGCATTTCGCCATTGTAGGAATCAAAGTCAAACACATTCCGGACCACATTTGCAAGTCCCTCAGTGGGGAATTTCTGTAAAAAAGGAACAAAAATAAGAGTCCTGCAAAATTTCATCACACAAAAACCTATATGGGTTTTGAACTTTGATCCAGTTTGTAGAACAACTTGAATTATTTCCTGAGAAACAGATGTGCCCTATTTCTGAAAATTATGTGCACTATTTCTGAAAATTAGATGCACATTTTAATTATAATCCCTATGGTTCCTGATTAAACAACCAGTATTGTGCTTAAAATTAGACACAATTACCCATTAAAGGAAGAAATGCTGCGTGCATGAAAATAGTGCTCATTATTAACTGGGTTACTGGCTCCTTCGCTAATGAAACCTCTAGAGCTACGGCACAGTTAAAACATATTGGAAACATAATACACAACTCAACCGATAAAATAATAGCCCTAAAATTCATATAAGAATTGTGAACTAACAAATTCCACCATCAGAATTAGAAAAAAGCTTTCTTTATGAAATCCATTTTTAGATTACCATGCACGAGCAAATATAGTTATAAATTTCATTTATTTTGTCAGTCAGAATTTCATTCGCATTAACCTCAAAGACCTAAGCAGAAATTCCACAATGCAACTGTTTGGTCTTTTCCTACTTAATTTTGATCTGCCTTAAACTAGTCTTTCTTTAACTTATTTCTCTTTCCGCAACAAATTTGATTCTTAATGTTATCCATAATTCCTTTGTTGTCTTTTAGGCAGTTTCCATCCCCATTCATTATTTTCACTGGTTAACACGAAGGACACCCATAAGGCAGAACATTCAGGAGGTTTTGGATGAGATTTCTCATTATTATGGCGTTACAGTAATAAATACAGTGTGCAAGAAAATAGTGCTCAGTATTAACTGGGTTACAGGTTCCTCTGCCAATGAAACCTCTTGAGATACGGCACAGTTAAAACATATTAGAGACATAATTCAGAACTGAACCAATAAGATTTTAAAGGTGATAAAACAGTTCAATTCGCATGGCTTACTATTGGAAGCACCATTGCAAAAAACTCTGGGCAAATATGTAGGACAAGACATAAACCAATGATATCTTGACTTGTTCAAGTGGCTATCGTGAAACTGCAAAATTGAAGATGTATATATACCAAGATATCTTGAAATTGTAAAAAAGTTTCATTAACCTCTTAGATTTTAAAATTGATCACATAAGGTAAGCTGGCAATTCAGCATAGTGTTCGGGGAGCAATGATTATCAGGGATAATGTCTGGCTTTAAAAGGCTTCAACAATATCGATGCCCATAAAGAGCAATGGGACATGATTCAATGACAACCGATCACTAGCACTGAAGTCTGTGGTAATGAAGTGCTTTGAGAAGTTGGTTATGATGCACATCACCTCCTGCCTTAGTAAGGACCTGGACCCACTGCAATTTGTCAACCACCACAATGAATCAACAGGTGATGCAACCTCTCTGGCTTTCCTCTCTGCACTTGGACGAAATGAACAGAAAGGTCTCGACCAGAAACATCACCTGTTCCTTTTCTCTGGAGATGCCAGCTGAACAGCTGTTACTCCAGTATTTTGTGTCTTTCGGTGTAAACCAGCATCGGCAGTTCCTTCTTACATGTGTACATCAGGCTGTTGTTCTTCGACAACAGTTTGGTATTCAATACTGTCATCCCCTCTAAACCCATCATCAAATTCAGAGAACTGGATCTCTGCTAACCCCAATGCAATTGGAAGCTCAACTTCCTCATTAATGGACCACCATCAGTACAAAATGGCGCCAGAACAATTGTGTTCTTAACATTAGCAAAACAAAGCTGATTAAACATCAACAACAGAAAACACCTCCAGGAACCTGTGTGCATCATCCTCTGCTGGAGAGAATCGACCAGCCCTATTTCTGGGCTTGGATACAGTCTCATCTTCTAGCGCCATCTAAGCTTAAAACTTGACGATGACACCTCTGTTGTTGGACTGAAATGATAAATCACAATACAGGAGGGAGATCTGTATAACCTGTTGATTGAATGGCGCCACAACCCGTTTCTTGCACAGAATTTTTTAAAATTAATTAGCAAAACGGAAAAAAAGCTGATTTAACTTCAGCAAGAGAAAGCAGAGGATCCAGGAATCTGTCTTCATCAATGGGATGGCAGTAACACAAGAATACGACCACTGGGTAAAGTTTTTCTACCAAGTATACTTGGATAGCTCTGACCGACAATCTGTCCTAGTGCCCAGCACTAGCCATGCAATACAAAATAAGCTTAAAAAGCTTCTTTAGAGGACTGAGGAGGAAAAAAAATAGTTAAGACCAACGTTTTCATACAGGACTGAAAATGGAAGAGATCTGGGGAACCTGAAGATTGTGAGTGTTGCATCAGGTACTTTGGGGAATTCTAAGGAGGCACAAACAATCTTTTTACCATTGAGGATCTTTAGATGGAGCACAGAAGGAAAAACATTCCTTTGGAAATGGTACTAAACTGATGGCACTGAATGCTGATAAATCCCCAGGGCCTGATGGTCTGCATCCCACATTAAGGAAGTGGCTCTAGAAACACATGGACGCATTGGTGAAAGTTTACACTTCTAGATTCAGGTAGCTCCTGTACATTGAACCCAAGCTAATGTTATCCGACAAACTTGGAGAAAGTTTTTTGGAGTGTGGGAGGACTAGCCAATTAAGACCATAGCCTGACATCGGTGGTGGGGAAAAAGCTTCTTTAGTCAATGTAAAAGAGGAAAAAAACATTTGGTTAGCAGTAACAGGAAAGTTGGACCCTTGATTTAGACTGAAAAGGGCTTGACTAATTTATTATGGGGATGTAACTAGGAAAATGGCAAGATGAGTTGAACAGGTACTTTGGATCTGTCTTCAGAAAGCATTCGATATGGTCCCACATAGGAGATTCCTGCAAAAGTAGTGGTCAGAGGATCTGGGGGTGATGGCGCAACTGATAGGAAATTGGTTGGCAGACAGGAAACAAAGACAAAAAACATTGAAAGCAGACTATTATCTAAATGGGACTGGAAAAGGATAAATGCAGCGAGGGCCTGATGGGGTCATGGCATCCCAGGTCACTTAAGTAGGCAGTGCAGGTCTAGCAATCATGAAGAGCGCATTGGTGATGTAACTTTTAGCCAAGGTTGAGTATAGATTCAGGATCTACTGCTGTACAGATCTTGGTGAGAGCTAATGTTATGCGTACAGTTTTTTCCAAATCTGAGGAAGGCCGGAGAGAGAAAACAGGGAATTGGGATGTAGACCAGTTAGCCTGACACTCGGTAGGTGGGGAGATGCTGAGAGGGGATCTTATAGAAAGATACAAAATAGCGGCACATTTGGATAGCAGTAACAGGATCAGTTGGGGAGTCCAGCAAGGGATCTTAATGAAGGCAAAAAATGCTTTAAAACGTTTTGGAAACTTTTTTCACACAGAGGATGTGAATCTAGGAACTCTCTGGACAGAGGTAGAGCCAGTTCATGTAGGTACCTGGACTTTCAGAAGGCATTCGATATGGCCCTTGTGGCCAAGGGGATCAGGGGTATTAGAAGGCAGGTACGGGATACACATGGTGATCAGCCATGGGGGTATTGAGTGGCGGTGACAGGATCGAAAAATTGCCTTCCTGCACCTAACTAGTTTCTAAACAAAGAGTAGGGATTAAAGGGTCCCTTTCAGAATGGCAGGCATAATGGGTCCCTTTCGGAATGACACAAAGATGGGTGGCAGTGTGAATTATAAGGAGGATGCAATGAGAATGCAGGGTGACTTGGACAGGTCGGGTGAGTGGGCAGATGCATGGCAGATGCAGTTTAATGTGGATAAATGTGCGGTTATCCACTTTGGTAGCAAAAACAGGAAGGCAGATTATTATCTAAATGGTGTCAAGTTGGGAACAGGGCAAGTACAACGGGATCCGAGGGTCCTTGTTCATCAGTCAATGAAAGTAAGCACGCAGGTACAGCAGGCAATGAAGAAAGCGAATGGCATGTTGGCCTTCATAACAAGAGGAGTTGAGTATAGGAGCAAAGAGGTCCTTCAGCAATTGTACAGGGCCCTAGTGAGGTTCACAAGGTTAATTCCCGGGATGGCGGGACTGTCATATGCTGAGAGGATAGAGCGGCTGGGCTTGTATACTCTGGAATTTAGAAGGATGACAGGATATCTTATTGAAACATAAGATTATTAACGGTTTGGACACGCTAGAGGCAGGAAACATGTTCCCGATGTTGGGGGAGTCCAGAACCACGGGCTACAGCTTGAGAGTACGGGGTAAGCCATTTAGAACGGAGATGAGGAAACACTTTTTCACACAGAGAGCTGCGAGTCTGTGGAATTCTCTGCCTCAGAGGGCGGTGGAGGCCGGTTCTCTGGATACTTTAAAGAGAGAGCTAGATTGGGCTCTTAAAGACAGTGGACTCAGGGGATATGGGGAGAAGGCAGGAATGGGGTACTGATTGTGGATGATCAGTCATGATCACATTGATTGGCGGTGCTGGTTCGAAGGACAGAATGGCCTACTCCTGCACCTATTGTCTATTGAAACCAAAGATCTCAGAGAAAACTCACGCGGTCACTGGGAGAACGTACAAACTCCGTACAGATAGCACCCGTAGTCGGGATCAAACCCGGGTTTCTGGCGCTGCAAGCGCTATAAGGCAGCAACTCTACCGCCGCGCCACCGTGCCGCCCATAAAGAATGAAGAAGACTACAAAGAATTGTAGACACTGTCCATCACAGGAACTGACCCACCATCAAAGGAATCTATAAGAAGTGTTTCTTTTAAAAGGCAACCAATGTCTTCCAAGAATCACACCGTTCTGGCCACTCTCTCATTTCAGTACTAGCATGAGAAGAACTTACAGGTGCTTGAAAACAGTGATCTCACCAGGTGCAAGAACTGCTTCTTCCCAGCAACCATCAGGCACTTGCACGCTACACAACACTAACTTTAGCAACTATGGACTGTATCTCTCGTTGGGCTACAGACTTCGGTTTCTGCACTATTCTGGTTACCATAATATTAATTTATTGTATTTTATATAATCCGAGTGTTAAGCTGCCTCAAGTAAGAATTTCATTGTCTGTTGTCGGTACATATTATAATTAAATACTCTTGACTTGATTCTTAATGGCACATTAAATCAACAGCGTGTCTACCCTCTCAGCTTTATGCTGCAGACCCCTTATTTGAAGATATGCAAAAGAGTTCTCCCCATCAACATTTTCTGTCCGACATCAAAATTAAATTGACATTCAGCTCATGTATTTAATGCGGAGTTTGCTGCTTGTTTGCAAAGTATTCTAAGTGCTTCAAATGTAAATTGCCATTTGCTTGCTATTCTAACTAAATTTACTGATAATATCACGGAAACTGACTGATGATAATAGGGAAACAAACATAAATATTTCCTTCAGAGTAAAATATAACTTCTAACCTTAAAGTTGCAAAGAGCCTCATAATATCAGTGTGTGATTTTGCTTGCAGCTGAAGCTTATTGCTTGAAATTGGGGTCATGATTTCAGCAGGTAAACAAGAAGCAATGTGCTAGGTTTCAACCCAGGCGTCTTTGATAATTCTCTTGTGGGCATGACCCATGGAAATAACAAGAATTCCATCATGCTTTGGAATATGGAGAACGTCTAAATGGAAACCTCATGAAATTTTGATGAACAGTAAGTGGTATACCATTTATTGTTCTGCAGACCAAGTACAGGATGCCTGTACTGTTAATGGTTGGGAACACCACTGTGACTGTGGGTGAAGACTAGATTTGATTATATAGATAGGCCATGCAATGCTGAGTATTCTCATCTCATAAATTTACATTTCATGAGGTTTTTCTGGAACACTAGCATTATTAGATTGTCATTATTTGCTGCACCGATAATGCTTTTCTGTCACATTTTATTGTTATCTAACTGCTTTCAATAATACGGCTATTAGGGTATCATTCACATTATTCTGACCATGATATCAACTGAGAACTGACTAAGCATGATTAAAACAGCACCTCGTAATATGTCTCAAAGTATTTTATCTGCTTTTGGTAGTTTGTTGAAGTCCAAAGCTGCACATACAATTATGTTTATTGCAATGGTGGAAAATACAGAAACGTTCCCTAAAGTGAAAACAATTTAGCAGTGCATCCAAACAATATGATTCCAGCTGCTGTTTTCTGTCTCTTAGTAAATCTGGAATTAAATAAGATGGCTCTTTCAGCTTAATTATTCCTTCTCTTTAATAGTTTACTTTATCTAACGTAAATTAAAATTAATTGTGATTCTTCTAATTAATTAAAAAACAATTCAAGGGGTGGCACAGTGGCCCAGCTAGTAGAGCTACTGCACCACAGTGCGAGACCCTGTTTCAATCCTGACCTTGTTGAGCTGTCTGTGTAGAGTTAGCATGTCCTCCCTGTGACCCGCATGGGTTTTCTCCGAGTGCTCAGATTTTCTCCCATATATCAGATGTGCGTGTTTATAGGCTAATTGGTCTCGGAAAATTCCCCCAAGTTTGGAGGGAATGGATGAGAGAGTGGGTTAACATAGAACTAGTGTGAACGGGTGATCTATGATAAGTATGAACTCGGCAGATGTGCCTGTTTCCATGCTGCATCTCTAAACTAAACTAAATTCCCACAACAGCAAAAATACTTAGACAGGAGCAATTATGAAATAAACTAGGCTAAGAAAAATACTAGACACAAGGAATCGTTTACAGAAAATGACACATTGCTGGAGTAACTCAGCTTCATGTTTGGCATGAACACTGTAGGCCGAATAGTCTGTACATGTGTTAGGTACTAGTTCTAGGTTCTTAGTTCTATGTAATTCTTCTGGTTGTAAAGTAAGGAGAAAACATTATACAGTTGAGTGTGAAGTGAAAATTAATATACCAGAAGAGTATATTTTCGGCAGCATTCCAATCCAAAGGGCGACATTTATATATCTTGGATCCTCAGAAGACTAAGACAATTCTGTATGTCTCCTATGACCCTGACCAATTTCTACAGATGCACCGTAGAAAGCATCCTATTCGGATGCATCAGAGCTTGGTTTGGCAACTGCTCTGTTGAAGACTGCAAAAAACTGCCGTGTCATAGATGCTACCCAGTCCAACACAAGCAAATCAATCTTCCTCCCCTCATATTCATTTACATTTCATGTTGCCTCAGGAAACTAGCCAACATTATGAACTGCTCACAGCCTGGTCATTCTCTCTTCTTCGTTCTCCCATCAAGAAGTGGGCACAAAAATACGTACCATCATATTCTAGAACAGCTTCTTCCCCGCTGTTCTTGAACAGACATCTCATATGCCAAGGATTAATTCCTGCGCTCTCAATCTACCATGTTGCAGCCCTTGCACTTTTTTTTGTTTATCTGCACTTTCTCTATAGATGTAACACTAGATTCTGCACTCTTTTTTTTTCTCTTTTATGCCATTTGTTGCACTCACGTATGGTAGGATCTGCCTGCTTAGTATGCAAAAAATAGTTTTTCACTGTATCTCGCTACACAGGGCAATAATAAACAAATACCAATCACAATGTTTTTGACAATTGGATGAGTTTGGGGAAGAGAAAATGTCAAATCTGAAGTTCCTACCCACGTCTAATGTAATGCCTTTCAGCTGAACGCTCACATACCTGTAGATGTTTTACAATATTGACAACCTCCCTTGTTGAATATGGGTAGGTTATTATTCCTTGATCAGCCATGTTTCTCAACTCGCCAAAGGCCGACACAAGCTTTTGAAGAACTGCCTCTGGGACATCAGGACCATATTGTCGAAGCATAGCAAGCTCTGATTGAGGTTTAGGATTATCAACAGCACTGCAGCTAAATATATCACCTGTCCAAAAAGAAATAAATGAATGATGTATCATTATCTTAAGACAACACTGGAATTCCCAACACACAATGTATAGTGTTGCAGGGTCCTTCTCTCATTAGTAGCCTTCTCAGTGGAGCAGTGGCCATTGACTTATCCCTATATATGATATACATATGACCCACACTCCCATTAATATTTCCCCCTTTCTGGAAGCTGTTCCATTAAATGACTCTTACTATGCTCATACATTATTTTGTTGTTACTTATAATATGCATTGAAAAGAAGTGCATTAGCATGTTTCTGAAATACATTGGCAAATAGAAGGGGTGAATAACACCCCAGCAATAAATATTATATTTTTGATGGTCAAGTCCTTATAATCCAATCCCCTATCATATTTTAACATAAACCAAACTTTCCTTGGAGGAAAGCAATATTTGATAAGGTGTACCAAAGATTATTGTGAAAAATATAAGCTAATGTCGGAGGTTACGTATTGATGTGGACAGATGATTGTTTGGTTGACAAGAAACAGAGGGTGGACATAAATGTTTTTTTACCAGTTGGTAAAATGTAAAGAGAGGTGTACCACCAGGATTGTTGCTGGAGCCTCAGTTTTTTCCCCCCACAGATTATAAAAGTGGCTTGAATTATAACATCAAAGGTATTGTTTCAAATTCACGGATGATAGAGAGGTAGGAAATTGTTGCAGAGAGGAAATAAGGAGATTACAAAGGACTACACATAGATTAAGTGAGTTTGAAAAGAATTAGCAATTGGAGCATCATGTGTGAAATTGTTCATTTTGGCAAGGAACATAAAAAACGATACAATTTAAATAGTGAGAGAGCGTAGGGCTCTGAGATCTTGTGGGATCAGGGTGTCCTAGTGCATGATTCACAAAGGCTGGTATGCAGGTCAAGTACTTAGGAAAGTTACTGAATGTTATCATTTATTGCACAGGGAATAGCATGCAGGGGTTATTTATATTCAGTTATATTGGCCATTGATAAGAACATTTGGAGCACTCTGAATAGTAATGGTCTCTTTATCTAAGGAAGGATGTTAATTCATTGGAAAAGTTTCAGCAAAGGTTTGCTTCACTAATAGCTGGAATAGGCGAGGTGTCCAATGAGGAATGCTTGGACAGGCTAGGCTTGGATGGGGAGTGGTGACTGAAACACAAGAAATTCTGAGTTTGAGTATGGAGAGAATCTTTCCTCTTGTGGGAGGGTCTAGAACCAGGAGCCACTGCCTATACAAGGGATCAGCCTTTTAAATCAGAGATAAGACAGAATGTTAGTTATTTCTGCAGTCATGCCATATGGTTCAATGACTAAACAATTAATTGGCTACTGTAAATTGCCCCAAGTGTATGTAAGTTGCAAGAGAACTGAGAGAAATTGATAGGAAGTCAGAGAGAATAGATTACAAAAAAATAAGTGCACTGGAGAAGGACTGATGAGATTATTCTGAGAGCCAGCATGGACTCAGGAGACTGAATGGCCTTCTTTAAAATCGTAAAAAAACGAGAAATGAGAGGTACATGACTCAATGAATAGTTTTAGAATAACTACTCTATCTGAAATGCATTAATGAGTTAGATGCTCTGCAGAGTATGATTTCAATGTTTTCACATAAAGAGCAGCAGAAACCTGGTACAGAAGTGGGTAGAAGGCAAAATACATTTAATGTAGGAAAATAAGAAATTATTTATTTTGATAAGAGTATGAGGAAGCGCAACATTGGACACAATGGTACAATTTTAGGGGGTGCAGGAACATGGGAGCTGGAGCATTTGATTTGTTTTAATCTTGAAGGACACGCTAGACATATGGGATCTTTTGCTTTATTAATAGAAGTACAGACTGCAAAAACAAGTTCTAAATAAGTGGTTAAGCCTCAGCTGGAGAACTATCAAAATCTGGCCACCACATTTCAGAAATGTTATTAAGTCCTTGCAGAGTGCAGAGATTTACCGGAATGATAACAGGGATGAAGGACTTCAATCACATGCAGAGACTGTGCAGAGACTGGAGAATTCGAGATGAATCTATTTAAAGCAGATAAGATTAAAATGAGATTTGATAGAGGGATCAAAATTGTGAATGCTTTTGATCAAATGGATAGGGAAGTCCGGCAAGTAGAATGGTGACCAGGGGAGTTGAGGAGAAATAATTTTAAGCAGTAAGTTGTTGTAGTCTGAAAGTAATGTAGGAATGATGTGCTGAGCAGATTCAATAGCAACTTTCAAAAGGAGATTTGATAAGTACTTGAAAAGGATCAGAAATTTGGCATTTTGCACTTCTAAGATCATTAGTAAGGCATGATTGCTTTATTGGAAATAAAACCAAAAATAATCTCATTGCCTCTTAATTGTGGCACGTTAAATTGTTGGAAACAAGAGAAATAACTATTGAACTTGCTCCATGTGTTAATTTGTTATCATAAACTAGTGTAAAAGTGTAACAATTCTAGTGTACACATTCGAGTAAACTCACAAACACCAAATTCAGTGTAAAGGATTAAATTAAAAATCTCACCTAGAGCACCGAAAAAATCATTACCCAGAAAGGGAAAACCAGGTCTATTTGCCAGAACCATCATTCGGAAATCTGGATGAATTACTATCACGTCAGGTCTTCCTTCAGCACTAGCTTGATCTGAAATACCAGCATGTAATCCATCAAATTCCTCAATAATTAAAGAGAACTTCTTTTGCTAACACAAACATTTTATACTTGTTTTTAAAAAAAACTTGAATGATTGGCTGACTCCGGTCCAGAATTTCCGCTTGGGAGTTTTGCCCAGTACAATTCAAAAGGATTAGGGAGGGAAACAGGTCAGGTATGAAGTAGCCAGTTTCCTAGCTGCCAATTGTTGGGAAGGATGTGCAACACCTTCCACGAGAGGCTAATTTATTGCAATAAGTGATGCAAGGCCTTTAATAAAAATCTGTTCCAGCGGACTGTCTAGAGATTTAAAAAAAAAAGTAAACTGATTTTCTATCAGCCGCACCATCTTGCCTGGAGCATCCACCTCCACTAACCCCATAACTCTATAGTAATTAGACCTATTACTATATTAAATAGGCTATTCACATGTACGTTCTCATTTATTCCCTTAACTTTCCCTGGTTTATCTACTTTATTCGCCTCTACTTTTTTGCGGTGTCAGATGTCACTTTTTAATGCATAACCATCCTACAATTGTGGATTCTAGTTGTGGCCTTCTTCACCCAGTCTCAGTGCAATCAAACCTGTCCAGCGCACACCTCTGGAGATGAGATTATGCCATGTTACAGATGATTTTATTACGGCTAAAGCTTAAAAGTGAATTACAGTATTTAATCCCTGTTTCTAATTTTGAAGAGAATATAAATTTGGCTTCCTACGAATGAGTAAAATAGATATACAGAAAATTCTGCTATAACTCAATAGTTACATTCCTAAAGAAATTTTGTTATTTCATTAAAATTTCAAAATTTCATAATGACATTTCAAAATTTCATTAGAAAAAAACTGTTGTGTCTATGGAGAAAAGGGGTTTATGGCTAGAGAATTTCAGGCTCGCAACAATAATGTATTTTTCTCCACTGAATTTACTAAATTATTTTAAAATGGTATTAAGTTTTTGTTATGGAAAGTTGAAAATACTAAAGACAGTATGTTACATGCATTAATAGGGTGTTTATGCACAAGTGTCAATAGAAATGTTTGTCTGTCAATTTCAATGGGAGGTTACATGGAAAGTTTCTCTGGAAAATATTTTCCTCTTGACTGTTTATTTGCAAGACATCTTTTTTTCTACTTGTCAATTTCCAAAGTAACTTTTAAGTAATTCTCCAATTCACAATCAAAATCACGTTATAATCTATTCGGTCTATTCTCCTGGTGGATTTTCAGAGAATCAGCAATATTTACCGACAACAATACGTCTTCCGTCAGACAGAATCATCTCGCCGCTTTCCACTAATGTTTTTAGGATGCAGGTGACATTGGTTGGTGCCTTGTCAGCCTCATCAATGAGTAGGATGTGTCCGGATTTAACAGCTTTCACCTGGGTACGAAGGAAACAACTGCCATTTATTATTTCCTCATCAAGTAGGCTCGACAGCCTCTGCATCCTCCGCCAAGTAATAACAGAACAGTGTGTCAATACAGAATCACTAGAGATGGTACAAAGCTACCAGAGAGGTTATAATTATCAGGAAAGAGCAAATGGGTTATGGTTCTTTCCTTTAGAACAAATTGAGGATGCAGGATAGAGGTCTTTAAATGTCTGAAGGGGCTCAAGAGCAACAAGCATAGAGATAATAATTTCACATTGGGATGTCAAAGCAAGGTGTAAATGAGAGGTGCTCGATCTTCCAAGTGGTGTTATGAAATGCTGCTTGAAAGGGGAGAGTATACTGAGTGGGTGTTTCCTGCAAGTAATTGATAACAAAAATGTATAAAGCCTTTTTGTTCTAATTTTCAACTTGTAGGCTGACAGCTGGGTATTTTGTTCAATGGCCTGTGGGAGGCTGGCGAAAAAAGTGTGGGATGAGCGACAGAAAGAGAATGTTTTCATACAGCACAGAAGACAGCCAATTGGTTTGTCTATATTATCTCTTTTGATGAATAATGCAATTATTCCCACTCCGCAAAGGGATATTTTATGTTCCCCTTAGATGTATGAGCGTTGGAGGTTGAGAGGAAACTTGATAGAAGTATATAAAATTACAAAAGGCAGAATCTTTTTCCCCAGGGTGGAAATGTCAAAAACTAGAGAGCATAGCTAAGGTCTGAGGGGGGGGGAGTATAAAGTATTGGGGCATTTTGTTTTTTTACAGGGAATAGTGGGTGCCTGGAACACACTGCCACAGTTGATAGAAGCAGATGTGATAGTAGCATTAGTCTTCTAACTTTTCTCATTCCGAACAAGGCTCCTTATTCATAGAAACATAGAAACATAGAAATTAGGTGCAGGAGTAGGCCATTCGGCCCTTCGAGCCTGCACCGCCATTCAATATGATCATGGCTGATCATCCAACTCAGTATCCCGTACTGAGCCTTCTCTCCATTCCCCCTGATCCCCTTAGCCACAAGGGCCACATCTAACTCCCTCTTAAATATAGCCAATGAACTGGCCTCAACTACCCTCTGTGGCAGAGAGTTCCAGAGATTCACCACTCTCTGTGTGAAAAAAGTTCTTCTCATCTCGGTTTTAAAGGATTTCCCCCTTATCCTTAAGCTCTGACCCCTTGTCCAGGACTTCCCCAACATCGGGAACAATCTTCCTGCATCTAGCCTGTCCAACCCCTTAAGAATTTTGTAAGTTTCTATAAGATCCCCTCTCAATCTCCTAAATTCTAGAGAGTATAAACCAAGTCTATCCAGTCTTTCTTTATAAGACAGTCCTGACATCCCAGGAATCAGTCTGGTGAACCGTCTCTGCACTCCCTCTATGGCAATAATGTCCTTCCTCAGATTTGGAGACCAAAACTGTACGCAATACTCCAGGTGTGGTCTCACCAAGACCCTGTACAACTGCAGTAGAACCTCCCTGCTCCTATACTCAAATCCTTTTGCAATGAAAGCTAACATACCATTCGCTTTCTTTACTGCTTGCTGCACCTGCATGCCTACCTTCAATGACTGGTGTACCATGACACCCAGGTCTCGCTGCATCTCCCCCTTTCCCAATCGGCCACCATTTAGATAATAGTCTGCTTTCCCGTTTTTGCCACCAAAATGGATAACCTCACATTTATCCACATTATACTGCATCTGCCAAACATTTGCCCACTCACCCAGCGTATCCAAGTCACCTTGCAGTCTCCTAGCATCCTCCTCACAGCTAACACTGCCCCCCAGCTTAGTGTCATCCGCAAACTTGGAGATATTGCCTTCAATTCCCTCATCCAAATCATTAATATATATTGTAAATAGCTGGGGTCCCAGCACTGAGCCTTGCGGTACCCCACTAGTCACTGCCTGCCATTGTGAAAAGGACCCGTTTACTCCTACTCTTTGCTTCCTGTTTGCCAGCCAGTTCTCTATCCACATCAATACTGAACCCCCAATGCTGTGTGCTTTAAGTTTGTATACTAATCTCTTATGTGGGACCTTGTCGAAAGCCTTCTAAAAGACCAGATACACCACATCCACTGGTTCTCCCCTATCCACGCTACTAGTTACATCCTCGAAAAATTCTATAAGATTCGTCAGACATGATTTACCTTTCGTAAATCCATGCTGACTTTGTCCAATGATTTCACCACTTTCCAAATGTGCTGTTATCCCATCTTTAATAACTGACTCTAGCAGTTTCCCCACTACCGATGTTAGACTAACTGGTCTGTAATTCCCCATTTTCTCTCTCCCTCCCTTCTTAAAAAGTGGGGTTACGTTTGCTACCCGCCAATCTTCAGGAACTACTCCAGAATCTAAAGAGTTTTGAAAGATTATTACTAATACATCCACTATTTCTGGAGCTACTTCCTTAAGTACTCTGGGATGCAGCCTATCTGGCCCTGGGGATAACATAACATATTCCAATATGTTATCTACCGTGCGCACCTGAAGAACTCCGGATGGGCCGTGGACATACAGACCTGGCTCACCCGCCATGGAACCAGGAATCTGCCTGGAGTGGGGGCCTCATCCGAGGCTTGTCTCCTGCTCTCCCCTGAAGACCAGGATCCGGAAAGGGCAGGTAAGAAGAACCAGGGATCTTATCTTCTGCGCCCTCAGGGTCGGCTGCGGGAGGTGCCCCTGGGGCACGAAGGCTGAAGGTCAGGCGAGGAAAGGGACGTTGATTCGCGGGACAAACTGGATGAAGGCTGCAGGGTGACTTGATAGGTTGGGTGAGTGGGCAGAAGCATGGCAGATGCAGTATAATGTGGATAAATGTGAGGTTATCCACTTTGGTGGCAAGAACAGGAAGGCAGATTATTTTCTGCATGGTGTCAGATTAGGAGAAGGGGAGGTTCAACGAGACCTGGGTGTGCTTGTACATCAGCCACTGAAAGTAAGCATGCAGGTACAGCAGGCAGTGAGGAAAGCCGATGGAATGTTGGCCCTCATTGTGAGTTTAGGTCCAAGGAGGTCGAATCTGGAGTATTGTGTGCAATTTTGGTCTCCTAATTTGAGGAAGAACATTATTGCTATTGAGGGAGTGCAGCGTAGGTTCACCAAGTTAATTCCTGGAATGGTGGGACTGACGTATAATGAGTCGACTTGTATTAGCTGGAATTTAGGATGAGAGGGAATCTCATAGAAACATATAAAATTCTTAGAGGATTGGACTGGGTAGATGCAGGAAAATGTTTTCCCATGTTGGGGGGAGTCCAGAACCAAAGGTTTAACAATGGGTAGGCCATTTAGGACTGAGATGTGGAAAAACCTTTTGTTGTGAATTTGCGGAATTCTCTGTCACAAAAGGCAGTGGAGGCCAATTCACTGGATGTTTTCAAGAGAGAGTTAGATTTAGCTCTTCGGACTAAAGGATGTGGGGAAAAAGCCGGAAAGGGATTCTGATGTTGGATGATCAGCCATGATCATATTGAATGGTGGTGCTGGCTCGAAGGGCCGAATGGCCTACACCTGCATCTATTTTCTATGTTTCTACGTTTCTATGAAAGCGATGGCTGCAACAAGATTTCATGGGACTTTGAAAAATGCGTCAAAACCTGGTGACATTTGCATATGGACTCAGTGGGCTGTTTCTATACTTAATCAGGGATTGTATTCATGCATGGCAATAATCTTACTGGTCTTTATGCAAAAAAAGAATGTCACTGTACCTTGGTACATATAATAATTAAGGACCATAAATTCTGTTTGCTTCTCCACAGATGCTGCCTGGCCTGCTGAATGTTTTGTTGTTGTGGTGTTTACTGTTGCTTTCATCTATTTAATTGAATCAGGGATGAAAACAGGCTATTGAAGCTTATTGTAGCAAAACACAGTCGGGCAGTATCTGTGGAGCAAATGGACAGGCGGGATTTCACGTTGGGATCTTTATCAGACTGATTGTACTGGGCGGAGAAAGCTGGAAAAGAGAGACGAGATTAGGACAAAACTTGGTAAGTGATAGGTGGATACAGGTGAGGTGGGGTTTTAATCGGCAGTTAGCTGGAGTGATGACTATAGGTGGAAGGGGATGGGGGAGAGGAAAGAGAACGGCATAGTGGTGCAGCGATAGAGAGGTGCTGCCTTACAGGTGCCAAAGACCTGGGTTTGATCCGAACTGTGGGTGTTATCTGTGCAGAATTTGCACGTTCTGCCTGTGATGCCTGTGATTGCATGGGTGCTCCGGTTTCCTCCCACATTCCAAAGATGTACAGGTTGGTAGGTTGATTAGCTTCTGTATATTGTCCCGTATGTAGGATAGAACTAGTGTACAGGTGATCACTGGCTGGTGTGGACTCAGTAGGCCGAAGGACCTGTTTCCACTCTGTATCTCTAAACTAAATGAAAGGGAACAGAGGTACTCGGGAATGGGGGATGAATGTCCAAAGGAGGGGAAATGATCAGTAGGGACAAGGAAGCTTATTATAGGTTTGTTGAAACTAACCAGAGGAGAATCCTCATACATGATGACCCCGTGTTGTACTGAAGGCTGTAGAGTGAGACTCTGTACTGTGGTGTCTCTGAAAATAAATAACACACATCACAATGTCAATTGCTAAAATTTTAGAACCCTGTTTACAAATAAACAATTTTTGTTACAATTTAACCAAATATGAATTGATAAAAACAAGTACCTAAAAAGGGGATAAATGATGAGGTACAATATTCCTTTATCTATTGTAAAACTAATTAGCTAAATGGAATTTCATATATGTTTAAACAAGAGAAAGAGTGATTGAGGGAGACTGATGGGATGACTCTTTCAAAGAGCCGATTCTGTCAACATGGGTTGAAAGATTTCATTATGAGCTGCATCACACTATGATTCTAAGCTTGGATTGATAATTAATACAAAAAATCTCAAACAGATTTTGAGCCTTATCCCATGCTCTGCAAATCCGAGAGCATTTTTCAACCAAGTAATTACATTCCATTTATTTCCATGCTGAAAACTAAGAGGCCAGTCAGTGTTTTAGGCATGAAGAAATAGAAGGTTTACAGCTGTTAGCGTGGGTGGTTTTTACGATGTTGAACTCAGGCAGTTTCCTTGCATCACTTTGGAAACCACTAGTGTTTACTCTGCAAATCTCTGGACTTGGATCAATAATATCTGGCCCAACAGGGCTAGAGCATCCATTTTACCTTGGGGCGCAGAATGCACAGAAGTACGGCAAATATGCTCAAGCACGTCAATGGGGTTTCTCCACATATCAGGACCACTAGACAGTCTACTCATGGCAGCCACCGAGGGACACGATCTACGCCTCCAGATTCTGGCACTTACAGCTGACTTTCAGCCATGGCTGTTGCTCCACATAATTCTCTGCATATCAAGTATCTGAATGGAAGCTGTGGAACATCTTGCTCACCCTACAGAACAATGCCCCTGTTGGCATGTTAAGAATGGATTCAGACCACAACGGAACTAATCTCACATTCATGCCACTTTCCAAAAGAAACAACATTGGATCCTTTCTGCAGTGTTCACTGACCTCACTGTTTATCATGGATGAACTTACATGATATACTTTAGTTACAGTGGTAAGAAAGTCCAGGACCGCATAAGGGTGCTGTCCCTCACCCTCAGGGCGCATATGCGGTGAGACATGGCGATCCCAGCAAATCACTCGGGTCACAAAGAGGGAGACATGGCAAACTCAGGCTTCACCCTTTCCTCAAGAGGAGATGTTGGTTGTCTCAGGTTTATCTTGGCAGCTCAGCTTTGGGGCTTGAAGAGATGGCGTTAGCAACCTCTGCATTATCCTAGCGGCTCCGTCTTTGCCCTGTCTGTGGGCAGGAAGACACACTGGCACATCAGGCTTGCTTAGGTACATTTAGTCTTAGCCTCAGTAGAGACGCTGGGTATCTAGAGCTTCTTCCCGGCAGCCCAATCTTGGCACTGGTGGTCTCAGTTTTGTCCCAATGGCCCAGTCTTCTTCGAACCTGTGAAAGGGGAATACGGCTGGCAGGAAGGCACCCCACTTGTATTCCCTTTCACTTCCTTCTTCTTTCTCTTCTCCCCTCTGGCTGGAATGCCTGGGTTTTATCGGGTGTACGCTGACGAGGTTCACGTGGCCAAACAAATATCAGCTAATTGGACCCAGCCGTTAGCAGTGATGCTGGGGATTGGCCTCTCCTGGCCTGTCAGCCAGTGACATGGACCAGAGTGGCCTCTGAGGGAGGGGGCGCTGTCACACCTGATACAGTGGTTGGAGAACCTCCTGGAGTGTCAAGTTAGGAGGAAGAATTTTCTCCTCGATGCCTGGTATGGGATAAATGAACACTGGTACCCTGGTGATAAGGTGCTGTTTCCAGACCATTGTGTAACGCAAGTATTTTTTCCCACTTGCTGCTAAGGCAATGATGACAGTTCAAATTGTACTTTCTGATATATAACTAGATAGGAAACGAGAGGAAACAAATAGGTGAAATGTACATGTATTTTAAATAGACATTTGATCAGCTATCGACTAATGATGCATATATGAAATAAGAACTCGTGATTGTGCGAAGGATTGCTAACAGGGCAGGGAGGAGTGTAATAAATAGATTATTTTCAGGTTGGTGAGCTCTTACTAAGAGAGGGTGTTATGTTTGAGCATTGCGCTTTTGGTGATTGAATATTGAGAGCATCCGATGGATACAAGGACAAAATTGAATGTTTACGTTTTCTCAGGAAGCAAAACTTGGTGAGAAAATGTGCAGTGTGAAGAATGTAAGAGTTTGAGTGAAAAGATGCAGGTGAGGTAAAAAAAAAAGTGAGGTTAATCACTTTTGCACAAGTAGAGCAATACACCAAGCTTTGCTTACTGAGAACAACGCACGTATCGGCTACTACATGGAGCTCTTGACGCATTATTACTTAACATACAGCAGGTTAACACACAACTACAACAACTGATAATTGGGAAGGCCACGTGGTTTATTGGCTTTAGTTCTGGTGTAAATAAGTAACTGCTTTTGAAATGGTACAGGGCTTTAGTGAGGGAAGTTAGTAGTTTCGATCTCTGTACCTATTGGAAGAAAAACTTAAAAAGGATGTTACCTTCCACCCTAGCAACCGTCACACACAACAGATAATCCTCCAACATTTTCGCCACCTCCAACGGGATCCCACCACTGGCCACATCTTCCCATCTCCTCCCCTGTCGGCTTTCCGCAGAGACCTCTCCCTCCGTAACTCCCTGGTCAATTCTTCCCTTCCCACCCAAATCACCCCTCACCCCGGGTACTTTCCCTTGCAACCGCAGGAAATGCTACACTTGTCGCTTTACCTCCCCCCTTGACTCCAAGGATCTAAGCCATCTTTCCAGGTTCACCTGCACCTTCTCCAACCTCATCTATTGCATCCGCTGATCTACACCAAGCGGATCATGAGACCAAGAGTAGGCTTGGCGATTGCTTCACCCAACACCTCCTCTCAGTTCGCAATAATCAACCTGATCTCCTGGTGGCTCAGCACTTCAATTCCCCCTCCCATTCCGAATCTGACCTGGGCCTCCTCCATGGCCAGAGTGTCCCACCATAAATTGAAGGAGCAGCATCTTATATTTCGCTTGGGTAGTTTACACCCCTGCAGTATGAACATTTGACTTCTCCAATTTCAGGTAGTCCTTGCTTTCTCCCTCTTTCCCCTCCCCTTCCCTTCCCAGCTCTCCCAGAGCCCACTGTCTCCGCCTCTTCCTTTTTTCTTCCCGACCCCCCATCCCCTTCTTCCCACCCCCATCCAATCAGTCTGAAGAAGGGTCTCGACCCGAAAAGTCACCCATTCCTTCGCTCCATAGATGCTGCCACAACCGCTGAGTTTCTTCAGTATATTTGTCTACCTTCGATTGTTCCATCATCTGCTTTCTTAATCATATTCCATTTTGGTAGCTTACAACTTAGCATGAACATTGATTTTTTCAATTTTGGGTAACTTCTAAGAACCCCCCGCCCCCCCACCCCTTTTCACCCCCCCCCCCCCCGCTTGTTCTCCCCTCCTCTGTGCCCCATCTGCAATCCCACCTATTTCTTTCCTCTCCCATCGTGCCCCTTAGCTACTTTCCTCCCTGTGGCTTCACAATTCGCAACTCTTCAATGCTGTCTCACACCTTCTGCTTTTATCTCTGGCCATCTGTCAATCAAAAACCTCTCTTGCGGGTACTGTGTCCATCTATTAGCTGCCACACATTGTCCAGCCTTTCCCCTCTTCCAGCTTTCTTATCCCCCACTACAATCAGTCTGAAGAAGGGTCTCAATACAAAATGTCACCTATCCATGTTCTCCAGAGATATTGCCTGTCCTGCTGAGCTACTCCAGAACATTGTGTCCTTTTGTGTATTAATCAGCATCTACAGTTCCTTGTTTTTATACTACAGGTATCAGAAATATTGCCTTGCAGATTGGGTAAAGATAAAATATCTCTATTTCAGCATCTCAGGAAATGATTAAACCTCAACCAATCAAAATATTTAGAAGAGATTCATTAGCCATTAGTTCACCATCCTTGTTATACATAATTGTACAACAATACATAATTGTAACAGGTACATCATCTCGTAATATTTAAGAAAGAACTGTAGATGCTGGAAAAATCAAAGGTGGACAAAAATGCTGGAGGAACTCAGCGGGTGAGGCAGCATCTATGGAGAGAAGGAATAGGCGACGTTTCAGGTCGAACCTTCTTCAGATTGATGTCGGGGCGGGGCGGGAAAAAGAAAGGAAGAGGCGGAGAAAGTAGGCTTGTGGGAGAGCTGGGAAGGGGGAGAGAAAGGAGGGATAAAGCAAGGACTATCTGAAATTAGAGAAGTCTCGCAATAAATCACGTTAGGGCATTCTGTAGGGCAATACATCAACATATTTTTTGCTTTCACTAATTTAAGAATCCAAAAGCCATTTATTGGAGATTTTTTTGTTCTAGTCTTTTCTGTTCCATCTCATGATTCTTCATTCTCTGGGAGGTAGGCTAGTCAGGCAAAACCAGCATGTTTCAGAAATAACTTCAGTGGGAATGCAGATAATGCTCTTAGATATTTTTAGAAGAACAGCTGCACTGCAGGTGTCCCAGTTCCACTCTTCATCCTTGAATGTGGCAATAAAAAGTTCCGCTTCACCCACAGCATGATTTTAAAAATCCTACAATTGGAAGCCAGTAAACCTGTAGTCATTAAAAATCTTACTCATCATATGTTAAGTTTAAAAAGTACAGTTTTAATCTGAATTTAGCCCCAAAAACCAGAACTGACCAATCAAACTTGCAAAGACACAAAAAGCTGGAGTAACTCAGCTGCATCTCTGGAGAGAAGGAATGGGTGATGTTTTGGGTGGAGACCCTTCTTCAGATAATTGCACAAAACTAATCAGAAAACCTTCCAGACCAAATGTTTAATGTAGTGTATTCAAAGTAGGGGCAGATCAGAGTAGAATCCTTTTTGGCCGATGATGAAAATGCTTATAAATATTTCATCTTGTACAAGGTGAAAGGTAACTTTGATTTATATTGAAACAAATGGTTATGAGCTCTGAAATATTTTTGGATTCTAAGGTTATGATGTTCTAGGCAATCAAGTGAGATCAAGAATTGTATTGCAATTATATATTAACTCCCCTGCCATTGAGCACCATGGCCATGATCATGTTATAGTGCATTTGCCATGACAGGAAGAAAAAAGAAGGGGAAACAAGAGCTGCAGGAGAGAGAGGGTGGTGAGTAAGTGAGAGGAAGGGAGAAGTGAAAACAGAAGGTAAAGTGAGATTTCAGGGTGAAGGGGAGAGGGAGAAAGAGAAGTGGGCATGCGAGGGTTGTGGGTTGGAGGGGGAGCAGATGCTAGGGCAGGATGGGAAGGGTAAACAAGGGTAGGAGGGGTGGGGAAAGGGAGGGCAGGAGGGCAGGAGGGGAGGGGAATTGAGAGTAGGAAAAGTGAAGGAAAGAGGGAGAGAGGCGGAAGTTAGAGCCGGAAGGAGAGGGATAAAAAAAAAGAAAAAAGAAGAGGTCCTGAAAGAAGAATTTAGGGAGTTAGGTAGAGAGTTAAGGAGAAGGACTGGTAAGGTAACAATCTCAGGATTACTGCCTGTGCCTCGCGACAGTGAGAGTAGGAATGGAGTGAGGTGGAGGATAAATGCGTGGATGAGGGACTGGTGCAGTGGGTATGTATTCAAGTTTCTGGATCATTGGGACCTCTTTTGGGGAAGGTGCGACCTGTACAGAAAGGACGGGTTGCACTTGAACTCAAGGGGGACCAATATCCTGGCGGGGAGAATTGCAAAGGCTACTGGGGAGACTTTAAACTAGTATGGTTGGGGGGGAGGGACTCAAATTGGGAAAGCTAGCAGTCAGTGTGTGAAGCAGGGGGCAGAGAATGGTAGCACTCTGACCCAAAATGTAGGGGAGAGAGAAAGAAAAAGAAAATAATCAGAGAATAAGAGAGGGTGGGTTTCTTAAATGTGTATATTTTAATGCTAGGAGCATTGCAAGAAAAGTGGATGAACTTAGAGCCTGGATTGACACCTGGAAGTATGATGTTGTGGCGATCAGTGAAACATGGTTGCAGGAGGGCTGTGATTGGAAACTAAATATTCCAGGATTTCGTTGCTTCAGGTGTGATAGAATTGGATGGGGCAAGAGGTGGAGGTGTTGCATTGCTTATCAGGGAAGATATTACAGCAGTGCTTTGGCAGGATAGATTAGAGGGCTCGTCTAGGGAAGCTATTTGGGTGGAACTGAGAAATGGGAAAGGGGTAGCAACACTTATAGGGGTGTATTATAGACCGCCAAATGGGGAGCGAGAATTGGAAGAGCAAATATGTAAGGAGATTGCAGATATTAGTAGTAAGCACAAGGTAGTGATTGTGGGAGATTTCAATTTTCCACACATAGACTGGGAAACACATTCTGTAAATGGGCTAGATGGGTTGGAGTTTGTAAAATGTGTGCAGGATAGTTTTTTGCAACAATACATAGAAGTACCTACTAGAGAAGGGGCGGTACTGGACCTCCTGTTAGGAAATGAGATGGGTCAGGTGGCAGAGGTATGCGTTGGGGAACAATTCGGGTCCAGTGATCACAATACCATTAGTTTCAATATAATTATGGAGAGGGACAAAACTGGACCTAGGGTTGAGATTTTTGATTGGAGAAAGGCTAACTTTGAGGAGATGCGAAAGGATTTAAAAGGAGTAAATTGGGACAGTTTGTTTTATGGGAAAAATGTGGAAGAGAAATGGAGTACATTTAAAGGTGAAATTTTAAGAGTACAGAATCTTTATGTCCCTGTTCGGTTGAAAGGAAATCGTAAAAATTGTAAAGAGCCATGGTTTTCAAGGGAAATTGGACATTTGGTTCGGAAAAAAGTGGGAGATCTACAATAATTATAGGCAGCATGGAGTAAATGAGGTGCTTGAGGAGTATAAAGAATGTAAAAAGAATCTTAAGAAAGAAATTAGAAAAGCTAAAAGAAGATATGAGGTTGCTTTGGCAAGTAAGGTAAAAGTAAATCCGAAGGGTTTCTACCGCTATATTAATAGCAAAAGGATAACGAGGGATAAAATTGGTCCATTAGAGAGTCAGAGTGGACAACTATCTGCAGAGCCAAAAGAGATGGGGGAGATATTGAACAGTTTCTTTTCTTCGGTATTCACCAAGGAGAAGGATATTGAATTATGTGAGGCAAGGGAAACAAGTAGAGTAGCTATGGAAACTATGAGGATCAAAGAAGAGGAAGTACTGACACTTTTGAGAAATATAAAAGTGGATAAGTCTCCAGGTCCGGACAGGATATTCCCTAGGACATTGAGGGAAGTTAGTGTAGAAATAGCAGGGGCTATGGCAGAAATATTTCAAATGTCATTAGAAACGGGAATAGTGCCGGAGGATTGGCGTACTGCGCATGTTGTTCCATTGTTTAAAAAGGGGTCTAAGAGTAAACCTAGCAATTATAGACCTGTTAGTTTGCCGTCAGTGGTGGGCAAATTAATGGAAAGGATACTTAGAGATAATATATATAAGCATCTGGATAAACAGGGTCTGATTAGGAACAGTCAACATGGATTTGTGCCTGGAAGGTCATGTTTAACTAATCTTCTTGAATTGTTTGAAGATGTTACTCGGGAAATTGATGAGGGTAAAGCAGTGGATGTTGTGTATATGGACTTCAGTAAGGCCTTTGACAAGGTTCCTCATGGAAGGTTGGTTAAGAAGGTTCAACTGTTGGGTATAAATGCAGGAGTAGCAAGATGGATTCAACAGTGGCTGAATGGGAGATGCCAGAGAGTAATGGTGGATGGTTGTTTGTCAGGTTGGAGGCCAGTGACGAGTGGGGTGCCACAGGGATCTGTGTTGGGTCCACTGTTGTTTGTCATGTACATCAATGATCTGGATGATGGTGTGGTAAATTGGATTAGTAAGTATGCAGATGATACTAAGATAGGTGGGGTTGCGGGTAATGAAGTAGAGTTTCAAAGTCTACAGAGAGATTTATGCCAGTTGGAAGAGTGGGCTGAAAGATGGCAGATGGAGTTTAATGCTGATAAGTGTGAGGTGCTACATCTTGGCAGGACAAATCAAAATAGGACGTACATGGTAAATGGTAGGGAATTGAAGAATGTAGGTGAACAGAGGGATCTGGGAATAACTGTGCACAGTTCCCTGAAAGTGGAATCTCATGTAGATAGGGTGGTAAAGAAAGCTTTTGGTGTGCTGGCCTTTATAAATCAGAGCATTGAGTATAGAAGTTGGGTGGTAATGTTAAAATTGTACAAGGCATTGGTGAGGCCAATTCTGGAGTATGGTGTACAATTTTGGTCGCCTAATTATAGGAAGGATGTCAACAAAATAGAGAGAGTACAGAGGAGATTTACTAGAATGTTGCCTGGGTTTCAGCAACTAAGTTACAGAGAAAGGTTGAACAAGTTAGGGCTTTATTCTTTGGAGCGCAGAGGTTAAGGGGGGGACTTGATAGAGGTTTTTAAAATGATGAGAGGGATAGACAGAGTTGACGTGGAAAAGCTTTTCCCACTGAGAGTAGGGAAGATTCAAACAAGGGGACATGACATGAGAATTAAGGGACTGAAGTTTAGGGGTGACATGAGGGGGAACTTCTTTACTCAGAGAGTGGTAGCCGTGTGGAATGAGCTTCCAGTGAAGGTGGTGGAGGCAGGTTCGTTTTTATCATTTAAAAATATAATTGGATAGTTATATGGATGGGAAGGGAATGGAGGGTTATGGTCTGAGCGCAGGTATATGGGACTAGGGGAGATTATGTGTTCGGCACGGACTAGAAGGGTCGAGATGGCCTGTTTCTGTGCTGTAATTGTTATATGGTTATATTATATGGATAGAGAGGGAAGTGTGGGTGGAGGATTGCAAGGGCAGAAAAGGGAGAGGGGTTAGAGGAAGCAAGAGCAGGAGGGTTGGGGAATGAGCTTGGGAGGGAGGGAGGGGGGGTGCAGTATGGGGGGAGCAAATGCAGGGAGGAAATGGGGAAATGGGGAGAAGGTGGAATAATTGATTTCACCAGAGGCTAATAGTAACTCACTGAGATTGCATCAAATCTAACAGGCTGTTAACAGTCAGAATCTTCTGTAACCAAAAATATCTTAGCCAACATGTAATATTGTGGTAGTTGCAATTCCCTGATTTATTACCTATAGCTAGTAATAATCCACTGATCCCGATACTAAAACTAGCAGCAGGATGCCCTTGTTTTCACTGAGTTGGGACCTCCAGGCAATTTCACTTCTATTTGGTTCAGTTTCTCCTGATGTTGGCTGCTCTGGAAAGGTATATCAATCTGTGTCCAGCTATATTTGTACACTAAGCTCAGTTCAACAGAAAGTTAATTTCTATGCTGTTCCCTAAGTTCTTTTTCACCGTTAGATAGAAATTGCAGCATTTGCCACCCTGTTGCATTTATTGTTGTTGCTCCTCTCTTATTTAATCCAGTCTGGTTTTTTTCAAACTCTTTTCACATTTCCTTTGAAATAACATTCTAGTTAACAGCTGCTGCTGGTAGAGCATTCCACAGTCTAACAGCCGAGAGCGAGGATGCCATCATGGCTAAATTTATGCTGCATACAATGTGTTCAGCCTGTTCCTTGGCACAGAACACAGCAATGAAATTGAATGGAGAATCCAGTTCCCTTGATGGTGTTTAGTTCAATAGTTGTATTCTATTGTACAAAGTGCAACTTTCTTTCTCATCTTATGGCAGTTTTGGTAACTTTGAGAGGTTTTAGAGCCACTCTATGGCAGCTAATGTTTGGTCATATGAAAGGCCATAAACCTGAATCAATACTCCACAGATATTACTTGACCTGCTGAGGATTTCCATCTTTTGACATTTATTAGAATTGCTTTACTGATACCTGTAGCTTTATTAACCTGTCCTATCACCTTCAAATATTTGTGTACAATTAATTTCAATGGTCCCATTTGGAATAACTCCTGCAAAAAATGTACCACTTCATTTTGTATTCTTTCTCAATGTTTGCAATGAATTGCTTCTGTCCTGTGTTTGGCTGGTTTTTTTCTATGTTACACCGATTAAACCAACCAATGTAGCAAAACTCCGGTTAACACCCCAACCACTTTTAATTCATTTTTTTTCCACATATTACACCGCAGTGTAATTAATTTTGCCACAAAACAGGAACATTTAAAGAGAACATGGGGAAATGGGCCCTGTTGGGTTTAAACGGAACGTGAGAAATGGGCCCCTGTGTTTAAAAGGAGTGATGAAAACATCAGTCGGTGATCCAGATGCTGAATGTTTGGGATTTCCAACCCACCAGATAGCAAGATAGAATCACAATGATAGAGTAACTCAGCGGGACAGGCAGCATCTCTGGAGAGAAGGAATGGGTGATGTTTCGGGTCGAGACCCTTCTTCAGACTGATTCACCCTGCCACCAACACCAGATAGCAAATTGCATCGACGGCATCTCTATTACCTCATCAAATAAATCAATCAGGTTCTACATAACCTAACTGATATTGCAGAAAGGAAATGTATTCTGATAGAAGAATCAAAAATTAACGTTCAGTGCCTCCAAACTTAATCTTATCATTAAAAATTCACAAAGGCAACTTATTTTTAACAGGCTTAAGTTTTCAGCTGCAATCTGGTCCATAAAGTGGAATTTGACCTGCAGCAGCTGTGGCTAACATGGACCCATAGATCACACATTGTGACATCCAGTGTATCATCTGCCTGTGATCAATTTTATCTGTATTTTGTCAGTGCCTTGGAATGGAAGTATCCAGCAGACTTCAAATTTTAATACTGGATGCTAAAATTAGCCACCTTTTTTAACAGCACTGAAATTGCCTCATGCAGCTGTAATGGACACAAAAAGAAATATCAAGATTTATTGAAGTCCTCCCACATATATATTAAAATTTACATACACTGTTAGCTTGGATTCAGTCTATATATGGCACACTGTAAGATTGTGTTCAGCTTATACGGCACATTGTTTGGCTGAATTTACAGCATTAAGTGGATGGTAATTCTGAATTTACAGAGTACAATGCAGCAAGATAGCTTTTCCACCAGCTCCCCCCCAATACTTCTGCCATCAAGAAAGTAAACAGCAGCAACACAATGCAAATACCATCTTCTCCTTGATGCATTCTCATTTGAATTTATCATTACTCCCTCACTACTGCAATAAAAATTCTACAATTCCGCACTTAACTCCAAATGTTACCAAACTAAAGGATTATAGGCTTGCAAAGTTAAGCTCCACCACCAGTTTCCGAAGATACTAGCCTTGATAACATTGTTCAAATCCACACAATAATATGTTGCGTGGATATCCAGCATAGTATCTGTATTGCATATGCTATTATCTGCCAAAAGGAACAAATCAATAACTGATCTTTTACTCATACCAAATACATTCTTAGGTTAAACAATCAATTTCACAGCCAGAGTATGATAAAAGTGGTGCATTTTTAATGGTAGTGTCTCAGGGTTTGTACGAGGTAAGATGAACGTCCAGTGTATTTTTATGTGGTGTGATACGCAAATCGCAGGCATGGTTTCATTTTCTAAGAAAGACCGTTCTTCCCCTCCATTTTCCTTTAGGTATTCAGGACAGACCATCTTAAAAACCAGATAATCTATCTATTGATCGTAAATTATTGGCCAGGACATCAAAGGGAACTCCCTTGTAAGACATTTAACATCTGACCTTACAGATACTGTAAATCAAGGTCCCAGACATTAAAATATCCATAGCACTATTTTTTTAAGAGGAGTGTTTTAACTAATTCAAACAAAATCAGCACAACTGTTCATTTCACTGCTGTTGGTGGGACCTTGCTTTGTGAAAACTGTCTGTCATGTTACTTGCATAGGATTTCTTGTGTACACTTCAAGAGTAACCTCATTGTGCGCGAAACATGAGAGTTATCAAAAGGAGTATATAATGCATTTTGTATCATATAATTGGTAAGTACAAAGTACAGTTCAAGGGCTATTCTGAACAAAGCGGTGGCATTAGGTGTTGTCAGCAAAATGCACACAACTTGTAACTGAAACTTTCCTGTCAGTGTTACCTGTGAAGCTGTAAATATTCCCTGGGTCTGTTCAAAAGATGCAAGAAATGGTCAACAATCTTGTTCTTGCCCACACCCTATAAATAAAAAAAGATATATATATTGTCAAGTAATAACTGCCAAGAATTTTTATTGTCTAATTTATTATTGAATACAGACCAATGTAGTATTGTGTCCAGTTTTAGTTGGCTGTGTTGGTGGAGGAGGGCTGCTGAATAATAGGTCTCAAGACTCGAAGAGGGTCAGAATTTTGCTGTTGAATCAACATTCAAATAATGAGTCATTTGACATGGGGTTTGTAGGTCAGGCCATCAACAAGGAGACTGATTGGATGGAGGAATTGAAGGTGGTGTTGAGATCAGATCACTGTGTGAGAGAAGAGCTGAAGGGAAATTATTTGGTTAAGGCCCTTAGATTTCAGTTTGAGGTAGTTTGGCCAGTATGGTTTGGGGAACTTGGAGTTTGGTCCGAATCCAGTGCCACACCATGCAGACCTTGTTGTCTTAAGAATGCCAAACAATAGTCAATCCTGGGACAAGTTGAACCAACTTCCCCACAGTGCACCTAAAGGAGGCCTGAATTAATTTGACGTGGAAATCGTCAGTGCAAATGTGCCTTTCACTAATCAGTTTTGTTTATTGTCACGTGTACTGAGGTACAGTGCAAAGCATACCGAGGTACAGTGAAAAGCTGTACTTGTGCTATTCTGCCAAAAGATTTTTAATGACACTTAAAGTAGAAAAGACTGAATTGGTTGCATTATAGTGATCGCTTTCACTACTTCATCATAATTTGATTTATGTCAATAATTTAACTAATGAATTGTTTCAAATTTAACCCGAACCCTCTAAGCCACAGTTCATTACCAATGTTAATTTGTGTGCTCAGAGAGGGGAAGGTGCAAATTAACATGAACTACTGCAGCTGTTTCCATGAAAATATTCTGATTTTAAATGAAACATTCACAGTTGGTGCAAGAGAGACTTCCATTTGATTAGTGCAGCTACACTTCATGCCTTTCGTCTCATACCAGCTCAAACCAATTGCAAGCCACAAGTAGCTTGGACTGAAGCTCGCTAATGTTCAAATGGATGTACATTTTCTTTGAAAGAAATACTTGCTAATGAGGCAGAACATTACTGGGAGAAATTCTCCTTTATACCAGCCACTTCTGCAATCTTAATGACATACAAATCATTAAAATGAAATGGATTTTCTCAGGGAAATTATGCCTGGTGCTTTGATTTTTAATGCTTGGTTCAGCACAGATCTGGGAAGAGCACAACTGGTGCACTGCTTTCATTCATCAATGTAATCAACCAAATGCAAGCCAATCAACAAAGCTCTAACATTTGCAATATTTTCGGAATAAGTGTAGATCTGGCCTTTTCTTTACAGAGTGGAAATAGTTGTGTGCAAGGATAGCCGGAATAAGTGGTTTAAAGATAATCTTGTATTCCTACAGCATTCTTTTGTCTTACTTTCTCCAGCCAATTAAGAAGATCTGAGATGCAGTCATTGTTGCAGTAAACACTGTTGCAGTAAAGCCTTGAATATGATTTGCATGAAGGCTGAAGTGAGATTCACAACTTTTCAGATTTTGAAAGAGGAAAAACAGCAGGTTATTTAGAAAAAATTGAATGGCACAATGGGTTTTTGATTCTTGAGATGTTCTATCACAAGGAAGTGTTCAGATAATTTTAAATAATATTTAACAAATGTTTAAAGCAATAATATAAAAGCATACAGTGTTAACTGGGATCCTAGTAAGTATCTCCATTTGAACATCAGCTGTGTGGGAGGGTTTCAACTTTGCAGGCCAACCTATCATATATATCCTCTAGCCAACATAATTGGAACAGATTATTGATGCTTATGGAATCTTGTGGTGTGCAAAAATGGATGGTGTGTTTCTTACATTACGCCAGAGACTTTGTACTTGAACGTACTTCATTAACTGTAAACTATTTTAGGATGTTCTGAGCTGACAAATTTCTTCCCTTCCTGAATTTTCAATTTCCATTCTTGTTGCGACTATACAACCATCAACAGAAACTTAGATCTACCAAGCACATCTCTGGAGATGAGGAGGGCATATTCTGTTATTGCACACAGAAAGTCCAAGAGCTGAACCCACCTCTCATATGGTTTGGTTCAGGTCAGGTAGGGCCAGGCCAATACTTTATCCTTGTAGGTTTGACTTTGTGTCAACCAGTAACAGTTGTGTTAGACGAGGTATGATCAGCAATGTGCAGAGATTAAAAATGGGATCAGTGTAAATAGGTGCTTGACGGTCAGTGCAGAATCAGTGGGCCAACAGTTTGGTTTCTGTGCTGTGTAACCTCGTCTCCCTGCCACAGTCAACGAGGGACTCGCTCCAAGATGTGAGAGAGATTTTCAGATGTTGATTTCACGTTTCACCAGGCGACAGTGGCAGGGTGTGATGCTGGGTCATAGAGTGGGTGGGGAATGTCTTCTGTGACCTCTGGGTTCTCAGGTGTGAATAAATTCCATTGAAAACAGAGGAGAATAGAACTTTTTGGAGGAACGATTCTCCGGAATTCCCTGCTCTGAAGGATTGTGGAGGCTGGGTCACTGGAGGTATTTAAAGAGGAAGTTGATAAATATTTGAAAGATTGGGGTATTGAGAGTTATGACGAAATGGCACAGCCAAGGATTCGAAGCAGGGGCAGATTAGCCATGATCATATTGTACAGCGGGACAGGTTTTAGAGACTGAGTAGCCAACTCCTGCTTTCTTGATTTCTAACGAGTCACAGGAAAATACATCCAGGAGCTGGGTTCTTGGAAATGATGAGCAGAATGATCTCCTGACAGAAAGACATAGTTAAAAAAATGTTGAGTTTTAATGCTATTCATAGCTGCCAATTCTTGCCTTGCAGAATTGACGCTGTTGGATGCATTGATATGTCCGTGATAATCCATTTTTCTTTCAATAAATGAATTTCAAAAACTAATATTACTGATGCATGGTGCCCATGGTCCTCAATATCTTTTATGAGTTACAGAAATTAGTTATGGAAATTGCAGGTTTCATTAGAGAGGCAAGACTCCTGAAGGTGCAAGTTTCACACTCTATAACTGACCTGTCACTTTACACGTGTTGTGTGTTTGAAACATGACCTGGTCAGTACGGCCTGATGCTCTTTGAATAAAAAATATTTTAGGGTTTTCCTGCATACTTGAAACAATTAGAAATCTTCTCTAGATAAGCTGAGACAGCTGCGCGGAATTAATGGGCAGTTAGAATGCTTCTTCCAATAGGGGATATGATAAATCAATGTGGGTGGAAAGTTCTTATTGTTTATTTGAAATTAAATAGATTTTTTTTCCAATTTTGAAGGATATGTGGAATGAGTAGGAGAATGTGCGGCTGATATGGAGACACCAGGCACAGACTTAAGTGTTTTGTCCCCACACTGCAACCCCAGCTTTGAAGGGCAACTTTGAAGATTTAATGATGTTCATTGGAAAATATCGTTGTTCTTTTATTTAAAAGGTCACCTATTTAATGTTCTCAGTCCTAAGGTTTTTCTTGGTGTGGAGAGAATACAATTAACTGGAAATGTATTCCTTTACCTGATTTCCAATCAAAAGAAGATGTTCACCAAGCACAAAGTCTTTGAGCAAATCTTCCATCACCTGCATGTGCTGAAGAGAAAGCAGAAAATAAAGAATTTTAATGTAAAATCCATGAGGGTAACTATTATCAGCTCATCATTTCCACAATAACATCAGGCATGTGTGCTGAGGTTGTTGGGCAATGTGCGATGGCCATTAAGGGATACAGATCAATGGCAGGTGAAAGAATGAAACAATTAAATCCACTTATGATCTCAATGAACAAATGGGCTGAATAGCTTAATGTTATTTCATAATTACTAGGCTATGTCCAACACAATATTCTGCCAGTAGACACAAAATGCTGGAGTAACTCAGCGGGACAGGCAGTATCTCTGGAAAGAAGGAATGGGTCACGTTTCAGGTTGAGACCCTTCTTCAGACTGAGAAGAGTCTTCAGACTTTTGTGTCTACCTTTGATTTAAACCAGCATCTGCAGTTCTTTCCTACACAAAAATCTGCCTCTACATTACATCTATGGGGTTTTCACTTTAAGGTTGCAAGGACAAACTTAAATGTACAAATCCTTTAGACAAATTTTAAGTATGAAAATTGTCAGATATGTTAATTTCTGGCCTGTCTTTCTAAATTAAAATACTAATTCCCTTTTTCACACTTTGAAGAAGAATAAACATACATGTAATTATATGGACCGTGGATGTAAATCTTCCATGCCATTCCTTTTCTTAAGTAGGGGAGAACAGAATCAAGTATTTCCCAGTGAAAGGAATCACAGAGTAATTATGCAAATGATTGCTTTAAGGAATAAAATAAATCACATTTTTTCACCAATAAATCGCTAGTGATTCAAAAGCCACAAAATGTTGAATGGCGAAGCTGAGGGGGGCTGACAGAGTGAAATGTTGTCAGGCAAGTCCCTTTAGTTATGGCAAGTAGAGCAGAATGTGCTCCCCCTCCCTCCTTACTGGGTCCTAGAATGAAATGCATTCTTAGTGGAACAGCCTGAGCAGACTGATGAAAACCAGACAGACTCCAGCAAGATGCTTGTCATTAAGCTGCTTGAGCTTTGGTAATATGCACTAAGAAGCTCTTCATAAAGATATTACATGTTGCCCATTGAGTCAGGTGGGTGTATGTGCAGCTGGAGAATATTCCCAAACTTAGGTGGACGAATCGTGTCAAGATAATGGCACAGACCAATTTAATCCCCATGTAAATTATCAATCAATTAAAACCCAATATCAGCACTGAATTAGTCACAATTGATGGGGTTTGATGCTGTAATTAAATCTTGATCTACAAATCGCACAAGGAATCATCAAATTCCTTGATTGAAAAGCAGCCTCTTAATTACTAGATATCTACATCACTAATCAATGACACCTCTTAAATTTGATAAAGCAATTTGATAAATTTGTTGATCAATCAACAAGAATTAAATTAACCAGTTGGAACACAATTGGGATCTAAGGACATATGCAACAACAGTAACACAGTAATCATGGGAAGATGTTAATTCGTCTATGGACTATTGAAGTCAAATTAGCAGTGATAAGATCGAGGAGGAATTATGAAGTGAGTGTTTTTAAATTGATTGTGGAGGAACCAACCCAGGAAAAGGCTATTTTAGATCTTGTACTAAAAACACATCAGGAATCATGTTTCTTCCATGTCTCACTGGAGAAATTATTGACAGTGTTAAATCAAGAGTCTTATAAAAGGGCCAGAAACAGCAGTGAACTTCAGGATTGAAAGTATTTGAGAACTCAGCAAGGAAGGACCAAGGAATTGTGAAAAACTGTAATGGTGCCTTTAGCGACAGGGAACAGAAAAACATTCGTAAGAGCCATGGAGCTATACAGCAAGGAGTGGAATTTTGAAAGAGATGGTAGTAGACTTAGTGGATCCACTGGTCCGCAGATAGATTATTTGCAAAAAAAATCCTTTAAGGCACAAAAACACAACAGGAACCGTTGTTCTTCCATGTCTCACTGGAGAAATTAGTGACAGCATTAAATCAATGAACTATGTAACAAAGAACATCTAAAAAAGAACAGTTCTCGTGTTCTAATTCTTACATTATTTATTTGAACACCTTCACTATAATTAGTCTGTTAATTTAAAAGAAACAAGGCTGGAAATTGATCAGAGGATCTTCAGAGTTTCAGGTCATGGGAAGTGATAATTGCAGTTCCACTTGTTTTATCACGTTACAGAGTTACTCAACAAGGGACTGTGCATCACTGGGCTTCAGTATGAAGATTGGTTAAACAATTATCTGAGGCATAGTACTTTGATGATTTGGTGTCACTAATAGTGCCAGCGTTCACGCAGTATATTAATCTCTACAGATATACTGTATGTAGACATTGCACATGAACACAGCAAATGTTATCGTCAGCCATTCTGTAATTATTCTAAAATGCTCAAAATTGTGAAAATCGTGCTACTGTGTATTTCAGTCATATTTAAAATGAAGGTAAGCACAGGCAAGCATAAACAGGACCAGCAATCTGGCATTTGACCTCTCGAGCCCATTATGCCATTTATCAAAATCACGGCTCATCTCTCTCTGCCCCATTTTCTAGAAATCTCAATATCTATCACTTGATTTCCTTAATTTCCAAAAGTTTGTCCATCACTATTGTAAATGAATTCAATGACTATGCCTGTATGCAGTCAGATCCAGACAACATTCAGGCATGATCAGGTATGAAATCAGGTCCGCCAAGTCCTGTTACAATTCTTCGTTGCTCTTAACTCCCCTTCTTGTGGTGACTTTTCTGTCCTGTGCCTCCTCCATTGCTAGAATGAGTCCACAGGCGTACTGGAGTAACAGTATCTGATAATTCTGCGAGTTTTTTTCCCCCGAGATCTTCGGTTTCCTCCCACACTCCAAAGACATGCAGGCTTGTAGGTTAATTGGTTTGGTAGAAATGTAAAATTGTCTCCAGTGTGTAGGATAGTGTTAATATGCAGGGATCGCTGGTCAGTGTAGACTCAGTGGGCCGAAGAGCTTGTTTCCATGCTGTATCTCTAAACTAAACCAAAATTCGATAATCATAAATTCCCTTTATCTTACGCTTTCTTCATCTTAAATAATTTATGCTCCATCTTGCATTTGCCTGAAGATAAAAATGTTTCTCTGCCCCATCTTTTGAGCTTTAGTGGCAGCTCATAGGTTGCCATTTTAATCTCTGAACCAGACGGTTGTGGGTTTAAATGCCAGTCTGTGGCTTGGGCACAAAATCCATGCTGTCGCATCAGTGCAGAATTGATGGAGTGCAGCAGTGCAGCCTGCGGAATAAAATGTTAAACCTTGGCAGCTTAACTGTAAGCATTGAAGTCTTTATTCGCATTTCATAATGTCAAATGGATTAATGGAAATCAAGATTACCTGAGTGTTTTCATAAAAGAGAACATCTGGTACTTTCATCTTTTCTTCGGGATTGTGCAATGGAACAGAAACATTTCCAATTGTAAGGATCCCGGACTTTATTTCACCTGTGATTTCAGACAGACCACAGATTTAATGTGCAATAACAAGCCACAGACAGGGTCATACAGGGATAATGAACTTGAACTCACATCTGACATCTGTTCCTTGCTGCTCAACATCAGTTGCTTCAATCCCAGAATCCTTCAGATTCTTCTGTAAGGCTGATCGGGCAAGGCTTGGCAAAAACCTGGAGAAATATGTTCATATTAACCTCAACTGATTACTACTTACATACTGCTGAAAGGCTCCCCATTTCTACACAGCAAACTGCTGGGATGTCCAAAGTAACAATTAGAGTGAATTTGCACACATGATTTCACATCGTTTCAAGGAGCTTCCCTTAAGAACATGAACTATAAACAATAAACCTTGTCGCTGTAACGCATACAGTAAAACTCTGTTAACAAATAATCTACTGGAGAAACTCAGCAGGTCAAGCGGCATCTATGGGTGGAAAAGAACGGTTGGCGTTTTGGGACAAAATCTCGCATCAGACTGTATGGTGTCCTTTGCAGAAGTCCCTTGCGTCACCAAAACTCTGTTAACATTGCATGCTTGGAACATTGGTGATGCCAGACAGGTAGATTTGCTGGACTATTGAATGTCATTTCCTATTAACATCCCAACATACTTTTAACACAGCAATGTCATGTAAATGAAAGTAGTCATGTTTAGTATTTTGTTACATATCCTTTGCATGCAATGACTGCCTGAATTCTGTGATTCATGGACATCACCACTTACTGGGTGTCTTCTCTGGGGATGCTCTGCCAGGCCTGTATTGCAGCCATCTTTAGCTTATGCTTGTTTTGGTGTCCCCTTCCGCTTTCTCTTCAGCACATAAAAGGCATGCTCAATTGGGTTCAGTTCGGGTGATTGAATTGACCATTGAAAAACTCCTTGCTTTAGCAGTATGTTTGGGATCATTGTCTTATTGTAGAATGAACCACCGGCCAATGGGTTTTAAGGCATTTGTTTGAACTTGAGAAGATAGGATGTGTCTATACACTTCAGAATTCATTTTGTTACTACCATCAGCAGTTGTATCATCAATGACGATAATTGAGCCAGTTACCACGCCATAACACCCCCACCACCATGTTTCGCAGATGAGGCGCAACTTTCATCATTGTTCAACTTCTGTCAAGGAGAAGCTATACTTCACCCTCGTTAGACCTCATTTGGACTACGCAGTTGCAGCATGGGACCCATACACAAATAAAAACATTTCTTCCATCGAACATGTCCAAAGACAGGCAGCTCGATTTGTTACTAACACCTATGAGAGAGAAGCGAGTGTCACCAAACTTCTGAATTCTCTGGGGTGGAACCCTCTCCAAGACAGACGTGGAGCTCACCGTTTGACCTGTTTTTACAAAATGTTAAATGATCAACAAGCTCGACATAGACTACAAGACCTACACCAAACCCAAACCAATTAGGAGCAGACGAGGGCATTCGATCCAATTTGTGTTCCCAGCTACAAAGACAGATGTATACAGCAATTTGTTCTTCCCCCGCACAATTAAAGCATGGAATAATCTCCACCCAACTATAGTTACCCAACCAGATGCAACTAAATTTAAAGTAGCTCTTTCTTCCCAATTACCCTTTCTGGCTTAAGCCCTCCCTTCACCACCTCCAGCTTAAATTCCATTTGGAATATTTTGGAGGACCAAGAAACTAAGAAGAACAAGAACCAAGGTGGTATGCTTTCGATCTTGGGCAGTTACTTCTCTCCTCCATACTTTGCTCTTGCCATCACTCTGATAAAAGTTAATCTTCGCCTCATCTGTTCACAACCTTTTTCCAGAACTGCGGTTGCTCTTTTAAGTACTTTTTGGCAAACTGTAACCTTGCCATCCTAGTTTTGCGGCTAACCAGTGGTTTGCATCTTGCAGTGTAGCCTCTGTATTTCTGTTCCTGAGGTCTTCTGCAGACAGTGGTCATTGATAAATCCACACCTGACTGCTGAAGAGTGTTTTTGATCTGTTGGACAGGTATTGGGGGATTTTTCTTTATTATAAAGAGAATTCTTCTGTCATCAGCTGTGGAGGTCTTCTTTAGCCTGCCAGTCCCTTGGCATTGACTTATTAAGCTCACCAGTGCTCTCTTTCTTCTTAATGATGTTCCAAACAGTTGATTTTGGTAAGCTTAAGGTTTGGCTGATTGTCTCTAACAGTTTTATTCTTGTTTCTCAGTCTCATAACGGTTTCTTTGGCGCAGCTTTGGTTGTCGTGTTGATAAACAGCAATAAAAGTTTCCAAAAGTGATGGACAGACAAGAGAAAATGCCGAGCTCTCTTATACCTACATTAAGGAGGCAATTAAACGCACCTGAACATTTACAAACACCCGTGAAGCCATGTGTCACAAACATTATGGTGCCCAGAAATGGGGGGGGGGACTGTGTATAAACACAGCTGTAATTTTAACATGGTGAAACCAAAATGTATAAAAATGGCCTTTAATAAAATCTGACAAAGTGCACTTTAACCACATGTGAGTTTTTCTACTATGAATCTCAAATTGTGGAGTGCGGAAACAAATAAATAAATAATGGGTCTTTATCCCAAACATTATGGAGGGCACTGTACAGTAAGGCTACAAACTTAGTACTGGGACTAGTTGAGATACGTCCTTGGTGGTCAGCAAGGACGTGGCAGGCCAAAGGCGTACGACCCAAAGTCGTTTCTGTGGCGTACGACCCAATGCCTTCATGGCATACATGCATGACATATTCTTATGCATTTCAAAAACTCTTATTATCGAATCTCCCTGCTGTACATCACATAACGGTTAAAGCCAAATGAATACTTAACTGGGAACTGTGATAGTTGATGCATACAAAATATTTCCATGCGTAACTGTGCAAAGTACTATTGATACAGAGTCATTATATATCATAACAAGTACTGTTATGGATTAAGGAGTATGGATCAGGTCAGCAGCAAAATTGTTTGATCAACAGTAACTACATGCAAAATAGCTAGACAATCTCTATTTTACTGAGGTTGATTGAGGGACCATATGATAATATAAACTAAAATAAAAAAATTACAGATACTGATCATTTCAAATGAAAAACTCAGCAGATCAGACAGTATTTGTGCAGAGAGAGAGAAACAGGAATAACCTTTCAGGTCAGAGACCCTTCAGAACTGGGAAACAAATAAAAAAGGTAATTTAAAGTTGCCGAGAAGGTGCTGGCAAGGATGGATTGGACAAGGGAACACCTGACAAAAGGTCAAAGGATAAATGGGAGAGATTATGCTTCTTTGCCTGTGTTGTGCGTTGCTAATAGTAGGACTGTGACATACGCCCAATAGGTCAGACATCTTCAAATTAGTATAATGAGTTTCATGTCTTCCTTGGTCTATGATTTCATCTGTAACACTTCCTCAGTGATTGCTTCTACTAAAACAGCCAGAGTAGAGCTTGAACTCATACTCTGACTTCAAGCCATGCATTACACGAATTAGAATGATTATATTCTTAGGTAGAAGAATATTTCCCCAAGAAATTATACCTTTAAGGCGTATTTCCTGTTGGAGGTGAGGAGAGTTGGGTCGGAGGGAGGGGATTATAGGGATGGGGCAGCAAGAGAAGTGATTCCAAAGCTGAAGAATTCCCATAGTCTTAAATCCATAAGTTTACAAATATACCATAACGATAATAAATACTTCCGCGTATTTCTTTTAACATTACTTCCAATATTAATAATATTTTGAACATATAAATAAATACAACCTTGCCAGTACCTTGAGAGCACTATACGTGGGACATTGAGCATCATAGCACACATAAAATGGATATAATCTGATGTTCTTTTTGTTTTATAGTTCATAAACTGAGTGGGGGAGACTTCTTCCCTTGTATGCAATTCTCTATCTACCACTCAGTATTTCTGCAGCATGATGCCCTCCCCCATTCCCACTCCTGGCTGTGAAAACAAATACCCGCCCATCAAATCATTCCAGAATCTGAAAATGAGGGATCTTGAGAAGTATGAGATAATGACTTTTAAGGTGGTTCAACAGTAAAAAGCAAACAGAGCAATTTGGCAAGCTACCTGGAGAGGCAGGCTTTATTTACAGCATGGAAGAGGCTCTCGTCTGGACAATGTGCAAGCCGGTTGCAGATGCGGAGTAACTGTCTTGTGGAAAGTGATGAAGCCAGAGATTTTGCCTGAAAGGATTAAAACAAAATCCAGCAACAGCAAAAGCGATATTAACGGAACATAGAATAGTACAGCACAGGAACGAGCCTTTCGGTCCACGATGTTTGTGCCGAGCAGGACTTTTCTTAATCCGACATGTCAATTACATTTTATAGACCCTTATCGCCCTTTAAATCGCCCTTTTGGATCCTTCCCTACTCGCTCTTTTATTCCTCATAGGTTCCTGCCTATACCACCTTAAACCTGACATACACTACCTTTTTCTTTCTGACCATGTTTCCAACCTCCTTGATCCCTTATCTTATCGCTCCTCTTTACTGGAACATGCTAATCCTACATTTTGATCAGATGGCCTTTAAATGACTCCCACATGTCCTCTGTGGACTTCCCCCAATAACAACTGATCCCAATTTATTCTCCTTAGCTTCTGCCTAATGACATTGTAATCTGCCTTGCCCTAATTAAGTACCTTACACCAACATCCAGACCTGTCCTTTTTCAAAACAATCTTAACAGTTATGCCATAAGGAAAAAATGAAAATGTCTAAGACTATGCATTACAGTGGAATTTAATTACAATTCATTCTAAATACAGATACATTCATTTGCTTAATATTGCACAACTTATTTTAGGATGAAAATAATAATGAATTCCCTTCCCCAATACCCCTGTAGTTGTATTTGATGAAGTTTGTTTGAAGTATTGTACTGCAAATTATCTACAACATTAACTGTTTTCCTGTTCAATTTACCAACAGAAAATCTGGCGGTACAGTGGTACAGCTGGTAGAATTGCTGCCTCACAGCAGCAGAGACCCGGTTTCAATCCTGACCTCGACTGCTGAGTGTGTGAATTTGCACATTCTACCTGTGACTGTGTGGGCTTCCTCCGAGTGCTCTAGTTTCTTCCCACATCCAAAATACATGCAGATTTGCAGATTAATTGGCCTCTGTAAAATTGCCTCTAGATTTGCCCCTGAGTTACCACTGCATTTTGTGTGTATCTTTCACTCATTACCCTTCTCTGGCATTGCAGTCAGATTCTGAATTAACCTCACTGGAAACTGTATGAGAGCCACACGCTTAAAGTATTCACTAGAAGGACATGCACCCACAGCTGTATTAAGTTGTTCAATTCTCTGTCATACACAGCTTCTCTTAGACAGGTCACTTTATGGTAATATTCAACTTACTGTTGGATCGCTGCTCTGTCGAAGTCTATGTGTAAAGTGCAACAATTGTGAGACAGCATCTTTCGGAACATGTGGAATCTGCAAGAACAATATACTATGCGTATTAACTATTGGAACTGGTTGGAAAAAATAACCAATCATATTTCACTGTCTCTTCAGTTTAAGGCACAAAGAACAAAGTATAATACAATATAATGTAGGAAACACAACAAATAGATTGCACATTGCCAGGTTCCACAAACGACAATGAGCTGGTTACCAGATAATTTGTTTTTAGATGCTACCTGAAGGATCAATATTGGCCAGAATACCACTAGGATTACTTGCTTCTTTTCAGATAACAGCTTCTTACTTCATTCTTTGTCATTTCTATCACTTGAATTCAGGGCTCTACAGGCCAGTGAGCCTGATGTCAGTGGTGGGCAAGTTGTTGAAGGGGATTCTTAGCGGCAGGGCCTATCACATTCGGATAGGCATAGACTGCTTAGCGATAGTCAGCATGGCTTTGTGCGTGGAAATTGTGACATACTTATTAGTATCGTGGCAGACTGGTATGGAAGGCTAGATCGGAACTAGACAACTGGATTCAAAATTGACGGTGGAAGGAGTCAAAGGGTAGTTGTGGAGGGCTGTTTTTCTGATAGATGGCCTGTGAACAGTTGAGTGCCTGGGTCCACTGCTGTTTGCTATCTACAGTAATGAGTTGGATTACAATGCAGTTAACGTAGTTAGTAAATTTGACGATGACACCAACATTGGTGGTATAGTAAACAGTGAGGAAGAATATCTAAGTTTACAACAAGATCTAGATCAAATGGGAAGGTCCGCCAATGAATGGCAAATTGAATTTAACTGACAAGTGTGCAGTCTGGCACTTTGCTTTGTCAAACCAAGGCAGGACATACACAGTAAAAACTAAAGAATGTTGCAGAACAGACAGATCTGGGAGTACAGGTGCATGGTTCTGTAAAGGTGGCACATCAGGTGGACAGAGTGGTGAAGAAGGTGTTTGGCATGCTTGCCTTCATGGGAAGGATATTGTGTACAAAGGTTATGACATCATGACACAGCTGTACAGTCATTGAGACCACACTTGGAGGTTTGTGTGCAGTTCTGGTAATCCAGCTCTAGGAAGAATATCATTAAGTTGGAAAAGGTGCAGAAACAAAAATCACCTGTATATTGCCTAGGTTTGCAGGCTTAAGTTATAGGGAGAGGGACTTTTTCTTTGGAGCATAGGAGGCTGAGAGGTGACCTTATTGAGGTGTGTAAGATCATGAGGGGTTTGGATAAAGTGAGTGCTTGCAGTCTTTTCCCAGAGTAGAGAATTCTAAAACTAGAGGGCATTGGCATTAGGTGAATGCAGAGAGATTTAAGAGGGACCTCAGGGAAAACCTTTTCACTCAGTGAACTGTATATAGAATGAGCTGAACCTGTACTGTACTGTACGGCTATAAGACTATGACTCATTGGAGCCGCTGGATATTTTCTATCAGTATTTTTCTGTAGCTGACAAACCGTTGACACACAGTGACTGCTTAGATTTACAATCTTGCTGACTGCAGATGTTTTACAAATGTTTTGGGGAATACGCCCATACATCAAGTTCTAACGCATTAAAAGAGCAAGCTGGCTAAATCAAATTTGAAATATTAGTTTTACAATTCCATTTGAGCAAGATCAAATGCTAGCCTGCCAAAAATGATTACAGCATCATAAATTGAGAAGCTGAAGCTGCTTCCAGTAAATCGAGTGAAGGCATTAACAGTGAATAATTTGAAATGAAGAAGTGTGAGACAGGTGGGAGTCATGTGAGAGCAATAAAAATCAAAATGGATCTTCTACATCAGATTGATATTTACTGCCCTCCCAAATCTGCTAGTTCCCTAAAGTTCAAATAAAATCTAGCAATTAATTTAAGTCTTGAATATACTCATGGAAAGCTCTCTTAGGTGAAGTATTCTAAAGATTCCAACCTCCGAATAGAGAATATTTTCCTCCCTTATACCTGTGTCTATGGCCCCTGGTTCTGGATATCGATGTTGGCATATACCCTAACTTTTCCTGAATATGTATGTTTCACTTCTATATCTTCTAAACCTCCAAGGACAAAAGTATATTCTACTCGATATCTACATAGGGGTCTTCACCCTCAACAATCCATCTTGTGAACCACTGAACCTTCCAAGGCAAGCATATTCTTCTTCCAATAAGGAGGATAAAATATGCTTAGTCCCCTCACCAACCATTTATTAAAGCAGCATGCCTTCCTTGCACTCTCATCAAATGTATTTATTGCACGTGATATCTTGATAAGCTCAGTGTTAATTTGCTCATCTCCAAATGTCCTTGAGACCAAATCTTCTTGATGCATTTGGTGTAGGTATTCCCACAATGTTGTTCAGTCGGGAGTTCAAAGATTAGGACTACACGATGATGATATTTCTGATTCAGGATGCATGGCCAGGTCATTCATCATGCTTCCTGACGTGCCTTGTATATGACGAACAGGCATTTGAGTATCAGGTGGTGGGCAATTCACCACAGGATGCTCAGCCTTTGAACTGCTTTGTAGTTAAGAATATTTTTGCTGATCCAGTTGATTTCTGATCAATGATGGAGTTCAAGATGTTTATGATGAGAGAGTTGATAAATAATAATGCCACTGAATGGCAAGGGGATGTGCCTGTTGCAGTTTTTGTCTAGTACGTTTCAGGTGGAAATGTTACATTACATTTATTATCCTCTGCCTTATAGTTGTCTAGGTTTTGCTGCTTGCATACATAGGCTGTTTCATTTGCTGAGGAATTGTGAATTTACCTCATTGGAGTCCCTTAAAGTATCTTTAACCAGACTTTATCTTGAACTAAATGTTGTACTTTTTATCTGTACACATGTGGACAGCATGATTGTAATCATGTATAGTCTCTTCTTTGACTGGATAACAAAAGCTTTTCTGTACTTCAGTACATGATAATATTAATAAATTAAACTGAATACAATTAAAGATTGTGCAATCTGCAGAGAACATTACACGTCATGGAAATAAGATCACTGATAAAACAGCTGAAACATTTGGCCGAGAGCATTGCATGGAACTTCTGCTTTGATATTCTGCAGGCCAGAACGATCGACCTCCAAAAACCACTACTATCTTGCTTTGCCCAAGATATATGACATTGAACTGATTTTTCCTTGATGTCCATTGGCTTCAGTTTATACCTGGGCCCTTGGATGCCAATTCAGTTAAGTGATGACATCAATGGCAGTCCATTTCTAGGTGGAGACCGGAAAGAGGTTTGGAGCCAAAATTAGCATTGGTGAATACGTTTACTGGCAAGCAAGAGCTATCAAATACATCTATCATTTTGCTTATGATTGACAGTGAATTGATAGACCGATATATTATTTGATGGACAGGATATATCTCAATATTTATTTACATTGTTAAGCAGATCCATTGGCAGAACAACACTAGAATAGCTTGGCGAGAAGCATGGCTAGTTCAGGAATGCATATCTTCATCACCAGAGGCAGTTTGTTTTCTGGTGCCACAGCCAGTGTAGTGTTCAGCTACATATTGATATTTTCCCCTCAGGTTCCTATTAAACCTTTCCCTCTCACCTTAAAACTATTCCCTCTAGTTTATGATTCCTTGTAGTGCAGGAGGCTGAAAAATGATCTTATATGGTTATAAAGGTATAAATCCCCAACCCATGGAAATTGACTGTGCATTCACCCTATTTACAGTATTTCCCTCATGATTTTATATAGCTTTATAAGATCTTCTTTCAGGCTCCTGCATTCCAAGGAATCGAGTCTTAGCTTGCCCAACCTCTTTCCTGTAGCTTAGGACCTTGCGTCCTGGTAACATCCTTGTAACTTTTCATTGCACTCTTTCCAGGTTAATTGCATAGTTCCTATAGAAGGGCGACCAAAACTGAACATAATACTCTATGTCCAGCCTTACCAAAGTCTTGTACATCTGTAGCATAATGTCCCATTTTAATCCTCTTCCCATTCCCTCACTGAGCTTTCTGCCCTGGGCCTCCTCCATTGTTTGTGGGGCCACTTGCAACCTAGAGGAACAGCATCTCATATTTCACTTGGGTAGCTTACAACCCAACAGTAAGAACATTGATTTCTACAATTTTAGATAACTAATCAAGCCGCTCCTCCCTCTCTTCTGTGTGCCCCACCTGGACTCACCCCTCCCTCCCTCCCACCTACATTCTTCCCTCTGACTTCACAATTCTGAACTCGTCTATCCTTATCTTACACATTTTGTTTTTTGATCTCTGGTCCCTCCCCACCCTTCACCTGCGCCTACTGTCTGCCAGGCTTTGTCCTGCCCCTCCTGCCAAAAATCTTATTCACCACCATATCTACCTGCCATGCCACTGTCAGGGAACTATGTACTTGTACACCTAGATCCTTGCACTTATACTGCACTCTTGTCAGTAAACTCAGTCCACTGCTTATATCCGTGATAAGGGTTTTAAATACCTATGGTTCAAGCAATGATCCTTGCAAAATCCCGCTAACTGCACTTCCAAACGTGAAAGCTATGTTTTACTGTCCATTTTCAATCGAGGCATATATATTCTAAAACACCTGAGCCTTAACTTGACACAACCTCGTGAAGAAGGGTTTCGGCCCGAAACGTCGCCTATTTCCTTCGCTCCATAGATGCTGCTGCACCCTGCTGAGTTTCTCCAGCAATTTTGTGTACCTTCGATCTTCCAGCATCTGCAGTTCCTTCTTGAACACTCGTGTGATATTGAATGCCTTCAGAAAATCCAAATGCACTACATCTACTGATTGTCCCTGATCTATCACTTTCACATGATCTAATCATAATGAGGGAGAATCTTCTGCTGACCTGGAGAGGGTGCTTTGCATTTGTATTCCCTGGGCATCGTCTCTTGTTAGGAAGCTTCGAGAAAGTAGTGCAGGGTGATTAGAAATGACTCCTGGATTGACTTGACAGTCAATGGGACCTATGCTTACACTTACTGTCTCTGAAAAACAATCACTGTGATTGAAATTGACTGAATGTTTTTGACAACTATTGATACTCAAATCCACGGGCATTATTTAAAAAATATATATGTAATACATTAAAACACTAAAAACACAACTGAAAACAACACATTCCATTTAAATTATTAATTAAATCAAATGTAAAGTTCACATAAGAATAGAGCTATTTCCATGTAAAAAAACACAAAGTATCACCTACTGAGATCAGTTACTTGAACTGATAGAACATCTCGGATGTGAACGCAAGCATTCTCACCATTTTAGTAATGACGTCCATCTCTTCTTTCATGGAGAGGGCTCTTACACTGTGAAATAAGAACATGGTCAGCAGCTCTGACCCCAACCATTGCTGAGTGCTACTGCCCACCACTGGAGGCTCAGCCAAGGCTAGAATCCTGAAGGATGGATGGACGGGATAAATCAATCTGGAAGCACAAAACGCGATACCGGATTCTCTCAGGTGAGCTGTACATGTAGTTGCAAAATAATACAATGAAAATTCAGCTTCGACCTAAAATTGAGACTTTCCCCAGATGTAATTTTCACCGCCTGTATTGAGAAGTCTAACAGAAATAACACCGGCTATACATCATTGTGAAGTTTCCAATATGACCAGTATCTATTCTTACACAAAGAACAGTTCCAATATTACCTGCAGAACAGAGAAACTCAAGCAGAAATTTTCAAAAAATTAAGAGCCACCATTTAAACCAGGCGTATCCAAATCACAGACCTGACTGAGATAATCAAGGTACAAGGTTCAAGATACTCCTGGTAGCCTGAGCACAAAAATATGCTGATAATTCACTGGAGCTGAAAAAGTGCAGCAAATCTTTCCTTATTCTATCAAAAGTAATGTGAATGGTTATTTAGAGAAATTGGGAGACATCAAATGACAAGAGGTTAAAGTTATTGCAGCACTGCAGGTAAGGAATGCAAATCAGATATCCTGCTACATTAACTTATGATTTGACATTTTAAATTAATGGGACATTTAAAAAGCGAGTACGGTATTTCGATAAATGCAAGGAATCATGGGATTTGTCAAAGGTCATTCGGGATTAAAAAAACGAACGTAGCGCTGTATAAACTGTGTATAAATTGTTAACTATTCTACCAAGGAATTAATCTAGAATTCTGTCAATTCAATAGCTTCCTTTCTTGTTCTGCTGTTCATACATTACTTACACAGTCCCAGTTCTAGTTCAGTTCATAAATCTGCAATTATGAGATATTCAAAAGTTAAAGAATTTATTATTTTCATTTAATGTTTGCTACTGTAATAAGAAAATATTATTTGTGTTTGTTACGACTCCCGAATGCAGGTACTTCAGAGCCGCGTAACATAATTCAAAAACCAGGTTCAAGTTCAAAAATAGTTTTAATTATTCAATGGAACACAAAACCCAAACCCGATTCAAACAACCCAGCCAGGGATATGGATGGACTAACAAACAATTTAACCGTGCTCCAGCCAGCCACGTAATGGGCCATCGAACCAGAGACTCTAAAACCTGCCTAAAGAGATATAACCCTGAAACAAAATACACGAAAACGCTAAGGTCAGCCCTTATCCGTCCCAATTCAATATTTGTTAACAAGTAATGGTGAAAGTACACAAAGTCCTATGCCATGTGGCCAGGCCTTCCTCAGCTCACAACAGCAGGCTGCTCACGTCAGGGTCTACGAAGAAGAGAGAGAATCCTGGGAAACCTGACGCAGCTTGGCCAATCGGGTACAGGAGCCTTTAACCCCTTGATTCCAGACTCACAGCCACGAGGCCTGTACTCGGGAGAGAAACAGAGAAAGGTAAGTACATAGCATTCACTGGGGTGGGGGGGGGGGGAAGCGCCTAACAGTGTTTGAAACATTGTCTTATCTTTATTCATAATTTATGTGTAAAAATCTATTTAATCTGAGGCAGTCAGCGACTGTATCAGTGTTATGTGCGCTGATGCTTTGCCTACAGGCGGTGTGATTGTACAGTTAAGGCAAAGATTAATCTCTGAGGAAAACTGAGTACAGGGTTGGCCTTGTGAAGGAGCTGCCAATCCGATATAAGACATTTAATTGCGAAATGCCTGCCCTTTCGTTTTGGTTAGATTGAGTGGAGGGTCTGTTCTGTTCCAAGTTTATGGTGGTTATGGTGCGTTTCTCCCCAGCCATCTCGCCCATTGCACGTTGACCAGCACAGTTCGCCAGCCTTTGTTAGCAGAGGCTCTTTGTGCAGGTGTTACCCGAAGCCCAAAGGTTTTGTAGAGGTTCTGCGTTAGGATAGAAACATAGCAACATAGAAAATAGGTAGGCCATTCTAAGTCTTCGCACTGTTATCTTGTGATTGGACAAAGTATGGAGCCTTGCTCAAATAGTTTATGCTACCTGGGGAAATGTTTCTTTATTTTGGTGAACTGTCTTCCAACTAGAACCTTCTGTGGAAACAATGTAATGGGGCATTTTGTGATTGGGTTAGGGAGCTGTTAATAAATGTATAATATGATCTTTGTTTGTGATTGGCTTGTAGGGGTAGCCCCCCCCCATGTATTTCGCGCCACGGGTCCGATACAGTATAAAAGAGGGGACACTACATGGATCGTGGTAGATCTTCTGGAAGTGCACTTGAGACTGTGTTGACTGTCTGGGGTGTCTATTCGCACGAGGCTGAAGGGCTTGGACAAGAAGAGACAAGGATCAGACCCGCGGTGTTGGTTATGTGTCGTATAGGATGTTCGTTTGTGAGTGAGAATAAAGAGTTTAATTGATCAAGTGCTTGACTCAGTGTTTTACTGAACTAGACTAACGGGGTAAGCTTTAGGAGCATAATTACAAGTGCACTGAGCGGGGAAACGCCACATTGAAGCTCATACATTTTTGGAGATGTGAAGCTCTCTTTCATTTAGCTACCCTGCAGTCATTTGTAGTTAAACAGCCTGTCATCCTGCAAGACATTTTTCCAGTTCAGGTCTTTCTTATAGTAATCTTTTTAAAAACATTAATTCAACTAAATAAAAGACAAATTAAAATAACAAGATTGGGCAGTAGAATCCCTAAAGCGTCTGTCCCACTTAGGCGATTTTTTAGGCCACATGGTCGCCACATGTTCGCTGGTGGTCTCTGGTGAGTCTCCTTCATGGTCGCGAGGAATTCCCGCATTCTGGGAACTAGTCGCAGCCTCAGTATGGTCGCTGCCAAAAAACGTCAGCACGAGTTTTCAGAACCAAGGATAACCGGCCGGTAATGTTAAATGCCGCCAAACTTCACAGCTGTGTATCTCTGGCTTATTAAAAGTTGTCTGTATTCTTAAAAGTGCCCCCACTCCTTCTCTTCCCCTTCTCCCCCCCTTCTCCCCTTCCTCAGCTATTAAAGGACTTACCGTACACTGTGCTAGCTGTCTTAATCTTGCTGTTCATCGTGATGTGTGTCTGTATCACCTTGGCTTTGCACAGTGTGAATTTCAGGCAGCGCTCCCCCGCTTTCCCTGGCCCTCACCTTTACTATGTGTTTGTGTGTTCCACTCTGACAGTCGCCGTTCCACTTCCCGGTTTTTCAGGCGAGTGCCGCGAACTTGACAGTCACCGGCAGTCCGCTGAAAAATCGCATAAATGGGACAGGCTCTTTAGGGGCAGCCGTATCCATTTCTCACTTTGCTATCCAGGAGAACTGGGCTACAACAATTCATAATCAGTCCTTTAATAATCCTTTTGATGGATAAATCAGCTAGATATTAGAATCAGATGTTTCCAATTTCAAAGATACTAAATGCCAAAATAATGGTGTGTTCATTTAAGTCAAGTTAACATGTTATGTATTGGATATAAAATATACATATGCACAAAGGTAGACAAAAGTGCTGGAAAAACTCAGCGGGTGCAGCAGCATCTATGGAGCGAAGGAAATAGGCAACGTTTCGCCCCGAAACGTTGCCTTTCCTTCACTCCATAGATGCTGCTGCACCTGCTGAGTTTCTCCAGCACTTTTGTCTACCTTTGATTTTCCAGCATCTGCAGTTCCTTCTTAAATACATATGCACAAATATATTCATTCTGCAATGGCTCAGCAATGTTAAGCATTGAAATGTTTAAGGAATTATCTAATTAACCATCCACAAGATAATAAAATAAATTAGTCAAGTGACTTGGCAAATGTTGCAGCTGGAGTAGAATTGTGCTATGAATAGTAATAAGGTCAATACTTGAAACCCATGGTTTTTCATTAGTGAGTGAATCTGATTTTACTGCACAGATTCACCAAAGAAAAAAATGCAGTGACATAATGGTGTCACATTATGACGTAACTGAATACATTCAAGTATAGACATGGATTTTTCCATCTTTGCAAACTTTTCTCTCTGTACAAAGCAAGTACTTTCAATCCACTGGAAGGATTCACATGATTAAATCAATGAAATTAAAAAAGGTTAACAGCCAATGTTAATAGTTACCTTGTCCTCAAAAACACGAGGATGGCAGTTTTCTCTGACAATAAATATCCAATTTAAAACTAACAAAGTACATTCATCATTAATGATTTGCAAAGCAATGCAGGGAGGAAGAGATACCCCATGAATTGTGAATTTCAAGCAAGCTGATGAGTGAATCCCACCCTCCACGTTTTGCTCTGCTAAATTTTGTATCTTGGAATAAAACTCCCCATGACTTTCACAAATGGCTGGATTTAAACATTGCCCATTAGACGTACCACAGAAAATGAGGGCTGGACTTTTTCAATTAGGACATTTACATCCTTCAATGCCCACACTCTCTAGGCTAGATAGGGAACAGCTGGATCTCTAGAGACTCATTCCTGCACGTGGTTAATCGCTGCTGTTCAAGATTTTTCTTTATACTGAAATGTAATGTTTAAAATTGCTTTTCTTACAATTACATTGTATATTTATTCTTTCTTCTCCTCAATCCAATCTTCCACTTTATTATTCTCTCTATACATGATATGACTTTAATTCATTCTGATTCCCCGTTGCATTCACAATCCTTAGGTTTCATTCATCTAGCCGATACACTTTTTGCCCTGTTAGCCAGGGAGGTCTCAGATGTCCTCACATCTCCAGCAACTCTCGGTACAATTTCATTTCATGCTGATGGACCTGGAGGTAAAAAGTCCAACTCCTGCATATATCTGAAGAGATCTCAATTGGAAAAACATTATCAATTATAGAGAATTCCTCACATCACTCTCTTCACATTCAGAAAACCCATCAGTTAACAGGTGAGTTTCTTAAACAATATATTAAGATGAATAGGTATTCTTTCATTTTATCATCACTGGAACTAATTTCCAGGGCCCCAAGTTTAACAAAATAACTCAAACCCATTCAGTTTGATAATGGTTTAACTGAGATTCTTGCCTTCGAGACCCAAGAGACTACAGATGCTAGAACCTGGAGCAAAAAGAAAACTGCCGCATAGAAACATAGAAAATAGGTGCAGGAGTAGGCCATTCGGCCCTTCGAGCCTGCACCGCCATTCAATATGATCATGGCTGATCATCCAACTCAGTATCCCATACCTGCCTTCTCTCCGTACCCCCTGATCCCTTTAGCCACAAGGGCCACATCTAACTCCCTCTTAAATATAGTCAATGAACTGGCCTCAACTACCTTCTGTGGCAGATAATTCCACAGATTCACCACTCTCTGTGTAAAAAATGATTTTCTCATCTCGGTCATAAAATATTTCCCTCTTATCCTTAAACTGTGACCTCCTTGTACTGGACTTCCCCAACATTGGGAAATAATCTTCTTGCATCTAGCCTGTCCAACCCCTTAAGAATGTTGTACGTTTCTATAAGATCCCCCCTCAATCTTCTAAATTCTAGCGTGTACAAGCCGAGTCTATCCAGTCTTTCTTCATATGAAAGTCCTGCCATCCCAGGAATCAGTCTGGTGAACCTTCTCTGTACTCCCTCTATAGCAAGAATGTCTTTCCTCAGATTAGGAGACCAAAACTGTACACAATACTCCAGGTGTGGTCTCACCAAGACCCTGTACAACTACAGTAGAACCTCCCTGCTCCTATACTCAAATCATTTTGCTATGATGAATTCAGCGGGTGAAGCAGCATCTGTGGAGGGGTAAGGAACTGTTGACATTTCAGGATATGACCCTGCATTAGGAGTTGCCTTAACTGCTATGCTCCTCTTTAATAAAACATGCTGTACTTAAAAGGAACATCTAATGTTTAAGAAAGAACTGCAGATGCTGGAAAAATCGAAGGTAGACAAAAATGCTGGAGAAACTCAGCGGGTGAGGCAGCATCTATGGAGCGAAGAAATAGGTGACGTTTCGGGCCGTGACCCTTCTTCAGACTGATGGGGGGGTGGTGGGCGGGTGGCGGGAAGAGGAAAGGATGAGGCGGAGACAGTGGACTGTGGGAGAACTGGGAAGGGGAGGGGGAGGAAGGAGAAAGCAAGGACTACCTGAAATTGGAGAAGTCAATGTTCATACCGCTGGGGTGTAAACTACCTAAGCAAAATATGAGATGCTGCTCATCCAATTTGCAGTGGGACTCACTCTGGCCATGGAGGAGGCCATCTAATGGTTAAATTCACATAATTACTGAATTGCTGCTCACTAGGCTGCAGCATTACAACTATGAATATACTTCAAAAATATTTATTTGGTCGTTTTAGATTGAAGTTGTGAAAGGTGCCACATAAAATCAAGTCTTTTTTATTGTCCCTTACCTTTTCATAGGCAATCATTTACCAGCATTGAGAGTATCTGCTTCAGCCTTAGCATCAGAAATAAATCGCCTGACTAAATGAATTGGTGAAATATTCTACTCAGTGTTAAAATGGCGTTGAAAAATAATTATTCTCACAGAAATTCTAATGAAATTCACCTCATAATGAGGACCGTTTTCTGTACATAAATATAGTGACCATCAGGATTCAACTGAATTAACTCATCTGTTATAAATAAACTATCCAGCTACATTTGTATGTAGGAAATGTGAACCAGAAATGTTCTTGCCTCTTAAGGAATTGAAAGTTAATAAGGAAATGTGCTTGCATTTCTGATTAGAACACCAATCTGCATTTATAACTAGATATATTCAAACAAGTGGTAGTCTGAAGGCACAGTCATCCATCTGCTGCTGTCAAAGGGTAATGCTGCCAGTTCCTGTGTGAAGTAGCGAATTCTGTTATTGCAAAAATAGCAAATTTACGCTTTAAATCTTTAGCCAAATCATGACAAATAAAAGGTTGTTATGTTTTTTATGAACCACTTATAAAGATCAATGGGAAAATGCTTACAAGATTGTGCACACATTAGCCATACTATGTGTCAGTACCTCTGTTGGAGATCGTCATCAGCGAGATTCAGTTCCTTTTTCAGATCCTGGTACCTGTCTGCTCTGAGTAACCGAGTGCCATCATAAAGTGTTAGCTCCCTGTCGTGAATAAGCCTATTAAAGAAAATCAAAACCAATTCTTCAGCACCTGTGACAGAAACCAGTTAAACTGTGTACTTCATATTACAGTCCACTGCAAATATAGGAGAATATAACTCTATTAGCCATGTTCAAAAAATCAGAGAGGGCAAATTTAAGGTAATTAGGAAAAATAAACCCAGAGGAAATTAGGTATTTTTATGTAGCAATTTTTTCCTGGAATGTGTATAACAGGATGGTGGAAGCTAATTCAATGATAGCTTTCAAAAGAGAATTGGTTTGAAAGTCTGACAGATTGGTCAGATCATTCAAATAGCCCCCACAGGCACCTTGAGCTGAATACATGGCCTCCTCTACTGCTCTGCTGCTGAATACAACAACAGAATATGAACAGATAGATGCACATTGGGCACATGCACTTGTTCCATATTCCATCTATTCTGTTTATTCAATTGAATGCTGGTAAACTTGACAAAGTAGCTGTGAACTTACTATTTAAATAACATACGGGCCCCTTATCATTTCACAATGGTCTTGAAAAATGATGTGCCAAAGAACAGACATGGCTTAGAAAGGAAATCACCATTTATATTTTGTTGTGGTCTCTGCACAAAGACGCTTAAACTAATTAGTTATTGATTTATAATTTGCAGTATAGTTGCTCATCCAGTTAATTCCAACAATACAAACTAGCAACTATCACCAAGGACAAGTGCAATAATAGGAATGGCACCATCACCTACAGGTCCCCGAGTCACAATCCTTTGTTAATTAAAATTATGTTTTCCTTCATCAGTGTAGGCATACCCAGAAACACCCTACCCAACAACGCTCACTTGAAGTACTGCAACTTCTCGACAGCAATTAGGAATGGACAATAAATGCTAGTTTTGTTGGCATTTTTGTTTTTACTATAACATTAATTAACTCTTTTAGAAACTTGGCAGTGTAATCTAAATGCACTCATTTTATTATATAGTACATGGTATTTACAGAAATTGATCTATCCAGTTTTACACCAAATCCATTGGCATGGTAGCAAGTTCTATGTTCTCATTACTCTTTTGCGTCAAAAAGTGCTTATCTCCATTACCTTATTGAAGTTATCAGTGACCAACATATATTTATAGCCCCTCCATGAGGACTTTATAATCTCTACATCTATGAGGCACAGACTTTAATTCTTTTATAGGTGTGTCTCGTCTTTTCCAGAGGAAAGTACCTCAGATTATACTGATCATTATGATCAGTTTTACTTCAACCTTGGAAATAAATAATTTAATCACAGCTATAATAGCCAGCAGCTCATAATTATAAAAACAAACTCAAGATTCTGTCTTCACCCCTGCAGGAGATGAACCTTGCAGAGAAGTAATCCCTTCAATTAAATCTGCTAATCTGCACGGACCCACGTTTTGCAGATGCACAGTGACTACAATGTGTGAATGTGTAATTATTTATTTGGAAATCAATAATCATTGTATAAAGCGTCAGGTCCCAGTCGACACAATCAATATACCATTTAACCACTCTCACCAGACAGACTGCTTAAGATATTGTTTTCATTAAATGCATATGTTGCTGTCAAGGCCATCTTCAACTCCCCACCACAAATTGTCTTTGAGTTGATCCACCTCGAACCACTGCAGTAGTTTCAGTGAGAGCACTTCCATGGAACTATTGAGTGTTTTGAGTGCTCTCAAAAAAGGGACGGAATCTCACTAGCTGGCTGTTATACAATTTTCAGAAGTGTCATTGCTATCGTTGAGGAAGCAACAATTTGAATCGTATATAGAGAGGGAAAAGCAAACATTGATTTCGTTATTTTACCTCTGTAGAATCGCTAGTGTTCCAGGATTGACACGATGAATGCCATCAAGGACAACTAGTTTTCCATCCAAGGCCGCAGTGACTAGAGGTGCAGGTCGCCAGGCAGTGTCACCATTTGGAAGAGTGTACCTCTGTTGAAGCAAATCTCTGGCCGTCATATCCTGTGACACAACATGAAAAAATAGTCAAGTCAGAGATGTGTTACCTGCTCTGTGATCCTGGCCCTGTCAATATACTCTTGATCTTTGTAAACCACTGGTTCAATTGTTTAGAAAAAATGCAGGTTTTAGCAATGTTACATCACTTGTATGCACAGTGCAATCAGAAAGTATTCAGACCCCTTCACTTTTTCCACATTTTGTTACGTTACAGTTATAATTTAAAATTGATTAAATTTTTTTTTTTAATCTATACACAATACCCCAGAATGAAGAAGCGAAAACTGGTGTTTAGAAATTTTTGCAAAGTAATTAAAAAGAAATAACTGAAATATCATATTTACACAAGTATTCAGACCCTCGACACTCAAAATTGAGCTTAAGTTCATCCTGTTTCCATTGATTATCCTTGAGATGTTTCTACAACTTGATTGGAGTCCACCAGTGGTAAATTGAAGGGCCTGTCCCACTTGGGCAACCTAATCCTCGAGTCCATAAGAGTGCCTTCGACCTTCAAGCTCAAGGGCCCTCTCCTGGAAAGCCTCGAGCTGGATCGACCGGCTGCGTTGAAACCGCGAGCTGGATCAACCTACCACACACACACACATCGCGAAAGAGGAGCGCTGTCTTTGCGATGAAGAGGAAGGTAAATTGCTGCTACAGAGTACCGTAAGTCCTTTACAGAGCGCGGACGGAGGTGGGGGGTGGAGAAGGGGAGAGAAGGGCAGAGAAGGAGAGAGAAGGGGAGAGGAGAGAGAAGGAGAGGCAGAAGGGAGACAGAAGGGGAAGAGAAGGGGGAGACAAGGGGGGAGAAGAGGAGAGAGGGCGAGAGAAGGGGAGAGAAGGGGAGAGAAGGGGAGAGAAGGGGGGGGGAAGGGGAGGGGGGGAGAAGGACTGGAGACACCTTTAAGAAGTTTAATAAAGTTAGCAGGTCTTCCTAGGTCGTGAAACTCCAATGAACCAATTCTAAACTCTTCTAAACTCGCAGCTTAGGTCACCCAAGCGGGACAAGCCCTTAAATTGATTGGACATGATTTGGAAAGGCACACACCTGTCTATATAAGGTCCCACAATTGACAGTGCATGTCAGAGCAAAAACCAAGCCATGAAGACGAGGGAAATGTCTGTAGACCTCCGACACAGATCTGGGGAAGGGTATAAAACAATTTCTGCAGCATTGCAGGTCCCGGAAGAACTTTGGAACCACCAGGACTTTTCATCGAGCTGGCCGCCCGGCCAAACTGAGCAATATGGGGAGAAGGGCCTTGGTCAGGGAGGTGACCAAGAACCCAATGGTCACATTGACAGAGCTTCAGAATTCCTCTGTGGGGATGGGAGAACCTTCCAGAAGGACAACCATATCTGCAGCATTCCACAAATCAGGCCTTTATGGTAGAGTTGCCAGACGGAAGCCACTCCTCAGTAAAAGGCAGCCTGCTTGGAGTTTGCCAGAAGGCACCTAAAGGACTCTCAGACCATGAGAAACAAGATTCTCTGGTTTGATGAAACCAAGATTGAACTTTTTGGCCTGAATACCAAGCGTCACGTCTGGAGGAAACCAGGCACCGCTCATCACCTGGCCAATACCATACCTACGGTGAAGCATGCTGGTGGCAGCATCATGCTGTGGGGAGGTTTCTCAGCGGCAAGAACTGGGAGACCAGTCAGGATCAAGGAAAGATTAATGGAGCAAAGTACAGAGAGATCCTTGATGAAAACCTGCTCCAGAACAATCTGGACCTCAGACCTTCCTACAGGACAACGACCCTAATCACACAGTCAAGACAACGCAGGAATGGCTTTGTGACAAGTCTGTGAATGCCCTAGAGTGGGCCAGTCAGAGTCTGGGCATGAACCCAATCGAACGTCTCTGAAGGGACCTGAAAATAGCTGTGCATCGACGGTCCCCATCCAACCTGACAGGGCTTGAGAGGATCTGCAGAGAAGAATGAGAGAAATTACCCAAATACAGGTGTGCCAAGCTTGAGGCTGTAATTGCTTCCAAAGGTGCCACAACAAAGTACTCATTAAAGGGTCTGAATACTCATGTAAATGTGATATTTCAGTTATTTATTTTTAATTATTTTGCAAATATTTCTAAACACCTGTTGTCACTTTTTCCATTGATCTTTCGGTTTCACACCTTACCCTTCCTTATTACTATGTCTCGTTCTCTCCTGCCTAGAAAGAAGGGCCTCGACCCGAAACATCAACCATTCCTTCTATCCAGAGATGCTGCCTGTCCCCCTAAGTTACTCCAGCATTTTGTGTATACCTTCGGTGTTAACTAGCATCTGCAGTTCCTTCCTACACATTTGTTTTGTAGAATGTGTCATGTTAATAGGTTCATTTTGGTAGCTCTGAGAAAGCAGCCATACTCTTGGTAATAATATAAACGGAGCATTAGTTTGGGCTTGAACTATATGGAGCACTTCAAATCATGTTAAAACAAATTAATAATTATGTTCTTTCCAGTTGATATTTACGAAAGCCAATCCTAAAAGGAGTCTCTTAAGCAAGAGGGAGCTAGAAATATCAAGGATGCCTGCCACCCTGGTTACTACTTTTTTTTCTCTTCTACCTTACTGTTTGTGTACTGTTTAGCCTATGACCTTTATGTACACAAGGAATCTCTTTGCAACCTAGTATATGACAGTAAACTAATCAGATCTAAATCTAATCTTAATTTTTAACTGTATCATAGAGATTAAATTTATTTTTGAAATAATAGTTGGAAGAATCATTGACTCATACAACAGAGAATCAGACCCCTTTATCTCATTGCATCTACACTGACCATCAATTAGCTGTTTACATCAACCACTCAAATTCAATTTTTTCTCTCACAATCCCATCAACTTGCTCCAGATTCTACCATTCACCTTCATACCAGGGACCATTTGCAGTAGCCAATTAATCAACCAACCCAAGGAAACCAAAGCACCCAGATGAAATATACCTGGGCACAGGGAGAATATGAAATCTCCACATCGATGATCCAGGTCATTGGAGATGTGAGGCAGCAACTCTGATAGCTGCATAGCAGTTTTGAAAAATATAATTTTGATTGATTTATTTATTTATAATCAGGGGAAATTTTGTGAGCAAGTTACATGCAGGAAAGTCATAAAGTGCTGGAGTAACAGCTGATCAGACAGCGTCTCTGGAGAACACGGATAGGTGTCTTTTCGGGTCAGGACTCTTCTTCAAACTGATTCAAGCAGTAATGCGATCAAAAACATAAAAGTGCATTACCTCTCAATGAGTTCAACATTATACACATTAACAAAATAATCATCCTGAACAAGAATAATGTTATATAATTACTGTGATATGTAAGTCTGTGAACTAAATTTTAGTATTGAGCTGTTCATAAGCAGTAGGGTTTTAAGTCTATAACTGGGATGGCAATATACACTATGAAAGAAAGGTCTCGACCCGAAACATCACACATTCCTTCTTTCCAAAGATGCTGCCTGTCCCGCTGAGTTACTTCAGCATTTTGTGTCTACCTATGAAAAAATATATCATTTGAGATTGTTGCCAAGGAAACAAACAACCTTCAGTGCAAATATAGAACCAATGGCACATTTTATGTCATAGCAACTTCAAAATGAATTCGGTACCAACATCAGTGACGGGTCTAAAAACAGGATACTTAAAATAGCTTAAAATAGCAGAACAAAAGAAAATGACTGAAATTCCCTGTTCTTTTAAACTATTGTTACTGTGTTGAAAGCTCTTTCCTTTGGCTGCTGTTAATTTGTCCTAATTTGAATGATTAACTTGTTTATTCACAAACCTGGTAAAACACTTGTAAAACACGAGTGCCTTCATGTTTTGTGAAGCAGAGTTTTTTTTTTGGTCATAATTCCTTTTCTCAACTTGAATTTAATTTGTCAGATGCTCCTTCCCTTTAATCTTTCCAAAATCAAAGCCTCAGCGATTCAGCTTTTATGTTCTGTGACATTCACTGTTTGTGACTTTACGACAGAATTAATCCAACTGTAAATATATCCGCAACGGATAGAAATTTAAAGGTTTGTGCTTAACATCATAAATGGTGATCCTTGACATTTTCACCTTTATTCCTTCAAACTTATTACAACAGCTATTTACAATTATAACATATTGTGGTGCATATAAATATTGTATTTTCCATTAGCCTTGAAGTAGCTGTTGACTTGAAGGATGACTAAAAGCTTACCATTTAATTTCCCAAAGTATGATTGCTCTGGGTCTTATAGTTCCATTCCATCTTATATACGCACTCATTTATATTTAGCTCCCACCTCCATCTCCTCCCTTCAGTCGACAACTGCTGCTTGAAGAGTTTCATAGACAATTCAAATGACACTTCATGTGCCGAGGCCAGAATCATTCAACGAGAGGTGCCAACACAGCTGAGGTATCGGAATTTTCCGCAAACATTTTTCATCTGGGAATGGTTCATTGAAATGCGAATGCCCTGTGATTTTCACCACGCATGACAACCTTAAAGCCTTATACCACTATCTCAGCAGGGTTCAGGCCTGGACATCTTGTGGTCCGTACAGGTTTGTTGTACGGTACACAAAAATGCTGGAGAAACTCAGCGGGTGCAGCAGCATCTATGGAGCGAAGGAAATAGATGACGTTTCGGGCCGAAACCCTTCTTCAGACTGATAGGGGGTGGGGGGGAGGAGAAGGAAGGAAAAAGGGAGGAGGAGGAGCCCGAGGGCGGGGGGATGGGAGGAGACAGCTCGAGGGTTAAGGAAGGGGAGGAGACAGCAAGGGCTAGCAAAATTGGGAGAATTCAATGTTCATGCCCACCGGACGCAGGCTACCCAGGCGGAATATGAGGTGCTGTTCCTCCAATTTCCGGTGTTGCTCACTCTGGCAATGGAGGAGACCCAGGACAGAGAGGTCGGATTGGGAATGGGAGGGGGAGTTGAAGTGCTGAGCCACCGGGAGTTCAGGTAGGTTCTTGCGGACTGAGTGGAGATGTTCGGCGAAACGATCGCCCAACCTCCGCTTACTCACCGATGTAAACCGCAACCGCAAGAAATGCAACACCTGTCCCTTTACCTCCCCCCTCGACTCCATTCAAGGACCCAAGCAGTCGTTCCAGGTGCGACAAAGGTTCACCTGTATCTCCTCCAACCTCATCTACTGCATCCGCTGCTCTAGATGCCAGCTGATTTACATCGGTGAGACTAAGCGGAGGTTGGGCGATCGTTTCACCGAACACCTCCGCTCCTAGGTCCCTCTATTCTACAACGCTACCCAGAGGCCTACCATTTACTGTGTAGTTCCTGCCCTTGTTCGACATCCCAAAATGCAACACCTCAAACTTTCCTGTATTAAAGTTTAATTTTCCATATTTAGTTTAATGAAGGTGCAGGATTACCTGATAAAGGGTGATGGGTTCAATGCTATAGCCCAGCATATCAGCAAATTCCTTCGCAATCACAGTTTTGCCACAACCCTGAATAATGGAATTAATAGATGTTTTTAAATCATTCACATAGATCAACTAAAATGTGCACATGTGAGCTTTACAATGCACAACATAAGCTTCATTTATATTACCTTTCCACCAATTAAACACATATCCTTTACCAGGTGTGATTGCATCATCTCTGCCAGAAGCCTATCATGACTGGATGTCCTGATGAAATTTGATGATGTTGTATGAAACTTTAACGGTTTTGTTCCAGTGGGAATCTATAAAATTCACAAACAAGAAACAAATAATTGTTATCCTCAATAAAACTGAGCTATCAACTAAATCTTTAACTGAAAGCAGTTTGTAAAATAAATTGAAAGACAAAAATGTATTTGGAAGATAATTTTTTTTTACTTTATCTGACACAATATATCCATTAAGTAAAGCCTTCTGAGATTTCATGACAGTTTGACATTATTTGTGCCAAGGGTTTTATCACTGCATATCATCTAGATAATATAGTACAGATTTGATTAAGTTTTAAGAGTATTTATCTGTTCGTAAAGGGTTGCCAAGAACACTGGGGAGTTTCTGTAAAATGATGCACAGACCTTCACTGCAAATACTTCATAAAGTAACGTTTGAAAATGGACAGTGCAAAGTCAAGTGACTATCAAACAAAAAAAAACTTTTGAGATTGCATGTAGGATATGACTGTACAAAGCCACTGCTGGTGCCTAGGCTGTTGACTATATTTCAATTTAGTGTGTGATTTGCATGCTCACATCTGAAACCAGAGACAGAGAGCATAATAGCAACCATTCCACAACCTCATTAGATGGCCCATGAATTTCAAACTGCCAAGCACTATTTTGAAAACCTATAGAAATGATTGCAAGCTTGGTGATGCATTGGAGTGCAGCAACGTTATGATATCATGTTATAACAGAGAGGAGGTCACAGACAAATAGTTCCGAGTGATAGTGGGATGACAAATTAAAATACCAGGCCACAGGGAACTCTGAGTCGCTACTGCAGATAGCGGGCACAAGTCTGTGATGTTACGCGGAGAGAAGATAGCAAATGGTCATAATGCCAATTATTGGGTAAAGAACACAGGGCGTTTCTCAGACAGAGATTCTTTTAAACACAGAGAGTGGTGATGATTTGGAAATCTTTCCCTGTAGCAGCAGTAAGTTCCTGAATCTTCACTGTGAAATCACTTCCTGTGCGGCGAACTGAGCCAATCAAGTCTTCAGAAGATAATTGTATAGGCACTTAAGGAGAAACAATTTTCAGGACTATAGGGAGAGAACAGGGGAATGGGATTGAATGGAGGAAGTTAGAATGGGCTCTATAAGAAGTTAGTATGGATGCTGGAGCCAAATGTGATGCCTGACAACAGCAAGAAAACCTTAAGCACATGTTAATCAGCACTGTGGGTGGGAGAGGAGGCACCCTATATGCAGTAATATTCTAAGAGGATCCTGGTAAACGTGTCCTTTCATTGCTCTATCGCACACTGCCGGTCTATCTTCCCGAGTATGTGCATCTCTTCCAGTTGCAGGAAATTACTGACTGCAAATCCTCAACAAAGCAGAAGTAATAATTAGAGCTTTTAAAATTCAACTCTCTTATCATTTGATTTGAAAATAAAACTGAATTATCACATCTTTCTCTGTGAAATCCTAATGAGAATGTTCACATTTTCTGTTAACTACAGAGGGACAATGAGTTGAGGAAATAGTCAAAACTTTTTAGAAAAGCAAATTGAATTATAGTGAAGAATCTTATTCTCTGGGCTTACTGCATTTTGGATAATTTGCACAGTAAACATATTTTTTACTTTGGAAAGGTGTAGTTTGTTTACTCCTTCAATCCAAATTAAAACTTCAAAAGATTTACCTGAATTGATCATGTTTCCGTACTTCTGCAATGTCAGTCCCAATGTTTAATCAGGATTGAGGACTTAGGTAAGAATACACAAAATGCTGGAGGAACTCAGCAGGTCAGGTCGCATCTCTGGAGAACATGGATAAATGACATTTCGAGTTGGGATCCTTTTTTAGTTTGAAGAAGGGTCTCAACCTGAAACGTAACCTATCCATGTTCTCCAGAAAAGTGGCCTGGCCTGCTGAGTTACTCCCCTACTTTGTGTCCTTTTGTGTATGAACCAGCATTTGCAGTTCTTTGTTTCTCCATTAAGAACTTAGGTACAATGTACATTAAGCTTCCACATTTATTGACAAGGATGTGATAAAACCAAATAAAATAAATCAAGAAATTAAAGATTTTTTATAGGGGTAATATTTGTAATTCATTAGCAAAATGTATGTGAAGAAACAAAGTAGGTAACTAGATTATCAAAGCAGGTAACCAGATTAATAAAGTTTCCTCAGCACTTAATATGTTATAATGTTTTTGTATTTGAATACAAATCCCAGCTTCACGGACTGATTTTTTTCATCTCCATTCAACATTTACAATAGTTACCAATATTAGACACAGAGGGAAAATTAAAAAAAAATAAACGCAAATGCTGATAAGGGGTCCCGATCTGAACTGTTAACTGTGTATCCTTAAACATTTGGCACTGGCCTGAGGAGTGATTTCAGCAAATTTTATTTGTCAGCCATGTAGTGAACAGCACTAATTCAAATTGCAGATAACTCTTGATACAATGTCAATCTGGCTCATTTGAGTATATTTAATAGAAAAGCTGAAATGTTAAAGTGTACCTTGTTTATTTACAAACAAAACAAATGTTATATAATTGTAACAGCCTCAGAATTTAAGGACGTTCTTTTAGGAAGGAGATGAGGAGAAATTTCTTTAATCAGTGGGTGGTGAATCTGTGGAATTCTTTGCCAAAGTCAGTGGATAATCTTAAAGCAGAGATAGATAGATTCTTGATTAGTACGTGTGTCAGAGGTAATGGGGAGAAAGGAGGAGAAATGGGTTAGGAGGGAGATCAGCCACGATAGAAAGGTCAGAATGGGAAGGGGAAGAGGCGTTAAACTGTTTGGCAACCAGTAAATCACGTAGACTGAGAGAAGTTGTTCAGCGAAAAGCAGAGTTTGGTAAAATTAAAATCAATTTGCTGCAATAGCTGAACAGGAGACAGAATCCATTTACACAAGTGTTGAAGAATTGAAAATGCTACTACAACACGTTCCTTTTCAAGTAGGAACGAGGAAAAGAGATAAAAGCACTCTTTGAAAAGTAAGTAATCAATAGTGCATTTAGTTTGTTCTACTATCACCAAGAGAGAATTAATTACCTTAATGGCCACCTCTTTGTCACCTATTTGAATAATGGCCTCAGCCTGTGATGTTTCTCCGCTTGTTTCTTTAATACCTTTAACTTCCTTCGGGAGAGAGGAACTCGCTGAGCTGAGCAAATCAAATGTCTAAAAAGAATCGATTTTCAGTTTATTGACTGATAAGTACATAGTACTTGTAGCACATCACAATAACAAGAAAAAACTCACAGGTTAAACTCACAAGCCGCCACTTTATGAGGATACCTCTTCCATATTGATGAATAAATTTGTCACACAACAACCTCTAGTCAAAATGTTATCAGGGCACTTTTGCTGAAAGATGTCCAAAATGAACTCTGCTGTCGGCTGATATTTGCAAATAAATATTCTCTTGAAAACTCTGGTCTCAAAGTGATTGGCCACACAAATATTGTGACTGCAAGAGCAAGCCAGAGGTTGGGGTCAGCGATTCACCTCTGAAATCTTGAAGGCACAAGTGAGGTGTGCAATGGAATAGTCTTCACTCGCCTGGAAGAATTCAGTTCCGATAACTCTCAAAAAGCTAAACGCTATGAGAATGAAGCAGACCACATGATTGGTACCCGAGCAACCACCCTCAATCTCCATTCTCTCCACCACTGAAGCACAGCAATGTGTACTATCTCTAAGAAGCACTGCAGTTACTTGCACAGACTACTCCAGTAGCATGATATCCAAGAGAGCTACTGGCAGCAGGAGCATGGAAACACCATTATCCCCAGATGACAAACCATCATGAATGAGCAGGATATCATTGGCCCTTCACTGATGTTATGTTAAATTTTGGAATTTCTTTCCCATTTGCTCAATGGAAGCATCTCCATCAGAAAGATTGCAGTTGTTCACAAAGGTGGCTGATCACTATCTTTAGGTACAAGCAATGAATGCTGACCTTGCCAGCAATGCCCAGATCTTGAAAATAAATGAATGAACAAAAACATGAACCCAGTTCATTTTCAGAGCTAAGTTATGCTAAGGCTCCTGATGAGTGGTTAGTATGTGTGTAATGCCGCAAACTGCCCCCCCCAGCAACCGCGGGTTGAGGGGACGGGACCCAACGGGTCCCACTTGGGCTAGTGATATATTAAAAGTTAAGGATGTACGATAATACTTTATACCTCTGCATAAAGATTCATGACAAAGATTCATTTCACTGCGCATCTCGTATGTGTATGTGACAAATAAACTTGACTTGACTTGACTTGACTTGACAACATGGTAAAAATTTAACAACCAAAACTCCAAGAACCTGATCGTCTAGTTAGTCAGTTAGGCGGCTACTGGTGTTTCTGAAACCTTGCTGTGTTTATTTGTCTACACTTTAGTGGTTATTATTTGATTAAAGCAGCACGTTGCTGCTTTACTCAATGCACTAATGAATGATGCTCAAAATGTATGTGAATGCATGCTTTTCCTGTTTCTTTTTAGGGTTGCCCAAATACTAATTATGGAAAATGTATTTAGGAATTCTTACTGACAAGGCCTATACAAAGGAGAAGGCTAAATTCAGGAAACCTATGTTTTGATGAACAAGCCACGAGCAGAAGAGCTGGGGAATTACCATAACCATCGTCTTGCCTCAGCTCCGATCCATAACTTCCTTCAGGAACAACAGCACCCTATTTTCTGATATTTATTTTGTGAGGTCAAGGATTCCCGACTTATCACAAATAGAAGGTGTGGGTGAGCTGCTTTCTTAAAGTGCCATATTGTGCCATGAAGACGCTACAGGATTTGGACCCATGATGGGAAACAAATAGCAGTGCACAGCTACATCAGAATTGTCGGCAACTTGAAGGGGGTATTTGCTGGACATTTTCACGTGCCTAATACTTTTGTTCTATTACTCATCTACGCATCAATTACTTTAATCTAAAATTAAACTTGTTTTACATTTGATCATAATCTTGATGTTCATCGCTCTTTGTTAACAGCTATTATTATCAGCTGCCTAAGCCTCAACCTGTGGAATTTCCACTGAACCTTTTGGTCAGTGCTATAAGATGTGGCTCTGTGCTTGATTTTACCTCTCTTGAGAAGTAAATTAAATGTAGTTGGGGTGGGTTTTGAAGGAGCATAAATATGGAAAGAACCTTTGAAAAGCAGGGAGGAAATTCCAGAGCTTAGGACGCCAATAGTGGAGTGATTGAATTCAGGGATCATCAATACCCATAACTGGGCAGCATAGAAATCTTGGAAGGCCAGAGGTCAGAGGAGATTACAGAGATCACAGATGGCAGAAGGCTTGGAATAAGTTTGAAAATATTGTTATTATCGCTGAAATAAAAGTACTGACCCATCTGCAATTATTTGTTGCTAAAGAGTATAGTGTCACGTTCCCACATTATACAAGCTACATATTGATCAGCAGAAAATAAATGATAGTACAACAGCTTATTACACCACCATCGAAAGAGTCTGTTTTTACCAAACTGGAAAAAAAAATAGAATAATGTCACATGGAAAATAATCATTAAATCATTGAAATCTTCCATGCACACATTTTAATGCAATAACATATCTGTTTATATCATTGATATCTGCTGATATTATCTCAGCTGCCTAATATGCTGGTACTTTAAGATGCTCTTTGATTATCTGTTAACATAGTTTATTATTTACAACATTCAAATTTCACTTTCTGGTCAAGTCAAGGCTAGTGAGGGTACATTGCTGCACATTAGGCTGGAAAATTTGCATTTTCAAAGCACTTTCTTAATCAATGTATGTCTAAGCCAATACATGCACAGCAACGTTCACAAATATATTGCAATCAGCTAACTTGTTTTAGTGACATTGGTTGTTAAATAAACATGCATTAGGACCCCTCTGTACTTCTTCCTGAATAAGTTTCACAATGTCTTTAACCTCTACCTGATAGGTTTAATGCCACACCTTAAAGTCACTGCTCAGCTGTTCTAAATGGAGTGCTTGATGTAATGGGCAACTGGAGACCAATTGTTCAGTAAATTAGTCATGATAACTAAGGCTTCATTTCTGTAATGGTTCTTACTTACTTTCAATACATCTTCAACTCCAGTTCTGCCTTCTTTCCCAAGCATTAAATCATGTGGATAAAGTCTATGGAGCAGTAGCTGGGCAGACATCATGGGGAATGCATCCTGGTCAGAGAGTGGAACATTAGTTACATTCTTTTGTGAATTAAATGTGTAAGATTGTTCAGCTATCATTTATACCTACCATGATTTTAATGACAGCCGGTAAATTATCCACAGGAAACTCAGGCAAACCAAGAGTTGTGGACTCTTGAGTGCAGAGGGTTGTTGCAAAGGATAACATCTGAGATATTCTGGCAAAGAAGAAAATGCTTTAGTCATAATTGATGCAGGATATTGATCAGGTTAACTTTTTGTGTTTTTATGCTGCAAAACATCTATTTTAATTTTCGGCCACATTTTGAATATTAATCAATGTTTATCCTCTTATCACAAGTGATTTTAAATCTTAAAGTGGTGCTGTTGAGATATCACACTGGGTGCAGCACTATCTGACTGTAACTTCATGCCCTTGTCTGATGTTGTGCCCAATCCCTGTCACTAGTCATCTCGCGTGCCCATTTTCATGATATTTTGCCACTCCAAATCCAATAAAAATACAAATAAACTATTTTTAATCTAATAGGATGATGCTTGACTATATTTGTCATCAATAATTTTACAGTTAATAAGCAAAAATGCTTAAAGAAAATTAAAAGAGGTTTTATGATCTATGATCTCCTTGGTTCTTACATTTAATGCCTCCTAAACATTAGTTATAATTCCTGGTATCTTCATAGCAATCTATTGGGTTAACATTGGGTTGCACAAGTGATAAAGATGATGTTTTCACAGTGAGCAATTGTTTTGATACGACAAGAAATGCAACAAAAACTGCTGAAAGGGCTTTGAAAATGAGTTACAAAATGGGAATGATAATGGTTCCAAACACTTCAGAGAGGGGCAAAATCATTTGACATGCACCAGGGAGCACTTTAGTCTGGTTTAATTAACTGTTCGCCCATACTTAAATGGTGCTATGTAGATATGGAATAGATAACTTTGTTCACTTGCATCAAAAACAAGCTGTTTAGTCTTTCTTCGATAAAAATGTATGACATTACACTTCACCAAATTATATGTCAGGGAATCTGGAACTGAAGCAGTTATTGTAGCCAGATTGGAAAAGACTGTCAAGGAAGATAACTCAGAAAAGTGGTCTATTTATAAAAAGCTCAATACTGGATCAATTGCTTAAGCACTTGACTACTTAATAGATAATTCATTAGTCAGCTTCCGAGGAAGGTTAGGGCTATGAAATATTGACTCATTCTCTATCTGTAGATGTTATCTAACTTGCTTAACACTTCTCTCAACTTTTGTTTTATGATATTAACAAATAATAGGTATGATATCATAATCCATACCTGTCAGTGGGCACATTCGGTCCGATGGCATACAAGACTGTCAACTGGTCCTGGAAAAATGGGTGAAAAGGAATGAAAATTGAAATGGGATGAAACAGAATTTGTTCAAACTGTGAAGTCCAGTGTAAATTCACCCCAAACCAATCAAAATGTAAATATCCACAGGCCATAATTTCTGAAGCTGGAGATTTGTGCTGCGATATAATCTATGGCAGTCCCCGCACACTAACACTATCTGATACACCAGGAACAATTTACATTTATACCAAGCCAATTTACCTACAAACCTATACGTCTTTGGAGAGTGGGAGGATACTGAAGATCCTGGGCAAAACCCGCATGGTCAAGGGGAGAACGTACAAACTCCGTTCAGACAGCACCCGTAGTTGAGATCGAACCTGGGTCTCCGGCGCTGTAAGGCAACAACTCTACCACTGTGTCACCGTGCTGCCCTGTTTAAATCAACTGAAGACTAATGTCCTGGTCTCCCAGGTCTGGCAAATTTAAAGAGTTATAGTTGGGGACAGCACAGTGACACAGCTAGTGGAGCTGCTACCTCACAGCTTTAGCAACCCAGGTTCAATCCTGACCTCTGGTGCTGCCTGTGTGGCATTTGCACATTCTCCCTGTGCGTTTCCTCCGGGTATTCCTGTTTCCTCCCACATCCCAATGACACACCGGTTAAATTGGCCAAGCTTAGTTGCGTGGTAGAATCTTGGGGTAGTTGATGGGAATTTTGGGAAAACAAAATGGGATGAGTGTAGGATTCGTGTGTGGTTACTTGATGGTTGTATCGATTTGGCAAACCAAAGAGTTGTTGGTGTGATGTATGATGTTATGAGCAAAATCATTCAATAATTATTTTCATACAAAGTGAAAACAACAGTTATAACTAGTTATGAGAACTATGAATTGTTGATTGCATGCAAATAGATTCTACCATGAAAGTACATTAAATCACGGTAGCATCATTCTAATTGTGTAAAATCATGGTAAAGACACTGAAACCACCATCACATGGATAGGTTAAAATTACCCGAAAAGGCAGGCAATAAACGTCCCTGGCCTGAAATCTTGAACGAAGCGGAGGATCCAGAGGATTTCCAGGATATCTTGGTACCGGTAGACCCAGGGCTATAACCCTGAAGTCCTCACTAACTCGTACAATTTTCCATATGTCCAGCTCTTCTTTTGTATGTTCCTGTATGGAAAGTAGCATGTTATCAACCAGCCAAAGCGAAACCATGACATTGATCTCTAAATGCTATGAAAAAGATCACTGCAAATTCTCCGTGTCAGTCAACCACTCGGATTGATGGTAACATGAACATAAAGGGTACAGGAATTTGTACACAGTTGCATGTGTTAAATGCACATATGTACATTGAACTCTGTCTGAAATTCTATTACTAAAGTCAATGGAGCCAAATTTCAGAAAATAATATCAAAGCACCTCATGAATTTGAAACAACTACAAAGTAATTACAGGCATTAAACAAATACAATGTCAAAAAAAAATCTGACTTTAACACAATCTTAACATTCTTCCTCAAACTTCAATGAAACGGCTCAGTGTTCCAGCACTGGTTCTAAATTGCCATACACGCCAACTTATATACCATGTAGTTTGTCAAATTCTTGTTCCACCAGCAAATTCCACTCAAGTGCAGCGTGGAATCAGACAATGGCCATCAAATTCAGAAGTTCTGCGTCTGTTACTAAGTCCCAAACTTCATAATCATCATAATGATACTTTATTAGCCAAGTATGTTTTGCAACATACGTAGAATATTATATGCCATACAGTCATACCAATAAAAAGCAACAGAGCACACAAGATACATTTTAACATGAACATCCACCACAGTGACTCCTCCACATTCCTCACTGTGATGGAAGGCGAAAAAAAGTTCAATCCTTCTTTGTTCTCCCACAGTCGGGAGCCTCGGGCCTTCCGTTAACGGGGCGATCTTGGCTCCCATAGCCGGCGGCGTTTGGGCCTTCACATCGGGGGGATCAAGCTCCCGCATCATGGGGGGGGGGGGGGGGGGGGGGAATCTCAGCTCCCCCAACCCGGGCGATCGGACCCTGGGTCGGGGCTGGTCGAAACCTTCTGCGACTGGAGCTTCCTGACATCGGTCTCTACCAGAGACAGCGAGCTCCTCGATGGTGAAATCCGCAGGCTGCGGTTGGAGCATCGATCCCACGCAAGGGATCAGTTTGGATGGTAAGTCCACGGCCCCGCAGTGGGACTCAAAGAGTCCCGAGCAAGGCATCCAGAGCGATTGGAGATACAATCCTGAAAACAACTGCATCTCCAGCAAGGTAACAGATTGAAAAAAACTTTTCCCCCGACCCCCTCCCCCACATAAAACAAACCAGAGAACATTAACACAAACTTTTAAAACACACTAAAAATAATAAAATAAAAAGACGAACAGACATTTGCTGATATTTGTGAAGGGAAATGCATGCAGTTTGTCAGATGGAATGGTTCACAATTGCTACCAAGTTCCATGTATTGAGGGATAAGATAAATCTTTGGTCTACAGCAAAACCATCCCTCAAAGTGACAGACCTCTATATTGTACTGTGAAAGAAACCTTGAGAGCCAGTACTATAACATGTTGATACAATTGGACCCTTGTTAAAGGTAGATATTACCACGGTTCCTGAAGCACAGATCTAACAAAAGTGAAAAGTGCCAGCATGCTCCAGGGAGGCTTGAAGGCTCAAAGAAGGCCGTGGTGTTACCTGGGAGAGCCAAGTGATACTGAGAGAGTTCACTGGTAATGGAGATAGTCTCTACAAGGGCTAGAAATACTGGAAAATGGAGGTAAGAATCTACAACCGATGAGCTTCCAAGTACATGGCCCTGGTGAGACCCTGGAGTTTTTTGTGCAATTTTGGTCTCCCAAATTGCGGAAGATCATTATTGCTATTGAGGGAGTGCAGCATAGGTTCACCAGGTTAATTCCTGGGATGGCGGGACTGACAAATGGTGAAAGAATGGGTCGACTGGACTTGTGTTCACTGGAATTTGGAATCTTATTGAAACATATAAAACTCTTAAAGAATTGGACAGGCTAGATGCAGGAAAAATGTTCCCGATGTTGGGGGGAGTCCAGAATCAGGGATCACAGTTTAAAAATAAGGGGAGGCTATTTAGGACTGTGATGAGGAAATACCTTTTCACCCAGAGAGTTGTGAATCTGTGGAATTCTCTGCCACAGAAGGCAGTGGAGGCCAATTTACTGGATGTTTTCAAGAGAGAGTTAGATTTAGCTCTTAGGGCTAAAGGAATCAAGGGAAACAGGGAAAATGCAGGAACGGGGTACTGATTTTAGATGATCAGCCATGATCATATTGAATGACGGTGCTGGCTTGAAGGGCTGGTAGGCCTACTCCTGCACCTATTTTTTTCTATGTTTTCTATGTTTCTATGATTGTGGGCTTTAGAACTCAGAGGCAAGGCCATAGATTTAATTGTGAAGGCCTGAGGCACTGTGTGATACTGGGAGGTACAAAATTGGGTCTGGATGTTCTGTAGTAGCATCTGGAGGTGTGGTTATGAAGAAACTGTCTGGTTGCACTGAGTAGTGTCTGAAGGGACAGTATGATGGAAAGAGGAACTAAAGGCACAGCAAAGAGTCTTTAGAGCTCAGAAGGATGGTTAACCAGAATAAAACCTACTGATAGAATTGGACAAATTATTTAAGGATTTTTCGGAAAGTGTAGTGAGACTAAGTGGACGATTCTAACAAAGAGCAAACTCAAAAGGACCAAATTACCTACTTGTGTGCTGCATAGTCTATGATGCTATAGTCATTCACCATTGACAACCCCACATATCAGCTTCAATAATTTAGACACACCACCTTCTTCATGCACGATCCTCTCTCTGAACTCTTGTTTTCTAAAATAGACCCATACTGCTCTGTTTATACAAATACAAAGTATTCTCAGACAAACTGCATCGTTCTTGATTTCTAGTCTCACATCTCTTGCCCATTCACAATTCTCTGGTTTTCCAAACCCTCCACAGACTACCAACTAGTCAAGAGTCTCAAGCACTCTCTCACATGCATGGGCAACATCCCTATTCTATCACTCGCACACCACACCCGTGCTGTCCGTCATTCCACCCAATGCATGAACTCATGAAATAATTTAAATACATGAAAATTTAATTTCTAAATGATTTTGCAAAGAGCATTATTCCTCAGAGCGTGATGATTATTTGGAATGATCTACCAAAGAGGGAAATGAGTTCAAAATATTGGAGTTCACCAGGGTAACTGGAATGCTGTGCCTGAGAGGTCCAAGAACTGTGCAGCAAAATAACCTCCAAATTTCTGTTAAAGAGAATAGCTAATAAGCTGAAAGCACTCAACATGAAAGATTCCAGGCTCTCTTTGCACCGTCTCATCACTGGCCAGGATATGTCCTTCGTCATTTGGCGTCAAAACCTCTGGCAATGTGTCTGGCTCCCATATGCAGTGCACCCACTTTCTTAATAAAGGAATAATTGCTAAAGACAATTTCAACCCCATTAGGTAGCCTGTGGCCAAGATTGCCATTAGTTTAGCTTCCTTCAGAGTGAACACATTAGTTGCAATACATTAGGAAAGCAAGGAAAGTGTATAATCCTGTGGTTGTCAATGGCTTAAGGCTTTTACAGGAAACACTTAGGTTACATTGAAAGATGTGATGTAATGGCTTCCTGGCAGTCATTAAGATTAAGATCAAAAGATTAATAAGGTTGGCAGCAGCCCATCTCAATGGTATCACAACTTCCATTTAGAACATCCTAGAAGTTAAGATTCCTGTACAAACAGAAGTAACACCAAATGACATTAAATCAACATATTGGTTTTCAAGAAGACTGTCCTAAACTGCCTGAACAATGTAGTAAATACCTTTAGTTTAGTTTAGTTTATTGTCACATGTACCAAGGTACAGTGAAAAGCTTTTGTTGCATGCTATCCAGTCAGCAGAAAGACATTACATGATTACAATCGATTACAGTGTATAGATACAGGATATGGGAATATCGTTTAATGCAAGATGAAGCCAGCAATGTTTGATCAAGGATAGTCCGAGGGTAACCAATGAGGTAGATGATTGTTCAGGACTGCTCTCTGGTTGTGGTAGGATGATTCAGTTATCTGTGAACATCTGGGAAGAAACTGTCCCTGAATCTGGAGGTGTGCATTTTCACACTTCTATACTTTTTTGCCTGATGGGAGAGGGGAGAAGAGGGAGTGGCCAGGATGTGATTCATCCTTGATTACAGGTTGCCTATCACCAACACTAATGATTGAACATTTTGCCACTGAGATGAAGATTGCCTGTGATTTCCTCCACTATTAGTATTTTGAGGAGAATTAAATAAATATCACAATAGTTGAAAATGTGGGCTGTCACCTCGTTTAAGGTCAAGGACAACCTGGACTGCCATAACTGATGTCTGAACTCCTGGCTCTGGGGGAAATTCATTCATTAATATCACCTGTAGACGGTGCAAGATTGAAGCAACTGCTATCAAAGTAGGTAGTAAATGTAAATGGCTAGTAGGTAGTAAATGGCTGCTTCAGTGTTAAGATGGTCTAGAGGAAGGGCCAGAGTGTGGCTGGATTGAAACCAGTGCTTCTCAAAAGCCACAGATGCGTCAAGAAGCTGGTGGTGGAAATAGAATGTTTCAGGGCTCATAAAGGATGTCGGGACAGTGAGGATGGAATAATAGCCATGATTATCAGGAAGTAGTATGTTTACCCCATAAAGTCTGTGAACCCAAACCCACTGAATGATAATGTTGATCAAAAAGATGAGCACACCTCATAAATAGGGAAGGTGTTTATTGCTGGATCTGTGTGGTATGGAAAATGTGCTCTGGTCATTACTAATCTATTCCACAAGCTTGTGTTAATACGCTAAAGACAAGGTAAAAATCTGCTACTGTTTAACACAACTTGTCAAGAAGAAAGTGCGATCTGAAGATGATAAATATTCTGCTATTTAAAGACATGAAATAAAGCACTCAAACTTCATGCTCTGCCGGTATTAGTTCCGAGTGTTGCTGTTGTCTCTATGAGGGACTGAATCTACCATAGTTCATGAGATTAAATATCCCGAAAGCAGTTGGGAATGTGAGGAACTTTTGAAAAGAGGTGATTCCATTGCTAGTTCATGGGTTGGTGGAGTAACTCCACTAACTCTTCACAAAACCAGCAATTTGACCTGGAACAGCCACATAGAAGCAATGGCCAAGAAAGCACACCAACGCCTCTACTTCCTTAGAATGCTTAGGAAGTTTGGCATGTCTCCAACAACCCGCAGGATGGTTTGGGAACAGCTCCATTCAAGACCGTGAGAAATTGCAGAAAGTTGTAGACGCAGCCCAGACCATCACGCAAACCAACCCCCCTTCCATGGACTTCATCAATACTTCACGCTGTCTTGGCAAGGCCACCAGCATAATCTAGAACCAGTCTCAACCCGGCCACTCCTCCTCCTGTCTCCCATCAGGCAAGAGGTACAGAAGTTTGAAAAAGCATATCTCTAGATTCAGGGTACACAAAATTGCTGGAGAAACTCAGCGGGTGCAGCAGCATCTATGGAGCGAAGGAAATAGGCGACGTTTCGGGCCGAAACCCTTCTTCAGACTGATGGGCGGTGGGGGGGAGAAAGAAGGAAAAAGGGAGGAAGAGGAGCCCGAGGGCGGGGGATGGGAGGAGACAGCTCGAGGGTTAAGGAAGGGGAGGAGACAGCAAGGGCTAGCAAAATTGGGAGAATTCAACGTTCATGCCATCAGGACGCAAACTGTCCAGGCGAAATATGAGGTGCTGTTCCTCCAATTTCCGGTGTTGCTCACTCTGGCAATGGAGGAGACCCAGCACAGAGAGGTCGGATTGAGAATGGGAGGGGGAGTTGAAGTGCTGAGCCACCGGGAGTTCAGGTACGTTATTGCGGACTGAGCGGAGGTGTTCGGCGAAACAATCGCCCAACCTCCGCTTAGTCTCCCCGATGTAAATCAGCTGACATCTAGAGCAGCGGATGCAGTAGATTAGGTTGGAGGAGATACAGGTGAACCTTTGTCGCACCTGGAACGACTGCTTGGAACCTTGAATGGAGTCGAGGGGGGAGGTGAAGGGACAGGTGTTGCATTTCTTGCGGTTGCAACGGAAAGTGCCCGGTGAGGGGGTGGTACGGGAGGGAAGGGAAGAATTGACAAGGTAGTTGCGGAGGGAGCGGTCTTTGCGGAAGGCAGACATAGGGGGAGATGGGAAGATGTGGCGAGTGGTGGGGTCACGTTGGAGGTGGCGGAAATGGCGGAGGATTATGTGTTGTATTTGCCGGCTGGTGGGGTGAAAGGCGAGGACCAGGGGGACTCTGCCCTTGTTGCGAGTGCGGGGATGGGGAGAGAGAGCAGTGTTGCGGGGTATGGATGAGACTCATCTATGGTTGCGGAGGGGAATCCCCGTTCCCTGAAGAACAAGGACATTTCCGATGCCCTGGTATGGAATGTCTCATCCTGGGAACAGATGCGGCGTAGGCGGAGGAATTGGGAGTAGGGGATGGAGTCTTTACAGGGGGCAGGGTGGGAAGACGTGTAATCCAGGTAGCCATGTGAGTCAGTTGGTTTGTAGTGTATGTCGGTCAGAAGTCTGTCCCCTGCGATGGAGATGGTGAGGTCAAGGAATGGTAGGGAAGTGTTGGAAATGGTCCAGGTGTATTGGAGTACCGGATGGAAGTTGGTGGTGAAGTGAATGAAGTCAGTCAGTTGTGACAACTGAACCATCCTCTCACCAGCTAGCGTGTGGTCTTGACATCCCATCAACCTCATTGGAAACCTTTGAATTTAATTGGACATTACCCTGCACTAAATTATATATCCTTTATCCTGTATCTGAACACAGTGCACAGATTGATTGTAATTATGTATAGTCTTTTCGTTGGCTGATTAGCATGTAACAAACAAGTTTTTCACTCTACCTCGGTACACGTGAAAGGAGGAGGGATAAGGATGGCCTTGATCAAAGTAGTGGTAAATTTAGTCAAAAAGATAAAAGTGCACGCATGCAAGGTTTAAGAGGTTGGAATCGGACAGGGCCGTTGAGGAATATAAGGAAAGGAGGAAAGACTCAAGCAGATGATTAAAGGGATGAAAGAGTCTACGAAATGGCTTTGGTGAATCAGATTTTTAAAATCCCAAAGCTTTTTACACCTATATTAAAAACAAGAGGATAACCAGGGCGAATAGTAGGATCGCTCAAGGATAAAGGATGAAATTTGTGATTGGAGTCTGTGGATGTAGGTGAGGTAATACACGAGGACTTTGCATCTGTTTTCACCAAGGAGAAGTACGGATCAGTGTGGAGAATACTAATATGCAAGGGCAATTTAGATTAAGGAGGAGGAGGTGCTGGGGCTCTTGAAGAGCATTAAGGTGGAAGACCTGTTAAGACTTATCCAATGTTATTGAGAGAGGTCAGAGAGGAGATTGTGGGAGTCTTGGCAGAGGTATTTGCATCTTCTCTAGCCACAGAATAGTGTCCTTTCACCCCACAACCCTTTGTCTTCTATTGGTAAACCAGTTCTGAATCCAAACATCCAAATCACTGATAATCCCTCGCATCTTAATCGTAGTCACTGTTAATCCCGTGCATTTTAATCCACCCTGCATTTTCTTCATAACCCATAATATCAGCTGCTTTTATACCATTACAAAACATGATCTGCTCATCCAAGTCACTGGGGTTTTGAACAGCGGAGCCCAGCACCAGTCAGCCAAAGTTAGCGTCTCCTAACCAGAAAAAGGCTTTTTGATTTCTCCTCAAAGCTTTCTATACCAATGACCTAGGATGGCACTACACCAGTCACATAACATCAAAAGAACTATCAACAAATAGCAGAGAGGATCCAGCAGAGGAAGAGTATTGAGACAGATTGTGTGGTCGTTGGATTTCCCTTTTGTTCTTTCATTACTTTGAAGCTATGAAGAGTGGAGTAATTGAAAGTGGTTGAAGAATTCCAGCCGAGGCTGACAGGGCTGTGGTCTCATTCAATGCCCCTCCAGATCTTACTTTCATCCATCCAGTGTGCTCTGCTAATCACAAGTGGTCACCTCAATGAGTTTGGAAAGGGAAAATGTCAAATGTTGGACGGATTTTAGGGGAGGGCTGGCAGTCTGAGATGGAGTAAAATTTGACAGAAGCTCACATTTCTACCTGGCAGAACATTAAAACCAAAAATACAGAATGGATAGAAGGATGTTCTGGTTCTTGCTCGCAGTAAATTAAATATGCAGGGCTTTGCAGTCAAGTCAATTCTACTCGAGCCAAGTGATGTTCAATTAGCCATGTTTGTCATAATACGTCACATTCTAAAAACATACAGAAATTAATAAGAAGAACAGAGAGTCAGTTCTGTGCTGAAAACATCAGAATCATGTGATGGTAAATAACTAGGTCATGAACAGTTAGCACTAATCTGCCACTAGGCATACAAACTTGCCAGTTGGAAGCTGACGTTAAGAAACAGATGTGAAGGAAATTCCTAAAATATCTAAATGGCTAACTTTAACATGGTGTAGATTCTGGGTTCCAAACATAAATAATCCTTCCTAAGCAATTGCATTTTAATTCCTCACAAACAGAAAATTCCTCAGCCATTGACAAATTTTAGTTGATACTTGATAACACAGAACAAAATTAACTCAATTTTCTAAATTACATTAATTGAACTAAATAGGTGATTTCCAAATTAAGAATAGCTTTTGTCACTGCACAAAATAGCTCTTTAGGCCAAATGATGCACTTACATCCCAGCAGTGCCCACAAATGTTTCTTGATAGATAAGGCAATGGAGTGGAACACATGTATGAACCAAGGAACCCCTCCAGGATATAGCAGCAGTGGGCTGGAACTTATATAAATGATGCTGAGAAGCATAACTTCACATATAGTTAAGATCTGGAACTCTATTCTTCAATATCTTTTGGGGTACGGTATGAAGTGGGTTCAGTAGATTCAGTGGAAATTTTAGTAATGTATATTATAGGCTTCATCTGTCTGTGAAGTTTAGGGAGTCAACCAAATTTTAACATTAAAGTGATACAACCTAACAGAAAGAGGAAATAAAGACACAGGGAATGTAATAGAACTTTGGTCTAGTGAGTTTATCATGTAGTAGGAGGTGAAGGATGGGATTGATGACACCTTGAAATAGTAGATTGGCAAACATTGGACTACTGCTTAGCCTCACATTATTTGGCGAGCTTTTCATTTTTGATCTGGCAACAGAGATTTGGGCAACTTCAAAGGTGGGCCAAACCAAGAGCATGTTATTTCCATTCTTTCAGATAAATCCATTCCCAATTTACCTTCAGTAGTTTGTCATAACGTTCAGCAGACATAAGAAACCTTCCATCTTCCAGTTGCATCTCCCTGTTTTCCAAAAGATTGTTCAATACGGGTAAAACATTGCGTTCGGCTTTTTCCAGTCCTTCCAGCACCAATACCCTGCCTTTAGTCGCAGCTCGAACAGCACACTTTCAGAGAAAAGGAAGATGAGAATGTAAAAACATAAGAAATAGATATGAGCAGGTCATTCAGCCCCTTTTGCCTGTTCTGCCATTGAAATAAGTTAATGGTGTTCATGGTTGATTCTAATATAAGTTATCTTCGTCTCATCTATCCACAAGACCTTTTTTCCAGAACTGTAGTTGCTCTTTTAAGTACTTCTTGGCAAACTGTAAAGGGCCTGTCCCACCAGCATGCGCCTGCATGCGGCAAGCGCGACCTAACGTGGTCGCTTGAGCCGTACGGCATGCGGCAAGTGCGACCAAACCAGAAGCGGGAGCCGTGCGGAGATCGAGTGAGTGACATGGCATCGAGGCGGCTGCGGGCCGGCAGGCCGTTGCCGCGCGGAATTTTTAAACACGGTCAGTTTTTCGGTGCCCCGCGCGATGTCGGAACTAGCTCCGCACAACTCCATATGGCTCCGGCGATCAAAGTGGGACCGGCCCCGCGAGGCCGTATGGCTCAAGTGACCACGTTAGGTTGCGCTGGCCGCATGCAGGTGGGACAGGCCCTTGAGGTCGCGCTTGCCGCATGGAGTCCCATGCTCGTGGGACAGGCCCATAACCTGTCCATACTTGACTACTGAAGAGTGTTTCTGATCCGTCGAACAGGTGATCGGGGATTTTTCTTTATTATAGAGAGAATTCCTCTGTCTGGAATCAAGTGTGGATTTGTCACTGACCACTGTCCACAGAAGACTACATGAACAGAAATGCAGAGGCTACACTACAAGATGCAAACCACCTGTTAGCCACAAAGATAGGATGGCTGGTTACAGTTTGCCAAGATGTACTTAAAAGAGCAACCACAGTTTTGGAAAAAGGTCTTGTGGACAGATTAGATGAAGATTAATTTATATCAGACCGAAAGCACGTGCAAAGTATGGAGGAGAGAAGGAACTGCACAAGATCCAAATCATACCATCTCATCTGTGAAGCACGTGGTGGGGGTGTCGTGGCCTGGGCATGTCTGGCTGCTGAAGGTACTGGCTCACATATCTTCATTGATGATACAACTGCTGATGGTAGTAGCATAATGAATTCTGAAGTGTATAGACACATCCTATCTGCTTAATTTCAAACAAATCAGGGCTCGAAATTAGTGGTTGCGCAGTTGCCAATGGCAACCTACAGTCCTGCCGGGAAACCTAAAATCCGTGCCATTTTACCCGGCTTGACAAGCACCTCCCTCTACCACCTCCAGTTTAAATTCCATTTGGAATATTTTGGAGGACCAAGAAACCAAGAAACCCGGGACAACTATCGTTTAATTCTGAGCGGGCCCCATCTATATCTCTCGCTCTCTCTCTCTCTCTGTCACTTTCCGTCTCCGCCCGCCACCCGGATCCGTGTCTGGGCTGCTGGGTCTCTGCTCTCCACTCAAGAGTCAAGAGAGTCAATTTAATTGTCATTTGGACCCCTAGAGGTCCAAACGAAATGCCGTTTCTGCAGCCATACATTACACACAAATAGACCCAGACACAACATAATTACATTTTACATAAACATCCATCACATAGCTGTGATGGAAGGCCAAAAAAAACTTATCTCTCCATTGCACTCTCCCCCCCCCCCCCGATGTCAGAGTCAAAGTCAAAGCCCCCGGCTGGCGATGGCGATTGTCCCGCGGCCATTGAAGCCACGCCGGGTCGTGCGAGGTCGCACACCGGGTCTTGGTGTTGGAGCCCCCGGTGTGCGCTCGTAAAGTCCCGCGGCCGTTCCAGCCGCGCGGGGCAATGGTGTCAGGCCCCGCTCCAGGAGCTCTTCGACCCCGCAACTCGGGCGGGAGAATTCGCCGTTGCAGGAGCCCCGAAAAGCGGTCTCTCTCCAGGGATCCGCGGGCTCCCGGCGCCGCTGTCCGCAGACCCGCAGCAGCCTCCGACTCAGCAGCAGCCTCCGACTCAGCAGCAGCAGCAGCAGCAGCAGCAGCAGCAGCAGCAACGCTCCTCCACCGCTCCAACCGCTCCGGACTCGGCCAGCCCCGCGACGGCGACGGTGAGTAGCACCTGAGTCCCCGGCTTCTTCCTGTTGGAGGCCGCTCCTCGTTGCGGCGTCAATGACAACGGAAACCCCGACGAGAAAAAGGTCGGGTCTCCAGTGCGGGAGATTTTAAAAGTTTCCCCCCCCCCCCCACCCCACCCCCCCCCCCCCCCCCCCACCCCACCCCCCCCCCCCCACACACACACACACCCCAACAAAAAAATAACAAAAACTACATTAAAACACAGACAGAAAATAATAAAAACGCGGACAGACTGCAGAGGCCGCTGCTGGCCAGAGCCGCGCCGCCTACCGGAACTAACTACCGGAACAGAGGAGGGGAAGGATTTGGCATTATCCACTCTCTCCTCATCCGCCGGCACGGCAGGCCACCTTACACATGCGCATTGCCACAGCCTACACACTTCCCCCTCCACAGCGCACAACCAGGGCCAGCACCAAAGATCCTATAGCGAGGATCTTTGGCCAGCACATCATCAGCCGTGGTTGTGCGCATGTGCCGTCCTGCACATGCGCACTGCCCATGCAACTGGTTGGCGTTGGCCACTTTCTCCCTCCCTTTGCATTGTAGGAGATCTGGCCGCCATTACTGTCCGCTCGCCGCCTCGCCGCGACCGCTGAAAACCAACGCAGAATCACTCGCTGGAGCTGGAGTAACTCCCTGGAGTAACTCTTGCTTCTTGGTTTCCTGGTCCTCCAAAAATATTCGAAATTGAATTTTAACAGGAGTGGACCCACCACCACCAAACACCAACCTCTGAAAAATAACAGCCTATTGCATTTTATCTGTTTATTTATTATGTATATATATATGATCTATGGTATATAGACACACTGAACTTTTATCTCCTGTTCTCTATTATGTTTACATATTCTGTTGTGCTGCAGCAAGCAAGAATTTCATTGTCCTGACACATGACACTAAAGCTCTCTTGTCTCTTGACTTGGACTTAAGCAAAAAAGGGTTCTTGGGGGAAAAAAAGAGCTACCTTAAATTTAATTCTGTTGGGTTGGGTACCTATAGTAGGGAGAAGACTATTCCATGCTTTAATTGGGCGGGGGGACTCCATGCAGCAGCCAGCATCTCTGGATAGAAGAAATTGGGTGATGTTTCGGGTAGAGACCCTTCTTTAGATTTCTTCTGGTTTTAGTGTTTTTAGTTTAATTTAAAGATACAGCGTGGAAACAGGCCCTTTGGTCCACTAAGTCCACGCCGACCACCGATCACCCGTACACTAGCTCTATCCCACACATTAGCGACGTAAGTCAAGAGTGTTTTATTCTCTCACGTCCCAGTCAGAACAATGAAATCCTTACTTGCAGCAGCACAACAGAATATGTAAACATAGTCCTCTGTAAACACTGTTATACACGAGAAAACAGTGTACAGGTGCACAACCTTTTATCCGGTGTTCCGGAAACCGAAAACCGGCCATTTCTTCCAGATGTCGTCTGCACACCAAAGCTCGCGTTTGGCGCCAAACTTGACCCGAAACGACCCACGGTCAACCCAGGTCTGTACTACTGTAGCGGCTGCCTCCTCCCCGGAGACCGGGAGACGCTTAAACATCTGTAAATCATTGCTTAAATGTTAGTCAGTTAGTTTGGAGGGCTTTTATGTGAAGGGGGGGGTGGGGGATGAAGGGGAAAACTTTAATTCTTAGTCCCCTACCTGGTCGGAGAGGCGGGGAGCGGTCAATGCCTTACCGGGTCGCCGTGCAGTAAGCTCCGCAGCGCTGAAGCCGGTGGGGCTGCGGGCGGCGCCGGTTGTAGCTCCGACCCAGGAAACTCTACCCCTGGCTGCGAGGCGCTCCAAATCCAGCGCGGCCCACGGCCGGACGCCCCAGCTCCGCGAATGTCGGGAGTCGGCGGCGTCGCAGCGCTGGGATACCAGCGGGGAGCGGGCAATGCCTTACCGGGTCGCCGTGCGGCAAGCTCCGGAGCGCTGTGGCCGCCGACTCCCAACATTCGCGGAGCGTCGCTGGATTTGGAGCCGCGCAGCCAGGGGTAGAGTTGCCGGGGTCGGAGCTCCAACCGGCGCCGCCCGCGGCCGGACGGAGCCCCCAGCTCCGCGATGTTGGGAGTCGCCGACCAGGTAGGGGACTAAGAATTAAAGTTTCCCCCTTCACCCCTACTCCACCACATAAAATCCCTCCAAACTAACTGACTAACATTTATGCAATGATTTACAATGATTCTCCCGGTCTCCGGGGAGGAGGCAGCTGCTCCAGACTTTTCAAGCCGCCCGCGCTACCTACCTAATCTACGCTAAAAATGTTCCATTCGGAAATCCGAAAATGTCCGAAATCCGACAAGTGTCTGGTCCCAAGGCTTTCGGATAAAAGGTTGTGCACTTGTATTATATTTGAATATATAACTGTACACACACACACAGACACACATTTTCCCTCCTGGGATTAATAAAGTTCTATTGTATAGTATCGTGTGTGTAGTAAGGAAATGCAGATGCTGGTTTAAACTGAAGATAGACACAAAAAGCTGGAGTAACTCCACACGTCAGACAGAATCTCTGGACAAAAGGAAAATATTACGTTTTGGGTTGGGTCTGAAAAAGGTTCCTGCACACCTTTGGAATGTGGAAGGAAACAAGAGCACCCGGAGAAAACCCATGTGATCAAAGGGAAAAGGAGCAAACTCCATACAGCCAGCACCCATATTCAGGATCAATTCCGGGTCTGGCAATTTTAGGCAGCAACTTTATGGCCAATGTACTGCCCCATAGTCTTGAACTGAATTAAAATATACAGTAGCTGTAAAGGGGGGCTTTGCGTCACTTAGAGATTTAAGACTGAAAATGGATAGTTTCTTTTTTTTTAGTAACCAAAGTTATCAACCTATAATTTGTGTGTGTTGGAAAATAAAATATAGTGGCACAGCTGGTGGACTTGCTGCCTCATACACCAGAGATCTGTGTTCGAACCTGTCCTCGGGCACTGTCTGTGTTGAATTTGCACATTCTCCCTGCAAGCGTGTAGGTTTCCTCGCACATCCCAAAGACACATTGGCTTTGTAGGTTAACTTGTCTCTGTAAAAGTGCCCCTCATGTGTAGGGAGTGGGTGAGGAAAGTGGGATAACAGAACGTGTGAATGGGTAGACAAAAATGCTGGAGAAACTCAGCGGGTGAGGCAGCATCTATGGATCGAAGGAAATAGGTGACGTTTCGGGTCGAGACCCTTCTTCCGACTGATGTGAGGGTGCGGGGGGGTGGGAAGAAGAAAGGAAGGCGGAGACAGTGGGCTATGGGAGAGCTGGGAAGGGGAGGGGAAGGAGGGAGAAAGCAAGGACTACCTGAAATTGAAGAAGTCAATGTTCATACCGCTGGGGTGTAAACTACCCAAGCAAAATATGCAGTGCTGCTCCTCCAATTTGCAGTGGGACTCACTCTGGCCATGAAGGAGGCCCAGGACAGAAAGGTCGGATTTGGAATGGGAGGGGGAGTTGAAGTGCTGAGCCACCAGGAGTTCAGGTTGGTTAATGCGAACTGAGCGGAGGTGTTGGGATGGAAGATTGCACCTTCACGTGGTCCGCCCTGTTTCGACTAATGCAATCAACTCGACGTGCACAAACGGAAGATCAAATAGAACAAGTTGTCCAACCACTTAGGCTGTGCACGCCACACGAAAGAAGAAGAAGAAGTGGAGGTGTTGGGTGAAGCGATCGCCAAGCCTGCGCTTGGTCTCACTGATGTCGAGCATTTGACACCTAGAACAGCGGATGCAATAGATGAGGTTGGAGGAGGTGCAGGTGAACCTCTGCCTCACATGGAAAGACTGTTTGGGTCCTTGGATGGAGTCGAGGGGGGAGGTAAAATGACAAGTGTAGCATTTCTTACGGTTGCAAGTGTTTGGGAGTAGCACTTTTGGGCCCATAACCATTTGTTTTAAAGTAGTTGTGGAGAAAGATTGGACTGGCCCACAAGTTAAGGACCTAAATGTTAAGGTCCTAAATCAAGTCAAGTCAAGTCAAGTCAAGTTTATTTGTCACATACACATACGAGATGTGCAGTGAAATGAAAGTGGCAATGCTCGCGGACTTCTGTGCAAAAGACAAACAACCAAACAACTATAAACACAATCATAACACACATATTCTTTTACATAATAAATAATTGAAGGAAAAAACGTTCAGTAGAGTTAGTCCCTGGTGAGATAGACGTTTACAGTTAAATTGCATTAAGGCCAATTTTGCAGGCATTCGGTGGGAACTTGTGGAGGTCATTTGCAGGTAATAGAAAGGCTGGCAAGTGGAATGCTTTCAAAAAGTGTGATAGCAAAAGTACAGGGGCAGCATGTTCCTGGTAGAGTGAAGGGCAAGACTAGAAAGTCACGGGAACACTGGATGACAAGAGATGTTGGGGCTATAATTAGGAAATAGAAGCATAGATGTTGGGATGCCTTAGATAGTATACAAATTACCAAAGAACATGTATTGGTGGTTTTAAAGCTCATTAAGATGGATAAATCCCCTGGGTCCCACCAAGTACATTCTTAGATCTTGTGGGAAGTTAAGGAGGAAATTGCGGGGGCACTTGTTGAGATATTTGCATTATCTTCAGCCATGGATGAAGTTCCGGAAAATTTGAGAGTGGCAAATGTCATACCATTATTTAAGAAGGGCAAAAAGGACAATCAAGGACACCAGAGGCCGAGGAGCCTGGTGCCATGCTAGAAAAGTTGTTGGAGAGCATTCTTAGAGACAATATCTACCAACATACAAATCGATAGTCACCAACCGATTAGGGATGGTCAGCATGGCTTTGTGCATGGGAAATCATGTCTCACAAATCTGATCGAGGGCAGTGGACATTGACTATATGGACTTTAGCAAGGTTTTTGACAAGGTCCCACATATAGGCTTGTAAGGAAGGTTTAATTGCATGGAAACCTAGATGAGCTAGCCAATAGGATTAAAGGAGTAAATGAGTAGAAAACTTCACAGAGAGCAGATGGACCACACAGCAGGTGAGTGAATGAAAGAGCAAAAGGAACAGGGAATTGAATCTTACCTTCTATAGCCTAATGTCCATAAAACATAGGAGCATAATTAGGTCATTCAGCTCATTGAGTCTACTCCGCTTTCAGTCATGGCTGCTCCCTTTTCCTTAACCCCATTCGCCTGCCTTCTCCCCGTAACCTTTGACGCCCTTACCAAACACGAACCAACCTTCAGCTTAAAAATACTCCACAGCTGTCTGTGGCATTTAATTCCACAGATTCACCACCCTCTGGCGAAATAAATTCCTCCTCACCTCTATTCTGTGCCCTAGGGTTCTAGACTCTCCCATTACAGGAAATATCCTTTCCACACCCACCATTAACTGGTCCCCTCTCATGAGATTGAGATGCCCCCTCATCCTTCTACACTCCAGAGAGTACAGGTCCAGAGCCTTCAAATGCTCCTCATCCATTAAGCCAATCACCCAGGATCATTCTCGTAAATCTCCTCTGGACCCTCTCCAAAGCAAGTTTATCTGTGGGCAACTTGGTGGCGCAGTGGTAGTATTGCACCAGATACCCGGGATGACTACCCGATCTTGACTACGAGTGCCCGTACGGAGTTTGTACATTCTCCACGTGACCTGCGTGGGTCTTCTCCGGGATCTCAATTTTCCTCCCACACTCCAAAGATGTACAGGTTTGTAAGCCAATTGGTTTGGTCACATTTGTAAATTGTCCAGAAGCGGGTAGGATGGTGTTAATGTGTGGGGATCCCTGGTCAGTGTGGATCTGGTGGGCTGAAGGGCCTGTTTCCATGCTGTATCTCTGAACAAAACTAAAACAAATCCTTCCTCGGATATGGGCCCAAAATTGCTGACAATATTCCAAATGTGGCCTCGCCAATGACTGTCATGATATAATATTCAATTGCACTTTGTAAACTGCTGCTTATGTATTTTAATATATTAAATATTGTTTGTTTCAAATAAAGTTATAATTATTAACTGATTAACACTTAATAAAAGAGCAGAAACTTCATTGTGTATTCTTTCAAAGAGAATACAACATAAGCTTTGTTCATGATATGGTTCTTTGAACTTGCTTCAATTCATAACAATTTTTAAGAAAAAGATTGAGCTAATGTGTCCTACATTGTCGGATATGTTTTACAACATTAATCTCTTAACATAAGATGAAAGCATAGTTTCTAGAAATATTATCTGAGTGCTTGTAAATTTCAATCTGTTCAATAAATTCTGGCTTTTAAAACAAAAGTGCTTCTGGGATTCCTCTTTTCAATTTTATAATTGTTCCTTCTTGTCACCACAGGCAATGTTATGAGTCGGCTTGATTTAAACTCATTATCTTTTCCATTTGTCCCATGTTACTCTGAGCCTCTTTGTGCTTTGGTAACAAGATTGGCTTGGGAAGTACAAGATTCAAATGCTTCTCCAAAATAAAGCCTCTTTTTAAAATTGAATGTATGTAAATGTTCTTTTCCCTCGCATATCACCTTCATCTTCACAATTATTCAACCTGATTGCTGATTGAAGCAATCTAAAGCACTCACTACCACCTCTTCAAACCCGTACCAAGGTTGTGTTCTCTAATATCCCGGTTTCCCTCAACTGGACAGTAAACTTTAATATTAATTCTGGTCTGTCACTTGAGTCCTGCATGTTTATAGTGGCCATCTTTCTGACAAGATATAAAACCAAGAGCACATCTGGCTTTTCAGGTGGTGGTAACAGATCCTTAATGCCCCTGTCTCACTTAGGGAACCTGAACGGAAACCTCTGGAGACTTTGCACCCCACCCAAGGTTTCCGTGCGGTTCCCGGAGGTTTTTGTCAGTCTCCTCACCTGCTTCCACTACCTGCAACCTCCGGGAACCGCCTGCAACCTCCGGGAACCGCAAGGAAACCTTGGGTGGGGAGCAAAGTCTCCAGAGGTTTCCGTTCAGGTTTCCTAAGTGGGACAGGGGCATAAGAATGAATCCTGCAGAAGAATGGGAGTCCAATCCAGTGTCCTGACTATTTTCCTTCCACACTCAGTCCTGATGTAGGGTCTTGTTAACCATTCAATGCTGATGCCTTTGTAGATGCAGCTTGATCTGCTGAGTTCCTTCACCAGTTTGTTTCTTTGCTCCAGTAACCTGGGCAATCTTTATCGCTAAGATTAAAGCAGATCGTCATGATGATTCTGAAACCTCGCTGCCCCACTTCCTAAATTACACCAGGGATTACACTTCAGAAATACTAAACTGGCTCTAAGATCTGAAGTCATGAAAAAGTACAAATAAATACAATATTTTCATTCGGGATCTAATTGTATATAATGTTTATGAAGGAATTGCCAATGCAGGTAAACTCCATTCAGATGATGCCCAAAGTCAGGATCAAACCCAGCACACTAGAGCTGCACTTCGCTAACTGTACCACTGTGCCTCCCCAGATCCTATGCCATTGTAACGTATGGACATTTTTTCACTTTTATCCAGCTCATCCATGTGGGAATGTCCAATGATCAATCCGTAGTTCCAAAAGAAGATCAGATGGGCAAGGCTCAGCAATTAGTTGGCATCTACATCCGAGATACAAATTCACATTCCATCGCCACACAACAAAAGACTTCCAATTTCAAACGTAAGCCAGCTATTTCAGTTCTACAATATCATGTTGATAAAAAAATCTCATCCATCCTAAACCAAAGAGAATATGGGCACATTTTGCCCAATATGTTCAATAACTGCATACTGGGCATCAAACCCTATCTCTGAACATACAGCACCTAAGAAATAAATTATGGAGGGAGCTGCAATTTTCCATAGAACTTTACATTCATATGGGTCGTGATTGAGAGATACCTTGGTTCTGGTTGGGTATGAGAATCTTATCCCCATCAAATTATCTATTACCGAAGCCGAATTTTAGTTAAAAATATAAGAAGATATTAAATTGGCTTCTGGGCTAGCTTACAGCTTATATTTAGTCTCAAATTAGGCTTGCCTCACTTGATTGGAGTTCTCCCTCCCTTCCATCGGCCGATAATAAGTAAAGTTTTGAACTGGTCTACCAAAAAGTTTGTGTGGTGTCTGTTTATTAAGAAGCAAACCTGTTTAGTTGTTAAGAAAAGTAGCTTTTTCATCATCATCATTTTAAAAAGCGAAATGATCAGTTGATGGTTTCTTACTACTTAAGGTCAAAACCTGCAGACCATCATAGAAATGTATTTTTGTCCATAAGATGGGGCTATTGCTTCAAAGTGCAGCAGCCTCTAACTAGATTGCTGGTTGTATTAAATGGGCTAACTGCAGGAGTTGGGCATGAAAATATATTTTACATTTGAAGAATAATATGTCAGTTCACAAACCCATCTACTGCAAATAAATTTCAGTGTCAGCATTGGTAGCTCGGAGTGAAATGTTGTGTAAGCTAGACACAACTGTGATCTATCAGACGGAAAAGTAGGAAAAGTGATAGGTGGATACAGGCAAGGGTGTGTGATGGGTAGATGGGCGGAGTAAGCGACAAAGACTAGAATAAGCGAGTTCGGTATTCCGACTGCGCATGCCCAGGTCAAAGGTCACTATGCATAAACTTTGCTGGAAAGCAGTGGAGCTGTGTACATATATACCTTCTGCTTTTTCCAGGTTTGATTCGTCTTGGTAAGAAAATATTGCTTTCAAACAATGAATTAGTTGTATTTATTGTTCCTTTGTTAAAAAAGCTAAGATTCTCCGGTGCTGCAGGCGCTGTTGGGTAGCCGCTGGGCTGTCCCCGTCCCCTCCTGGGTGTCCCATCCCTGTCCTGGGGCGGCCAGAGGTGTCGGGTCGGGAGGAGGCAGCTGAGTTTCTGCGGCGCTTTGTGTGTATCCCCATTGAAGGCTGGTGCTCGGCTTTCGCTGGTGGTCCCCGGCCCGTCGAGGAGCGGGTTCCTCGGGAGTTGGAGCGAGGTTGGGCTGGAGTTGGCGCTTCTTCTCCGTGCTCGCTGTGGGCCTGGGGCCACTGGTGTCATCGGTCCGCGGCTGTCGGTGGCCCGGCGGATTTGAGCAGTGGTTGGGGTTTCTTCTCGGCGCTGGCTGTGGGCCTGCAGCCGCTGGTGTAATCCGTCCGGGGCTGTTGGTGACCTGGCGGGACAGGCGGATTTGAGCTGGGGTTGTCGCCTCTTCTCCGCGCTGGTTGTCAGATGGTTTGCATAAATTCTTCTTTAAACCCTTCTGTTCCGATTTAAACCTCAGGTCCACCCTTGCGGATTGAAGAAGGGTCTCGACCCGAAACGTCACCCATTCCTTCTTTCCAGAGATGCTGCCTGTCCCGCTGAGTTACTCCAGCATTTTGTGTCTCCCTTGCAGATTGAATGGCAGGTGTACCATAAAGCAATCACCCAGTTAGCATTTGACTTCTCCAATGTAGAGGAGATGCATAACAAATGTACACAAAATGCATAACACTAGATTGGCAGATGTACAATAAATCACTGTTTCACCTGTCCTTTCAGATCTTTCACCTCTTGCCTCCTTGCCATTCAGGTGCCCAAACAGTCCTTTCACATCAAGTCAGAACCCTTGAGCTTGAGTCTGAAGAAGGGTTTCGGCCCGAAACGTTGCCTATTTCCTTCGCTCCATAGATGCTGCTGCACCCGCTGAATTTCTCCAGCTTTTTTGTGTACCCTTGAGCTTCCTGTTGCCTGCCGCTTTTAATTTTACATCCCACTCATTCTGATCCATTTTGTTTGTGATCTTCTGCACTGTTATAATGAGGTCCAACATAAACTTGCGAAATAGTATCTCATTTTCCACCTGGGCACATTGCAGCCTTTCTGATTCAATATCAGATTTTACAATTTCTGTTAACTTCCATGCTTATCACAGAGCTGGATATTTCTAATTCAAATCATCTATCTGTGATCATTTTGGTTCAGTTATTCTCTCTTCATTGACCTTATTAGAAATATTCCCTTATAGTCCTCTCCATCCTTCCCCAAAACCTCTCTGCAACTTAAAAAACTTGTGTTCTCACTTTCCTGGTATGACAAAGGAATCTCTCAAACATTAACTCTTTCTGTTTCCACAGATGCTTCCTGACCTGACCTGCTGAGCGTTTTCAGCATTGCTTTTTTTCATATTTAATCTGCAATTTTTTTGATTTTCAGGTTCAAACACATCCCTCCTGAGATATCTGATCACCAATACCACACAGAGGTGACCCATTTTATCACAGCTCCAAAACTAAAGCTTTTTATTATCCCATGTCCATGAATCCAATTTCTTTACAATAAATCCAGAGGATCTAAATTTTTTAAAAAGGTCACAGATAATCCTAGGTATTGAGAAATAATAAATGGTTCATTGAAAAGTGACAATTTATTGAGTGAAATAGTCTCTCTCACTCTCCTCTTCCCCTTCCTCTCTGATAGTCTCCTCTTGCCTTTCAATCGCTGTCCTCTACATTTTTATTTGGGTGGGCCAGACCTTTACAACAATCATTAAGGTTGATTATATCTTCACACTTTGGTGTCCAATGATACAAGTACAAGTACATTATTAATTCCAAATTCCTTCTAATCCAGGGTGCTCCCCCCTCTGAAACCATCTGTCTGCTAATCTTTTATTTGGATTGAATGTACATCTGTGAGGTAGTTTTCAGAGAGATAACACTGACCTCCTATCAATTTGTTTCTCCGAATTATATCTTTGGTCAGTTCTTGAGTAACTTTACTTTCCTTATTTCAAAGCTATTTCAATTGTTATCATCAACTGTGTGCTAGTGGGCCTAGAATGTAATTGTAACAAATCTGGCTTCTCCTTCAAATACAAAGATAGACAATGAACCCTGATTTCTCACCTTTCCTATGAATATATAATCACCTTCAGTGCAGTGGGAGCACCATTTATTTTTATTCTGGCAGCTGTGAATTTAGGACCACCATATATATATTATAACATATAATTCATGCTGACGTTCCAATCCAACAAAAGTGATCCTTTCGGTTTAGTGCCCTCAAAATCTGAGCTCCAGCGTCAGCACTGGGCTTGAAAGGTAACGTCTTTCTGGTGTGACTTTAAACTACAGCCCCATCTGTTTACTCACATGGAAGTTTTAAAAATTCTCTATAGAAGGAATTAAGCTTTTTCCAGGCAAATATAAAACACAACCAGTTTCTCCAAAAATATATCATATATTCTTTCATCTCACCACTTTGCATAAAAACTTGGTATGACCACTTTAGGTTACACATGGAGAAAACTCAGCGGGTGCAGCAGCATCTATGGAGCGAAGGAAATGGATTTATACCCTTCTTCTACATTGGGGACAAGAAAGGGAAAAGGAGGAGGAAAATGGGGGATGGGAGGAGACAGCCGCAAGGACTAACAAAATATATGTTCATGCCCCCGGGGTGAAGACTCCCCTTTGTTAATTTATTTCAAGTATATACAATTGTTCATTAAAGAGCTGAACATCTAACCTCTGCTTGGTCTTTGAGCTCTGGTGTATGGAAGAGATGCAGGTAAACCTCTATTATACTTCTCTACATTGCAAAAATGACCGCACTTCAAATATACTTCAGTGAAACCTTTGTTAATATTTCAAGTATATACAATTGTTATTAAAGAGCTGAACATCTAATTTCTTTGAGCTCTGGTGTATGGCTCACACACTACTGTGGTGTTAAATATCATAATCATGGTATTTTAATTGCAGACAAGCTTTCAGTAAAATGATTTCCCACCAGACATTAAAAAAAACGCCTACGCAACTGTGAAGCATAACGTGCTAAAACTGCCTGGTATTTTGTTAATTCGCTGATTACTTCTGTTTGCCATAAAAGTCAACTAACAAGTAAACTTCAAAATGGCAGTAAGCATAATTCCACTGTTCAAGTCAACTGTCTAACAAAATTTGACCATGCAATATTAGTGAAAAAATAATTAATCAGAAAGTACTCTGGCACAGGATACAAAAACATGGATGTAAAATGAGACAGGATATCCCAGAGGCTTGGACTAACAATCTGGAATCTAGACACATTGAAATCTCATGTGTCAGCTGAAGAACTTAAATTCAGTTAATAAATCTGGAATAAAAGAATAGTACCAGTAATAGTGACAATGAAAATATCATGTTAAAGTTTAATTGGTTCACCAACATCTTTTGGGAAATAACTCTTATTTCAGTTATTTCAGCTGCAATTTATACACAACTCTAAATCTTACAGTAAACTGGTTGGCTATTGGTTGCCTGCTGAAATGACCCACAAGGCTTCTTATGAAAAAATTTAACAACTAGCAAATTCAAATGCACAGATGTCGGAGGTAACTGAGGCACATAGGAAAACCCACGCAGTCACAATAAGCACCTGCAATGTACACTTAGACAGCACCAAAGGTCAGGATCGAACTGGGATTGCTTGGCCCTGTGATGGCAGAACTAACTCCTGTCCCTCTGTGCAAAGATAAGTTTCATACTGAATTAGATATAGTTAAAAACACATGTTATGACTTAAACACATCTAAGATTTAATCCTTAATATATCTGCCAATAAAAATCCCCAATTTTAAATAGTTGAGAAAGAATACGCAAAGACATAGCACTATTAAACAAGATCCTCTACTTGGAAGAGAATGTGCTTCAGGCAACACAATTTAATGAAGTGCATGAGCTAACATTTATACACCAGCTTACAATGTCTCCGAAAAATTTCAACGCATTGCATGGACAATTCTGAAGGTAATTTCTATGACAATACAGTACAAATGCACAGCCATTTTTCATTCACAAATGCCAGAAAAGTGATCAGATTTATAGTAATTTAGTTTGGTTCTGATAATATGAATAGTGAAGTCTTCAAGTCATCCATGCCAAGCCCCACATCCATTAGCCTCCATTTATCATCATAAATATTGATATCTGTAACAATGCAAAACGTGTTATGTGTAAAACTACATTTAAGCCTCCATTCAAGCTCCAGAGCAAGAGTGGAACTAATGATCTTCTGACTCAGGAAAGAAAGCTACGGCTGAGCTAAACAACCAACAGAATGGAAATAATATGCTCAGCAGGTCAGGTACCAACTGTAAAAAAAGAGTTATTGTTGAAAAGTCATTCAACTGAAATGTTAACACCATTTCTCTCTCTATATGGATGTTGCCTGATCTGTTGAATGATTCCAGCTTTATCAGGTTTCTAGCACTTTGTTATTGAAACTAAAAATAGTATGAATCATTTAACCATTCTCTTGGGTATGATAGTTTCAATTTTTAAAGCATGAAAATTCTATATTCATAAATGGGCCCACAAAGCACCTTTCATCTAATAGCTCTCTCAGCTTGTATCTTTCTTGAATCTTATCAAAGACAGGCTGAGAAAATCTGAGCAAGGCAAGATTAAGTGTATACCGCAAAGATCACAAATACACAGATACAGTAGTCAGTTTTAGTGTCATGGAGTGTTACAGTGTGGAACCAGGCCCTTCGGCTCAACTTGCCATACTGGCCAACATGTCCTAGCTGCACTAGTCGAACCTGCCAGCATTTGGTCCATATCCCTACAAACCTGTCCAATCCATGTGCCTGTCTAACTGTTTCTTTAATGTTGGGGTAGTCCCTGCCTCAACTACCTCCTCTGGCAGCTTGTTCCATACATCAACCACCCTTTGTGTGAAAAAGTTACCCCTCAGATTCCTGTTAAATCTTTTCTCATTCACATTAAACCTATGTCCCATGGTTCTCGATTCACCTACTCTGGGCAAGAGACTCTGTGCATCTACCCAATGTATTTTACTCCAAACTTACTTAATTTCAGAATCATTCTCAAGCACAAGAAAATAATGAACACAACAACTAAATTATTGCACACAACTAATCAACAGGCTTGCTTGATTTTTTTGCAAGGTAGCTTTTGCTTCTGATTAGCAGTGCATTTGAGATGTAATTAAATCTCACTCAGACAGGCATCCTCTCCAGAACTAACTGGAAAACTGACCAGTAAACTGACCAGCAGGTCTCTTCTCTATTTCTCAAAGCAGTGGGAATACTGTACTGTTCCTCTGATTATTTTACCAAATAACCGTGGGTTCATTAATCGCACTATTTTTAGATATGCAGCTTTAAAAAAAAAGGATCTCTTAATCTCAGACTGAATAAAGTGAGATGATTGTCCCTCATTTCTACTGTGTGAAACAGGCCAATGATATCCACTCAAAGGATGATCTGGCTTTAATAAACACCATCTCAAATTTGCGCACGCATTCATTCACAGGTTGCTGTTAACTCCAGAGTTAAAACAGAAGAAATGTAAAAATTGGCTCAGATGGAAAAAATCACGCATCCTGAATAGAATATGACTGAGGATGGAAATAATACCCCAGGTCACAATCTTCCATAAAACTGTAAAGTAATACCCATTGCATTCTTGGGTTACACAGAAAAGCTGGAGAAACTCAGCGGGTGCAGCAGCATCTATGGAGCGAAGGAAATAGGCAACGTTTCGGGCCGAAACCCTTCTTCAGTTCCCTCTTAAACAACCCATTGCATTCTTGTTCCATAAAGGGAGGGTGGATACACTGAGCAGAATCTTTACAGCCATTAACAAGCAGCAAAATTAACCACCATGTAGAAATGCATGGGCTGAAAAGGAAAACCAACACTGATTTCCCAAGAATAAACAATAAAAACTGGAATTAATTCTTCAACAAAATAACAGAGGTTAATGAGAAGAGAATGTTAATAGACTGATACATCTTACATGAAGCATAATATAGAATTCTCTTTCCCCCATCCCTCTCATCCATCGCGGGAGAGAGAAAACAGGGAATTATAGACCAGTTAGCCCGACATCGGTGGTGAGGAAGATGCTGGAGTCAATTATAAAAGATGATAGTGCCGCACATTTGAATAGCAGTAGCAGGGTCGGTCCGAGTCAGCATGGATTTACGAAGGGGAAATCATGCTTGACTAATCTTCTGGAATTTGAAGATGTAACTAGGAAAATGGACAAGGAAGAGCCAGTGGATGTAGTGTACCAGGACTTTCAGAAAGCATTTGATAAGGTCCCACATAGGAGATTAATGGGCAAAATTAGGGCACATGGTATTGGGGGTAGAGTGCTGACATGGATAGAAAATTGGTTGGCAGACAGGAAACAAAGAGATGGGATTAACGGGTCCCTTTCACAATGGCAGGCAGTGACTAGTGGGGTACCGCAGGGCTCGGTGCTGGGACCGCAGCTATTTACAATATACATCAATGATTTGGATGAAGGGATGCAAAGTAACATTAGCAAATTTGCAGATGACACAAAGCTGGGTGGCAGTGTGAACTGTGAGGAGGATGCTATGAGAATGCAGGGTGACTTGGAAAGGTTGGGGGAGTGGGCAGATGCATGGCAGATGAAGTTTAATGTGGATAAATGTGAGGTATCCACTTTGGTATGTTCAAATAGTTCCACGGTTATTATTAACAAGGTTAATCCAAGGCCCTGCCTGTTCTTACAGGTATCTGTAAAATGGGAGGTTATCCACTTTGGTAGCAAAAACAGGAAGGTAGATTACTATCTAAATGGCGTCAAGTTGGGAAAAGGGGAAGTACAACGGGATCCGGGGGTTATTGTTCATCAGTCTATGAAAGTAAGCATGCAGGTACAGCAGGCAGTGAAGAAAGCGAATAGTATGTTGGCCTTTATAACAAGAGGAGTTGCGTATAGAAGGAAAGAGGTCCTTCTGCAGTTGTACAGGGCCCTAGTGACATCTGGAGTATTGTGTGCAGTTTTGGTCCCCTAATTTGAGGAAGGACTTTCTTGCTATTGAGGGAATGCAGCCTAGGTTTACAAGGTTAATTCCCGGGATGGCGGGACTGTCATATGCTGAGAGAATGGAACGGCTGGGCTTATACACTCTGGAGTTTAGAAGGATGAGAGGGCATCTTATTGAAACATATAAGATTGTTAAGGGTTTGGACACGCTAGAGGCAGGAAACATGTTCCCGATGTTGGGGGAGTCCAGAACCAGGGGCCACAGTTTAAGAATAAGGGGTAAGCCATTTAGAACCGAGACAAGGACACACTTTTTCTCACAGAGAGTTGTGAGTCTGTGGAATTCTCTGCCGCAGTGGGCGGTGGAGGCAGGTTCTCTGGATGCTTTCAAGAGAGAGCTAGATAGGGCTCTTAAGGATAGCAGAGTCAGGGGATATGGGGAGAAGGCAGGAACGGGGTACTGATCGGGGATGATCAACCATGATCACGTTGAATGGCGATGTTGGCTCGAAGGGCCGAATGGCCTACTCCTGCACCTATTGTCTATTGTCTTCCTCTATATCCCTTTCTCTGGTTTGACAATCCACACACTTCTACCCTTATCTCCTAATCACACTTATTGTTCTTCACCTCTGGCCTTTTGTCATCACCTCTTGTCCAACCATCAGGCAATCAACCCCCACCCCCCCTCACCTGTATCCACCTTTCACTTGCTACATTTGTCCAGCCCACACCATCATCCCCCACCACAATCAGTCTGACAAAGGGTCCAAACCAGAAACATCATACATTCATCATTCTCCTAAGGTCTTGTCTGACCCAGTTCCTTCCGACTCCTTGAAATCATTGATGGGTGCAAATCTGATCTTTCAATTTCATTTCTTCTATCACGATTATCAATTTCCTGGGCCTGGAGGTCTTCAGTCTATTTCAGTGTCATTTGAGTGACATCACTCAATTAAGATTAAAGAACCAAGATAATTTTGAGGTGACCTGTTAGATTTATAATATAACTAGACCAAGTGCAGACCCGTTGGGTCTGTTCCCCCAACGTGCGGTTGTGGGGGGGAGGCGGCCGCCAGCGTCACACACACTAACTATTCCCCCCCCCGTACTCACACTAATTACCCCCCTTGATATTATATTAATATTATTAATTTGCTCCTTTTACCCCATAACCACCCTATCTACTGACGCATAGCCCCCAACTTGCAGTCACATCTAGAGAGGGAGGGGATGGGGGGGGTTAGAGAGTGAGGGCAGAGAGAGAAGGGGCAGAGACACAGAGAGAGACAGAGACACAGAGAGAGGGGAAAGAGGGATAGGGGGGCGGAGAGGAGAGAGGAGAGGGGGAGAGGGGGGAGAGGGGGGGAGGGGGGGGGGAGAGAGAGAGAGAGGGAGGAGAGGGGAGACAGGGAGAGGGGGGAGAGAGGGAGAGAGGGAGGAGGGGGGGGAGAGAGAGAGAGGAGAGGAGAGGGAGAGGAGAGGAGAGGAGAGGGGAGGAGAGGAGGGACGAGGTGTAGGGAGATTCGAGGAGAGGGCAGGAAAGGGAAGGGGAGGAGATGTGGGGAGGGGAGGAGAGGAGGGGGGAGGAGAGGGGGAGGGAGAGGGGGGGGGAGATGGAGGGGGGGGGGGGAGGGGGAGGGGGGGGGGGGGGGAGAGGGGGGAGGAGGGGGGGGGGGGGGGGGAGAGGGAGAGGGAGGGAGAGGAGGGAGGGAGAGAGGGAGGGGAGAGAGGGTGAGGGAGGGGAGAGAGGGAGAGGGGGGGATAGAGGGAGAGAGAGAGGGGGAGGAAGAGAGAAGAGGGAGAGGGAGGAGAGGGGGGGAGGGAGAGGGGGGGAGGGGTAGGGGAGGGAGGAGGGGGAGGGGGAGAGGGAGGGGGAGAGGGAGAGGGGAGGGGGGAGGGAGGGGGGGGGAGGGAGGGGGGAGGAGGGGAGAGGGGGGGGGGGGGGAGAGGGGGGGAGGGGGAGGGGGAGGGGGGGAGAGGGAGAGGGGGAGGGGGAGGGGGGGGGGAGGGAGGGGGAGGGGGGGGGGGGGGGAGGGAGAGGGGGAGAGAGGAGAGGGGGGGGAGAGAGGAGAGGGGGGGAGGAGGGGGGGGGAGGGGAGAGGGAGGGAGAGGGAGGGAGGAAAGGGGGTGGGAGAGAGAGGGGAGTGAGAGAGGGAGAGAGTGGGGTAGAGGGGGAGAGAGAGAGGGAGAAAGAGAGAGGGTGGGAGAAAGAGGGAGAGAGAGGGAGATAGAGGGGGGGAGAGAGAGAGGAGGGAGAGAGAGAGAGAGAGAAAGGAGAGAAAGGGGGAGAGAGAGAGAGAGAAAGAGAGAGGGATAGGAGAGAGAGAGAGGGGGGAGAGGGAGGAGGGCAGAGAGGGGGTTCCTTTTTACTTCAGCCCAAACCCCCCCCCAAACAACCATTTGCAGGCAGTGCTTTTTTCCCTCAAACTAACCATATTTTCATTTTTAAACCACATTATGGGTACTCACAGCTGTGGAGACATTTGTTCAGTGTTATTCAGAGCTCTGATTGAGGCACACCACTTGCAGAGACTGATTGAGGCACACCACTTCCTGGTTTTATAGTCCTTCCCCCTCCCTCCAGCAGGGGCAGCAGAGAGAATGGGGAATTTTGTAAAAACATTAATATCTCTGTCAATTGTCATCGACGGGAAAAATCCTCGGCACACATGCGGCGGAGGGGGGCTCTGAGCAAGGTGGCCAAAGATGACGGCCGTAGGTGGCGGCGTACTCTCGGAAATCGCAGCACAGAAAGTAAAAACCGGTCAAGAACAGACTTTTAGTAATATAGAAGATAGATGAGGAGATAGATTGTGTATCTTTCAATAAATTATTACAATTTAACTATTTTGGTAGGAATGTGTTTAAATCACAAAAAAAGAATAAATTGGACACCAGTTGGTTCTTGTTTTTCCAAAGGTTAACAAATTTCTGGAGTATGTTGCCAGCTGAACAGTGTCAGCCCGGAATCATGCGGTAGCAGAGTATGTATTAATAATTAGTTTACCATCTTATTTACAACTGTTTATTTCTGGTTTAATAATACAAAAGCTCATTCTTTAAAGGCCCCAGATGACAGAGTGCAGAAGAGGTGTCAGCCATGTAACTACCATCATTTGGAAAAATGCACAAAAACCACCAATTAATTCCACTCAAATATCTCATATTTAAATGGGTAATATATCAGTGTGCCTATTTGAACATCGAAATATAATTATAACATTTTTACAGAAAAGGTTGCCCTTTACATCAAGAATGATAGTAATTATTACCTCTGAGTCATATTGAAGATCAAGCTGTATGACAGCTCGAGGAAAGAGTAAATTGCATTTTACATAATGCCACAATTACACTGTCCTGATGACTTCACTATCATCTTATGAATTGATATTAATTAAAAAACATTTTTCATAAGCACTAAAAAAACTTGTACAATATTATCCAATCAAATATGGCTGATTTATGTAAATAGGGATATTATACAGGTGTAAATGTATTTACTATTAATTTACATCACCTGCAATTCTGCTTTGCAAAATGCCTATGAGGTGACTTCTCAGAGCAGCTTGTGGGCGAGCCCACTAGGGAAAAGGCAATTCTGGATTTGGAGCTGTGCAATGAATCAGGCTTGATTAGGGAACATAAGGTGAAGCAACTCCTAGGAGTTAGCATTCATAATATGATATTTATCATAATTCAACATGCAGTTTGAGAGGGAGGAAATGAAATTGGAGTATCAATGTTACAGTTGAGTAACTACAGAGCCACGCGGAAGGAGCTGCTTATAATTGATTCGAAGGGGACCCTTGCAGGAATGACAATGGCAGGAATTTCTGGGAGTAATTTGGACACGGGATCTTTTCATGACAAAGAGGAAGAAACATACTAAGGGAGAATGAGGTCACTGTGGCGGACAAAGAAAGTCAAAGATAACATTAAGGCAAATGAGAAGGCATAGAACATGGCATAGATTAGTGGGGTTGGAGGAATGGGAAGCTTTTAAAAACCAGCAGAAGGCAATGAAAAAATCAAAAAGGGGAAGAAAGATGAAATATGAAGGTAGGCTAGCATGGGTTTTCCACAACACTCCAAACATTGTGGTTAATTAAGAAAAAAGGATTGTCATTTACCAAGGTAGACCCAAGACACAACATAATTTACATAAACATCCATCACATCGCTGTCCACTGTAGTCAGAGTCAAATAGCCCCCGGCTGGCTGGCAACCATTAAAGCCACGCCGGGTGGTGCGAGGTCGCAGAGGGTCGAGTTCGATCGCTCGCAGAGTCCCGCTGCGGATGCCGCGCGGGGCAGTGGTGTACTAAGCTCTTGTCGGGCGGGGGGGAAGTCGCCGTTGCGAGAGCCCTGTTCTGCCCCGTGACCTGCATGGAGCCTCCGACTTTCAGCAGCAGCAGCAGCTGTGGTCCTTCCACCCACGGACTCGGCCAAAGACGACGGGAGTTGTAGCACCAGAGGTTCCTGTTGGAGGCGCTCCTCGTTGCGGCCCCAACGACAACGGAAAAATTGTAAAGGTCGGGTTGTGCAGGGAGAATTTGTCCTTGGTAAAATTGTAAATTGTCCCTAGTGTGTGTAGGATAGTGTTAATGAGCAGGGATCGGTGGTCAGCGCCGACTCATGGGACGAAGGGCCTGTTTGCTTGCTGTATCCCTGAACTAAAAAAAATAGGTTTTTACAGTTTTTAAAGAGTAACGTAGAAACAAGAGAGCACATTCGAACACTGGAAAGTTACGCTGGAGAAGTAGCAATGGCAAACAAAGAAATGAGGGATGATCTGATAAAGTTATTTTTGGGTCAGTCTTCACAGTAAAAGACACCAGCAATGTGCCAGAAATTTACTATGAAAGATCTGCAGGCGCTATTACTGTGGAGAAGGTGCTTCGGAAGCTAAAAGGTCTGAAGGTGTATAAGTCACGTTGACCACATGGACTACACTCCAGAATGAGAGCTGTTAGTGACCTTTCAAGAATCAGTAGTGTCAGGAATGCTTCCAGAGGACTGGAAAATCGCAAATGTAACTCCACTGTTTAAGAAGAGAGTGATGCAAAATAAAGAAAATTACAAACTTCTGACTTCTGTGGTTGGTTAAATTTTAGAGTGCATTATTAAGGACGAGGTATTGTGGTACTTGAAAATACATGATAAAACATGTGAAAGTCAGCATGGTTTTATTAAACTGACAGTCACTGACCTGCTACCAAACACTGACCATGGTTTTATTCACAGTCACTGACCTGATCCTGAGTGCCTATTAGAAATCATAGCGAGACACAAAATGCAGCATTTCAGCAAACTTGTACTTACAAAGAAAATAAGACTGCATGTGCCAGTATCATAAACAAAATACAGAATGCTGGAGCATGTCGAACAGCATGTGAGTAGCAAAAGGAGTAAATTGATGTTTCAGATCAAAACCCAACATGTGGACTAGATCCTCATGCAGGGTCTGAACTTGGTATAAGATTGCACTTGGTATTCAGCTTGCACAATAATGGTCTGGTTATCCGATCATTTATATCAGATAATTTATTGTATCATTGTTTATTGTAGTTATTTGTTGTGTTGTCATGTTAATGCGTCTGTAATGCTGTAGCAACAAAGACATTCAGTGAAGATAGATACAAAATGCTGGAAACAGTGGGACAGGCAGCATTGCTTGACCTGCTGAGTTTTACCAGAATTCTACTTTTTTGTACTAGTATCCCTTTTTCAATTCCTGAGTCTTACTAATATGATATGACACATTTTGATTCAATCCTGCTTTCCCTCTTCTATTTCACTAATGTGAAGATGAATTTTCAAAATAAAAACATGTTCCTATTAATGAACAAATTGGTTCAACGGCTAAGTATAACTCACCTGATCGACATAAAAGGCTGTTCCTGCCCGAATTTCTCTGCGTTGCTTAAGGTCTGTTTCAGTGGTATCTCTGGACAAGGCCATGTACTCCACCTCTCGCTTGGTCAATTCCTATGGTGGAATACGATTTGTCAGGTTTTTAATATAATAGTTCCACCATTGACACTTGACAGATTAAAGAACTTAGATACATTACCAGTCTGTTGACATATTTCACTGTCAGTAAGTTGTCCTTACAAGATGATAGCAAAGATAAGTAATGAAACAGATGATTGGGTTTAAATAATGATATGACAATAAATTAAAAATTACTGGATAGGCTTTGGCTGGAGCATCACCAACAATTCAGGCAACCAAATATGAAAAAGGACAGGCCAAGGAACGGAATACAGTTGATGAAAGCAGAGAATTAAGACTTCCTCATGTGGCCCTCGAATTTAAGAGCAGGAGCAGGAGTTGGCCACTCTAAACCTTGACCCCATCTCACCAATCAGTAAGATCACAGCTGATTAGAGTAAAAAAAATCAGTGTTGATATTCAATGATTCTGCCTCCACAATCCTCATTTGGGATAGAGAATTCTAAAGATTTACTACAAACTGAGAAAGAAAATTCCTTCTCAACTTCATCTTCTGTGCTGATTTTAATGCTGTGTTATCAGTTCTAAATTCCTCCCATGAGAGAAAACATCCGCCCTGTTGATTACCCACAGGACCTCACACAATATATCAACTCTTACTTTGCCAAATTCCAACAGGGTCAGACTATTCAAACATTCCGCAGTAAACCACCTCTTTACCCACGTACCAATGTAATGAACCTTCTTTAAACTGCTTTCAAACTAAGCATATTTCTCTCTAAATAGAAGACAAAACTATACAGTAATAAAAAGGAACTGCATATGCTAATTTATACCAAAGATAGACACAAAATGCTGGAGTAACTCAGCGGGTCCATCAGCATCTCTGGAGAGAATGGGCAGGTGACATTTCGGGTCAGGTCCCTTCTTCAGACTGACTATACAGAGTACTTCTGTTGAGGTTTTATCAACACCCTGAATATGCGTTGCAAGACTTGCCATATTGAAGGTCAAAATTCCACTTGCCTCCTAAGTGACTGCATGTTAACTGAGTGTTGCATGTTTGAGGGAACCCAGATTCCTCTGTGCTGCAGCATATTGTACATAATCATGCATTCTGGAATAATTGGAGAAGTTTAAGAAAAAACAAAGTGAATGTGTTCACAATAACAGAGTAAACAGGGTGAAAATAATTATTTTGGCAAGAGACCAGATAAGCCTAGATTTTTGGAACTGATGTACTAAAACCCTGAGAACTACATTCTGTACACTGTATCTTTCCCTTCACTCTACCTCTCATGCTCAAGTTTAGCTTGGTTGTATTTGTGTGGAGTATTATCTGATTTGATTGAATAGCTTAGAAAACAAATGCTTTTCACTGTACCTTTGTACGTGTGATAATAATAAACCTAAACCTTAAAATAAATTTAAGACTTTTTTTTCCGGACTGTAAAATTTGAAAATATCGTTCAGGTAACTTGAGAATGGTGTTGGGAGGGTCTAGCAACAGAGAGAAATTGCTCAAATTCCCAAATTTTATATTATTTTCGTTCCAATAGTTTTCTCGTTCTCTTTCAATTGAAGATTTATTTGAAAAAAATAGAAAATGCGTTGAGATTTTGACCAGGTCTTTTAGGGTGGCAATTCAGGTGTACACTACTCCTATCAAATTCACCTAACGCATGAGATTAAATCTCAACTGCATAATCACATTCACCAGCTGCCGAGTTCATATTTTCTAACGACATAGAAGGAGGCCATTTGGCTTATTCAGCCACAGAACAATCCTATCAATCCCATTTGCCCATTTGCCCATTCATTTTCTTGTCCTCTATTCACTCTGACTCACAAGACCCCAGTTATTTACAATATATATTAATGATTTAAACGAGGGAATCTCCAAGTTTGCAGATGATACAAAACTGGGTCGCAGTGTGAGCTGCGATGAGGATGCTTTGAGGCTGCAAGGTGACGTATAGGTTCGGAGAGTGGGCAGATGCATGACAGGTGCAATATAATAGTGATATAACATTAAATTAAAAATTACTGGATAGGCTTTGGCTGGAACAACAATTCAGGCAACCAAATATGAGAAAGGACAGGCCAAGGAAAGGAATACAGTTGATGAAAGCAGAGAATTCCTCATAAGAATTTAAGAGCAGGAGCAGCAGTTGGCCATTCTAAACCTCGACCCCGCCTCACCAATCAGTAAGATCACAGCTGATTAGAGTGTGGCCTCAACTCCCCTAATAATACATGATACCCCTCAAGTAAAAAAATCAGTGTTGATATTAAATGTGAGGTTATCCACTTTGGTGGCAAGAACAGGAAGGCAGATTATTATCTGAATGGTGTCAGATTAGGAAAAGGGGAGGTGCAGCGAGACCTGGGTGTGCTTGTACACCAGTCACTGAAAGTATGCATGCAGGTACAGCAGGCAGTGAAGAAAGCTACCCTCATTGGCAAGAGGATTTGAGCAAGGAGGTCCTACTGCAGTTGTACAGGGTCCTGGTGAGACCACACCTGGAGTATGGTGTGCAATTTTGGTTTCCTAATTTGAGGAAGGACATTGTTGCTATTGAGGGAGTGCAGCATAGGTTCACCAGATTAATTCCTGGGATGGCGGGACTGACATACGATGAAAGAATGGGTCGACTGGGCTTGTATTCATTGGAATTTAGAGGGACGAGAGGGGATCTTATTGAAACATAAAATTCTTAAAGAATTGGTCAGGCTAGATGCAGGAAAAATGTTCCCGATGTTGGGGGAGTCCAGAACTAGGGATCACAGTTTAAGAATAAGGCACAGGTCATTTAGGACTGAGATGAGGAAAAACCTCTTCACCCAGAGAGTTGTGAATCTGTGGAATTCTCTGCCCCAGATGGCAGTGGAGGCAATTTCACTGGATGTTATCAAGAGAGGGAGATTTAGCTCTTAGGGCTTAAGGAATTAAGGGATATGCGGAAAAAGCAGGAATGGGGTACTGATTTTAGATGATTAACCATCATCATTTTGAATGGCGGTGCTGGCTCGAAGGGCCGAATGGCCTACTCCTGCACCTATTTTTCTATCACCCATCCCCAATTCTCTAACACCAATTTACACTCGTGCCAATTTACAGTGGCCAATTAATCTCTCAGCCCACATCTTTGGGATGTGGGAGGAAATCGAAGCACTCAAAGGAAATCCATGTGGTCACAGGGAGAACATGTATACTCCACACAGACAGCACCAGAGATCAGAATCAAACACAGGTGGCTGGAGCTATGTGACAACAGCATTAACCACTTTGCCATCACACCATCCAAGTCCAAAATTATGAAAGAAGCACATACAATGATTTTGAAGAGAAATTAACAACTCCCTGAATTAATACACTATCTATAATTTAATAAAACATTGTTTAACATGAAGAGTATCTAACAAATATGACAATGAGCCACACAAGGATATGTTAAGACGTGAAGAAAAAAGCCTATCTTAATGAGGAGAAAGATTCAGAGAGAACGAGATGTTTAGGGAGGAAAGATACATATTAAGTTGCTCGATAAAATAAAGTGGCTGAGATTATAAATCGCCTCATGAGGAGAGACACAATTAAAGCACATTAAAAAGCGACTTAACTCTCACTCATTTTTATTCCGTGGCTACGTTAACTTCTAATTTTATTAATGTATATGTGAGATTTTGCTGTTCCATTTCCAGAAAATAATATCAAAACTATAAAAATCATGCAAACATTTGCATGGTTTACCTAAATAAAAACATCATATATAACACAGAACAGTACAGAACAGGAATAGTCCCATTGGCCCACAACATCTGTGCCAAATATTATGTCAAGTTAAACTAATCTTCTCTGCAGGCACATAATCCATACTTCTACATTCCCTGCATATCAATGAGCCTATCAAAAAGCCTTTTTAAATGCCATTGTCACATCTCCTTCCAACACCACCCCTTACAGTGAGTTCTAGGCACCCACCACTGTCTGTGTAAAAAACTTTAAACATCTTTAAACTTTCCCCCTCTTACTTAAAGCTATATCCTGTCGTCTTTGACATTTCCACCCTGGGAGATACAAGATACAAGATACAAGATAGATTTATTCATCACATGTGCCAGATGGCACAGTGAAATGAAATTCCCATACAGCCATACAATAAAAATAAGGGACACAACACACTATAGGGTTTGACATAAAACATCCCCACACAGCAGAATCAAAGTTTCCCACTGTGTGGGAAGGCACCAAAGTCAGTCTCTTCCTCCATTGTTCCCCGTGGTCAGGGCCTCCCCGTGCCCTCCGCAGTTGCCGCTACGGGCGGCCCGATGTCCAGGACCGCTCGCTGGGGTGTTGTAAGTCCGACGTCGGGGCTGCAGGATGTCCTCAGCGGCGTGGACACCAAAGTCGGCCCCCTCCTACCGGAGTCGGCGGCTTCCAAAGTCCGCAGGCCGCGCCGGGTGGATACTGCTGCTGGAGACCCTCTGCAAGGCGCCCCAGGACTGCGCGATGACGGTCAGCGCTTCCCGCATTGGAAGCTCTCCGCACCAGAGCTCCACGATGTTGGAGCAGCGGCTCAACGCTTCGGAGCTCCAAACGGCAACCCGGGTAGGCATCGCCCGCTCCGCGGTGACTCCAGCGCTGCGCCGCCGCTGTAGCAGCCCTGGTCCGGTTCCCGGTCCCCGGCAGGAAAGGCCGCTCCGATCCAGCTGGTAGGCCGCGAGGTGGGGGGCGAGGACGCGACTCGGAGAAATAGTCGCGTCCCCGCCCGGAAGAGACTGGGAAACAGTTTCCCCCTTACCCTGCCCCCCTCCCCCACATAGAAAAGTAAAAGTTTCCCCCAACACAAGACTTTAGACTAACTAAAAATAATAAAAAAGATAGAAATAACAGACAGGCTGTAGGCAGAGGCTGCTGCCAGTGCAGCGCCCCTAGGGTGAAAGGTTCCGACTGTTTACCCCTTCTATGTCGCTCATAATTTTATACTTTTGTTAGGCTTCCCAACAGCCTCTGATGCTCCAGAAATAACAAACCAAGTTTGTCCAACCTCTCCCAATAGCTAATATCATGTAATCCAGACAGCATCCTGGTAAATGTCTTGTGCACCTTCTCCAAAGCCTCCACATCCTTCCTGTAATTGGGTGATCAGCACTGCAAACAATATTCCAAATGAGGCCTAACCAAACTTTTATAATGCTGAACATGGAATATATCAGGGTATAAAATATAAGAAATATAGAGCTGATATGAACTCAGTCATTCCGGGTTTTTGGAGCAAGATACTGAGGGACCCACGATAAGGAAAGGTGTTACTTTGGTTATTGGTGCAATGGTGGATGTGGTTTGCTAGTATTTGTAGCAGTAAAAACATTATTTTCACACAGCATAGCTACTGAAATTGAAATCAAGATGCCCTGGTTATGATGTGGACTAGTCTTCCTATATGAAACGTGCTCTTCAGCTTCTACTTTTCACCAGTTTATTGGTAATATTCCTTGTTACAGCAGCTTTCAACATCTGGGTCAATTTTGATTTATAGAAACTGCAGCAAGAGAAATGAGGTTAGGGGAACACTATCAGTCAAAATCACTTCAAAATGCATTTTCATGATATATTTTTTTATGAATAATATCATACCTCAAGGTATGATGGAGGTATATTACATATTATTTTTCCTTCATAGCACCATTTCTTTCTCTCTTTTTTGTCTCAAAGGAAATGATATAACTACTGAGTTGGATCTTGATGTGTCCAGCCTTAATGCTCTAGTCATTTTGGTATGGGAGGCATTTGATCGATGAGCTGGTTCTTCTCAGCCTACCCATTTTCAATGTTCATTAAGAATGCAGAAAAAAGAGGTCACATTATAGCGAGTCTGAAGCCAAACTGAACCCCAATATAAAAATGGTGAAAACAAATAAAATGATGCCCACAGGACAAGTTGTTTAAACCATAGGACCAGAGGCAAACCCTACGAGTGGATGTGGAGCTAAATGGGAGGTTAAAGTTAAACTTTAATTCAATCCAAAATCTATGATGTACGTCATTGAAAATAACTAAATAGATGTTTCCCATGTGAACTTTTTGGGGAAAAGGGTACATCTAAATTAATAATGATATCCAAGGAAAACAAATATATTTAATCAGCTTGCTAAAATGTACATCTTAAATTGTAGGCTCATTGTAATTAAAATAGTTACAAGAGGACAACTCATAAGGAAAATGTTCCCAAGATCTCTTTATCTTTGGAATTTAAGAACATTTTGTTATAATAAACATAAATATTCTCAGAAACCAAGTCGATCCTACAACAATTATCATGGTTAGTAATACCATTTTCTTCCAACAATTCTTCTTTGTTGATCTATTCCATGGGGCTTACTTGGTTCCACCCTTCCCAGTCTGATTGAACTTTGATTTGTTGTTTCCCTTCCTCCCTGCATCTTCACATACAGAGTGCGCAAATGATTCTTACTTGGATATCACTTCACACTCATCTGCATGCTGCCACTTGGCAATAACTATAAGTGTGGCATCAATTTCCAGTGCCAACTCTTCCCACACCTATGTGTTAACAGATTACTTCCTCAACATTCGAATAAAGAATAATATTGTTTATTTAAACACAAGGAATGCCAAAGCAATGGATCTTACTCTTGCTCACATACAGTAGCTGCTCCATTACTAAAACTTTCATGTGCCTAATTTGAGTTCAGCTGAAACCTTCAATTAAAGAAAAATCACCTCTAGGTTTAACTTGTTCAGATCTTTTCTGGCCAGTATCCCATTTAACTCAACCAAAATGCTACTGTCCTTATGCGCGGTGTTTTTTCAAGTGTCATAACATTTGTTTTGTCGCCACTGGATTTTGAAATGTTCAAAATCTATTGGCGAAACTGATTTGACGCCGGCAGTCACCGAAAAAATCGCCGTGGGACAGGCCCTTTAGTCATGTTACTGAATTTTGTTTAAGCTAGATAAGAAGAAACATCAGTCTGAAGAAGGGTCTCGAACCGAACCGTCACCCATTCCTTCCCTCCAGAGATGATGCCTTGTCCCGCTGAGTTTATCCAGCGTTTTGTGTTGATCTTCGATTTAAAACAGCATCTGCAGTTCTTTCCTACACATGAGGAGACAACTTTGTCAACTTGTCCAAGGGAACATTTAGTCTTAATTTGGTTGAACAGCTATTGAATCAATTAGCATAATTAACTGAATGAAGTTTTGAAGAATGCCCGTGGATATGGTAAGCTTTTGAGTTGTGATGAATTAGTGGGCAGGGATGCCAGAAGGATTCACTCAATACGTGGAAAGCGATTTCATGACTAAGACAAAATAAGATTGAAATTTGAGTTGTTTGAAGTAAAAATCTCAAACAACTGATTTCATATAAACAACACAACCTCCAATGTTCAAATATGGTGCCGAAATGTGCAATGGAACTGGCTTCTTGGGTCGGGATTTTTTTCCAGAAGCTATGCCATTCTTACTTTATACTCATACATTGTTCAATTGTAGACGGATTTATTTACCATATTAAAATTGATAAAATGTTCAGTTCATACAGCATTTGTTTCTGAACAAGAAAATGACTCACCAAATACTGCATAGCAATAGAGCGTCGTAAAGGACCAGGTGGCCCAATTAAGAACACATCTTGTCCCAGCAAATCTTTTTGCATGATCCATCGAAGGTGCTGTACAAGAGACTGAGGTAAGGGCTCCAACACTGTTGAGAGAAGGAACGCAGACTTAATTGACATCTTCATCATGGTCGCAATCTGACTCAGAACTTGCACTATTGGAACAAGAATTCCTCTGAATTCTTAACAAAAGTCCTCAATTCCTCAAGAATTCCTAACAAAAGTCCTCTGAAAAAATGGGATGCAATATAAAACTCTGTTGTTTTAGTCAGTTCCTGACTAAGATGCTATTTGTATGGAGCTTGTACATTTTGTCTGTGACCGTGTGGGTTTTTTCCGAGTGCTCCGGTTTCCTCCCACACTTCAAAGAAGTACAGGTTTGTAGGTTATTTGGCTTCTGTAAATTATAAATTATCCCTAGTGTGCAGGATAGTGCTGGTGTTGAGGGTGATCACTAGTAAGCTTTGACTCCGTGGGTCAAAGGGCCTGTTTCCGTGCTGTATCTCTAAAAAGAAAATCCAGGATTTTGATGCTATGATGATGAACGAATTGCAATATGCTTCCAGTCAGAAGAATGTGTCTTTTAAAAGGAAACATCATGTCATGGTGCTCCCATGCAACAAATTACCTTGATGTGGATTTGGGAAGTACAATTGAACAAGCCTTGTGCAGTTGCTCATGCATCTTTTAGATGTTACTTGCTAAGATACATCGTTGATAGAAGGACTACAAAACTGAAAAAGAGCTAAGGTTTTTTTAATCACATTCAAAACCTGTGCCTTGTAGGTGATTTGAAAGACTTTGGGCAGTCAAGATTGATATTCTGTGTGGATTGGGGCGATATTTCCCAAAGTGTTCTTAACTGAATTGACAAAGCTAATGCTTTTCTATTTTATGCCACTCCCATAGATGGTTTTGAGTTACGCAGCAGATAGAGTTAACACAATGAATTAAACAAATGTCATCAAAGACAGAACCTAAAATTAGGGGAACTAACTAAAAAGGAGCTACTAATGAGTGACCAGTTGTAATTAGGAGAAACCTCTTCACCAATGAAGGCATGCTGAACAAAAGAGCACGGATGTTATGGAGGAGCTCGATAAATACCTGTAGGGGAACAAAATTCTGACAGGCACAGATGAACAGTTGTGCCAAACAGCTTGTTTCTATGTTGCAATTACCAGATATGTCTTGCCCATCTGCATTTAATACGACACTAGGAACACAAACCGACCGAGTAACCAGATCACACTCCCATTGAACACAATAATGCAACTTGTAATGCATTTTTAAATAAACAATTACCAACAAGGTGGCGCATCTGTAGAGTTGCTGCCTTACAGCGCTTGCAGCACTGGAGACCCAGGTTCGATCCTGACTACAGGTTCTTACTGTACAGAGTTTGTACGTTCTCCCCATGACCGCGTGGGTTTTTTCCGAGATCTTCGGTTTCCTCCCTCACTCCAAAGACATACAGGTTTGTAGGTTAATTGGCTTGGTATATGTGTAAATTGTCCCTAGTGTGTGTAGGATAGTGTTAATGTGTGGGGATCGCTGGTCAGTGCGGACTCGTTGGCCGAAGGGCCTGTTTCTGCACTGTATCTCTAAACTAAACTAAACAAAACATAGTTAATCTTGAAGAAGGGTTTCGGCCCGAAACGTTGCCTATTTCCTTCGCTCCATAGATGCTGCTGCACCCGCTGAGTTTCTCCAGCATTTTTGTGTACCATAGTTAATAGTAAGATTAAATGAGAACTTACCAGTTTGAAGTTTGATCGTTATTTTATGAGGAGTAACGTTGAGGGACCACGCCAGGACGCATGCGTGTCATTCTTCAAAGCAGCGGTGTGAAATCACAGATAACTGTAATGACTAAACATAGTAAGATTAGAGAAGAAATACCAGTTCAGTATGTGATCAAGGGTGGGAGCGGAGGGCACGTAATCCCTCAACGTTACTCCTCATAAAATAACGATCAAACTTCAAACTGGTAAGTTCTCGTTTAATCTTACTATTTTACTTCGGAGTCACATGAGTGACTACGTGAAGATTTTAAAGCTGTGTTCTGCAAACCCCTCTTCAGGATCAGCCCAGAACTGACCCCCAGTACTCCCCTCTGACGAGGGAGAAGCACTGTGCAGCCCTACAAGAGGTGCTGCTGTGGGTTTTACATAGGGCCCACAGTGACTCGACTCCATCTCCCGGAGCCTGTCACGTTGGAGCAAATGCTCCATACACCGCTCCGTCCGGCTCCAGCCTGTTTTTGTCTTGCCTTACCGCCCGTCCGCGGAGTGGATCTGGCCGGTGCGGAGGCGACATCGGGCACAGCTGATCCCATTATAGGTGATTCAAGTGTCGCTGGCCGCTGCTAGCCCACCAGCTTTGTCGCAGCCCGTTGGTTTCTCCACCTGTAATCAGCATGGGAAAACACAAAAAGACCGCAGCTCTTACCTGCAGGTCCTGGTTTAAATTGTCGCTACGGGGAAACGTCGTTCCACCCCGCCTCCTGCCGTTTTCGACTTGTCAAAAGTCGACGGCCCCATCTGAATAGTCTCCCGCCCGGCCGTGGTGTTCTAGCCGGCGCGGGACCAATAGTCGGCACAGCTGATCCCTTACGGGGCTTGTGCCTTCAGCTGCTGCTAGCTCCCGCAACTTTGCGGTCCTCCCCAGCCAGCTTCACTCGCAGCACTTGTGGACACTATTTTGTCCAGCTTCCCCCCCTGTGTAAAAACAACACAGGGACAAAAACTATTGCAGAGTTACCTGCAGGTCGCGGTTTCAAACTTACTGCTGCGGGGGAACGCTCCACTCCGCCTGTCGTTTCGCAAGCGTGAAAGCGATATATGACACGCCTGCGTCCTGGCGGGGTTCTTCACATAGTCACTCACGTGACTCCAAAGTAAAATCTTAATTTAGTTTCAATGTTTGGAGAGAAGGAATGGGTGAAGTTTCGGGTCGAGACCCTTCTTCTCAAAACATAGACCCGAAACGTCACCCATTCCTTCTCTCCAGAGATGCTGCCTGTCCCGCTGAGTAACTCCAGCATTCTGTGACTACCTTTGATTTAATCCAGCATCTGCAGTTCTTTCCTACACATAGAAATAACATGATTTTTTATCCTGCGTGAAATGATTGAAATAAGACAAAAGAGACTACCGTGCTCGAATTCAAAGCAAAAGAATAAACTGCCGGAAGAACTCAGCAGGTTAAACAAATGGTTAGAGCAAATGGATGGACCAGTAAAAAAAAAAACTGCTCTAAGAGCTGAGATAAGATAATTTCCCCTTAAAAACACAGTTGCAAGTGACAAATTAATTTTACCTACGTCATCTGCAAAAGTATGGAAGGGTGATAAAAAGCTTTCCAGTTATGAATATTTGAGGGGGGGGGGGGTTATATAGGACACCTAATTGAGCATGAATGGATCAAGTGCCACATGGAATTTTTGAGAAAGATTCATGGCAATGCTAACCAAGATCTGTGGCACCTAAGTGATCATCTTGCATCGAATGGTCCTGACCCAAAAAAAATGTAACCAAAAACGTTAATGTGGATACAGGATTTATTCTGCAGTACAAATTATCTGGGAAATCTGTTCAAATAGTTCCACGGTTATTATTAACAAGGTTGATCCAAGGCCCTGCCTGTTTTTACAGGCATCTGTAAAATGTGAGGTTATCCACTTTGGTAGCAAAAACAGGAAGGCAGATAATTATCTAAATGGTGTCAAGTTGGGAAAAGGAGAAGTACAACAGGATCTGGGGGTCTTTGTTCATCAGTAATCAGAAAGTAATCATGCAGGTACAGTAGGCAGTGAAGAAAGCAAATTACATGTTGGCCTTCATAACAAGAGGAGTTTGAGTATAGGAGCAAAGAGGTCCTTCTGCAGTTGTACAGGGCCCTAGTGAGACCACACCTGGAATATTGTGTGCAGTTTTGGTCCCCTAATTCAAGGAAGAACATTCTTGCTTTTGCGGGAGTTCAGCGTAGGTTTACAAGGTTAATTCCCGGGATGGCGGGACTGTCATATGCTGAGAGAATGGAGCGGCTGGGCTTGTATACTCTGGAATTTAGAAGGAGGAGAGGGGATCTTATTGAAACATATAAGATTATTAAGTGTTTGGACACACTAGAGGCAGGAAACATGTTCCCAATGTTGGGGGAGTCCAGAACCAGGGGCAACAGTTTAAGAATAAGGGGTAAGCCATTTGAAACGGAAGTGAGGAAACATTTTTTCACATGGAGAGTTGTGAGTCTGTGGAATTCTCTGCCTCAAAGAGCGGTGGAGGCCTCTTTCAAGAGAGAGTTAGATAGGGTTCTTAAAGATAGCGGAGTCAGGGAATATAGGGAGAAGGCAGGAACGGGATACTGATTGGGGATGAATGGCCTACTCCTGCACCTATTGTCTATTGTCTATCCCACTTTATCTATTTCAAATAAGAGCAGGGCAGTCGTTCTCAGTGAGCTTGTCAATATTCAGGTCTCATTACATTCAAAATATTGTGCCTGCCTTTAATCATGGAGATACAGGTGCACAACCTTTTATCCGACGATCCAAATAACGAAAACCTCCGAATAGCGACATTTTTTCAGTCCTTGAAGAAAGGTCCTTGAAAACGTTCACCGAGGGCGGCCCGCAGAGGTGACAGCGGAACCTCCGGTCGGTCCTCGAAGAAAGGGGAACTAAATCCCCATTCATAAAAGAGAAGGTGAGGGTATATTGCGCGGGAGGATTAATAATTGACAATCTGCTGCTGCCTGCCCGCTGAGTTTAAAAGTTCCCACGGTAGACTCACGATACACAGTGTATTGTGAGTCTTGCATGAGAACTTTTTAACTCAGCGGGCAGGCAGCAGCAAATTGTCGCTCCCTTAAGTTTCACCCCACCTACACCCCTCTGCTTCCCGGCCATGTGTGTGACCCCTTCCCTCCCCTCTCCAGCTCCCCGCCCATTGCACCGGCGCGGGGGTTTTGCACTGTCTTCACGTCGGAGCCAGTGCCAATCACCGGAGACGTCAGGACCAACGGGACACCGGCCCCCAGGCCCACTGCAAGCACGGAGATCCCAGAGACCCACAGCCAGCAGCAGCCCAGCCCCGTTCCAATTCCAGAGGAACACGCTCCCCGTAGGGACCGAAGCTGATGGTGTGCAAGGTGCGTCTTGGTCTTGAGGTTGCGGATGAGGGGGCGCAGCTCGGGCTGTGACGACTCCGGCCACCCCCCTGTACAGGAGCTGAGACTGGGAACTGTGGGGTTGTTTGCAGTTGCAGAGGGAGGGGGCAAGGGCGGTACAGTTCCCAGTCTCAGCTCCATTCCAGGGAGGTGACCGGAGACGTCAGGACCAACGGGACACCGACTGCAAGCACGGAGATCCCAGAGACTCACAGCCAGCAGCAACTCTAGCCCAGCCCCGCTCCAACTCCAGAGGAACCCGGGTTGCGGATGAGGGGGCGCAGCTCGGGCTGTGGGCGAACTGCCACTTGTCGCTGTAGCGGCGCATCGGGGAGCGGGTTCCTGTTGGTCCTGACGTCTCCGGCCACCCCCCTGGACAGGAGCTGAGAGACGTCAGGACCACCAGAAGCCGCTCCCCGATGGGCCGCTACAGCGACAAGTGGCAGTTCGCCCACAGCCCGAGCTGCGCCCCCTCATCGGGACACCGACCCCCAGGCCCACTGCAAGCACGGAGATCCCAGAGACTCACAGCCAGCAACAACTCTAGCCCAGCCCCGCTCCAACTCCAGAGGAACCCGGGTTGCGGATGAGGGGGCGCAGCTCGGGCTGTGGGCGAACTGTCACTTGTCGCCGTAGCGGCCCAACGGGGAGCGGATTCCTCTGGAGTTGGAGGGACAGGGAGACACAGCGGCTTTTGAGAATGGTGGGCAATCACTTCCAAAGTTCTGCCCACACAGTCAGTACACCTCTCCTACACTTGTCTCCCGCACTAAGATTATCTCGCAGAGAATGATCCCAGCCTAACCCTCCCTATTCTCTCCTATTCTGCAAGAAAAAACTACATTGAAGACTCAAACTCGCGATCGAGTAACTGCCGGGATCGAGGCGCAAACTCGCGACCTTGCGGATATGAGCCGAGCACTCTACCACTGAGCCAGCCGTTAAAATCTACGCTAAAAATCTTCCATTCCGAAAGCCGAAAAATTCTGAATTACGAAAAGTGTCCGGTCCCAAGGCTTTCGGATAAAAGGTTGTGCACCTGTACAAGAGAATATAGATGCAAAAATCTTGAGCAAAAAACAAACTGCTGTAGGAACTCGGTGGGTCACGCAACGTCCATGGAGGAAATTGAGCGTATGACATTTCAGGTAGAGATAACCCCAGTCTTAAAGAAGGTTACCAACCTTCTGTTCATTTACCTCCACTGATGCTGCCTGATCTGCTTTCCTCCATCAGTTTATTTTTACAGCCTTTCATCGAGTGGCCTTTTACATGAGCATGTTGTATGCAAATTGCTACTACATATGATACTCAACAGCAATTATTATGCTTGAAAAGTACTTATTGTCTGCAAAGAAATTCAGGACATTCTGTGGGCGGGAGAACACATGATTGTAAACCCATCATTACGATAATTGTCCCATCAAAAAGCACAGGGGGAAAAAAGCAACGTTACTTTCACATTTAGAGTTAGCTGAAATCTGCCATTCAAATAGTTTTACTTTCATCTAACATTTTCTTGTACTGAATTTGACTTTCTGAGTTGAATGAAACAGTTATTTATGCAGAATTGCTCTGACAATATACAGTGCCCTCCATAATGTTTGGGCCAAAGACCCATCCTTTATTTATTTGCCTCGTACTCCACAATTTGAGATTTGGAAAAGAAAAAAAATCACATGTGGTTAAAGTGCACATTGTCAAATTTTATTAAAGGGTATTTTTGTACATTTTGGTTTCACCATGTAGAAATTACAGCTGTGTTTATACATAGCCCCCCCATTTCAGGGCACCATAATGTTTGGGACATGTGGCTTCACGAGTGTTTTTTAACTGCCTCCTTATTGCAGGTATAAGAGAGCTCCCAGCACCTTGTCTTTCCTCCAGTCTTTCCATCACATTTGGAAACTTTTATTGCTGTTTATCATCATGAGGACCAAAGTTGTTCCAATGAAAGTCAAAGTAGCCATTATGAGACTGAAGGGCCAGTCCCACTTGGGCAACTGCGGAGCGTCAGTGACTGACGCCCGTAAAACCATCAAGTTGCACGACATACACGCTGACGTACGCTGTCATGCGGGTGACTCCCGGTTAGGGTTGAGGTTGTAAAATATTCTTCTTTCAATGCATGGATTTTAAACATTAATATATTAAATTTAATACAATAAAATCAATTGTGCAATTGAAAAGATGTCTGAGTCGTTCCGTTTTATTTATAGATGTATTGGTCCGCTTCCAGATCCGATCACCTGGGGTGGATTCAGTGAGTGTAGACTGAACTCCCCTCTTCCCTCTTCCCCCCTCCCGCCCCCATCCCTCCTTCTCCCCTCCCCCCTACCCTTCTCCTCAGCCCCTTCCCCCTTCTTCCCTTCTACCCAGAGTGTGTAAGTGTGTGATGGATGATGTGAGTGTGTGTGTGATGAGATGGTGTGTGTGTGAGATGGAAGGTGTGTGTGACTGTGATGGAGGGTGTGTATGTGTGTGTGAGGTGGAGAGGGTGTGTTTGTGTGAGATGGAGTGGGTATGTCTGTGTGTGTGAGATGGAGTGTGTGTGTGTGTGTGTGTGTGTGTGTGTGTGTGTGTGTGTGTGTGTGTGTGTGTGTGTGTGTGTGTGTGTGTGTGTGTGTGTGTGTGTGTGTGTGTGTGTGTGTGTGTGTGTGTGATTGAGGGTGTGTATGTGATGGAGGGTGTTTGTGTGAGCCCACCAGCCGTGAGTGAGTCAACTGCCAGCCCACCAGCCATGAGTGAGTCAACTGCCAGCCCACCAGTCGTGCGTGTCAACTGTCAGCCCACCAGCCGTGAGTGAGTCGGCTGCCAGCCCACCATCCATGAGTGAATCGGCTGCCAGCCCACCAGCCGTGAGTGACTGGGCTGCCAGCCCACCAGCCGTGAGTGACTGAGCTGCCAACCCGCCAGCCGCGAGTGACTGTGTTGCCAGCCCACCAGGCCCGAGTGACTGACCTGCCAGTCCACCAGGCCCGAGTGACTGAGCTGCCAGCCCACCAGGCCCGAGTGACTGAGCTGCCAGCCCACCAGGCCCGAGTGACTGAGCTGCCAGCCCACCAGGCCCGAGTGACTGAGCTGCCAGCCCACCAGGCCCGAGTGACTGCTGCCAGCCCACCAGGCCCGAGTGACTGAGCTGCCAGCCCACCAGGCCTGAGTGACTGAGCTGCCAGCCCACCAGGCCCGAGTGACTGGGCTGCCAGCCCACCAGGCCCGAGTGACTGACCTGCCAGTCCACCAGGCCCGAGTGACTGAGCTCCCAGCCCACCAGGCCCAAATGACTGAGCTGCCAGCCCTAGAATCCATTCAGCCCACAATGTCCATACTAGCCCTCTGGAAACCAGTTCCTTCGGCCCACAACACCCATACTTGCGCTCCACAAAGCCCCCCCCCCCCCCCCCCCCCCCCCCCCCCCCTCCCTCCCCCCCACCGGCCACCAATATTGGAATTGGTGGAGAGGTGGAATATTGCGTTAGGGACCAGCCCTCCCGTGTGAACATGGGATAAAACGTTATAATAATAATGAAATTTAAGTGACCTGTTATTGTATGGTAGATATGTAATATTGTACAAACATGAAATTAAATTATTGAATGGAAAAGTCCAGGATGAGGAATGTGCAAAGATGGGGGAGTGGGAGTCAGTCTACTCTACGACAGAAGTGGGAGGAGTTGTATAGTTTAATAGCCACCAGGAAAAAGGATCTCCTGTGGCGTTCAGTGCTGCACCGTGGTGGGACCAGTCTGTTGCTGAAAGTGTTCCTCAGGTTGACCAGTGTGTCATGAGATGCCCCGCCATTGAGGAGCATTCTCCCTTCTGAGACCACCTCCAATGTAGCCAGCCATCCCGAAGAGCTTGTTGATTCTGTTGGCTTCTGTCACCTTCACCCTGCTACCCCAGCACACGACAGCGTAGAAGATGGCACTGGCCTACGCTGTCATTTTGCTCTTGCTCTCCTTCCCCCTCCCCCAGACAGAATAAGGATAGGGATTCCCTGGTCCTCACGTTTCACCACACCAGCCTCCCCATCCAAAACATCATGCTCCGACATTTCTGTCACCTCCAACGTAATCCCACCGCCTGTCACGCTTCCTCCCATCTCCACCCGTTTCCACCTTCTGCAAAGACCGCTCCCAAGCCAATCGATTGGCTCACTCATCCCTTCTCACCCAAACCACACCTTCCCCAGGAACTTTCCTCTGCAACTGCAGGAGATATAAAACTGCCTCTATACGACCTATCTCACCTCCAGCCATGGACCCCACCAGTCCTTTCAAGTAAGACAGAGGTTCACGTATACCTTCCCTAACCTCATCCACTGTCCATGGTGTTCCAATGTGGCCTCATGTACATCGGCAAAACCAACCATTACCTCAGCAAACGTTTTGTGAAACACTAGCAGTTTGTTCACCAAGGTCTTTCAGATCTCACGGTTGCTAACTCCATTCACATGCTGCCCTTTCTGTCCTGGTCCTCCTCTATTGCCAGAATGAGGCCATACATAATGTGGAGGAACAGCATCTCATATTCTGTTTGAGTAGCTAACAATCCAATAGTGTAAACACTGAATTCTCCAAATTTAGGTAACCTCTATCGACACCCCTTCCCCTTCTCCCCACGCTCCTCTTTCTTTCCTCCCCACCCCTCTCCTGTGCCCCACCTGAACGCACACATATTTTTTCCCTCTCTACCTATATTCCTTTCGCTGGCTTCACAATTCGCAACTCATCAATCCTTTTGTCTCATACATTTTCATCCCTGGCCTTTGTCCATCTCTAGCTATCAAAACCCCATCTCGCCTGTGTTCACCGATTACCTGGTTGCTTTGTCCTGCCATTCACCTCTTCTAGCTTTCTTAACCCCCCGCCCCCAACCCTCAATATGTCCACAGAGGGGTCCTGACCCAAAACATGTTTTCTAGGAATGTTGCCTGACCCGCTGAGTTACTCCAGCAATTTGCGTCTTTTTTGTAAAGCATCATTTGCAGTTCTTTGTTTCTACAGCATTGAGTGTAGGATTGCCTTGGGGATAAATTGTTGATGAAGTCATTCAACTGATAGTTAAGGCAGTTAACAATCGTTGACGAGAGACGGAGAGAGAGAAAACAAAGGAACATAAATCTGCAAAAGATAGACACAAAATGCTGGAGAGAAGGAATAATTGACATTTTGGGTTGAGACCCTTCTTCAGACCTGGTCTGAATGGTCTGAAGAAGGGTCTCGACCCAAAACTTCACCTATTCCTTTTCTCAAGAGATGCTGCCTGACCCGCTGAGTTACTCCAGCATTTTGTGTCTATCTTCCGTGCAAACCAGCATCTGCAGTTCCTTGCTACACATAAAGCTAGTTAATGGAGGTTATAAAATTTGAAAATGAGTCCGAAAAGCTGCAATATGCCCTGTTCATAAGCTTACACTCAGCCTCAGCAACAGTGCAGGAGGTCGCGGCCAGAATGATCAGAGTACGAGTGGAATCGAGAATGAAAGTGGCAGCCAGCAGGAAGCTGAACTTCATGCAGGTAAATGGTCTTACAGAATGAGTGGATATCTGGTCCAAATCATATTTCAGAAGTTAAATAAACCATGGAAATTGTGGATAATCTGGTTTAGTCTCAGTTTGAAGACCCAGCAAACTGATGCAATTATAAAGAAAACCTATCAATGCCTCTGCTTCCTTAGAATATTGAGGTGATTTGGTATGTCAACGAATACTCTCTTGAACTTCTACAGGTGTACAGTGGAGCGTATATTGACTGTTGCAACACGGCCTGGGTTTACAACTCAAACACCCAGGAACAATGAAGATTGCAAAAAATGGTGAATATTGTCCAGTCCATCAAGGGTACTGACCTCATCACCATCGAAGGGATCTATAGGAGGTGCTGTCCCAAAAAGGCAGCCAGCATCATTAGTGACCCATACCACCCTGGCAACGCTTTCATTTCACTCCTGCCATCGGGAAGAAGGTATAAGAGCCTGAAAACTAACATCCAAGGTTCAGGAACAGCTTCTTTCCAACAACCTTATTGAACACCACAAACTCCAAATAAACTCTGAACTACAAACTGACTTAAATGCACTTGGGACTTGGGGAACATTGTTATTATCTTTGCACTATATTGTTTGTTTGTTTTTATATATTGAACTTCCTTTTGTTGTTTATTATGGTGTCTATTGAGTACTATCTTCACATATCTGTTCTGCTGCTGCAAGTAATAATTTATTTGTTCCATTTCAGGATAAATGACAATAAAACACTAATGACTTGAATATAATTTGTGCCCAGTCCAACCATAGTAGATACTGCTTTCTACAGGCTTAGTTGAGGAAATCTCTACTTATTTAGTTCTTTATTAACCTTGAAGTATGGAAGCATAGGTGAGGTCAACGAGGTTGTAACAGATGACACCAGTGTACACACAGAAAATTACACTCTACTTTAGATCCCACTGCCAAGCCGCAAAAAGGGATAAGTAATCTTCATAATCACTAAAATATTTTTGTGACTTTAATCAGAGTTTCAGTTCTGTGGTGCTTCTGAAACCTGATTAACAGAATTCTTGGGGAAATGGGCATATATACTTGTGACAGCACTTTTCATGAGTTGAAAAGAAAGATATGAATTAGTTGTTTGTAAAGGAGAAGGATCAAAGGATTTTATTGAGGATAGGGAAGATGGCATGAGATCGGGACATGATTATTAAGGCAAGAGAATCAGTATAAATGCAAACATCCTAATTGACATCAACATTACAACTTTAATTTATAGAACAAATGTTAACATGCATAAACAGCCTGAAGGTGGCAATTTAAAATTTCAAAATCCCACTCATTAATTGTTTAATAAATATGAATAAAAATTAATGGAAGGAAATAAAAAGTTCTGTGTATTTGTATCTCCTATTTGTTAGCAGTTAAAATGTTTGAAATACATAATTTATGGGAAGTAATCAAATATAATATTACAGCCAGAGAGTTTTATTCATATTTAACCTTTATTTGAAGATGGTACTCAATCACTATGAAGAGAATGTGTTTTCCTGAGCTTAATGCACTTTGAGATTTCAAGATTACAGTTGTATCTGTGATATAAGAGTCCCTATTTGGAAAAATAATAAACAGCAAACTATTAGATCTCAATAAAGATCATAAAATGTAATATAATATTCAAATAATAAACAGAAACTGCTGCATCATGTAGGAAAATTTTCTATTAGTACAGCGGAATGAATATTAAAAATGCCTTCTGGAGCAAACCAATCATATTTATGATTCAGGATTTTAGGAGGGGATTTATAGAGAATCTAATGACATAAAAATCCACATTTGTCCATTCTATTATATCATAAAATTCAATTACTAAAGAGAGAATTGGATGCATAAAAAATTCAAAATGTATCTTAAACAAATTTGGGAATCTGGTGCTGGATGAGGCAATAACAATGATGAATTCACATCGGCATATCCTAATAAAATTCGGACAGTAGAATTTATCTGGGAATTTTTGAAAGTACAAAATAGTCTTATTTCATAAACAGGGTTAAGTTATATAGATATCTATCACAATTTTAAACCATCGCTAATAATAATAATAATAATAATAATAATAATAATAATAATAATAATAATAATAATAATAATAATAACTAGACTAAGTGGAACCCGTTGGGTCCCAGCATCACACGGGAGGGCTGGTAACCAACGCAATATTCCACCTTTCCACCAATATTGCTCGCCAGTGGGTGGGGGGGGGCTTTCTGTTGCGTTAGTATGGGTGTTGCGGGCCGAAGGTACTGGTTTTCAGAGGGCTAGTATAGACATTGTGGGCAGAATAGATTCTTGGGCTGGCAGCCAACTGTTGCAACGATTTTAAAAGCCAAGCCAAGGCGAACAATTTGGCTGCAGCAGCCACCTGACAACCAAAATTCATTTTGTGAACATAAACTTTTAAAAAAGGCGAGGCAAACAATTGGGCAGCAGTCACTTTACACCCGCATCGAGGGGACTCACCGTGGAGTAGGCGTGCGTCTGGCAGAGACTGAGTGAGGGACTACACTTCCGGGTTTTATAGTCCCTCCCCTTTGCCGCCAACATTAATATCTCTCTGATTTTTTATCGATGGGGAAAATCCTCCGGTCCCGGAAGGTGGAGGGGGGCTCTGAGCGAGGTGGCCAAAAATGATGGCCGGAGGTGACGGAGTTCTCTCGGAAATCGCAGCACAGTGGGACAAAAGCAGTCAAGATCAGACTTTTAGTAATATAGATAATAATAATATATTTTATTGTCATTGCACATAAGTGCAACGAGATTTTGTATGCAGCTTCCATCCGATGTCATAACTTAAATAACTAATAACATTTAGATTTAGACACCCCAAGAACATGGTTTGTAAAAAGAACATTAAAACAGTAAAACAGTCAAAACAGTTCAAACAGACTAAAGTGCAGATGTGTCTGTGCGACGTGACCATCTGAGGGAGACAGTCCATGGGGGTGGGGGCACTCAGCAGGGCCGGTTCAGAGCCGCTATAGCTCTGGGAATGAAGCTGTTCCTGAGTCTGGAGGTGCGGGCATAGAGCCTTGTAACGTCTGCCGGAGGGAAGTACTTCGAACAGTCCATTACAAGGGTGTGAGGAGTCTTTATGGATGCTGGTGGACTTCCTGAGGCACCGTGTGTGGTAGATGCCCTCCAAGGCTGGTAGCGGTGTCTCAATAATCTTCTGCACTCTGTGGACGATGCACTGAAGAGCTCTCCTCTCCGCCTCCGTGCAGCTGAGATACCACACAGAGATGCCATACGTTAATATGCAGCGGTAGAAGGTTGTCAGCAGCTGTTGGGGCAGACCAGTCTTTTTTAATGTTCTCAGGAAGAACAGTCGTTGCTGTGCCTTCTTGACCAGTGCAGCGGTGTTGGTGGACCATGTGACGTCCTCTGAGATGTGAGTGCCCAGAAACTTATGGCTGGACATTCTCTCCACACTGTCCCCGTAGATGGAGATTGGAGCGTAGTCTCCATTATGTGACCTCCTGAAGTCAATAATCAGCTCCTTGGTCTTGGAGGTGTTTAATTATTTCTAGCCCTGATAGATCAACAAGGAAACATATAGGCTTATGGCAAACATGTATTGTCTGGCAGTCAACAAGAAAACAATGTAAAATATTTTATGCTGCTTTTGTTGTTGGAAATGTATTTCATGTGGAGAATGCATATCTACAGTCTAGTGAAAAACTTTTAATTTGCTGAGTTCAGCATAGTTAGACGTGGTAGTTAATTTGGGAGGATGCACCACAACTTGCACAGTTGGAACCATGTCATTTTTGGCTTATTTCACGTCTGATCACTATAATCCACATCAAACCAATTGCAGTGGGTGTTGGGTTCATCAAGATTAATTAGTTCTTCACGTTCATTGATGTCCCTTCTTTCTTCAAATGGCAGAGACATTCAGGTGACGTAGGCAGTCATAGAAGGCTCTGCAATCAGAGGGGCAACTGGTGGGTTGAACTTGTCCTCATATTGTGATAGATTGGGAACAACATGGATGTTTCTTGACCAACTTGCAGATTATTCAATAGAAGTTAAGCCAGGAAGCAGGAATCAGAGGGGAGTAGCATTAAGAGTTCACAAAATACTGAGTGTGATTGCAACCAGCAGAGTATCCATCTCTCCTCTCTCTGATGTGAGTTCTGTTACATCCTCTATCTCTGTTCCCTCTGTGATTCCTGCTGCTCTCCTGCTCTTTGGGTGTCCACGGGTTGCCTGCCTGATGATTAGTGTCAAATTGAAGCATGGTATTCGAACACAGTGTCCTGGAATATCACGCACCAGATCCCCAAAATAACTCAGCTACTCGAATTCCACGGAGTTTCAAGACTGAATCTTTGCTGCTGTGTTCCTGACTTTGACTAAACTCTTCCACAACAAACCTAAATTATTAGGATAGTGCCTCCATGTGTATTTACAAAGGCAAATTGTCAAGAACATTCTCTTACAGAACAGAGCTCTTGCGTTGTAATCAGAAAATGCTGAGGATACTCATCGTCTGTTAACATTTCGAGGTCAATAATCCTTCATCAAAACTGTTGAAGGACTGGGCTGAGGTGAATCTGTCCCTGGATCAGAGTTAACATTTTCACCATTTATCAGAAATATGAAACAGTTAAAACTATATCATCAAGATCTGGCTTTGACTTGACCTCCAACCTCATTTGTATAAGTTACTCTCATCCCCTCATGTGAGTTTTGGCCTGTAAATTTAGTGGTTCAACATCCATTTGCTCAACAAAATAACAGAATCACTGGGATAAACAAATATAAAGTACACATTAAATCAAACATTAAGACCATGGGACTACTAACAACTAAGTTAGTCATAAAGCAAAGCCACTTTGATTATAAATGAAATTGTGAAGCAGTTGCCATCAATTTTCATTTGGTTTTCGTTCAAGCAGCTCTGCATTAACAGTGCTTGTTCAGTAAAAATATCAGGCGTCATTGCAAAAGAAAAGCAAACATTGGATGGGATTTAGATCATTATATGGTCAATTGAAGTATACAGTATGCATTCCCAACAAAATGACATTTAAACAGAGTGACATCATGTTACCAAAATAATTAAACTGCACATCTCGCTAAAATAATCAAACCATTAGCCTGCTTCATTTAATATTACTAAAATGATTACAAATGTATTATTAAATTTGCTAATCCCAAAATAATTAAACAGCTAATTTTGTCAAATTTGAAAGATAATACGTCACTTGCACAATTTTACATAAATGAATTATTTCATCTTGTCCATTTTAATACTGATAAACAAATCAAACTACAATCATCCACCATTTGTTATTTTAATATCAAAATCAGTGGCACAACTTTATTAACTAATATGAAACTAAATTTTGACAGTCATTCCATTAGCCATTTAGTCTTAAAACAACCTCAAATCTGTTTACAGTCCATTTGAAAATAAAATTACTATCGCAAATTGTAATTAAATAGCAGTCAACATCCTGGCAACCTTCTATCATCCATTCCCTTTGATCTTCTTGGGGTGGCTTCTGACCGGGCTATATATATTGTTTGGATTTAAATCAAACTAGCTAGAACTGTAAACACCTCTTATACAGGTCACCTCTGCCCCAGAAGAGATCCCAATGGTCCAAAAATCTAAATCTCTGCCCTCTGCACTAAATCTTCAGCCACATATTCAACTGCCTTATCTTCCTGTTCCTACTCTCATTGGCACATGGCACTGAAAGTAATCCAGAGATCCTGGAGGTCCTATTTTCCAGCCTTTTCCGTAACTCGCTGTACATATCTCTCATTCCTTTTCCTATGTCATTTGTTCCAACATGCACAATGATTTACGGCTGCTCCCACTCTCCCTTGAGAATGTCATGTTGCTGCTCCACAATATCCTGGACCCTGGCAGCAGGGAAGCATCCTGGAGTCTCCTCCACTGCTGCCACAATATCTCATGTCTGCACTAAACTAAAGAGTCACAATGGCTTTGCCTGACATTACCCTTCCTGGCTGTGCCTCAGAGCCAGGCTTGGTGCTACTGCTGCTCAACTCAAGCCTTCTTCCATCAAAAGCATCTACATTAGATTCTGCGTCAAGAAAGTGATATCTATTATGAAGGATCCCACCATTCGGCCATACCATCAAGCAAGAGTATTGGCATCTGATGTCCCCATTATCCAGTTCAGGAACAGCTCCTTTCCTGCAAGTATCAAGTTCTTAAACCAACCTGTGCAACCTTAATCCTACCTCAACAACTGAATAGTATGGTCCACGTCTTGCACTATCACGGCCTCGTTTTTTCTCTAATTGTGTTTTGCACTAATGTCATGCTTTGTCTTTGCAGTTCCTTTTTTAAGTATAGTTTTATAAATAATTTGTTTTTGTATGGTTGTCTGGGTCTAAGTCCTTGTGATGCTGTATACAAGATTTTTCATTGCATCTATACCTCACCATATGTGTGTGAGACAATAAACTCAAATTGACCTGACCTGGGATTGCATTGTCATTTTAGATAACCCTTTTCATTATCCACTCTACCACCAATATGTTTCTGCCATCTGCAAACTTATTAACCATGCTCACATCCAGATCTTTAATGTAAATAACAAACAACAATGGACACATCACCAGTCACTGCAACACAACACTTGCTACGCTTCAAGTTTGAAAAATAACCTGCTACCAGTATCTTCTGTCTTGTTTCAAGCAAATTTTGTTTCCAATTGGCTAACTCGCCCCCTGTGATCTAACCTGCCAGGTGGGCATACCATGCAGCACCTCATTAAAAGCCTTTCTAAACTCCCAGTAGATGTCAACCACACTGCATTGTCAATTTTCTTTGTCACCTTTTCAAAAAGTTCAAACTCAAGATACCTTTTCTCATGCATAAAGCCATGCTGACTATCCCTAATTTGTACTTGCCTTTCCAGATGCATGTAGTTATTGTCTCTCAGAATATCCTCCGGTAGCTTACTCCTCACTGATGTTAGGCTCACCAGTCTACAGCTCCCAGTATTGTTGAGGATGGAGCTCAGGATTTAGATTTGGCGACAAGGAACAGCGATGTATTTCCAAATAAAGACAAAGAGTGGCTCCAATGTACCTGCTGTCCTTGCCCTTCTTGGTGATTTATATGTCAAGTACTCGCCAAATAACTGCCTCATTATACATGTGATGCAGTTTTAAGCCACAAAACACCAGTGGAGGAAGAAATAAACATTAAGGCTGAATGATGGAGTCGCCATAAATTGAGTTTCCCTTTCCTTGTTGGCAATGGGCTTTATGACCCTTGTTAGAAAGTTGTCTTGATCAATCTCTCTGTATCAAAGATGACAACACAGTCAACCATGGACTAATGAGTCACACAATCAAGCTTACAGATTCCTTCTCACCATCTGAGAGGGCAAAGGTATCTGGAAGCACCACCACTTCCTGGGTCTCCACCAAGACCCACATCATGCTGACCACCATTGCTGGATCAAGATTCTGGAACTACCTCCATAAGAGCATTATCTGCCACATAGTACAAACAGCTGAGGTTCAAGAGGTTGCTCACCATCACCTTTTCAATAGTCTCAAGGTACAGGAAGCAGTGAAGAAAGCAAATGGCATGTTGGCCTTCATTGCGAGGATTTGAGTTTAGAAGCAAGGAGGTCCTACTGCAGTTGTACAGGCCCTGGTGAGACCACACCTGGAATATTTTGTGCAGTTTTGGTCTCCTAATTTGATGAAGGACATTCTTGCTATTGAGGAAGTTCACCAGGTTAATTCCCGGGATGGAGGGACTGACTATGATGAAAGAATGGGTCGGCTGCGCTTGTATTCACTGGAATTTAGAAGGCTGAGAGGGGATCTTATCGAAACATATAAGATTCTTAAGGGATTAGACAGGCTGGATGCAGGAAAAATGTTCCCCATGTTGGGGGAGTCTAGAACCAGGGGACCCAGTTTAAGAATAAGTGATCGGCCATTTAGGACTGACATGAGGAAAAGCTTTTTCACTCAGAGAGTTATGAATCTGTGGAATTCTCTGCCACAGAAGGCAGTGGAGGCCAATTCACTGGATGGTTTCAAAAGAGAGTTAGATTTAGCTTTAGGGCTAACAGAATCAAGGGATATGGGGAAAAAGCAGGAATGGGGTACTGATTTTGGATGATCAGCTATGATCATATTGAATGGCGGTGCTGGCTCGAAGGGTCGAATGGCCTACTCCTGCACCTATTTTCTATGGTTGTATGTTTCCATTGCAAGAATATCTTCATCATTATCAATAATTTGAAACCTATTCTTATAACCTCCACACTTTTACAGTCCCAACAAAGTAAGTCATCAACCAATGAAAAGTTAAAAGTACACAGGTAATAAGTATACTTACTGTGTTTCATGGGGACCAATTCAGGATTTGTAGGTTGTTTCAGCTTAAAATGAACGTCACCAATGCTAACTGTGTCTCCTACAAATGTAAATATAGATCCAATGAATCTGAACATTCTCAAAACATCTGTCACATCAGTCAACTGCAATGAGTTACAAAGTATCAGAACAAATGGCATCATTCCAAAATTATTTAGTCAAGATCCCCAGGTACTTTAAACTATTCACACATCACTGGTTGAATAATCCACCAAAATAGCAACATAAGAATTGATACATTTGGCCCCAGATATATCAGAAGCAGATTAATTTTTAAAAATGGAAAGAGTGGGGAGTGAAAGGTGGCATGCCATGGCTGGTGTGTGGCTGTGTACCAAGGTTGGACTGGGGGAAGGTGCTGGCGAGGTGGTGGTTTCCTTTGGCTCAATGAAGATAGGGTGGAGCTGAGGTGGGTGGAACCCGAGTGTTGAATTGGGGCTGGGGGAAGAAGATGTAATGGTGCTCCAGGGTTTGGCTTGGAGGAGCAACAAGGGGGAAGTGGGGTGTTAGATCTATGGGGGAAAGGGGGCCGGGGGTTGTGGTGCAAAGGTGGTGTGTTACGGAGGCGATGAAGTGGTGGGGCTGGGTGTGGAAGGTATGGAATTGGTTTGCAATGCATTGAGGGATAGGAAGTTATGGAGTTAGAGTTAGAAGGATGGGGTTATAGGGATGGGGCAAGGGCTTAGAAGGATAGTCATGTTGTTAATGCAAAGATTCCATTAAGCTGGAAAGAGTGCAGAGGTTTTCGAGGATGTTGTTGAGACTCAAGGGTCTGAACTATATGGAGAGGATGAACAGGCTATATTCCTTTGAGCCTCGGAGACCGAGGGGTAATCTTATTGAGGTGTATTAAATCATGAGGGAAATAGAGAGGGAGAATGCATGTAGTCTTTTACCCAGAGTAGGGGATTGAAGAAGCAGAGGTTATAAGTTTAAGATGAGATGGAAAAGCTGTGGAGCAACTGAAAGAGCTGTCAGAGGGAGTAGTTGAGGAACGTGCATTAATAAAATATAAACGACACTTGCACAAGTACATGGATAGTAAAGGTTAAGAGGGATATGTGCCAAATGCAGGCAAATTAGACTTGCTTATATAGGGCAACCTGTTCAGCATTGATGATTTAGGCTGAAGGGCCATGCTGTATGGTTCTAACATCCCTGAAATTCCATTAGCCATTTAGTCTTATAACAACCTCAAATCGGTTTACAGTCCACTTGAAAATAAAATTACTCTTATCGCAAATTGTAATTAAATAGCAGTCAACATCCTGGCAACCTTCTATCATCCATTCCCTTTGATCTTCTTGGGGTGGCTTCTGACTGGGCTATATATATTGTTTGGATATAAATCAAACTAGCTAGAACTGTAAACACCTCTTATACAGGTCACCTGTGCCCCAGAAGAGACCCCAATGGTCCAAAAATCTAAATCTCTGCCCTCTGCACTAAATCTTCAGCCACATAGTCAACTGCCTTATCTTCCTGTTCCTACTCTCATTGGCACATGGCACTGAAAGTAATCCAGAGATCCTGGAAGTCCTATTTTCTAGCCTTTTCCGTAACTCGCTGTACATATCTCTCATTCCTTTTCCTATGTCATTTGTTCCAACATGCACAATGATTTACGGCTGCTCCCCCTCTCCCTTGAGAATGTCATGTTGCTGCTCCACGATATCCTGGACCCTAGCAGCAGGGAAGCATCCTGGAGTCTCCTCCACTGCTGCCACAATATCTCCTGTCTGCACTAAACTAAACAGTCACAGTGGCTTTGCCTGACATTACCCTTCCTGGCTGTGCCTCAGAGCCAGGCTTGGTGCTACTGCTGCTCAACTCAAGCCTTCTTCCATCAAAAGCATCTACATTAGATTCTGCGTCAAGAAAGTGGTATCTATTATGAAGGATCCCACCATTTGGCCATACCATCAAGCAAGAGTATTGACATCTGATGTCCCCATTATCCAGTTCAGGAACAGCTCCTTTCCTGCAAGTATCAATTTCTTAAACCAACCTGCGCAACCTTAATCCTACCTCAACAACTGAATAGTATGGTCCACGTCTTGCACTACCATAGCCTCGTTTTTTCTCTAATTGTGTTTTGCACTAATGTCATGACAAGCAGGGAATAGTGAGATATTGATCATGTGCAGACATTGGCATATATCGCAATTTTGTTTTAACACCTGGAATGCCATGCCAGGGAAGGTAGTGTAAATATGATAACATAGCACCAATTAAACAACTAAATGAACAAGCAGGGAATAGTGAGATATTGATCATGTGCAGGCATTGGCATCAAGGTTGGCATAGGCAATGCGGGCCAATTGAATATGTTGACTGCTATTCCGAGGTAGAATGAAGTGGATCTTTGGTGGAGTAGTTACCAAACCAAGTTGTGTTGCATCTGAAAAGGATGCTTTCTACAGCGGATCTGCAGATTACATTCCAATGATTCCATTGTAGTAGTATTGGGAATTATTTTAAGTAAGGATTACACGAGGATAGGGATTATACGGGTATGCATAAGGATCCAGTCTGAAGAAAGGTCTCGACCCGAAACGTCACCCATTCCTTCTCTCCAGAGATGCTGCCTGTCCCGCTGAGTCACTCCACCTTTTTGTGTCTATCTTCTATGTATATGGATTATTCTGGGGTTGAAATGTACAGGATTATTTGGGTGAGATGATTCTGGATGTGGGATTATATATCCCTGCCATTATTTATGTGGAGCTCGGGGGTCACCAGCAGAAACCAAGCGTCTCACCTGCTGCCGTCGCCACCCGTCTCACCCGTGGCAACGACGGGCACCAGGCTCCACTCAGTGGCCGCAGCACGATGTTCCTGAGTCGCCATAGGGCTGAGCCCCCGGCGCCTCTCTGTAAAAACAGCAACCGGGGTTGCATTGCTGACCGAGAAAGAGAAGGGGGAAGAAGGAAGGGAAACCTGGCGGCCTCTACGCCGCTGGTCCTGTCGCTGGGGACGGGGGGAGAGCCGGCCGGTGCACGTCGGGTTGGTGCGTCGCTCAATGGTTTCCGTCGGAAATGGACGACGAGGCTGTGTCCAAAAATCTTAGAGCAGCTCTGCTCTTTGGCTGTGTCTGCTGGAGACGCTGCCGCGAAGAGACTGGACGCTACAGTGGAGTCACACCCGGCCGAAGGCAAGAAGTCATAGGATCGCACAGAGAATGATCGGAGCGGTGACTGTGGTTTGATGTGGGGTCCATGTCTGTGGGCTTCTGGACTGGTGTTGCCAGGCGCTGTGAGCTCAGGGCAGTGAGGGGGTGGAATGAGGCATCGCAGGTGATTTCGGACCTGAGAGTTTGGGGTCATAAGCAGAGGAGAGAAAGGTGTGGGATATCGTAGCTGACTGCAGGTATACATGGGGTTAAGGTCGCAGGGTGAGGTTAGAACTAGGACAGTGCCATTGAAACTTCTTACCTATGGCGTGCACAGCCTAAAGTTGTAGTTGTAGGATAATTTGTATAAGAAGGACTTGCAGGTGCTGGAAAATCGAAGGTAGACAAAAGTGCTGGAGAAACTCAGCGAGTGCAGCAGCATCTATGGATTAAGGAAATAGGCAACGTTTCGGCAACGTCCCGAAACGTGGCCTATTTCCTTCGCTCCATAGATGCTGCTGCACCCGCTGAGTTTCTCCAGCACTTTTGTCTACCTTGTAGGACAACTTGTTCTATTTGATCTTATTTGATTGTGCACGCCAGGTTGAATGCATTCGTTGAAAAAGGGCGGACCACGTGAGGGTTGCAATCTCCCACCCCAATGTCATGGATAAGCTTGATGTAAAGGTGGGCGTTCATTTTTATTTCAAAATAGACTTTATTCGAGAAATAAATAAATACAATACATGATCCTTACAAAACTACATCCAACATTTTCGGAAGCTATACATACATACAATGCAGTTTCCTCAAATCACAATTTTACTCCACACCCATGCCACTCCTGCGGCCCACTGGCGTGGAATCCCTTCCCTTATTTTGAGGGGCATTTCCACCACACCTTGCCCCCATGTCCAGCAGCGGAAGGACCCGAGACTGTCGCCCTCCCCCACAGAGCCTTGGTGTTGGCTGCACCAAGCTTCAGTGTGTTCCTCAGTGGACTGAAGTCCCACTCCGCCTTCCAAGACTGCAGGTAGCAACAGTTTTAGTGAAAAGTCTTATTTTTATGTCTTCTATGCTGTCAGAATCTGATTCTCCCCATATTAAATCAAAATGTTCCCATTGCTTGTATTTAATATTAATTGTTTTATATGATCATCAGGATTTAGTCTGAAATAAAGAATGGTTCTACAGTTATATTTGTCTTCCCTTAATCTGAAATATTGTCACTGACCAATGGCATGCACTGCTTATGTTATACATTGTGATCAACATCAGATGCTGGAAGTGGAACTTTCCCATGTTCCATCATTGCCTGATCATTAGCCTCCATAATATGATTGCGAACTTGATTTCCCATAAGTACAAGGCACTCACCACTGAGGACATGATCGTCATATGGGTCATGAAAAAAAACCTAATCATCATAAGAAAAGTGGGAAATGGTGGCCGAAAATCATAATATCCCACCTGCAATTATCTCGACCTACTTGACAAAGACTGGATCACCGCTGACCATCAGCCGAACCTTTCAAGTGGAAAGAAGCAGATGCAAACTTAATTTGCCTCAATGTTGTAATGGTTTTGCTGGGCTGGTTTCAGCAGGTCTGAACCTTCTTGAATTCTCACCTTGCTTTCTGAGAGAAAGTGATGGAATTTGTTCAGGAATTTGGTACTGACCGTTTCAGCATCATGGTTAACATCTTTCAAAAACTGTCATGCAATGAACTCCATATTGCAAGAGGTGGTGATTCATAATCCCTGTGTTAGCAAGGTAGCCAGCAGGATCAGTTCACTGGCAGCCACAAAAAGTTGACAATTTAGTTGAGTTTGATTAGGCTGACTGGACCTGTATTCACTAGCCTTTAGGAGACTAGCTCACTGAAAAATACAAAATTCTGACAAGGTTCGACAGGCTGGATGCACGGTCCATGTTTCTCCTAGTTGGATCTAGGACTGAAATGAGAAATATCTTCACTATATATGGTGATCTTGTGCACCACAGTGTTTGTTTTTGATAATCCATAAGTGAATTACTTCCGAAACTAAAAGACTGAAATAAATGCAAGTAATAGTCAGTATGTCAGGCAGCATCTGTGGAGAGAGAGATACCTGTACTCATTTCAGGTCAATGGACTTTCATTAGAATTGAGAGAGGTTGGAGCGAAAACACTTTCTACCCATTCTATGTGCCAATGATGACCCTCCATAATTTCTAACACCTCTGACCTGTTGCCACAATCAAACTCACTTTTCTCTCCCCTATCAGCTTTTTGAAAGGACCATTCCCTATTGAATCAATTGCATTAAATTGATGCCAATTTAAATTAATCCCATCTGCTGCACATAGCATGTAACCTCCTTTTCCCTGCCTCTTCATGTGTCTGTCTAGTTGCTTCTTAATTGTTGCTACAATATCTGCTTCTAGTATCTGCCTTGACATTCCAAGCATCCACCAGCCTTTATGTGTAAATTCTTTAAACATTTCTCCTCTCAACTTAAACCTATGCCCTCTAGTATTTAACATTTTCACCCTGGGGAAAAGACTCTTGTGGTCTATACTATCTATGCCTCTCCTAAGCGTATTTATTTATATCAGATAATAATTTTGCTTAAACTGAACAGATTTTTGTTATTCAGTAATCACTTTACCAGCACCATCTAGGATATCTCAGACCCTGAGGAAAACATGAAAGGATTCAAAAATTAAATTGGGCTGATTATGCGGATAACCTGTAAACAAGGTCATATGGCCAATGAGGGAATGGAAGAATGATCAAATAGAAGAATGTGGAGTTGCAAAGTGCATAGCAGGAAAATGTGCCTGGCAATTAAGACTGAGCATGTCCTCCAATTTCAAAGGGAAAAAATAAAAGGGGGGGGGAGCTGTCACAGATGGACAGCTGATACAGACAGAGACATTAATAGTAGAAGTTAATATTGAATTCTGAAAGTTGTAGCATGCCCAGATGGAAGATAATTTGCTATTCCTCACGTTTATATTGAGCCTCCTGACAATGGAGACAGTCACAGACTGATAGGTCAATGTTATGGTGGGATGGTGTATTAAAATGCTAGACGACAGGAAACTCAGAGATGCCCCTTTAGACTGTATGTAGGTGCTCCACAAATAGACAATAGGTGCAGGAGTAGGCCGTTCGGCCCTTCGAGCCAGCACCGCCATTCACTGTGATCATGGCTGATCATCCACAATCAGTACCCTGTTCCTGTCTTCTCCCCATATCCCTTGACTCCGCTACCTTTGTGCTCTATCTAACTCTCTCTTGAAAGCATCCAGATAATTGGCCCCCACTGCCTTCTGAGGCAGACAATTCAACAGATTCACAACTCTCTGGGTGAAAAAGTTTTTCCTCATCTACGTTCTAAATGGCCTGCCCCTTTTTCTGTGGCCCCTGGTTCTGGACTCCCCCAACATCGGGAACATGTTTCCTGCCTCTAGTGTGTCCAAACCCTTAATAATCATATGTTTCAATAAGATCCCCCTCATCCGTCTAAATTCCAGAGTATACAAGTCCAGCCACTCCATTCTATCAACATATGACAGTCCCGCCATCCCGGGAATTAACATCGTGAACCTACGCTGCACTTCTTCAATAGCAAGAATGTCCTTCCTCAAATGTGGAGACCAAAACTGCACACAATACTCTAGGTGTGGTCTCTCTAGGGCCCTGTACAACTGCAGAAGATTCTCTTTGCTCTGATACTCAACTCCTCTTGTTATGAAGGCCAACAAGCCATTAGCTTTCTTCACTGCCTGCTGTACTTGCATGCTTACTTTCAGTAACTGATGAACAAAGACACCCAGATCTCATTGTACTTCCCCTTTTCCTAATTTGACACCATTCAGATAATAATCTGCCTTCCTGTTCTTGCCACCAAAGTGGATAACCTCACATTTATCCATATTAAACTGCATCTGCCATCTCACCCAACCTGTCCAAGTCACCCTGCATCCTCATAGCATCCTCCTCACTGTTCACACTGCCACCCAGTTTAGTGTCATCTGCAAATTTGCGAATGTTACTTTTAATCCCTTTAACTAAATCATTAATGTATTTTGTAAAGAGCTGCGGTCCCAGCACCAAGCCTTGCAGTATCCCATTAGTCACTGCCTGCCATTCTGAAAGGGACCCGTTAATCCCTATGCTGTTTCCTATCTGCCAACCAATTTTCTATCCATGTCAGTATCCTACCCCCAATAGTTGTGTTGTGAATCTGTGGACCACAAGAGGAGCATAGAGTCCCACTTGTCCAGCAATAATACACGGGAGGTATGGCGGGGCATACAAGACATTACCAACTACAGAGGCTGTGCCACAAAGTCAGAAGACCTGAGTGCGCCGCTGGCAGAAAAGCTAAATTGCTTCTTCTCCCGCTTTGAAACATCACAACAGCAGCACTCACCTGCTACAGCCCTGTTCCCACCCTCACCTGGCTCCTGTACTACCCCACTCACTGTCGGGGAACACGATGTCAGACGGGTGCTCCTGGCAGTGAACCCCAAGAAGGCTACCGGCCCAGATGGAGTCCCTGGTAAGGTGCTCAAAGCGTGCGCCCACCAGCTCACTGCCATCTTCACCAGAATTTTCAATCTCTCCCTGGCCCAGGCAGTTATTCCGTCCTGCCTAAAATCAGCCACAATCGTCCCTGTGCCGAAGAAGTCTCCCATCACCAGCCTTAATGACTACCGTCCTGTTGCCCTCAGATTTAATCACGAAGTGCTTCGAGAGATTGGTCCTCCAGCACATCAAGGACTATCTACCACCAGACTTCGACCCCCACCAATTCGCTTATCGCAAAAAACAGATCCACAGAAGACGCCATCACCGTAGCTCTCCACTCTGTGCTGAGCCATCTTGAGCAGGTGCAGAGCTACGTCCGGATGCTCTTTGTGGATTTTAGTTCAGCCTTTAATACAATCATCCCGGACATCCTCATTGGTAAACTGGTCACTCTCGGCCTCCCCACTGTCACATGTGCCTGGATTAAGGATTTCCTCACAAACCCCGGCCCCAGACTGTGAGACTCGGCCCCCACCTCTCTCCTCCACTTGCAGGTTGAGTACCGGTTCCCCACAGGGCTGTGTGCTAGGAGCCCCCTCTTATTACTGTCTCTACACCTACGACTGTAGTCCGGCCCACAACAACAACCACATCGTCAAATTTGCTGACGACACTACTGTGGTCGGACTTATTTCAAAGGGAGACGAGGCAGCCTACAGAGAGGAAGTCCTGAAGTTGACAACCTGGTGCTCAGAAAACAATCTGGCTCTGAACACCAGGAAAAACAAAAGAGCTCATTGTCGACTTCAGGAGGCACAGCACCGACTTAGTCCCCCCTACACATTAACTGCGAGTGTGTGGAGAGGGTCAACACCTTCCGGTTTTCTCGGCATCCATATCGCTGCTGATATCTCCTGGACGGACAACACGACGGCGGTCATCAAGAAGGCTCAGCAGCGGCTGCACTTCCTGAGGGTCCTCAGGAAGCACAACCTGGACTCTAACCTGCTGCTGACCTTCTACCGCTCGTCCATCGAGAGCCTGCTGACATACTGCATTACAGCATGGTATGGCAGCTGCACCATGGCAGACAGGGAGAGGCTTCAGAGGGTAACCAGGACAGCGCAGAGGATCATTGGTTGCCCTCTACCCTCCCTGATGGACATCTACACCTCCCGCTGCCTTAGCAGGGCAAAGAAGATCACCAAAGACAGCTCCCATCCTGCGTTTGGACTGTTCGACCTGCTGCCCTCTGGAAGGCGCTATAGGTGCATCAAATCCAGGACAAACAGACTCAGGAATAGCTGCTTCCCGAGAATTATATCTACCATAAATTCAAATCCACACATGCACTGACTACACCGCCCAACACGGACTTCCATCTGTATATATGTATATATGTATGTAACGCCGTAGAATTTTTGCACCTATTCCCCCCCCCCCATCTCCCTTCTGTTTTGTTTTTCTGTTTCTTGTTTTTTGTGTAAAATTGTATGTATGCACTGAGTACGAGCAGCTTTCAGTTTCACTGTACATGTATAGTGACAATAAATGGCATATCATATCATACCACGTGCACTAATTTTGCCCACTAATCTCCTATGTGGGACCTAATCAAAGGTTTTCTGAAAGTTCAGGTACACTACATCCACTGGCTCTCCCTTGTCTATTTTCCTAGATATATCCTCAAAAAATTTCCAGAAGATTAGTCAAGCATAATTTCCCCTTCATTAATCCATGCTGACTCAGACTGATCCTGTTACTGCCCTCCAAATGTGCCGCTATTACTTATGTGCCGGAATTAATAATTGACTCCAGCATCTTTGCCACGACCGATGTCAGGCTAACTGGTCTATAATTCCCTGCTTTCTCTCTCCCTCCTTTCTTAAAAAGTGGGATAACATTAGCTACCCTCCAATCCACAGGAACTGATCCTGAATCTATAGAGCATTGGAAAATGATCACCAATGCGTCCACAATTTCTAGAGTCACTTCCTTACGTACCCTGGGATGCTGACCATCAGGCCCTGGAGATTTATCAGCCGTCCAAATCAGTGACCAAAGTGGTCACCAATCTGTATTTGGTTTTCCCAATGTAGGTGGGACTACATTGGAAATATCAAATGTAATACACCAGACTAGAGGTGCAAGTGAATTGCTGCTGCACCCTGGAAAGACTATTTGGGTCCTTGGACAGTAAAAAGAGAAGAGGTAAAAGGACAAGTGTTGCATCATCTGCGGATGCAAGTGCCATAAGAAGAGGAGTGGTTGGTGGGAATGGATGTCCTTGTGCAAACCCCTTTCTGCCATCCCCCTCGCCCCACCATCTCTTTATACTGCCTTATTCCCCGATACCTTTTCAGTCTAGATGAAGGATCTTGACCCATATAATCAAGAATCCATCAATCTCTGCCTTTAAAATATCCATTGACTTGACTTCCACAGCCTTCTGTGGTAATGAATGCCACAGAAATTGTGTTCTTCTAACACCTCCCCTTTAGTTTTGCTACAAATGTTAGCATTTGCATTCTCTTTTGCATCCAAGATAAACTTAATCTTCCATTAATCAACCTCTCTTAAGTCCACTCACTTCCTCCAGATCAAATCTGAAGCTTTTGGAATTCAAATCGTCCAAACGTTCTTTGCTTCAGTCATAGGCGTTTCTTTTTTGAGAACATTAATCACTGATTTGATGCTGCCTGCAGAGACCTCGGATGTTTTATCACCTCTGCTACATATTTCCCTTCTGCATTAACTTTCTTGTGATCCTTCTCTGACCCTCACCGCTCTTTCTCAATTTCTGCACTGCACTTCAGGAGGTAGGATAATGAACAGAATTCACAGCAAGCTAATTGACTTTCACAATTATCTTGGCTACTCTCCCCTCACCTCATCTCGCATCCTGCATTAAGTCAATTTCCTTCTCCCAGTTTCTTCAGCTCCATTACAGCAGTTCTGATGATGCCCCTCCTACATTGGTGCTGCCAATGTGTCTGTGGTTTCTTCTTCACTATAGTTCACAGAGCTCTCAACAGTGTCTGCTCCATTTCTCACATTCCTGTTGCCACTTCCCAGAATGAGAACAGGGTTTTCCGTGTCCTCGCCTTCTCCACTAGCCAACACATTTAATGGATCATTCAACATTATTTCCACCACCTCCAATACAATACCACACCTATACAAAACAATCAAAGTCAAAAGTCAAAGTAGCCTTTATTGTCATTTAGATCTTGCGGTCTGAACAAAATTTTGTTGCCTTGCAGTCCTACATATAGTAAAAATGACAAAAACACACAATAAACACAAATTAACATCCACCACAGTGAGTTCACCAGGCACCTCCTCACTGTGATGGAAGGCAAAAGTCTTAAGTCTTTGTCTCATCCCTTCTTATTCTCCCTCTGTGCCGAGGCAATCCAGGCTTCAGATGTTGTGACCCCGCAGGGCGATGGTATTTTTGAGGTCGCTCTCACTTTCTCCCTCTCCCATCAGGCAAGAGAAGTGTGAAACCGCATAGCTCCAGATTCAGGGACAGTTTCTTCCCAGCTGTTGTCATGCAACTGAAACTGCTGTTGTCAACAACCAGAGAGCGGTCCTGACCAACGGACTATCTTTGCAGTTGTGGATTGGGAACGCTGGTGGAGGCCTTCATCGAGGCACTGCGGTCTGGATGCCTCACGGATCGCTGCATAAAAGCCCGGGTCGGGGCCCGGACGGGGCCTCGCGGGTAGAAGCGCGGGTCGGGCGAAGCGGCCGACGGAGCCTGCGGCTGGGGCCCGGATCGGTACCACGGAGGCGTGAATTGGGGCGTTGACAGTGGTGAGGCTTTGGTGGTGGTGAAGCCTTGTGGCGGCGGCGTTGATTCGTGGGTCGACCCATGGTCGATGGTCGATGAGAGCGTGGAGGACCGGCGTGAGGGGGAGGGGAAGAACAATGGAGGACTCGGCGTTGGGGAACCGCTGTGGGGGGAGAGAACAAAAGGAGGACCTGGTGTGCTTTGTAACTTTGTCAGCGACATAGGTAGCTGCTATTTGTATACAATGTGTATACAAGCAAAGAATCTCACTGTGCCTAGTCACATGTGACAATAAAGAATTCCTATTAATCCAACTTTACTGGACTTTATCTTGCACTAAACATTATTCTCTTTACCATGTATCTGTGCACTGTGGATGGCTTGATTATAATCATGGGGAAAGCAGATTGGTAACTGCTATTCAGTCAGCAATGATGGCATTGACCTTCCATTTAGTTATTGTTACAAATCCCCATTCCATTTTTATTTTGACCTCTATCTTGTATCTCCAATATTTTTCCAATTAAGTTCAAAGAACAGAACCACATTTTCCTGCACTATTGCCTGCTGGATTCAACATTGAACAATAATTTCAGTCAAAAGGCAATTTCATTGTTGCACTTGACACAATCTAACATCTTTTTTTCTTTCTGCTTTTCGGACATTTCAGATTTAATATCTGGACATACCTTCACCATGCCCTTTTCAGGTGATGGCATCTGCAAGTGCATTCATTTATTTCTGCTCTCCCTCCAATTGCATACTTTCTATTTCTGTTTCATCTTACTCTGCCTTTATCTGAAACTTAAACTTGCTTCATATCTCACCTTTATTGCTTAATTTGAAATGTAATTGACCTGACACATAATCTCTGTTTCACTCGTCAAACATTCTGCCTAGGTTTGGTGAGAGTGATCAGCAATTGTTTTATGGGAAAAATGTTGGAAATTCGCTGCTGGAATATTTCTATATGAATGCTTGTATTCACTGGAGTTTAGAAGGATGAAGGGGTATCTTATAGAAACATATAAAATTATAAAAGGACTGAACAAGCTAGATGCAGGAAAAATGTTCCCAATGTTGGGCGAGTCCAGAACCAGAGGCCACAGTCTTAGAATAAAGGGGAGGTCATTTAAGACTGAGGTGAGAAAAAAGATTTCACCCAGAGAGTTGTGAATTTGTGGAATTCCCTGCCACAGAGGGCAATGGAGGCCAAATCACTAGATGGATTTAAGAGAGAGTTAGATAGAGCTATAGGGGCTTGTGGAATCAAGGGATATGGGGAGAAAGCAGGCATGGGTTATTGAATGAGGACGATCACCCATAATTGCAATGAATGGCGGTGCAGGCTCGAAGGGCCGAATGGCCTCCTCCTGCACCTATTTTCCATGTTTCTATGCCTCCTGCCGGTGGCGCTTGGAGCCTGCTGGTGCGGGACTGCAAGTGCGGTACCTGCCTCAGCCGGGGTAAATTGGAGGAAATTGGGCCGCCAATCGGAGGAAATTGGGTGCTGCCGGAGTGACAGCCAGCGTGCTGACGACATCCCGGCGTGCCATCCACAGCGCGTTAGCGCGTCTGCCGAAGGTCCGGGTGTCGGTGAACGAGGCGTTGGTAAGATGTCGGCCGGCAGCAGATACAGGTAAATATACTCAAACATGAGGCACGGCGTGTGCCCATCCAGGAGCGCGACCATCTCATTAAGGAGGCTTGATGGCCGCCGGTCGTTTAGGCCCTGCATATGAAGGACCCGTTCCATCCAGCTGAGCCCATAAACCTGGATCAGAAGCTCCTTAAGGCAGAGGTATTTCTTGGCGGCCGGGGGGTCTTCGAGGAACTGAGTGACTTCCCCGGCCATGTCCTGGTCGAGGGCCGCCACCAGGTAGAAGTAGCGGGTGTCTTCCGCCGTAATGCCCCGCAGCTGAAACCAGACGCGAGGCCGGGCGGTCCAGAACGTAGGTAGTTTAATGGAGACCACGTCGAGAGACAAGGCCCGGTTTTCCTGTGAGGCAGACGGATGGGCGGCTCTGTCTTTTGACTCCAATATGACACCAATGGAGCGTCGGGGTCACCAATGTGGCGCGGCCATAAGCCCGAAACGAAGGCGAGGAGCCGGATATTTCGGGAGGAATTTTATTAGTTGTTGTTCTCTCGTCCAGTCGGGTCTGCAAGAGGATGATCATGCCTAAACCCCTGCCTTTTATCCCTGTAGCTAAGGGCCACACCCGGACTAGTCCATTCGCGTGCCGAGGGGTTCGATAGTGGAATGGCCTGACCCTTGGGAGCCGCCACAACAGGATTGGGTTCAGGCACGGAAATCGCTGTCAAAACATGCGGGGGACACAATTTCCTGGTGGGCCCGCACGCATGCGCATAAACAAGCGCACACACACGTGCATGCGCATAAACAAGCACATGCGCAGACGTGCGAGGCTTCGGCCATGGGCAACAGCAGCTTCGTCCGCCCCGAATTGTGGGGCTTGATTCGATCCGTTCACGGGGTCTTTCATCAGCCGGCGGGGGCTTCAACATCGGGAGCCTCAATCGCCTCGATGCAACAGCTTGATTTTAAGCCGCGGCATGCGCTGAAAGGCCCCACGAACAGGCCGATTCAGCCCTTAAAAAGCGGCTGATAAAGTCCGGATTACAAAACATGGGGGCGGACCGTCCCCCACCTCTCAAAGCAGGGGCGGGTCTTGTGTCCCCTGTACCCTCTGGGATTTCCATCCTTGGGGTCTAAAGCAGAAAGCTGCCAAGGGACCTGCCTACCCAAGAGGCATCAATATGATACCAGAGATCTCATGGCCGTGGATAGGACTTGGATTGGAAGATCACGCAGTTTATTATATGAGGCTGGCTTGATAAACCAGTCAGTCTTCCCTTGCCCTTTTTCAATGCATTTTTTGTGATTAAACACATTTCTTCTTGTGTTTCATTGAGCTAGATAGCTTTTAACACCAGCCGTAACACCAATAATGATGCAACTACAAATGCCCCTTTATGACATTCATCTAATCCTGCACTGCCTTGCTAAGCAAAAATCTAACTAAATAGATTGTATACTCAGATTTTTTTCCTCCAGAATCTATCCCATCTTGGGTATTACTCGTGTGAGATTTCAAGCAATGTGTTGACATTTTTGTCACTCATGGAATGATCACAGCTGAAGTTGCCAACTGAGTTAGCCAGAGTGGAGGTTGGAAACACGCTGGTCACCTCTGAGTCGTGTGTTACATTTCATCGGCTAAGGCTACGCCATCTATGATCCATTAGCTCTGAAATGTTCAAGGATGAAAATTAGGATAATTTTCAATACTTTAATATTAGTATAAAGTTTCAGGTTATCAATTTCCACTGATGAAAGACTCCAGGGAAAGATAGAATAACCTTAAAGTTAGATGTAGGCTGCTCAGTAGTGACATCAGTGTCAAAGGAGTTTTGCTTCAAGTCACTGCTTTTTAAAGATATCAAGTATACAAATCTTTGTGCAAGATGAATCTTTATCCTTGGGATATAACCTAAAATTAAAACAAGACCACTCAGAAATGGCGTCAAGAAGCTTGAAAGGTGAAGTGCAAATTCAGAACTGAAAACTGCAGAGGACAGGCACATTGAAAATTTAAAAGCAGAGTGAATAATTTTAGTTACATCATAATATTAATGGTTACAGAACAAAGGGAGTGAAATGAACTTATAGGCTAAATGCATCTATTGTTTTCTAAGATTCCTCCAATGAGACTTGAACAAAGTTGATGGAAATCTGAAACAAAAACAGATAAATATTGAAAGTACTCAATAGAATCATTGGATGAACAATAGACAATAGGAGCAGGAGTATGCCATTTGGCCCTTCGAGCCAGCACCGCCATTCAATGTGATCATGGCTGATCATCCTCAATCAGTACCCCGTTCCTGCCTTCTCCTCATATCCCCTGACTCTGCTATCTTTAAGAGCCCTATCTAGCTCTCTTGAAAGTATCCAGAGAACCGGCCTCCACCATCCTCCGAGGCAGAGAATTCCACAGACTCACAGCCATCTGTGTGGAGAGAGAAATGATTGTTTCAAATTAATGATCTGCATAATTACTGGGTACTGAGACATGTTTCCAATGTTTCAACAAACAAACAATGTGCTCTGTTTTGTGAGGAAAGATTTGCCTGACATAGGACGGAAAGGTGGTGAGCTGGGAGAGTTGATGGCGGTGGGAGACTGATTAGGAAGCGAGATCAATTGTCGAATTGAAAGTGCCCTCAGTGGATATTGCTCGTTCATATTTTTTTCAACCAGAGCCAAGGGAGGGCGGGGGCACAGTGGACCAACGGTAGAGTTGTTGCCTCACAGTGCCAGAGACCCAGTTTGATCCTGATACGGGTGTTGTCTGATTGGAGTTTGAATGTTTTCCCTGTGATCGCATGGGTTTTCTCTGGGTGCTCTGGTTTCCTTGCTAAAGATGTACAGGTTTGTAGGTTAATTGTCCTTGGTAAAATTGTAATTTGTCCCTAATCTGTAGAATAGTGCTAGTTCAAGTTCAAGTTCAAGTGAGTTGATTGTCATGTGTCCCTGTATAGGACAATGAAATTCTTGCTTTGCTTCAGCAAACAGAACATAGTAGGCATTTACTACAAAACAGATAAGTGTGTCCATATACCATAATATAAATATATACACACATGAATAAATAAACTGATAAAGTGCAAATAACAGAAAATGGGTTATTAATAATCAGAGTTTTGTCCGAGCCAGGTTTAATAGCCTGATGGTTGTGGGGAAGTAGCTATTCCTAAACCTGGTTGTTGCAGTCTTCAGGCTCCTGTACCTTCTACCTGAAGGTAGCAGGGAGATGAGTGTGTGGCCAGGATGGTGTGGGTCTTTGATGATACTGCCAGCCTTTTTGAGGCAGCGACTGCGATAAATCCCTTCGATGGAAGGAAGGTCAGAGCCGATGATGGACTGGGCAGTGTTTACTACTTTTTCTAGTCTTTTCTTCTCCAGGGCACTCAAATTGCCGAACCAAGCCATGATGCAACCGGTCAGCATGCTCTCTACTGTGTACCTGTAGAAGTTAGAGAGAGTCTTCCTTGACAAACCGACTCTCCGTAATCTTCTCAGGAAGTAGAGGCGCTGATGAGCTTTCTTGATAATTGCATTAGTGTTCTCGGACCAGGAGAGATCTTCAGAGATGTGCACGCCCAGGAATTTAAAGCTCTTGACCCTTTCAACCATCGCCCCGTTGATATAAACAGGGCTGTGGGTTCCCCTCCTACTCCTTCCGAAGTCCGCAATCAGTTCCTTGGTTTTGCTGGTGTTGAGTGCCAGGTTATTGCGCTGGCAGTTGGCATATGGACAGTTGCTCGATCTCTCTTCTATGCTCTGACTCATCCCCATCAGTGATACGTCCCACAACAGTGATGTCGTCAGCGAACTTGATGATGAAGTTCGCACTGTGATTGGCTATGCAGTGATGAGTATAGAGTGAGTACAGCAGGGGGCTGAGCACGTAGCCTTGAGGTGCTCCCGTGCTGATTGTTATCTAGGCTGACACATTTCCACCAATACGAACTACTGTGGTCTGTGAATGAGGAAGTCGAGGATCCAATTGCAGAGGGATGTGCAGAGACCCAGTTCTGCCAGTTTGGTAAACAGCTTGGAGGGGATGATTGTGTTAAATGCCAAGCTGTAATCGATGAATAACAGCCTGACATATGAGTTTTTGTTGTCCAAGTGGTCCAGAGCGGAGTGGAGGGCCAGCGAGGTCGCATCCACCATTGATCTGTTGTGGCGATAAGCGAACTGCAGTGGGTCCAGGTTTATGTTGAGGTAGGAGTTGATTTGCTCCATGATCAACCTCTGAAAGCACTTCATCACCACCGGCGTTAGTGCCACTGGTCGATAGTCATTGAGGCACGTCACCTTACTCTTCTTGGGCACTGGTATAATTGATGCCCTTTTAAAGCAGGTGGAGGACCTCAGACCTCAGAAGTGAGAGGTTGAAAATGTCCGTAAAAACTCCAGCCAGTTGGTCCCCACAGGTTTTTAGAACACGACCTCCACACAGGTTTTTAGAACACGACCGGGTATACCATCAGGACCAGGTGCTTTTTGGGGGTTCACCCCTCTGAAGGTTTACCTGACGTCGGCCTCTGTGACTGAGACTGAAATGCCATCACAGCGAATGGGGGATCGGGAAGGCACATCAGTATTCTCCCTATCAAAGCGTGCGTAAAACGCATTGAGCTCGTCAGGGAGTGATGTTTCGCCGACATTCGAGCTGCCTCCTGGTTTCGCCTTGTAGGAGGTGATTGCATTCAGGCCCCGCCACAGCTGCCGAACATCTGTCCCATCCTCCAGTTTGGAGCAGAAGTCCCTTTTTGCCTTTTTGAAGGCCTTACCAAGGTCGTATCTGGACTTCGTGTAGGCCACTGCATCATCGAACATGAATGCCCTGTGTCTGGACTTCAGAAGAGTGCGGATCTCTAAGTTCAGCCAAGGTTTCTGATTGGGAAACACTCAGAAGGTTTTTGTAGGGATGCAGTCCTCCACACATTTCTTTACGAAGTCTGTTTTGACTGTGGCGTATTCGTTCAAGTCCGTTGTCGAGTCCTTGAACATTGCCCAGTCTACAGGTTCCAAACAGTCCTGGAGTTGTTCCTCTGCCCCCCCCCCCCCCCCCCCCCCCCCCCCCCCGACCAGCTCTGTACAGTCCTCACCTCTGGGGGTACGCTCATCAATTGCTGCCTGTAGGCAGGAAGAAGCAGCACCGTGGTATGGTCGGATTTACTGAAGTGAGGGCGAGGGATAGAACGATAGGCATTCTTGATGGTCGTGTAGCAGTGGTCGAGGGTGTTAGGTCCTCTGGTGCAACAGGAGACGTGTTGGTGGAAGTTAGGGAGTGTATAGAAGCTAGTGTATGGTGATCGAAGATCAGCACGGACTTTGTGAGCGGAAGGGCCTGTTTCTGCGTTGTATGTCTAAACCATCTGAGAGGAAGCACAAAACGGGAAAATAAACTAAAACATTGGAATGAATGGAATCTTAAATGTGCACTATATGTGTTTTCATCATTAAATATGGTTTTCTATTTGTTTTTCAACTCGTATAACATATGTACTCAAGCCTGAAATACAGAATGGCAATACATCCTGCACAATCAACATGACCAAATATACCCAGTACAATATTATTTATTTCTATTATGGTTTCTCCTTTGATCTTTTACTTGAGCCACTTGGCTGTCTGCCATCTGCCTGCCTTTTGCCAGCTGAAACCACCCACCTATCCTCCTGCACTATCCCACCTGTGGGGAAAGTCTGCGGTTCATATCGACTCTATTACTCACCGCAGAACCCAGAATGGAAGCATAATCAACCGTCCTGAGTTACTGCCTGACAAATTATACGATGAATAACTCCCTCTTTGAATTTTTCTGTTTATCTATTTTCAGCCCTGGAATTTCTATCTATCTTTACTCCCACTTTTATTACCTTTGACCCTGAGAATCACAAATTTTAAAATTTACATAATGTAATAGTCCAACTGCTTCGATACTTTTATTCTCTCTCAGAGCATATTGAGATAATTACTTTGACACTCCTTGCATCCTTTATCCATTCTGCATCCTTTCAATCATGGAATAGTAAAGCACAGAAGGAGTCTAGAGGGTCATAAGTGATAGGTGCAGAATTAGGCTGTTTGACCCATCAAGCCTACTCCACCATTCAATCATGGCTGATCTATCTCTCCCTCCTAACCCCATTCTCCTGCCTTCTCCCCATAACCCCATGACACCCCTACTAGTCAAGAATCTATCTGTCTCTGACTTACAAATATCCACAGCATTCTGTGACAAAGAATTCCACAGATTCACCACCCTCTACCTAAAGAAATTCCTCATCTCCTTCCTAAAAGAACGTCCTTTAATTCTGGGGCTATGACCTCTTGTCCTAGACTCTCCCACTAGTGGAAACATCCTCTTCACATCCACTCTATCAAAGCCTTTCACTCTTTGGTACATTTCATTGAGGTCTCCTCTCATTCTTATAAACTCATCTGGTTTACTGTTTGCCTACTACTGCTCTTTTTCCATCAGCCACCAAATTTCCCCACCCAATCTTGAATATTTGCATAGTCTCTGCTTCAATCACTACAAATTTGCATGTCCAGCGTGAATGTGGCAGTGCTGAACAAGTTGCACCAGGGTTCCCCAGCTGGACTCCAGAGTCCTCTGGGGGAACAAAGGCTTGCTGGATTTCCCTTCATTTCTATTGGAAAATCTACTTGCAAAACCTGCACTAGATTTGACTTGGCTGAATGCCCTTCATTTGACTGGAGATTTTAAAATTTCAAGAAGGGTGGCAGAGTGGCAAGGGTAGTGGAGATGCAGCTTCACAGCATGAAAGACTGGTTTCAATTTTGACCCCAGGTGCTGTCTGTGTGGAGTTTGCTTTTACTCCCTGTGACTTTGTGGGTTTCATTTTGGTACTGCGGTCTCCTCTGATCCCAAAGAAATGTGGGTTGACAGCGCTGTAAAATGCCCCTAGTTTGTCGGAGGTAGAATTAGTAGTTGATGCGATCGTGAGGAGCATTAAAAATGGGGTTAATCTAGAATTAGTGCAAATGATGATCGGCACACCCAGTGGGCTAAAGGGCCTATTTCTCTGCTCAACGTCTCTGTAATGCACGACTTTAAGGAAAGGATTTTTTTTTTTGCTGAACCTTTACATTATTTATTTGATTTTAATAACTTTTGTGTGCTTTTGAAAAACAAGATATTTTCAACATCCAAAAGCCTCGTGAATTTTGAGAAGTAGGCCTCAAGGCTTCATGTACGATGTGTCAATGGACAGGCCCCCACCAATCAAGTTCTGAATGGTTCTGTTCAGCATGTTCAGCTTTCATGGCGTGAATCAACAAAGTGCATGATGTCAGCGGTGACAGTGAGTGAGAGGACACTTGGTAGGAATTTCAGAACAGCTGAGATAAGGCAGCCTTGCAGAGGAGTTGCTGACAGTTGGTAGCTCTACAGTTTGACGCTGAGGTTTCGCAGTAAGTCAAAGTGACAGGAAATTTTATTGTATTGACCCAGTGACATTAACGGAATAGCGAGAGATCTTCAAGTCTGCATGGTGTGTGAACAGGAACTTTTAGGTATTGATATCCCACAACAATATTGTAATTGACCTGCCTAGTGGTGGATGCAGCAGGGAGGGGATGCACTGGTTAGTTATCATTGATAAGGTGTGGCAGGGAAAGCAATAAATTGTAAATGGGCAGGGTTAACCAATAGGTCGTTATTCAGTCCAATTGCAACAGCACCAATCAAGCAAACTGATTTATCATAAATGATGTTATAACTGCACCTGTTGCAAATGGTGACTATCAGATCTTAGCCCATGCTTGAACCTTGTAATAACAGTGGCAAGAATCACTGCCTCACTGCTCAATAGACCCAGGTTCAATCCTGACTAATGCAGGGTGTTGTCTATGTGGAGATTGCATGTTCTCCCAGTGACTACATAGATTTCCCCTGAGTACACCGTTTTCCTCACAAATTAAAAAAAATGTGGGTTAGTAGGTTAACTGGTCACTGTAAATTGTCCCATGTGTGTAGGTGAGCAGTAGAATCTGTAAGTAAGTTCATGGAAATATGAGGAGAATTAAATGGGTTGGGTTAGAAGTCGAATTAAATTGGGTGCTTGACATTCACAGATTCAGTGAGCTGGAGGGCATTTCCATGACCACATGACTGTGCTTTGAGGGCTAAGGAATGGCTTAGGATATCTACATAGAACACATAACACAGAACATGGAATAGTAAATTTCAGGAAAAGGTCCTTCGGCCCACAATATCTGTGCTGAACATTATGCCACGAGCACATGATCCATATCCCTCCATTCCCTGCTTACCCATGTGCCAATCCAAAAGACTTTTAAATGCCACTATCTTATCTACCTCCACCAGCAACCACGGCAATGCATTACAAGCACTCACCCCCTTCTGTAAAAAAACTTGCCCCACATATCTCCTTTAAACTTTGCCCCACTCATTTCAAGTTATGGCCTCTAGTCATTTCACATTTCCACATTGGGGAAAATGGTTCTGTTTACCCTATCCATGCTTAATAATATTGTGTACTTCTATCAGGTCTCCCCTCAACCTCTGGTTCCAGAGAAAACAAGTTAAGTTTGTCCAACCTCTCCTCATAGCTAATGCTCTCCAATGCAGGAAGCATTCTGATAAACTTCTTCTGCACTCAAAGCCTCTACATCCTTCCTGTGATGGGGCGACCAGAATTGCGCACAATACTCAAAGTGCAGCTGCAACTTGGCTTCCTGACACTTGTGCTCATTTCCCATGACTGATGAGGGCAAGCATACCATACACTTTCTTTACCATTCTGTCTCCTTGATCTATATTTGAACATTTCTAAATTAGCTGTTAATCCTCCTATAGTGGAAGAAACCTTCCTGAGCCATCAGATATATCCGAGGACAATGGGGGAGGCTAGAAAATAAATTGCAGGAGTCCTGGCTGAGACATATAAATCATCATTAAACATTGACCACAATGAATGGCCGAATGGCCTCCTCCTGCACCTATTTTCTATGTTTCTATGGGTGAGGCGACAGAAGACTGGAGGGTGGCTAAATGTTGTGCCTCTATTTAATAAGGGCTGCAAGGGAAATCCTGTGAACTATAGGCCAGTAAGCCTAACATCTGTGGTAGGCAAGTTACTGGAGAGGACTTTGAGGGATACGATACATATATATTTGCATTGAATGGTATTCATTAGGAATAGCCAGCATGGTTTATGTACATAAGAGATTGAGTCTCATGAATCTGATTGAGTTTTGAAGAAATAACCAAAAAGGTTGATCAGGGCAAAGCCATAGACGTTGCCCATATGGAGCAGCAAGGCATTTGATAAGGTTTTGCATGGTAGGCTGCTCTTGAAGGTTAGATTGCATAGGATCCAGGAAAGCCAGCTGTCTGGATAGAGAATTGGCTTCATGGAAGGATGCAGAGGGTGATGGTGGAAGGTTATTTTTCAGGCTGGAGGCCTGTGACCAGTGTTGTGCGTCAGGGATCAGTGCTGGGCCCTTTGCTGTTTGTGGTTCATATCAACAATTTGGATGAGAAAGTACAAGGCATGATTAGTAAATTTGCAGACAACATTAAAGTCAGTGGTATCGTAAATAGCAAAGATATTTATCAACATTTACAGTGGGATCTTGATCAGCAGGGCCAGTGGGCTGAGGAAGGGTTATTATTATTTTATTATTATTAAAGCTTTATTTCAGACACAGGTCCATATACACATCAAACAGTACTAAGAATTACAAAGATACATTAAGAAATTGCATATTAGCCTAAAATATATATAAGCTATTGCACCAATGCCATCTTAGCCTAGAAGTGAATCTATAGTTAGTGGAGTTTAATGCTGATAAGTGTGAGGTGTTTCATTTAGGGAAATCAAACCAGGGCAGGATCTTCACAGTAAATGGCAGGGCTCTGGGGAGTGTTGTAAAGCAGAGGGATTTGGAGTGCATTTACTAAGTTCTCTGAAAGTGGTGTCACTGATAGATAGGATGATCAAGAAGGCTTTCAGTACAAAGGCCTTCATTAGTCAGGTTATTGAGTATAGAGGTTGGGATGTTATGTTATGTTATGGTTGTAAAATACATTGGCGGGGCTGCATTTGGAGTATTGTATTCAGTTTTGGTCACCCTGCAATAGGAAGGATGTCATTCAGCAGGAAAGAGTGCAGAGAAGATTTACGAGGATGTTGCCTGGACTTGAGTGTTTGAGGTATAGGGAGAAGTTGGGCAGGCTAGGACTTTATTCCTTGGAGCATAGGAAGCTAAGCGGCAATCTTAGAGATGTTCAGGAGGTGAATAGATAGGGTAAATATTCAATGTATTTTACCCATGGTAGGGGAATCAAGAACCAGAGAACATAGGTTTAAGGTGAGAAGAGAAAGATTTAATAGGAATCTGAGGGGCAACTTTTCTAATATGGAGGGTGGTGGGTATATGAAACAAGCTGCCAGAGGAGGTAGTTGAGGCAGATACCATAACAACATTGTAAAGATATTTGGACAGGCACATGGATCCCCCCCATCCAAGCTCCCTATGCCCATCAATCTTCACCCATCCTTGGCCTACCTGTCACTTACTGATCATCTTCTCCCCTCCCCTCACCCCCTGCCCTCTTTATCCCAGCTATGATCCCTCTCCATTTTCAGTCCTGATGCAGGATCTTGAAGACAGTTCCTTTCCCTTCACCTATTACGTTCCTCCAGCAATTTGTTTTATTTGCTGCAGTATCCGGCTCTGTCTGCCATTTTAATCAGAAGCATGCGCAAAGAATCAGGCTGCAGTTTGACTATTCTTTGTGACAATGGTTACAATGAGAGCAAGGAAAATAAGTTGACCATTCAAACCCTTGAATCTGCTTCATCATTCACCAGATATCTGGCTGATCTGACGTTTCTCAAATTAATTTCCTGCTCTTTCCCTATAACCTGTATTTCTCTTATTGATTAATGAATGATCTTTCTCACCCTTAATACTCTGCCTCACTCAACTCTTGGTGACAAGGAGTTCCAAAGACTCTCAACCCTCCAAGAGAAGAAATTATTTAGCAAAACACTAAGTACTGGAGGAACTCAGTGGGTCCGGCAAGCATCTGTGGACAGATGACATTTTGGATAGAGACCCATCTGCAGAATGATTGACGGTGGAGGCAAGTGCTGTGGTAGTGAGTCTGGATCAAAACACAGTCGAAGAGCATGAGAGCAGCAGGAATCCTGAGTGGGAGCAGTGAGAGGGGGTTTCACAGATCTCCGTTGTGGAGAGGAGGATAACTTCTTCAAAATAGGCGTACTTTGAAGAGATTTTATAGTCAAGCAATAAAATGGAGACAATAAACTGCAGATGGTGAAATCTTGAGCAAAATGCGAAGTGCTGGAGGAACTCAGCAGATGGGGAATGAACAGGTGACATTTCAGATCGGGACCATTTTTCGGAAATAATTCTTTAATTTGACACCCTTTTATCTGAGATTATCTAGTTCTGGATTCTCCCATGAGGGAAAACATCCTCTCCGTATTTACTGTTAAGAATCTTATGCTTCACCAAAGTCACTTCCCATACATAAATTCCATTAGTAGACTCCCATTCTGTTTATCCTGTGCTTGTCAAACAACATCTAGGGATCACCCAAGCAAATGAAAACTCCTGGGATGCAAATGAAAACTCCTAGCAGAAAAATCCCAGGAGGGGCCGCAAAGCTGAAAAAGGACTGACCCAGTGGGCCGCCGCAAAGAAGGACCTGGCGGGCCGCTGCCTGCCGGGCAAATGGAAGCTGCCAAGCTCAGCTCTGAAGAGCAGAGTTGAGGAGGGGGGAGCTGCTGGTGATGTCGGACATGAGGAATGAGTTGGTAGGAGAGGGACCAGAGTATTACCTCCAATGCCTTTGTTCGGCTGCAGGAGGTACCCCAGGGACACAAACGCCCCAGGGACACAAATCAGGAGCCATTAGGGACTTTGGTTTGCGTGCCGAGTTGGTCGAGGGAGATGGAGGAGGCCCTGCAGCAGCCAGGGGCTTACCTGGGCTTCTGAAGAAGGGACCCCACCCATAACTTCACCTATCCTTTTTCTCCAGGGATGCTGCATGACCCACTGAGTTACTCGAGCACTTCGTGTCTATCTTTGGTACAAACCAGCATCTGCAGTTTTACATGTTCCCGCAATGAATTTCCATATTTTTTAATGGAGGTATCAAAACTCCAAATGTGATCTGTTGTACAGTGACAGCAAAAACATTTCTCCTTTTATACTCCTTCCCCCTTGAAATAAAGGCCAATATTCCTTTAACTCCATTAACTGTGCGTCTTTTGTGTATAAGGACTCCCAACTTCCATTGTGTTGCAGCTTTCTGCAGATTTTCTCCATCTAAGTAATCTAAGCTGTTCCTTTATTTGTTGTAAATGAATAACTTCACACTTTCCCACAGTATACTCAATTGACCAACTTCCTGACACTTACTTAACTTAATCCCTCTGAAAACGTTGTATTTTCCTGTCAAGCTTGCCTTCCAACTTATTCTTATAACACAGACAAATTTGTCCATCATACACATGCTTACTTCCTCCAAATTAGTAAATATATATTATGAACAGTTGTGGTCCCAGCACTGATCCATGTTGTACCCCAATGATCACAGGTTAACTACATGACAATGACCCCTCTCTTCTCCCTAATCAATGTCTTTCTCCTTGTTAATTAATCCTTCATCAATCATAATATATTATCTCCAACATCATGGCCTTATCTTCTGTAACTTACTTTTTATGAGGTACCTTGTTGACCTCCTCTGGAAGTCCAACTAAATTTAACAGTCCCTTCTCTATCCACTCTAGTTGAGACTTCCTCAAAGACCTATAACTTTGTACATTCCCCTCGATTAATCCTTGGTGACTTTGCTTGATTGGTTTTCAAATGTACTGCTAGTATTTCCTTTATAATTGATTCTAATGTTTTACAACAAGCAGTTAGCGTATATTTCCCTGCTTTCTGTCTGCTTCCTATTTAAAACAGGGTTGGCAAATTGGCAGTTTTCCAATCCCCAGATCTATGGATAGTTATTGAGTATGTGGGAATGTGTATATATATACACACACTGAACTTTTTTTTCCTCCCGTTGTGTACTATGTGTACATATTCTGTTGTGCTGCAGCAAGTAGGAATTTAATTGTCCTATCTGGGACATATGACAATAAAACACTCTTGACTCTTGTCTCTTGACTTGGAAAAGTAACACTAATCTTAGTTGCCACTTCTTTTAACACCCTAGATTCAAAATGCTGAACATGATGTCAGGTTAAACTAATCTGCTCTGCCTCCATCCTCCAACCTCTGCAGATCCATGTGCCTATCTAAAAGCCTCTTAAATGGTTTGTTCAATGCTTGGAGGCACCAGAGCCTGCAGAAATCTGGAGAAACAGACAATCTGTTGGAGGAACTCAGAGGGTCAAGCAACAACTGTGGGTGGAAAGGAATTGGTGTTTCAAGCCAAAATCCTACAAGGGGACCTGCCAAAGAGCTGCTTCTCAAATCCTGTCTACCTGTGGGAGAATCCAAGATTCCCTCATTGGCCTTATCAACCACCTCGGAACCCACAAAACCGAAGTGAAAGCAAGTCCTTCTCCATTCCAGAGACTGTCAAAGAAGAGGAAAAAATACTGTGCAGGAAGGAATTGCAGATGCTGGTTTAAAGTGAAGGTAGACACAAAATGCTGGAATAACTCAGCGGGTCAGGCAGCATCTCTGGTGAGAAGGAATGGGTGACGTTTCGGGACGAGACCCTTCTTCAGACAGGCTGTTTGAAAAACTGTCTGGGGACGTGAGGATGGATCCATCGTGAGAGCTGGCCGAAGAATATATGACAGGAACATATGATGATGGCCAACAGGAGTTGGCAACCCTCGAGCAAGGATGTGGGAATTTGGATGTATCTTGACTGCTACATTGCAGCATAGAATCTGGTACAGGATCTGGAATATTCCAGAGTGTAAGTGATACAGAAATGTTGATAAGGGCAAGTGAAACTCACTAACCCAGGAATGCTTAATGACAGCAGAACAGAAACTAGTTTTATTTTGTACATTGCAGATCTCAGCAGACCTTCCATTAAAACACACAGATTAACATACGGGATGAAATAAATTAGATTAATAAAAAATTGTGGTTGCTGAATTTCATAAATAGCCTCTTAAAATAACACATTCTGGTTGTTTCACAATTTAAGAAAACTGTGTTTAAGAAGGAAGGTTATTTTTATTTCAAAATATGTTTTATTCCAAAATATGCTTTATGCAAAAAAATCCCAAATTGTTCAGGTCAATATCTTCTAAATAAGTAATGTTATTCCATTAATTAACATCAACATCAATAGTTATCATTCATTTTCAAATTTAAAGTAAACAGTTCACGGGGGTTTAACATAAATGTTGACTGATTTGTGTGGCCTGTTATGCGTTTTTGCAGCACGTCTACCTGTTTTTGCTTTGTTTCCTGACTCCCCTCTTTATGCCTTTGGCTCCTGGTTGAATCCCTCATTGTTTGGACTCTCGTCCCTGTTTTGTTTTTGAATTCCTCCACTGCCCTTCCCGCTCAACACCCACTTCCACCTCCACATCTCGCCCGGATCTCCCACAATGATGTCCACTTGCGCATCCTGCGAATTATCCCACCACCAGAGAGTAACCAAGCGCTGAGCCTTGGGCTCCGTGGACTGTCCAGCAGCTCGACCCCCCTCTTCTATTTATTTCGATCCTGAAACTCGCCTCTATGACGTTGGTTTTGATTATCTTTCGCCTGACTACTTTGCCCGGCGCCACAAAAATGCAGAAGTCCGCAGCTTGCTGCGGTTGCCCAGAGGATTAAGCTCCAGCCTCCGCGGTTTCACAAAGTCCAGCTCCTTATAAGGAGGAACAACGAATCACGTGGAGCCTTCACCAGCGAACTCCCCGAGGCATGATTAGTGAAAGCGAGAGAGAAGGAAGAGATAAGGCAAAGTGACTTAAAGTGGGTGGGGACGGCGTCTTGATCAAACAAACAGCAATCGTACAGTCCCTGAGAGAAGCCCGCCTGGGACTGCTGCCGAGTATGGAGGAGTTGTATCCCTCTTACAGCCGGAGCCCTGTCTGGGAAGAGATGGTGGGTAGTTAGTTGTGTTTATTTGCAATGCTACTCGTCTCCGCACTTTGGCTCTCTGTCCTGCCCCCGCTTGTTGACTGTGGCCTGTGTGTCATTGTGTTATTTCCTTCTCGGCTTCAACAAATGTTTAATGTGTGCGTTATAAATAGCCATGGCATGCGTGGAGGGGGTTAATGGACACGAACGACAGAAATGTGTGTCTGTGCGCTCTTATTCACGTGTCCTTCTGGATTAGTGTCGTCCGGGATCTAAATCGTCGAATATTCCAAATGAGAAAGTTGGGTCTCGCTGTAAACACAGAAATAGCGTCACTCACATAAGGTCCAGGATGTTGTGGGAGAGCAGCCGCTGGGAAGCAAATATAATCGGGAAACTGGAAATTAAACAAATAGGGTGCCGGCTGGAATCCTCAGAATAACACTGAAATCCGGACAAGACTGGTGGGACTGTCACTGATCAAGTCGTGTTCAATCGCATCTGACAAGAATAAAACATGTTCAAATTGTCAATGTGGTGTCTGTCTCGCCTTTTGCCTAATATCTGATCTACTGTGGAGGGTGAGTTCCTTCATCCCTTCCCTGCAGGTCCATGGTAGAAGCCTTGAGCATAATCTTTCCATAATTGCAATGAATCAAAAGGAAGGAAACATAATCGTGTTTTTTCTAGCCTGGAAGTCTTTGTTCCTGAAAGCTCAGCAAATCCCCAAATATAGGAGCATGTGGGTTGCTAATTCCTTCCCTGGCTAATTTTAGATCAAGTTGGTGTGATTTGGACAACGCTATCACTTTGTAAGTGTGTCTATGTGTGTGCGCCTGTGTGGGTGTGATTCTGTATGTGTGTGGGTGTCGGAGTGCGTGTGTGTGTGTGTGTGTGTGTGTGTGTGTCTGTTCTGATTTAACTTAAACGCTCTTGCTTCCTATTTTAATTTTCAGTAGATCCTGAGGAGGTCAGTGCGGAGCCTGAGAAAACGCTGTCGAAAATCTAAATTTAATTTTGTTCACTTTCTGTTCCATCTGTTCTTTTTGAAAGTGTGACTTTACAGCACGTTTTGGGTCACAGTCTTGAATCCACCCGAGGCATTACCGGGCAAAAAACAAAAAAAACCGTGGATGTTTCAACGTTATAAAACCCAAATTTGTCTGAAGAGATGATTTTAAAAGCTTATAAAAGGCAGAGTTGGGTGCGGGCTTGACTTGTTCCATCACTTCACCTCCACGGTTGCTCCTGTAGTCTACTTTTTGCTCCAGAATCCAGCATCTGCAATCCCTTGTGCAGATTTAAGTGACATTTTGATAACCAAGTCGGAAGTCTGAAGCGAATTTTATTTCTGGATATCACGCCGTGACTCAGTGTAGGTGTCTGTCTTGTCAAGAGTAAGTTTTCCTGATGCATTTTGTTGATTTTTCAGTATTTGAAGTGCAGGAGGATTTCACTGAATTATGTAAATAGACTCTCGATCTGTTTTGCGGTTTAGATATACAGGCAGAAAGTATTGGTCCTGTTCTCCAAATCCACCCCGAAAAGCATCCGGATCTGCACGTCTCTCTCTGCACATTTGCGCCGGTTTTACTTTTCACTGTGCGCGAAACGAAAATACAGGGTTATTGGGAGAATATATATTTAAAGAGAGTAAAATATCTAATCGCACAACTAAGAATTCATCCGATCTTAGATCATTTAATGTCTGAAGCAAAGTTGAACCATTCACTTACATGTGGAAGTTAAATAAGGTGTGGTTCCTGCTCTGATTTCCTTGGAAATTTGCTACCCACCAGCAATAACCGCGAACACACTGGGGTCTCTGTTAATAAAAGTATTCGACATGTTGACGTGTTTTTTTTAAATGAGCGTGCAGGGTCGTTCAATATTAATTCTTCTCTTCTAGCCGCGACCAGTTCAACCACTCTTGAGCCGGCAGATACATGCGCTTTATTATTTATTTCTTCCAAAGGATATTCTGCCAGTAGGATCTGTGCAGAAATTCTACCCGAGGAAGCGTGACGGTCAGACTTCGCATGCCGGTGATTGAACTCTGAGAACCAGAGTCTTGTCTTTCCAGTTTCTCCCTTAATGAGGCTTTTGCATTTCTCCTTACTGTGACTGGCTGCGTATGTAAATGATTGCTTTGTAGTTGTGCTAGTGTTGAATTCTTTTTAAGGATTCATTTCGACAGCGTGCTCCAGGGATTCATTTCTGCCTCTGCGGTTTGGTAATCTTTGCGTGACAGTAGAGTTCAAGATTCTTTCGCTGTGTGTGTGCGTGCGCTTGAAACCTCTGTCACTCAATTCATTCGTGTTGATTTCGCAGTCGTATGTGCTGATTTTAGTGTGACAATGTGATGGTTTCTCTTGACAGTCATTTGCTTGTGCTGATTTTACTTTCTGGCGGTATGTTGCTGTTCATTTTACTGACAGTATGTTTGTGCTGACATGTTGCTCTGGCAGGGTGTGTTGAATTTATTCTCCAACAGTCAATTGTTGGTGTTGGGCTTGCTCTCATGGTGCATTTATATTGAACTTACTGACAATGTATTTATGCTGACTTGATCAGTTTGTACGTGTTGATTTTAATATCAGACTGTGTGTTTGCGTTGATTTAACCTGAGTCAGTTGTTGGTGACGTTACTCTCTGTTGCTTTGATTTGATGTTACTTCAAAACCTTTTTGTGCAGAATCTCCAATTTGTCCTGCAATTCCTTTTTCTCCAGAGAGTCATTCTTCAGACTTACTTTGGCTCATCATCCGTCATGTAGTCATAGACATACAGCATGGAAACAGGCCCATCGCCTCCAGACAGACCAGCGAGCATCAACTCCGCATTGTTTCTATTTCCAACACTTGCCTCAGAGGGCGGTGGAGGCCAGTTCTCTGGATACTTTCAAGGGAGAGCTAGATAGGGCTCTTAAAGATGACGGAGTCAGGGGATATGGGGAAAGGCAGGAACGGGTACTGATTGGGGATGATCAGCCATGATCACATTGAATGGCGGTGCTGGCTCGAAGGGCCGAATGGCCTACTCCTGCACCTATTGTCTATTGTCGTAGTCTTCTATGCCTGGGTGGGTCTCTCTGGGTAAAAAATACCACCCTCACATCCCTTTAAATCTCTACCCCTCACCCTAAATCTATGATATCCATCAGACTACCCTATCTGTACCCTTCATAATTTTATATACCACAGTCATGATCGCTCTTAAATACCTCTACTCCAGGGAGAACAGACCCAACCTCTCCATTCTCTCCTCATATATAAACCACTCCATCCCAGGCAATATCCTGGTGAATCTTCTTTACACCCTCTCCAGCGCTATCACTATCTTCAAATAGCATGTTGATCAGAACTGCACACAGTGCACATGCTGAGCTCTGATCAGTACGTTTGCTTCATTATTCTATTTCTCGCCCTAGAGCTGGTGTGTAAAGTCACTATTCACAGTTAATGTGTTACATTAACTGCTGTGATGAGCTTCAGAGCACATTTGCACACTGCCATTTATATTGTCACTTACTTCTGTTACTTTGTCTGCCACTGTTCATGCTTCATCTCATCTCTGAAACCCCCAACCATTGGCTTTCTTGTATCTATAATTTGACTTTCTATAAACACTGATCTTTGTCCCGCCATTTGTGAATTTTAGCTCCTAAAAGTCTATTGTCTGTCCTAATCTGTAGCATTAATAGATTTTTAGATAATAAGGGAATCGAGGATATGGGTTAGCAGGAAAGTGGCACTAAAATATCAAAGGGAGACACAAAATGCTCTCAGTGTAACTCAGTGGAACAGGCAGCATCTCTGGAGAGAAAGAATGGGCAACGTTTCGGGTCGAGAGTGTAGCATTACTTTTTGGCAGTTCCATAGTGAAATATTCTGAGATGTTATCATATCTTTCAAATTCATATCTCTAGTTTCTCAGCATCAATCTGAGCCCAAGCTCCCCCCTCAACTTATATATATAAAACCATTCAGGTTCATTTATTGACATATATACCAGGGTGCAGTGAGATCAATTGTCCACGGGAAACAACAGAATATTGTAGTGCAATCTGAAGAAATGCGAAACAAATATTAAAGTATAATAATGAAATAACTGAATGAGGTAGTGTGAAGAGTATATGGCACCATCTCTGGGAAAGTGACATGCGTTTTAACGTGTGATGTGATTCTTTTATTCCCATTCCTCTCTTTTTGATGGGGTCACCCTAGTTGTTAAATATTTACTTCTCTGCTGCACAATGGGTAATGATACTCCCTGTTTCTCATTGTTATTTTTGCTGTTTTCAATAACTATGTGAAGAAAAGCAACCAGTTGTTTCAATCGTTTGACAGGGAGGTGCTAAATCCTATGTAAATCATACTTGGTAAAGTGGAAGTAGCGATTGGTAGACTGCAAGGTGAAAGAGGAGGACTGAGCAAGAGGAGGATGCGAACAAATAGGCCTCTAACTTGTATTAGCTCCAGGAAGTCCCTTTTCTTGGAAGGATCCAAAAGTTTGGGGTCATCTACAATTGATCATAATTCAGTAGCTTATTGACTGGATTTATCCAGAACAACCTTAATGGTCCTGCTCAGTATCAGAATGACTTTCACCTTCATTTATAAGTTCCATTTACATACACAGCATGTCAGTCATTTTCTATGACTAGCCTCCAAACGTCCTTAAATTTATTGCCTTGTACTCTATATTTTAATTGGTATCTCTCATTTTGTTTGACATTTTCTAAACACGGTCTGCTTAGCATCTACATTCATTTCTGTGTTTGGGTACCACTTTTATTCTGACATGATATAAATCACGTTCCCATTCCAGGAAGTCATTTACACAAGCCCACATTCATCAATGACAATAAAGTGGGTTTTTGCTAAGATGAGACGAAATGGGCCTAATAACGTCATTCGATGACCAACCACTCCATGGTGCACTCAATGTTTCTGGCTATTGCCATGGCAGAGGCTCAACTTCTTTTGATTCAATAATTGATATTAGAGAAACAGGAGCATCCTCATTTTCTTCTGGTGGTCAGTTTTGTGATTTAAAAAGGCTAAATATTAGCAGTGCACAGGTGAAAGCTTTTTCCTCACCCAAAATATGCTTTATTCATTCACTGTTCAGAGTATGTTATTATTACCTTTGCTTACCACACTTTCATAATGTTAACACACATCAGTTTCAGTCCCAAACATTACTTCAGTGTAACATTTGACAGGTTATTACATTGGGCCCAGTCCCTCAGTGCCCAGTGATGGGAGGAACTCAAGTGTGGTCTTTCTCTACAGAATCTTTGTGCATCCTTCAGCATATACTCCTGCATGTTGGAATGAATTTGCAGCATTTGCTTGTGGATGATTCCTTGCAGACCAAAGTGTGTCTTTCACTGGATTTTTCAGCAGCATAATATGTTTGTCTTAGTGGGTGTGCATGAGAACAGCCTGTAGAGCACAGAGTCTATTGATGCATATGGGATATGCATTAAGAACAGCTGCTCAGGATAAACCTCGACAAAGACATTTGTGCCTCCTTCCTGACTTCCTTGGCATACAGATACATCTCCCTGTTCATGGACAATACTGCCACCTATTCAGACCCACTCTCACTCCACAGACTGCTGAACATCTGCAACCAGTTTGAACAAACCTTGAGAGGCAGTCAATTGAAGGAAAAGAGGATGGCCTCTCTTTAGCAACTGGTCCTACTGATCCTTTGTTCTCTTCACCATCTGTTCTGATTACCTGAGAACAGAATGGAACAGCCAAGATGAAACAAGCTCAGCACATGGGAGTAGTGCTCCCTCTTCAATTACAGGAAATACTTGATCACCAGGAGTGAGGAGCTCTTAATGTTGCCATAGGTGGTACAGGCGCGGCCTATACCCTAATGCTGCACAGCAGCAGTCACCCAATACATCTTCCATTTCATCTGGAGTTCCAAAATGCAGAGATGTGGTATATAAATCTCTGGTGAAAGGGGGAAAATGTACCCATAAATTAGGAATTCCAGAACCAGGGGCCACAGTTTAAGAATAAGGAGTAGGCCATTTAGAACAGAGACGAGGAAAATCTTTTTCACTCCGAGAGTTGTGAATTTGTGGAATTCCCTGCCTTGGAAAGCAGTGGAGGCCAATTCTCTGGATGTTTCCAAGAGAGAGTTAGATAGAGCTCTTAAAGATAGCAGAGTCAGGGGATATGGTGAGAAGGCAGGAACGGGATACTGATTGTGGATGATTAGCCATGATCACAGTGAATGGCGGTGCTGGCTCGAAGGGCCGAATGGCCTACTCCTGCACCTATTGTCTATTGAATGCACTAAAGGTGTCCATGAAGAGGAATAATATCCAATTGTGGATTCTCTCTCCAAAGCCCATTTTGGGTAGTGCATCCATCATATACAAGTGATATTGTTGAAGATTTCCTGGCCCAAGCTGACCAAGCAAGGGTCTTCCCCACTGTCCTGCAAGTAGCTGATCAAGCACACTTGACAATCTTGAGGATACAAAATGCTGGTGTAACAGCAGGACAGCCAGCATCTCTGGAGACTATGGATCAGTGACATTTCAGGTCAGGACACTTCTTTTGACTGATTGTGTGCATGTGGGGGGAGGAGGAACAAGAAAGGTGGATGGGAGGAGGGGGAGGACAAAGCGTGGCAGGTAACAGGTGAACAGAGGCAAGAGTTTTTTTTTGATAGCCAGATGTCAAAATTCCCCTCCTGACAATCTTGAGACTTGAATACTCTCTAGAATTTAGGAGATTGAGAGGGGATCTTATAGAAACTTACAAAATTCTTAAGGGGCTGGACAGGCTAGATGCAGGAAGATTGTTCCCGATGTTGGGGAAGTCCAGGACAAGGGGTCACAGCTTAAGGATAAGGGGGAAATCCTTTAAAACCGAGATGAGGAGAACTTTTTTCACACAGAGAGTGGTGAATCTCTGGAACTCTCTGCCACAGAGGGTAGTTGAGGCCAGTTCATTGGCCATATTTAAGAGGGAGTTAGATGTGGCCCTTGTGGCCAAGGGGATCAGAGGGTATGGAGAGAAGGCAGGTACGGGATACTGAGTTGGATGATCAGCCATGATCATATTAAATGGCGGTGCAGGCTCGAAGGGCCAAATGGCCTACTCCTGCACCTAATTTCTATGTTTCTATGTTGAGTGTGGAGAATTAGATCCATGATCCACAAGAAGAAAGGATCAATTACTGATCTTACAGTAATGGTGCTCCAAAGTAGCTGCAACATGATTGAATTTTATGTACAGTTTGAGTTGAGAAGAATGGGTCCAGGACTGGTGTTATTTAAATTAGGAGGGCATGATAGCAGAGCTAACTAAAGTGAACTGGTGGATTAGGTCAAAGGTTCAATCAGTTGAAATGCAGTGGATGAAATATCAGGGAGATGACATTCCAATGGGAAAGAAAACTCCAAGGGTTTACTTGCCTTCCATGGAAAATCAAAGATATCAAACAAAAAAAAAATCATATCATTGAACAATGATGGATGGCAGATCAGAAGATTGGACAAAATATAAAAATAAAAATAATGGATAGAAAAATAGATTGTTTTTTGCTGTTTAAGCTGGACACAAGATGATAATTTTTCCGTTAGATTGTCATGAGTCGCAATTCTCTTTCTCAAAAGGTGGCGGAGGTAAAAACCAATATTTATGAGGCAGAGATAGATAGATATTTGATATAGAAACATAGAAAATAGGTGCAGGAGTAGGCCATTCGGCCCTTCGAGCCTGCACCACCATTTAATATGATCATGGCTGATCAGAGGGGTGAAAAGCCAGACATGCCAAACTGTTGTTACAATTGGAATTAGCTATTCTATTAAATACTGGAGCATGCTCAAGGCCCTGGTGGCCTACTTAAGCTGCCAATATATATGTCACTATGTGGGCAGTACATAGTACACAAATGACAGATTTTTCAGTCATAATTATCCATCAAATTCAGTATAATTTTATATGGGTCAGGCATCCAATTAATAAAATGTAACCATCCTTTTTTGCTACATACATGCACCTCTAATTCTCAGCTAGATATTGTGCCCCACAATTACTTGGTATACCTATGAATGACAATTTCAACATCTGTAGGTTTATCCTCCTTAATGCCAAACACTATCTCCAACACCCTGTGTTTACATTTCTCACAACATATTTTATCTACCACATACTGCCAATCCAGTAATTTCACTGAGATATTTTAGCCAGCTGTGTCGTGAATCAATAGAGTTTGCATGTGTTTTGATTGGTAGAAAAACAGGGGGCCTGGCAGAGATAATTTGTATATAAAGTTCTATTTTGTTTTACTAAGTCCTTCATATTTGTAGTTACAAATGCATAACCATATCCTATATCCTACTTTGCTCTTGATCCACTTTACGCTTACTATGTCTTGATCTTTCCCTGAGTATTTCAATACATGCGACTTTGCCACACTCGTATTCCTCCCATTTGTCCATTGTAAATATACCTTTGATTGGTTCCATGCTTATGGAATGCAGATCTCCACCAATCGCTTCAATTTCCGATCTCATCTCCCACCGCTGTTCTTTTCTTTACTCCCCCTTCTTCAAACATATATTGCCCCTTAGTTACATTCTCCATGTCTACTCTTACAACACTGAGGACCACCTCTCATGTGGCTCTAACACTGAGGACCACCTCTAATGTTGGATAAGTATCAATTTCCTTCTGCAAACAATTAGGGAAATTGAAGCTAGTAACTCTGGCTTTTGATTCAACCTTCATACATTTGCCAATAATCTATCTTCCGAGTTATAAGTTGAACTAAACCACTTGAAACTTCCATTTTCTTTATAGCCATAGGTGAAATTCCAAATCCATAACTTCATTGTCATAAAGACAATTCAGTTGCATCTCTATAGTATTGCCTTGCTCCATCATTGCATCTCTTCACCTGCTGCTGAAACGCTCACACATGTATGTGACTTAGCACCGACATGGTCAAATTTATTTTCTTCTGCTACTCTGAAGAATTGTCTCCTTCTCAGCCTGTTCTTGCCGATACACAATAACTTCCAGCCCTCCAGTGACTCAAATTTAAAATTCTCATCCTGATGTTTAAATTAGACTGTAACTGTTTAATTGCACCACTAATTCTCAGTGCTTTTTGATTTCATGATTTCAGTTAGCGAGGTCCAAATTATTCCATGAACTTGTCAAACTCTCCACCATTCCTCATTTAAGGTTCTCATCATCACTCGTGTATACTAAAACTTATGGTCATCGCTTTCAATAATCTCCTTTGGTTAAGTGTTTCTTGGTTCAATATATGTACATCTGTCCTGTGCCTCTGGTTGGTGAATTTCTAAGTAAGGCTCTCAGTGGTCTGAGTTTCTGTCCTCCATTCTAGTGTGCATCTCCTTATGCATTGCTGGGTCAGCTTTTCCTTGTTGTGGTGTAGTTCTTTCTTACTTTTTCCCTTATCAGGTTTTGATATTTTCACTATCTCCCATTTTCTACATGTGCTAGTGTCATACTTCTTATCTGTGGCGCTGTTGTCTCCCTGTAACTCCGACTTGGTTTTAATTTGTTCTTTCTGCGTCTTTTTTCAACTTTCATGTGTTCTTGTCCATTTTACCAGGTTTTCTCGCTGCTGTTGATATCTTTACCTCATCTCTACGAGTTTGTTTCTCATTTCTCTGCCTTCCTGTTTATGCTTTTGTTCCTCACATTTTTCAAGTGAATGTATCTGCTTTCGAATTTATTCATCCAATTAGTGTCATTTACATATCTTTCACTCTTTCTTTATCTTACTGATTATCTTTTCAATCACAGTTATGTATTATTTTCACTTTGTCCCAACGTCTCACTTTGTAATTATCAATTTACTTTGCCTGTTTTTCTGCTTATCTCTTTGATCACTTGTATTTAGCTTTCTCTTACGATCCCACCATCTACATTTATCTCTGTTCATTGCTATCTTTTTACCTCTTTATAGTGCCTTGCCCTCTGTGAATGTGTGTGTGAGAGTTTTTGATGAACATCTGATCCCCTTGCTGCCTTCTAACCACCCATCTCTTGGTCTTCATCCGTCTGCATGTGAATCTCTGTTCATCTTTGTCTCCCTATCTCTCACTCTGAATCTGTCACTCTGCCCATCTCTCTCTGTTACCCCCTCCCCTCATCTGGTTCCACCTATCACATATCAGTCTATCTCATGCCTCCCTCACTTCTCTGCACTGGCTATATTTGCTCTCTACTTTGATGCAGTGCGCGACCTGAAATGCCAACCACCTCTTTTCCTCCACGATGTTGCCTGGCCTGCTGATTTCTTCTGGCAGTTTGTTTTCTCGACCCAGATTCCAGCATCTCCAATTTAGTGTCTTATCTGTGCAACCCTCTCTGTGTCCCATCACTCCATGTGTACATGTCTCTCTGTGTACATGGAGCTATATAGCACAGAAACAGATCAGCCAAACAGGCCCAACTCATGAATGCCAACCAAATTGTTTTAACCAAGTTAATCCCACTTCTCTGTGCCTGTGCTGTCTCCAAACTTTTCCTATCCGTGCATCTGTCCAAATACCTTTTAAATGTCTTAATTGTACCCACCTTTATTGATTGAATGATACATGATGTAAACAGGAGCTTCAGCTCATCGAGTCCACATTGTCCATCGATTACCCGCTCACACTAGATCCATGTGATCCTATGCAGCCACTCCCTACGTACTTGGCAGAATTGTTCAGAGGCCAATTAATTTACTAACCCAGATTACTTTGAGAGGTGGGAGGAAACCATAGCACCCAGGGAAAACCCACACAGTCTCAGGGAAAACATGCAAATTCCACACAGACAGCACCAAACAGGGTATTTGGTGCTGTGAGCAGCACCACTATGCGGCCCAAGCATCTGGCAGCTTGTTCCTTGTATGCAGCATCCTGTGTGAAATGTTGCCCCACAGGTCCCCTTTAAAACTTTCCCCTCTCACCCAAGACCTTTATCTTTAAACCCAAGACCTTTAGTTTTAGACTCCCCTACCCTGGGGAAGAGACTGTAATTATTTACCTTATAATTCCCACCATTTTATATGCCTCTGTAAGGTCACTCCTCAGCCTCCCATGCTTCAGGGAAAGAAAGTCCAGCCGATCCTTATAACTCAAATGCTCAGATCCTCTCTAAACCTCTTACCCCTTACTCTAAACCTATGCTCTGATATAACCATATAACAATTACAGCACGGAAACAGGCCATCTCGGCCCTACAAGTCCGTGCCGAACAACTTTTTTTCCTCTTAGTCCCACCTGCCTGCACTCATACCATAACCCTCCATTCCCTTCTCATCCATATGCCTATCCAATTTATTTTTAAATGATACCAATGAACCTGCCTCCACCACTTCCACTGGAAGCTCATTCCACACCGCTACCACTCTCTGAGTAAAGAAGTTCCCCCTCATATTACCCCTAAACTTCTGATATGTGTGGGAAAGAACTGTAGATGCTGAAAATCGAAGGTAGACGCAAAATGCTGGAGTAACTTAGCTGTCGAGACCATTCTGGTCTGAAGAACGGTCTCGACCCGAAATGTCACCTATTCCTTCGCTTCAGAGATACTGCCTGTCCCGCTGAGTTACTCCAGCATTTTGTGTCTACCAATGCTCTGATATCTTAGATACCTCTTCTTGGATAAAGCTTCCTACTATCTATCTTAAATAATGTATGCTTGGAGTCAGAGTACTAAACAAATACTTTTCCATCTGTATTCACCAAGAAGGACATGGAAGACAGTGAGATCAGTGTGAATATTAATATGCAAGACTTTGATATCAAGAAGGAGGTGTTGTTGGGAATCTTGAACGGCATTAAGATGGATAATTCGCCTGGGCCTGAAGGAATCTATCAGATTATTAAGAGAGGCAAGGGAAGAGATTGCAGGAACCTTGTCAAAAATCTTTGCATATTTTCTAGTCACAAGCGATGTCCCGGAGGACTGGTGAAGTCATTGTTTTTCTTTTGTTTAAGAATGGAGGTAGATAGAATCCAGGGAAATATATGCCAGTGACCCTTATGTCAGTGGCAGGGAAGCTATCGAAAAGGATTCTTTAGGATAAGATTTACCCCCATTCGGAAGAGAGTGAGTTAATTGGGTACAGTCAGCATGGCTTTGTACGTGGAAGGTCATGTCTTATGAATTTGAGGTTGCGAAGGTGATCAAAGAGGGTAGGGCAGTAGATGTTGTCTACGTGGATTTTAGTAAGGAACTTGATAAAGTCCTCCATGGTAGGCTGACCCAGAAGCTTAAGATGCACAAGATTCATAGTAACTTGGCTGTGTGGATTCAGAACTGGCTTACTAATAGAAGAGTGGGTTGAGATGGAAGGGCGTTATTCAAGCTGGATATCTGTGACCAAAAAGTGGAATTTTGGACTGCGAGGAAGGCTGTCAATATAAACACTGGGATAAGCTAAAGAAATGTGCAGACAAACAGCAGGTGGAGTTTAAGTTCATCAAGGCATTTACGCATTTTAGGAGTTGAATGCAAGGGGAAAGTATACAGTTAATGGCATGTCCTTAACAGCATTAATGTACGAAGGGATTGTGAGGTCCAAGTCCATAGCTCCCTGAGGTGGCAATACAGAAGTAGGTAAGAATGCTAGAGAAGGCCGATGGGATGCTTGACTTCATTGGTCGGGCATTGAATATTTGAGTCGGCAGTTATGATGCAGCTTGGTTTTGCCGCATTTGGAGCATTGTGTGCAGTTCTGGCTGCCCCGTTACAGGAAGGAAATGGATGCTTTAAAGAGGATGCAGAAGAAGTTTACCAGAATGCTGAATGGATTAGGTGGTATTAGCTATAATTAGAGGTTGCACAGATTTTTATTGTTTTCTCTGCAGCACCAATTGTTGGGGGGGGGGGTGATAGAAGCAGAGTAGAGTCAGAACTTTTTTCCAGGGTGGAAATATCAAAGACTAGAGATTAAAGGCATAGATTTAAAGTAAAAGGGGCAAAGCTTAAAGGAGATGTGCAGGGCAAGTATTTTTACAGAGGGTGGTGTGTGCCTGGAATGCGCTGCCAGGGATGGTAGTGGAGGCAGATACAATAATGGCATTTAAGAAGTTTTAGATAGGGGCATGGATATACAGGAAATGAAAGGATACTGGTTGAGGAGATTGGTTTTGCACAGACATTGTGGGCTGTAGGGTCTGTTTCTGTACTGAACATTTTGATGTTCTATCTACACATTTCAGAATTTGATATCTGGTAGCTCCCTCATCCTCAACCCTCCAAGGAAAATGAACCCGACCTCTTACATAGAAAATAGGTGCAGGAGTAGGCCATTCGGCCCTTCGAGCCAGCACCGCTATTCAATATGATCATGGCTGATCCTCCAAAATCAGCACCCTGTTCCTGCTTTCTCACCATAACCCTTGATTCCGTTAGCCCTAACAGCTATATCTAACTCTTTCTTGAATACATGTATCTCTCTTCTGGTAACTAAGCAACCCAAGCAACAACCTGGTGAATCTCCTTCATTCCCTTCAGGGTAATCATGCCTTTCCCACAGCTTGGCGAACAAAATGGTTACGGAGCTCCAGCCTAATTAATGTTTTAAAGTGGCACCATAACTAATGCCCTGGCTAATGAGGGAAAATATTACAGTTACAGTTTAGTTTATTATCATACCGATGTACAGTGAAAAGTTTTTGTTGCATGCTACCCAGTCATCAGAAAGATTACATTCCAGCCAGATAGACATTTAAGAATGTGGAGCGATTGTAATAGCCTGGGTTGGACGCCATCTAGGAATATACCGTATGATGTTTCACCTTATCTAATTCTGCTGTCACTTTCAGGAATCTTTGGACTTGCACACAGTGGGCCCCATGTTCCTCAATATTCTGCAACTAATATTAATTGTGTATATCACACTCTTTCTGCCATTCGCATTCTCTTTTCCTCTGTCCCTCGCTTGCTCTCTCCATCTCGTTCTCCGTGATTTTCCCATTCTCCCTCTCTCACCCTCCGCCCGTCGCCTTCCCTATCCGCTGTCCGTCCTCCCCCTCCCTTTCCATTGCCTCATCTTTTGCCCCCCTCTAGGCTCCCCCCTCCCTGCCCATCCCTCCTTGTCCCTCTCCCTCCCATCGCTGCCCATATCTCCCCTTGTCCACCACTATCCATTGCTCCCTCGCTGTCCATCGCCTATCTTTACCCCCTCTGTCCGTCTTCTCCCCTCCCATCTACCGCCCGCTTCTTGCCACCCACCCTGTCCCTCGCCACCTTCCCCTCCCTGCACCTCACTACCCGCTCCTTGTCCCTTGCCACCCCCTCGTCCGTCTACACCCCCTCTCTGTCCTTCCCCACCCCCGCTCTTCATCCACTTCTTTCTCTGACCACCCTCTCTCCTTCCCCCCACCCCACCTTCTATCTCTGTCCATCCCCTCTGTGTCCATATTCTCAGTTTGTCCCTCTCTGCCTACCCCATGCTCTCTCTCTGCCCTTCTCTCTCTCTCTTTACCTTCTTTCTCTCTGTCCGTTTTCCTCTCCCTCTCGCTGTTTGCCCCACTCTGTCCTCCGCTCTCCTTTCTGAACTTTCTCCCTCATCCTTGCCCGGTCCGGCAGTAACATGGCGGCGAAGCCCGGAGGCGCCGCTCCGCGCTGGGCCGGCGCCGACAGGAAAAACAGCCCAACCTCACGCCAACTCTTTCGTATGCCTGCAGGAATCGGAAAAGGCGGCGGCGGGGGCAATGGCGGGCCTGGGGCCGGGGGCTCAACACCAGGCGCACGGGGTCAGCTCGGGAGCTGCGGCGGCTGGAGACGAGTCGTCCGATAGCGATGGAGAACACGAGGGGCCGCAGAAACTCATCAGGAAAGTCTCCACTTCGGGACAGATACGCAGCAAGGTAAGATTCAAGGGGGGGAATGAGGCTGGAGGCTGCAAATGGGGCCCAGGCGGTGGGCCCCAGCGCTGCCGCTCGTTGCTAGGCTGGGTTGCTAGGGAGCGGCCCTTTGGAACCGCGCCGTCCCCATGGCAGCGGGGGCAGCGCTCGCCCTCCAGCCGCGGGCCGGGCGCCTCGGCGCTGAAGGCTGGGCCACTGCCAGATAAGGCGGCTGACAGGTAAATCCCACAGAATACAAAAGGGGAGGATCCAGCCCTTACACCCAACCGTCTCCACTCACACCACATTTCGACCAACTTCAGGGCAGCCGCGATTAACGGTGGGCGCCCTGCCTCTGTTGGAAATTCACTCAGTGATGGAGACACTTGAGTGAAGTTGGTTGTAAATATCCAGGCTACAAGTGTGGTGGAAACTTTCAAACTAAGTCACCCTTGTGGGCGAGAGAGGGTCGATGAGATTTGACGCAGCTTTGAGAATGTTAATTTTGAGAATCGGGTACATAACGTGCTTGTTCAAAAAAATATTGTCCCATTGTACCTTTAAATACCAAACAAGTTAGGAGTTTCGCAGATTGTACATTTTTATAACTTCCCCAGATGTTTTGAAGTAATCTTCAGATGAAGACGCGAGGATATCATTTAATTAAGCTGCAGAAGTGTGATTCAGTGTATTCGTTTTTCCAAATGATATATTGCCTTGTGAACTCTTAGAACTGAAACAGCTTTTGTAAAGTAGTCACAATGTCACCACACATTTCCTATGTTGTTCATGGATTCATTCTTCCAAGATATTCCCAATAAAAAGTAATAATTTAATAGGTTTGCATGCAATCAAATTGATGAATTTTAGTTAAAATTTTTTGAGCAATGTTATATAATTTTGCAGCACATTGTTGGTTAATTTGTATTTTTAGAGGAACATCTTGGCATTACTGGAGAAGCAGCATCTCATATTCCGGTTGAGTAGCTTACAATCCAACAAGATTAACAGGGCCATTCTTTAGAAAGTGAACCAAAATATCACACACGTTACCAAATGGCATCACATAAAGTAATACATTAAAAAAATTCGTAAGAGATTAATCTTATTCGTTGCTATTTTCCTACCTATAGATCTATAATGCATGCCTGCTAAAGATATGAACATTCTAGATTTTTAAAATTCACAAGTTTGTAAGATTTCCTACCTATAGATCTATAATGCATGCCTGCTAAAGATATGAACATTCTAGATTTTTAAAATTCACAAGAGTTTGTAAGATAAAACTGAGATGATAAAAATGCTTCCGTGTGAGGTCACACACGTGACCAGTCATATTTGACATCTGACCCTAAACAAACATTGTCATAACAAATATTTCACTTGATAAACTTTGAAAAAATATGAATCATATATATAGTACAAAACAATATACCTGCAATGCTTTCAGAATTAGAAGAGATGTATTCCACAATTTTTCACATTTTTGAAGAATGATCTCAACCTGAAACATCTCATATCCATGTTTTCCAGGGATGCTGCCTGATCAATTTATTTACTCCAGCACTGTGCCTTTTATTGTAAACCAGTATCTGCAGTTTCGTATTTTTACATCTTGACATTGCCAATTATTTACACACAATAACACAAATTAATTCACAACATTACTGTATTCCTTAGATGTAGCATTCAGTTGAAAATCAATTGTTCCTTCCCAAATAAAATGAAAGCTCTACTTTGACTTGAAGACTGTGGACTGTTGTGAAGAAATTCAAAACAGTCATTTGTATGCAATTTCAGATTCTGTTTTGTGGTTGGCACTGGCTGAGCTGTGAGATGTTTGAGATGTGAGAGGAAAGCAGAGTACTTGGGAGAAACCCACACACTCATTGGAAGAACATGCTAACTCCACACAGCTGACACCAGAGGTCAAATTGAACCCAGGTCGCTGAAGCTTTGAGGCTGCTTGGAATATTGCATCCCAGCTGCAGTGAGTCAGGATCGACTTTGACCTTGGATATTGTCTATGTGCAAAGTTTGCATGGTCCCCCTGGGATTGTGTGGGTTTTGCCCGGGTGTATTCCTCATCCCAAATATTTGCGAGTTGGTAGATTAACTGGCTGCTGGAAATTGCTAGGCCAGCAGTAAAATCTGAGGGGAGGGGTGTGGGGGGGGGGGGGGGGGGGTGAGGCGAGTTGATGGGATTGTGGGGGAAAATACATTACAGGGAGAATCGGTGTGAGTCTCAATGGTCTGAAAAGAAGCTTCCTTGAGTTGCAAGAAATGTAAACCCTTTCTAATTGTCAGATGAGTGCAGAAAACAATTCTCAAGAAGCTTAGCACTACGCAAGACAAAGCAGCTGATTTGAATGGAACCCCCATCACCCCATACCATTCATTTTCTGTACTCACCCTTACAGTAGGCTGCTGTGGATATCATATACAAAGTGCAATGCAGTTACTTGTTCAGGCTGCAACCTTTACAAGAGTACTGAGGGGCATGGAAACCCCATCATCTTCAGGTATTCGACCAAGTCACACTTCATACTTACTCAGGATGATGACCCTTCTTTGCCACTGGGTCTAAATCTTGGAATTCCCTATCCAACACACCTTTATCAGAAGGACGATGTGATTCATAAATGGGGTTACCACCACCACATATCTTAATGGTGTTAATTAATTAATTATTAATTACGCATGTGCACAGTTGCTTCTTCTGTATAATTTATTCCAGTATAGTTCTTTATGTATGTATGAAAAAACAAACTGCTGGAGGAACTCAATGGGTCAGGCAGCATCTGTGGTGGAAAAAGGACAGTTAGCTTTTCAGGTCAAATTGCCAACTGTCCATTTCCCTCCACAGATGCTTCCTGACCACTGAGTTCTTCCAGCAATTTGTTTTTTTGCTCCGGATTCCAGCATCTGCAGTTTTTTGTGTCTTCATGTATGTAACTGTTCTATAATGACTATTATAACAATTATTTTCACTTCCCTCCTTTGGGCAGCATTTACTGTAAACCTCCAATGCCTTACACGTGTTAGAGCTCACATTAAACTGAATCTCATGGCTCACACAACCTAGTTGTTACTTCATTTGCATCAATATTAAAAATATATCTCCATCCCTGATTTTACTGGTTTCATTTAGGAATAGCTTTGGCAATGCACACATTATTTTATTCTGAAATATTTCATGAAATAATTGAAATTAACATGGCTTTCATTATTTAGCCACCACAATCATCTTTTATTCCCCAGAAAGGTTGTTTCTTAGGTGATTTTGCATTCATCTCATAAAGTAAGCAGGGGCCCCTTAAATAAAAATCAGGCATATTAATTCTTAATTTGTAGATTTTGAAGAAAAACTATAACTAAAAAGTTGATTAAGTGCATTGGACGTATTTTGACTGTCTATAAATAAAACTACCCTGATAATTGAAACATGACTAGCATGAGTGAGGTTGTTCACTGGTGTGGGGATAATGATATAATCATGCTGGGGCATCACACCTTCAATGGTCAAAGTCATGCTTTTCTTCCCTATGATATACTCGTATGGTGGCCTGGATAAATTTATTGTAAAAAACTTTTGTCTTGCATGTAAAGTTAGGGATTCAAATATTTTATAATGGAATTAATGTTAATATGAAACCTGGAGTTATTAATGGACAACTTTTCACTTCCAAGCAAAGATTATTTCCATGGAATAGTAGAAAAGTACAATATTGGAAATTATGGTTCAGACATCATGTTATGTGTTAATTTCATTGTAACAATCTTTATTCCGTGAATATTCCACTGTAAGATACAGGTGCACAACGTTTTATCCGAAAGCCTTGGGACCAGACACTTTTCGTAATTCAGAATTTGTCGGTCTTCGGAATGGAAATTTTTCAGCGTAGATTTTAATGGCTGGCTCAGTGGTAGAGTGCCCGGCTCATATCCGCAAGGTCGCGAGTTTGCGCCTTGATCCCGGCAGTTACTCGGTCGCGAGTTTGAGTCTTCAATGTCGTTTTTTCTTGCAGAATAAATGTCTGTATGAAATGCAGTGTGTTGAATGAATTCCTGAATTTGTAAATGTGCCCGCAGCATTGAATCACCTCTCGCACTCATGTCACCCTAGCGGGGCTACATGCCCTTAGGCGGCCCAGCTCGGGGATTCTTGAATCCCCGAGCTAGGTCGCGAGTTTGCGCCTCGATCCTGGCAGTTACTCGGTCGCGAGTTTGAGTCTTCAGTGTCGTTTTTTTCTTGCAGAATAAATGTTTGTATGAAATGCAGTGTAGGAGAGGTATACTGACTGTGTGGGCAGAACTTTGGTGGGCAATCACTTCCAGTCTAAACAGCCGCTGTGTCTCCCTCTCCCTGGGATAGCAGGGGGCGATCAAACAGCACAATACCCCCCTCCCCCTCCAACTCCAGAGGAATCCTCTCCCCGATGGGCCGCTACGGCGACAAGTGGCAGTTTGCCCACAACCCGAGCTGCGCCACCCCAAGAACAAGACGTACCTTGCACACCATCAGCTTCTGCCCCTACGTGTTCCTCTGGAGTTGGAGCGGGGCTGGGCTGGAGTTGCTGCTGGCTGTGGGTCTCTGGGATCTCTGTGCTTGCAGTGGGCCTGGGGGTCGCTGTCCCGTTGGTCCTGACGTCTCCGGCCACCCCCTTGGACTGGAGCTGAGACTGGGAACTGTACCGCCCTTGCCCCCTCCCTCTGCAACTGCAAACAACCCCACTCTCCTGCAAGGCGGTACAGTTCCCGGAGGATAGCAGGTGGCCGGAGATGTCAGGACCAACAGGAACCCGCTCCCCGATGGGCCCCTACGACGCCCCGAGCTGTGCCCTGTCATCCGCAACCCAAGTTCCTCTGTAGTTGGAGCGGGGCTGGGCTAGGCTGGGCTGCTGTTGGCTGTGGGTCTCTGGGTTCTCCGTGCTTGCGGTGGGCCTGGTGGTCGACGTCCAATTGGTTCTGACGTCTCCGGTGACTGCACTGACCTGCTGCCATCGCCGACGTGAAGACAGTACAAAGCCCCCGCGCCGGTGCAATGAGCAGGGAGCTGGAGAGGGGAGGGAAGGGGTCACACACATGGCCGGGAAGCAGAGGGGTGTAGGTGGGGTGAAACTGAAGGGAGCGACAATCTGCTGCTGCCTGCACGCTGAGTTAAAAAGTTCCCACGCAAGACTCACGATACACTGTGTATCATGTCTACTGTGGGAACTTTTTAACTCAGCGGGCAGGTAGCAGCATATTGTCAATTATTAACCCTCCCGCGCAATATACCCTCACCTTCTCTTTTATGAATGGGGATTTAGTTCCCCTTTCTTCGAGGACCGACCGGAGGTTCCGCTGTCACCTCTGCGGGCCGCCCTCGGTGAACGTTTTCAAGGACCTTTCTTCAAAGACCGAAAAAATGTCCGCTATTCGGAGGTTTTCGTTATTTGGATCTTCGGATAAAAGGTTGTGCACCTGTACCTGTATTTGCTGAATATTCCATTGTAAGATAGCACTATTCTTTGAAAATATCACTGTAAAATAACTTGTTTATCTTGAGCACTGCAACATGATTAAGACAGATTCCACGCCGATTAGTGGCAGAAATTAGGAACATAAAGCAGCATTGATGCCTGGGATTCCCTGTTTGACTTAAGGGACTGTCCCACTTGGGCGACATTTTCGGCGACAGCCTGAAAAGAGGTTATCAAGTCATGGTCGGGTCATGACGCGGCGTGACGCGTGGTGATGCATGTGGTGACGCGCGGTGTCTCCCTGTTGCTCTGGGATTTTTGGAATGTTCAAAATCCAGTGGCGACATCTGGGTGTCTCATCATGTCGTGCGCCCTGTCACACGCTAACGTATGCTGTCCTGCGGGTGACGCCCGGTTAGGGTTAGGGTTAGGGACCACAGATGGGCTGTAAACTATTCTTCCTTCAATGCATGGATTTTAATATATTAAAATTAATCCAATAAAATTAATTGTGCAAATGAAAAGATGTCTGAGTCGTTCAGTTTTATTTACAGATGTATTGCTCCGCTTCCAGATCCAATCTGCATCTCTAACTTTTCACAGGGATGGATTCAGTGAGTGTAGACCCTCTACCCCCTTCTTCCCTCCTGCCGCCCCATCCCTCCTTCTCCACTCCTCCCCCTACCCTTCTCCCCCTCTTCCTCCCTTCTCCCCCTCTTCCTCCCTTCTCCCCCTCTTCCTCCCTTCTCCCCACTATACTCTTCCCCCCCTTCTCCACTCCCCCCTCCCCTCACATCCCCTCCCCCCCCTCCTCCCATTCTCCACTCCACCCCACCCCCCCCCCCCCCCCCCCCCCCCCCCCCCACTTTCCCCGACCCCCCCCCCCCATTTGTGGACCCAGCCTCTGACAGCTAGATCCCACTAATACTACTGCACAAAAGCCACATCACCTGTTTTAGTAACATTTACTATGGGATAAATGCAGACTTTGGGAACATTACCCCCCACCTCCACACCCTCAGCCCCCTTGTCTTGCTTTAAAATGGGTGGAGGGTATTGAGACTCAGTGACTGGAGCAGGTGGGTGGCACTGGTACATTGACAACATTGCCTGTACCCAGTTGAAAAGCCCACTGCCTCTGGGGTTTTGGAGAGAACATTGGAAGAGAGATCTGCCTCTGGGACAACTCGTGGCCAACAGTTTAGTTCCCATGAGGAGCAGGCAGAACATTTGGGGTTCGAGTCCAACCCCTGGGGCCCCAGTGCTACATTTAATTCGGAGATACAGTGCCCTTAGGCCCACCGAGTCCGCACCGACCAGCAATAGGGACACGCTAGGGACAATTTATACTTATACCAAGTCCAACAATCAATCTAGAGTTAGGGTTAGGGCTAGAGCTAGGGTTAGGATTACGGTTAGGGTTAGGGCTAGGGTTAGGGTTAAGGATAGGGCTAGGGTTAAGGCTGGAATTAGGGTTAGGATTAGGGCTAAGATCATGGTTACGGTTTCCTCCCGCACTCCAAAGGCGCACATGTTTGTATAAATTGTCCCTAGCGTGTGTGGGATAGTCTACGGGGGATCGCTGGTCACAGGTTGGGTTCACAAATAGGAGGGCGTCGGGGAAAGGGGGGGGGGGGGGGGGGGGGGGTTGGAGAGAATGGGAGAAGGGAGGGAGAGGGGGAGAAGGGGATGCGAGAGGGGGGGGGGGGGGGTGGAGAAGAGTGGAGTTGGGAGAAAGGAGGAAGAGGGTGGAAGGGAAGAAGGGGGGGGGAGGGGAGGGTAGAAGGGTAGGGGGGGGATGGAGAAGGAGGAATGGGGGCAGGAGGGGGAAGAGGGGGGTGGAGGGGAGAGAGGAGTTCATAAAACTGACGTATCAGACATCTTTTCATTTGCACGATTGATTTTATTGTATTAATTTTAATATATTAATGTTTAAAATCCATGTATTGAAGGAAGAATATTTAACAGCCCATCTGTGGTTCCAAACCCTAACTCTAATCCTGACCCTAACCCAAACCGGGCGTCACCTGGAGGACAGCAGGCGTCAGCGTGTATGTTGTACAACTTGATGGTTTTACAGGAGTCAGACACTGACGCTCGCAGTCGCCGAAAAAATTGCAAAGTGGGACAGGCCTTTTAGGACAATTGAGAAATGAAACTCAGTATTTAACATGGAAGCTTAAAGGCTAGCCCCAAAGTTCTGCTCACTTAAAATTATAATGATAATAATAAAAGTAATTATATGTGTGCGCGCATATATATATTTATTACATGTGTGTGTGTGTGTGTGTGTGTGTGTGTGTGTATGTCTGTATCATCATATCATATCTATATTACTAAAAGTCTGATCTTGACCACTTCCTGTAGTTCTGTATATTAATTTTAGAAAAAACGCTGCCACTTACAGCTCTGATTTTTGGCCATCTTACTCAGAGTCCCCCTCTGCTGCTCAGGACAAGAGGATTTTTCCCATCGATGAAAGATATAAGAGCTATTAGTGTTAAAAAATTGTTGAGATTCTCTCTCCTGAAGGCCAGAGGGACTATAAAACCTGGAAGGGTTTGGAAATGCTAAAGCTGTGTTGCCTTTGGTTTGGAAATGCTAAAGCTGTGTTGCCTTTGCTTTGGAAATGCTAAAGCTGTGTTGCCTGTGCTTTGGAAAGGCTAAAGCTGTGTTGCCTTTGTTTTAGAAATGCTAAAGCTGTGTTGCCTAATTAAAGTTGCCTTTATAATTAAAAGTCTAATCTTGATCACTTCCTGTTTGCACTTTGAATTGATTTTAGAAAAAAAAGAAAACACGTATGGCTGTGATTTTTGGCCATCTACTCCCCCTCCACTCATCAAGTGCCGAGGATTTTTCACATCGATGAAAAATAAAAGTGTTATTAGTGTTTAAAAAATGTTGATATTCTGGTGGCGGGGGGGAGGGACTATAAAACCCAGAAGTGTGGGTGTGGCACAGTCTCTGCAAGATGGAGGAGGGAGAGGTCACGACTCGCTGTCTTTAGTGGCTTTGCATCAAGATGCTGCGTACGACGTCAAGACGCTGCGTACGCTGTCAAGACGCTGCATACGCCCTCAATGCGCCTGCGGGCAGACAGGCCATTGACACGCGGAATTTTCGGAGCCCCATGCGATGTCGGGACCAGCCCCGCACAACTCCATACAACTCCGTGCTTGGAAGTGGGACCGGCCCCGCACGGCCCATATGCCTCAAGCGACCACATTTGGTCGCGCCAGGCGCATGCAATCGCATGCAAGTAGGACAGGCCCTTAAGAAACTGCACTTGAATTTGGTGGCCTTGCACCCTGCTTGAAATAGAATTTCAAGGACTAGCCGTGAGTCAACTGCCAGCCCACCAGCCGCGAGTGAGTGAGCTGCCAGCACAATCGGCTTGAATGACTGAGCCACTTGCCCAAGAATCCATTCGTCTATACTAGCCCTCTGGAAACCAGTCCCTTAAGCCCACAGCACCCATACTAGCGCTCCAGAAAGCACCCCCCTGACCCCCTCACGGGCCACCAATATTGAAATTGGTGGACAGGTGGAATATTGCGTGGGGGACCAGCCCTCCCTTACTTACTTGAACTTTTTCTTTGATTCACATCTCCTCGCAAACCCGACATATTCTGGTAGAGATTTACCTCATGATTTAAAAAATCCCCTCATCTAAATTTTGATTCATTATTTCCTGTTTTTTTTACTAAAATTGTTCACCAATCTGACATCTGACGTGCTGAAGCAAGCTGGATGAGGTCACAATGCCTTTGCTCCCCGCGGCAAGCTGCGCAGAGTTTTCAACACGCAGCCACCAGCTGTGAGTTATGTGACCCTTTCAAGCGCATTTTCATGCCACTTCAAGCAGGGTGCAAGGCCACCAAATTCAAATTTAGTTTCATGCCATTTCAAGCAGAGTGCAAGACAACCAAATTCAAGTGCAGTTTCATACCATTTCAAGCAGGGTGCAAGACAACCAAATTCAAGTCCAGTTTCATACCACTTCAAGCAGGGTGCAAGGCCACCAAATTCATGTGCAGTTTCTTACCACTTCAAGCAGGGTGCAAGGCCACCAAATTCAATTGCAGTTTCATACCACTTCAAGCAGGGTGCAAGGCCACCAAATTCAAGTGCAGTTTCTTACCACTTCAAGCAGGGTGCAAGGCCACCAAACTCAAGTGCAGTTTCATACCACTTCAAGCAGGGTGCAAGGCCATCGAATTCAAGTGCAGTTTCATACCACTTCAGGCAGTGTGCAAGGCCACCAAATAAGGCCACCAATTCAAGTGCAGTTTCATACCACTTCAAGCAGGGTCCAAGTCCACCAAACTTAAGTGCAGTTTCATACCACTTCAAGCAGGGTGCCAGGTCACCTAACTCAAGTGCAGTTTCCTACCACTTCAAGCAGGGTGCAGGGCCACCAAACTCAAGTGCAGTTTCATGCCATTTCATGCAGGGTGCAAGGCCACCAAATTCAAATGCAGTTTTCATACCATTTCAACCAGGGTGAAACCACCATAAAACCACACAAAACACCACATAAACACCACACTCACAGTTCAGTAGACATTAATTGTGTTCATTTGATTCACAGCTCAGCAGAGTCGTGACCTCTCCCTCCCCCATCTTGCAGAGACTGAGCCGCACCCACACTTCCGGGTTTTATAATCCCTCCCCCCTCCCACCGAAAGTGGCGTGGCCTTCATGGCGTGATTGACAGGAGAGAGATTCTCAACATTTTTTAAATACTAATAACACTTTTATTTTTCATTGATGGGAAGAATCCTCTGCACCTGATGAGCGGAGGGGGACTGAGTAAGATGGCCAAAAATCACAGCCACAAATCTAAACTCAATATACAGTGCAAACAGGAAGTTGTCAAGTTTAGACTTTTAACCATTTTTTATTTCGAACCAACCACCACCAACAACCATTTGCTGTGCTTTATTTCGAACCAACCACCACCAACAACCATTTGCTGTGCAGTATTTCGAACCAACCACCACCAACAACCATTTGCTGTGCTTTATTTTGAACCAACCACATTTTCATTTTCAAACCACATTAAGGGCACTCAAGGTTAAGGTATTGGGTCAGATCAGATATATTTTAACTGTACTGGACTTTTGATTATGCTCTTTTGCAATTAATGTGTTAATATTTACAAACCCAGGTATTATTATCATGACCATTGAATGAGTTTCAGAAATATGTTTAATGATTTCATTGACTTCCTCCTCAGTTTAGCATTTATTGTATTGGCTGATGACAATTTATGTATCTGCCTGGTGCTATGTCAACTTGCGATCATTTGCTGTTTTAAGGATGTAATGATTGACCTAATCAGCTACAAATTAAATGCAAGCTTTCAAATAATGAAGCGAGATTCTTTGAAAAATGATACATTTTTGCTCATTGCAAAACCTCAGTGTAGATAGTATCTCTTCAAGTCTAATGGAAGATTTGAAGAACTTGATTTAAAGTAATGAATGCGAAGTTTCAGATCACAAAATACAAGATATTTACTGTTTTGGTTCCATAAAAGACATTTGAAATAGCTCATTGTATTGAACAATACCAGAATATCAAGGGAAGATACATAGACTTCAAGAAATGCATATAACTCATTTTATTTGTAATGCATTGAGTAAGGGTTTCTTTAAATAGTCCACATTAAAAATTATGTGACTAATTTCCATCAGCATAATCCTTCTGAGAAAACAGGAAAAGACCTCTGTTGTGGCATAGTATGTTAGAAATAGCCCTTCCCTTGGTTAGCTTAAAGCTGACAGGAAAGGAATTAAGATAATTCTTTGTAGAAGTCGTCTTTTGTGTTGTTCAATCTGGAAATGTGTACATTAAGTAATTTTTTCCTTCATACAGGAATACAATCAAATTAATTTACATTAACAACCTGTCACCCATTATTGAAATGCAATTGTTTTAGTCCATTCTGGAATTTTATTGCAAGGTATCAAAGTTCTCTTAGTTCACCCAAATATTCATATCTTAAATTTCTGCATTCATTGGTTTTGAGCGAAAAGTCATAACAGATTTTTGATATTGTCTTTATGGTTTGTTTTTCCTTACAAATGGATAATTTTGAATTTGCATTATATTGTTCACCTCGCTGGTGTACATGTTCCACGCAAATAGCTAATCCTATCAGCATGCCTTTCAGTTCTTTCTTTCCCATATGTTTACCAATCTTACTCTTTAATATATTTTTGTTATGTGCCCCAACTGCCCAATGTGATAACAAGTTTGACATTAATTTTCTCATCGTTGAAACGTCCTAAATTCATTAATAACATATGAATTAGGAGCAGGGCCAGGTTACAGTGCCTGCTTCTTCCATTAAATAAGTTAAAGGCCAATCTGACTGTAACTTCACATCTTCATTTCTGTCTATCCACATAACCTCGCACCCTTTGATAATCATCCATCAATTTCAGCCTTAATATTCTTTGTTTCCACGACCCTTTGAAGAAGGGAGATCTACAGTCTCAAGACACTTTGAGAGAAAATTATTGTCTCACTCCTAAAGTGTGTGACCATTTACTTTTAAATAGGGACTCCTCATTCTAGGTTCTCCCACAAGGGGAAAAATCTCTTGACCTTGCAGGTTTTTATGTTTCAATCAAGACTACCCTCTTTTCACCAGGTACTTTCCCCTGCAATTGCAGGAGACATAAAATGTGTCCCACATACCTCCTCCTTCACCTCCATCCAGGGACCCAGAAGTCCTTCCAGGTGAAATAAAGATTCATGTGCACCTCATCAAACCTCATCTAATGCATCTAGTGTTACCGATGTGGCCTCCTGTACATCAGCGAGACCAAGCATTGACTTGGCAAATGTTTTGCTGAACACTTACTTATGCTCTATCCATGGTTGCTATCCATTTCAACTGCTCCTCCCATTCTAATGCTGACCTTTCTATCCTGGGCCTGCGTCATTGCCAGAGTAAAGTCTCACATAAACTGGAGGAACAACATGTCATATTTTACATGGGTAGCTTACAATCCAAATGAATGAAGATTGAATTTTCCAAATTTAGGTAACTGCATAACCCTCCCCTTCTCGCTTCCCCCCATATAACCCCTTCCCCCCCTCCCCGTGCCCCACCTGGAATCTCATCTATGACTTCCCTCCATCCCCTTCCATCTACCTCTAACTTCACAATTCTTCGCATCTCTTTAACCCTTTTGTCTCAGACCTTCAGTCTTTTCATCTCTGGTCTCTCCATCAATCTGCCTATCAAATAATCCTCCTCATCTGCGTCAGCCTATTACCTGCCAGGCTTTGCCCTTTCTTCCAGCTTTCTGCTCCCCCTCTTACAATCAGTCCGAAGAAGAGTCCCAACACAAAATATCACATATCCATGTTCTCCTGAGGTGCTGGCTGACCCGCTGAACTGCTGCTGTACTGTGTCTTCTCTCTTTTCCAAACTCCTCTGGATACCCAACCTAACCTACCAAACCTTTGCTCATACGACAACCCATCCATTTCAGGTATTAGTAAACCATCTTTGAATTGCTTCCAATGCAATAATGTACTTCCTGAAATAAGGAGAATCATACTGTACTCGTTATTCCAGATGTGACCTCACGTATGTCCTATGTCATTGAAGCATAACCTCCCTAGTTTTGTGTACTGTTCCCCTAGCAATAAACACTAACATTCTGTTAGCTTTCCGAATTACATGCTGTTTCAATGCACATTAACACAGCCTTTTGTGAATCATGGACCAGGCTCCCAGATCCTTTGCCATCTCAGGCTTTGCAATCTCCCACCATTCAGATAATATTTATTTATTTTGCCTTACAAAGTTTCATATTTTCCACATTATACTCTATTTGCCAGACCTTTATACAATCACTTAATCTGTATATAACCCTCTGTAGCCATGTTATGTCATCTTCACAAATTACTCTCCTCCCTATCCTTGCATGATAAGCTGATTTAGCAGTCATATCCTTGGAGGCTTCATTCGTCATTTATATAAACTGTCCAGTGATAAGCACTGGTCCCTGTGGCATATTAGTCATTGCATCTTTCAAATCAGAAAATGATCCATGTATGCCTACAATCTACTTCCTGATAGCTAGCCAATCTTCTAGTTACACAAATATGTTACCTCCCACATCGTGAAAGTTTACTTTTGATATTGCACCTTATCAAATGAGGTCTGGAATTTTAAGTGTAGTACATCCACTCCACTCCCCTTCATCCGAAACATATGTTTCTTCTTCAAAGAAGTCAAGGAAATTATTCAAACATTATTTTTCTTTCACAAAATCATGTTATTCCTTTTTAAAATAAAAAAAATCACTTAATTTTCCGAAGTGTCTTGCTCCAATGTCTTCAATAATCTATATTACTAAAAGTCTGATCTTGACTATTTCCTGTTGTTCTGTATATTGATTTTAGAAAAAACGCTGCCACTTACGGTTGTGATTTTTGGCCATCTTACTCAGAGTCCCCCTCCGCTGCGCAGGACAAGAGGACAATTTCCATCGATGAAAAATAAAAGAGTTATTAGAGTTTAAAATATGTTGAGATTTTCTCTCATGAAGGCTCTGAAGGGACTATAAAACCCGGAGGTGTTGAGTGCCTCAGTCAGTCTCTGCAAGATGGGGGAAGCGAGAGGGTCACGTCTCTCAGCCTGCGCTGTGAATAATACTGAACACAAGTCTACTAAACTGTGAGTGTGGCTTTACTGACCTTGAGTGCCCTTAATGTGGTTTGAAAATGAAAATGTGGTTGGTTTGAAATAAAGCACAGCAAATGGTTGGTAGTGGTTGGTTTCAAATGAAGCACAGCAAATGGTTGGTGGTGGTTGGTTTGAAATGAAGCACAGCAAATGGTTAAAAGTCTGAACTTGACAACTTCCTGTTTGCACTGTATATTGATTTTAGATAAAACGCTACCACTTACGGCTGTGATTTTTGGTCATCTTACTCAGTCCTTCTCAGGTGCAGAGGATTCTTCCCATCAATGAAAAATAAAAGTGTTATTAGTGTTTAATGTTGAGAATCTCTCTCCTGTCAATCATGCCATGAAGGCCACGCCCCTTTCAGTGGGAGGGGGGAGGGATTATAAAACCCGGAAGTGTGGGTGTGGCAGTCTCTGCAAGATGGGGGAGGGAGAGGTCATGACTGTCTGAGCTGTGAATCAACTGAACACACTGAATGTCTACTGAACTGTGAGTGGTGTTTATGTGGTGTTTTGTGTGGTTTTATGGTGGTTTCATCCTGCTTAAAATGGTATGAAACTGCATTTGAATGTGGTGGCCTTGCACCATGCATGAAATGGTATTAAACTGCATTTGAATTTGGTGGACTTGCAACCTGCTTGAAATGGTATGAAACTCCACTTGAATTTGGTGGCCTTGCACCCTGCTTGAAGTGGTATGAAACTGCACATGAATTTGGTGGCCTTGCACCCTGCTTGAAGTGGTATGAAACTGCACTTGAATTTGGTGGCCTTGCACCCTGCTTGAAGTAGTAAGAAACTGCACTTGAATTTGGTGGCCTTGCACCCTGCTTGAAATGGAATTTCAAGGAATAGCCGTGTCAACTGCCAGCCCACCAGCCGAGTGAGCTGCCAGCACATCAGGCTTGTGTGACTGAGCTGCCACCCCAAGAATCCATTTGGCCCTCAATGTGCAATATGAATACTAGCCCTTTGAAAAACCAATCCCATCAGCCCACAACACCCATACTAGTGCTCCAGAAAGCCTAGAAATGAACTCATTAATAAATAAAAATATTGAGATTTGTATAGTACTTTTAACCTCCAAATATTCCAAACTGTTAAATTGTTAATGAAATATGATCAAAATGTTTACTCTACTCCAGTGTTAGAATAGCTGATTACTGCAGTAAGTTATAATAAGCAACAATGTTATAATATAATCAATTTCATTGTTATTATTGACAATTTAATACTGGCAGGACTCTAAAGATAGGTAGCCGGACGGGACATCAAAGGACGAGAAGCCGAAGCGGAGAAGTGGAAGCCAAGATGGAAACGATGTTGAAAAGCCAAATAACCGAACGGACACAACGTCGATAAGCCAAATAACCGAACGGACACGACGCCAAAAAGGCAAATAACTGAAAGGGCAAGACGCCTAAAAGCCAAGTAAACGAAAGGGCACGACACCGAAAGGATACGAACCCGAATGGACTCTACGCTGAAAGGACAATACGTATAACGGATATGACGTCGAAAAGCCACCGAACAGAGATGACGTCTCCGGAGATGGTATTTGCCCGTGACCTTGCCAGCGATTGGTTCAGACCATCTCGTCCATCACATCACTGGCCGGGAGAGATGGGAGGATGGGGGGGATTTTTAATTTTCCTTTTCCGCTTTTGGACTTTCCTGAATATAAAATAAAACTCTGTGTGATTGGATCGCAGCAGGTTGGAGTCACTGCCAAAGATCATAGAGCGGATTATTTTTGTAAGCGTTGATCTACCACGGTGCTTGGGGTTGAGAGGCTGGAATCTCTCTCTTTCTCTCTCTCGTTCTTTCTTATGCTTTATTTCTCTGTCTCTGTCTCTCTGTCTCTCTGTCTCTCTGTCTCTCTGTCTCTCTGTCCCTCTGTCTCTCTGTCTCTCTGTCTCTCTGTCCCTCTCCCCCCTCCCGGAATCATTTGGTGTTTTACGAAGACAACTGCATCTGCAGCTCCTTCCTATTGGAGAAGAACCCTAGCCCGAACAACTCCTAATCCATTCCCTCCACAGATGCCGCCTAGCCCACTGAGTTGCTCCAGCACTCTGTTTTTTATTTAACTCTGAAATTGAAGATAGACACAAAAAGCTGGAGTAACTCAGCGGGATGGGCAGCATCTCTGGATAGAAGGAATGGGTGACGTCTCGGGTAGAGACCCTTCTTCAGATAATCACAAGTACTCTCACTGACAAGAATTCAGTTCAGTCTGACGAAGGGTCTCGACCCGAAATGTCAGATAATCCTTCGCTCTGGAGTCGCTGCCTGTCCCGCTAAGTTACTCCAGCAATTTGCAACTACCTTCGGTGTAAACCAGCATCTGCAGTTCCTTCCTACACTGTTCTAATAAATCTTGTCTGCGCTCTCTACCGTGCTTTTGCGCTGTACAGTGCAGTGCCCATTATCCTAGGCTTAATTAAACTAATGTTTTAACAAAGTTCAACACAACCTCATTGCCTTTGTACCCTGCACCTTCAGTTATAAACCTGTGCAAATGCTTGGCATTGTTGATACTGCATATTTTTTTACAATTTTCCCTATCACCCTGAGTGTATTTCCTTTTGGAAAGCAGAATATGGTTGATGCAGTCGGTTAGATCAGATCAGATGAAAGCTGGTTCCGAAATGTGTTTAATTTCGCCCGATGCATTTGATAAAGGTTTTCTGTACAATTGACCCACTTTTCCAACCCGAAGGAAATCGCCGAATGCAAAACGACCAGTACTGTCATATCACTGAACCGACTCGGGGAGCTAAGATATTCTTTAAAAAAACAGTAATATTTTTTCGTCTGGTTTCTCGATTCACACCCAAATGACCACTGGCCTTCAAGATGCACGGAAGTGTATGTATTGTGGTAGTCAAAATATAATTGTTACAGTGTTACTGTTGGTGTAAATATCTATGGAACTAATTTGGATTATCATTTTGTAAATCAACCGAAAGTTCCAATCACACGGGGTTTTATTTTATATTCAGGAAAGTCCAAAAGCGGTGAAGGAAAATTAAAAATTCCCCCCACCCTCCCGTCTCCCCCGGCCATTGATGTGATGGGCGCGGGGGGGATCAATCGCTGACAAGGTCTCGGACAAATCCCGTCCCCAGAGACATCATGTCCGTTCGGTGGCTTTTCGACATCATGTCCGTTCTGCGTATTGTCCTTTTGGCGTGAAGTCCGTTCGGGTTCGTATCCTTTCGGCGTCGTGCCCTATCGATTATTTGGCTTTTCGGCGTTGTGCCCTTTCGGTTATTTGGCTTTTCCATTGTGTCCGTTCGGTTATTTGGCTTTTCGGCGTAGTTCCCATTCGGTATCTTGGCTTCCCCTTCTCCGCTTCGGCTTCACGTTCTTTGACGTCCCGTCCGCACTCGCTAATGATATGCCACCTTTTATAAAATAAATCCTAAAATAAATTCTTTACTGAGAGACGAGTGCGGTTTTGGCTTAATATCACTTCACAAAGGATGCACTTTGGACACTGCTGTCCTCTCTCAGCATGACACTGAAGTGGCAGCCAAGAGTTTTATATTCAAATTTTTGGAATGTAACAGCAATATTCTGACTCTCAGAGAGCTGTAACAGCAATATAGCTCTCTGAGCTATAGCGGCAAAAAACAGTTACGACATTGTCAATGAATTGCCGTTCATCCTGTTTTTTTGAAAATCTAAATAGACAAGTCTGTTTAAAGGGATATGGTAGCAACAGGGCTAATTTTTGCGGACATTACCCGTTCTTGTGGAGGGTAAACACTGACATCGGCTGATTGGCCTCGGTTGATGTTTCCATATTTTAACTTAAGTGTATTTCTTCTAATGCATTTCTCTGTTCGGCAGTCTATATTTTAAAATTATTAGAGAAATTACATTATTTTTTTCTAATTCATTATTTTAACAAACTCATTTCATATTATAAACATTGTGCATTTTTGCAATTTTAAAACAGTGGTTGAAGGAACGCTAAAAATTTTAAATTAGAAAATACATCTAACGAGAAACATGACATTGGTCCAGACCCCCCCCCCCCCGCGTCGATCACAACACTGACCGGGGGAGATGGGAGGGTTGGCCCTCGCTTGTTCAAAATTCAAGGACTTCATCTTCGGTAACACTTTCACAGTCGAAACAGACCACCAACCACTTGTAACCATCCTGAATAAACCTATACACACAGCACCTGCACGATTGCAGCGCATGATGATGCAGCTGCAGCGGTTCGACTTCAGAATAGTTTACAAAAAAGGAAAGGACATGATTGGTGCTGATACTCTCTTGTGCATCCACGTTCATCCAGTGAACAAGACCCTTATGAACTGAACGAGTTTACGGTTCTCAAGATCGACTTCGTTCCCACGGAACGCCTGCGCCGTCTGGCTGAAGTACACAGCCACCGATGGCACTCTCCAGCTACTCTCATCCATAATCAAAAGAGGCTGGCCAGACAGACAATCTAGCACACCACTGGAGGTGAAGCCATTCTTCCTAGTCCACGATGAGCTAGTAAAACAGGACGGTGTCATAGTTAAGGGCCACAGTCGTGATCCCTTCATCCTTACAAGACAAATATTACAAAGAGGCATACAACGGTCACCCAGTACCGCTGCCACGTTGGCCCATGCACAGAGCATGTTCTACTGGCCTGGTATGGCCAAGTACATACGAGACAGAACAGCCTCCTGTCCCATCTGCAACAGTTTGGCACCGTACCAAAGGAAACAGCCTGCCTTGGACGTCGGTGGCAGCAGACATTTTCGAATGGCATGGTAAACACTACCTAGTCGTGGTCGACTCCTACTCTAACTGGCTCAAACTTGATTTAATGCCCTCCATCACATCAGAAATGGTCATTCAAAAGCTTCAAAAGCTACAGAAACACTTTCCACATTCGACGCACCAGTTCACCTGCAGACTGACAACGGAAGACAATTTACCAGCCACGCATTCAAACACTTTGCCAACCGATGGAACTTCCACCATGTCCCAAGCAGCCCTGAATACCCTCAAAGTAACGGGTTCACTGAACAGGCCATTAGGAGCGCAAAACAACTAATGGAACACCTTTTAAACCTCAGAAACATCGCAAGAGACGGGGTCCTGGGCTCATCAGCCCAACGCCAGATGTCTAGGACAACACGACCTCCGATACCAATTGCCCAGCAGAAGCTGGTGTCACAGGTGTTTAAGCCAGCCGCGGTCCAGAAGCACATCCAGGAGAAACACAACATCCAGAAACTATCATATGACAAGTCCTGCAAACCGCTGAAACCGCCACTGCAGGGCCAAGTCATCTGTTTGCAGACTACTTTGGGACACTCCCGTCTAGGTTTTGTTGTTGGCCCGGCTAAGGAACCCTGCTCCTACCTTGTTGACGTTGATGGTGCCCTGTACTGACGGAGCCGCCAACACTTGCTGCTTGTAAAAGAACCTCGTCCGCCACCAGCCGATCCCTTTGTTCCACCTCTGATGTTCAATCCGTCTGCTGCTGCTACTATCACTAGTCCCAGCGTGTCCCGTTCTCCGTCTCGACTGGTGGCCCTGTCTAACAACAACACTACCTCTCCTGCATGCTCACCCGATCGGCCGCCTACAGTGTCCCCAGCTGCTTTCTTACTTCCGGGTTCATTGCCTCCCTCCCCCACTAACTTTTCTGGTGCGGAGGGAGAGGGGTTGGTCCGTACGTGCTCGGGTCGTATTAGTAGACCGCCTGACAGATACAGCGAGTATGTTTAAATTTGCGAGTCTTATATGTGTTTAACTATATTCACTCTTTACGGGGAAGGATGTAGATTGGTTATTGCATGCGAACCAATCATAGTAGAGTAGCATCACTAACCCCACCTTACTGTGTGCTTTATATTAACACCCATTTCCTACATTAGGTAGTCCTGGAAGCGGTGATGATGAATTAGCAACTAACAACCTGCTGTACTGCTATACTATGTGTTACAATTAAAGATGACTTTAAACTCCAGGCTGTGTAACATAATCATTTACACAAGTTAAAAGCATCTAACATATTTAAGCTGTGTATTTATTACATTTAGCAAGACACATGTCTAACCTTTAATAGATCATCTCTTGCCCCTCATTTGGCATATTGTGTATAATTTAAGGCACCACACTTGAGAAAGATTATTAAGCTGTTGCCTTTCAGCTCCAGTGATCTGGGTTCAGTCCTGACCACTGTCTATGTGCAGTTTGCATGTTTTCCCTGTGACTACGCGTGGTTTCCTCTGGGTGCTCCTGTTTCCTCCTACATCCTAAAGATGTGTGGGTTTGTGAGTTAATTGTCCCCGGTGAATAGTTGTGTGGGGGGAATCTAAGGAGAGTTGATGGGAATGTGTTGAGAACAGTTTGCTTGATGATCTACATGTACAAGTCCATGACTGAAAATAGTAGATGAGGACTTCAATAATTTGGAAAGAAGTTGTATATGTATTATTCAGAGAAGATTAAGTGGAGATTCATTGGGAATATTTTAAATTGTAAGGGGTTTTGATGAAGAATATAAGTAATTGTTTCCTCTTTCAGGAGGAGTGTAATCAGAAGGTGCAGAGAGATGGTAATTGGAAAAAGACCAGAATTAATTTGGATTTACATAGAGTCTTTAATATAGAAACATTCAGAAAGTATTTCCCCAGAGCATTATCAGTTTGACGCTGAGCTATTTTAAGAGCTATTCAGCCAGAAAAGAGGTGGGTTTTAAGAAGTGTGCCAAGGAACGAAAAGCTGTGATGCTACTAAGGTTAGAGAGGAAATTACTGAACTAAAAGTCAAGGCAGCTGAAAGCATTGTTACCATTGATGTGGCAATAAAATATTGGTGCTTAACGCCAGAAATGGAGACGGTATTTTAAATATAGATGGAGAGGGGGGGGGGGGGGGGGGGGGGGGGGGTTGATAGGTTGGACAAATATAATGTGAGATAGAAGAGATGCAAATTGTGTAGCCGGAAGAAGAAGTGTAGGGGGAGGAGAGAAATGGGTATGAGTTCAGATGGGGTATAAGGAAAGGAGGGGGGTTAAAGAAGGAGGTTATTACCTAAAATTGGTTATTTTAATTTTATTGTTGTTGGATTGGAGAAGATTACAGAGATATGGAGCCATGGGTGTCTTTCAAAAGATGGATGGGAGTTTTAAGATTGATATATTGCTTATTATGGGTGAGGGGGTTAAACACAGGGGTTGATGAGTGTGTGCTGAGATATAGATGAAAGAGCTGTGTTGGGGCACAGGGAAAGAGTAATGTGATCTAACCGGGTCTAAGCTCATTTCATGATCAAATATGATACTAATATGTAAACCTCAGCCTCACTGATGATATTGGTGACTATACATTTTGTTGAAACCAAAGACAGCGGCTTTTGTCTTCACAATATTTAATTGTTGGAAATCATTGGATGTTGGACAAGCAGACACCAACGTGTAGAATTGATGGGGTTTAGAGAAGAAGTGATACTTTTGAGCTTGGTTTTAGAGAGTAGCAGCATTTATTGATTTAATCGGTGACCAAATATAGATTCTTATTGAGATCAGAGGCGATGGTACAGGTTTGGGATGAGATAGTGATCTTGCTGCACTTGGAAGCAGGTGAGAGCTGTCCCGCCTACTTGGGTGATGGTTGTGAGAAGAATGATATAGCAGCCATGATAAAGACACCAGTCACATTGGATATCATTTGATACCATTGGATATCATTTGGCACCTAATTTCTATGTTTCTATGTTTCTATGATACTTTTACATGTGTTTCTGAACCAAATTGGAGGCTCTCAAACAGAGTGTTTGAAAAGATATGCATGAATTTATAAAACTACAAAATATTCATTGTTTAGACATAACAGCTCAGTCTTCATGTAGTCTTAACATCTTAGAATCTGGAAGCTAAAAATGAGAAAGATAATCCAGTACTCATTGAAGAAAGCAATGGGAAGGTCTGAATGGAATATGGTCTAAAATATCAAATAGCATTAACATTGTACAGCCTTCATTGGTTTCTTAATGTATTACAGATTATGGTCAGCATCCAATTTATTCAAATCAGTACACTTAAACTGTTATTTGATAAACAATGTTAAACCATGTGGGGAGATGCAGCTGAGAAGTTGGAAGAAATTGCTGTGGAGAACATAGAACAGTGCAGCACAGTGCAGAAACAGTTTCTAGCCCGTAATGTTTGTGCTGAACCTGATGCCAAGTTAAATTACTCTCCTTTACCTGCATGTGATCCATATCTCCTTTCACTGCATATCCATGGGGGTTAAGATTGCAATCTTCACGTGGTCCGTCCTGTTTTGACGAATGTAATCAACCCAGCGTGCACAATCAAATAAGATCAAATAGAACAAGTTGTCCTGCAACTTTAGGCAGTGCACGCCATACGGAAGAAAAAGAAGACTGCAAATCCATTAGATAAATTGCATTGAAACCATTTCTGTATATCAGTCAAACTGACCACACCTCTGTGTTCTGTAATCAGTTAAAAAACATGCTCAAGTGTCTGGAATATAGACATTGTACATATTGTTAAAGCCAAACCCATGCTGATCAATTTTTAGGAACAGTTGAAATAGACTGATCTAATCTGAATCCCATCTTTGCCTCCATTGTATTCATCCTGCTGTAAGCTACCTTCAAATGTGCATGATTACTTTTTATTTGGCGCTCTGTTACGTGGCCATCAGTAGTCACATGACAGCAAAGAGCAATATGAACTCAGGTCTGCAATTCGGAAAGCAAAATTAGCTTATTCAAACAAATTGGAACAACAACTCAAAACCCACAATTCAAGAGAAGTCTGGAAACATCTACAGAAGATGACGGACTACAAAAAACGTCCTGTTCCCATCCCAGACGAGGATCCGGATTTACCGGAAAAACTGAACACTTTTTATGCACGCTTTGATAATGCCACCCCGCCATCCATACCTCCCCCCACCCCACCTAACTCAGCACCATTCACCATCTCTGAGGAGGTGGTTAGGGCGGCCTTCAAAAATCTTAATAAAAGAAAAGCGGCTGGGCCTGACAACCTCAGCCCCGCTGCTCTCAACCACTGTGCAGCTCAGCTGGCCCCTGTGTTCACCTCCATCTTTAACACCTCCCTCAGCCAATGTAGAGTCCCGCAGTGTTTTAAATCATCCATTATCGTCCCTGTGCCCAAGTCCTCCAAGGTGAGCTGCCTGAACGATTATAGACTTGTGGCATTAACATCAGTCGCCATGAAGGCCATTGAGCACATAGTCCTCACCCATCTGAAAACTCACACTGCCCCCATCATGGACCCTTTCCAATTTGCATATAGTGCCAACCGGTCTGTTGAGGATGCTATCAACTTAGCTCTTCACTATTCCCTACATCATCTGGAATCACCGAACACCTATGCACGCATCCTGTTTATAGATTTTAGCTCGGCCTTTAATACTATACACCCAATTAAACTCTACAATAAAATGTTGGACATGAGCATTCACCCAGCCATGTGCCATTGGATTCTACACTTTCTAACAAACAGACAGCAAAGAGTCAAGGTGGGTGAAAAACTCTCCAGCTCTCTGACTCTCAACATAGGAGCCCCCCAATGGTACGTTCTGTCACCCCAGCTCTTCTCACTTTACACCAACAACCTCACATCCCAATGCAGTTCAGTTAAAATTTTTAAATATGCAGACGACACAACAATAATTGGCCTCATCATGTACCGAACCCAAATACCACCAACCCTGGTTGCGTGGCAAATAAAGATTCTATCTATCTTTCTATCTAAATAGATAATAGCCAGAGCACAATGGAGTACTTCCCTGGCTACAGGCCATCTTTTACGTGGGCTGGTAAATATTGAAAGAACATGATGCCAATTAATGCCATCTATTATATTTGAAGAAGGACATATGTTACTTAATTGTTTTAACAATGCAGGATGCTTATTTTCAGGTTTAGAAGCCATTAGATAATACTGAGTGGCTAGAAATTTGATTTTAGGTAGCACCTTTATTGGAATGAATGTTCTCGGTGCTTATGAATTCACACCAGATCCAAGGTGTAATATGCTGTAATGTAAAATTGTATAAGCTTTTTAGTTTAGTTTAGTTTAGAGATATAGCACGGAAAAAGGCTCTTCGGCTCACCGTGTTTGCCAACCAGCGAATTCCACATACTAACGCTATCCTCCCACACACAAGGAACAGTTTACAATTTTAACAAAGCAAATTAACCTACAAATCTGTATGTCTGTGGACTGTGGGTGGAAGCCAGAGTACCCTGAGAAAACCCATGCAGGTGAGAACGTAAAACTGTATAGATAGCACCCGTAGACAGGATCGAACCTGAGTCTCTGGTGCTGTAAGGCACCTACAAGATGCAAGCTAAGGAATGGGATAATTGTCAGCTGTCAGTTGGACAATTATCCCATTCGTTAGCTTGCATCTGAGTAAAATTTATTTCAAAATGCATTGATAGTTTACCATTATTTAAATGGTAAATGTAGCTTCAGAAGCGTTTTCATTTTGCATGTTAAAACCCACCTGAGAACCATGGGCGATTTTTCACTTTTAAAACTTCCCATATAACAAATGAATAAAGACAAAAAAGTCAATAATGCCTTACTTTTGATGAAATTCAGCGAGCAAACGCGATAATTCCCGATATTTTGGACCTTTAAATCTCCACGGCAAATGTCCGCTGTTCACTTCCGCTGGATTGGCACCTTCAGCTCCCTCTTTAATTTACCTTAGTTTCTATCTTTTTTTTGGACTGTAAATCTAGGTAGCTGTGCCTCACGGTCACCCCGACTGGCACAGTAAATTGCAGCTCAAAAACTGGCCGTTTTCGATGTTTTTAACGGGTGGGAAAGTGCGTGTTTTCCCATTCACTAACATGTACCGGATGTATAGCATGTACTCCACTTGAGATTTTCGGTCACGTGGGTGCGGATCTACGCTCCAGTGACCTTTCGTGAAATCACCCTATAGGGAGAAAACAGGAACGGGGTACTGATTTTGGATGATCAGCCATGATAATATTGAATGGCGGGACTGCCTCAAAGGGCAAATGGCCTACTCCTGCACCTATTTTCTACATTTCTATATACGCATAACCAAAAAGGAGGTATTAGTGGTTTTAAAGCAAATTAAGGTGAATAAATTCCCAGGGCCTGAACAAATGTTTCCTCAGACCCTGTAGGAAGTGAAGGATGAAATTGTGGAGGCCCTTGCAGAAACATTTGCATCCACTGTGGAGCAGGCGGTACCTTACAGAGTCAGAGACCCAAGTTTGAAACTGACCTCGGGTGTTTCTTGTTGTAGTGTTGGTTTCCTCCAGTTGCTCGGGTTTACTCCCAAGTTGCGGAGATGTGCATATCGCCTTGGCGTGTCACCCAAATGAAGGACATCCTGGCATTCCAAGGCCAAACCCGACATCAGGCCTGGCTCGCCTGCCGTAAAAGCAGGAACCTGCCTGGAGAGGAAAGCCACCGAGCCCGTCGCTGCTCGCCCTGTGGACCGGAGAGAAGGGAGTCGGAGTCCGGCGGGACCGGTAAGCAGATGGGCTGCAGGAGGCAGTGCAATGCCTCTACAGTGTAGAGGCGCGCTGGAGCTCCTGTAACAGCCTAGGGCTCGATTGGACTGGGTGCCACTCCAAAATGCCTAGCACGTGGACCTGATGCGACTTGCAGCAGTACAGAGTGGTGGAGGAGCGATGGAGGACGCCAATGGCCATGCTTGGCCAGACTGACCCTACAGTGCTGCCAGGGCAACGGGTCTTCGTGGTCAGATTGAGAACCTACACCTATAACAACAGGGACATGAAAATGGTGCCAAATCTGCCGACTGTTTACTGTTTCTGTGTACTACTACTATACATTTGTACTGTATCTGGGATGCTTATCTAAGATGTGTGTAAGTGCATATCTATGGTGATACTTGTGCTAAACTGTAGCCAAAACTGAATTGTACTGTACACATTGGTACAAATAAAGTACCATTGAGCCAATAAACCACTGGAATACTTTCGGAAGACTGGAGGGTGGCTAATGTTGAACTGTAAGTTATAAAGGGTAACAAGTTCAAGTCAGGGAGCCAAAGCTGATGAGCCTGACAGTGGTGAAACATTGTTAGAGGGGATTCTGAGTGATCGAATCTTTCAGCTTTTAGATAGGCAGAGACTGATCAGAGATAGTCAGCATAGCTCTGTGCATGGGAAAATCTGTCTCACGCCCATGGCCAGTGGAGTGCCACAGGAGTCAGTGCTGGGTCCCTGTTATTTGTTGTCAATATTAACGATATGGATGACAATATAGTTAACGTTGTTAACAAATTTGCAGAGGATACCAAAATTGGTATTGATCTGACAAAGTGTTCCGACCCAAAATGTCACCTGTTCCTTTTTGTCCAGAGATGCTGCTTGACTCACTGAATGACTCTGGTACTTTGTGTCTTAGTATCTTTGGTATTGATATTAGTTTGCTATATCATGCATATCATGGTAACATGAATACTTTTGTTGCACGTTATCCAATTAAAACTATACGTGAGCATAATCAATCCATACACAAGTACGACACGTAGTGCAAAGAGAAAAATACCACAGTGCAAAATATACTTTTACAGCATTGTTATGCAACAGCTACAGAGAACAAAGGGGTGCCGCTGAGAAGCCGAGGCTGGAGCCTCGGGCCTCGTGGGCCGGCAGAGGAACCTCGCAGCCTAGGCCTCGCGGGCCGGAACCTTGCGGGCCGGAGGTGGAGCCCCGCGGGTTGATGAAGCCCACAGCCATCGGTGCCCGGCTCTGTGGAGCCTGTGGCTGAGGCCTGGGTCGGGGCCGTGGATCCGGCAGCGTTAGTGGAGAGGTCGGTGCGGCGGCAGATGATGACACCGACTGATGGACGAGGACGGACACGCGGAAGTGAGGATGCCGCTGCCAAGGGAAGGAACAAAGGATGATCCGGCGACGGGGGACCGCCGTGAGGGAGAGGGGAAGAACAAAGGGGGACCTGGCGCTGGGGGGGGTTTAACTTTGTAAGCACCCTTTATGGGCGACTATTTGCATATCCTGGATATGCAAGCAAAGAATTTCACTGATTTGTCACATGTGACAATAAAGTATTCAATTCAAAAAGTCCAGCGCCTGCAGTACACGTAGGTTGGAAGATTAAGACTATCCCCTAACTTATGGGTGGATCATTCAGTAGTCTGTTAACAGAGGGGATCATTCAGTAATCTGTTAATAGAGGGATGAAGATGTTCTTCGGTCTGGTGGTATTTGTTTCAGGCTCCTACATCTTTGGCCACAGAGGGGAGAAGAGGGGCTGACTAAGGTTTAGAAGACCTCAATTATGTTAGCAGCTTTCCTGAGGTGATGTGAAGTGTAGATGGTGTCAATGGTGGGGAGTCTGGTCTGTGTGATGGACTGGGCTACATCACAATTCTCTGCAATTTCATCTAGACTTGGGCAGAGCTGTTCCCAAAACAATCTCTGATGCAACCCAATAGTATGCTTTGTATGATGCAGCTGTAGAAGTTGGTTAGAGTTGTTGGAGACTTGCCAAACATCCTTCTTCTTCTGAGGAATAAGAGGCGTTGGTGTGCTTGTTTGGCCATAGCTTCAATGTGATTGGTCCAGAAATGATTGGTGATATTTATATCTAGGGACTTGAAGCACTTCGACACCATTGATGCTGTTTGGGGCATGTACTCCGCCACACTTCCTGAAGGCAATAACTAACTCCTTCTTGTTGCTGACATTGAGGGAGAGTTTGTCGTCTTGAATGCGCAGTGGACAGTGAGGAAGGATATCTAAGTTTACAACAGGTTTTAGATTAGTTGGGCGGGAATAGAAATTAGAATTTAACTCTGACAAGTGTGAGGAGTTGCACTTTGAAATGACAAACCAGGGCAGGAATTGCTCAGTAAATGGTAGAGCCCTGAGAATGTTGCAGCACACAGAGATCTGGGAGTACAGCTGCGTGGCTCCCTAAAAGTAGTGAGCTAGGTGAACATTGTGGCGAAAAAGGCGTTTAGCAGGATTGCCTTTATTGGGAAAGGTATTCAATATAAAAGTTGGGACACCATGATGTAACTGTGCAAGGCATTGGTGAGATCACTGTTGGAGTAATGTATGCAGTTCTGGTCGACCAGCTATAGGAAGGATGTCATTAATTAGGGAAGGGTGCAAAAGAGCTTCATGATGATGTTATCTGGACTGATGGGCTATAATTATAGCGATAAGATGGATAGCCAGGGAAATATACAAAATCATCAGATGCATGGATAAATCAATGCTCACTGTCTCTTTCCCAAATTAGAGGATTCTAAAACTAGATGTTATAAGTATAATGTAAGAAGGGAGAGATTTAAGAGGAACCTCAGGGCAACCTATTCACTCAAGGTTGCTCTGTATCTGATATTTGGACATGTGTAGGTAGGAATGGTTCAGAGAAATATGGGCCAGGTGCAGGCAAATGGGGCTGGCACATAATTGCATGGTCAAGATGGGTTGAAGGCTCTGTTCTCGTGTTGCAGAACAAAATGAATTTTAGGATGATTGGAGATTCTATGCTGTTGTGCAGGAATGACGGGTTATTTGGAGAATGTGTGTGTGGGGGGGGGGGGGGGGGGGGGCAAGACGTTATACAGTTCTTGAGAAGAAAATTGAGTATTTTGTGTTCCATTATTTGAGACTTAGCGAAGGTACCAGAAGTTGAAATATGGGAATTTGATGCAAGACTCATTTGGGATATGGGAATGAAGGCAGTAGTATAGGTTAGGATGGTGGCAATATAACATTGGTTGAAGGATGCAGCTTGTGACCTTGATGAAGAGTCTGCTGGTAATGGGAAATATGACAGAAGATTTCAATACCAATGGGCAAGGTACAAATAAATTGTTTCAATTTATGTATAATCTAAACTCTGTGGCCATAAATAGGAGATTATTGCCGATAAATCAATAGGTAAATCTGGACTAACTTGGGGCGTATGCAACTCAATAAAACACGATTGAAATTATGTACATCAAAGCGGAAGATAGATGAGGAATAGAAGCTATATAATGAGAAGAATTAGGAGGATGCTAGTGTGGAGTGTAAACTCGGGAACTGAATGAACTGAAAATCCAGGATCATTCTGTCCCTACCCTATCCCAGTTGTTAGGATGGAGGTGGGCAATATGAGCAAAGTAAACAGTGCTGATGAAGGATAGGATGTCTGGTTGATATTGGTTGACTTTTATTATAGCTACAAGATTGTAGGTATCTAATGATAACGTTTTTAGTTAATTGCCATCTTGTTGTTCAGCCTTTTGCTAATACACAATAGCAATTGTCAATGATAATGAGCCTCCTCCTTGCCCATTCTAATACAATTACACTGGAGTGCATCACAATTCTCTGGAGAAAATAAATACATTTAGTCATTCCTTATTTGGTTTTTGAGTCAAAAATCCATTTCAATTTAATACTGAACCCAAAGAAATTATATTGGATTACACTACCAGAAGGCTCCGTAAGCCAAAGACTATTGACAGTTTTAATTAATTACAGAATGTGGTTTGAAATTCTTCCCTGAAGCAGAATATTTCTGTGAACTATCTGGATGAATTTTGATGTATGAATGCAACATTTACACAAACACAATAAATCTCTGTGATTAGTGTGCCTTACAAGATTAATTACATGCAAATGTCTGGGCATGTTAAGGTTTCCTTAAACATTAAGAAAGATAATAAAGCTGACACACCTAACAGAGGGTAAATACTTTATAACTACTACTAGCGGCAAATATAAAGTGCTGGAGGAACTCAATGAGTCAGGTAACATTTGTGGAGGGAAATGGACCGAATGCTACAGGTTGGGACCCTTCTTCAGACCCTTGTTCTTGTGACAGACCATTAAGTGGTTACATGCTTGGCGAATCAGTGCAGGATCAATTCGACAGTGTGTGGTATTGCTTGACTGTGTGCATGCATTTGGGAAAACAATTTGAGTATGGCACATGAAAACTAGGGCCAGTATAGTCACTAGTGCAGCAACAGTCAGGCATGAACAATTGTTTGCAGCAACATTTTAGCGCGTCCATTTAGGACAGAAGTGTTTTCAGCCCATGGTCTCTGTCCTGTCAGTTTTATTTCACTCTAAAATTGGATTTGAGTTTCTATCAAAGTACCATTTGTACACTCGCTTCTGTCTGAAAGACCTTCAAATTCAGTGCACTCTAAGTGAATAGGATGTCTCAAAATAATCAAGATAGTAATGAATTTTGCTTTATCAAGTTATCCTCTGTCTCAACCTGTTTTTATTGCAATAAATAAAAAGTAATTGTACAAACTGACTTGATTATTCTCTGATGTTTCATTTTTGTTTATATTTGGATAGCTTTATTCTCAATTATCTTCTCAACAAGATCCTCGACTTCCTCATCAACACTGCATTCTGCATGAATTGGCAGCAACATCTCATCCTTGATAACCATCATCACAGGAGCACCTCAAAGCAGCATGCTGTACTCACTCAATGCACACGACTGTGTACTGGACGCAGTTCCAACTCCAACTTCAAATTTGGCAACTCCCACCAATGTGTAAGAGGGTGGTTGATCTCCGTCCCCCCCCCCCCCGGCCCTGTTTGTGGCAATCGGCGACACCGGCAACTCTCCCCCCCCCCCTGCGAGGCGCCCCCCCCCCCCACCCCCCCTCTCCACCCCCTCCCCCCACCCCCTCGCGAATGTTGTTATCTGTTGTTGTAAGGGCTTACTGTAATCACAAACAATAGAGGTCCTATTACGATCCCTGCAGAACTCTACTGGTCACAGACCTCCAGCTAAAATAATACACTTCTATCACAACCCCTTGTTCTATAATTCTATGAGATATATAAGTTCTGAATCCAAATGATCTATGGATCTTATGCATCTTTTAAACTTCTGGATCAGCCTACCATGAGAGGGGCATTACCAGCCTACCATGAGGGTGAATTTATTATGGGGAACAAGGAAATGGCAGATGAGTTGAACAGGTACTTTGGATCTGTCTTCACTAAGGAGGACACAAACAATCTTCCTGATATAGTAGTAGCCAGATAATCTGGGGTGACGGAGGAACTGAAGGAAATCCACATTAGGCAGGAAATGATGTTGGATAGACTGATGGGACTGAAGGCTGATAAATCTCCAGGGCCTGATGGTCTGCATCCCAGGGTACTTAAGGAAGTGGCTCTAGAAATCGTGGATGCATTGGTGATAATTTTCCAATGTTCCATAGACTCCGGATCAATTCCTGTGGATTGGTGGGTAGCTAATGTTATCCTATTTTTTAAGAAAGGCTGGAGAGAGAAAACAGGGAATTATAGACCAGTTAGCCTGACATTGGTGGTGGGGAAGATGCTGGAGTCAATTATAAAAGATGAGATAACCGAACATTTGGATAGCAGTAACAGGATCAGTCCGAGTCAGCATGGATTTACGAAGGGGAAATCATGCATGACTAATTTTTTGAAGATGTAACAAGGAAAATCAACAAGGGAGAGTCAGTGGATGTAGTGTACCTGGAATTACACGAAAGCATTTGTTAAGTTCCCCACATAGGAGATTAGTGGCCAAAATTAGGGCACATGGTAATGGTGTAAGAGGCTGACATGGATTTTACCCCCCCTCAGAAGTGGTTGGCAGACAGGAAACAAAGAGACCCCTTCTTAACAGCCCCCTTTCCCCCCCCAGGCAGTGACTAGTCTCACCCCCGCAAGGCTCGGTGCTGGGACCGCAGCTATTTACAATATACTGTCAATGATTTGGATGAAGGGATTCAAAGTAACATTAGCAAATTTGCAGATGACACAAAGCTGGCTGGCAGTGTGAACTGTGAGGAGGATGCTTTGAGAATGCAGGGGACTTGGACAGGAGTGGGCAGATACATGGCAGATGAAGTTTAATGCGGATAAATGTGAGGTTAACCACTTTGGTAGCAAAAACAGGAAGGCAGATTACTGTCTAAATGGCGTCAAGTTGGGAAAAGGGGAGTACAACGGGATCTGGGGGTCCTTGTACATCAGTCTATGAAAGTAAGCATGCAGGTACAGCAGGCGGTGAAGAAAGCGAATGGCATGTTGACCTTTATAACACGAGGAATCGAATATGGGAGCAAAGAGGTCCTTCTGCAGTTGTACAGAGCCCTAGTGAGACCACACCTGGAGTATTGTGTACAGTTTTGGTCCCCTAATTTGAGGAAGGACATTCGTGCTATTGAGGGAGTGCAACGTAGGTTTACAAGGTTAATTCCCGGGGTGACGTGACTGTCATATGCTGAGAGAATGGAGCAGCTGGGCTTGTACACTCTGTAGTTTAGAAGGATGAGAGGAAATCTCATTGAAACATATATGATCGTTAAGGGTTTGGACTCGCTAGAGGCAGGCAACATATTCCCGGTGTTGAGGGAGTCCAGAACCAGGGGTCACAGTTTAAGAATAAGGAGTAAGCCATTTAGAACGGAGATGAGGAAAATGGACAAGGGAGTGGTGAGTGGATGGAATTCTACCTGGCCTCAGAGGGCATTGGATAAGGGTTCATAGGATGATTTCAAGAGAGAGCTATGGATAGGGGTCTTAAAAATAGCAGAGTCAGTGGGAGAAGGCAGGAAACGGGGTACTGATTGGGAATGATCAGTCCCTGATCACATTGAATGACGATGCTGGCTCGAAGGGCTGAATGGCCTACTCCTGCAACTATTGTCTATTGTCTATTATCAGATGCCATAGTACAATCCATAGTAGACAATGTTTGCTGCTCAACTCTCCATGATCACATTCACCACCTCCTCAATAAACTGTATCGTTTGGTTGAAATGACCTTCCTGGACAAAGCCACATTTATTGTTACTAATAAATCCTCTTCTAAATGCAAGTAACATCTATCTCGAAGAATACTCTCCAATAGCATCCCCACCTCTGATGTAAGACTCAGTGGTCTTTCATTTTCTGTACAGGTGCACAACCTTTAATCTGGGGGTTCTTGTACATCAGTCTATGAAAAAGCATGTTTTTACAGCAGGATGTGTCTGCAAGCGAAGCTTGTGTTTTTGACCTTTAAACTTGAGGAAACGAATGCGGGAGCAAAGAGGTCCTTCTGTAGTTGTACGGAGCCCTCCTGAGACCCACACCTGGAGTATCCGGGGAGACACTTAACCCCATAATGAATCTGGAAATCATTGCTTGCTATGTTAGTCAGTTAGTTTGGAGGTTTACAAGGTAAAAGGAGGGGTGGGGGGGGTGGGGGGGGGCTGAAGAATGGAACTTTAATTCTTAGTGTACACTCTGTAGTTTAGAAGGGGAGCGGGAAATCTCATTGAAACATATATGATCAGTAAGGTCCGCAGCGCTGAGGCAGGCAACTCCCAGCTGGGGCTGAGGGAGTCCAGGCCGCGGGGTCACAGTTTTAAGAATAAGGAGTAAGCCAGCGGGGAGCGGGATGCCTTGAGGGAACTCTTTGCGGTCAGCAGAGAGAGCGTGAGTGGCCGCCGAATTCTCTGCATTCTCGAGAGGGTGAGCTGGGAGGCGGGTTCGTCTGGATGCTTTCAAGAGAGATTTGGATAGGGCTCTTAAAAATAGCAGAGTCAGGGGAGAAGCCAGGAACGGGGTTGGAGCTCCAACCGGATCGCCCATGCGGCCACATTGAGCCCCCAGCTCCGCGATGCTGGGAGAAGTCGCCGACCAGGTAAGGGACTAAGAATTAAAGTTTCCCCCTTGTCCCCCATCACCACCCCATAGTAAAATCCCTCCAAACTAACGTTTGACTGCATTTCTGCAATGATTTACAATGATCACCCCGGTCCTCAATAAAGGAGGCGCCGCTCCAGACTTGACCAAGCTGGCCCAAAGCCAAACCTAATCTACGCTAAAAAATCTTCCATTCGGCAAATCCGAAAATGTCCGAAAATCTCTCCAAGTGTCATCCCCACCTCTGATTTCGGATAAAAGGTCTTGCACCTGTATTATCTCTCTATCCCTTCTTAAACAAAGAACCATTGACTACTTTTCAGTCCTTTGGAGGTAGGCAGGAAAGGTTTTGAGGGATATGGGCCAAACGCTAGAATGAACATGCTCAGCTGCAGGGTCAGATTTACGTATAAGCTTCACAAGCTTAAGCTTAGGGCCTTGCGATCTAGGGGGGCCTTGGCAGGGCCGCATTTACCTATAGGCTTCATAGGCTGAAGCCTACGGCCTCAAAATCTTTTTCCCAGAGTAAAAAAAATCCAGACCATCCGCTCCTATGCAGTTGGGGGAAGCCGGTGACGCAGTAGCGACGCAAAATGACGCTGTCTCTCCGCGCGTGCGCAGTGGGCCCGGGCGGGTTCAGATCTCCATTTGCACTCCACACAACCACCTTGATGCTTCGTGTCTACCAAAGATCCTAGGTGTCTACTCCAGGTAAGTAGTGGAATATTGCGGTGCGGGAATGCCCGTTTCTCTGGGCAGGGGGCAAAACGGACTGCGGTGTCTGAGGCGCAATATCGGAGCCTAGCTGCGTGGGAGGGAGAGGGATGGGGAGGGAGGGAGGGAGATAGGAGGGGGGGGGGGTGACAGAGGGGGGGAGAGGGGGGAGGGGGGGGGGGGAGAGATGGGGAGAGAGAGAGAGGGGAGGGAGAGGGGGGGGGGAAGGAGGAGGAGTGGGTAGAAAGGGGGATTATCTTCAGTGAGATTGCAAAATTAAGATAGATTTTAGAGCAATTATATTTTCTCATCCATATGAATAATATCAAACAATTGGAGCTGCTTTCTTTTCCTTGATAACATTTCTGAAAAATATGTATTCCATAGTTTGTGACTTTCATTTTGCATCATTTTTAATGTGCACACACTAACACAGTCGAACAGTAACAGGCAATCAAATCAACACACAAAACATTTTCTAAACAAAGGTTTTATTTACTGCAAAAACTTACAATATTTTATTTGCAGTGTTTGCATGCTCCTTTATAACATTTTACATAACATTTTACAGTACAACTTGATTATTAAAACAAGGACAGCTTCAATTCTTGATTTAAAAAAATGTATACAACAATGACCCCAATCATCCCATTCCAACCACTCATTACTCTTGACTCAACCAAAATTATTTCGGAAATATTGGTCATAAATTTGGTGCAAAAATGCTCCAAAATAAGGCTCAGAATGCACCCGAGAGCATCTAAAACCCCAGAGCTTCCAGGGCCCTTAAGCGGGCCCTGGACCCCAGCCGCAAGGGTCTTTGAGCTTCGCGCTTGTGATATGTGCTGCATGCACTTATTTCACATAAAATTTTTGTAATCCTGCCATGCCACCCCCCTTTTTGAAAAGCTTTGTACGGGCCTGGTGTATAGTATTTTTGACACTGCCTTTCTTACATATGCTGTCACAACGCACTGTATTCTCTAAACAACACTTCAGTAATTTTCCTTGCCCTCCATTTCAGAATAATAGTGTTTTAAAGCGATAACTCAACACTAGCACTGGCAATAAATAAATAAATAAATAAAGAGTGCAGCTTTCCAGCCCTTATCTCATTGGCCACGCTCGGCTGCACATCGGTGTCCATCTGGTACACTCTTCCATTTTCCTCTCGTCGTGGGGGTGGGGGATTGGGAGGAACCTCACAAGTGGAATAGCCTAGGGCCTCTCTTCATCTAAATCCTGCCCTGCTCAGCTAAATAAACTGATTGACTTGAACACGTAGGGCCAAATGACTTATTTCTGTGCTGTATAACTCAATAAATATAATGCTTGCATTTTGTGTACTTTGAGGCTGAAATCCAAGCCCCCATCAACTCATGTGCTGAACCACATGTGAGGATGGGGCTTACACTCAATATCCACAAGATAAAAGTCCTCTGGCAACCTACCCCATTGTACAAAACTGCCCTTTAATAGTAAAGGTTCACAGCAAGATTTTGAAATATAAGGGCCACTGGTCTTATTATGGAAGCCGCTAAGACTTAACATTTATCACTGTCTTTAATGCCTTTGAGAAAAAGGATATTTGAAGATCAGTGCCTCAGACCTACCATGTACGTCATGACCTATAGGATAACATTGATCCCAGCCCTGTCACGTAGCTTTAAGACCTGGACTACTATGACAAGTACCTCACGGCACTGGATGGATACTATCAACTTTCTTTACACAGAATGCCCGGAATTCACAGAAACAATAAGGGAACCAAAGTCATTGTCCATTCCCAAATGATTACTTATATTTTAAAAAATAACCTGAAATTTGGTACACGATAAAAGCAGTAGCTAGTTTGCCGTTGAAATGTATCATGTAAATAGGTGATAATATTGAGGGAAGATTATTGTTCTTATTGTTCAGGACATTGGTGTTTCTCGCTGGGTTCATTTTGTTGCCATGCATTGATATAAAGATGTTTAACATGAACACAGACAGTTGTTCTCAAGGTGCATCTCTGCCACTTACAGAGGATGCCTCAATCAGATATACTGTTCATTATCATAAAGTAACACATTGTGCTCACTATATTCTTGGCAGATTATCTTTCAAAAATTTTAGTAAACTAATTATATTTTAGACTTTTCACAGCTAAGACAGAAAAAGCCCTGTCCCACGGTACGAGTTCATTCCAAGAGCTTGTCCGAGTTTAAAAAAAATCAAACTCGTGGTAAGCATGGAGAATGAACGTAGTGGGTACGTCGGAGCTCGGGGACGTCTCTTAGCGCTAACGGCAAGTACTCGGGAAGACTCGCTAACGGCAGGTAAGCACGGGAAGACTTGTGAAGATTTTTCAACGTGATGAAAAATGTCCACGAGAGCCCCGAGTACTGATGAGTGGCCATTACCGTTCGAATCAGGGCAAACTCGGGAGAACAATTGGAATTAACTCGTACCGTGGGACAGGGGTTTTACTCATTCTGTTGAACTCCCTTTCTTGGAGATGGAGCTTACAGTGGGAACTCAAGAAATCCAAGGAATTCTATGGTTAAAATTAAAGGCGGTCGGTGTCAGTCTAGCATCTAGGTTCAGGGTCACAGATAACAAAAAATTGTTTGAGGGCAAGAGAGTCAAGAGTTGAGAGGGTTTTTTTGTCATACTATCTGAAATAGAACAATGAAATTCGTACGCGCATATTTCTCTTTGAAAACTATAATTTTTGAAAGAGAATTGGCTATGTGTACTTATTTTTCAAAAGTTATTGGTTTTCTCTGATTATTATTTAATTACACCACTTTACTATGCAGGTAAAATTAATTTTTATTTTCAGCACTTGGATCAAAGCCATGCATTTGGATTTACAAGCAACTGAATTAAAAGGAGTACCTACTCTGTTTAAAATAAGATTAGGTGATCTTTGTACCTCTGGGGCAAACATTTGACATATTTACAGCACTATGGATAAATACTTTATTGCCCTGTATATGCTTTTAATTGAATTTCAGATTATGGGCCTTTAGATTGTATTACTCAATTGCATGAAGCTCTTCCTATCAACCCTGATAACACCTTTTAATATTTTGAACACCAATCAGATTATTATTGCTTAACCTACTCATCGCCACAAAGCATAATCCAGATTTATTTGATCCAGTTCCTTCAGACAAGTACAAGATTGAACATTTGTTTCAGTTATTTTATGTGACTATAAAAAAGAAACATTTGCATTTATGTGGTCCACTCATAACCTCTGATATCCCACAGTAATATAGCTATTGAGGGATACATGTAGTCATTTGTGTCCTGACAGAGTGCTACTACCTGCAAGAATAACGATCAGAATTTCTGTTTTAGATAATGCTGATTGAGGGATCAACTTTGGCAAGGACATTTTCAAATAGTGTTTCCTGTTCAGTAATTACTTTTATTTTTTAAATACTCAGATATTTGTTTAATGATAAAAGCAGTAACTGGTTTGCCAATGTAATGTATTACTATTTAAATATTTGGGAATGTTGAGAGAAGATTATCGTTGGATGTTCTCCCTGATGTTATCTGAATAGCATTGTGGAAACTTGAATCCTCTGTATTTCTATGAATCCTTTGTATTTCTACCCCTCTCCGTTTTATTTTGTTCATTATTTTTGTTGGAATACTCAAAACACTTCCCATCATGTTTAAGAAGGAACTGCAAGATGCAGGAAAATCAAAGGTACACAAAAATGCTGGAGAAACTCAGCGGGTGCAGCAGCATCTATGGAGCGAAGGAAATAGGCAACGTTTCGGGCTGAGGAAGGGTTTCGGCCCGAAACGTTCCCATCATGTTTAGGTCTGTTCAAAAATATTTGACATATATGTTGATAGAGGTTCTAGCACCCATTTCTCTGAATGCCCTGAAAATGAAGTTCAATCTGAAAATGCACCAAGAATCACCTAACTGCCTAATGGTCTCCAGTAACTTTTTCTAACAAGGAGCACCGTACGGTGGCAGTTCCGCCGGCAGACTGTTTGTTTTTTCATTTTTTGTATTTTTAATCTTTGTTAAAAGTTTGTTTTAATGTTTTCCAGTTTGTCTTATGTGGGGGGAGGGGGAGGGGATCGGGGAAAACTTTTTTTCAGGTTCTTCCATCGATGGAGCTGAAGGCCTCCTCGGACTGTCGTGAGCCCCACCACGGGGCGTGGACGTAACATCGGAGCTGATCCCTTGCCTGGGATCGCTCCAACTGCGGCATGCGGACTTACCATCAAGAGCTCGCAGTCTCGGGAGAGGCCGAGTCGGGAAGCTCCAATGACGCAGAAGGTTCGACCAGCCCCGACGCGAGGTTCGATCGCCTGGCGCGGGGGAGCTGGCATCCCCCCCGATGCGGGAGCTGATCGCCTCGATGCAAAGGGCCCAAAACGCCGCCAGCTACGGGAGTCAAGATCATTCCTTCAACGGAGGGCTCGAGGCCCACGGCCATGGGAGAACAAAGGGAAGGGACTTGAACTTTATTTCGCCTTCCATTATAGTGAGGAATGTGTAGGAGTCACTGTGGTGGATGTTCATGTTAAAATGTGTTTTGGGTGTTTTGTTGCTTTTTATTTGTATGACTGACCTGGCCAATGAAATTCATCGTATGCTGCAAAACATACTTGGCAAATAAAGTACTATTCTGATATTCTGAAACAGAGGAACATCTCCTATGCCTATGACCACTTAGGACTTCACATACATCTTTCCAACTCTAATTTTCAGCCGTCCCACAGCTAATTATTTATTGAGGAAAAGCTTTGTCAGAAATAAAAGGAAAATGCAATAAATACAAATGAAAACAGTTTGTACTGTTGAAAAAAAGGAGAAAGGACAGAAACATGTGAAAAGAGGATCTCACTGCTTTCTGAAACAGTATGATTCACGATCGGAATTTTATTTTTGGTGGGTCCTAGCCCAGAAAAAGTTGAAATGTTTTGTGAACCCGTGGTTGTGGCTGCACGGTTTACAGACTCCCAGTTTTGCCTCCTTTTTTCCCTCCTTTTCTTTCTATTTAGACCGAGGAATACGTACCAAAATGACTAACATTTGTACATCCTCGAGGTGAAGAGAGTGATAGGAAGATCTTGTACAAATGGGCACAAATGGATGTGAATTCTTCTTGTGCTTCATTTTGATTGGTAAAATTGATCATTTTTGAATTACTGGTTACGACATTTTTCTTTAACGTTTGGGCTTGAAGGGGGCCGAGGACTGGGTATTTATGAGTTTGGCATCTTGGGAACCAGGAAATGAAGAACATATAAAGTTCTGGTGGTGATGTGAGATAGCTCAGAGCGGAATGGAAAAATCCTTAAGGAGTGAGTTCTTAAGGCGGAGGAGTATTGAAGCAACGACTAAGAAAATTGGATCAACGACCAAGAAAGCACACCAATGCCTCTACTTCCTTAGAAGGCTTAGGAAAGTCATCATGACCCCTACAACTATCACCAACTTCTACAGATGCACTATAGAAAGCATTTTATCAGGATGCATCACAGCGGGCTTTGGGAACAACCTCAGCCAAGACCATAAGAAATTGCAGCAAAGCATCACACAAATCAATCTCCCTTCTATTGAAGATGGACACAAAATGCTGGAGTAACTCTGATTTCATTTATATCTCACGCTGTTTCTGCAAGGCCAGCAGCATAATCAAGGACGGGTCGCACTCTGGCCACTCCCTCTTCCTTCTCCGATCAGGCAAAAGGTATAGAAGTGTGAAAACGCACAGCTCCAAATTCTTCCCAGCTGTTATCAGGCAAATGAATCATCCTACCACAACCAGAGAGCAGTGCTGAACTACTATTACTTCCTTCCTTGGTGACCCTCATAATTTCCAACAGCTAATTTAAATATCTAGCTCCTGTTATTTTGCACATAGGAAGTATATACACATAATTTAGGTATTAGCACATCTTATAGTGATGACCATAATTGAATGTTTTGAGTGATTATCGTGTAAACTCCCTTTGCTTCAGTTAATCACCAAGCTGCCACTTTTGAAATATTTACACTTTCAATATGCCAGAGTTTATGTTTATCTAGCCCCAAGATAAATTATTGAAAATATCCTATTTTTAGTCTTGTCGTCAGTTGGAAAGAGTTATATTCTATTAAGCTTTAGTCATATTTTAGGCATGGTTAGGTTGAAAGCATGATAAGTAAGAGTTTCTGTATTTTCATTGAGGTAATTATTTACAGTTGTGCACTGTTCTTCCTCCGAATTTGATTCCTTTCACATAGCCATCTGCCCTGACTCCTTTCTGGGTTGCATATCGGCTCTTTTCATTGCTGCTTGTTTAAAATTTGTTTAGAAAGATACCTCACTGTATTGTAAAATAATCACAATAATTGTGCTAGTTGGCAGCAATGAAATGAAGTTATGTCACAGTTTTATTAATGTACTAAAATGTTGCAATGATCAAAACATAATTTAATCATTGACAATAGCATGTGATTAATTCTCATTCCAGAAGGAAATTGCACCCTGAGTGTTTATAATAGGAACCAGAATTGGCCATTTAGTCTTTGGTATCTCCTGCACCATTCAGTAAAATTCTGGCCACTTTCCTGCACTATCACCCACCATCACCTCCACGAGGCAGCCCCCCCAACACCACAGCTGCAGCACTTCCTATGCCGGCATTTCCTCAACTGTTCTTCACAGCGGACGAGGTGAAAGCTGAGCTGAGGAGGCTGCGCCCTGGTTAAGCAGCTGGCCCTGATGGTGTATGTCCCAGGCGACTGAAAGTCTGTGCGGCTCAGCTGGCGGAGCCTCTCCAGACCCTTTTCAACCTGAGTCTCCAGTGTGTTTCCGGGACAGTGGTGTGCAATGTTGGAGCCCCACAGGGAACGGTTCTGGCCCCCGTTCCTCTTCACCCTGTATACTGTAGACTTTAAATATAAGTCTGACACATGCCATGTTCAGAAATATTCTGACGACACAGCGATTATGGCATGTGTAAGGAACGGACATGAGGAGGAATACAGGGACTTGACCAGTGCTACGGTGTCTGGAGTAAAGAGAACTGTCTGATCCTGAATACAACCAGACTAAAGAGATGGTTGTTAATTTTGGCAGGTCCAAGCTCCCCCTTCAGCCAGTTAACACTGCAGGGGTGGACATTGAGGTCGTGCAGACATACAAATATCTGGGAGTGCACCTTGATAACAAACTGGACTGCCACTGTCTGTCCTCTAATTGGTTCCTCAACTACTGACTTAGAAATATATCTCCTACACCAGATATACCATGGCAGAGGCAGAGGCAGAGGGCAAAGGGCCGGGGGCAGAGGAGCAGAGGTAGTGGGTAAAAGCAGAGGGCAGAGAACAGGGCAGAGAACAGAGGCAGAGGGCAAGTGCAAGTCAGAGGCAGAGGGCAGGGAGCAGGGGGCAGAGGCGAGAGCAGAGGACTGAGGCAGAACCAAGAGGGATGGGGCAGAGGGCAAGGGCAGGGGCAGAGGACAGAGGATAGAGGACAGAGGTAGCGGTTAGAGACAGAGGTAGAGGCGGGGGGCAGAGGGAGGGCAGGGGCAGAGGGAGGGCAGGGGCAGAGGGAGGTGGCAGGGACAGAGGACAGAGACAGAGGCAGAGGCAGAGGGGGTGGGGGAGGCAGAGAGGGGAGCGGGGGGGGCAGAGAGGGAGCGGGGGGGGGCAGAGAGGGAGCGGGAGGCGGGCAGAGAGGGGAGCGGGGGGGGGGGCAGAGAAGGAGGGGGGTATAGTTTGAGAGGTGGGGGGGCACGCGGCATCGCAGGGGAGGGCAGCTACCCAAAAACGGAATACTCCCCCCCTCCGGCTCCAGGCTCCAGGCTCTGCTCTTCTGCCCAGGTCCATAAGCCGACCCGGGGCGGGTACAGGGCCCGACTTGCTAGTTCTTTCTGCGTCTTTTGAATAACCGGGGAGGGGGGGGGGGGGGGGGGGGGGGTGGTGTGATAGCACTCGCAGCGCGTGGAAGAAGGGTGCAAGGAGCAGACCCATTGTGACGTCATCAGCGAAAGACAGCGGTTTTTAAATTCAGATTTGTCAGATTTTTGAACATTTTCAGTAATAACTGGAGAAATAAAGCCTGAAATTTTCAGATAAGGCGATTTTGGACTCCACGGGAAATATCTCCACCGGAATATGTAAACGTTTTACCGTTACCGCGTCGTTTTTTTGTGAAGATGTGATTACACATAAACACACAAACAAGATCAGAGTTTTATAAGTATAGAGATAACAATGTTATTTCACTTATTTATGAACAAGTAATGATGAACAGATACCAGAACGAAACACAGTCAGTCAATGAGAAAAAATATGTACAAATCCAGAATCCACAAATTTACCCCCTGGGTAGGCAAAATTTACCCTGGGGGTAAATTTACCCAAGGTTGGGAACCCTTGTCCTCCTACACCATCTGTGATCATATCTTATACACTGTTGATTTGCCCAATCAATATGTAGTCTTGGCCCTTCATCATGCTAAAGTTGCTGAGAGCATTTAAATAAAAACCCTTCAAATTTGCCTTCACCGGCTAAGCACCGACTTAGTCCCCCTACACATTAACGGCGAGTGTGTGGAGAGGGTCAACACCTTCCGGTTTCTCGGCGTCCATATCGCGGCTGACATCTCCTGGACGGACAACACGACGGCGGTCATCAAGAAGGCTCAGCAGCGGCTGCACTTCCTGAGGGTCCTCAGGAAGCACAACCTTGACTCTAACCTGCTGCTGACCTTCTACCGCTCGTCCATCGAGAGCCTGCTGACATACTGCATTACAGCATGGTATGGCAGCTGCACCATGGCAGACAGGGAGAGGCTTCAGAGGGTAAGCAGGACAGCGCAGAGGATCCTTGGTTGCCCTCTCCCCTCCCTGATGGACAGCTTCACCTCCCGCTGCCTTCGCAGGGCAAAGAAGATCACCAAAGACAGTTCCCATCCTGCGTTTGGACTGTTCGACCTGCTGTCCTCTGGAAGGCGCTATAGGTGCATCCAATCCAGGACAAACAGACTCAGGAATAGCTGCTTCCCGAGAATTATATCTACCATAAATTCAAATCCACACATGCACTGACTACACCGCCCAACACGGACTTCCATCTGTATATATGTATATATGTATGTAGCGCCGTAGAATTTGTGCACCTATTCCCCCCCCCCATCTCCCTTCTGTTTTGTTTTTCTGTTTCTTGTTTTTTGTGTAAAATTGTATGTATGCACTGAGTACGAGCAGCTTTCAGTTTCACTGTACATGTATAGTGACAATAAATGGCATATCTTCATACCATATTTCCTTATTGCAATTGTTGCTGGAGGTATTTTCTCACATTTGCCTTCTTGATAGTCTAAATAATTTCCTGAGTCTAGTTAATTTTTCTATCCATAATTAAATGATGATAGCGCTATAGTTTTGTCCTTTTTAAATTCCCTTCATTGGAGCCCTCCCCCAACTATTTAGTCTAAAGCCTTATCTGCAGCTGTAGTAATTTGGTTTGTTAGGGCAGTGGTTCCAGTTTGATTCAAATACAACCTTTCCCACAGGAACGATCAATCGTTCCCAAGTATTAGTACACTTGCTTCATTAATTGAAACCCATTTCAATTATCATTCCACAGTAGAAGCTGCGATCACAGTCGTACATAGCATTGTAAGGCTATGATGTTTTCAACGATGATGATGATGATTTCTACCACACTAATCTTTATGCTAAGCATTCAAATATGATGGTCAGCATAGGCTCTGTGGACTGAAGAGCCTGTTTCTATGCTGTATCTCTAATCCAAACTAAACTAAACAAAAAAACTAGTTTCAAGATACTAGTTATACTTATCTTTAGGCAGTTTTACACAGTGGTGGATGCTTGAATTATCCTGCTATCCATTTCTGTTCACCACAAGAGGGGTGCATAAAACATTCTAACGGAGCAGCTTAGGTGTATGTTTTTACTTTGCAAATATTGTTTCCACTCACGTAATATATTTATGGCATTTTTGCAGCCTATTTTACATTACTCTGAACTATTAGACTGCCATTATTGAAAATAAACTAATCTCAAGGTGGAATGAAAAACAGTCAAGATTTTTTCCTCTAATACTGTTTATTGTCCAATCACACTCCAGCTACAGAGTGGATGGCTCGATTATAATCATGTATTGTCTTACCACTGACTGGTTAGCATATAACAAAAGCTTTTCACTGTCTCTGTACATGTGACAATAAACTAAACTAAACTAAAAACGAAAACATAAGTGCTGGGCTTTACTTGCTGATTGCAGATACACGCAAATCAAATATCCAACACAAGCTAAGCTAAGCCGTCAAGCTGAGCATTTACAATTAATTTGATTGCAACTTGCAATTGAATTAGCTAATGGGAGAACAATGCACTTTTAGATTGCATTGAAGACATAGAAGTAAATATAGCCATTAATCCACCCCCTTAGATTGACATTTTCAATTTGGAGGGCTATCTGCAGAGAAAATAGTAAGGAAAGAAGATATAATGTACTATGATAGCAGCCAATATTCTTGGTACACTCCTGACTGTAAATCACCACAGGTCACGTTACTGATATATGTCAAGATCACATCAAAATGTGAAAACTTGGTCTTTGAACTGATGTGTTTTGTCGCATATCACGGTTGAACTTGACTAGCTCATTACTTATCACCTAATGACCAATTTGTTTGGCCACTTGATAATCTCACAGCAGGAAGCCTATGCCTTGTTTTCAGTGCTTCCAACAGTCTCTATTTGTTAGATGGAGAAGCAATGAGAAGCTGGATGTAATGGGTACCCCACCTTGTCATACAAACACACGTGGAAATCGTTTCCAAAGGGTGTATTGGAGTGCAGCCGCTTCAGAAGAGAGGTAACGTTAGCCATCCCAAGAATGCAAAACCATTGAAAGTGGCAATAAATGTTGGAGGTACAACCCAGAAAAAACAAGTACCTCCAAGGATTCATAGCATTGATATTGGTTTATTGGTGAAACAAGTTTTTTTCCACTGGACCAGAGAAGACACAACTAACAGTTTAATAATTGTGAGTAATTTTGGTAAAATGAATACAGAAAGACATTTTCTTTGTATAGATTATACAGAGGAGAGAAGTTCAGAGGATTCCTTTATAACAGAGTAAATATCAAATCAGTTATTGATGTAGTGACCCCATTCAAACATCATGCGATGAAACACAAAATTGATTAAACAATATACATTACACATAATTTAAAAAATTAAAAGTTTAAAATTTAAATAAAAAATTTGAATGAAAAAAATTATTTTGGTGGAAACAATAAAAAATAAACAAGAATAGCTTCTTTCCAAAAATCATCAGGCCCTTTTACTTCTTCTATGCTAATCCAAACAAACCATTATAATCCTCAAAGCTGATGGTAACCAGCCATAGCACCCTTATCATTCTTTGAAAGCAAGGTCTGAAATACAAATCTTAGTCATTGTAATTTATCCCTTGTGCTTTTAAAGCAACCCGATAACATAAAATAACCTTGTTAGTTAGAAGATCAGCATCAAACAGTACAGCGCAGGAACAGAGCCTTAGTCCGTGATGCCTGTGCCAGTTTTTATTTGTATGCTTGTGGTATATAATCCTCTTACCTGTCTGTTCATGTGTCTGTCGAAATGCCTATTAATCTGCTTCCATCACTTTTCCTGGCAGCACATTCTTGCCACTTACCACTTTTCATGTTTAAACAAAAATTTGCCTTATAAATCCCCTTAAAACGTTAGTGCGCATGGAATCTAAGGTGAGCTCGCAAATTGATTTCAAAATGGGCTTGGAGGAAGGAGACAAATGATAGTTGTGGAGGCTTGTTTTCTGATTGGAGGCCTGTGACCCTTGGAGTGCCACCTTGGTCGGTGCTGGGTCCACTGTTGTTTTTTATCTACATTCATGATTTGGATGATAATGTTCTTAACATTGTAAGCAAATTTGCAGATGACACCAAAGTTGGTGGTATAGTGGACAGTGACAAAGGATATTTAAGTTTACAACAGGATCTATATCAATTTAGAAAGTTGGCTAAGGAATGGCAAATGGAATTTAACTTGACAATTGTGAGGTGTTGCACTTTAGTATGTCAACCAGGACATGACTTGCATGTTAAATGGTGGTTTTCTGCAGAGTGTTACAGAACAGAGAGATCTGGGAGTAAAAGTGCCACCCCCGAAAATGGCGAGTTAATGGATATTTGGAGAAAACATTTGGAATGCTTGACTTCATTGGGAAGGATGTTGATAACAAAAGTTGAAGCATAATGTAGCTGTACATCATTGATGAGACCATAATTGGGGTATTGTGCACAGTTCTGCTTACCAAGCTATAGGAATGATATAATTAAGTTAGAAATAGCACAGAAGAGATTCACCAGGTTGTTACCTGGATTTGCTGGGTTGAGTTAGAGGGGGAGGCTGGAGAGGCTGGGAATTTTTTCTTTGGAGCATAGGGTGCTAATGGGTAACCTTATTGAGGAGTATAAGATTATAAGAGGCATGGGTAAGGTGAAAGCTCACAGTATTTTTTGCATGTTAAAGGATTCTAAAAATAGAGCACATAGACTTAAGATGAGAGGGGAGATATTTAAGAGGGACATCAGAGATAACTTTTTCACTCAGAAGATAAACCATATCTAGAATGAGCTGCGTGAGGAAGCTATAGAAGCAGATAAAGTTACGATTTTTAAAGCATTTGGACAGATATATGGATAGGAAAGGTGTAGAGGGATGAGGGCCAAATGCAGGCAAATATGATTAACCCAGTCTGCAAACGTTGTTGACATGGACAAATGCCTGTTTCTGTTCTATATAGCTCTAGGATTCTACTGAAAATGAAATAATCAGAAATCTATTATACTGATATAAATACAGTACATGTACTTAAGATAACGGTCCAGGAATCTCCTTGTATTGTGGAGATTTTGAGAGTAGTAATTATTAACAAATTAAAATGCAGATTTAGATAATATGTGGCACATTCGTTTTAAAAGAAAGAACCTCCCTTTGTGTTGTACCAGTATACAACATGGATTGCAAGTTGGTTATCCGGTAGGAAAAAAAGACAGCAGATGCTGAGATCTTGAGCAACAAGCAAACTGCTGGAGGAATTCTGCGGGCTAGGCTTCATCTGTGGAGGGAAATGATCTAACAATATATTGGGTTAGGATCCTTCTTCAGACTGAATAGGCGTAATAAATGGATCCATCTCAGGTTGACGTGCGGTGACTGCAAGAATCAGCGCTTGGGCTCCAACTATTCACAATTTATGTTGGTAATTTGACTGAAGAGGCTAAATGTAGTATTTCCAAGTTTGCTGATGACACAAGATATGAGTAATGATGAGAAAACAAAGAGACTTCAAAGGATCCCCTCAGCAAAGTGAGTGGGCAGATTAACTATGTTGTGGAAAAGTATGAGGTTATCCACTTCGTTGGAGTAAACAGAAAGGGAGAGATAGAGATATATTGATGTCCAGAGGGACCTGGTTCTCGTTAAGGAGAACAAGTGAAATCTAACATGCAGGTGCAGCAGGTACTTCAGAAGGCAAATGGTATGTTCGCCTTATGGCAAGAGGATTTGATTACACAAGTAAAGACAGTTTATGATAATTACTGTATATAGGGCAGTGATGAAACAACATTTGCCGTTTTGTGCTTAAATTTGGCCTACTTACTTAAACAATACACTTGCTATAGAGGGAATACAATGAACATTCAATTGTCTTGTTTCAGGGATAGCATACCTGTTGTTTGAATAGAGATTGAGTGGGCTGGGTCCGTATTTTATAAACTTTAGAAGAATGAGAAGTAACATCATTGTAAAGTATAGCCATTTTTTACTAGAAGGGTACCACAAGAAGGCCCACCCAAGAGGACTTGATGGATAGATACAGGGAGGGTGTTTACTCTGCCGAAGGAATCTAGAACAGTCTCAGTATAAGAACTGAAATGAAGAGAAAGTTCTTCACTTGGTGTGATGAATCTTTTGAATATTCATAACGGAGAGTTATGGAGGCACTGCCATTTATTACATTTAGAGAACAATAGATTCCTGCATACTCGAAGTGTCAAGGGGAATGAGGATAGTACAGGAAGATGATGTTGTAGATTATCAGCCACAAATATGTTGAATATTCAGGCCAGAATGGCAGAATTGCTAAATATTGTTATCACTTTCAGAATTGTAGGTACTGTATCAAAAAGGGCAACCAATTTGTACCCTGCAATGTCCCACAAACTGCCATGAGTTAAATGATTATAGGATGTCTATATCGGTTGAAATTAGGAGAGGGCTGGAGTAATTGATTTTGTTTCCTCTGTCTTTTCTCACTTTCTAATGTAATATAATAAAGAGCAATAACAAATGTTTTAAAATGGGTTAATTGCATTTTGGCTGCACTTGGAAAATTATCCCTTCATCGTGGAGCCGGAAGACACCAACTCCTGATTACTGCTGAGCAACTGTTGGGAATTGGTGTTTACCCGCTGGATGAGAACAGAGTTGCTCTCCGAGTCGTAAACACAAAATCTCACGTAAACCGTTTGAGTTTGGTGGAAATGGGGCTGGAGTGAAATCAATTTTGAATGCAATGTGCACAATTGTAATTTAGCTCTCTGAGCAAAAAATAGCAGTCTTAAGTTCAAGCTCTGCATGTGGGTTGAGTGGAAATGTGAACAGGTGTGCTAACAGGTATAAAAGACATGCAATGAGCCATCATCGAAGATTGCAGGTAACTCCTTGCAGTACTCATGAGCCTTGACGCATATAGTTATACAGCATGGAAACAGGCCCTTCGGCCCAACTCGTCCATGTCGACCAAGTTGCCTAGCCGAGCTGGTCCTACTAGCCTGCTCTTGTCCCTACGTAATCTTCCTATCCACTTTCCTGTTAAAGTGTTTTTTAGATGTTGTAATTGTACCTACTTCTATTGCTTTCTGTGGCAGCTCGTTCATACATGCACCACCCTCTGAGTGAAAAAGCTGTCCCACAGTTTCCTTTTAAGTCTTTCACATCTCTCTCCTTAAACATGTGACCCCTCTTGCTTTAAAGCTGTGTCACTCTCTGACTGGGTTATTGACAACACAATTGATCACAGTCTTCAAAATTTTCCCAGTATTCCCAGATCCTCTGAGACCTTGATCCCTAACATGTCTCTGAATTAACTATGAGTTTAAGGTAGACAAAAATGCTGGAGAAACTCAGCGGGTGAGGCAGCATCTATGGAGCGAAGGAAATAGGCAACGTTTCGGGTCGAAACTCTTTAGACTGAAACGTTGACCTGAAACGTTGCCTATTTCCTTCGCCCCATAGATGATGCCTCACCCGCTGAGTTTCTCCAGCATTTTTGTCTACCTTCGACTTTCCAGCATCTGCAGTTCCTTCTTAACTATGAGTTTAGTTTAGAGATACAGTGCGGAAACAGCCTCTTTCAACCCATCGAGTCTGCGCCGACCAGCGATCCCCATACACTAGGACTATCCTACAATCTAGGAACAATTTACAATCTTTACAAAGCCAATTAACCTACAAACCTGTACATCTTTGGAATGTGGGAGGAAACTGGAGCACCAGGGGAAAACCCACGCGGTCACGGGTAGAACATACAAACTCCAATACCGACAGCACTTGTAGTCAGGACCGAATCCGGGTCTCTGGCGCTGTAAGGAAACAACGCTCCCATTGTTCTCGATGTCAATAAATCAGTATCTGTCTGTGTCTGTTATAACACTAAAATATATTTGATTTGTGATGATCATCACCATGTATTGATTTAACAAAAATATATTAATGTATATATTAATAAATGAAAGGAAATAGTTCGGAGTACTTCAAGGACAATAGGAGATGTTAATCTTTGCACTGAATTTAATTTTCATTTTACTGAAAGAGATTTCAGTTATTTAGTGACTTTTCGGAATAGCTGAAGATTGAGTGGATTTTACAGAGATTTTACAGATGGTGCTCAACGTTGCTGGAGCCAATGAAATAGATTCTCTTTCAACTACCGTAATTGAAGTGCAGTTTAATACCATTAAGGACTGTCCTAATTCCGTGAATATGGTCTGTGTGGGGGATCAGAACAGCATAGATCCACTGACCTATTGCTGGCAGATTAATGCAAGTTAATGCTTGTGTTAGGGCGAATAAGCTCTTTTGATTTTCTCTAGGCCTGATCAAATCATCATGCTTCTGTGTGCTAATCTGCAGTGACATTTCTCAAATTAGCAGTTCCCTTAGAAACTGCCAGGAATATCTATCCTTATTTTTACCCCCAGAAGATTTTGTGGGCTTACCTATCTCATTGAATTTGCTGCCCAGGTTGATTGAAAAAGAAGCTTCTATATTTAGCAGTATTTTTGAAGACTCGGCTATATAGAGCAGTTTCGGAGGGGAAAAGTGTTCAAGCAATAGAAAAAAATATTAATGTTGTGTAGCCATGTAAACGCACTCTTATTGACTACATCGTGAACAATGATGTAGTCAAGAAGAAACTGATGAAGCAGTTATAAATTAGGATGAAGAGTCATATGGAGATACATCTAAAAAAGTAAAACCTTGCAGCAACATAGCTGTAATAAGATGAATTGTTCCATAATTTCTCAAATTAATATTGCTGTTATTGCTTAAAATAATTAACCATGTCCCGATGTCAGTCTAAATTTATCTTATTATAATCTTTTGCTTAAATGCTAGGTAGTTTATCTTTCACAAGCAAAACACAAAAGTACTGGAGGTTCTCAGTGAGTCAGGCAGCACCTGTGAAGGAAATGGACAAGCAAAGTTCTGTGTTGGGACCCTTCTTCAGAGTTTATCCTGCGTTTCTAATGTATATACCATATTAAGATGTGGCAAAATATTTAATAGCCCATGAATTTGTTTTGAAGTGAAGTTACAGTTGTTATGTAGCTATCTCAATCAGTTAACGAAGGTGATCGATGCGAGTAGAAGACTGATGCAGAAGATTACGATGCATGGGATTAACAATGACTTGTGTGCATGGATTCAGAGCTGGCAAACTGATAGAAGACAAAGGGTTGTGGTAGAAGGACAATATTCTGGCTGGAGGTCTGTGACCTGTAGATTCCCCCAGGAATCTGTGCTGGGACCTCTGCTGCTTGTTTTTATATATAAAAGACGGATGTAAACATAGATGGATTAGTTAGTAAATTTGCAGATTTCACCAAAATTGCTGGGGTGACGGACTGTGAGGAAGGCTGTCAAAGTATACAGCGGTATAGAGATCAGTTGCAGAAATGGTAGATGGAGCATAATCCGAGCAAGTGTGAATTGTAATGCGCGGCCGACCCCTTCTGACCACCGCTGCAGAACAAACCCCCCTGTGATGTCTCGGCTCTGACAATTCGAGGGACCTACTTGGTGACAACACTAAGACAACACTCTCTACCCCCCCCCCCCCCCCCCCCCCCTCTCTCTCTGCCCCCCCCCCCCTCTCTGCCCCCTCCCTCTCTACCCCCCCCCCTCTCTAACCCCCTCCCTCTCTCGGGAGTGGTGAGTATTGGGACCTATGGGTGAGTGGTGGAGTATTGGGCTCGGGTACCCGCCCTCCCCTGTGAGGCCGCATGCCGCCCTAACTGTTCTACGGGTGATTGTTGGTTTGCGCAGACTCAGTGGGTCGAAGGGCTAATTCCACGCCGTTTCTCTAACCTAAACTACATTAAACTAAACTAAACTAACCTAACCTAACGAAATGTTCCAAGGTGCCTACCAGGAACACTTTTAGCTGATACCGGAGATATTGGATCAGTTCACAAAAGCATGTTTTAAGGAGCACCATTAAGGATGAGAAAGAGATGAAATGTTTTAGGAGTCTATGATTCAGGTTGTCAATGAGCCTGCCAATCATTAAATAATTAAAAAGCAGAGGGTTGGAATTGGAGTACTAAGAAATTGGGTAGACCCATAAGAAGTGAAAACATTTCAGTTTTGTGTGTGAACACACGTCAGAGAGAGGAAAACAAGCTTGATGAAAAAAATCAATATAAATGCAAAAAATACTGGGAATATAGCAGCAAATTGGGCCAACCACATGTACTGAAAGCAAAGGTAACCAGAAATTGATTAAGAATAAAATATTAAGACCCAACAGAATCTATCAAGGTAACGGGAATGTGGGTTGACCAACAATGAATATGGTAGGATTATAATAGTCAATGTGGATAGGACAGATTTTGAAAGTCAGTACTTTGTTTTCCTTTGCAAGATCGAACAGCTGACTTTTGGGCTAGCTTCGGGCTTGCCAGTTTGGGTGCACAGTGAAACTCAGCCTTGCAGTGTCTGAATTTGTACATAGAAAATAATTTGGTCATTTGTTTCATCACTATTTGTAGTGGGTCAAATAGATGCTGCAGCACTTAGAATAGAGAACTTAGAAAAGTACAGCACAGAAACAGGCCTTTCAAACCACAATGTCCGTACCGAACATGATACCAAGACCAAAGCTGCACATAATCCATATCCCCCCAATCCCAGCCTATCTATATATCTACCCAAAAGTCTCTAAAATGCTATAATCGTATTTGCCTCAACCACCAACTCGAGAACACATTCCAGGCACTCACCAACCTCTGCGTAAAAAAACTTGCCCCACACATCTCTTTTCACTTTGCCCCTCTAACCATATGCTCTCCAGTTTAGTTTTTTAGTTTAGAAATATGGCGTGGAAACAGGCCAACTGAGTCCACACTGACCAAAGAACACCTGTACACTAGTTCTATCCTACACACTAGGGACAATATACAGAGGCCAATTAACCTACAAACCTACACGTGTTTGGAATGTGCGAGAAAACCGCAGCACCCAGAGAAAATCCACATGGTCATAGGAAGAAAATATAAACTCTGTACAGACAGCACTCATAGTCAGGTTCAAACCCAGGTCTATGGCAGCAAGTCTACTGCTGCGTCACTATACTGCCCAATTTGATATTTCCATCCTAAGAAAAAGGTCTTGCTGTTAACTGTTTTTTTTCCCCTCACGTTCGACTTCGCAGCACTTCGCAGCACTTTCTTCAGCCTTTTTAATGCTTTTCCCACTAAATACAATTACCTGCTGCAAGTTTCCACTTATTTTATTTCACAGAACAACACATCGGAATCTCCAGTAAAACAGGCATTTGTGAAGCCCCCTCAGCCATTTTGTGTGCTAGCCTGAAACAAAGCACGTGATTGGCCAACTGGCAGACAACTCAATGTTAAATGTGCTTTGATTGGACTAAAAAATTCCTGACATTTTTCCGTTTTTTCTCTAATTTAATAACAATGTGCGAGTCTTCTTCATATCGAGTTTCAGGGATGATTTATATAACAAATTTTACACAATATGTGAAAATTTCATGTAGTTTGGTGACTTGGGTCACGAAATTCTATTTCTAGACACATTTTTGATGCTCGGCCCACAGCCTATGTGTGCGGGGAGCCGAGCGTGCAGGGCCGAAAGGGTCCTAGCGGGGCTGAGTGGGTTGCTGGAGGGGGGAGGGGGTAGAGAGGGAGAGGGGCAGAGAGGGAGGGGGTTAGAGAGAGGGGGACAGAGTGGGGGGAGGGAGGGAGAGAGGGTTTGAGATGGAGAAGGCAAGGGATCCCAGCTGGGCCTAGCAGGTTGGAATGGTGGAGTGCTCCTTGCGCCCGGAGCGTGTGAATGTATCGTGACGTCAGTCGGCCTTTTTTTCTTCAAAATTAGAATGTTGAAAACTTAAATATTTTGAAGCTGTTTTTAAAAGGTTAATAACTTGAGAAATGTAGATTGAAATGCAAAGGGACGATATGTATCCGATCGGGGGAGAAAATGTGAGTAGCATGTGTGAAAATGGGAATGCCTTGGCCAAGTGTTTGCAAGAAGATACAAATTAAGGAGATTAAAAGAAAGCCATCACATCCCTGGCTCACACAGACATTTAAAATGTTGAAAACAAAGGGAAGAGTTTTAATATAATGTAGATAGATAGATGCAACCATGGCTTCTTTTGCAATTCTGCTGGCACTGAACATTGCACTTTTTGTTCAGATATAAGCATACTGACCCCCTAATGCAGCATCATGATGAACAAAGCACTCCCTAAAGAATTACCTTTGATCTTATCAATTTAGCAGAGAGTATTGCAACTTCAGTTTATAGGTGAGAGAGGATATTTGTTACATATAATTCTAGTTCCACTGCATATGTTTATCTGTTATGCGAGGACACATTTTTCTGTCATTTTCTGAAGTCTTAACTTTCTTTAGGCTTCCACTTTTTGATAAAAGATTACAGCATAAGATTCTACTGCATAAAGTTACGTAATTGGGTGCCACACAAGATAATTTTATTGAAATACTGTGTGATTGTATATTTTGTGCACCAATGGTGCATTTCCTATTTACATTCCGAGCCCTTTATGTGCATTTGCATAAAGACTGCTGAGGATGCATAGTCATAGAGCGATACAGTGTGGAAACAGGCCCTTCAGCCCAACTTGCCCACACCGACCAACATGTCCCAGCTACACGTCCCATCGACCCACGTTTGGTCCATATCCCTCAAAAGCTGTCCTAACCATGTGCCTGTCTAACTGTTGGGATTGTCCCTGCCTCAATTGCCTCCTCTGGCAGCTTGTTTCATACACCCACCATCCTTTGGTGAAAAAAATATCCCCAGATTCCTATTAAATCTTTTCCCCATCACCTTAAACCTATGTCCTATGGTCCTCGATTCACCTACTATGTGCATCAACCCGATCTATCCCACTCATGATGTTAATCACATTTATACATTGTGACGTCATTCAGCACACAACGCGTGCAACACTATACTGCAAATTGAGCTGGAATATTGAAATAATGGTGACCTGAAAGGTTGATGGCATTAGTTAAAGAGCTCAACCACACCTGAGCTGCTGAGGTTATCTAAGACAATTACATTATTTTTTTCAGGGAGGGGAGTTTTATAAAGAGGGCATAGGTTTAAAGTTAGAGGAGAGAGATTTAAATGGGACTTGAGAGACAAGTTGTTCACAAAGTAGGTGATGGGTATATGGAACAACTACATGCCACCCTTCAGCCTCTTTCCTGAGCTCTCTATGAGACAGAAGAGATTACAAATGCAGAAAACAAATTACTGGAGGTCAGGCAGCATCTTTGTGAGCAAAGGGATTGTTTGGGGTTGAGACCCTGCATCAAAGCGGTCAGCTGTAGCAAGGCTCAAGCATTTCAATAATTACCTGTCTGGCTCCATCCGTGTACCTCTTGTAAGCGTGAGCTTATCCAAAAGGTTTATCTTACAATATTCTAAATTTCATTTATTTTCAAAGTCACTTTTGTTCCTGCTCATTGGTCTTCTTTGCTGATCCAATGAAATGCAATTTAAGCTGAATGAATAGCACCTCATCTTCTGACTGGGCATACTGCAACCCCGAGGCTCAACATTGAATTCCGCAGATTCAAAAAATCTGTCATTACGGTCTCGTATCTCACATTTCCTGCATACTGATATTTTTGTTTAATCTCATACTATTTTAGATTTAATATCTCTTCCCCTATTCACATCACCTCCAAATATAACTTTTGATATTCACCACCCTCTTTCAACCAGCACCACCATCACATGTATGATTGAACATTACGTGATTTTTCTAACCAAATTAAAATGTATTTTATTTCTAACTTTTCCCAGTTCTAATATAGGGAAATGGCGGCGCTGCCATGCAGCGCAGTCTTTTCATTTTTTTCATTTTTCTTTTGTCTTGTTGGACGTATGTTTTAGTTGATTTTTAGTTGTGTATGTGTGGGAAACATGTTCTAGTCGCTTCCTTCGGGGGGATGTGAGCTTTTCTTGTCGTATCTCCGTCTCCGTCTGCGCTGAGGCCTAATCGCGAAGCTGACAGCCTCCAACTGGGACCGACCTCGAGGCTCCGGAGGCAGAGCCAGGACTTACCCATCGTGAAGCTGGCTGACTTCGAGGCTGTGGTGGCGCTCTGGCGGCGGCCCGACTTCGGAGCCTCGGAAACTTCGGCTGGGGGCCCAGTGGACGACAACATCGGGAACTCGCAGGGAGCTCGCAGGACCCAGGTTGGTGACCGATTCTCCGGAGCTCCCGCAACAACAGCTTCGTCCACTGGACTGGAGGGTGGCAGCTCGTCCGCCCCGGGCCGCGGAGTTTGAACTGGCCCGTTCGCGGAGCTCGGATTCGGCCAAGGGACTTACCATCACCGGCAGGGGGCCCAACATCGAAAGCCTGGAACGCCTCAACGCAGAGGGAGAACAAGGAAGGAAGAGACAAGGACTTTAAGACTTTTGCCTTCCATCACAGTGAGGAGGTGCCTGGCAGACTCACTGTGGTGGATGTTAAACTGTGTTCATTGTGTGTTCTGTTATTTTATTTTCTGTCATGACTGCAAGGTACGCAATTTCGTTCAAACTAAAAGTGAATGACAATAAGGGAAACTTTATACTTTATAAATAATTTGCTAACACAAGCAGTTGCAGATGCTGGAATCTGGAGAAAAAATAAGCTGTCAGAAGAACTCAGCGGACCATTCCATTGAGTATAAATGGGGATCCTGTGGATAGGGTGAACTGTTTTAAATATCTGGGAGTCCACATCTCTGAGGATATGACATGGTCATCACACGCCTCAGCACTCGTGAGTAAGGCAAGGCAGCGCCTTTACCACCTCAGGCAATTGAGGAAATTCAGAGTGTCTCCGAGGATCCTCCAGTGCTTCTACGCAGCGGCGGTGGAAAGCATCTTGTCCGGGAACATTACCATCTGGTTCGGGAATTGCTCTGCCAAGGACAAGAAGGCTCTGCAGAGAGTAGTGCGTTCGGCCGAACGCACTATGGGAACTTCACTCACCCCCCTGCAGGAACTATACAACAGGAGGTGCAACTCCAGAGCAAACAAAATCATGAGAGACCTCTTCCACCCCTGCAACAGACTGTTCCAGCCGCTACGGTCAGGCAAACGCCTCCGTTGCCATGCAGTGAGAACGGAGAGGTTGAGAAGGAGTTTCTTCCCAGAGGCAATTCGGACTGTAAACGCCTTTCTCACCAGGGACTAACTGTACAGAACGTTTTTCCTTCTATTATTTATTATGTAAAATAATATGTGTGTTATGATTGTGTTTATAATTTGTTTGGTTGTTTTGTTGTTCCGCGAGCATTGCCACTTTCATTTCACTGCACATCTCGTATGTGTATGTGACAAATAAACTTGACTTGACTTGACTTGACTTGACCAAGCAGCATCAGATAGGCAAAGAAATTGTCACTGTTTCTGGTTGAGATCCTGCATCAAAACCAAGAATATAGAGGGAAGATAGCCTGTATTTAGAAGTGAGAGGGAGGGGTGAGGTGGAGGCTGCCAGGAGATAGGTGGAAACATAAGAATAGGAGAAAAAAAAGATAGTTGAAGTCAGCTGGACAAGTAGAGGGGGAAGGTGGAGTCAGAGGCTGTTATCAGTAAAAAATATTATACAAAGTGCTCGAGTAACTCAGCGGGAAGCATCCATGGGGAATGTGGGTAGGTGATGTTTCGAGTCGGGACCCTTCTAGGTAATAAAAGGTAGAGGTAACATGGAAGGTATAGGTAATATAGAAGGTCGAGCAGCATCTCTGCAGGTAGAAGAACTCATTGGGTGGGCAGCATTTATGGAAGTGGAAGAATTCAGCAGAACACCTATCACCTATCAGCCTCTATCTCTACACTTTCCCCACCTGGCTCCGTCTGCCATCACCACCCCACCCCTAATCTGCTTCCATCTACCTGTCTCACCTGTCCCTCTCACCTCTATATACGGCTGTCTTCTCTCTACACTCTCAGTCCTGGTGCAAGGTTTTGGCCTGAAACATCGGCCATCCCCTTGTCTCCACAGATGTTGCCTGAGTTCTTGCAGCAGTTTATTTTTTTGCTTTATAAATGTCAGTTGCAACCTCCTAAAGAAGACAAATAGAACAAAATAGCAAGAAAGAAATACAAATGCAAATACTACTCAGCTGTCAGATTGTGGAGACTGCATGAGGTCAGAGGCCTCAGGCTGAACACACTTGCCTTAAGAAATTATTATAATTACAAACTTCAGATTCTTGTTTGTTTTGTACTGTGTGAAGTTGACCTGAAATTACTAGATAATGAAATGCCTTCAAAGGATCCCAGTTGTCAGAGTTTTCTCTGAAATGTCAACTCCTGCTGAGGCATGACTCCATTGGACACAGCCATCCTCTGTCACCCTACCATTCGTTCTGTATGAGCAGGATGTTCAACTGATTGAGATCAATGAACTCTGAATGAACTTAAAAAAAAAAGAAGAAAGTGCTGGAAACATTTAGCAGATCAGGTGGAACTGACAAAAATGCCTTTGGCCTGCAATGTTATTTTTTTTCTCTTTTCATGCATGCAACTTGACCTGCTGAGCGTTTATAGCATTTTCTATTTTTGTTTTCCAGCATCTGCAGTTTTTTGGCTTTCACAATAAACTTTCTTCATCTATGATTCTACATCTCGCAATGTTTTCCAAAAGAAGCACGGGGATAGCTTTTAACCTTATAGAAGAGATGCAATGTGGCTTAATTGTACAGTATCTCTCATTTGTTATTCAGTACTTGTTCATAAATTGCTCTGCTGCACAATAACTAAAGTAGATTACAATGTGATTCTGGAGTGCCCAACACTTTAAATGATTTAGTTCCAATGTCTTATTTTCCAGTCACTGATTAAATATTGAAGAACCCATATGCTACTTTGATTAGGGGGTATTTTCAGACTTGCTTTCTTTTAACTTTTTAAAATCATATTTTAAGAGCAGCATTTTCCTTTTGAGGGAAAAGGGAACATCATGTGAGATATAACTCCTGCATTTGAAAATTGTATAATTTAGAATTGTTGGGCATTAAAAGACCTTTTAAAGGAAATAGTGAAACAATTACAACATTATGCCATAGCTTTTGATTGTGAATATTTTGTAAATCAGTTTATGTCATCTCTTTATTCAATCTCTTTCTAATCTAATGTTCCTTCTAGTTCCATTTTATACATAAATGTATCATTAACAGTTGTTCATCCAAACTGCATTTTCAATCCAAATTCTCTGCAACCTTTCTTTGCTGATCTTTAAGGTGGGAAAACTGCACAGAAGTCTACCAACACTTAATATTTACAGGAAAGTTAGCATATGTCATATTAGGGTGAGACCCCCAACTTGTAATGGAATAATAGGCTGTTGCTGCAAGCCTTCTATGTCCACTGCCATTTACTTTGCCCTGAGTACCTTTGAAACATACAGCACAAAAATAGGCCGTGCAGCCCATCCAATCCACGTCAACCATCAAACACTTATTTACACCAATTCCACGTTAATGTGATTTTATTCTCTGCATAAACCCATCAATTTGCCCAAGATTCTACCACTCATCACACACTAGGAGGAAATTTACAGTGGCCAATTATCCCACTAATCTACAGGAAGTAACCAGAAGGCATGGGAGAATCTCAAGTGGTCACAGGGAGAATTTGCCAACACCATATGAAAAGCACACAAGATCACAATTGAAAACGTCACCCATTCCTTCTCTCCAGAGATGCTGCCTGTCCCGCTGAGTTACTTCAGCAATTTGTGTCTATCTAGGTCTCTGCAGCAAGAACTGCTGTACCACTGTGTCCCCTCCATAGGTTCTTTGCTGCCTGTGATGTTAAAGCTTCCTATCATTCTGACAAATAAGCATGGAGTGCAAAAATAATTTCCTTGCATTTGGGATATCAAAAACGGACAGTTTTTGGAGGATTATTCCGATAGTGTTCTTTGTTCTTATTTATTCTGTCCATTTCCTCTGGTGCTCCCATGGCTTGGCATTTGCTTCAATGGTGATTGATGATTGGCAACTTGCACATGATTGACCTGCCCTTTCATCATTAGTTTCTTAGTTTGTTTGTCATTATGAGCGTAACTGGCAAGGCCAGCATTTATCACCCACTAAGTTGAACTAAATGACTTATTGGCCCATTTCAGAGTATTTTAAAGCCTTCCTTTCCTGAAGGAGACCAGTGAGGATGGCAATTTTCCTTACTTGTAGGACAGTGCTGAACCAGATACTATCAATCTATTTTAGTTCCAGCATATCTGCAGGAACAACATTTGTTCCACAAATATGAGTCATTCCCACTTTCCCATGACCTGATTCACTTTCTCCATTAGCATCATGCCCTTCAGTACCAGGCCTCTGAAAACCAAAAATCATACAATTTCTTTAAAGGAAAACTATTTTCATTCTTTTTTTAAATTTAATTGTACCTTTGGAATCAGCGAACACGTTATGTGTTGATATCTTTTTGTGAAAAGTAAATTCCTGGTAAAAGTCAGTTAGAATAAGAGACTAATGTATGAAGTAGCAATTCATTCATCGGTCCTTGCGGTTTCATTGAATTGTTACGCTGGTCTTCATTAATTCAGGTCCTGCTGCTCCACTGGAGTTTATGAATATATTAACTTGATATCTGTCGGTCCATTCCATTTATTAACATGTTAGTGGATCCACTGGTCTATCATGTTGTCGAACTATCCAGTTTAATTAATGTGCTTCTGTGCTAATGCCTGCTGCTGTATTCATTTATTCATGAGGTGATGCCTTTTGCTCTGCATATTTTGATTCAGTGGTGGCTAATGCTCCAGTTTGCTTACTTATTTGTGCCTGCATGGTATTTGTGCAATACTCATCAATAACATTTCATTGACATTGTTGGATGATACTTCATGTGATTTGTGCTGGATTTTTCTTTTCAAATTTCAGCACATTTTACTGTAATCTGCTGTCTTCAATGTATTCATTCACTTTTGAATTGTATTTTAGTAATTGTTTTTGTTGTACATTAAACGTTTTGGGAGCTTTATGTAAAATATGGCAGAGGCCTCATTCTATGTTATGGGAACATACAATTTTTTTTTTTAAACTACATATAGGCTGGGACTGTTTTTCTTGGGAGAAAGTAAACCTGGTTAAGACCTTATAGAGATTTATAAAATCGCAAGGGGCATAGATAAGATTAATTATCACAGTCTTTTTCTCAGAGTAGGGGAGTCTAAGACTAGAAAGCACAGGTTTCAGGTGTGTCGAATGACTAAGAGGACCTGAGAGACAAGTTTTTCACTCAGAGGGGAGTAGGTTTGTGGAAGTAGCTACCAGAGATGGTAGAGGTAGGTACAATTACAAAGTTTAAAAGCGATTTTGAGAAGCACAAGGATAGCAGCGGTTTAGAGTGCCAAATGCAGGCATATGGGACTCGCTCAGGCACCTTGGTCAGCACGGACAAGTTGGGCATCAGGGCCTGTTTCCATGTTGTACCACTCTGTGACTCTCTGGAAAATAATATTGTTTGGCAATTATGAAAACATTAAGTGTAGGTCAGGTAGCATCTGTTGAAATCATAGACGAAGAAGCATAATGGGCTGCTGCATTCTGTAATTTGGTCTCACCCTATTAGAGATATTTTCTTTCTTCTACCTCTCCCATTACATTTTCTCTGCTACTTAAACACTAATTTGTCTCAAAAGACTTTTCACACATGATCCAATGAATTGCCAGGTATTTATATTGAAGCTCAGGCCTTCAATAGTTTTCTTATAAGCAGAGAAGGATACAGTGCAGTAAAGTCCATTTGGTTTGTTTCTTATATTAATTTGTTGGTTGAGCTGTTTCATTGAAGATATAAAATACTGGAAGTACTCAGCAGGTCAGGCAGCATATGTGGAAAGAGAAATAAAGTTGATATTTCAGGTCAAAGACTGTTTGTGAGAACTTGGAAAGAAAATAAAAGTTGACTTTAAGTTCAGAGAAGGGAGGGGTCTATGGATAGCACAGAGAGCATCTGAGCATCTCTTGGATAGGATGGAATCAGGGTTGCCATCGGGATAAACGGTAAATGAGATCAGTTGGAGAAACATGGAGGCAATGGTTCTCAGGCTACCAACGGTAGCAGTGAGATAAGTGCGTGGCCAGGGTGGTGAAGGTCTGTCATGATATCAGCTATCTTCTTGATACAGCTGGAGGAACTCAGCATGTCAGGCAGCATCTGTGGAGGGGAAATGGACAGATGACGTTTCAGGTCAGGACCCTTCTTCAGACATTTTTGCTTAAAATTCCAGCATCTGTAGTCTCTTGTGTCTTCTTCTTAACCTTTTCTGCTTCATGCAGAGCAGCCCCAGCTTCCCCCACCTCTGCATGATATTGAAGTTCCCAATCTACCAATTCAATAAATCTCCACTCTTTGTCACTCAGCAAGGTATTAACAACCTGGAGTTCACTTGCATTCGATGCATTCATTGCATTGAAAGTATATGTAAAGAAAAAAGTTGAAGAACCATGGGGAAAATATGAGAAGGGAATTAACTGGATAACTCTTTTAAAGCATAGGTTCAATGGGCCGAATGCCCTCACCCCATTACCCCTCTCCTCCCTTCTTCATACTATGAGAGGTCTGTACTGGGATAGATTATTAGCAATAATGCATGCATTCACCTGTTTTGGACATTTTAGAGATAAAGGCTGTGTCTGGCTGATAATATCCTGAGAGCATGAATTTGTGGATCTTCTATTCATGTTTTCCTAGTATCACCTTTAAAATGTGAATTTAATGAGCCAGGCCCCAATGACTGGATCAGAGACAGGAACCGATGCCTTTTTTCATTTGTAAATGTGACAGGAGTAATAAGTAACACACAATGAATGATCTTCCAGAGCTTTTATTAGCAACATGCTTGTGCTTTAGTGAGTATCTGTTGGTAATATATGGTCTCACAATGCATGTTTTCCAATAATTATTGCACTGATTTGTTACTGAAATGCAATTAGAATCCTTTCTAAATAATTATAGCAGATGAAAAGTGATAGCAATTAAATAAATTAATAATCAAACTCATTAGTGTATAATGTATTTCACTGCTTTGTAGATAACAGAAGACTTGGTTGGAAGAGTAGTTATAACTGCATTAGGGGAAGAGATAAAGTGGGTAAAATGGACATTGAAAACATAAATAAGTGACGTATTCATTGTTTCAATTCCTCCCAGGCCTCAAGGTACAATTGAATTGAAAAGCAAGCCAATGGGTGGACTTTTACCCACTTTGCCTGATGTTTAAGAAGTGTGCCTTCAGTGTAATTATTATCAGCCAAGTAACTAATTAAGTGACAGGTACAAATTTTCAGATCAATGAATATGTATATTGTGTATGGAGCACCGGAATTAATCTTCCCTTACTTCTTCCTTGATCTATTTCTCATCTCCGTGACTCACTTGGAAAGTGTCCAACTATGAACCCGTTTCAGAATGTAACATGGGGTTTGAGAAAGTGAGGGGTGCTTAGGGTGGGGGTTAGAGGCACTGAATGTATAGCCCAAAAACACACTAATAGGCTCAGCTGGTCTATGCCAGTGTTTGTATTTCACTGAAGCTTCGTCTTAGCTCACTGTATTAACATATCTTTCCATTATTTTCTTATCCACTTCTCCACTTTCCCTTTTAACAGCTTCTATACCTTTCTCCTCAGCCACAACTTTCAGCAGCTAATTCTGCCTTCTATTAAAACATTCTTTACATCAAAGTATTCATTGCCTTCTGTCAAGTTTTCCTATTTGAGGTCTACCATCTCTGCTAAATGTTACGCACAGTGTAATAATGATTATACTTCAAAAAATAAAGACAGTAAAACACATTGAAACTAAAGTTGTGAATGGAAATGTATCTTTCTATATTTCTTTCTTTTTGCATTGAGGCTTCTGAACAATCCTTCCATAAGCAAAGGGTACAGTCTGATTCACGTTTACTCTATTGAGGACATTGGACTTTGTCTATGGAACTGATGCACTCGAATGCTGAGAATTATATTCAGCATCTTCCCTTTTGCTTTATCTATTTATCTTGAGTTTGACATGATTGTATTGAAATATGATATACTGCATCTGACCTGTTTGGATAGCAGGCCAAACATAGCTTTTTCATGTGACATTAATAAACCTAAACCTAATAATAAGTTTGAATGGTTTGCTCAGAATGTTTCTTCAAGTTCCTTTAGCTGTTGAAGGCAATATGGGATCCAGCCACTCTGCGCTTATGGTGCAGGTTGTGTTGATGATTGTAAATGACGTACCTTTGACACTCCAACTGCTGAGATGGTACACCTTGGGGGTAAGAATTTGTTTGGAGCTTATTTTTATGGTTGGATGTTTAATAATCCACAACCAGGTAGATGCTTTTTACATACAGATCTAGATGCCCAATGGATATGTTAATTTCTTCTAGATCTGGTTGGAAGACAGAGTTTACCTTAGTAGTGTGATAGAGATGAAAGTTGCAGTTGCTCACTCATCTGTTGTGGCCCCGGCTATTTATGACCTTATAGTGATTGATTATGTTGACACCATGCTCAAACTTGACTTGAGCTATACTTGAGTATAGAAGCTGGGATGTAATGTTAAAATTGTACAAGGCATTGATGAGGCCAATTCTGGAGTATGGTGTACAATTTTGGTCGCCTAATTATAGGAAGGATGTCAACAAAATAGAGAGAGTACAGAGGAGATTTACTAGAATGTTGCCTGGGTTTCAGCAACTAAGTTACAGAGAAAGGTTGAACAAGTTAGGGCTTTATTCTTTGGAGCGCAGAAGGTTAAGGGGGGACTTGATAGAGGTTTTAAAAATGATGAGAGGGATAGACAGAGTTGACGTGGAAAAGCTTTTCCCACTGAGAGTAGGGAAGATTCAAACAAGGGGACATGACATGAGAATTAAGGGACTGAAGTTTAGGGGTAACATGAGGGGGAACTTCTTTACTCAGAGAGTGGTAGCTGTGTGGAATGAGCTTCCAGTGAAGGTGGTGGAGGCAGGTTCGTTTTTATCATTTAAAAATAAATTGGATAGTTATATGGATGGGAAGGGAATGGAGGGTTATGGTCTGAGCGCAGGTATATGGGACTAGGGGAGATTATGTGTTCGGCACGGACTAGAAGGGTCGAGATGGCCTGTTTCCGTGCTATAATTGTTATATGGTTATATGGTTATAAACTGAATATTGGTTACTGAGTGGCAAAAGTTGATTCTTACTTAAACCTCGCACATCTTTGCCACTGTTCTTCACTGTTGTATTTTGTCTTGTTTTTATTGTCTCTGTCAGTTTTGAATAACTCCTTATTTCAGTCTCTCATGGATTATACTCAATACCTGTTCATCTTGACCCTCTCTCTCAACATATAAACTCTGCAAGCAAATATTCACAGTAAATTTAGTCATCCCATCTCACATGAGCTCCTTAATTCCTCAAAATGTACATTTGCTACCTCCTCATTCCACTAAATAATGTTTCTTCCTTCTGCATTTGGCCCAGACAAAAACTCCTTGCACTCACATACAATTGAACTTTGTTTGAGTAACAAATTGTTTCTGCTTTGTTGTTTCCTGTTTACAGAATGTTGCTGTCGATATTAACTGCCCGCAAGCCCTCATTTCTATCATAAATACCCTTGACCCCAGTAAAAAACGTTGTTGCCTTGCATTCTAGCATTTTCCCTTGGTGTGGCCCAGCTTGCTCTCCGCTACGTTCGAGTGGAAGAAACTCACCATGCTGCAGTTAGTTTCTACAGTTATGTTAGTTCATGGCTTCAGGCTGTTTCAGAAAAGCGGAGGTTATCCCCGTCAAATGTCCAGTCTCCATTTCAATCCTATCTCCACAATCGTCACCAATAAATGCAAAGAACTCATGAACTTATTTATCTTTAAAACTGAGATCATCTATTTCTTATTCTGGTTTTCACTTTCTCCTCTTCATTGGAAGTGAGTGTCTCTTCACGTACTATATCCTGAACCATCTTTATCACAGAACTTATACTCCTTTATACCCCATCTCAACTGCTCTGCAACCCTTTCTTCCTAAAGGACAAAGAGCATCACAGTGGCTTGGTAGTAGAACCAATGCCTCGTATCTCCAGAGAACCGGGTTCAGTCCTGACTTTGGATGCTCTGGTTTCATCGCACATCCCAAATGTGCGTGGGTTGGCAGGTTAACTGGCCATTGTAAACTGTCCCTTGTGTAGGCGAGTGACATAATCTGAGCTGCGTTGATGGGGATGTGTGGAGAATAAAAAATTGGATTAATGTAGGATTGGTGCAAATAGTTGGTTGATGGTCAGCGCAGATTTGGTGGGCTGAAGAGACAGTTTCTGTACTTGACTTCTATGACATTATGAACATGTTGCCTGTAAATATATGTCCACTTAACCAACAACTTCACATTTCAGTTTCTTCCATTGCTTCCTTTTGCAAATGCTCCTTCACCTATGGCCTATCTTCCCAGGAGACATTTTGTTGCAAGCGCAGAGACAGAGGATAGTTGGAATGTACAACAGGTTCCTAAAGGAAAGTGGGGCACACTGCATCTTCAGGTTGATAACATTATCGGTAGATCAAATTTCTCCCTCAAGACTGAGTCAGTGGACTTACTGAGTGAGGGTATATATCAGATCCATAAACTCGCAACAAACATTTTCTGAGCATATATTTCTTAACAGGTTACAGTCATTACTGTGAATTACGAGTTTTCTATAGTGCGTGCAATTAAAAGAAAGTAGAAATATTTTATATGCTACATGACATATCGTTTCTTGCTGAACAAAGTGACTTCTTGCCTTTTTTTGCGATGTATCAAGTTTTTATAATTTAATTTAATAATACTCAGTACAAGATTGGAGATGCTGACTGAGCAAGCATCCCACTATTAACTGAATTATGTGCATGCAGAAAGCTTAGCTTCAAAGTCTAAAGCCAGACCCTTGTCGAACCTCATTAAACATATATACCCCAGAAATGTAGAGCAGGTGGTCATCTACCAGCCATTTCCAAATGAAGTTACAGAGTGATAACATCATTGTAAAGAGATAAAAACAAAAATGTTATTAGATTAGCCGTAAAATACGTAAAAGAGATTTCTTTCTCCACAGAAAACGAGAATACATTTCCTGTGAATCCAGAGGTTGTTCCTGTTCTCTGAAAGTAGAATGTTTTAGCCGTGCTCCTTGTGATTCTGTTGTAACCAATTCTCTGCTTGCCATGATGGAATATTCTTCAAAACCTGCCACCGAATGAACCTGAAGATTTTTTAGGCATTTCATGCCTTTGTGGCAAGCGTCAACTATTATGCAAGATTGAAAGGTGTTATTAGTATTGTCAAATTAGAAACTTTAATGTAGTAAAAATCATGGCTGAGCTGGTGAATGTGGATTCGCATGTTCAGATATGGAGCATTTTGCAGAAAAATTGGGTCTAGAAGATAAAGTACTAGAGCGGGAAAAAGACAAGAGTGAACTATCTGAATTTGTGTTATTGGTATGTGTACATGTATTTGTATATATATATTTATGTGAACATATATTAAGTGCATGCACTTTGTATGATTTATATAGATGTGTGTAAGTATGTATGTGGAACAAATGCCTAGATCTGGTTAGTAGTGCTGGAATACACTTTGAGCTGAGCCAGTGTCCTGGAGCCTTGGATGTTAACCAAGCTTTGGTTTCATTGCCATGCTTCAGTTGAGCATAAGTGTGTGTATGGTCCTGGCAGGCTTGTCATATTTGTTGCAGTGATGGTCCTAGAATATAGCAGCCTTGGGGTTCTGCACTACCCACTGGAGAGGTATTCATGAGCTGCTGGTTTGGTCTAATCATGCCCGTTGTAACTCACCCTTGCTTCAAACTTGATATTCAGCATGAACTGTGGGTGGAAGGTTCTACTTTTGTGCTGTGTGATTTTAAACATAATTTGCTTTGTTATATCATCCTTAAAACAATAACATGTCATAAGATGCTTAACAGATGTAAAAGTCAAAGTCAAATGTATTCGTCACATGCACCCGAAGGTGCAATGAAATGATATATTAAACAAAACTGGACAGTCAATCAAAAAAGAAAAAAGTAAGACAATGTGGGTTGAAAAGTTGGAAAGATGGCCAGGTTTAGGAAAGGAATCCCTAGAGCTTAGAGCAAAGCTAGATGAGGATGTGCAACCAATAATGAAAAATGAAAAACATTTTTTACAAGCTGCACAGAGATTGATAGTGCTCATCCTTACACCTTGTGCACTAAGGTAAAACAATACAAAATGGGTTGTACAACACTTGAGAACGTGTAGCACCTACTTGTAGCTCGTACTTTTCATTTTGATTAATTTCTGTTGGGATATTATAGGAGGCTTACATCAGTTTACTTGAGGTTTTCCGAATGCGCAGCAAAATGCGCACTGGAGAAAAAGACCAGGAAAACTGAAGATGAATACAAAATGCTGGAGTAACTCAGTGGATTAGCAGCATCTCTGGAGAAATAGAATGAGTGACATTTTGGGTTGGGACCTATCTAAAGGAAAACTGATGCTGGCTATTGGCAGGTGAACACTTGGTTCAGATTTAATTTTTACAGAGCTGATTACTTATAATATGAAATGTTTGTTTGAAGTCTTACTCAGCTTTGCTATGTTGTTTGTATTTCTCACACATCATGTACAAAGTGGGAGACAGGAAGTATGGCAGTTATGTCCATGTTTTAAATATAGATAAATTGTGAATGGAAGTGCTGTTGGTGAGGGATGTGTAAAAGTGGGTGAGGGTGAGTAATGGGGGAGGGAGTTTGCAGACAAGTTTTATATTTCCCAGTGCATTCAATTGAATTGTATAAAGTGATTTCTTACCATGTTGAGTAATGGAATATCTTTCTCAACATGGAATGCAACTATTCCTAAGATGCAACCTGAAGAGTTGCACATGACTACAAACACATATAACATATATTCTTGGGACATAGGCATTCATTCCCTGTTCCAAGTTGATTTTGAGAATGTTGCGATAATGTCTCTTTGAACCAGTGTAGTTTGCCTATTCTGCGAGTCAACGAAGACTTGCTTTTTGTCCGGTTCTGAGGTGGCTGATAACGCTAGTGTAAGGCCTACAGACTCTCTCAGAGGTGAGGGAAGAGATGTTTGTTGGGACGGGCTACGAGAACGTTTGGGAGATGGTACCTTTTATTTTTATGCTTGTGTTCATGCTAGATTTCTGTCTCCTAACTCAAGGTTCTCAATGCCATCTGGATTGCACGAGTGTTACTTCAAGTGGTCATAGCCAAAGGTTTGCCATGAAGTTGGTGGAGATATAGTTTTACAAAGAAGCTGTAAGAATCGCTTTAAAATGTGTCCTCTCTTACTGTGACTGAGAAAAGAGTATCTGTTTCAGAAGTATGGTGTCAGGCATGAGAGCAACAGGCCGTCCCATTTTAATTGGCTATGTGTAAATAGGCTCTTAATGCTGGTCTATGAGAGGATGCTGAAGTGAATGATGAAGGAAATTAGCATTAGGCCATAAATCATATTGGAGAAATCATTGGGATTTAAAGCTGATCAATCCTCAGGATCTGATTACTTATATCCCAAGATTTTGAAGAAGCCCAAACTGGAGCTATTTGGTGCACTTGGTGTCATTTTCCAAAGTTTCCGAAATTCAAAAATGGTTCCTCAGTTGGGTGGACAGCAAATGTAACCCCACTATTTAAGAAATGAGGGAGAAAGAAAATAAGAAATTAGTTTAGGAAAATGCTGGTAGGATGAATGCAATGTTCTAGGGGAATTTAGAATACAGTAATACATAGATTTGTGAAAGGAAAAACATGTTTGATTTTTTACAGATTTGTACAGTTTTGAGCAGATAAAGAAAGGGGAACAAGTGGATGTTGTATATTTGGACTTTCAGAAGGCCTCTGATCGGGAGCCACACAATAAGTCAATAAATAGAATTATAGTGCATGGTTTGGTACAAATTTACTGGTGTCGATTAAGGATAGGTTGTTGGACAGAAAGCCAAGAGCAGGAGTAAATATGTTTTCAGATTGGGAGATTGTCACTAATGGAGTGTCAGTACTCCCAACAGCTCACATGGCATTGATTTGGATGAGTGAACCAAGTGAGATTTATCTAAATTCACTAATGATGCAAGGCTAGAGGCAGTGTGGCTTGTGAGCAGAATGCAGAGAGGTTTTGGGGAGATAAAGACAGAATCAGTGAGGAATGGAATATGGAAAAATGCGATAAAATGTAATAAAAATTGAAAATGCCACTTTATACTAAAGATAGACAGTGCTGGAGTAACTGAGTGGGTTGAACAGTTGCTCTGGAGAAAATGGATCGGTGACGTTTTGGATCAGGACCTTTCTTCAGGAACTTATAGTGGGGGCGAGTGAGGAGGGGGTACCGCTGAGTTACTCCAGCAATTTGTATCAATGGAAAAATACAAATTCACCCATCCCCATAGAAAAGTATTTTGTAAATGGTGAGAGATTGAAAAGTATGTTTGTTCAGTGGAGTTTTAATATCTTTTTACCCAAATGAGTGAAAGTTAAAGTGCAAATAGAGCAAGCAATTAATAAGGCAAATTTGATGTTGGTCTTTATTGCAAAAGATGCTTGACTGCAATTATATATGACCTTCGTTAGACTGCAGCACTGTGTACAAGTCTGATCTCCCTACTTAAGGGTGGACATATTTGTGAAAGAGGGACTGCTATATTGGTTGATTAGATTTATTCCTGAAATTAGTGAGACACTTCTCCAGTAATCTAACTCAGAAGTGTACAGGATGGCAACAATTACTGCTGCTTGGTGAACATTAACTTTCTGGTCTTTTCCGTGGAGGGCAAAAACTGACCTGGCCAACTGAAGGTACTTGTGAATTTTATCATCAACTAGACTAAGTGGGACCTGTAGGGGGGCGGGGGGGGGGGGGGGGGGGGGGGGGGGGGGGGGGTGGTGGTGGGGGGAGGGGGGTGTAGGGGAGGGGGAATGTAGGGTGGGGGGAGGGTGTGTATGTGGGCGGGAAGGGTGTCGGAGGGGGGGAGGAGGGATGTGGGGTTGGGGTTGTGGTGGAAGGTGTGTGTATGTGTGGGTGTGTGTGTGGGTGGGTGGGTTTACGAGCGGAGGGCTTGTGGGGGGGAGGGGTGTGTGGGGGGCGGGGGGTGGGTTGTGGGGGCCGGAGGGGGGGGGGGCGTGTGGGGGTTTGTGGGGGCAGGGGGGTGTAGGGGGGGGGGGTGTGTTGTGGGGAGGAGAGGATTGTGGGGGGGGGGGGGTTGGGAAGGGGGGGGTGTGCGGGCAGGGATGTGTGTGTGGAGGAGGGGGGGGTTTGGGAGGTGGTTGTGGGGGAGGGGGGTTGTGAGGGGTAGCGGTGTGTGTGGGTGGGAGGAGTTGTGGGGGGAGAGGAGTGATGGGTGGGGGAAGTGAGCTCAGAGAAAAGACGGGAGAAGAACCATGGGGGAGAGGGGGGCATCACGGGGAAGGGGAGAGGAGCCAGCGAGGAGGATCAGAGGAGTAGTGGCCGGAATTGGCGGTGAGATGGGGAATCACAGCGGGCGCTGGTCGCTGGTCGTTCTCCTCCGACGGGATCACAGTCTCCACTTTCTGTTTAGCGACATCTCTGACGCTGGGCTGGACTGGGTCTCTGACTCTGGGCTGGGCTGGGTCTCCGACTCTGGGCTGGGCTGGGTCTCCGACTCTGGGCTGGGCTGGGTTTCCGACTCTGGGCTGGGCTGGGTCTCCGACTCTGGGCTGGGCTGGGTCTCCGACTGGGCTGGGTCGGGTCTCCGACGCTGGGCTGCTGCTTGGGGCGGGGCTACTGCATGGGGATGGTTAGGCTCCAGGTACGGCGTCCACAACAGCTCAACATAGACTGTGAACACAGTGACTGATCTACAATTTTAGTGTTTAAGTTTTAGAGATACAGCACAGCAACAGGCCTTTCGACCTACCGAGTCCACACCAACCAGCAATCCAAGCACATTAACACTACACATTAACACACACTAGAGCCAACTTTACATTTATGCCAAGCCAATTAACTTACAAACCTGTAACATTTTGGAGTGTGGGAGGAAACCCAAGACCTCAGAGAAAACCACGCAGGTCACAGGGAGAACGTACAAACTCCGTACAGACAAGCACCTGTAGTCAGGATAAAGACCATCAGTAGCAATGGGAAGGGAGGATAAAATTGAAAACCTAGGTGGACCTTAGCCATAAGATTATGGGAGTCCACAAATTCATGGCGGCAAATCAAGTTTACTTAATGCCAAAGCAGACCGTGACATTTTAGTGAAGGCCAGCTATAGTTTGAAGGCCAGGTTCCCAAAACCAATTTTGAATTCAATGTATTGTCATCTGAATGAGATCACTGTGTATATGTTTCAGTTATGCTGATGAAATTTTAGTGCACATAAACATTCTTCTTCCTGAGGAAATATCTAATCCATGTTGAGGATTTGTAAGTGGTGTATGCAGCTTACAGAAACAAAGGCTTGGACAGACATGACCTAGATTAATAGTAGCAGTTTACATTTGTTCTAATAATACAATGATAATTATTTGGATTCAGTCTTTGCAAAATTATTTAGCAATGCTGTTTCGTTATCCTTTCAAGAGGCTGATTCTGAATCAATGGCTCACTTGGCCATTGCTTTGATTAGTATCACAAATACCAAATGACTGCTGCACAAAGCCGCAATATTATTTTTATTCCTCTCTGTCATCCTTGTAGATATTAAGTATTGAATTTACAGTGGATATTATTCAAGCTGAACCATCCTGTCAGAGGCTGCAGTTTAAATCATATCAGAAGTTCAATGTATCTGCTCAGCCTCTGAATGATTAAGGTGTTTTGTGACTGAAAGAAATGTACCATTCTATAACCTTAAATTAAGTTTCTTAGTGTTGTTTTTGATAAAAATGGAATTGATATATATATCTGAGTGCATATTTGAATAGCCCTGATGGTCGGAGCAAGAAAATGAGAGAAATTGGATGGCCCTTTTAAAGACTGCCTCAACTGGGTGACTTTTATGGTCTCATTCTACACTGTTTCTTCTTTGTAAATGGCAGAAAAGGCAAAAATTTAAATGTAGACACAAAATGCTGGAGTAACTCAGTGGGTCAGGCAGCATCTCTGGAGAAAATGGATATTTGACGTTTTGAGTTGGGGCCCTTCTTCGGACTGATTGTCGTGGATGTGTATGGGCATACTAGATGTAGGAATAAAAGGACAAATCTGGGCCACCAACAAATGACAGGCAAGGAGGTTCCTTGATAGGCTGATTGCTATAGGAAGCTGGTTGTTAAGCTGGAAAGAATGCAGAGAGGATATACAACGATATTGGCTGGACTTGGGGGCCTGAACTTTAGGGAGAGTTTAGGCAGGCTGGGACTTTATTCCTTGGAGCGCAGGAGGATGAGAGGTGATCTTATAGAGGTGTATAAGATTATGAGGGGGATAAGTAGGGTTGGTGCACAGAATCTTTTACCCAGCCTAGAGGAATCTAGAACCAAAGGTCATGGGTTTAAGGTGAGAGGGAAAAGATTTAATAGAAACAATAGACAATAGGTGCAGGAGTAGGACATTCGGCCCTTTGAGCCAGTACCACCATTCACTGCGATCATGCCTGATCATCCACATTCAGTACCCCGTTCCTGCCTTCTCACCATATCCCCTGACTTTGTTATCTTTAAGAGCTCTATCTAACTCTCTCTTGAAAGCTTCCAGGGAATTGGTCTCCACTGCCTTCTGAGGCAGAGAAACCTGAGGGGTAACCTTTTCGCACTGAGGGTGCTGGGTATATGGGACAAGCTGTTAGATGAGGTTGTTGATACAGGTACGATAACAGCATTTAAAAAGCATTTTGGTTAGGTACATGGATAGGAAAGGTTTTGAGGATATGGGCCGAACACAAGTTGATGGTAGGAGTCTAGATGGGATATCTTGGTCGGTGTGGGCAAGGTAGGCAGAAGTGCTTGTTTCTATGCTGCATAACTCCATGACTCTAATGGGCAAATAGCTGTATAACTAAGATTAGAATCAGTTTATGAGTGCAGAATTCAGTGACTGCAAAACAATTAGGTAAATGAGCCGATTCTTCTTCATCTGTAGTGGATCTGTTAAAAATAATATGGGCCTAATTTAATATTTCCTGTCAGAAGTTATATAGAAAGTTTTTGCCATCTTTATAAATTAGATATTCCTTAAGGCTCATTAGTCGACATCGCCACATGAGCTGCTTCTTCCTGTGCTGTGCTCTTGATGTAACCTCCTCATTCTTGCTCTATTTTGATGCACCCAACAAGCTAATCACCCATATAACACGATTCTGTCAGTGAGGATCTTAGTCCGTTCAAGAAAAGGTGCACGTGAGCAGCAAGGCTGAGTAGTTGCAGTGAATTCCTTTTCTAGGTCCCCACTGTATCTTTGCTGCAGCCCATCACGCAAAAGATCAGGTCAAACCTACCTCATATAGAAGGCTAGATATCTGTGTTAATTCATATTTACATTTACTAATTTAAATTATTTGCTAATTCATGTTTTCTTTTGAGCAGTGTCCCTTCTGAGCAGTTTTATTTACATTGCTAATTACAAATAATTGGAATTATTTTTTCACACATAAGACAGCTTTGAATGAACAGATACGTTTATATGTGCCTGTCTTGATCTCAGTGAAATTGACCTAGTTGCATTCTATTTTGTTGCTGATTGTTGCTTCTGCAGGATTAATTACAAAATGGATATTGTTGCCATCTTGTACTTTAGCACCATCAAGACACTGGAATGTTTATTTGTACAACATGCTCTGGTGCTGTTCAGAAGAACTGGCATCAGGGTAGCTGAATTTCCAAAAGGAAATATGTGTTCAAAATGCCTAATATATAGCTTGCTTTGATTTAACAAAATAGATGTTTGTTTTATCACGAAAATCATTGTTCCACATAACCCTGTAATTTGTTTTCCCTTTCAGATATTTATTCGGTTTTAATTTGCCCTCATCATATTATACAATGCATTCAAAAAGATATCAAAAAAGGTTCTCCCTGCAAAATCCCCATTTAAGTTAAATCCACAGCTTAAATTACACTGGCAAAAGCTTCTCCTTCTCCTTTCAAAATTTTGAACACCTCCATCCCTGTTCTCAGGAAAATACCTCTCGGATTTCACCAGAGATGAAAATCCCTTATCTCCGGTACCATTATAGTAAATCAATGTATTCTCACCAGGTCTTCATATCCATGCACATATTTCTAATGAATAACACATTATAGATCCATGGAGCTTTTCAGATCTTTTGGGATGTGAATACGTTTCTATCTCTGATGCTATTAGTTTCTTGTTTCCATGAAATGTAAATACAATGAGAAACCTACCAATTGTGATCCTTAGAGTCTTGGCAATCCAGAGTATACTAGTCATATTATCAGTGAAATAAATAGCATTTACATGTAGTTTTTCAAATAGAGGCAATCAATGGCACAAAAAGCACCTGGATGTTTGGCTGTGAGACAATACCTGCTATTGTGCTGAAAGTTTCCCGTTTAACTGTTGGGAGTTTGATTTCTGTGGCTTTAAAGTTTGTAATCACCGGGAACTTGACAACATGGTAGTCAGAGCTGATGGAAGTTTGCATATATAGAGACATTTTTGGATCATCAGGGCAAGAGCTGGAAGTGGGATTACTTTGCTAGCCTCTCCAAATAGCAGGCAAGGGCACAATGTGCTGAGTAGCCTGCTATGCTATGTGATTCTGTGATTGTGTCAGAGCTGCTGTGTGGTTGACATTGCCATAAATTGTCCTGAGCTAAAGCAGGAAGGATACCCATCAGACAGGACCATACAACGGAAGAACCGTCTGAGCAGAGGCTTCCCTTCTACAGGGCATTCTGAGTTCAGAAACCCAACTAAGATGCTTGAGCTTCAGTTTTGTAGCATTTGGGCTAGCCCAGGCATTTTAACTGTGTAGGCCAAACATAAGACTGGAAAAAAGATCTGTCTGATGCTCCCCATTCAATGGCAATGAAATGAATCGATAAGATTTCTCAGATACTTCATGGTTGTGAAATCGTTTCTTTTGATTACATGTACACGACCAGATTCGAGAAATAATCAGGCGGACATGCAACAGGGAGCACTGTTGCAGCTGCTGTAAACCAGTGCCAGCAGCTGCACAGCTGTCAGGCAGGGTGTGTTGTAGGAGGCAGCCTGTCAAATGATTTGTCTTGAGCTGTGGCCCTGAAAGCTTCCCACACATTAAAAGATGAACTTCTTGGATTAGATGCAAGAGTTGATAACACAAAACAAGTTTACAGCATTTTAAATTACTGTATATAAATTGTGTAGTTTGTAAGCTGAAGCACAAATGATTTATCTTAGATTAATAGGTATACAAAAAAATGCTGGAGAAACTCAGCGGGTGCAGCAGCATCTAATGCTGCTGCACCCGCTGAGTTTCTCCGGCAATTTTTTGTGTACCTTCGATTTTCCAGCATCTGCAGTTCCCTCTTGATATCTTGGATTAATATAAGGTTATCGGTAAGTTGTGCTCAAATGTTGCTTTTCCTATTTCAATGTCAAGTCAAGTCACTTTTATTTCTACATGAAGCTTCAACTTCCTAATTCTTAAACTCAATAAGAGTAGTTAGAGTGTGAAGAAGGCATATGGTATGTTTGCCTTCATCACTGAGGAAGGAAGCATAATGGATGCCCTCTTAACTACTTGTGTTGTTACTTTCAGGGAGCTATGGACTTGGGCCCCAAGATCCCTCTTAACGCTACATCAATGTTCTGACATTAACTGCATACTTCCCCATAACATTTGACTTCCCAAAGTGCAGCACCTCACTTTTGTTTGGATTAAACTCCCTCTGCAATTTCTCAACCTATGTCTGCATCTGATCTATATTCTGCTGTATTCCTGTGGGATTAGATTAGCCACCTCTTTTTAAACTAGCACTGACATGTTGGACTGATTACGCTCTTTCCACATCATAGTTTCTATGATTTAAGCCACACAATTTATATTATTTACTCCCAAACTCCTTGATTTTATCTGAAAACAGATGAGCTCAGCCAAGTGTTAAAATCCACTCACAAAATATGTCAAAGTGAGCTGCATATCACAACATATATTGCTCTCTTATGCAATACTTCACGCAATTTCTGTCTTTGTTAAGCTCACACACTAGCTCTCCTCATAAGACTCATACATGCACAAACATGCAAAACGCATGCACACGCATACACATGCTTGCCAATTATGTATCCAATTAGCTAATTCTTGTTTTTGCAAGTTTCTCCATGCAATGTCTGCAACCCTTTCTCAGCTGCGCAGCTGAAATGAACTATTTGTTTCTCCCAAGTTAATTCATTGTCATATATTTAAAACAAGGATTTTGTGACATATTCCTTTTCTCTTATAACATCCAAATGTGCTCTTAAATGTCCCCCCCCCCCTATTTGCCTCTATCCCTCCATGTAACAACTATAGGGTTGACTGCACAACTTTGTTATTTTAGTTTTCCAACACCAACATGTTCAGCCCTCTCTGTCTTTGCCTGCTAAGTTGTTCCAATGAAGCATAATATAAATTCTAGCAACAGCAGCTTATCCTATGTGTAGGCAGATTGCAGTTGTGTGGACTCAATATAGAATTTAGTCATTTGACATAACCAGCCTTTGTTGCTTATTTCCTGTTTTTCCATTTTCTCATTGCATAGAATGAGGCCATGTAGTCCAACAGGTTTTCTCTGAACTCATTGAGTTCATCCATCTGTAACACAAATTATTTTTTTTCTCTCTCCACTGACTGACTGATCCGCTGAGTATTTCCAACGTTCTCCTTTATCGCAGATTTCTAGCTATGTCTGTGTTCTGTATCTCATAGTTTCAGCTAGTTTCATAGTTTCTTCTCCAAGCTCCATTCATCTCCCTCTGTTACACTCCTGTGATTAACAAGCATTCATTGCTCTCTACATCAGCATATTTGATTCCTGGATCTTGGTTTCCACCCTGCCACTGATATACCCTTTATTCTCTTCATCCACATCTCTGCTCTTTAGGACTCACTTGTTCTCATTTCAAGTTCTGATGTAAAATCATGGGCTTAAACTTTGACTCTCTCTCTCCATAATGTTACCTGTTCTACTAAGCATCCCCAGAATTTCCTGTTTCCATTTCAGGTTTGATGTGATCTTGGAGGTCATATTCATGGCACATGGAAACAGGCCCTACACTAACCATCAAGTACTCATTTCCCCGATTGTATTCTCTCCACATTCCTTTCAATTCCATTTAGATTCTACCACCCACTAGCACAATAAGGACAACTTACAATAAAACACATGACTCACATGTCTTTGGGTTGTGGGTGGAAAACCAAGCATCACCCGACTCATCACCCACACCAAATCCTGGCATCACATCACTCCAGTCCTCAAACAACTTCACTGGCTTCCCATCTCCCACCGGATCACCTACAAAATCCTGGTCCTCACCTACAAAGCCCTCCACCATCTGGCCCCCCCATATCTCACTGACCTCCTCTCCCCCTACCAACCATCACGGTCCCTCAGATCCACATCAACCGGTCTCCTCTCCATCCACAAATCCAACCTCTGCAGTTTTGGGGACAGAGCCTTCTCCAGGGCAGCTCCCAGGCTCTGGAACTCCCTCCCCCAACTGATCCGCAATTCCGTGTGTCCCTCACCATCTTCCAGTCCCGCCTCAAGACCCATCTCTTCACCTCTGCCTATCCTTAGCCCCACGTCCCCCTCCCTTTTTCATCTGTGTGTTAATTGCCTCATATTGTGTTTTGAATTAAATTCTGTCTTTACTTTGTGTACTAGTCATGTCTCTACTATTTATTTCATTCCCCTTACATTTTTTTCCCTCTACCTGCTAATTTTTTGTAAGGTGTCCTTGAGACTCTTGAAAGGCGCCCATAAATAAAATGTATTATTATTATTATTATTATCATCAGAGGAAACGTTTGCAGTCAGGGGAAATGTGAAAACTCCACACGGATAATCGCAGAGTTCAGGATTGAACTGGCGTCACTGGAGTTGTGAGGCAGTACGATGAACTGTGCCACCCGCAAACATTAAATATGTTGGAACATTGACCAGATTACCTGCTTGTGGTAAGGATGGGAAAGTCGAAACCAGAGTGCAATGCACAGTCGATTAACATTCGATTTCCGTAACCTCTCAGCCACCTCATCAATCAATTCTGATCACGAGGCATCAAATCACTCAATGCTGGAATTCTTCCATCTGTGTCATGCAGCATGCTGGTATTAAATGGCAGTAGATTTAATCTTTTGATGCTGCTTTGCTGATTGCAGCAGGAGACAATCGTATTGTGATTAAACTGGAAGACTACTGGGAAAGGAATTGAGTATGAACACAGTGGTCATTTTTCTGTTGAGAACTGTCTTCTAGTAATCATTCAAACTTTTGTCAGTTCTGTAGTCGTACCATACTAAAACTTGGAGAGTGACAGCGATAATTGCTAGCTTGTCTCCAGATAGCAGAGAGAGAAAAAAAGGGCTGCATGTCACTGGAAAGGTCGTTTTGATTCAAGTTGATGCTTTATAATTATTCCTCTTCTCCCAACTCCTCATTGAAATGTATAACATCCAACCTAGATAGGGAAATAGGCTAATTAGAATTGGCCCAGTGAGCCGTCCTCTGTTCTTTTTGTAATTAGTTATCATCTCTTTTGTAATCTAGGAGGTCATAGTCGTGGCACATGATTAGTAAATTTGTGGATGAGCTAAGATTTGACAGTTGTAGATGTTGTAGATAACAAGGATGGTTGTCTAAGAGTATAGCAGGAAATAGAGAGAGAGCAGAGCATTAACAGATGGAATTTAAGGCTCGAGTGTTTAATTGACATCTGCACAACAGAACAATGAAATTCTTACTTGAAGCAAGTTAAATGGAGTGGCGTCAGGGATGACACTGGGTCCACAATGACTATACTGAAATCCGTAGTAGAGTGAACTCACGCAACATGGTTTATTTCTGATGACAAACAGTAGTGACAAGAAGGTCTGGGTCCGCATGGGGGCACACTCCCTCAACGTCAGTAGGGGGCACAGGCTATCTTGGATTTGTCCGAGCAGCTCACCCTGGCCTCAAGATGAGGTGCTGGTGGTCTCAAGTTTCTTCTGAGCCTGTGAAAAGAAGTACAGTTAGTAGAAGGGGGTCTTCCACTTTCTCTCTCTCCCTCTCTTCCTGTACTGCTTTCTCTCTGGTCATTTTCCCCTGCAATCGCAAGAGATGCAACACCTGTCCTTTACCTCCCCCTTCAACTCCATCCAAGGACCCCAACAGTCTTTTCAGTTGAGGCAGAGGTTCACTTGCACCTCCTTCAACGATCACCACTCTGGACTGAGCTGAGGCCACGGAAAAGGAAAAACAACAGTGGCCAATTAGCTGGAATTGAATCAACTTAGCTGTTAACTGTGTACTTTCCCCTTACATTTGCCCACCCAAAGTGCAACAGCTTACACTTGCTTGGATTAAACTCCATCTGCCATTTCTCCATCCATTTCTGTAGCTGATTTGTATCCCGCTGTGTATTTTGACAACTTTCCTCACAGTCTGCAACTCCAGCAGACCTGGTAACATTGGTGAATTGAGGGGACTGAGCACACAGCCCTGAGGTGCTCCAATGCTGATGGCTATTGAGGAGAAAGCATTGTTGCAAATTTGTACTGATTGAGGAGGTTGAGAATCCAGTTGCATGGGATCCAGTTGCGTAGGGATGAGTAGAGACCCAGTTCCCTGAGTTTGATAACAGGTTTGGAGGGTATGATGATGTTGAATGCCGAGCTGTAGTTGATGAACAAAAGCCTGACTTTGTCTTCTTAGTGTCCAAGTGGTCCAGTGCAGAGTAGAGAGCTAGCGAGATCGGATCCCCCATTGATTGTGGCTGTGGGCAGATTTTAGTGGATCCGGGTCCTTGTAGTAAGAGTAGTAATGAGAAATTCAAGATATCTGCAAAAACTCTTGCTGGTTGTACAGGTTTTACGAATGCGGTTAGATACGCTATCAAGCTTCATGCACGTCTGAGAAAACTGGGTATTATTAAGTTTATGTCTAGCATGCTAAGTAAGCACTCCATTTCTTAGGGGCCAGGTGCAGGCAAATGGGTCTAGCTTGGACATGGATCTTGGTTGACATGGAGGAGTTGTGTTGAAAGGCCCCTTTCCACGCTGTATGACACTTCCTGCTGCACTGACGTGACATTCTGTACATAATGCCCAAATCTACTGAACAGTAGTGCAGATGATAAAGATGTAATGACACACAAGCTACACTTAAGTACAATATATGTTCAACATTATTTTTCTCTGAGCTATGTTTCCAATGATTAATTAAGAGGAAAATCTTTGAATTCTTGATGGACTGGAACTGGAAGCCATTTTCCCACTTTGCAACTTTACAAGATTTTTTTCCCTAGGCTTTCATTTATCTGTCATGGATTCTGCTTCTCTCATAACTAGAATTTTAGGACCATTAAATTTAAATAAGACAACACCACTGTCTTGGTTAATTGAACTTGTGTTTTGTGCAAGCACATGATCATGTTTAATCAAGTTAGCCTCATCTTATTTTGAATGACATTATTTTTAGCCAGTTCCTATATCAAATCTCTAGCAATGAAACTAAGAATCAAGTGTTTATTTGTCATATGGTGTTTTTGACTTTATTAGCTGCCTTCTTGAGGCAGTGCTTCTTGTAGATCCATGTGATGGTGGGGAGGTCAATACCCGTGAGGGATTGGATGATGTCCTCCACTTTCTACAGCTTCCTTTGTTGTTCAGCATTTGAATTACGAATCAGGCCGTGGTACAATTAGTCAATGTGCCTTTCACTGTATGTTTGTAGAAGTTCAATGGAGTATTCGGTAACGCCAAATCTGCTCAAACGTCTGAAGTATTAGTGCATTGCTGAGCTTACTCTATGATTGTATCAATGTGCTGGACCCATAACAGATCATTAGAGATGTGTGTGCCCAAGAAATTGAAGCAGTTGACTCTTACCACTACCATTTTAATAATGAAGGCGAGTGCATTGTCCATCAGCTTTCTGGCACCAGTCAACCAGATTACCGATCTCCCTCTTGTAATCCACTTTGCCGTGATCTATTATTTGTCCGAAGACAGTGGTATTGTCCGCAAATTGAAAAATTCTGTGTGAGTTAAAAGATGTTTAATTAATGCATTTGTTGTTTTTGTGGAAACATTGCCAGAATTATTTTTGCAGATGAAACGTGCAGAGAAGCATTGATGTACGTGGTTCCATGTCATGACCAGGCTTGTTTGAAGTTAAAGCAACTTGCTGTCCCGTTCTAGATGGGATGAACTTGATAGCCACAGGTTTTTATTCCATTAACGTATACACATTTAAGGCATTTCAGTTAACATGCTATGGCTTGCTGGTTGAAACGCCTATTGTCTGATGGTTTGTGTGTTTAACGTTTATAGTTTTGAAATAACTTTCCTGAACACCAGTAGTAGTTTCTAATTGCAGTAGGTTGACTCCTATGTCGTGCTAAGGTGGAATAATAAGATTTTTTAGCATAGACGAAGGCCCTTTAACCCAATTACCTTTGGAGTTTACATTAGGTATTTTCTCCCCTGTGAGTTTCCTTCCATCTCTTCATACTAGTATCAAGAGTGTTTAATTGTCTGGCATGGATCAATGAAAATCTTACTTGTTGGAGCTTTACACGCCCATTAACACAATAAATAAACATACAATAATCAATAATACAGTAAATGAATGATCAATAATAATAGGTAACCATGTTGGGATACATCAAATGTAGAAAACCTTCAGATTTACTACACATTTTGCTCTTCAGAACAGTGTTATAATGATGTTACAGAGTGCTTGAATGCTGGGAATTAAATCAAGAGGAACTTTAAAATAAATGGGGTCTTTTTGGAGGATGATTTGTTAATTTGTCTTTATTGATGAAGCATGAAATATTTGTGTGCGTGCACTTATTTGAAGAACTGTTTAATCAGTGTTGAAGTTAAATTACGATATTATCCTTCCCCAGTAATGTGAAAATAATGACATAACTGTGTTGATATTTGAAAGCAGTGTACATGGTACTAAATGCAGTTATTTTAGTGTTCGGAGTTCAGCTGTAAGAAGGAGAAACCAGTGACCAGATTTAATTGAATTGCAATGCACTTCATGGTAGAATCTTGCAGTCGAGTTAAAAATTTAAAAGGATGATACAAATTTGATTGGCAATGCATTTCCAAATTGCGTTGAGAGGGACTTTTTTGTTAATGCTTTGTAGAAAGATAAGATTGGGATTGATGATTTATTCCAATGTGATCTTCATACTAATGGTAAACAGCTTTTTAAAAAATGCGTGTGATCAAATGCAGTGAACAAATCTGTTCATCTGAGCAGATCAGTAAATCTCCAGGAAAGTAGATACAGGTAATTCTGCTATAAAGCACATTTCCACAACTGGAACTGGATATAACACAATTGATGAATCGGGGATATTTGTTTTATGTAAACTGAAATGTTTATAACGTGACCTCATTCAGGAATTAGAAGATCACTTAAAAGGGTACTTTGGAAATTGACAAGCAGGAGAAAAAGCTGTATTGGAAAAAAACAATCTGTGAATATAAATTATTTCCATGTAACCTTCTTGCAGTAATCAGACACCATAGTCTCCAAGTTCATAGGTGCTACTTTAACTACAGTTACCACTGGAAATTGATAAGCAATCACTTCTATTGATACTCATGCTATGATTCTCTATTAAACAATTACAATCCAACCTTCAAGGGGCTGTCCCACTGTGGCGACCTAATTTGCGAGTTTAGAAGAGTTTGCCCTCAACTCACCCTCGCAGCATTGTCGACACGAGTTCCTAGGACGTTTTTGTAACTCTCCTTCATGCTCGAGAGTATGGCTTTTCCCCTCTTATCTAATAGCTATACCCTCTAGTGTTTGGACATTTCCACCTTGGGAAAAAGGTTCTGACTGTCTGCCCTATCTATGCCTCATAATTTTATATACTTCTATCAAGTCTCCCCTCAAGCTCTGACGTTCCAGAGACAACATTCCAAGTCTATCCAACCTTTCCCTGTAGTTGAAATGCTCTAATCCAGGCAGCATTCTGGTAAACCTCCTCTGCACCCTCTCCAAAGCTTTCACGCCCTTCATGTAATGGGGCAACCAGAACTGCACACAATAATCCAAATGCTGCCTGACCAAAGTCCTATAGAGCTGCATCATGACTTCCAGACTCTTATATTCAATGCCCCTAGCAATGAAGCAAGCATAGTGTGCCTTCTTTACCACCCTTTCTACTTGTGCTGCCACTTTTAGTGAGCTATGATCTTGAACTCAAGATCCCTTTGCACATTAATACTGTTAAGGGCCATTAACTGTATACTCTCTCCTTACATGCAACCTCCCGAAATGCAATACCTCACACTTACTCGGGTTAAATTCCTCTGCCCATTTCTGCAGCTGATCTATATCCTGGTGTATCTTCCTCATTATCTGCAATTCCTCTAATTTTGATGTTGTCAATCAATCTACATATATGTGTATTGCAGTGGTACCAGACAGGTTGAGCAAAATGTTTTTATTTTTAATAAAAACAAACAAAAACCTGTGAAGTCCGCGTGCCGGACTGCACTAACAATAATAGCTCCTGTTGCTGGGGGGAGCGCTGACTAACTAACCGACACACCCCAAAAGCCCGCGAAAACCAACCACATGACCACACCGACCAATGAAGAGGGTTCTGCCCTCTCCACCCCACCACTAGGTGCCGCTACACTATGTCATTTATATATCTTTGCATTTGTTTGATTCTAAGGAGTCTCTTATCAATAATCTGCCTTATAAATTACAAAACTATTGCTGTTGTGTCCTAAAGTATTATGACTGATCTGTACCGTAATTCTATATACCCAGTTCTGCTTCATTTTGTTTGATGCCGTACCTAAGCAAAATATTCCTGGACAATTCCACTTTAAAATTTTTTTAAATATTTCATTATGGCGTAAATGACATCATTCAACCCACTGCAACTTTACTGGCTATTTTAGTAATTTTATCAATCCCTTCTCTCATGCATCCTCTCTTACATGCCCATGAACACCACTTCCTCCTCCTCCACTCGATTCTTCCTTCAGCCACTTATACTACAGTTGCCAACAACCAGCATATCTTTAAACAGATCCTTCCAGTTAGATTGCTTTAACCCTGTTCTTTATTTCCTACCTATTTTTAGCATTAGCTTTGATTACCACATGATTTGACTGTGGCCTCAAATTTTACCCGGAATATTATTGGATACATTTGGGAAGACAATTTATGCCACATCCATTGACACTCCATTATATATTACGGTAGAAATTTACAAAAATATTCAGTACATTATGTAGGCATGAGCTAATCATGCACTTTCCGATAGAACTCTCTTTGAGATGTTTACTTTTCTTTGTGCTCAATTGTGCTTTGCAGTTAAAAGTCATAAATGGTTTTTGAAAGACACGATTTCCAAATCTTGGAACCGTGAAAAAAAATGACTAAATCAAAAGCAATTTCTGCACCACTTTCGTTTAATGCCAAATGGAAAATAATTCCCATTACTTTATCCATAACCTTTTATAAACATATTGGGTTTTTCCACCCAACATACTTTTCCTTGTCTTCTTACGTTGATGAAAAAGTAAATGCGTGGTTGTTATGTAATAAGAATTTTATCTGCATCATTCTTTAATAGGACCTCATTTCTACTTACCATTTCTTTCTGTGAATAAGATATTTTTGCATGGTCGTGCACTTTGCAAAATATATTTCATATTCCTATCTAAACCTTACTAATTACTTTGAAATCTTTTGTTGCACTTTATAACATTCTTACAGCAGGTGATCCTGCTCGTTCCCCACTATCAGTGATCCTCCCATTTCCTCGGTGCCTGCCCACCTCCCACTTCGGGCTCACTACTGTTCACCTCCAATTGCTCCCTTTATGATCCCGTGAATAATGAAATTAGCAGAGGTCAGCCTATGAGCAAGTATGCAAATGTTCAAGTTATGCAACATTCTTTTGTAAGGATATATATTTTTTCACATTTGAAAAGAGCAGAGGAAATCTACTGCTTCTTTTGGTGATGCTATTTGGGAGAACACCAGTCACAACTTTCCTCTTTTTTCTTAGAGCACTGACATATTCTATATCGGCACAGTGGTGCAGCAGTAGAGTTGCAGCCTTACAGTGCCAGAGACTCATGTTCAATTCTGACTACAGGTGCCGGGGTGGGAGATCACAACCTTCACGTGGTCCGCCCTGTTTCAACGAATGCAATCAACCTAGCCTGCACAACCAAATCAGATCAAATAGAACAAGTTGTCCTACAACTTTAGGCTGTGCTCGCCATACGCAAGAAGAAGAAGACCACAGGTGCTGTCTGTACAGAATTTGTAAGTTCCCCTCGTGACCGCATGGGTTTTCCGGGTGCTCTGGTTTCCTCCCACAGTCCAAAGTCGTTCAAGTTAGATGGTTAATTGGATTCGGTAAAGATTTTAAATTGTCCCTGGTGTGAAGGATAGTGCTAGCGTTTGGGGTTCACTGGTTGGCGCAGACTCGGTGGGCCGAAGGCCCTGTTTCCACGCTAAACTAAACTGAACTTAATTAATCTGTTTGAGAGAACAGACGTCTCATTCAAACAATGACTGTCCTAACATGTGTCCATAATTTTTTATATTTACTGGTGGAATGTGAGAGTTTCTGGCAAGAAACATAGAAACATAGAAAATAAGTGCAGGAGTAGGCCATTTGGCCCTTCGAGCCTGCACCGCCATTCAATATGATCATGGCTGATCATCCAACTCAGTATCCTGCACCTGCCTTCTCCCCATACCCCCTGATCCCTTTAGCCGCAAGGGCCACATCTAACTCCCTCTTAAATATAGCCAATGAACTGGCCTCAACTACCTTCTGTGGCAGAGAATTCCAGAGATTCACCACTCTCTGTGTGAAAAAAGTTTTCCTCATCTCGGTCCTAAAAGATTTCCCCTTATCCTTAAACTGTGACCCCTTGTTCTGGACTTCCCCAACATCGGGAACAATCGTCCTGCATCTAGCCTGTCCAACCCCTTAAGAATTTTGTAAGTTTCTATAAGATCCCCCCTCAATCTTCTAAATTCTAGCGAGTACAAACCGAGTCTATCCAGTCTTTCTTCATATGAAAGTCCTGACATCCCAGGAATCAGTCTGGTGAACCTTCTCTGTACTCCCTCTATGGCAAGAATGTATTTCCTCAGATTAGGAGACCACAACTGTACGCAATACTCCAGGTGTGGTCTCACCAAGACCCTGTACAACTGCAGTAGAACCTCCCTGCTCCTACACTCAAATCCTTTTGCTATGAATGCTAACATACCATTCGCCTTCTTCACTGCCTGCTGCACCTGCATGCCTACTTTTAATGACTGGTGTACCATGACACCCAGGTCTCGTTGCATCTCCCCCTTTCCTAATCGGCCACCATTCAGATAATAATCTACTTTCCTGTTTTTTACACCAAAGTGGATAACCTCACATTTATCCACATTATACTGCATCTGCCATGCATTTGCCCACTCACCCAGCCTATCCAAGTCACCTTGCAGCCTCCTAGCATCCTCCTCACAGCTAACACTGCCCCCCAGCTTCGTGTCATCCGCAAACTTGGAGATGTTGCATTCAATTCCCTTGTCCAAATCATTAATATATATCGTAAATAGCTGGGGTCCCAGAACTGAGCCTTGCGGTAGCCCACTAGTCACTGCCTGCCATTGTGAAAAGGACCCGTTTACTCCTACTCTTTGCTTCCTGTCTGCCAGCCAGTTCTCTATCCACATCAATACTGAACCCCCAATACTGTGTGCTTTAAGTTTGTATACTAATCTCTTATGTGGGACCTTGTCGAAAGCCTTCTGAAAGTCCAGATATAACACATCTACTGCTTCTCCCTTATCCACTCAACTAGTTACATCCTCGAAAAATTCTATAAGATTCGTCAGACATGATTTACCCTTCATAAATCCATGCTGACTTTGTCCAATGATTTCACCACTTTCCAAATGTGCTGCTATCCCATCTTTAATAACTGATTCTAGCAGTTTCCCCACTACCGACGTTAGACTAACTGGTCTGTAATTCCCCGTTTTCTCTCTCCCTCCATTTTTAAAAAAGTGGTGTTACATTAGCTACCCTCCAATCCTCAGGAACTACTCCAGAGTTAAATACTTAAATAGTTTCAAAGAATGGCATTTATTTCCCATTCCCAAGTGCTCTTGAGAATCTGTTAGTGAGCCGCGAATAGCTATGATCCTTCAGGTCAAGATATTGCCAGAACGTTACAGGGTAGATAGCACCAGGACCCGATATAGACACAGCGATAACAAGGGAATAAAGATGTATTTCCAAGTCAAGATAATGTCTGAATTAGAGTCAGTAACTGATAAATGTATATTAAATATATTTTCAAGAAATATGGATTTAAAGTACAGATCAGATGTGTATTAATGATGAAAGAAGCATTAGGATTGAATGGCTTAAGTTGGACATGGAAATCAAATTGCTTTGGCTCTGGTTCAGCGGCAGCACCCTTGCCTTCTGTCTGAGTCAGATTTAGGCCCTGTTCCAGAGATAAGCAGTTTATCCAAGATATGTGAATCACTGCTAACCCATTCCTCCCTCACCATCAGGACCTCCCTGTATAGTTTCAAAGGATCCCCTCCAGTCTCACAACCTAAAATAACAAATGGAACAGAGTCTGGACTTGTGGAATTCTGTTCAAGATCATAAGGTTATACGGTCATGCGATAGGAGCAGAATTAGGCCATTCGGCCCATAAAGTCTACTCCACCATTCAACATTGGCTGATCTATCTCTCCCTCACATTCTCCTACCATCTCCCCAGAACCCCTGATTCCCTGATCCAATGAAGAGTGGGTGGGTTACACCAGACCTCAGAGGATATAACCAGTTTAAAACTTGGTCTGATCAGGGTAAGGCAATGTAGCCAGATAATACATACATCAAAGCATAACCCACTTCTGCCTGTGAATAGAGAAATCTAGGTTAAACAATAGGCTATAGCATCATATTCTGCCCTTGTAAATTTGATGGTGTCACAATTGAGCAGCTTTTAAGGTTGCTGCTTTACAACAGGAGAGATACAGATTCAGATTCAGTCCTGTTCTCATGTGCTGCCTCTGCATAGTTTGCTTGTTCTCTTTATGTCTGCATGGGTTTCCTGTGGTTTTCTCCCACATACCAACAATGTGAGGGGTGGTAGGTTAATTGGCTAATGTAAACTGCCTTTTGTGCGTAGACGAGTGGTAGAATCTAGGGGTAGTTGAGAACTTGAGAGAGAAATAAGGGATTAGTGTTGGATTAATATGAATGGGGATTGATGATTAGCATAGACCACATGGGGCGAAGGGCCTGTTTTCATGTTGTTTCTCTCTACAACTACAAACTTCTTGTCAGAAAATGCCTTACAGTGGTTTATAACCTCAATTCAAATGTTGTTGCAGATGCTGACTAGAAGATCAAGAGACATCTATGATGAAACTCTATCTAGTACATTATTGAGGGAAGTTGTGCTGCTTGGGTTGGCACTTTTTGAAGTGAGAATTAGTCTGTTGTTGTGGGTGGATGTGAGAGATTCCATAGTACCATCTTCAAACTAGCATCTGTAGAGACAATTCCCAATGCCACTGAAAAAAAATTGTCTGGCCATGTACTATCTTGTCATGTAGGAATTATTTGTTGTATTTCCTACACTGCAAGATGATCTAACATGAGCTGTATAGAACTGAGAAAAATCCTGTGGTCAGTATAACCACAAGTATTTTCTGAAATTCATGGCAGCTTTCTCTCAAGAATTTAGTTCCAAATATTTATAATCTAAAATATTTGAAATTCAAACAATTATTTTGTTTATTACAGATAATTGATTACACTATAGACAGGATCTTATGAGATGTCCGTCTCATTGATCAGTGTTTTGAGATAAATTTATTCATGCTGAGAATCTGTGCTGTTTGTGAACTGTAAGAGTGACTTTAAAAGAAAGTTGTAGTGATGTTTAATTAATGGTTGTCATAAGATTACAGTAAATTCTTATCCCTCAGATATTAAATATAACATTCTATTTGTAGACCAACAGTTCTATTTTTGTTTCCAGCTTCACTTAGTTTCATAAAATTCCTAAGTCTTGGCTTCCTCTCCTTGTGTGTTTGAATTTTATATTTCATCATTCTGTTACCGTGTACCTAAGTTCATCTCCTGGGGTTTCACACTGTCAAATATTTTCTAAAATATCTGTAGATAATTGCTTCCTCTAGGTTGATGCCATTTTTGGAAGTTATAAAGAGGGCACACTAATTTTACTCAACCTGTGCTTGACAGCGAAGCCATATCCAAGTTTAACCCTTTTGCTACTTGCAATGTAGTGGTGCAAAATGTCTGAGAGCTTAGCATTAAGATGGCAAAACGGTGGGTACTGAGCCAATGAGAAAATCTTGGAGCAAATGGAGGCATGGTTGAAGGGGTAGGTGTTGATTGGGTTTTCAATTGTGGGCAGACATGAAAAGTTGATGGCACATCAGATAGTGGGCACATCAATAGTCTTCACTGTAAAGAAAGGTGATTTCAGAATACCTTAAAGTACTTTTTGGCAAAATAGGTTTGGAGCATTGGAAATTACTTAACACCACATGTTTGTTTAATTATTTTGACTATGACCTGATTCCATAACCATATCTTCTTTTCATATCCTTTAATGTAATTGAAAAAGAAGCCATTAATTTCACCACTCTCCATTGCTCAGAAGAGTCCTCTTGTGATTCACTGACGGTGGGACTATTCAGTTGCACCCGTGTCATGCTGCTTTGTTGTTTAGTATGCATCAGGTTCAAGTTAAAGTGAGTTTATTGTTCTGTGTCCCTGATAGGCAATGAAATTCTTGCTTTGCTTCAGCACACAGAACATAGTAGGCATTTTCTACAAAACAGATCAATGTGTCCATATACTGTAATATAAATATATACACACATGAATAAATAAAATGATAAAGTGCAAATAACAGATAATTGGTTATTAATAATCAGAGTTTTGTCCGAGCCAGGTTTAATAGCCTGATGGTTGTGGGGAAGTAGCTATTCCTGAACCTGGTTGTTGCAGTCTTCAGGCTCCTGTACCTTCTACCTGAAGGTAGCAGGGAGATGAGTGTGTGGCCAGGATGGTGTGGGTCTTTGATGAAACTGCCAGCCTTTTTGAGGCAGCGACTGTGATAAATCCCCTCGATGGAAGGAAGGTCAGAGCCGATGATGGACTGGGCAGTGTTTACTACTTTTTGTAGTCTTTTCCTCTCCAGGGTGCTCAGGTTGCCGAACCAAGCCACGATGCAACCGGTCAGCATGCTCTCTATTGTGCACCTGTAGAAGTTAGAGAGAGTCCTCCTTGACAAACCGACTCTCCGTAATCTTCTCAGGAAGTAGAGGCACTGATGAGCTTTCTTGATAATTGCATTAGTGTTCTCGGACCAGGAAAGATCTTCAGAGATGTGCACGCCCAGGAATTTGAAGCTCTTGACCCTTTCAACCATCGACCCGTAGCCTCATGTAGCCTCATCAGGCCAAAAGCTGTTGTGGTTTCCATACTGAAGCATGAACCAATTTGTAAGCAGCACAACTCTGACAATTGTATAATAATAGCTACATAAACTGTAATTGTAATGCACAATGAGGGACAAATGCCGGCCATGATAGTGAGGAGATATCCATGATTTAAAAAAAATATTGCCACAGATCTTTGATGTGCATCACAGTGAGAAGATGTGGGGCTAGAAAATGATTTATTCAATTTGAATAGCATTGACACAGGTTTGTTGGACACTCTTATTCTGTTTGTGAATGTTGCTTAGATTGAGACTTTCAATTACAAGGTTCTTAGGGCATAGTAGCACAGCTCATAGATCCACCCCCTCACGGCACCAGTGACCAGGTTCAGTCTTGAGCTCAGGTGCTTGCTCTGTGGAGTTTGCATGTTCTTTCTGTGGCCATATTGGTTTCCTCCAGGTTGACCTCATTTCTCCCATGTCCCAAAGACATATGATTCATTAATTAGCCACTTTGTCTTTAGTGCGTAAGTGAGCGGTAAAATCTGTAGGGAATGTAGGGTAAATAAAATAGGATTAGTGTAAAATTAGTGTGAATGGGTGCTTGATGGTCATAGTGACTCATTATGATCTTAGTGGACCACAGGGCCTGTTTCCATGCTATATGAATCTCTAATATTATGGCTGAATTTTCCTGTGTAATGCTATGCTCAAACTGATGTGTTTTTCATTGTCCTAAATCCTCTATAATGCCTGCATAACCGACTGTGCTGTAAGAAGAAGCAGTTTCCAGTCTGCCTACATGACTGGTGTCTGTCTGATCCCTAGCACCATTCGAATAATCTTCTATGAAATCAATTGCAAGTTTTATAAACATCCAATTGTGCTGACAAAGTAAATAAAAAGATAGACTTAGAACTACTACATGTTCTGCTTCTTGAGCATGTTAAGTACAAATTCTTTAGAATGCCTTTTCAATTTTATGGACAATACTCGGCAGGTCAGGCTGCACCAGAGAGAAAGAACAGGAGACCTTTCATCAGTACTGGGGAAGTTAAAATGGAAGCAAGTTTTAAATTGCATGGTAAAGAATGACGGAGGTTGGGGAGGGCGTTTGTGGAGTGAGGGAAGTGAAGATCTGCTACGGATGTCAAAGGATTCAGGCATATGGAGGGATGAGTGATGGTTTATCACAGACACTAACACAGAATGCCGCCTGTGATTTTGGTGAGGGCTGATTCTGTACAGTGGCAAGGTTGAAAACCTGATCTGATAATTACACAACGTCACTGGATTTCAAAAAATTAACTCCCTTATATGCTTTCACTGGTGTCTTGGGACTTTCATTTAAGTTTATGGCTATTCTTTTTCATTCAACTGGAATTCCCAGTTTTTGACGATCCCAAAGTGTAGTAATTCTGGACGAACCTGTTTGCACAATGCAGGTTTTGAGAAATTGTAGCCAGGTTATCGTAAATTGAAGCTATGGAAACTTATAAAGCCCTGTAAAGCCTGCACCATTGGGCATTCTTGCTATAGTGCAGCAGAATGCAGTGTCAAAATAAGAGCGGAGATATTTTTATTATTTAAACTCAGAGTAAAATCTTATTACAAATATCAATATGTCATGTTCCCCTGGAAAATACAATATGTGTGTTTCTTCAACTATGAGATTCTATTTTAAAGCAACTATTTGCATTTATAATACATTAACACCTCAAGGCACCTTACAAATAGATGTAAACAAAGATAGTGCTCAGGAAGCAAGTTCAGTTTAGAGATATAGCGTGGAAACAGGCCCTTCGGCCCATGCTGACTATTGATCGCCCATTCACACATAAGCTCTACACACAGTCTACACACTAAAGACAATTTACAGAGGCCGATTAACCTACAAACCCGCACGTCTTTGGGATGTGGGAGGAAACCCATGCGGTCACAGGGTGAATGAGCAAACCCCACAACTGAGGTCAGGACTAAACCCAGGTTTCTGGCACTGTCAGGTAGCAGATTTAGCAACTGTGCCACTGTTCTGAGGTATTAGATGGGTTGATTGAAAGCTCAGACGATAAAAACAGGTTTTGACAGGATTGTAGAGGAAGAACGTAAAGCATTTACACAACCATGACCTCACAAATCACAAATAAATCACAAAGATATTGCTGGCGGACACCACCTGACTTTTCAAAAGATGGCAGCGCTGCCTTAGCAGCTGCGGCTCGCCAGCAGTCCGTCTGTTTTCTTCTTTTTTTTGTTGCTCTTTTGTCCTGTTTTAGTTAATTTTTGGTTTATTAGGTTGTGTATGTGTGTGGGTGGGGGGGAGAAACATGTTTTTGGTCTCCTCCTTCGGGGGGATGTGACTTCTTTTGTCATATCCCCCGTCTCCGTCTCCGCCTGCGCCGAGGCCTAATAGCGGAGCTGGCGGGGGCAGCGGCAGCAGCCACCCGGCCTCGGAGCTGGGGCAGCGGCAGCGGTGACACGGCCTCGGAGCTGGGGCAGTGTTCCGGCGGCAGCGGCCACCCGACCCGACCGCGGGCCCAGTGGACGACATCGTCAGGAGCTCGCAGGTCACAGGTTGGTGACCTGTTCTCCGGAGCTCCCGCAACAACAGCTGCGTCCGCTGGAATGGAGGGCCGCAGCTTCGGCAGCTTCGACCGCCGCGGAGTTGAACCGGCCCGTTCGCGGAGCTCGGATTCAGCCGCGGGACTGACATTACTTACCATCGCCCGGTGGGGTCACAACATCTGAAGCCTGGATCGCCTCGGCGCAGAGGGAGAATAAGAAGGGAAGAGACAAAGACTTAAGACTTTTGCCTTCCATCACAGTGAGGAGGTGCCTAGTGAACTCACTGTGGTGGATGTTAATTTGTGTTTATTGTGTGTTTTTGTCATTTTTACTATATGTAGGACTGCAAGGCAACAAAATTTTGTTCAGACCGCAAGGTCTGAATGACAATAAAGGCTACTTTGACTTTGACTTTGATCTTGGTTCTTCAATCAAAGGTTTTCGATCTGAAGTGGAAACTCTGTTCCTCTCTCCAAACTTGGTACCAGACTTGCTGAGCATTTCAGTGCACCATAGAATTATAGACTCTTTGCAGCACAGAATGAGATCTGGGCTGATCAAACTTCTGCTCTTCTGCTGTCTCGAAACTGGTTCAGAGTGAATATTTCCCTGTAACTTGGTAGTTAATTTCCACGAAATGCCTTTCCAATTGCCCTTTGAGAGCCCTAATTGACTCTACACTTACAAGCAGCATATAGAAGCACTTTCAGTCTATTCAAAAAAAGATGAATTTTCCTTGCATCTTTTTACCTTTTTTTTATCTATCACATTGGATTTATCTCCTGGTCTTGAAACCAGCTGCTGATCAGAGCCGCTTCATTTTGACAGGGGAATGAATGAAGAAGCATATAATCTAAATGGTGGGAGACTGCTGAGGTCTGTGAGGTGGAAGGATCAGAGTCTCCTAACATATTATTTACAAAAGACTGGTATGCAGTTCAACCAGGGAGAGTCAGCTGGGATTGTTAAGGAAAAGTCATGTTTGATTAACTTGATTGAAATTTTTTGGCAAGATTCCATGAAGAATGTTGAAAAATACAAGTCCATGGCAACAGAAGCAGAGTGGCAGATTGGATGTGGGATTGATTCAGTGGCAGGAAAGTGTTGGTTGATATTTTGTTGTTGTGGAAGGTCATTGCCAGTGGGGTTACTCAGGATTCATTACACGGTGCCTTGCTTTTTGTGCAGATTTTAATGTAGGGAATCTAATGCATGTGACAATGGCCTTTAGATTGACAATGAGGAGGAACCATTAGACTGCAGGAAGATCTCGTCGGCAGTTGGTTGATACAGTGACAAATAGCATTCAAAGTGTACGAAAATACATTTGGGATGATAAAGCAAGGTCATTCACAATAATAGGACAATACTGGGAGGGGAGGTGCCAATTGTAAATTGACACAAAGTATTGGAGTAACTCAGTGGGTCAGGCAGACATGAATAGGCGACGTTTCGGGTCGGGATCTTTCTTCGGATCAATGTGCTGTTAACTTCACAAAGATAGCATCTTGCATGGATCCTCTTTAAGATTTTCATGAAAATGATATTTTTGAATATTAATTGTTCATTAAACTACCACAGAAATTTAGAGCTGATGCTGAAAATCAGAAATAAAAGCAAGGAATTGCTGGAAATACTCAACAGTCAGGCAGCATCCTTGGAGAGAGAACTATTATGGTTGTTTCAATAATACTTTAATATTTATGTTCCTGCAACACTACTGAAGCTCTTTTCTCAAAATAATCAGAATCAGAATCACACTTTATTCGCCAAGTATGTTTTGCAACATACGAGGAATTTCATTGGCCAGGTCAGTCATACAATTAAAAGCAACAGATCACTCGAAAACACATTTTAACATGAACATCCACCACAGTGACTCCTACACATTCCTCACTTTGATGGAAGGCGAAATAAAGTTCAAGTCCCTTCCCTTAGTTCTTCCTCGGTCATGGGCCTTGAGCCTCTGTTGACTGGAAGATCTTGACTCCCATAGTCGGCGGCGTTCGGGCCCTCTGCGTCGAGGCGATCCGCTCCCGCACCGGGGGGATGTCAGCTCCCCCGCGCTGGACGATCGAACCTCGCGTCGGGGCTGGTCAAACCTTCTGCGACGTTGGAGCTCCCGACTAGCCACTCCCGACTGTGAGCTCTTGATGGTAAAGTCCGCGGTGGTCGCGGTGGTAGCGATCCCAGGCAGGGGATCAGCTCCGATGTTAAGTCCCGCAGTGGGGCTCACGACAGTCCGAGGCGGCTTCCAGCTCCAGTGATGGAAGGCCGCAGAAAACGCCGGAGAATGTTATCCGAAAAATAATCACATCTCTGGCAAAGTGTAGGAACTTGAAAAAAAAGTTTCCCCCGATCCCCTCCCCGCTCCCCCACATAAAACAAACCGAAGAACATTCAAACAAACTTTTAACACACTAAAAAATAACAAAAAGAATGGAAAAACGAACAGACTGCCGGCAGGGCAGCCATCGCCCTGGCGGCCCTGGTGGTACGACTAGTTACATCTCTGGTCCCATTTCTCAGCATTGTAAATAAAGTGTTCCCCAAAGTAATAACATTTAAATGTATACTGTATTTTACTCTGTAGTTTTCTCCAAGCCCAAGCTTTCTTTGCCTCTCTGTTTCTCTTTCTGTATCTAATTTGATCCTGTCAGTTGTTCTTGTTTCTTTGTCAGATCTTAAATCATATTGGTTTCATATAGCTATTAATGACTATGATATAGTTGGGATCACGGAGACATGGCTCCAGGGTGACCAAGGCTGGGAGCTGAACATCCAGGGATATTCAATATTCAGGAGGGATAGACAGAAAGGAAAAGGAGGTGGGGTAGCGTTACTGATTAGAGAGGGGATTAATGCAATGGAAAGGAAGGACATTAGTTTGGAGGATGTGGAATCGGTATGGGTAGAGCTGCAAAACACTAAGGGGCAGAAAACGCTGGTGGGTGTTGTGTACAGGCCACCTAACAGTAGTAGTGAAGTTGGAGATGGTATCAAACAGGAAATTAGAAATGCGTGCGACAAAGGAAAAACGGTTATAATGGGTGACTTCAATCTACATATAGATTGGGTGAATCAAATTGGCAGGGGTGCTGAGGAAGAGGATTTCTTGGAATGTATGCGGGATAGTTATCTAAATCAACATGTAGAGGAACCAACGAGAGAGCAGGCTATTTTAGACTGGGTATTGAGTAATGAGGAAGGGTTAGTTAGCAATCTTGTTGTATGTGCCCCCTTGGGCAAGAGTGACCATAATATGGTTGAGTTCTTCATTAGGATGGAGAGTGACATTGTTAATTCAGAAACAATGGTTCTGAACTTAAAGAAAGGTAACTTTGAGGGTATGAGACGTGAATTGGCCAAGATTGACTGGCAATTAATTCTAAAAGGGTTGACGGTGGATATGCAATGGAAGACATTTAAAGACTGCATGGATGAACTACAAAAATTGTTCATCCCAGTTTGGCAAAAGAATAAATCAGGGAAGGTAGTACATCCATGGATAACAAGGGAAATCAGGGATAGTATCAAAGCGAAGGATGATGCGTACAAATTAGCCAGAAAAAGCAGCATACCGGAGGACTGGGAGAAATTCAAAGACCAGCAGAGGAGGACAAAGGGCTTAATTAGGAAAGGAAAAATAGAATATGAAAGAAAACTGGCAGGGAACATAAAAACTGACTGCAAAAGTTTTTATAGATATGTGAAAAGAAAGAGATTAGTTAAAACAAATGTAGGTCCCTTGCAGTCAGAAACAGGTGAGTTGATCATGGGGAACAAGGATATGGCGGACCAATTGAATAACTACTTTGGTTCCGGCTTCACTAAAGAAGACATAAATAATTTGCCGGAAATAGCAGGGGACCGCGGGTCAAAGGAGTTGGAGGAATTGAGTGAAATCCAGGTTAGCCGGGAAGTGGTGTTGGGTAAATTGAATGGATTAAAGGCCGATAAATCCCCAGGGCCAGATAGGCTGCATCCCAGAGTACTTAAGGAAGTAGCTCCAGAAATAGTGGATGCATTAGTAATAATCTTTCAAAAATCTTTAGATTCTGGAGTAGTTCCTGAAGATTGGCGGGTAGCAAACGTAACCCCACTTTTTAAGGGAGGGAGAGAGAAAATGGGGAATTACAGACCAGTTAGTCTAACATCGGTAGTGGGGAAACTGCTAGAGTCAGTTATTAAAGATGGGATAGCAGCACATTTGGAAAGTGGTGAAATCATTGGACAAAGTCAGCATGGATTTACAAAAGGTAAATCATGTCTGACGAATCTTATAGAATTTTTCGAGGATGTAACTAGTAGCGTGGATAGGGGAGAACCAGTGGATGTGGTGTATCTGGACTTCCAGAAGGCTTTCGACAATGTCCCACATAAGAGATTAGTATACAAACTTAAAGCACAAGGCATTGGGGGTTCAGTATTGATGTGGATAGAGAACTGGCTGGCAAACAGGAAGCAAAGAGTAGGAGTAAACGGGTCCTTTTCACAATGGCAGGCAGTGACTAGTGGGGTACCCCAAGGCTCAGTACTGGGACCCCAGCTATTTACAATATATATTAATGATCTGGATGAGGGAATTGAAGGCAATATCTCCAAGTTTGCGGATGACACTAAGCTGGGGGGCAGTGTTAGCTGTGAGGAGGATGATAGGAGACTGCAGGGTGACTTGGATAAGCTGGGTGAGTGGGCAAATGTTTGGCAGATGCAGTATAATGTGGATAAATGTGAGGTTATCCATTTTGGTGGCAAAAACAGGAAAGCAGACTATTATCTAAATGGTGGCCGATTGGGAAAGGGGGAGATGCAGCGAGACCTGGGTGTCATGGTACACCAGTCATTGAAGGTAGGCATGCAGGTGCAGCAGGCAGTAAAGAAAGCGAATGGTATGTTAGCTTTCATTGCAAAAGGATTTGAGTATAGGAGCAGAGAGGTTCTACTGCAGTTGTACAGGGTCTTGGTGAGACCACACCTGGAGTATTGCATACAGTTTTGGTCTCCAAATCTGAGGAAGGACATTATTGCCATAGAGGGAGTGCAGAGACGGTTCACCAGACTGATTCCTGGGATGTCAGGACTGTCTTATGAAGAAAGACTGGATAGACTTGGTTTATACTCTCTAGAATTTAGAAGATTGAGAGGGGATCTTATAGAAACTTACAAAATTCTTAAGGGGTTGGACAGGCTAGATGCAGGAAGATTGTTCCCGATGTTAGGGAAGTCTAGGACAAGGGGTCACAGCTTAAGGATAAAGGGGAAATCCTTTAAAACCAAGATGAGAAGAACTTTTTTCACACAGAGAGTGGTGAATCTCTGGAACTCTCTGCCACAGAGGGTAGTTGAGGCCAGTTCATTGGCTATATTTAAGAGGGAGTTAGATGTGGCCCTTGTGGCTAAGGGGATCAGGGGGTATGGAGAGAAGGCAGGTACGGGATACTGAGTTGGATGATCAGCCATGATCATATTGAATGGCGGTGCAGGCTCGAAAGGCCGAATGGCCTACTCCTGCACCTAATTTCTATGTTTCTATGTTTCTATGGTTTCAAAGGTGCACGGTTAGTTCTGTCAACTCAGTAAGTCTCTATGTTGCTCTGCACTGACTTTTATCACATCACACATCCAGCAAGTTGCAGCATTAAACATTATTGTGCTAAAAGCTGACGAAAATGTTTAATAATTGGGACATGTTGCAAAGTGTTCCATTTCAGCAAAATCTACATCAGAATTTTTGAGACATTTACCATGTCCATTTTTCATTACCATGGTTTCATGCAGATTTAGTATAGAGGCTATTATGCCAATGGAATCTAAATCACTCTTAGTTTCTATTCTTAAACAACAATATTTCTCTGCCTTTCCCTGTATCTTTTTATGCTGTTGCATTCAAATATTTATTCCACTTATACCCTCTGCCTCACTCACTGCAAGTTTATTTGATATTTTTCTTTTAATTTAGTGAAATGTTCAGAAGTGCAAAATACATATGATAACTTTTAGGAATATGACAAAACTTAATTGCAAGTCGTATGAGGATGGGAGACCAAAGAAGGATGTGTTACGGACCATCTCAATGAAAAAGAAAGATAAGAGTTGGAAGGGAATTTCAGGTTTTACAAACACAATAGCAGAGAGCATGTGTGGAATTATGGAAAGTAAGTAGCTTATAGGACTATAGGAAAGGAAATGAATACGAAGATAGGGAGGGGTGACACTATGGAAGGGGGGGTCAACACATGGATGAAAATTTTAAGGTGAAAATGCAGCACATGATTTTGTTTTAAGTTATGACACAGGCAGAGGTGAAAATGACAAAATGTAATAAAGTAAATTGTTAATGAAGCAGATATGGAAACAGAATCTTTGCACAAGACCAAAGCACTAACTTTGGATGCAAAGAATCTGGTACAGTCTTAGATAAGGGGTAAAGAACCAGTCAGTGACTGGGCCTGAGCTTGTGGTGGAACCTGAAGAGAAGTGAAATGAGATCTTCTCTGCGAATAAGACAGTTCCAGTGGAAAGGCAAAGTGATCTAGCAAGCATAAGAGGGTTGGGCATCTGAGAGGATGTGTTTATGTTTAGAGAGATTTAACATTGCTTAGGACAGATAAAATATAGCAATTTTCCACAAGGCTGTTGAAAACCAGGTCACTCAAAAAATACTATTGATTGTCTAAGATTGATTTTTTTTTTTTAAATTTAGGAAGCATATTAATGGATTTAGAACCAAGGCAGATAAGTGTAGTTAAAAGACCATGACCTAATGGAATGGCAAACAGGTTTGAGAAGTTGAATGACTGACTCCTGTTCCTGTGTGCATCCATGCTATTATTAATTGCATTAAAGAAGCAATTTTTTCCTGTAACGTTCTTTCAATTATTTGTTCTCTACTGCAGCATGATAGAGTAGATGATTCAATTCTAATTATAATCCATTTAACTCATCAGTTATTGAAAGAAACTGCTTTTAGCTTCATTAAGGACATTCAAAAATTGTGAAATGCAAGATTTACAGAATTTATTGTGAAACACCACAATATTCTTCAGACACCAAACCTGACCTTGCCAATGCATCATCGTTTCTCTGCAGTTGGCTAAACCCCATTTGTCCCAGTTAAGGGAGTGGTGCCTGCTAGGCGATCAAACATATTCTGGGTGTGGGTGCTTTGAGAGCAATGGTTTCATTATCTGGGACTGAATGTTTGTCCTCGGTTTAACAATGTATAAGCCATTCAAACCCTGGATGGCCAGGTGGGCAATCTCCCAACTTCACTCATCCTGAACTTGAGTTCATACAAAAATCTATTGTCTACCAAGTCCTGTCCAAGATTCAATCCTGTGCTCACTGATGTGAGCAATCCTGTGCTCACTCATTGTTTCCTGGTCGGTATATAATTCCTTATTCTGATTTTTTAATTCCTCTATTCCCTCAAACCCCTTCTTTTCAACATCACACCGACAGACCTTTAAGGGCACAAAATTTCACCGATCCTGACGTTTTGCACACCTTCAATTTTATTCCATCTAATTCTGATGAATGTGTTTTTTATCTCCGAGGCCCACAAATCTGGAATACTATCCTAATCCCCTCACAGTGGAATTGTATGGCGGTGAGGGATGGGAGCAGCACTGATGGATGGAGAGATGGTAGGCGATGGGAGCCCACCACTGATGAGTGGAGGGGTGGTAGGGAATGGAAGCCCAGCACTGATGGATGGATGGATGGATGGAGGGGTGGGGGAATTGAGAGCCTAGCCTGATGGGTGGAATAGTGGTAGGAGATGTGAGACCAGGACTTTGTTGTGGTCGGGGTGAGGAGTAGTGGGACGGGAAAGAGGCTGTCTGTGGTGGATAATTGGGATCTTCCAGCAGGAAGAGATGACAGGGGGTTGCAGGGTTGGATGCGGTTGGAAACTGTGATTGATGAATTATCTCTGCATTGGTCTGGGTGGATGGAGGCTCATAGTTTGACTAACCATGGTAAGCACCTCACTTTGGTACTGCACTGGGAAGACACGATTATATATAGCAGGAATGCTTAATGATGTGGGCTTCCAGGCCAATTGGTCCTGGTTTTCCTGCTTTTCTCCATTTTATGCAAACAAATCTGATTCACCCCCTGAAGTGCCTGATTAAATTTCTCGAGCAAAATGCAAAATAATACTGAAATGATCATTATCACCTTTTTTCGGGAGGGGTGGTGAGGACAGCAATATTCATTCAAGTTACACTCATAGTAAAAAACCTGAATTATGCCATTGATTTTTTTTAGGCATCTTCGTTGAATATTTGTCCTATTACTTCCTTGGGATCAAATGCTCCTGTAAAACCCTGGGAAATTTTATTGCGGAAATAAAATTAAGTTTGTTGCTGTTCATGTTTTACATAGCTGCAATATTTAAAATTGGGTGCGATCCTTGTTTGTGCTTTCACAGCACACTCAATAAATCATTGTACAGTACCCTGTGACATTTAAGCTTCAAGTTTACATATGCCATTAGGCAACAGGGCATTATTTAATTGAACTGAAATGTAATTGCCAATATCACTATTTTCATGATTATTATATTTCATAGTACATCACTGGCTTCTGACCTTCACGTGCCAAATACCCATCTATTTGTATTCTCCTCTTAATGTGAAAAGACTTATCAAGATTGCTTTCTCTTTTAAAAGTGCTGTCTAACGTAGCTAATTGTTGACGTGATGTGATCTACTTATGCAGCTCCAAGTCAGGATAAATGTCTCCATTCTCATTATTCTTTGTTAGTCACAATGGATTTAATCTGATGACGCATCTTTCAATCACTCTTCTGTCCCTTATTCAGAGACACAATTCTATAACCTCATTTTATGTTTCCTTTTGATCATTCCCTTTCCCTTGATCTCACAATCATTTTCAAAATTGATATGACTTTCAAGTTAATTTTAAACCTTAATCCCCTTGTGCTGCTACTTTAAGTAGTTGCCACATTTTTAAATATAAAAACTGCAACAGTAGTCTATAATTTCACTTTATAAGAAGCACCTTAAAGTAGATTAGGGGATTCATCATTTTACTCCCTATTCGAAGCTGGAAAACTAGATTAACTATTTATGATGACTTTTCGATGTCAAGAATACGACAAATATTAAAAAAAAAACATCAACGTTTCATTTATTTGTAATAATATAAATTCCAAGGTTTGACTTGATAATTGGTTCTATACATTGTTTGTTACAATTTTCACTCTTTCCTGTATGAATTTGTACATTTTTGAAATGTAATGAATAATTCATTCAGTGTGTTTTGTAGCAGAGACTCTCTCATGTCAGAGAGATTTTTATAATATGTAATGAGGATTTCAGGCATGATATATTCAGCTAGGTACACAATTGCTGTTCTGGCATCAGTGATGACTAGGTAACAGAATGGAATGAATGCAAAGTTTATCGTATTGTAGGGTGTTCATTTTGTTCTCTCATATACGTCCACTTGAAGCACCAAATTAGTGAATTATCTTTACAGTCTAATACTCCAAAACCCTTTCCATTCAGTTTTTAAATGTTAAATAGTAGCTCAATACATTTTACAGAGATCCAAGCAAGTTGAAATGGAGCACAGGATGCCAGTGTGGTGAAGGGAGCATCGGCAATTAATACACCTTGGGATTATTGAACAAGTTGATAGCATTACATCAGAGTTTTACTTCATATTGCTTTTATACCCTGTAGCTCATGAAAATAAAATGCCTCGAGCCAAGAAGTTAAATCTGGGGTACACAAAAAAGCTGGAGAAACTCAGCGGGTGCAGCAGCATCTATGGAGCGAAGGAAATAGGCAACGTTTCGGGCCGAAACCCTTCTTCAGACTGAACAAAACAAAAGTTTTTTTGTGTACCTTCGATTTTCCAGCATCTGCAGTTCCTTCTTAAACACAGTTAAATCTGGGGTCTGAGTTATAAACAAAAAACTTGAGCTTCGCTCTTATATTCCTTATGCTATCGTGAGAGCTTGTTAGTTTCTAGCCACGAGTTTTCACTGACAGCTACATGCTACTGACAGCTTCACTGTCATTATGTCACAAGCACGCTGAACCTTCATAGCATGAGGCAGAATTTGGGTCTTTTCTTTCTTCTGACTTATTTCTTCTGCACAATCAAATACCAAATCAACTCTCATACAGGAGATGTTATATGGCAAGATAATGACTGAAACTCCAAAGTAAATCATTGATTTATGCTAATATTAACAAATCCCTTTTGAACTTTAGTTAGCATTAGCTGATACATTTTAGTTAAGAAATAACTTGTATTTTTATGTCCTTGAGATGTCCCAAGTACATCACAGCTGACAAAATACTTCACTGCTGGTGGATGTTACTGGTGCGGGTACGTTTGTGTCCAATGTATGCAGGCACATTTGTAGCATAGGTCGTACAAATGGTCTATATGGGAAGAGTACCAGTACATGTGGAGGTTTGCCTGGAAGACACAAATGCACAAATACAGTGAAGTACTGGTTCATTTAAAATTTGCTTCCTGCAGCATCACATAGTTGTCCCATTGCTGAATCTCTGCTACATCTCAAGAATTATGCGGAACTAAGCAAAGTAATTTTAGTTTATAACTTTCTCAGTCACCAAGTAAACTATAAATTGCATGGTTTGGTATTGGTTCCTGAATAGATGTATTTGACAATCTCTCTCCATTGTACACACATGCATACACACACCATCTCTGTTAAGGCCCTGTCCCACTTTCCTGAGTTACTCATGAATTCTCCCGAGTTTTCCCAATGTTTCAAACTCAGAGAATTACGGTAGTAGCCAGCCGTAGGTACTCGGAGCTATTTCTTTTACTCGTGGACAATTTTCAACATGCTGAAAAAAACGTCCCGACTTACCTGATGCCCAGAGTAACTACGGCTGGCATTACGAGCCGCTACAAAATATCTACGGACTCCTACGGCCTCCTACGGACTCGCTACGGACATTCTCCGAGTTTGAATCAAGGGGAAAATTCGGGAGAATTCGTGAGTAACTCTGGAAAGTGGGACAGGGCCTTTAAGTTAGCTTTGTTATGTGCTGTGAGCAAAATTTGTCTCAGACTCTTTGTTTATTATGAGTTGCAATAATATAATTTATTACAACTTGTAATAAGAACGTAACAAGTTGTTACATTGTCAACTTCACATGTAACAGCTGTCGTAAAGGCATCCTTGTTTAGATTTAAATATCATCTTGTTGTTGAAGGTTTCAGCCCAAATCCTACTTTCTCATCCCTTTAACTCAGCCCCTCACTCTATCTTGTTTTTACCCCATTGTTTATATCCCCCCATTTCAGGAAACATTCTTTATCCCTTATTCCCATTTTTTAAATGTATTCCTAACTCTTGATTCCACTTTTCTAACCTGACCTAATAATCAGTGCTACCTGTTGCATTACTCCTGATCTCTGATATTTATCTCCTTTGATCAGTGATTGTTTGGACCAGACCTTTTCAATGGTATGGTCTGTATTTTCTCTTACGCATTTTCAAATAGTTTGGACATAAAAGGATACATTTTCCTTAGTCTTCAACTAAAAATAGTATGCCAGAGATCTGAAGCCAATAGAAATTTTGGTTGATGACAGCAGTCAGTAGCAATGATGAATTCTGCGATTTACACAAAAAGCAGCCTGTGGGTACATTATTGTGGGGTACCAGGTAAAAGGTGAAAGAGATCCAATTTCTTCAGTTTCTAACTAGGTTCTTATTGATGTTTCTTGCAAGTTCGGATAGTTGTAGCGTGCATGTATGTACATACACAAGGCATGATAAATAATGCTGGTGAGCCACAGGCAAAAGTAACTGGATGGAAATATAATGTTGTGGGAATAACAAAGCCCAGGCTTATGAAAGGGCAGGATATGGTCTGAGATGTTCATAGGAAATGAGGTTTGAGAAAGATAGAGAAGGATGGGGGAAAAAAAAATGTAGCAGTACTGACATATGTAACTAAAATGGATATCATAAAGTGGTCACAGATAGAACATATAAAATCTGAGTTAAGGAACAAGTGAAGTGCTATTTTATCATCTGAGTGCAATCTGTAGACAATGGCGTATTGGAGAAACTGAGAGGACAGATCCCTTTAAATCTTTCCTGTCCATGTTCTTGTCCAAATGTCTTTTAAATTGTGTTATAGTCCCTGCCTTAATTACCTTCACTGGCAGCTCATCCCATATACCTACCTTCAAAGCAAACATTATTTGGGTACAATCCTTCGACCTTCAGGAATACTGACAGAGCAACCAAAATGTGTATTCATAAGTTGACAACGATAGAGAGTGAAATGAAATTAAGGTATTCAAGAGAGAGTTAGATATAGTTCTAAGGGCTAACTGAATCAAAGGATATGGGGGGGAAAAAAGCAGGAAGAGGGTACTGATTCTGGATGATTAACCATGATCATATTGAATGGTGGTGCTAGTTCGAAGGGCCGAATGGCCTACTCCTGCACCTACTTTCTATGTTTCTAAAAAGTGAGTACCTGATAGATATTTAGATAATGTTAGAATCAAGCTGAATATGGAAAGGTTAGGGGAGAAGCAAAAAGTGAGAAGAGGAGAATAGAAGGGAGAAGCCACCTTAAGTTTTCTAGAGGATATAAATACTAAATAGGCTGTAAGAGGAAGAAGGCCAATGAAGACCTGGAAAGTTAATTTATAAATTGAGGCAGAGGTACTACATGATTCCTTTGCATCTGACAGTTCAAATACTGAATAAGTAAAACATTAATAGGATTAATACCATAAAACCTGGCTCTACATGTAGTAAATATATACTAAGTTGGGATGTGAAGCATACAGAGTTACTGAGGAAAGTATACCTCCATAGTGATACCAGAGGATGAGAATTCCCACTTTTATACACTTTCAGAAAAGGCTGCAAAGGTAACCCCACATTCAGGCGCATCTGTATAATTTAAGGATAATCAGGAACCAAATTAATAGTCATCTGAATGAATATAGATTAACTTGGCATGGATTCATTTAAGCCAAATTGTTATTTAATGATTTTTTTATGAGATAACAATGAGATGAGTGCAATGCAGTTAAAATTGTGAACATTTGATAAAGCATCACCATTATTAATTTCTGAACACATTTGAAGCCCACAGAATAAAAAAGATCGTGGCATTAGTTTATTGGCAGGAAACGGAATAAATAAAACGTTATTCTTCAGTCCAGAGGAAGGGTAAAGTGGCAGTCCCGAGGTAACTACTGGAGCCAGGGGAATGCAACAATTGAACTTTTGTCGTTGGAAATGTGATAAAAATGAAGAAGATAATGAGAATCATTTATTGAACATAAACAAACTAAAGGAATGGGTAGACTTATTTGTTTTGGTGGGAAGAATAAAGAGAGACAAATTCACACAAAAATAATGATTTTAAATTGCAAATGTTTTGGGGTTGCTAGAATAGTTCTCTGTGGGGGAGAGAAAATTGAGAGGTGATTCCAGAGAAAAGCATTCACAATGAAGACACAAAGTGAATAAAGAGAAACTCTTTCCATTGACAGAAGTGTCAAGAACCAGTGTCCACAGATTTAAGGTATTGCCAAAAGACCTAAAACCTGAGGAAGAACTTTGTCATGCGGTGCGTAACCACGATTTGGAATTCATGGCCTGAAGGTGTGGTGGAAGCAAATCCAAATGGGGCTTTCAAAAAGGAGTTAGATAAATAATTGATTTTTTTTTTAAACAGCTGCTAAAAAGGAACAGGACCAAGGACTACTCTTTTGAAAACCCAATGCATTGCGCTGCGTGACCTCCATCTGTGCTCTAATAATCCTCTGGCTCGATTCACTCCCAGCACAGTGTAATTTCTGAATCCAACTGTGGCTACATATGTAATTACATTGCATCAGTATTTGTTTGTAGAAGCTATATTCTAATCCCTTTTCCTCTTCCTTAACTGTGAAGACTTTCTTCTAATTTGCTCTTTCACTTTGCTGATCATGATTCAAAGTTTTTATTCATTTATTATGATGATGACCACATTTCAAAAGTTATTTATTAGTTATAATTGTGATGGTGGGAGGGACCTTGGTATTGTAGTACATGAATCACACATATAGGTGCTGTGAGCAGTTAGCTGTCATTCATTGCCAGAAGGTGCAATTACAAGAGGTGTTTTAATGAAATTATATCTGGCTTTGATAAGACTACATTGGAAGAGATTGGATATTATCAATATGAGAAAGGGTCCCGACTTGAAACATCACCCATCCATCCCTCCACAGATGATGCCTGACCCTTTGAGTTTCTCTAGCAGTTTAATTTTTACAATAGATTGTACAGGTCTGATCTCCATATCTGAGGAATAATTAATTTTCAAAAAACATACTACAGGTAAGGTTTTCCAGATTGATTCCAAGGTGGGTTGGTTGTCTGCTAAATTAAGCAGACAGGACTTATATCCTCTTGAATTTAGAACAGTTATAACATTTAAAAGAGTACATTAGGCAAGGACATGGATAGGAGACATTTTGAAGCAAATGGAACTAGGCAAATTGGTTGGCATGGACAAGTTATACCGAAGGACCAGTCTGCAGTCTGGAACTCTCTTACTCAGGAACATAAAACTGCTTTTCAGTTGGCTGGTGGCAAATTTCATTGAAGATATTCAATCTGTTGATGTTGATCGGTTTGAGGTAATTTGTAAAGATTTGGCAGTTGCCTTTTGCCAGTGAACTAATTTCCTCTACATAGAAGGAATCTTCCCATCTCAGGCAAGTGTACTCAGCAAGAATAACCATGAAGATAAAATGTGACAGCCAATTTGTGCACATTCATGCGATAAACCAATGCAGTAATATACAGATAAATTGTTTTAATGATGCTGGGTGAGGTATAAAGATTTATCACAATCCAGGGGATAAATCTTTTGTTTTTCTCTGTAATAATGCCATAGAACCATTCTGTCCACTAAAAGAGGAAGGCGGGACCAAGGTCTCCTACAAGAGATACTACAGAGGTGAAGCAATCATTCAATACTATACCGGATAATGGTATCCTAGATTACACACTGAGGTCTCTCAAGAGGAACTGTGGCCCATGACCACCTGATTCACTCAAGAGACACCAAGCCACAGTGAATGCCTTGAAAATAATGTGTCAGGCACTTTCTGAGCTGTGTTCATATTTAATTTATTATAGAAGTGCAGCACTTATTGATGCCACTATGTGTGAGGGAAATGTTATTCATTTCATGAAATTGTATCTGCTCAGTTGTGCTCATTGCTATATTTCAATTTGTTTCCAGACGAGCATAAAAGAAGGATTTTTACTGAAGCAAACCAGCTCATTTCAACGATGGAAAAGAAGATACTTCAAATTACGGGGACGGACTCTTTACTATGCCAAGGATTCGAAGGTACAATTATAGAATTGAGAAATTTACAGCTTAAGTGTGGACCAAATATGACCAATTCTTAAGGAGTTGGTCTCCTTTCATCGACTTTTTGGAATCATGTGATGCAGCGGTACCGTAAACATTTGTGATTTCAGTTCATGACGCAGATAGATCTACATCTCCGAATACAGATTTGAAAAATTATCTTTTAAGAGGCCTTCTATTTTTACTTTTCACTTTCTCTCTTTCTTTTTTATTTTTTATATACACACTTCACGTTTTTCTACTCTCTACCATCTATTTTTCCACTTTTTCCTCTTTCTATTGTTTTCTTTTTCTTGTCTTGCTTACTTCCTTCTCATAACATAAAACTAGAGGTTGTACATAGAATGGATTACGGTATTACATAGTTGGCACCTAAAATTAGGTTCCACTGTACTGTTTTGTACTGTATTAACCTAATAAAATTTTTTAAAAAAAGAAGAAAAAAAAGTGTGGACCAAATGCCTGGGATGTCCACAACAGAGAAAAAAGTTGGAGGTATTCAAACAATTTACAAATCTGTTTTTGTCACCTTGTAGTTTGTGCAATTAAGGTAGTTAGTTGGATATTTCTTAAATATATTAAGGTTTTCTGTCACCATCATCCTTACTGACAGCGTGTTCCACTACACTCACTCGGTGAAAATATAATTTATCCCCTTTAAACCTTCCAAAAATAGCTTTATACTACCTCCTTGATCTGTGCTAAAGTTTATTTTAGGATTGAACGTAGAACATAAAACAGTACAGCACAGAAACTAGCCCTTCGGTCCACCAAGTCCATGTCGAATATGATGCTGAACTTATCTCCTTTGCCTGCACATGATCCCTCTATTCCCTGCACATCCATGGACAAAAACATCTTAAATGCCGCTATCATACCTTTCCCCACAATTCCCCTGGCAGCGTGTTCCAGATAACCGCCGCTTTCTGTATTTTAAAAAAACTTGCCCCCACACATCTCCTTTAACCATTGCCTCTCTCTTCTTCAAGCCATGCGCCCTAGTCTTGACATTTCTACTCTGGGGGAAAAAGGTTCTGACTGTCTATCTTATCTATGCCTCTCCCATTTTACGTACTTCTCACAGGTCTCCCTTCAGTCTCCAATGCTCCAGAGAAAACAATCTAAGTTTTCCCCTCTCCTTGTAGCTAATACCTTCTGATCCAGGCTACATTCTGATAAACCTCTAATGCATCCTCTCCAAAGCCTCCACATCCTTCCTGTAATTGGGCAACATTCATGCCCAAATTGTTTATGTATATCACAAACAAAAGAGATCCCAGCACAGATCGCTGTGGAACTCCATTGATCACAGCCTTCGAGTCAAAATAATACAACCTTCTTTTATCAGTAAGCCTCTTCCAAATCCAAACGACCAAGTTGTCGAGGATCCCATGCATTTTGATCTTTTGGATCAGCCTACATGAAGGACCATTTAGGAAGAAGGAGAAGTGATCTTATTGAAGCATTTAAGATAATGAGGGGACTTGAAGTTCAATGCTGCACGGTTGTTTTCCCTTGACTGGGTGTTACTAGGAACCGGGAAGCGTGATATGAGAATAGGGTTTGACCGTTTAAAATAAAGTGATCCTAAAATATATTGAAATCTGTATATATTGAATATATACAGAAATAAAAGGGTGGCCCAGTGTTGCAGTAGTAGAGTTTCTGCCTTACAGCGCCAGAGACCTGGGTTCGATCCTGACTATGGGTGCTGTCTTTACGGAGTTTGTATGTCCTTCCTGTGACCGCGTGTGCTTTCTCCGGATGACCGGTCTCCTCCCACACTCCAAAGACAGACATGTTTGTAGTCTGAAGAAGGGTTTCGGCCCGAAATGTTGCCTATTTCCTTCGCGCCATAGATGCTGCTGCACCCGCTGAGTTTCTCCAGCTTTTTTGTGTACCTTCGATTTTCCAGCATCTGCAGTTCCTTCTTAAACACATGTTTGTAGTCTAATTGGCTTCAGCAAAATTGTAATTTGTCCTGAGCTTGTAGCATAGTGCTAGTGTACGGGGTGATTACGTTGTGGACTCAATGGGCCGAAGGGCCTGTTTTCAAACTGTATCTTTAAAAGCCTAAAAAAATAAAGTTTAAAATCCTCAGATTATTGCTTTTATGGGGAGTGAAGGGTTATTGAGAATAAGCAGGAAAATGGAGTAGAGATCAAGACTAGATCTGTTGTGATCTGCTTGAATTGTCAGCCAGATTTGATAGGCTATATGGTGTATTGCTGTTCCTATATTCTTAATCTTAAAAAATCTTTAAATACTTAAAAAAATTAAAACAAATATATTTATGTTAATTAAATTAAGACATAAATCATCCACAAATGTTGCCCCCACTGGTGAGTTAGCAAAAACATTAGGCTTTGTTTGCTGGTAACAGATGTCGTTAACTGGACCATAATTGTTTATTTGTGGTTTTAACTAAGGTTTTTCCAGTGATTAATTTTTCCAATTGTTTTGATACTTTTAGAAGAATGTAACTGATTCATAGAAACATAGAAAATAGGTGCAGGAGTAGGCCATTCGGCCCTTCGAGCCTGCACTGCCATTCGATATGATCATGGCTGATCATCCAACTCAGTATCCCATCCCTGCCTTCTCTCCATACCCCCTGACCCCTTTAGTCACAAGGGCCACATCTAACTCCCTTCCACTGCAATGAATACTTTTTGTCCCTTGTTATTTTTTATCTTACCTCCACTTCTTCTTCGCTGAAACCAATATCATTTCTCTCAACAAATCATTTTTCACAACTGTCCTTGTGTTGTCCTTTATCTTACCTCCACTGTTCATCTCATTTCCCCTCCCCAACTCAACATCCCGGCCCAACTCCTCACTTATTTTTCCATTTTATCTGTCCCTTCTAAATATCATTGTGTTGGTGAGTAGTAAAATCTGGGAGGTCATGAGGTTGTGGGGAGAATTTTCTTTTTGTTGGATTAATGTATGTAATGTATAAATGGGTATTTGATGATTAATGTGGACTTGGTGTGCCGAATGGCTACTTTTCATTCAGTATCTTTCTGTAACTTTATGACCATCAAATACCCAAGAATTTTTAATTTCCTGAATTGGTCAACCTACGATCAGTCTGAAGAAGAGTCCCGATCCGAAAAGTTGCCCATCCTATTTCTCCACAGAAGCTGTCTGACCCAATGAGTTATTCGAGCAATAATTTCTTGATTCAATCAATCAAAATCTAATAAGCCTTTTAAAAAATCAATACTTGGAGATAACTTTTAGTCTATTATACGATTTAAAAATAGAGCACACAATAACCCACATTAAAGTTTAGGCAAAGTTTTAAATAGTCACTACCTGAAAATTACACAGAACACCACAAAAGAACACTTTCTTTCCAATTTGAATGAATTTGGCATGCTGACTAAATCCTGGATTTAGCATTGTGTCAAAGCTATGTTCTGTTGAAGACCCTTCTGTGCAAACTGTCTATGCATTGGTAAACCTATTAACTTTCATATACATTTCACTACATTTAAGTGTTGCTTCTAATCTCCGGAATTTCCTCCCAAAATCTCTCGACTTCTCTTTTCACCTTTTAGAAATGCTAAATCTACCCCTTTGACCATCTAAACTTTAATATTTTGTTGAAGTACGATGGGGTATTTTTGCTATGTTAAAGCTGCCATAATAATGGTACAAGTTCTTGACGTTATCTCAAACATCTGTTAAAATGGCTCCACATTCATCACCAATATTGCACAGTATTGCACAACAAAGTGCTCTCACTAACTACCAGTTTTTAATTCTTGTTGGTAGTCCCACAACCTCTGATTAATATTTGATACCTGGTGCCATGAAACTTGTAGGGCAATTGGAACATTGCAGATCAACAAGAAAATCTATTAAATAAAGGCATTAGATTAGCTGTTTCCAAGAGCAAACTTACTAAGTAAGCTCACGACATGTTTTGGGTTCAATATTTATGCTGCTTTTCATTATCATGTTTCTCTCGTGAATTTAAGAGATTTATAAAGATAGCACTAACATTCTTTTCATGCATTAAAAAAAAAAGAACACGTTTACAGCAGAAAGCTATATTTACAGCTCCATAATAGGACATAAGAGCTGATTGTTGCACAAATTCTTCTGTTAATGCTTTGCCATTTAAAAAAAATATGTGCAGAAAAAGCATGGTGCAAATTCTTCATAGTTTTCAAATATGAATCAGATGGTAGGTATGAAGCTTTTATTAAAATATTGAAAATCAAAATGCTTCATCCAATTAAGCATATATTTTGCATCAGCAGAGGAATAGTGATTTGAAAACGTATGTTGCCTAGTTAGTTGAAGGTAAGGGAGGACTTGGCGTCCTTTTTAGCATGGGCTGGTGAGATTTAGGCATGATTAAGTATGTAGATGGATGATACAGTAGATTAAGGTATAAGTTGTACTATTTGGAATCTCCTACCAAGCCAGGCAGTAAGCTAAGAGCATTGTGTGTTTCAAATTACCAAGAGGTCCTTTATTGGGAGAATTATGGCCCTGTCCCACTTAGGAAACCTGAACAGAAACCTCTGGAGACTTTGCGCCCCACCCAAGGTTTCTGTGCGGTTCCCGGAGGTTGCAGGTGGTTGCCGGATGTTGCAGGTAGTGGAAGCAGGTAGGGAGACTGACAAAAACCTCCGGGAACCTCCGGGAACCGCACGTAAACCTTGGGTGGGGCGCAAAGTCTCCAGAGGTTTGCGTTCAGGTTTCCTAAGTGGGACAGGGGCATAAGAGTCTGGGGAAATGAGCTACATGCAACCCAAAATACTTTTTCTTCTACATCTCTGGTTCAACACTTTACAAAATAGTAACTTATACAGGAACTTTATTCAAATGTGAATGGAACCACAGTGCAACATTTGTATTATGAAGCAGAGTTCCCCTTGAACAGCTGGATGATATACAGGAAATTATAAGATTTGCTATCCTTACTTGGCCTCATCTAAATTTGAGCTTAAACATGGAGCAATATGATTGACATAATAGCATTCCGAACTAACCTAGCAACCACTCAGTTCTATCAAATGGGGAAGACAAAACATTCTAAAAATAAAACCAGACATACAAACACTCTAGATTTAGGGATTACAAAGGTACAAATCCATCCCACTTGATACTACACATAAACATCTGCAGACTTGCCCACATTGCCTACATGTCCACAGAGTAGTCAGGCAATATTCTAACATAGTCATACTCAGAATCACACCGTTCAGCCAATGTTCTGGACTCTTTTATCACCATCTCCGGTTATGTGCAGTCTACGGCATTTTCTACTGACTATCCCCTACCCGTCACCCGATGAATCAGCGTTCCGTTTTGAATCTACTCAGATTTGGACAGAATGTGCTCTAGTCACAGACTCCATTAAAAAAAAATGATTTAGAACCACCACTGACTTACTTGGCCGATTGCTATGAACAGTTGGTAAGGGAACCAAGAGGCAAGAGAAATCTTTATCTAGAAATTTGATCATACTCATTTTTGGAGTAGTAAGTGGGTTTGATGCTTAGTACTAATGCTAAAATATTTGTTAATGTAATTCTTATGGTACTTTGCAATAATTGCTCTTTTTTAAACACTATCTGTGGGTTTCATAGCATCTACGAGCAGAGTTGGCAGCAACCATGTCATATCCACACAGACTGTTGGGATACAGCATATATTGAGGGCTGATTAGGTCCATTAAATGCCGTGAGACAAGGCAAAATAATTAGCAGTAAATACTCATCAGAGAGCAGCATAACAGAGTCCCAGTCTTGACGCCTCAGGATTTGCTGTTATGCTTGTTGACTGTGAGTTAACAACAATGCTTGAAGTTTTTTGGAAAGACAGTTGGTATTGCACATGTTCATGATGTAAATTCATATGTAAATGACACTGGTGAATGATCTCTTATCAATCTGCATCCATTAATGATTATATTGGTAAGAGTGGCCATTATATAGTTCTTGTGGAGGTAGAGTGATAATATCGCTGTGTTGCGGAGCAAGTTTGGCTGCTTTAAGATGTCCCTGTGGAGTAGGTGAGTGTTAGAGTGTGAGGGTTGTGAAAATAAAATAGAATTTGTTCAGATTAGTGTAAATGGGTGCTTGATGGTTGGCACAGGCCTGGTGGGTAGAAGAGGTTGTTTCTGTGTGATGTCTCTATGATTCTATGAATCTAATGGAATAAATCAAATACATGGCATCTCTGTAAAATATGTTGGACTGTTAGCAGTAGAAAAATAATCTTTATCGTTTCAGTAACCTCTTGGCCTGGCATATCTCTCAGATTCCTATCACTGTCAAATCATGAGATCACTATGATTAAATGAAGAATCTAGTAGAACACACCGTGAAGAGCACCAGGTATACCTAAACGTTATAACACCAAATTAAACACGCATGGAACAACTAAACGATTATGCTACAGACAAAGTTAAACAATCACACAACCAACAGATTAAATATAGTTCATACATTCCATTGTGAAATGTGGTGGATAATCAATCTCCTAGGATGGGTCTGCATGAACCTATCCATCTTCAAATGTGATAGAACCCAACACAAATACAAAGACTAGTTTAGAGTTTCTACACCTATCTTCAGCTAGAAATGGTAAGTTGATGATCTGTCTTGGTGATCTCTTGCCATTCAGAAGCCAGTTTATAGTTAATTTAATTCACGCCTCATGATATCAAGAAGCGGGCTGAATGTGCAATGGGACCAGAAATTGTTCTAGCTGTAGCAATGAAGATTTGTGCTTCAGTACTAGCTACACATCTAGCCATGAGTTTCCATGTCTCTATGACATGGGGATCTTCTCAGCAATTGGAAAAATTGCCTGGGTATGACCTGTTCACAAAAATAGAATGAACCCATCAAGTCTGCATTCACTCACAAGCAATGTGTTGGAAGATATTATTGACAGTGTTACCAAGCATCACTTACTCACCAATACGTGCTTACTGAAGCTTAGTGTAGTTTACTTCAGAGAATAACTCTCCAAATGTTATTTTGAAGACCTGGTGTGAATATTGACCAACGAGCAGAATTCCAGAGGCATTTGACAGGGTGACTCAATATAATGGGAATCAAGGGGAGTTATATACAGAATAAAGGAAGATGTATGTAGTTTTTGATCCATCATTTTAGTCTCTGAACATCACTGTAAGAATTCCTCACAGCAGTAACTATTCCCATCTTTGGTTGCTTCATCAATGACCTTTATATGAAAGCCAGAGGTGGAGGTGTTTTCTGTTGATATCAGCTCCAGTTGCAGCTCTTGAAATAAAGCAAGCAACATGGACTGAAGCAAGCATAGACTGATGAGTGATGGATAATATTTGTAACTGAAGACAATGATTATCTCCAGCATGACTGAGTTTAGCCACGTCCCTAGACATTAAACTGGTCAAATTCCATAATATCATCCTGGGGGATGGATCACCATTGACAGGAAATAAATTGACCAACCAGTTAGACACAAAATTCTGAAGTAACTAGTCAGCGGGACAGGCGACATCTCTGGAGAGAAGGAATAGATGATATTTCAGGTCTGAGAGTCAGGGGAGAGGGAGACGAGAGATATCGAAGGGTAAGGTGTGAAAACGACAGATCAAAGCAGACGTTGATGAAGGAAATGGTTCATTGTTGGCTGAGGGGGAAGGTGACAGCGAGGCATACAAAATGAATCAGGAGGACAGTGACACTAGTCGGAGAACTATTGTGGGGGAGAGACGGAGATAGTAGGGAAGTAAAGGTTACTTGAAGTTAGAGAAATCAAAATTCATACCACTGGGTTGGAAGCTGTCCAAGCAAAATATGAGGTGCTGTTCCTACAAGTTGCTTTGGGCCTCACTCTGACAGTGGGGGAGGCACAGGACAAAAAAGGTCAGTCTGGGAATGAGAGGGGGTGTTCAAGTGTTTAGTAACAGGGATATCCCATAAGCCAAGCCGGACTGAGCGGTGGTTTTCAGCAGAGGTGACCAACCAGTTAATTCTGTGGTTATGCAAGCAACTTAGAAGTTGGTTGTTTTCCTATGATTGGCTCACCGCATTTTTGTGTGTCTGATGGAATATCAGACTTGCTTAATCGAGTTGTGCTCCAAAGTAATGAAGACATTTGATTTGACATGATTTGATTGGAACTTCATACATCACCCTGAGATTTTCACTCTCTATCACCTGTAGCTGTAACATGTACCATCTACAAAATGTTGTTGAATAACTTACCAGAATCTTTTTGACAAATCTCCAAAACGATGGAGCTCTATCATCCAGAAAAATTGCAGGCAGCAAGTTTTTTTTTAATACCATGGGTTACAAGTTTCTATCCAAGTCACACACCGTTGTGATCTGGTTATCTACCCGTGCTTCTTTTCCATGTCCGGATCAAAGTCCTGGAACTCCTTATTTAACATACCACGGGAGCATGTTCACCACCGGCCTGTGGTAGTCCAATAATGTAGTTCTCCATCTTCTCAAAGGATGGGTATTAAATGTTGACCATGCCAAATACAGTCACATCCCACAAGGTAATAAAGCAAATCTATACACTCCCATATTGATTGTATTAAAATGATCTGACTGTGATAGACAGGGACCTCTACTATTACTTTCTGTGAGAACTCCCTTGGTTTCAAGATGACTTGCTTCATCTCCAATTCTTTGTGTCCTGAGGTGAAAGTGAGATCAGTGTGGAGCCACAGACCCTTCGATAGGAGGTGCCTGAGGGATGGGTTATGCTGGATGGTAGAGGGTGCACTGCATACACAAGGCTTCAGTGTTCCTGATGCTTGAACCCCTGATTCTGAATCTCACTCCTAACTTTCTTTCTCCACGGTGTGCAGTTAACAGCGAGGGATTCCCTGGAGTCAATGGGGATATTGGATGTTTTCAAGCAAGCCATAACACTTTGTGAATCTTTTTCTACCCATCTGGTGATCTGTTCCTGTGCGACAAGAGCAGGGAATATAATGCCTCACGTACATTGATTGGAAAAGCTGATGGAATGAGACTAAATATGTTTGATTTTTTAAAAAAGCCTCAAAGCAACATGGACTGATGTTAGGGACAACAGCTAATATCAGGAGATCGAGTGATTGGGGTCTGAGCAGAGGTGAACAGTAAGTTGATGTGCAATATTCAGTGAAAACATAGAATGTTTGTGTTTCGCTCTCAGATAGAAGCCAGTAAATATGCTCCTTTGAAAAGATTCACATTTTTAATTTGTGATCACAATGAAGTGACCCAAATGCCAAAAAAAATTGATGTAGAATATGTAAATCATCTGAGATTTGTTTTGTTTTTTAAAAAATCTCATAACATCTGTCAGATGAAATTAAAAAACCTAAATTGAAAGCACGCTTGGAAGCTGCATGACATTGAATCATAGTCGCCTTAAACTTTGCTGTGGAAGACATTTATACAAGCATTTTGTGTGCTCCAGTTACAATTCCAATCTGGTCATTTAGCAAAGTCATTCATCCATTTGTTGAAGTGAGTTCATGATAACTTAATTTCAGATAAGCCTTGAGACCAATACATATATATTGGTACATATACATACACACCGGGACTAAACTCAATTTTCTTTGAATGATGAGATGAGTCTATATCATTCAGGATTGATCCTCTATCTCAAAACCCGGGCATTATTTGTCTGCAAGAATTATGTTTTTGAATTTATAGGTCTGGCAATGAAGTGGTTTAATTACAGGACTGGTACCCAGAAGCCTGGACCATTGATCCAGAGACATGAGTCTGATTCCAACCACATTGGCTAAGGAATTTTGGGAAATTGAATAATTCTGAAATGGAAAAAAAAAATGAGATGAAACGACGAAAGAGTTGGTTCCAGAAAGGAAAGGAAATCAGTCGCCGTTATGCCCAGGCAAAGTTACCTGTGTCTCTGGAGTTGCCAAGGTGATTGACTCTTAACTGACAATTGAAATTATGGAACAAGATACTCAGTTCAAGAGTATTTACGAATGGACAGAAAATGTGACTTTATCTGTGAACTTTACAATCCGTGAACAAATAAAAAATAAACACCATTAATTGATCAATAATTATTCCTTGAGTAACACCATGACAAGCTGGTGTTTGTTATTGGCTGCTGCACTAATTCTCTGCTGCCATCACATTAAGAACAGCACTGCACTTCTTGCTTCTCATGTATTATGTGATATACCTAGTTACACCTCTCAGATATTTTGCTGGCTTCCATGGTACAATAAAAAAGAACACACAATACACAATAAAAACTTAACACAAAAACATCCACCACAGCATTCATCACTGTGGTGAAAGGCACAAGGTTCAGTCAGTCCTCCTCCATTTTTCCACGTGGTCGGGACCACAAACCTCCGCAGTTGCCGCTGCGGGCGGCCAGATGTACAGGCCCTCTCGTCTGGAAGGTAAGTCCCGAATTGGTGCTTCCCTACCGGAGACTGCGGCTTCAAGATGATGTAGGCCGCAGGCCAGAGGTCGAAGATCTAAGTCCCCGCCACACCACAGCTAGAAGTACCGCAGAGCGAGGCTTCAAGATGTTGTAGGCCGCGGGCCGGCGGTCGGAGCTCTTCTCCTCCGGGGTCCCCAACGAGGGATCCCAGGCTCCGCAGAATGCAGCTTCAGGATGTAACAGCCGGCGGGCCAGCGATCGGAGCACTCCCTTCTGGCGACCCCCAGCGAGGGCCCGCCCGCTCCATGATGAAAAGTTCACGCTGCGCCCGCTGCTGAAGCTCCGGGCCCGACTCCGGGACATTAAAACAAACATTTGAACATACTAAAAAAACAAAAAAAGTAGAAATGACTGACAAACGCTGCTGGCAGGCCAGCCATATCGCAGCACTCACAGCGCCCCCACCGCACCCACTGCGCTATCACCATCACCGATAATGACAGTACAGATATCAAATAGGTGTTGAAAACTAGATAGACATAAAAAGCTGGAGTAACTCAGTGGGACAGGCAGAATCTCTGGAGAGACGGAATTGGTGACTTTCGGGTTAAGACCCTTCTTCAGACTGGTGCTATTAATAAGATAGGCACTGATAAATACAGCAATGATTTCATGAGAAATCTTTTGATCCAAGAAATGTGTCATGGCGATTTGCATGAACACATGTAGCGTGAGAAAGAAATGGAATGAGATGGTGAGAGGGAGGGGAAGACGCTCATTACTCTGCTGTCCATTCTTTGGAAATTGCAACCTTCACTGGGATTGGTCTTAAACAATGTCAATTAAAACATGGACAGTTAATTCATATGTGTACCAATGGCCAATGTTAGTAGAATGATGTTCTTATTTTGATAGTATTAGAGTATCAAAAGTCTGAAACGAATACACGCTGCCTAAGGGTATTAGCTTTAAGGTGAGGGGAGGGGAGGGGGGGAGCGGTGCAAAGTTTAAAGGAGATGTGAGGGGCAGCCTTTTGCACAGAGGGTGGTAAGTGCCTGGAATGTGCTGCAAGGGTTGGTGGTTGGGGCAGTTACAATTATGGCATTATAAGGCTTTTGGGAAGGCAGATGCATGTGCAGCGAATGGATAGACATGAAATATGCGCTGGTAGATAAGAGATGGTCTTGGCATCATGTTTGGCACAGACATTGTGGGCTGAAGGGCCTGAGCTTGTGATGTACTGATCTATTTTCTATGAATCAGAAAAGTGGAACTCAGTGGGCGCGGCAGCATCTATGGAGGCTAAGGGATAGTTGACATTTCGGACTGAAACCCGGAATGAGGATTGAGAGTGTAGAAGGATGTCATGAAGAGGTGAGAGGGAGGGGTGAAGTAGGAGCTGACAAACAATAGGTGGATTTAAGTGAGGAACAGTTGATGGGCAGATCGAACCAGGTTAGGGAAGAAAGGGTGGCGAGGTGGGTGCAGAGGCTGGTAGGTGATTTGGAGTCAGCAAAGGGTTGCCGAGTGACACAGCCTTGGTAATACACTGCCGAATGCCTGGTTATTGCTGAGACCACCATGCTAGATTCCAGGATGTGGAGGACCAGTGAGAGTGGATGGATGGTGAGCAGTGCATCTGACAGGTTGGGGGTTTCATCCAGCAAAATCTGGCTCACAGTTAAATTGCTTTTACTTTCCTTTCAGACAGTTCACAATAAATAGTTTACAAGAAATCATAAATTCATTGTCATACAATAAATACTAGATGGTTCTTTTCCAAAATGTCCTTTTTGGAAACAGTCTCTATTTTAACCCCATTCACAAACTCGTATGACAAGAAGTAGAAATGTCTGATACCTGTTGTCATTCTGATGATTCTACAATAGCGTAAGTAGCAAATGCCGAGTTAAAGCCGTGGAATTGTGAGTTCTTAATTTGCAGTTTCTGAAAAATTATATTGATCTTAAAAAGAAATTGAAAAGATTGGAAGTTAAGACTTTTTTCAGCAGCTGGCTAATTAATCTAAGAAAATAAAAATTGAAACGTCTAACTGCTTAACAAAAGGAGCATAATTTTGTAGGAAATTCTGTTGTGTAAGACACACTTGGGTGTAATAAAAATCGTTTTAGTCAGAATTCAATTATTGAGTGTTCTAGACTTCCTTGTATAGTTGTTTCACCCCAAACCCCTCGGTGTTTTAAACATCTAAACAAAAGCATGTTGCAAAATTTAGTCTTGAGTTTCTAATTAAAATAACAAAATACTTGAGATCTCATCATTTTATGCATGTACCTTTGGGACCTCAGTTTGAGTTTTCGCTCAGATTGATCAGATAGAACGCCAGCGCTCCCTGTGGGGCTGTAAAAATGTTGACTCAAGTTGGGAATCTTATCTGAGATCTCATTGAGCTTGTTTCTATGGTAGAAAATGAGCAGCAATTTAGCACTAAATTGGAAATCTTGTTGAGAAAGGCATGAAAGAAAACCATGTGGAAAATTGAATTGTTCCATTATTTTGTTTAAATATTTACTTATTTAAATAAAAATCATGAATGGGTAAAAAGAGTCAATGACAGTGAAACCAATTGTGAATGAAAGGTAATATTTTGAAACCTCCAAGATGCCTTTAACTGCAAGGATGGCACGGAGGCGCAGCGGTAGAGCTACTGTCTTACAACGCCAGAGACCCGGGTTCGATCCTCACTACGGGTGCTTGTCTGTCTGGAGTTTGTATGTTCACCCCATGACCTAGGTTTTCTCTGGTATTCCTGGTTTCCTCACACACTCATAACCATATAACCATATAACAATTTACAGCACGGAAGCAGGCCATCTCGGCCCTTCTAGTCCGTGCCGAACACGTACTCTCCCCTAGTCCCATCTACCTGCACTCAGACCATAATCCTCCATTCCTTTTCCGTCCATATAACTATCCAATTTATTTTTAAATGATAAAATCGAACCTGCCTCCACCGCCTTCGCTGGAAGCTCATTCCACACAGCTACCACTCTCTGAGTAAAGAAGTTCCCCCTCATGTTACCCCTAAACTTCTGTCCCTTAATTCTCAAGTCATGTCCTCTTGTTTGAATCTTCCCTCCTCTCAGTGGGAAAAGCTTATCCACGTCTATTGCTCTCATCATTTTAAAGACCTCTATCAAGTCCCCCCTTAACCTACTGCGCTCCAAAGAATAAAGACCTAACTTGTTCAACCTTTCTCTGTAACTTAGTTGCTGAAACCCAGGCAACATTCTAGTAAATCTCCTCTGTACTCTCTCTATTTTGTTGACATCCTTCCTATAATTAGGCTACCAAAATTGTACACCATACCCCAGAATTGGCCTCACCAATGCCTTGTACAATTTTAACATTACATCCCAACTTCTATACTCAATGCTCTGATTTATAAAGGCCAGCACACCAAAAGCTTTCTTTACCACCCTATCTACATGAAATTCCACCTTCAGGGAACTGTGCACAGTTATTCCCAGATCCCTCTGTTCAACTGCATTCTTCAATTCCCTACCATTTACCATGTACGTCCTATTTTGATTTGTCCTGCCAAGATGTAGCACCTCACACTTATCAGCATTAAACTCCAACTGCCATCTTTCATCCCACTCTTCCAACTGGCATAAATCTCTCTGTCGACTTTGAAAATCTACTTCATTATCCACAACACCACCTATCTTAGTATCATCTGTATACTTACTAATCCAATTTACCACACCATCATCCAGATCATTGATGTATATGACAAACAACAGTGGACCCAACACAGATCCCTGTGGCACCCCACTAGTCACTGGCCTCCAACCTGACAAACAGCCATCCACCATTGCTCTCTGGCATCTCCCATTCAGCCACTGTTGAATCCATCTTGCTACTCGACCATTAATACCCAACAATTGAACCTTCTTAACCAACCTTCCATGGAGAACTTTGTCAAAGGCCTTACTGAAGTCCATATATACAACATCCACTGCTTTACCCTCATCAATTTCCCGAGTAACCTCTTCAAAAAATTCAAGAAGATTAGTCAAACATGACCTTCCAGGCACAAATCCATGTTGACTGTTCCTAATCAGACCCTGTTTATCCAGATGCTTATATATATTATCTCTAAGTATCCTTTCCATTAATTTTCCCACCACTGACGGCAAAATAACAGGTCTATAATTGCTAGGTTTACTCTTAGAACCCTTTTTAAACAACATGGAACAACATGCGCAGTACGCCAATCCTCCGGCACTATTCCCATTTCTAATGACATTTGAAATATTTCTGTCATAGCCCCTGCTATTTCTACACTAACTTCCTTCAATGTCCTAAGGAATATCCTGTCCAGACCTGGAGACTTATCCACTTTTATATTTCTCAAAAGTGTCAGTACTTCCTCTTCTTTGAATCTCATAGTTTCCATAGCTACTCTACTTGTTTCCCTTACCTCACATAATTCAATATCATTCTCCTTGTTGAATACCGAAGAAAATAAATTGTTCAATAAGACCATGTTCAGTCTGAAGAAGGGTTTTGGCCCAAAACTTTGACTATTTCCTTCATTCCATAGATGCTGCTGCACCCGCTGAGTTTCTCCAGCTTTTTTGTGTAGGTTAATTAGCTTGGTATAATTGTCCCTTGTGTGTGTAGATAGCGTTATTGTGCGGGGTTCGCTGGTTGGTGTGGACTCGGTGGGCCTCTCTGTATCTCTAAACTAAACTAAACTAAACTGAATTGACATCCCTACTTAGGGTTTTGAACTTGTCCCAACTAACTTCTACCTAAAGCCTCTCAACTTGGTTAAGCAGGATGTGAGTGTCCACTCCAAACTGGGTAAAACAGAAACTCTGCATATTGACTGCTGATTTCTGAGGAAATATTCTCATATTGGTGCTCAGCTTCTTCTGTAGAAGATTATTGACCAAAGGAAAAAAGATTTATGCAGAGTGAACTGTCACTTTTATTTACATTGTTGTATTTTTTCCCTTTTTCTTCCCAGTCCCTTATATTTGATGAAGTGGATCTGTCGGATGCAAGTGTCGCTGAATCAAGCACAAAAAACGTTAACAACAGCTTCACGGTATGATTTAACTTTTATCTTTACTCTTTGCATGTGATGGTGGAATTTGTCTCAGTGGTGACTGTGGGGAAATGTTGACGTAACCTTTAAGTTAGCAGACTAATGTATTTGAGATGTGATTTGGAGTCGCACTCCAGCAGATGTGAATTTTTATTTCAAATAAATAAATGAAATTGGAATAAAATTGGTTTGGATCAACATTGGTACTATTGGATTGTTGTAAAAAAACAGTCCAGCTCAGTGATATTCTTCAGCAAAAGACATATTTTCTCTCTGCCCATAATGTGACTACATGCACATTAGTGCACTTGACTCTGCCTTTCAGAATGCCTTTGCTAGACAGTTGATTAGGTTGCCTTCCCACCCCTCATTTATTTGTCAATATGATAAAGTTGACAGCATTCTAAATTCTAAGTCAGTTATGATAGTTTCAGGCCTCACTTCAGCACCAAATCTAGTTGATATTGCAGTGCAGATTTGAGGTAATGTTGTATTGTAGGTGCTGAAATGAAACATTTCTATCTGAGAAACAAGAAAACACTGTTAGAGACAACAGTCTTACCAAAATCAACTGTTTGGAACATCATTAAGAAGAAAGAGAACACTGGTGAGCTTACTAATTGCAAAGGGACAGGCAGGCCAAAGAAGACCTCAACAGCTGATGACAGAAAAATTCTCTCTGTAATAAAGAAAAATCCCCAAACATCTGTCTGAAAGATCAAAAACACTCTTCAGGAGTCAGGTGTGGATTGGTCAATGACCACTGTCCTCAGAAGACTTAATGGACAGAAACACAGAGGCTACACTGCAAGATGGAAACCACTGGTTAGCCACAAAAATAGCCAGGTTACAGTTTGCCAAGAAGTACTCAAAAGAGTTCAGGAAAAAGGCCTTGTGGACAGATGAGATGAAGATTAACTTATACCAGAGTGAGGGCAAGAGCAAAGTATGGAGGAGAGAAGGAACTGCCCAAGATCCAAAGAATACAACCTGATCTGTGAAACATGGTGGTGGGGGTGTTATGGCCTGGGCATGTATGGCTGCTGAAGGTACTGGCTCACTTATCGTCATTGATGATACAACTGTTGATGGTAGTAGCATAATGAATTCTGAAGTGTATAGACACTGCACAAGTTCAAACAAATGACTCAAAAATGCCGGTGCTTCATTCTACAGCAAGACAATGATCCCAAACATACTGCTAAAGCAGCAAATTCGTTTTTCAAAGCTAAAATATTGTAAATTCTTTAGTGACTGTCAATCACCCGATCTGAACTCTTTATGTGCTGAAGAGAAAACTGAAAGAGACTAGCCCCCAAAACAAGCATAAGCTAAAGATGGCTGCAATACAGGCCTGGCAGAGCATCACCAGAGAAGGCACCCAGCAACTGGTGATGCACTTGAATCGCAGACTTCAAGCAATCATTGCATGCCAAGGGTATGAAAGAAAATACTAAACATGACTACTTTCATTTACATGACGTTGCTGTGTCCCAATCATTATGGTGCCCTGAAATAGAAACATAGAAATTAGGTGCAGGAGTAGGCCATTCGGCCCTTCGAGCCTGCACCGCCATTCAATATGATCATGGCTGATCATCCAACTCAGTATCCCGTACCTGCCTTCTCTCCATACCCCCTGATCCCCTTAGCCACAAGGGCCACATCTAACTCCCTCTTAAATATAGCCAATGAAGTGGCCTCAACTACCCTCTGTGCAGAGAGTTCCAGAGATTCACCACTCTCTGCGTGAAAAAAAGTTCTTCTCATCTCGGTTTTAAAGGATTTCCCCTTTATCCTTAAGCTGTGACCCCTTGTCCTGGACTTCCCTAACATCGGGAACAATCTTCCTGCATCTAGCCTGTCCAACCCCTTAAGAATTTTGTAAGTTTCTATAAGATCCCCTCTCAATCTTCTAAATTCTAGAGAGTATAAACCAAGTCTATCCAGTCTTTCTTCATAAGACAGTCCTGACATCCCAGGAATCAGTCTGGTGAACCGTCTCTGCACTCCCTCTATGGCAATAATGTCCTTCCTCAGATTTGGAGACCAAAACTGTACGCAATACTCCAGGTGCGGTCTCACCAAGACCCTGTACAACTGCAGTAGAACCTCTCTGCTCCTATACTCAAATCCTTTTGCAATGAAAGCTAACATACCATTCGCTTTCTTTACTGCCTGCTGCACCTGCATGCCTACCTTCAATGACTGGTGTACCATGACACCCAGGTCTCGCTGCATCTCCCCCTTTCCCAATCGGCCACCATTTAGATAATAGTCTGCTTTCCTGTTTTTGCCACCAAAATGGATAACCTCACATTTATCCACATTATACTGCATCTGCCAAACATTTGCCCACTCACCCAGCCTATCCAAGTCACCCTGCAGTCTCCTAGCATCCTCCTCACAGCTAACACTGCCCCCCAGCTTAGTGTCATCCGCAAACTTGGAGATATTGCCTTCAATTCCCTCATCCAGATCATTAATATATATTGTAAATAGCTGGGGTCCCAGTACTGAGCCTTGGGGTACCCCACTAGTCACTGCCTGCCATTGTGAAAAGGACCCGTTTACTCCTACTCTTTGCTTTCTGTTTGCCAGCCAGTTCTTTATCCACATCAATACTGAACCCCCAATGCCTTGTGCTTTAAGTTTGTATACTAATCTCTTATGTGGGACCTTGTCGAAAGCCTTCTGGAAGTCCAGATACACCACATCCACTGGTTCTCCCCTATCCACGCTACTAGTTACATCCTCGAAAAAATCTATAAGATTCGTCAGACATGATTTACCTTTCGTAAATCCATGCTGACTTTGTCCAATGATTTCACCACTTTCCAAATGTGCTGCTATCCCATCTTTAATAACTGACTCTAGCAGTTTCCCCACTACCGATGTTAGACTAACTGGTCTGTAATTCCCCATTTTCTCTCTCCCTCCCTTCTTAAAAAGTGGGGTTACGTTTGCTACCCGCCAATCTTCAGGAACTACTCCAGAATCTAAAGAGTTTTGAAAGATTATTACTAATGCATCCACTATTTCTGGAGCTACTTCCTTAAGTACTCTGGGATGCAGCCTATCTGGCCCTGGGGATTTATCGGCCTTTAATCCATTCAATTTACCCAACACCACTTCCTGGCTAACCTGGATTTCACTCAATTCCTCCAACTCCTTTGACCCGCGGTCCCCTGCTATTTCCGGCAAATTATTTATGTCTTCCTTAGTGAAGACGGAACCAAAGTAGTTATTCAATTGGTCCGCCATATCCTTGTTCCCCATGATCAACTCCCCTGTTTCTGACTGCAAGGGACCTACATTTGTTTTAACTAATCTCTTTCTTTTCACATATCTATAAAAACTTTTGCGGTCAGTTTTTATGTTCCCTGCCAGTTTTCTTTCATAATCTATTTTTCCTTTCCTAATTAAGCCCTTTGTCCTCCTCTGCTGGTCTTTGAATTTCTCCCAGTCCTCCGGTATGCTGCTTTTTCTGGCTAATTTGTACGCATCATCCTTCGCTTTGATACTATCCCTGATTTCCCTTGTTATCCATGGATGTACTACCTTCCCTGATTTATTCTTTTGCCAAACTGGGATGAACAATTTTTGTAGTTCATCCATGCAGTCTTTAAATGTCTTCCATTGCATATCCACCGTCAACCCTTTTAGAATTAATTGCCAGTCAATCTTGGCCAATTCACATCTCATACCCTCAAAGTTACCTTTCTTTAAGTCAGAACCATTGTTTCTGAATTAACAATGTCACTCTCCATCCTAATGAAGAACTCAACCATATTATGGTCACTCTTGCCCAAGGGGGCACGTACAACAAGATTGCTAACTAACCCTTCCTCATTACTCAATACCCAGTCTAAAATAGCCTGCTCTCTCGTTGGTTCCTCTACATGTTGATTTAGATAACTATCCCGCATACATTCCAAGAAATCCTCTTCCTCAGCACCCCTGCCAATTTGATTCACCCAATCTATATGTAGATTGAAGTCACCCATTATAACCGTTTTGCCTTTGTCGCACGCATTTCTAATTTCCTGTTTGATACCATCTCCAACTTCACTACTACTGTTAGGTGGCCTGTACACAACACCCACCAGCGTTTTCTGCCCCTTAGTGTTGTGCAGCTCTACCCATACCGATTCCACATCCTCCAAACTAATGTCCTTCCTTTCCATTGCATTAATCCCCTCTCTAATCAGTAACGCTACCCCACCTCCTTTTCCTTTCTGTCTATCCCTCCTGAATATTGAATATCCCTGGATGTTCAGCTCCCAGCCTTGGTCACCCTGGAGCCATGTCTCCGTGATCCCAACTATATCATAGTCATGTCCACTATATCATAGTCATTAATAGCTATCTGCACATTCAACTCATCCACCTTATTACGAATGCTCCTTGCATTGAGACACAAAGCCTTCAGGCTTGTTTTTACAACACTCTTACCCCTTACACAATTATGTTGAAAAGTGGCCCTTTTTGATTTTTGCCCTGGTTTTGTCTGCCTGCCACTTTTACTTTTCACCTTGCTATCTATTTCTTCTACCCTCATTTTACACCCTTCGGTCTCTACGCTCACACATTTAAGAAACCCTTTCCCTTTAACTCCATCCTCCACTGTCCCATTCAACACCCCACCCCCCTTATTCAGTTTAAAGCCACCCGTGTAGCAGTGGCAAACCTGCCTGCCAGAATGCTGGTCCCATACCTGTTAAGATGCAATCCGCCCCTTTTGTACAGTTCCCCCTTACCCCAAAACAGATCCCAGTGATCTAAGAATCTAAATCCCTGCCCCGTGCACCAGATCCTCAGCCACACGTTCAGGTCCCGTATCTCCCTGTTCCTGCTCTCGCCAGCACGGGGAACTGGAAGCAAACCGGAGATAACAACCCTGGAGGTCCTGCTTTTCAACATTTTTCCGAGCTCTCTAAAGTCACGTTGCAGAATATTCATCCCCTTCTTTCCGACATCGTTTGTGCCGACATGCACTACCACTTCCGGATGTTCACCTTCGCCCTTGAGGATTTTCTGCACTCTGTCCGTGACATCCTGGATCCTGGCACCGGGAAGGCAGCACACCATCCTCGCATCCCGTCTGTTGCCGCTGAAACCCCTGTCCGTACCTCTTACGATGGAGTCTCCCACTACAATGGCCTTGCCTGCCTTAGGCCTTTTTGGTTTTGGCTCAACAGCCCTATTCGCATCACAGGCCAGTCCACCGCTCACGTCTTCTGTCCCAACAGCTTCTAAGCGGATGAACCTGTTTACAAGAGGTACATCACCCAGGGACGTTGGCATTCCATGCTTTCCTCCCTTTCTCACGGTCTCCCACCTACTCTCTTCCAGTACCTTAGGTGTAACAATCGTACTGTAGGACTTGTCGAGGAACGACTCCGTTTCTCGTACGAACCGGAGGTCATCCACTTGCTTCTCCAGTTCCCCAACACGGCCCTTCAGGAGCTCTACCTGGATGCATTTTTCGCATTTGTAGCAGCCAGAGGCACCAGCGGTGTCCTTGACCTCCCACATACTGCAAGCATCGCACTGAATCAGCTTGCCTGACATCTCCTTCTTTCGTCTCCCTCTCAAGCGTATTGCGTGGTCGCCTCTCCTCAGCCTCCTCTCCGAAGACTCTCGAGCCAAAGACTCACACTTTTCTCACAGGGCACTTCTCTCGAGCCAAAGACTCACACTTTTCTCACAGGGCACTTCTCTCGAGCCAAAGACTCACACTTTTCTCACAGGGCACTTCCCTCACTACCGCTCGCAAAGAGCTGTCCTGCTTAAATTGACTGATAAATTGCCTGATTTACCAATTTACACAGCCAATTCCTCAGTTTTCAACTGTTTTCACCCCTCTCCTCACACTTGGGCTAGAGCCAATCAGTGGTATCTCTTGCTAATCTGTTGCTGCTGTTGTTCCTCCCAAATCTACAGCAGTACTGAAATGGGGGACTATGTATAAACCCTGCTGTAACAGTAAACATTGTGAAACCAAAATGTATAAAAATGGCCTTTATTAAAATCTGACAATGTGCACATGTGATTTTTTTTCTATTACAAATCTCACATTGTGGAGTACGCAGGCATATAAATAAATGATGGGTCTTTGTCCCAAACAATATGGAGGGCACTTTATTGGAACAATTTGAAGTAATCAGGCAATTTTCAGGTTATTATTGTTACCAAAACTAAAATATCTATTAAAACATCAGATAATTTAGTCATTCACCTTATTCAAAGCCCTCCTGTGGTTTGTTTGGATTCACAGCTGTGTTGATAGCATCAAATTATAAAGATTGGTAGTTAAAAGCTGCTTTGATTTAACAATGATTGACAGGAGTCTATCAGTGCTGGAATAATGACATTCTCATTGTTGGATCTGAGAAATAATAGAAGGTTGGTTGAACTGTTTTAAGAGGAACTCCACTTAAAATGTAATAGCAAGGAACTGCAGATGCTTGTTTATAGCAAAGAATGACACAAAGTGCTGCAGTAACTCAGCGGGTTAGGCAGCATCCTGAAGAACATGGCGACCAGGAATTTTCTAGTATTGCTGACATCCCAAAAAAACCCCAGTAGTTGTAAACGGTGCTCACTTCTTACAAACACATCCCTGGCAACCTCCTACCAAGAGTTTGGAAGTCTTTGTTTCCCCTTTACCAGAGAACATGGCTCCTCAAGTTATTATTCCCCATCATACTTTACAAAATGCCTGGGGATATGTTTCGTCCTTCGATCCTTCATTATCGCACAGATTCTTGAAGCAGCACTCTCCAGCAGCTGAAAGAGTGCCGATAGTAAAGTGTGCATATTCCTTCAAGGGCGCCGATCAAGGTCGCAGCTGCAAGGCTGAGTGCTGGCAGATACCACATCTTGCAAAATTGATGGGATATACTGAAACTGTTACAGTATCTCTTTACAGGGGAAAACTCGACAAACCTGTCCTGGGTAATCTATCAATAAAATATTGTGATCTTTACAGTACTGTTTTTAAAAAAAATGTTCGAGTGACACATACTGCTGTATTAATGACATTAAGGAGTGGTAAAGTGGTTTCACGTTTACATATTTTAATCCCCTGGATAAAATAGTTGATTTGCATATAAATGATTGTATACATTGTGAACTCACCACTATTTTATTCCTTCAAGTGTGGCCTTGTGTCCAAAGAACCCCCAGTGCAAATGTAGAAGTTGTTTGTTCACACGTTGTATGGTAATCCTCTGATTGGAGAAGCATATTTAAACATATTTTTTTCCTGGTTATTAAATTGGAAAATATATTTTCCCCTTTCTGGTGTCTTCAAAATGAACAGACTTTTGAAGCAATTGGAATGAGACAGCCTGATGGTCCAATAAAGTGCCACATAAAGGTTAATACACAATAACTTTTGCATCTTGTTCACATCACATAGCAGTTTAATGGGCCAGATGTGGTTCTGTTATTCCTCACCTCCTGAAAATAAATAACCAAATGCTATAATCACTATATATCTTTCACATGTCATTGCATCTGTTCATTTATCTATTTAATGTTTAATAAATCTACAAATCAGTTATTTTGACTCTCTTGTATCGTCAGAGCCCATAATTCAAATTGATAGACCAACAATTAATATTGATAGGCCAATACAGAACTCAGGGAAGTGCACAGCCAAAGATTGTTTGAATGGGTTGCGGGGGGAGATCGCCAGAACAAGATAGTTAATGAAGTAGCAGTAAATGTTTAAAAATAACTTTTCTTTGTGTAACTGGGACAGAAAATGCTGGACAAGACTCAGCACATCAAGAAAAATCGCTTCAGAGAAATAAATTTTTCTTTTTTTATGTGGGCTCGTAGCCTGTTGAGTGTTTTACAATGTTTTCTGTATTTATTCAGCTTTCCAGCAACTGCAATAGTTTCCTGTAATTTGGAAACATAACCTTATTTCACTGAGCAATTACTTATATGTGGAAACTGAAATAAATTCCTAAAAAATTGGATAAAGCAATCATCTTTGTTCTCTTTCTTGAAGCACATTTCTAAAGTAATTTTGTACAAAGTTAATATTTTTTTGTTTGACAATGATGAAATAGTGACCCAATGTCACACTCTTACTGTAACGATTCTTTGCTGCTGGGCTTGCAAGGAACAAGATTGGTGGCTGCGCAATCCTTGGAGGAGTTGTTATTTCATCCTGGACAATGGACAAGTCCAGTTGGAATGGTAGTAGGGTTCTTCCTGATTCAAACAGAGGCCAGCAAGCTACAGAGGAATCCATTACTTTCCTGTGCAAAAATGATTTTACGAAAATGATCTTTATTAGTTTAGTTTAGTTTAGAGATACTGCGCGAAAACAGGCCTTTCGGCCCACTAGGTCCACACACACTTTGGGACAATTTACATAGAGTTAAAGAGTCATAGAGTGAAACAGCGTGGAAATAGGCCCTTCGGCTCAACTTGCTCACACAGGCCAACATTTCCTAGCTACACTAGTCCCACCTATTTGCATTTGGCCCATATCCCTCCAAAATTGTCCTATCCATGTACCTGTCTATAAGTGTTTCTTCAACGTTGGGATAGTCCCTGCTTCAACTACCTCCTCTGGCAGCTTGTTCCCTACACCCACCACCGTTTGTGTGAAAAAGTTACACCTCAGATTCCTATTAAATCTTTTCCCCTTCACCTTAAACCCATGTCCTCTGGTCCTTGATTCACCTACTCTGGGCAAGAGACTCTGTGCATCTACCTGATCTATTCCTATTATGATTTTATACATTTTATACCAAGCCAATTAACCTACAGACCTGTACATCTTTGGAGTGTGGAAGGAAATTGAAGATCTCGGAGAAAATCCACACAGGTCACAGGAAGAACATACAAACTCCGAACAGACAAGCACACATAGTTAGGATCGAACCCGGGTCCCTGGCATTGTAAGGCGGTAGCTCTACTGCTACTCCACCATGCTGCCCAATGTTGAAAGTTAGTAATTTCATTGACTTGTTTTGATATTGCGTTGAATTATTGTAATGACAAAAGAGAATTTTCACCATAAAATCCCACTGTTAAGCACAGGAGTACTAATGTACCAATGTGTGAGAAAGAGAGAAATAAAGCCAGTAGCTAACCCACACCTTTCCAGAGACACGAGAGACAGCAAATCGTGGAATCTTGAGCAAAAAACCACCTCCTGGAGGAATTCCTAAAGTCCTGAACAAAAATGTTGCATGCCCATTCCTCTCCCCTGACCGACTCGCTGAGTTCATCCAGTGGTTTGTTTTTCACATACCTATCGGGAGTTCTGTAAACTTGGCAGGGGTATATCTTTAAGTTGTAGGAAAGGTCAGAAGGACTAGTGCAGATGGTGCTGTTTTACGACACGATGGATCTTAATGACTTTTAATCAGAAACAATTCCCAACCTGCATGGAAAAATTACAGGAAAGTAGTTTATTTGAGGAGAGATATTTGTAGAGTTGATCTGGGAGAATGCATTGAAATTTGTGAGAAAATCATTCTTCCTGCTGTTTGCTCTATTTTTGAACAGTTGAATAATTTTTTTTTTACCTCAACTATAAGCTGTAATTGATGACTAGATGCTGGGCTTGCATTTCCTTTGAGTCAAAGTTACTTCATGATCTCTGTTGTATCTGGATACAAGGTAGGGAGCTTTTGCATTTTTCAGCTTGAAATGGTTCAGAAATTTGCCTGAAGAAGGGTCAAACTCAGACATAGATGCTGCTTCACCCGCTGAGTTTCTTCAACATTTTTGTCTACATTGCCATTTTAAATAGTGTATTTTGTAGCTTAAATTGCTCATTCTTTATGGGAATCCCACCAACAGAAAACTATTCTCATTGGTGAGTGTGGAGGAGTGTGAGTTTATTTATATATATATATATATAAAATTTGAGTGTGAGAACTTCTGTCATCAGCGTGAGAGCGTGAGAATTTTATCAAATGCGTGATTCTCACGCTCAATGCGTGAGAGTTGGCAACCCTGCATTTTAATTTAGTGCTCTGCTGTATGCATTCTACCATTCACCAGTTCAATTAATTCAGCTGTGTTTACTTATCTATGTTGGTGCCAGGCTGACAATAGCTTATTTCTTTGTATGTCAAAATCCCCTCAATAGTTTCAATCTCCGTAATGTGCTCCACACCTTACACTCTTTGAGCACCCTCTTCTGAATATCAGGCCATCAGTTCCTGGATGTTGAAAAATTGGTGGCGACTAGAATGAAGCCGCCATGGAGAGTAGTGGGAAATCTCGAGCCCTAGGTGGGTCGCCAGGAGGTAGCAATGTTACAAAATTTTGAGATTTAAAAAATCAAGTCTGCAATTTATCCCATCAGATAAAGCATAACAATAAGTTTAATTTGACACCAAATTCACTTTCATATCTCAAGTATTAAAAAAGTTGTGACCATTTTCATACTCGGAAATTAGCATCTTGTTCCCTGTTGATTTTCAATGGACATTACAAAAAAGCTGTGATCATGGACAGTCAACAGGCCATTTCTTAAGGAAAGATTAACATTTTTAAATAGCCTAAGTGTCCAAAGATTATTCACAAATAATTCACAATATAACATGATTTTTATATCTAATTTACATTAATTTATAGGCCAAATGGAAGGAATTTAGTGTTCAATTGCTGTAAATAAATGCCCATTTAAATCGGCTTTCTAGTGGGTTCATGTGGAACGCGCCGGTTTAGAATGTTGACATAGCGCTAGATTAGTGCCCTCAAATGCCGAGAAAAATACTGCGGGATATAAAAAGCCCAAAATGAGCTATTCGTTATAGATAATTTGATATATAGGGTTATATATATGGCCCATTTAATGTAAAAATAAGGTACATACCTTTAATTGTTTGCTCTATAAAACCCTGGGGCTGCGAATGGTTGCGAGATGAAACAGTAATTTTAAATCTATTAGAACTATATTATCGAGGCCTATAAAACTAATAATACCTTTTGCGACCGGGTCTTGCAGCGATTTTTCGTTAATGATTTACTAGGCTGAACATGTGCGATTAGTACAGCCTAGTAAAAATCGCGTTTTAAACCCGCCCCCTCCAAACAGCGCCAAAATCGCCGACCTGGCTGAGGGCAGATTCCCAATGGCGATTCAGGTAGGTTTTGTAACATACCTACCAGGAGGTCCTAATGGGTTGCCAGGAGGTCGAAGGTTCTCGGAGGTTGTAGCCGGTGCTGACCAGTGAATTCCATTGGCACATTGGGAGAAAAGAAAGTTACGCAGTAGTTTTCAGAACCAAGGATAAACAACTGGTAATGTATCTCTAGCTTCTTAAAAGTTGTCTCCATTCCCCCCCCCCCCCCCCCCCTCTGCCCCCCTCTCCCGCCCTCTTTTAAAGTACTTATCGTACACTGTGCTTTAGCCGTCTTTTTATAGCGCCAACCTTCCTGTTCATCGCGGGTGGGTGTCTGTTTCACTTTTGCTTTGCACCATGTGAATTTTTTAGACAGCGCTCTCCTTGCTTGCCCTGTCCCCCGCCTGCATAACGGGCTGGTGAAGGAAGCGTGTGTGTGTGTGTGTGTGTGTGTGTGTGTGTGTGTGTGTGTGTGTGTGTGTGTGTGTGTGTGTGTGTGTGTGTGTGTGTGTGTGTGTGTGTGTGTGTGTGTGTGTGTGTGTGTGTGTGTGTGTGTGTGTGTGTGTGTGTGTGTGTGTGTGTGTGTGTGTGTGTGTGTGTGTGTGTGTGTGTTGTGTGTGTGTGTGTGTGTGTGTGTGTGTGTGTGTGCCACTCTGACAGTTGCCGTTCCAGTTGCCGGTTTTTCAGGCGACTGCTGACAACTTGACAGTCACCGGCAGTCTGCTGAAAAATCACCTTAGGAGCCTTATAAATGCTTGTTGCTGATTAAAGGCTGAAAAATATTGGCTTGTTTGATAAATGCTCAATCTGCAGCTCCTTGTTTTGATGTGCACTACTCTGAAATTGAAATATAACTCAGATTTCCAACTCGACCTGCCACAATATTTATTATATGGATGGAAGCATTTGGCTCTGGTGCTTAAGTTGCACTTTGCTGTTGATATTAACAATCTTGCCTTCAGAAGCTAGATTTATATTACACCATCATCAGCACACTCATCTAGCTCTCTATGCATATAAACACACAGCTCCAAAAATTAAAAAAAATGCACCTAACCAGATTTTGTTTGACTTTTCAAAAGTCACTCCTGTTAGAAACTGGTGTTTCCTCGGTGCAGGTATTTAAATCAGCTCTGAATCAGAAGGTTATGGGTTTAATTACTTATACACAACATTTAAGCTAACACTTGTTCAGCTAGTGAGCAATTGTGGCATTATTGGAGTAGCTGTGTTTTAGGTGAACCAATAAACTTAGGCCTCATCAGCCTTTGGTTGTGAAAGGTTCTCTGTCACTATTTTAAAGAACAGAGTCTGACCTGAGGTAATAAAATAATTTTGTATTCAATAAAGAACATAAATGTGTTGCCTAAGCCCTTTTTACATAGCTATTGGAACTTACAATATATAAATTCATTATATCTATTAGAATCTATTAGAGTAGTAGCTCTACACAATAACCAAAAACCTTCCAGAACAAGGGGTCACAGTTTAAAGATAAAGGGGAAATCTTTTAGGACCGAGATGAGGAAAACGTTTTTTCACACAGAGAGTGGTAAATCTCTGGAATTCTCTGCCACAGTGGGTAGTTGAGGCCAGTTCATTGGCTATATTTAAGAGGGAGTTAGATATGGCCCTTGTGGCTAAAGGGATCAGGGGGTATGGAGAGAAGGCAGGAACAGGATACTGAGTTGGATGATCAGCCATGATCATATTGAATGGCGGTGCAGGCTCGAAGGGCCGAATGGCCTACTCCTGCACCTATTTTCTATGTTTCTATGTTTCTATGTTTATACATTACAATTTGGATTATACTTAAGCAATGCTTTGGCTAGAAGGAACCACTTCCTGTCTTGGCTGGAGATTTAATTGGAAGGTTTACTATCCCCACTGTTTCAAACGCTAATAGTCTTAATATTTCTTCCCACTAGTTTTTTTTTTTAATCCCTTCACCTGTTTTATTTGTGAAAATAATGTCAAAGCTAATGATTGGATCTACATCCACCTCTCGGGATAATGTACAGGCCATGAGTTCCCATGGACCACAAATTAAAGAAAACAATGATATGTACCTGCTGGGACATATCTAAAAGAAAAGTTTTAATCATAGTGCTGAACACTAGTTGGTGTTCTTCTGCCTCTTTACTGACTATATTTTCAACCAGACGGCACTTGGTTGCAGGCTGTCACTATGTTAGGAATGCCTGACTTATGGACAACATTACATATGAAAGAGCTCCCATTATGTTATTAGATTCAGAAGTCCAATGAAAGAATGAATTCCCTCTCCCTCACCAATATATGACCATTAGTCTCCCTGGCCAGATACTTGGGCTCTAATCTAATGTGAAATTGGTCCAAGCTGGGACTCTTGCAGGGTTTAAGTTCTTGCTACTCAGGAAGGATGTGCATAGGTAGGGGCTGGGATTCTCCTGCCATTGATGGGCCAGATTGACACAGGAAGAAAGCCAGAGTGAGGATACATGTCACTGTCATTGCACCTTGAGTCCTTTCCCACAGAGGGAAGATAGGAAGGAACCTTGATTCAGGAATCTGGTGTACTGAGATGAATCTATTATGAATTAAACACAAACACAGCTGGCGTCCTGGTGCCATCTCAATGCTCTTAAGACAGTGGAATTGATAGTAGACTTTAGGAGAGCTCCCCCTCCCCTCACCCCACTCACCGTCAACAACACCACAGTTACATCTGGGGAGTCTTTTAAGTTCCTGGGAACCATCATCTCCAAGGGCCTTAAGTGGGGAGCTACCATCAACTCCACAGTCAAAAAGGCACAACAGAGGATGTACTTCCTGCGGCAGCTGAGGAAGCACAACCTGCCACAATTCTATACGGCCATCGCCACGAAGCACGACATCTGGAGGCTGCAGTGAATCGTCCGATCAGCTGAGAAGGTTTTTGGCTGCAACCTTCCCTCCATTGACGAACTGTACACTGCAAGGGCCAGGAAGCGAGCCGGTAAGATCATCTCTGACCCCTCCCACCCTGGTCACAAACTCTTTGAATCACTTCCCTCTGGAAGGCGACTCCGGACTGTCAAAGCTGCCACAGCCACACATGAAAACAGCTTTTTTTCCATGAGTAGTAGCTCTACGCAATAACCAAAAACCTTTTGCTCTGGTATTTTATTTAATTCACATGTTTAATCAATAATGTTTTATTATTAATGTTTAATGTTTTATATATCATTCCTAACTGTCACTGTACGCCATGTTGTCACTTGCGTGCAGAGCACCAAGGCAAATTCCTTGTATGTGAATACTTGGCTGATAAACTTATTAATTGATTCATTCATTGATTCATTTATGGTTTATGGTCTCTTATAGTCACTTATAGAGAGGCAAGGCACAGAAGGATAGTCCTCGAATTAGTGTAGATGAATTAAAAGGTTTGTCTGAATGTGGTGGACTGAGGTTCCCATTTCTATGCTGCATGACTCTCTATGACACTGTGAAAGCAGGGGCGGAAAACCAGGGGGGGGGGGCCAGAGGGGACACGTCCCCCCACCCCATGTTTTGAAAGGTGGGCGACGTCCTCGCCAGGTTAACCTGCCTGGGCTTGCGGGAAATATGGCCAGGGTGGAGAAGCAGCGCTGGTATCACGTCAGTCCAGACAGGGTTGTTAGTTAACCCGGTGAGACAGGCAGTTGAGCTGCATTTAGCGCTAGATTGAGCCTCCGAAGCCTCGCGAGCGTGTGTGAGTGTGTGCATGCGCGCGCGGCTGCCAAAAAATTGTGTCCCCCATCCCCTCCATGTTTTGATAGTGAGTTCCATTCTCGTGTGAAAGCATAGATGAAAAAAACTTGGGGATTCATTTTCATAGATCCTTAAAGTGTCATCGGCAGGCCCAATAATAATTATAGTTGAAAGCATGTTAACCTTTATATCTAGCACACTAGAATGCACGAAGTTGAATCTCATATGGAAACAAGGAACTGTAGATGCTGGTTTACAAAAGAGAACACAAAGTGCTGGAGTAACTCAGCTGCTCAGGCAGCATCGCGGGCAAACACGGACGGGTGACGTTTCGGGTCGGGACCCTTCTTCAGACTGATTGTAGGGGAGAGCGGGAAGAGAGGAGGGGCTGGACAAAGCTTGGCGGGTAATAGGATGATATAGGTGAAGAGGATTCTTGATAGGTAGATGGTTGGATTAAAGGCCAGAGACAAAAAGACAGAAGGTGTGAAGCAAAAAGATTGAAGAGTTGTGAATTGTGAAGCTAGAGAAAGGAATGTAGGTGGAAAGGGTAGGGAGAAATAGATGTGAGTTCAAATGGGGCACAGGTTGGGGGGGAGGGGGGAGAACAAAGGATCATATGGGAGGAGTAATGAGAGAGTTATGTAGTTACCCAAAATTGGAGAATTCAATGTTCATACAGTTGGATTGCAAGTACCCAAGCAGAATGTTGTTCCTTCAGTTTGTAGTGGCCTCGCTCTGGCAATGGAGGTTTGATCTTGTTGCAGATATACAAAGCTCAAGTTAGACTGTGTCAGGAATACACTGTGCAGTTCTGGTCACCACACACCAGAAAGAGCACACAGCCTTGGGGGATATTCACAATAGATGGACAAAATGATAGAGTGATCCCAAAAGTTAAATTATGGGGAGACATGACACCAAGATTATATTTCATGGAAACTAGAAGGTCAAGACTTGATGTGATCAAGATTTTCAAGATTTTCAGGGGAACTGATACTGTATATGGACAAGAAGGGTCTGGGCCCGAAATATCACACATTCCTTCTCTCCAGAGATGCTGCTTGCCCCGCTGAGTTACTCCAGCTTTTCGTGTCTATCTTTGATACATGGACAAACTATTTTTGCTGGTTGGAAAGTCTAGTCTAAAAATTCCAATTAGGGGTTTCAGGAATTGTTAGGGTACTTTTCTATGTACAGTGTGTTTTCGGAGATTGGACCTCTGAAAACTAAATTGATTCAGGGTCAATTGCAACTTTTAAATATGAGATTGATGGCTTTTGTTTAAAGGCCATAAATGAAGGCGTGTCACAGATCAACCAAGGATGGACTGACTGACTGAATGGCAGAAGGAGCTTGCGTTTTGAATACAATACTTTAAAGCCTAATATAGTTGTAGCAAGCCTCACTTAGTTTTGAGCTCCAACGCCCTTGCACTAATTTATTAATTTCTGTTCTAATTACTGCACTTGCATGTCAGCACATCTCATGTACAAAGGCAGCCCCTCTGCGTTTATTAGTCTTTCAGCTATATAACAAATTATACCATCTGACAACCTGGTCACATTTAGCCTGTCTATATCTTTCCATCCTCCTCACAACCTACTTTAGTAATTAGTTTAATACCAAGAGCACACTTTAATTATACTTGGCTGACTTGTTATTATTACATGCTGTACATTATAAATAGCCGAGGTCTGAGCACTGATCCTTACTACAGTTCACTAATTACAAGCTGCTAACTGAAAAAAACATTCACACCTAAACTCCATTTTACAATTAATCATTAACCAATCTTCTTTCCATATTCTACTTGCAATCCCATGAAACTACGTAGAAAGTATTTTTCTTTAACAGACATGACATTCTGATCCTGTGAATTTGAGTGAGATCAGGCCATTTCATTATTAGTGCGCACTTTATCCTTTCTGCCTTTTCTAATGGGACAGCGACGTTGAACTTCAATTGAATGTACACCAATATTTGGTTCAGTCTGTAAAAACTACTTTTTTTGTTATCCTTGTCCTTGATATGGTAGAGTTCCCATTATAATTCAGGTTAATATTTTTTGCCACCATCAGTGGTTGAAAAAATTTGCTGAAATATATTAATTTTACCTCTTTACTTCTTTTTGGGAGAGCTCTTGAAACCATGCCCCATACAGGCAACTCTCTGGTTTGAAACAAATGCTACAACTTTTGTATCGTACACAAAGTTTGAACTGAAGTTCTCCCAGGATTATTTTTCTTGCCTGTTTCCCCCATTTCATATAAAAGCCCCTGAGTATGCTTTCACCTCCCAAATCCGTCTGATCTCTTTATGAAATAGTTCATATTAAACTCATGAGCCCATCCTGCCACAGCACCAGATCAGCCCAATTTTAACTCACAAGTTCAAGTTCGCATTTATTGTCACTTAACCAATTACGGTACAGTGAAAATTGAAAGAGACCCCCTGAGTAGTATGCTGGTCTCACCTCCCAGAAATCACCCGATTCTGGGATCTGTCTTTGAAGAAAAAGACTGGAAACTAGTTTATACTCTCTAGAATTTAGGAGAAACTCTTGAGCCCATCCCTGCCAGGACAGCACAGCTTAAGATCAGCCTTTAAAATTTTAACTCACACAAGTTCAAGTTCGCACAGATTTATTGTCACTTAAACCAATTACGGTAAGGGGACAGGGTGGAAAATTGAGTACGGGATACTGATACAGCCATATCATATTGAATGGCGGTGTCGAAAAAGAACACAATGAGCTAACAACAGCCATATTAAGTGAAAAGAACACAATAAACACATAAAAGAAAATTTAACATAAACATCCACCACAGTGGAATCAGCATTCCTCACAGTGATGGAAGGTAATAAAGTTCAGTCATCTTCCTCCTTTGTGCACCCGTGGTCGGGGCCTTCGAACCCTCCGTGTTTCACGGTACAAACGGTCCGATGTTCAGGCCCTCTTGTTGGGATGATCGAAACTCTGACGTCAGGAGGGATTGGAACACCCCGCGGCAATGATTTCCCGAGTCGGCTGCTTCTTACCAGAGACCGCGGCTTCACGGTGTTAAAAGTCCACAGGCCCCGTGGTCGGAGCACTTCTGCTGGTGACCCTAGGCAAAGGATCGCCACTCCGCGATGTTAAAGTCCATGCTGCGCCTGCGGCTTGAAGTTCCTTTTAGGCCGGTCTCCAGGAAAGGCCACACCAATCCAGCTGTTAGGCCGCGGGGGTGGGGGGGGGGGGAGGAGCGGAGATGAGACACTGCGAAAGTTGCATCTCCATCGAGGTAAGTGACTGAAAAAAAGTTTCCCCATATTCCACCCCCCCCCCCCCCCACATAAACTCTAGAAACATTGAATCACACATTTAAAACATACTTAAAATAATAAAAACAGAGAAGGAAAATGACAGACTGCTGGTGAGGCAGCCATTGCTGGCGCCACCCAATGGAAGACAAGTGGCAACGTATGTGATCGTAAACATTATTAATTATTCCATCACATTCTTCTTGACTGATTAAATAGCAGAAAAAGGTAGAGGATGGTAAAGCAAAAAAAAATACTGGAGATATTTATCACCATCTCTGGAGAGAGAAACAAGAGTTAACATTTCCAACTTAATTTTTAATCTCTAATCTCGCAAATCCATTGATGCTGGAGAGCTGACCTGAACTTCATTGTACTTCTTGAGTTATCAAAGAATTTATTGTTGGTGCGCTCTTCTTTCACACAACCCTTCTGCAGATTCATCCAAGGATAGTGTTCAAAGTTCCACATGGATGTTATTGACATTCAGCTTTACTTTAAAAATACTTCACTCAGCGCCTGAGTTTTAAACCTGACTGACATCAGCTCCTGGAACAGTTGAATTTCCTTCAGTTAAGTTTTATTGTCTTTGTTTCCCTGCACAAGCACTTGTTCACTCATCATTGAAACTATGCCCTTTACACTTTCTGGTCTGAAACAATTGCTATAACCTTTGTATCTTACTCAATCATGCACTAAGATTCCGACCCATATACTTTCTATGACTTTACACTTCAGTGGTATCATTGTTCCCACTTTGCCTTAGTCCATTTACTTGCCCTTATTTATTGTGGAACTTCCAGACTTGAGCTCACTTATCAAGAATCTCATTGAATACCATCCAAAAACCATAGCTCATGCAAAACCTGTGACATTCTGATTCCCATTCCCATTTCTCACAGCTCCCCCCTTTATTTCAAATGTAAAGCTCACCTTGTGTTCAAGTCCTTCTATGGTACTAATACTTCCTAATGACCACCAGGGTCGCAGGGGGAGATGGCAGCCCTGCGGCAATCCGTTTGTTTTTTCATCTTTTTGTTATTTTTAGCATTTGTTAAAACTTTGTTTTAATGTTGCTCAGTTTGTTTTATGTGGGAGGAGGGGAGGGAGACCAGGGGAAACTTTTTTTCAAGTTCCTACCTTCCCGGAGATGTGATTAATTTTCCGATCATATTCTCCGGGCTCTGCGGCCTTCCATCGATGGAGCTGGAAGCTGCCTCGGACAGTCGTGAGCCCCACCGCGGGGCGCGGACTTAACATCGGAGCGGATCCCTTGCCTGGGATCGCTCCCACCGTGGCCTGCGGACTTACCATCAAGGGCTCGCAGTCTCGGGAGAGGCCGAGTCGGAAGCTCCAACGTCGCGGAAGGCTCGACCAGCCCCGACGCGAGGTTCGATCGGACAGCACGGGGGAGCTGACATTACCCCCGATGCGGGAGCTTGATCACCTCAATGCGGAGGGCCTGAACGCCGCCGGCTATTGGAGTCAAGACTGTCCCGTCAACGGAGGGCTCAAGGCCCACGACCGAGGAAGAACAACAAGGAAGGACTTGATCTTTATTTCGCCTTCCATCACAGTCAGCAAAACATATTTGGCGAATAAAATCTGATTCTGATTCTGATTCTAACTCTGTTACCTCCTCTAGCTCTACTAAACATCTAAATGCACTTCCCTATCTCATTTGAGGTCTGAGGGATATGTTTTTCACATAGAGTATGATGAATGTCTGGAACGAACTGTCAGGGGAGGTAGTGGAGGCAGATTCCATTATAATGTTTAAAACACATTGTGACAAGTACTTAGGAAGGACATTGGGGAAGGGGGCATAATGCCAGCAAAGGAGATGAGCATACATGGGGTTTATGGTTAGCATGATCGAGATGGGCTGCTCTATGTTATGATCATTCTAATGGTTAGAGGTATGTATTCCCCACCACTGAGTATGTGGCATCATTCTGTCCTATTTTTGGTGGCTAGCTGTCTGAGCCCAGCTCTGAGATTCTTTAAGCATCTTTGCCTCCCTCGACCCCTTAAATTTAACCTAGGCTCTCTACAAACAACCTACTTATCGAGCCTTTGCTCACATCTTCATTAAGCTCTTTGGATCAGGTTTTGTTTAAGGAGATGGAAATTACATTAAAGGTGTACTAGAATTCTCATAATTGCCTATGGAAAATGTTTCAGCAATTAACTGTTGGAACCTATCCAAATAACCTTCTCAATCTGTACACATATAAAACCGCGTCTACCAGATTGTGAATTCTGCAAGGATGTCAAAGACAATTAGGATTGAGGAGTAAATAACAGATTTCTGGAAAAAACACATCTGGGTCATCTGCAGTGGAAAATGGACCATTCTTCCCTCCACAGATGCTGCCTAACCTGGCCCACTAAGTTCCTTAAGTCTTGCAGATTCCAGTAGCTGCATTCTCTTGTGTCATAGGATTGTAGATGCTTTATGGTTTATTCTATGAATAAATTATTTTGCTCGTGTTCCTTCTCTTCTGTATTAGATTGGTTGTCTATGAGTATGCTTAAAGGAGAAGATGCAGCTCCTGGGTGTGATGATATTTCTAAAAGCTAACAGTGTTCTTTCATACTCAGGGGTGAGAACTCTTGAAGTTCCTTCTGCCATGTTGCAGAGCCTTAGTTAACGCAACATCTGATCACAGAATCAAACACAGAGAAGCGTGTACTTAATTCACATTGTTACTTGATTTTCCTGTTGAGTATGGAACTATACCATGCAGAAGGTGGATAATTATGCCATCTCTCACAGGGCTATCTTATCCCTGCAAATCTCTTGTGTTCACGATCAATTTCCTCTCAAAAGCTGCTGCTTAATCTGTTTCCAGAATCCTTTCCAACAATGCATTCCCGGTGAAAATAACTACCGTGTACTCCTGCATTTCAACAGTCCAGGTTTTGGAAATCCATACTTACACAATTCACAAGTCACAGCCAAATGTTTTGAAATGTGGAATAAATGTTTACTCTCAAGAATTGATGTGAGAAAATATAACTAAATATACACAAAATGTCATAGGAACAATACATTTTGTCAACTTTTGTGGAGTTTTCACGTTACGGAAGATTGTGACATAATGATATGCTGTATCTCTCTGGTTTGTTTGCCAGTTCCTAAATCTGTGTCTTCTCATTAATGATCCAGTCTGCTGCAAAGGAAATAATTGCATCAATATCAAAAAGGCTTCATACTTTTGACTATCTCACATTTTACTTAGTGTTTATTAACATAATTTATCCAATATTCTAATATTTGGGATCTTATTTGTCTGCCAAATTTTCCTTCACAGTAATTGACTGCACGATCAAATTGTAATCTTTGTCCATGAAGAATTTATAAGGAATTGTCAATCCACTATAAAACTGCAAAATCTTTCTTCAAATGAACTGGTTTTATTTTGACATTTTTAATGAATTACCCTGGTGATTTGTGGTTCTTTGATATGAGTAGACTAGGGAGGCCTATGTTGTAATCAAGCACTAACATATACGATATTAGCAATGATAAATAATTGGCAGTCATCAAGGGAACAAAAAAAAATGTTTTCTTTCCCTCTGTTGCCATGAAAAACCATCTTAATTAAAATATAGTCTCTGTTCAGGAATGCAGATGGAACCTAACCTTTGTTATTCTGTATGATTCAATATCGTAATGTACTGAATCAGCCTTGTGAACTACGTTAGCAACTACCCATTGTATTGTTTTTGATCCTAGATAGTGTTGTACAATATGTGAGTGTGGTGCAGAGGTGAAATCCCAGACACCATGGTGCAATGGAACATTTTCCTCTTTTGTTAGGTGGAATGTATCGTGCCATGTAGTCTGGTGGTAACAGAAGGGTGAATGAGTGTTTCAGCTAGCAGTGTTATACAATGCCTGATTTAATAGTTCACAGCACATCTCAGCATTTGAGATGAAACCAAGGTCTGGCACACATTAGGACATTTACCAGAGAAAATAATGGTCTTACTGATATTTGTTATTTATTGTCCATGTGTTGGATAGAATGTTGGATGAAGATTCTGATTCTTCCTGTTGGAAGAGAGTTGATGGTTAGATAGAACTAAGTGCCTAGAATATACTTGTAGAAGCTGACAGTGTTTTTAGGTAATAAGTAGGCATGAAAGGAATGAGGCCAAGGATATATCCTTGGAGGGAATCCAGAAGTAGCTTTGCACACATAGGAGGAGAGGCTTTGAAGGTGCTGTTCTGATAGATTGGATGGATTTCTATTCGCAGCTTAGAGTTCACTTGGATGAATTTGAAAAGCATGGAAAGTGAATAATGTCAGCAATCACATGAAAACCTGCAGATGGGTTGAAAAGTATGTGTGATACAGTATTTCTGTCACAACCACATTAGATTAGTGAGTTACAAAGCTCTTTCAGTTCTATACCAGGCACAGAAACCTGACTGAGTTCAAAATATTTGTGCTGCTTCTTTATGCTTCTTCTATCTGAGAGAAATGATTTATTCATATTTGCATGAATTATGCAAAAGATTTTTGCAACTCCAGATGAATCCCCAAAAGTGTGAAGAAGCAACATCAATCACAATGGCATTTCTTCATCTATTGCTTTTTAAAATATTCTCATACCAGTGTCTTCAAGTATGAGGGCCTTGCAAAGGCATATTTATGGTTGAAATGTAGGGCAGCAGGTGCCTCTTCACAAATGTGAACCATGCTGAGTGCATGTATGTGTCTATTTGTCAATTGCATTTAATATCTGTCAAAAGCGATTAAATGTCGTGCCCAAACCCTCCCCCATCCCTGTTACACAACCATTTCTCTCACTATCCTGCCCCTTCTGCCCCCCTCACCCCACTGTGTCCCCCTCCACCTATATCCCCCATCTGGATTTTAATTTCTCTCCTCCTCTCTCCTTATCTGACACACTATTGTCTTCATTTCATCTCTTGCCTTTTATGTACAAACAACCGAATATTGAAGGCAGGTATTTCATCAGAGAAAGGAAGAGATAGATCCATACCATGATCAGTGACAGGAGCTGCAGATACTGGAATCTTGCATGAAATACAAAGTGCTGGAGGAACTCAGCGAGTCAGGCAGCATCTCTGGATGACATTGATAAATAAGTTTTGGGTCAGGACCATTCTTCACTTGCCAGCCTTTGTCTCAACATACCTCTTTTCCAGGCACCCCCCCCCCCCCCCCACCGTCAGTCTAAAGAAGAATCCCGACCTGAAATGTCACCTATCCATTCCCTCCACAAATGCTGCCTAACCTGCTAAGTTACTCCAGCACTTTGTGTTTTATTCAAGATTTAGCATCTGCAGTTTATTGTGTCTCCACAATCTAATTTATCTTGCTTATCTTTATTGAATCTTTTCTTCCTGATTTGATTGAAATTTAACAAGAGAAATGACTGCATTGTTAAAAGCAGTCCATTCATTCCTTCGACCTGAGAAATAAAATCTGCTCCGACATATTGCCATGGATCATAAGGAAGTTGAGTCCCTTGGTCTGACTTTTGGTTACACACTTCTAATAATGGTTAGGGGAAGATATTTACTAATGGACACTCTAGTTGTTCAACTATTGGCACTGATCATAGTATGGATCTATTTCTTCCTTTCTCTGATGAAATACCTGTCTTCATTATTTGATTGTGTGTAACATTGTACATAAAGCGGCAACAGATAGTAGAGTAGTTACTCAAACCGAGCTTCCAAACGTACAGTGAGAAAACGTGACTAGCTGCTTTTGTATCCCACATATTCTAGTACCAGAGCAGAACTTTAATTCACACTTTCCTGTTTGGGAAATCTAACCCCATCAATGCTCTTAGAATTATTCACAAAATCTACACTCACTTGTAGTTGGTTAAAGTAATTTACTGGATTGAAATGTGATGAGCTTTACATCATGCTATCAGCAATTCACAGGGTCATCTTTATAATCCCCTTGCACCCATTTTGAAATAAAATAGGTACATTCTAAAAGTAGAGTTCGTATTTCACAACAGTGATCTTGCATCATAAGTGAGTCTCACAGTCGCTGCCTGACTCGCTGAATAGGTTCAGCATTTTCCATTTTAATTTGAAATTTCAACATCTGCGTGGGCGACATATTGCTCTATTTCTTACATTTTCACATTACCACATGCAGAGATAATTATGTTAGATCCAGCTCATTGCCATTCTTGCTGAGAGATGCAGAAATTGCATAGCTTCAGTCAGGGGCACTGCCTTGCAGTCATTGAACCTGCATCCAGGAAAAGCAACAAAACCTCTGGAAAACAACTTGGTTTCGCATTTAATAACTAATAGAGACATTAATAAAAAATACAAAACTACAGAGGGAAAAGACAATGAAAATTAAAAAAAAACTCCTGATGCTTGAAATCAGAAAGAGAAACAGAAAATAATGGAAGTTCATAGCAGGACCTGCACATTGATGCAATTACCAAGAAAGCTCACTAATGCTCTACCTCCTCAGAAGCTGGCAGAGATTCAGCATTCTACTGAACACTCAAAAAGGCAGCTAACATAACCAAACACCTACATCATCTCACCACCACCATCGGGAAGAAGGTGGAGAACAGTCACTGCAGGTTTCTAGATCAGCATTTTCCTATCAACCATCAGACTCTTTAATTGCTTTGCACAACTCTAACCACAATCCTCCCTCAGCACTGACAATGAAGGACTTTTGCACTACTGTTGCATTATGTACTTTGGTTTGCACTATCATGGCTGGTTCACCTAGAATAAATGATAATTTATTGTATTTTTATTAGACAATAGACAACAGGTGCAGGAGTAAGCCATTTTGCCCTTCGAGCCAGCACCGCCATTCAATGTGATCATGGCTGATTATCCCCAATCAGTACCCTGTTCCTGCCTTCTCCCCATATCCCCTGACTCTGCTATTTTTAAGAGCCCTATCTAGCTCTCACTTGAAAGCATCCAGAGAACCTGCCTCCACCGCCCTCTGAGGCAGAGAATTTCATCTCTGTGAGAAAAAGTGTTTCTTCGTCTCCGTTCTAAATGGCTTACTCCTTATTCTTAAACTATGGCCCCTGGTTCTGGACTCCCCCCAACACCGGGAACATGTTTCCTGCCTCTAGCGTGTCCAAGCCCTTAACAATCTTATGTGTTACAATAAGATTCCCTCTCATCCTTCTAAACTCCAGGGTGTACAAGCCCAGCTGCTCCATTCTCTCAGCATATGACAGTCCTGCCATCCCAGGATTTAACCTTGTAAACCTACACTGCACTCCCTCAAATTAGGGGACCAAAACTGCACGCAATACTCCAGGTGTGGTCTCACTAGGGCTCTGTACAACTGCAGAAGGACCTATTTGCTCCTATATTCGATTCCTCTTTTTATAAAGGCCAATATGCCATTCGCTTTCTTCACTGCCTGCTGTACCTGCATGCTTACTTTCATAGACTGATGTACAAGGACCCTCAGATCCCGTTGTACCTCCCCTTTTCCCAACTTGACGCCATTTAGATAGTAATCTGCCTTCCTGTTTTTGCTACCAAAGTGGATAACCTCACATTCATCTGCCATGCATCTGCCCACTCCCCCAACCTGTCCAAGTCACCCTGCATTCTCATAGCATCCTCCTCACAGTTCACACTGCCACCCACCTTTGTGTCATCTGCAAATTTGCTAATGTTACTTTGAATCCCTTCATCCAAATCATTGATGTATATTGTAAATAGCTGTGGTCCCAGCACCGAGCCTTGCGGTACCCCACTAGTCGCTGCCTGCCATTCTGAAAGGGACCCGTTAATCCCTACTCTTTGTTTCCTGTCTGCCAACCACTTCTCTATCCATGTCAGCACTCTACCCCCAATACCATGTGCCCTAATTTTGCCCACTAATCTCCGATGTGGGACCTTATCAAATGCTTTCTGAAAGTCCAGGTACACTACATTCACTGGCTCTCCCTTGTCCATTTTCCCAGTTACATCTTCAAAAAATTCCAAAAGATTAGTCAAGCATGATTTCCCCTTCGTAAATCCATGCTGACTCGGGCCGATCCTGTTACTGCTATCCAAATGTGCGGCTATCTCATCTTTTATAATTGACTCCAGCATCTTCCCCACCACCGATGTCAGGCTAACTGGTCTATAATTCCCAGTTTTCTCTCTCCCGCCTTTCTTAAAAAGTGAGATAACATTAGCTACCCTCCAATCCACAGGAACTGATCCTGAGTCTATAGAACATTGGAAAATTATCACTAATGCATCCACGATTTCTAGAGTCACTCCCTTAAGAACCCTGGGATGCAGACCATCAGGCCCTGGGGATTTATCAGCCTTCAGCCCCATCAGTCTATCCAACACCATTTCCTGCCTAATGTGGATTTCCTTCAGTTCCTCCGTCACCCCAGATCCTCTGGCCACTAATATATCAGGAAGATTGTTTGTGTCCTCCTTAGTGAAGACAGATCCAAAGTACCTGTTCAACTCATCTGCCATTTCCTTGATCCCATAATAAATTCACCTTTTTCGGTCTTCAAGGTTCCAACTTTGGTCTCCAAAGTTGGAACCTTGATTTGGTTTCCAAATGTTTTCCTCTTCACATACCTAAAGAAGCTTTTACTATCTGCTTTATATTCTTGGCAAGGTTACCTTCGTACCTCATCTTTTCTCCCCGTATTGTCTTTTTGGTTATCTTCTGTTGTTCTTTAAACATTACCCAATCCTCTTGCTTCCCACTCATCTTTGCTACGTTGTACTTCATCGCTTTAATTCTTATACTGTCCCTGACGTCCCTTGGCAGCCATGGTCGTCCCTTTCTCCCCTTGGAATCTTTCTTCCTCCTAGGAATGAACTGATCCTGCACCTTCTGTATTATTCCTAGAAACACCTGCCATTTTTGTTTCACTGTCATCCCTGCTAGTGTATCTTTCCAACCAACTTTGCCCAGCTCCTCCCTCATGGCCCCATAGTCCCCTTTATTCAACTGCAGCACTGACACCTCCGATCTACTCTTCTCGCTCTCCAATTGTAGATTAAACCTGGCCATGTTATGGTCACTGCCTCCTAATGGCTCATTAACCTCGAGGTCCTTTATCACAGGATATTTATTTGCCGAGTTATGTCTAACGTGCCTGTACATTTCCAGCAAACAAGAACTTTATTGTTCTGGGCCCCAATGCACATGACAATTAAACACTCTCGACTCTCCAGTATTTGTGGGGAGAGAACCAGAGTTCACGTTTCAGATAGACCAGTTAGGCTGAATCTCATGCTTAACGTAAAAAAAAAAATCTTCTTTCGTAGTCGCCTTGCTAGGTTGTTGAACTATATTACCAGCCGTTTATTAATGTGATAATAGTTCAAATGTTTAAAAGCATGCAGTGTATTTACAGCTAATCACCATTGTGCTATACACTGTACTTTTTGAATCACTTTTTGCTTCATCATTAAGATTGGATCTCAAGATAAGTGTATTATTTTAAAAGCATTTCCTCTTTCAACATTAACCCGAGGAAATAACATATTCCCGTGAGCCGAAAGCTTCACATTTCTGTGCTTGTTCTAATTGGCCTCTTGGTTGTTTTTAATCCCCATTAACTCATCTAATGTGATCACATAAATTATATCCTGCTACTATATTTGATTTTAGATTTATTAACTGTCTGAAACAATTAATGCAGCTCTGCATTTGGCAACATTAGATATACTTCTAGCGACAGAAAGCTTTAAGGGGCTTTATCGGTAGAATTGAACAGAATGAGACAGGAATATTAAGCTGACACATTTTTTATAATACTCCATGTGGTGACGAGGGCAGCAACATTTGCTGATTGGCAAATGAAATTTTGCTTGTAGGCAGCTGCAGTTTGAATATTGTTCTCTGTCTCATTATCCATTTACAGGCTTTCTTGGCTGCTTGAGAATTAAACGTTCCACAATTTATTTTCAGTATATATATATTCTGAAACACACTTACAGAGAAGTGTGGCCACTTCAAACCTCTGTACCGTCTGAAGATTGTAAGGTTCATTGGTACTTTATTATCACATGTACCGAGGTAGAGTGATATTCATTTTTGTATACAGTTCAGCACAAGTATCTTTATACACAAGCAATTAGATACATACATCTTAGATAAGCATCTCAGATACAGTACAAGTGTACAGTAGTAGTAATAGTACACTGAAACACTATGCAGCGTCACCAGATTTGGCACCATTTTCAAGTCCCAGATATGAGTGCAGGGTTCTTGACCTGACCATGAAGGCCCATTGACTTGGCGGTGTTGTAAGGTCGGCCTGGTCAAGTATAGCCATTGGTGTCCTTCACTTGTCTTATCCGGTCCACTTGCTCGACCTCTTGGAGTGGTGCCTGGTCCAGCCGAACCCCAGGCTGTTGCAGGGTCTACAGCGGTCCACTCCACCATCGAGGCAGTGCACTGCCTCCCACTGCCAGTCTGCTTATTATAGGCATTGAGCTATCTGTGCCCAATACAAAGCAGCTGCTATGCTATTCTGGTCTCTTGTCCACATTTAGTCCTTGTTGTGATTATCTTCCATTAGGCCTGTGTTTACAAGATCATATCATTTGGGCTACGTGGGTTTGAAACCATGAGCTCATTCAAAACATGGTTCTCCTTTTCTTGACACACTCAATTTCTTGCTAATCGATCACTGATTAAACTGCATCAGTGTCTTAACTTTCTTTGAAGTTTAAACGGATTCAGCATGTCACAGAATACTCTTAACAAACTTTTACAGATGTAATGGTTGCATCATGGCCCGTTATGGTAATTCAGGAACACAAGAGGCTACAAAGAGTGGAGGCCTCAGTCCAGTCTATCATGGCACAGACCTCCCCTCCGTCAAAGGCATCTGCATCAATTGCTGCCTCAAGAATGCTACATCTGTCATCAAGGATCCCCAGCTTCCGGGACCTATCCTCTTATCACTGCAACTGTCAGGCAGGAAGTGCAGAAGCCTAAGGTTGCACACCATCAGGTTCAAGAACAGCTACTTTCCTTGAACTGTCAGATTCTTGAACAGACCTGCACAATCCTAATCTTGCACTACCATGGACTAACATTTTTAGCTGTGATTTGCACTAATGCATTTTTTTACACATTCTTCTTTCTTTCTTTTAGCACACTCCCCTTTCTTTTAATAATAATAATAATAATAATAATAATAAGTTTTATTTATGGGCGCCTTTCAAGAGACTCAAGGATACCTTACAAAAATTTTGCAGGTAGAGGAAAAACATGTAAGGGGAATGAAATAAATAGTAGAGACATGACTAGTACACAAAGTAAAGACAGAATTCAATACAAAACACAATAATAAGGCAATTAATGCACAGATGAAAAGGGAGCTAAGGATAGGCAGAGGTGAAGAGATGGGTCTTGAGGCGGGACTGGAAGATGGTGAGGGACACGGAATTGCGGATCAGTTGGGGGAGGGAGTTCCAGAGCCTGGGAGCTGCCCTGGAGAAGGCTCTGTCCCCTAAACTGTGGAGGTTCCTCTTGTGGATGGATAGGAGACCGGCTGATGTGGGTCTGAGGGACCGTGAGGGTTGGTGGGGGGAGGGGAGGTTAGTGAGATAGGGGGGCGGGGGGGGGGGGGGCAGATGGTGGAGGGCTTTGTAGGTGAGGATCATGATTTTGTAGGTGATCCGGTGGGAGATGGGAAGCCAGTGAAGTTGTTTGAGGACTGGAGTGATGTGATGCCAGGATTTGGTGTGGGTGATGAGTCGGGTGGCTGCGTTCTGGACCAGTTGTAGTCGGTTGATGTAGTTGGAGCTGATGCCAAGGAGAAGTGAGTTGCAACAGTCCAGTCGGGAGGAGATGAAGGCATGGATGAGTCTTTCAGCAGCGGGGGCGGTGTGAGAGAGGGTCTGAGTTTGGCGATGTTGCGGAGATGAAAGAAGGAGGTTTTAATGACATGGTGGATGTGAGGCTCAAGGGAGAGGGTGGAATCAAAGATCACGCCAAGGTTGCGGGCCTGGGGAGATGGGGAGACAGTGGTGTGCCGTCAATGGTGAGAGTGGGGTTATTGATTTTGCTGAGTGTGGATTTGGAGCCTATGAGGAGGAATTCTGTCTTATCGCTGTTGAGTTTTGAGGAAATTATGTTGCATCCAGGTTTTTATAGCTGACAAACAGGAGTTGATATGGGAGAGGGGGGGGGGGTTGTGGGGGGATTTGGTGCCAAGGTAGATCTGGGTGTCATCAGCGTAACAGTGGAAGTCCAGGTTGAAGTGGCGGAGTATCTGACCAAGGGGGAGGATGTAGATGATGAAGAGGAGGGGGCCGAGTACTGAGCCTTGGGGAATGCCTTGAGTGACTGTGACTGTAGCAGAGGTGTGGTTATGGAGAGAGATGAAGTGGGATCTGTTGGAAAGGTAGGAACGGAGCCAGCTGAGTGCAGAGCCTTCAATGCCGAGGTCTTTGAGTCTGGTGAGCAGGATGTTATGGTTCACTGTATCGAAGGCTGCGCTCAGGTCGAGGAGGATGAGGATGTTGAGGGAACCAGTGTCAGCAGAGGTGAGGAGGTCGTTGAGGACTTTGAGGAGAGCAGTTTCTGTGCTATGGAGGGGGCGAAAGCCAGATTGGAGGGGTTCAAGTAGGTTATACGCAAGGTGGGAATGAAGTTGCGACGCAACGATACGCTCCAGGGTTTTTGAAAGAAAGGGGACGTTTGAGATTGGGCGGTAGTTAATGAGAGAGGAGGGATCAAGACCAGGTTTCTTTAAGATTGGTGTAACAGCAGCAGTTTTGAAAGCAGAGGGGACAATTCCTTGGGACAATGAGGAGTTGAAGAGATTAGTGAGGTAGGGCGGAGAACGGGGAGGCAGGACTTCAACAGGGGAGTGGGGAAAGGGTCGAGGGAGCAGGTAGTGGGTTTGGAAGAGCAGATGAGGTTGGAGATTTCAATAGGGGTGACCAGGTCAAACTGGGAGAGGAAGCAGTGTGGAGGAGGGGTAAGGAGATCAGTGGAGATGTTGAAAGGAGGGGCCTTGGTAGGTGGTGGAGTAGATGCTGGGGAGTCGGGTACAGGGGATAAAGATTGATAGATGGTGTTGATTTTATCAGCGAAAAAGTGGAGGAATGAGTTGCAGAGATCCGGAGTAGAGGTAGGGAGAGTGTTGGCTCGAGGCTTGAGCAGGTTGCCCACTGTGGAGAAGAGGGTTCTGTGGTTTAGGCAGGGATCGGTGAATATGGAGGAGAGGTCGGCAGATTTTGCAGCAATGAGGGCATCTTTGTAGTCAGTGAGGTGGAGTTTGTAAGCTTCAAGGTGGACTGTGAGAGATGATTTCTTTGTGAGTCGTTCAAGTCAGCGACCAGTCTGTTTCAGTTTACGAAGTGCAGGTGTGTACCAGGGTGAAGATGTGTTGAAAGTTACGGTTCTTGTTTTGAGGGGGGGGGCAGAGTGTTGAGGGAGGTAAACAAGGTGGAGTTGAGGTGGTTTGTGAGATCATCAGAAATTGTATTTGACATTTATGTATAATTGATGTTTTGTGTTTGAATCAATGCGCCTGTGATGCTACGGTGAGCAAGATTTCCATTGTACCTGTACCTCACCATACTTGTGCATATCACATTCAATGCAACTTGACACGACTTGACTTGGCTTCAGGTCTGTGCCAGTGTCTCGGTTTTTAAATATTTTAATTTTTGTTTTTAAATCAGAGTGAAAGTATTTGTTAAATCAATGGAACTCTCCACATCCTAGCGCTCAAAAGAGGTTGCTGCAGAAATGGTGACAATTTGGGCTATATTTACAAAATTACCTTGCTTCTGGATAGCCTCAGGCAGCTAGAAAACTGCAACTGAACGGAAGAAACTGCTGGAATCTGCTACTAAAAAAACTATCAAAACATAATACAACTAGGCAATTCAACACAACTCTATGAAAGTGAAAAGGTGTTTGACAAATTTATTACAGTTCTTAGGGATAGGCAAATTAAGATTGGGCAGTGGAGACAGTGTCTTTAGTTTCCAAAATATGATAAGGTGCCACAAAAATTATTATTTTCTATGAGCTAATGGCATTGCAGGTTATATGTTCGTGTGGCTATTAGATTTGCTGACAGAAAACAGAGCCATGATAAATGAGTTGTTTTCTGATTGGCAATCTGGAACTAGTGGGTAGCCACAGGAATTGGGGGCGGGCCCTCAATTGTTTATAATTTTAATGATGGATTTCTGGCTGGATTTCTAGCCAATCTTGATAATGACAGGTGGGAAAACAGCTTACGGAGGACAGAGTCTGTAATCTTTGATATAGATAGGCAAACAGATAGAGATGTAGACAGTGTTGCAGTGCTGGTTTTTTAGGTGCTGGAGCCGTCAGACAGAGGCGTCATTTCAGGTTTTGCTTGGGGGGGGGGGGGCAAGCTAGTTTCCCAAGAGGGTCAACAAGATTATAGCCTATCACTACATCCTAGTGTATAACTAGTACATTAAACATATAATATTTAATTTAATAATATGACAAAATATTGCATGGTTGCATTCACTAATTATCATGAAATTTAATTTCAGCCCCCCTATTCCAGCCCCCCACGGGCCTCCACCTGCGACTGCCGACCCTCGCCTCTCCACTGGCCACCAGCGTGCCAGAGCCGTCACCTCACCAGAGTTCCAGGCTCAGCACCAGGCCCACAACCTCCATGATGCAGACAGCACGTGATCTGACTCTGCAGGGTCCTGCTGCTCCCCCCCTCCTACAGGGAATCTCAGTCGTGATGGGTCTTCCCCTTCCCCCCCCCCCCCCCCCCCCCCCCCCCCCCCCCCCCCCCCCCCCCCCCCCCCCCCCCCCCCCCCCCCCCCCCCCCCCCCCCCCCTTAACCAGGTTACCCCGACCACACATCCGCTAGTTAAAATTCCCCGCTGTTTATTTTGGAGGTGTCGGAATGACGCTCCGGTGAACTCCGGAAGCACTGCGCGCCCCTGGATGTAGATAGGTTAAATATAACGTGAGGAAATCTGAGATTATCTATTTTAGCAGGAAGAATAGTCATGCAGAATTTCATTTAAATGGAAACACTACAGAATGTTGTAATACAAGGGATCTTTGAGTCATCATACACAGTCATTAAAAGATGCAGCATGGAAACAGGTTCTTCTGGCCACCAAATCCATAATGACCATGGAACATGTATTTACACAAATCTTACATTAATCCCACTGTGTCTAACATTCTCATTAGCTCCGCCTAGATTCTAATGCCCCTGTCCCACTTAGGAAAGCTGAACGGAAACCTCTGGAGACTTTGCGCCCCACCCAAGGTTTCCGTGCGGTTCCCGGAGGTTTTTGTCAGTCCCCCTAATGGACGAAAGTGGTTTCCGCTTCTTCTATGTTCCGGCGATTATTTCAAAAAATTCAATACCGGCCGCGACTAAAAATAGGTTGTCGTTTTAAAAATCGGAATTTTTTTAGGGTTAGGGTTAGGGAAGGTAAGACCTCCCTGGTGGAATAAAACTGGGTGAAAAGAAGGTCTTACCTTCCACTACCTTCCACTACCTGCAACCTCTGGCAACCACCTTCAACTAGCATCGTAACCGGCTTCAACTAAAAAATTACCGGTTTCTGTACCATACGATTGTATGAATATGAACAAAATATACAGATATTAAGGCAGTAGACACAAGAACTCAGCGGGTCAGATTCCTTCAATCTCCACCCTTCCATCCCCCATCTGATTATAGGTGGAGAAAAGGGCAGATATTAGGAGGTGATGTGGAAAACAAAAGGCTGTAGATTCTGGAGTCAAATAACCATACTGATGAGAAATAAGCCTCTTCAGCACAGCTTGCCCATGCTGAACCTGCTGCCCCATCTATACTCGTCCCACCTGCCCACGTTTGGCCTATATCTCTCCAAACCTTTCCTGTCCACCTGTCTAAATGCCTTTTAAATGTTGCAATAGTACCTGCCTCTCCCACCCCCTCTGGCAGCTTGTCCATATATCCATTATCCCGTCTCACCTTAAACCTATGTCACCTTGTTTTTGATTCCCCATCCCACAGGTGACTTTTTAGGCGACTGCAGAAGACTATGCGGTCGCCACATGTTCACGGGTGGATGATGGGGATTCGCCTTTATGGTCATGATGAGTCACGGCCTCATTATGGTCGCTGCAATTTTTTTAACATGTTGAACAATTAGCGGCGACCAGAATGAAGCCGCCATGGAGAGTAGCGAGAATTCTCGTGCCGTAGGTGGGTTGCCAGGAGGTCGTCGGAGGTTCTCGTGCCATAGGTGAGGTCCTAGTGGATTGCCAGGAGGTCGTCGGAGGTTCTCGTAGGTTGTAGCAGGTGCTGACTGGTGAATTTCATTGACTCATTGGGAAAATTCCGCGGATTGGAGGTCCCGAATTGACGCTTTCTTACTGGAGACCGCGGCTGCAGGATGTTATAGGTCCCGCAGGCCGGCGGTCGGAGCTCTTCTCCGGTGATCCCCGGCTAGTCCCCGATGGTAAGTCCACGCCACGCCCATGGCTAGAAGTTCCGCAGACCGCGGCTTCAGGATGTAACAGTCCGCGGGCCAGCGATCGGAGCACTCCTCTCTGGCGATCCCTGGCAAGGACTCACCTGCTCCACGATGGAAAAGTCCACGCTGCACCCGCGGTTGCAGCTCCACGCCCGACTCCAGGGAAGGTTGCTTTAATCCATGGTGTTAGGCCGCAAGGGAGGCGACATGGAAAAAGTCGCCTCTCAGTGGAGGAGGCGACCGTAAGCAGTTCCCCCATTTCCCCTCCACCCCCTACACAAGACACACCAAGAGACACACTAAAACAGACATTTGGACACTAAACAAAAAGTAGAAATGATGGACACGCTGCTGGCAGGGCAGCAGACTCGCAGCACCCCCACCGACTGGTTTTCAGAACCAAGAATAACCGACCCGCAATGTTAATGTCCGCCGAGCTTCACAGCCGTGTATCTCTGGCTTCTTAAAAGTTGTCTCCACTCCTTCTCTCCCCTTTTCCCCCATTTCCCCCCCCTCTTTTAAAAGACTTACATGACCCTACCCGTACACTGTGCTTTCACTGTCTTAATTACAGCACTAATCTTCCTGTTCATCGCGGTGTGTGTCTGTATCACATTCGGTTTGCACCGTGTGAATTTCACCCAGACAGCGCGTCCCCTGCTTGCCCTATCCCCTGCCTGCATAACTGGCTGATGAAGGAAGCGATGCATGTGTGTGTTCCACTCTGACAGTCAACGTTCCAGTTGACAGTCGCCTGCAGTCACCTGAAAAATCGCCAAAGTGGGACAGGCCCATAAATGATTCTGTATTTACCGTATCTATTCCCCTCATTATCTTATACCACTCAATGATAATCCGTCACCCCCCCTTGCGCTCCAGAGAATGAAATCCCAGCCTGCCCATCCTCTCCCTGGAATTCAGGCCCTCAAACCCTGGCAATATCCTCATAAATCTTCTCTGCACTATTTCCAGCTTCATAACATCCTTCCTTTAGCACGGGAACCAAAACTAAACGCTATACTCCAAATGCAGCCTCGCCAACGGTCTGTAAAACTGTAACATAACATCCAAACGTCTGTAGATGTTCCTGTAACATGTTGACCAAAACGGAACTCAATACTCTAAATGTTCCCTCACCAACGTCGTAAATAACTGCAACATGATCTCCCAACTTCTATGCAATTCTACGTAAAGGTAAATGTATCGAAAGCCTACTTGACCACTCTATTTGTGACGCCATTTTCAAGGGACTATGTACCCGCACTCTTAGATCCTTCTGCTCGACGACGCTCCCCATGGTGTAAGTCTATTTGAAAATAACTCAAATAGTTCGTGCTTGCCCTGTGGCCTGATTGGAAGCGGGAATTAATTTGCTCAGTTGACGCTGTATCCCAACAGTTGCTTGGTGCAGGTATGGTTGCATTAGAGGCCCGGTCCTGTGAATCAGGGCTAGTGTGCCTGCCTTCAGTTGAGTTTCTCGCTGGGTAACCCAGCCTAGTAGAGATACAAGGAACTGCGGATGCTGGAATCTTCAGCAAAACACGGTGTAGAGAACAGATAGATAGTGAATGTTTTGTGTCGGGACCCTTCACAAATGCATGATTTATTCCGGCAAGTTGTGCCTTTTTTTGTAAATCAGCATTTGCAGTTTCTTGTGTCTGCTGGTAACTGACTGCAAGCCTTTCTGTCCGCTTCACTGGCTGAGCGTCCCCTTGGGAGGGGGAGGGAAAGGAAGGCTTCGCAGCCAAACCAGGCACTTATTCGGCTTCAGCACTAATGGGCAAAGTGTTTCTCTTCGCGTAAGTCACCTGATCAGCCTGGGGAGCTCTGGGCTGTCAGGGAGGGGAGCAGAAAGTCTGTCTCTAACCAGCAATGTCTCGGCCAGCGGCGGATGAGCAGAGCACTGGCGCTCTGGCTTCCCACGGCACCAGGGAGCGCGGTGAGTTGCTGCACTAGCAATGCTACTGTTCTCACTCTTGTTTCTTCCACCTACCTGCTTCACAGTAAGTTACAGTGGGAAGCGACTTATTTAATCGCACGCAGCTAAACAGGAGAACAGCAGATACCTGCGGACGAGGCGCATTTGATCGTCCCTCCGATGATGTTGAGAGGTTTGCGGCAGCTGATGCCAGTTGTACTTTGCTTATATTTAGCCTGTTGTAGAGCAGGATTTGTGTTCCTGCTTGCAGGAAGCGATTTGGTAGGCGTGCCCGAAGACTGGAATTACAGGGAGTTAGGGGGTCCTCTTGTAAAGTTTTGGGTCCTCTCGTAATGTTTTGCCCTGCCCCGGCTTTGCTCAGAGAAAGGAGTTTGCTTGCAGCGCTGCTTGTTGTCGAGCTGTCTGCACCGGCAGAGCCAGATTACTCCCCAAATTCACCAGAAGAAAATAAAATACTGCCGTTGCTGAACATCTGAAAGAAAAGCCTAGAAACAATTATCAATGCAGAGGGATAACGTTCATTTTGCCGGAAAGAAGCGTTTATTTAAATATCTTTACAACGAACAGAATGGAATAAAGATGGGACAAGGTGAATAGGTATTGGACGGGACAGGTTCTTCCACAGATTTGGTGAGCATTGATGGTTCTGTGGGATTATTGTAACATACGGCAGGAGGCAATTTGTAAATAGTGTCAGTAGAAAGATATCCAATGCTCTTTACTATTTAAAGATATTTATCCTAAACTGTTTGCAGTCATTTTTTTTCCTTATCATGGTTCCATGATTCCATCCATTGATTCAATTTTATCCCCTCTTTCCCCACTTGTTCACACTCAGGAAGCCCAATACCATCCAGGACAAAGCAACCTACTAGATTGGTATCCCAGCCACTATGCTCAACATTCACTCTCTCAATCACAAATACATCTTGGATACAGTATGCACCAAGTCAAAATACTCTGCAATTACCTGCCCAGGCTATTCAAACAGCACCACCTAAATCCATAGAAGTCACCAGTAAAAGAAGGCAGCAGATGCTTTACCAGCATTAACACCATTATCAGCATTCTTGTTGCTGGGTCTAAATCCTGAAACTCCCAGTCCAAAAGCAATGTGGAAACATATTCACCAGGAGGGCTGCAATAGCTACTGATGGCAGCACCCCCACCTTTCTTGGGCAATTAGGATAGAGAAAGGTAAAACACACAATGCTGGGGATCTGGAGCAAAAATCCAGATCTCTAAAGGAAGGAAAACTAATGAGAGTCAAGATCTGAAATAGCAGCATTTTTATTTGCTATGTAATATGTCACTTGACATGCTGCTTGTTTCGAGTACTTTTGGTTTATATTTAATTTTTAATAAAGGGATTGAACCTGAACCGCAATGCTGTCTGTATGCTTCTAATGCAGAAAATTGATCCCCTTCTCATTTCCTCTAAACAGCAAGATTTTAGGATTTCAAGAATTGCTTATTTCACGGTTCATTGATAGGTCTAGAGTTCCCTCCTAAAATTTTCACCTCCCTCTGTCACTTCTTTTTTAAAGCATATCTTTGGCCAAGATTTTTATCGCATGTCTTGATACTGCTATGTAATAATGCTTTTGTTAAACTCCAGTAAGTCTGTTTTACAATGGAATAGAATAGAATACTATTTATTGTAATTCAAACCTGGGTTTGAACGAAATTCAATTTCTACAGTTTTTTACATTACAAAACAATCCAAGACCCACACTTAACACAGTTTACATAAACATCCATCACAGTGAGTCTCCAACATCTCCTCACTGTGATGGAAGGCAAAGTCTTTATCTCTTCCCTTTGTTCCTTCTCCCGCGGTTCAGCAGTCCAACTGCAGTGTCGAGGCGAACTGGGGCTCCGATGTTAAAGCCCCCGGCGGGCGATGGTAAGTCTTGAAGCCGTTTAAGCCACGCCGGGCGATGTTAGGCCCGGCTCCATGTCCTTCAAACCTGCGATTCCAGTGGGAGAATGACGCTATTGTAGCATAAATGTGACTTTGTCTTTTGAATTCCACACGGTTTTCAAAGGTGTCAAAAATAGCATGGCATTAAGTTCTTAGTCACGAGAGGATCACCATGTTTTATGTACTTTCCATTTTGAATTTTTTGGAGCTTTATTTTATGTTTGAAAATAACCATACTCTTCCAACAAAAATAAAAATTTGAATTGGACTTGTATATGCCAGTCACTGCAAAGATGTAGAATTCAGCTAAGAAGCTGCAAACAGTTTTGGAGGTTTTCTGAAGAAACGGATCCCTGTAGATATCACATGGGTTACCATTGCTGCTGTGGTGTAAACCTGCTATGTTGTAGGCTATCAGGATTAGTTTCAAATCTTGAGAATTTAAAAAATAATCTCTGGGTTGCCACAGCAAATAAACTGAGGAAAATAGCAAATATTAATTTCTGTTCCTTTAAATGATTTTATTTATTTTTCAAATATTGGAGGTGGATGTGTCAATTTAACTAATAATGGAGCATCATGCAGCCAAGAGACACATTTTAATTCAGATTCTGATTAGAATCTTGAAGATGATTGTGTTAGGTTAGAAATTGAGGTTGGAAATTGAAGCTCAGTTGATAAAACCTCCAGGGATAGGGGCAGGAATAGGTGGAATAAGCCATTTTTCAAAATGTGAACAATATTGTCTCATTAATTCTCATACAGCACAGCCACAAATGGTAATTGGAAATGCTGGCTACATATCATTTTGCCTGTCTCTTCATTCCTTATATGGTGATAGCCCAGAGACAGGTGGAAAGGAAATAAGATCCTGGAATCTGAAATAAGCATGGAAAATGTAGGTGAAATGTAGTAGCTTAAGCAGCGTTGTAGAAAGAGAAGGTTTCAGTTAATGTTTTGGGTTAAGGACATTTTGCACAATTGTCAACGATTTTTTGACAGGACTATTGACTCTTTCCTTTCCACAGATGCTGCCAGACTTGCAGAGCGTTTCAAGCATTTTCTTTGATTATCTGTGTACTGCTTTCACACGGTGGAGAATTTAGAAATATCTCCAGGGATGAACATTTGTGACGGCTGTTCACCTAAAAAAAGCTCCTCTTGTAATACTGCATGTGAATGAGATTTTGAGTGAAACATTTAAATAAATAATTTAATTGCTTCCTTATCGTTGTGGAACATCTACTGGCTGCAAGGAGATTTTGTTTAACATTATGTCTGAAATTCAAAGAAGCATTGATTCATTCTTCCGAAACTCATAAATAAAAGAGGCTGGGCAATCTTTGAAAGACTTTCCAGAAAATCACGACTATCTCTGGAGAACATGTCAGTCAGCTAGTGCAACAGCAAGTGACAAATCTCTGGTGCAGCTAGTGGAATTGATCCTTCACAGCTCCAGTTTCAATCCTAACTTGCTGTTTGTGTGGAGTTTGCACATTCTTCCTGTGACAGCGTGGATTTCCTCTGGGTGCTCCTATTTCCTCCCATAACTCAAAGACATGCATGTTGTTTATCGGCCACTGTAAATTGTGTAGCTGAGTGATAGAATTTGCATTGGGGGTTAATGGAATGCGGGTAGAATAAAAATGCATGAATGTAGTTTCATTTTGTTTATTATTATTGTCATGTGTACAGAGGTACAGTGAAAATCTTTTGTTGTGTGCTGTCCAGTCAAACAAAATACTGCACATGATTACAATAAAGCCATCATTAGTGAACAGATAAAGGATACAACATTTAGTGCAAGATAAAGTGCGATAAAGTCCAATTAAAGATAGTTCAAAGTACTCCAATGAGATAGACGGGAAGTCTGGACCACACTGTAGCTGGTGAGAGGATTATTCAGTTGCCTGACCTGGAGGTTTATGTGTTTTCAAACTTCGGTACCTCTTGCCTGATGTAAGAAGGAAGAAGAGGGATTGATTGGGGTGAGACTGATCGTTGGTCATGTTGTTGGCCTTGATGAGGCAGTGTTAAGTGTAGATGGAGTCAATGGAAGGGAGATTGGTTTCAAGGTCAGTTTATTGTCAGATGTACCAATTAAGGTACAGTGAAATTCGACTTACTAAAAAAAGGCAACAAGACACACAACTACATAAAAATCAACATAAACATCCACCACAGCGGATTCCCCACATTCCTTTCAGTGATGGAAGGCAATAATGTCTAATCTTCTTCTTCCTTATTCTCCCGCGGTTGAGGCGATCGAAGCTCCCGTGTCGGGGCGGTAGAAGCTCCTGCGGCGTGGAGCTCCCAAAGTCGGCCTCTGACCAGAGACTGCGAGCACCACGATGGTAAGTCCGCAGGCTCCCGTGGTGGAGCTCCCGAAGTTGGTCTCCAGCAAAGGCCGCCAACTCCTCGATGTCAGGCCGCAGTGCGGACAGAGATACGATACGGAAAAAAATTGCATCTCTGTCGAGGTAACCACCCGGTTTGCATGATGGCCAGGTTTATGTAGCTTTAGTGTTGATAGGAATTTGATGGTCTGCATGGATTTGGACCAATAGTCCTGGCTGTTTGACTGTCACTAGAGGCTTCCTGTGTTGCGTGAAGCTCCTAAATTGACAAAGGGAATCTGAAGGGAATGTTATCAATTAAATAAAACTGCCAAATGCTACAAATATGTCCAAAGTCAGAAATATGTTTGCCAGTATGTAAAGGGAGATGAATGAGGGAGAGATTGATTCTGAATGAAACTGATTTCTGTCAGGTGGAGAGAAAAGACCCATGGGAGTATGCTTAAGTGGAACAGATTTCTCTATACCCTGGATAATATATATTCCGCAATAAAAGCTGTTGAAATGATTAAGTCATTTATTTTCGTCGCTGTTTGTCAGGTCATATTCCTTTAATCACACCAGTGACTGCTTTTCAAAGTTGTATTGATTTTGTTTTGTTCGAGAATGTGGTTGCCATATTGCGTGCCAAAATAACGTACTGTATAACTGATATGGATTTGTAATATTGGCTCTAGTATATTTTGATCTATCATAGGACATTGCAAATAGTAATGGATGGGACATGGTTGCTTGTTGAACATTTTTTCTGAAGGACTCTGCACTGTCTTAAGGATGTACATGATGTTTGTCAAAGTAAGTTTGTTTGTTCTTATTGTGATGCTAATAGACAGACTCTGGAATGCCTTGTCAAACCCGGTTGTTTCACTCCACCTAAAAAATAACAGTGCCCTGGTCAGTGTTATAATGCAGAATCTAAAGGGCCTGTCCCACTTACGTGTACTTGGCACGCAAATTACGCGACCTCATGGTCGCGTTGAGCAGCGATGGCCCCGCAAAGGTCGGGCGCGATTACATGCGTACGCACAGTCGTCTGGAGCACGTGACGTCATTTGAAGATGGATACAAAGCTGGAATAACTCAGCGGGACCAGCAGCATCTCTGGAGAGAAGCAATGGGTGACATTTCGTGTGGAGACTCTTCTTCAGTCTGAAAAGAATAGTAGAAGTGGGGGCGGATCCGGACCACAACGGCCGTGAGCCTCAGGCCGAGTTTGGCGATCGTTTGCCTGCTTCTGCTGCTGTTGAAGGTGAGACGTTGCGTCACACCAGGATCTTGGGCCTGTCCCACTTTGGCCGTCAGTTCCGCGACAGGCCGTTGGCACGTGAAGATTTTGTTTACTACAAAAATTTCGGAGCCCCACGCGATGCCGCGCACAACTACATACCCCTCCGCGCTTCTAAGTGGGACCGGCCCCGCGCGGCCATACGATGCCCGTGCGCCTCAACGCGACCACGAGGTTGCGTAATTTGCGTGCCAAGAACACATAAGTGGGACGGGCCCTTAAAAGATTACAACTTCAGCATACTGTTCGCCAATTTTTCAGTTTTCAAATTTCACATGCTCATGTTAAAGCCCAGCTGTATGTCCTTGATCTTCCTATCTTTGTAGCTGCTTTCAGCCCCTAATTCTTAGATCTCTGTAGTTCTACAATGCTGGTATATTATAGTCAGAGAGAAATGAGCATGGAAACAAACCATTCAGCCCACCAAGTCTGTGCTGAACAAAAAACACCCATTTACACTAATCTGCAATAAAAAAGAACTGCAGATGCAGGTTTATACTAAAGATAGACACAAAATGCTGGAGGAACTCAGCGGGTCAGGCGAAAATGGATGAAAATGGATAGGTGAGATTTCTTCAGACTAAGTGTCCTGACCTGAACCTTCACCCATCTATTTCTTTCAGAAATGCTGCCTGATCCGCTGAATTATTCCAGCAATTTATGTCTATCTTTACACCAATCTGTTAATGTTCCTTACTATTAACAAAACCATTTAAATAAAATTCTCCCCACATTCTTGCATATCCCTCATGTTTTTAAAGTTGTTCAATAAACTGAACTAGACCTGTCCGTTAGACTTCCCGTTGTCAATTTAATATTCTTGTGATTATAGCACTAGAAGTTGCTATAAAGTGCAGGTGGATATGGGGCAAGTAGCCTTTACAGGATATTTCGCACCTATCTTTAAACAGGAAAAGTACTCGAGTTACTCAACATATCTGGTTGAAGGATCACAAATGGGCAGTGAGAGATCGATAATGTGCAGTCTCCAGCAAGGGAGACAAAGGGAAGGTTTTAAAAATACCTTCAGTTAAAATCCAAAGCAATGATATTTCACAATTTTTGCCTCGGGCAATCACATGAAGTTGAATATGAACAGTAAATGAAATAATCGCATCTGCTTCAAGTGTTATACAGGAAGACCCCTGTTCTCAAGTAGACAGAAATTGTGCTGTTGGAACTGTGCCATTCATTGACTTTGTGCAAAAACTGTACGAGACCACTTCAAATATTTACACATTGAACAAAACTGATGACAATAAGCAACATGTGCAGCCTAGATTTGTTCATGGAGCTTGCGGATTCTTGATGTTTTAATAAACTGGATCTCTCATCCCTATAGGCAGCTAAACATGGATTACAAAAGGCAGAGCTACTGACCATTGCTACACACAAGTATATGCTGAATACATGCCATCCCTGGGTTATCACAGAGTTCTGTACCTGTTAGTAATCCGAACTGTTCGTAACTCGGAAATGAACAAAAACAGTGTCTGAAAGAGGATCAGATAAACAGTTGTGACAGGAGAGCTAGCAGACATAGGATGATGACCGTCCACTGGCTTCACTGACTCAGTTAATGAACAAAAGTTTGTTCATCGCTCCCGCACCTGTTCGGCTCCACCCAGGTCCTGATTGTTATGGCTCAGTGATGCGAATGGAAGAGGAGAGATGGTACACACGAATGCACCATTCCTACCCAGCAGAAAATGCCTGTTGCCCCCTCAGGTCCATAAATTCAATATTTGTAACCTGGGGAGGGCCACTATGTGAGATTGGACTGAATAGGTCTTTCTTGACTAGCTGGGACATAATGGACCATGTGGTCTCCCATGATGATATTCGATGACAATAATTTCAAGATGGCAGCATAACCAAAGGGGTCTCTTATTTTGTGTTGTTGACAACACAAGTGCATGGAAGTGAATTGGCTATCTCCTACACTGTGCTCTTTTCTGCCTGATAATGAATTCTGATGGCACGTCACACCCACAATCATCCTAACAACATGTAGCAACTGGTCACCTCAGCTTATCCGAAAAAAGTCAAATTTATATCATGCATTTTATGACCACTAACATCCCACAGAATTATGCAGCCAATGTAACATATTGAGTGATGTAATGTAGGAAATCTGGATGACCGTACAAAGAAAGATCACCCAAACTAATGTGATGACCAAATAATCTGTTTTTGTTGAAGGGTAAATTTTGGCCACAACTGAGAGAATTAACCTTCTTTGATGAGTTTCTCTTCATTTCCACCAGAGTGATCAACATTTCCCTAGGTTTAACATTTCAGCAAAGGAGATCACTCATTAAAAGATGCATTATCACATTGGTCTAAACTTTGCTCCTTCTACCTGTGGCTGGAGAGGTTTCAGCCAAAAACAGAAAGAACAAGAATCAGGGAAGATCAGAGAGCTGCTTGACCTTTAGTAAAGGGGCTGTCCCACTGCAGCGACCTAATCTATGAGTTTAGAAGAGTTTGCCCTCGACTCAAACTCTCAGCATGGTCGACACGTGGTCCTAGGAGGTCCTATGAGGTCACTGGAACTCTCCTTCATGCTCGAGGGAAGTTCCTGCATACTAGTGGCCTCAGCATCTTGAAAAAAGTGCAGTGGAGTGGGGTCGCTATGTAGTTACAGGCAGTCGAGGGCAGCCGTAAGCAATCTCCTTCGCTGAACGGGCATTGGAGTTTTCAGGACCAAGGAAAACCGACCAGTAGGTTAAATGCCTGCTAATTTATTAAACGTTGTCTGACTTCTTAAAGGTGTCTCCCCCCTCTTCTCCCCCCCCCCCTTCTCCCCCCCACCCGCTTTTCTCCCTCCCCCTCCTTCTCCCCCCTCCTTCTCCCCCCCTTTCCCCCCCTTCCTCCCCTACCCCCCCCCTTCTCTCCCCCCCCTTCCCCTCCCCCCCCTTCTCCCCCCCTTCTCCCACAGGGGTGGGTTGTGGGTGTGGGGGGGGAAGGAGTGTTGTATGGGGAGGAGTGGGAGAGGGGAGGGGGTAGAGCGACTACACTCAGCAGTCACACAGCACCTCCCGACCCCACACAACGGCTTACCCGACTCCACACAGCACCTCCCGACTCCACACAGCAGCTTTCCCGACTCCACATAGCCGGCTTTCCCGACTCCACACAGCCGGCTTTCCCGACTCCACTCTTGCGGACTCAATCGGAACTACTTGCGGTCTTCCATGACCAATCCGATTTTGGAACAGGAATTCGTGTTCATCTCATGATTTTCTACCCAGTACAAATTCTGCGGAAGCATTCAAGCTAAAGATTACATGGCTTTGTTAGTAGATATCTGGCCTGAGTTGGGTGGTTGTAAATTCAATTTCTGATTCAGAGACATTAACAGAAATATAGGCTGATACTCCCTTAAAGTAGTAAAGCAGTAGTGTACGAGTAAAGGTTATATTTTTTGCATAAGGCTTCAACCCAAAGCCTGCTGGCCATCTGAAAAAGACATGAAAGATTGCAGGCCACCAATTTGAAGAAAAACCAGGGTGTTCTTCCCATTGTCCTGGCCAATGTTTATACTTTAATCAACATTACATAAACACATTGCTGCCCCTAATTATCTGTTGTACTTTGTTCAGTACGACAAGTGGCTGCAGCTTTGGAAAAAAAACATTCACTGCAAAAGACTTTGAGGTTATAAAATAATATGTATTATTTTGGTTGGCTTTAGATTGACACAAGGGCCATTTCTTGATTAAAGGGAAGAAAGATGATTTGTTACAGATCTCCAGTTGAGATCAATTCGAGGTCCAAGTTCAGTTACTGAGGGTACTCAAGACAGAAATTGAGAGATCTTAGATATTCAGGGAGAGAAGGGATATGGGATTAGTGCAGGAAAGTGGGATGGAGCCATGACACTACTGAATGGTGAAGTGGGTATGAAGTGCTGAACCTACCCTTGTTGCGAGTTTTTATTAATTAAACCTGATTTTAATGTATCTTCTTACCATGTTTTTGTTGTATTAATATAGAACGTTCCTCCTCAAGACCTTGCTCAACATAACTGACTTTTGGCTGTAAAAATAATATAGTTTTAGTACTAAGTTGCTGAAGTAATTTAAATTGTTGGAATTTGAATGGCATTGTGAAACATTTATCACAACTACAACAGCAATTTATACGATATTTTCAAATTAAGGAAACGGCAGTTTAGTGGGTTGAATAAAATTTAGTATTGAATAAAATTTGATACTAATCCATAAAAATAGAAAGTCAGCAATGAAACTTAAAAAAAGATAGATGTTGGAAATCTGAAATGAACAAAAAACTGCAGGAATATCTCAACAAGTCAGGCAGCATCTGTGGAAAGAAATTATGTTTCCGGTCCATGACCTTTCATTGGTATTGGGAAAGGGAGAAATAAGAGTGCAATGTGTTGATGTATCGTCTATTTAATGTTACATAACTGACTATACTCAAATTAAACAGTAAAGGTAAAGAATTAAAAGGAAAGGAAAAAAAGTATAGCAAATAAAAATAATAAAAAATACAGAAGAAATAAAGTGTGGGGCACCTCCCACTCCCATTCCAATCTTCTGTCTTGAACTCCTGCAGTGAGAGCCAATGCAAGCATTAGGAACGTGTGTGTCGTTAATCCCCCCCCCCCCCCCCCCACTCACCCACTAAAACAGATAGAATGAAATGCTGGAGTAAGTGCGTCATGCAGCATGGCCTGTAATAGGTGAACACAGGAGAGGGAATTATTTGTTAGGCAGATTGTTGGACAAAGGCCAGAGATGAAGAGACAGGTGTCAACCAAGAGGATAAAGAGTTACGAATTGTTAAGTTCGGGAATAGTAAGGTTGTGAATTGTGTATCCATTGTAAACAGTACAAGTAGAGGGGAGAAATCTGTGTGAGGTCAGCCAGGATTCGGGGGAGGGGGATGGAACAGAAGGGAGGAGGAAGCTTGGTGGAGAAAGGGAGGGGCATGGGGATTATTGTGTCACACGCACTAACCACCCCCCCCACTCAATGGAAAAGACTATTTCCTGAGTTACTAAAAGTAAAAAAATCAGAAGATGCTGGATATCTGAAAAAATGAAAATGCTAGAAACACTCTGAGAAAGAGAGATCTGAGAAATGTTGAAATGTTTCATATCCAAGACTGCTCATTTTAAGAAGCTGCTTTCTTTTTTTCAATGTTGGAAGATTGGGGGTCTGAGCTACAATCATGAGAAATGGACACATAACACTGTTGCCAGAACAATACCGAGTGCGTTCTACAGTCAGGCATGTTACCTTTCAGTAAGTGTTAAACTGGGAGGCCGTCTGTCCTCTGCTGCAAAGTACTTCCTGGCAGCTTGGGCAACATTTATCCCTCAACAAATCAAATCCGATAATCCCTCAACAAATCAAATCCATAGATGCTGCCTCACCTGCTGAGTTTCTCCAGTATCTTTGTCTACCTTCGATTTTTCCAGCATCTGCAGTTCTTTCTTAAACACATCAGATTATCTGGTCATTTGCCGCATTGCTGAGTTCCCTACATCATAGCAGTTCGTAAATTTTAAAGGAATTTATTTGACCTCAAAACACCACGACTTTTGAAGGTTGTTAAGAGTGGAACATAAATGTAAGTCTTTATTTCTGATGCCCATGTTCCTATAAAATCTCCAACTCACCAGAAGTGAGTACGCTGTCTTCTCCATTTCCATATTTCTAGCATCACCTTTGTTTCTATCTTCTTTCATATGTCATACATCAGACATTAGACTACACTACACTACAATATTCAACCTCTCCCTGGACAAGTCCGTGGTCCCTGCCCGCTTCAAAAAATTCATCATTGTAACGGTACCTAAAAATGCCTCCCCAGCCTGTCTGAATGACTAACGTCCGGTGGTCCTCACCTCGGTAGTCATGAAATGCTTTGAGAGGCTGGTGAAGAAACACATCTGCGCCTTCCTCCCTCACAACATGGACCCGTTACAATTCGCATACCGTCCGAACAGATCCACGGACGATGCGGACTTCCAGTTTTTGCACTCACCATTCTCTCTCATCTTGACAGCCAGAAGGGGGGCTGCGTGAGGATGCTGTTCATAGACTTCAGTTCAGCCTTCAACACGATAGTCCCCACCAGACTGGCCGAGAAGCTACTGGAATTAGGGCTCAACACCCCCTGTGTGCCTGGGCCCTGGACTTTCTCACCGTCAGGCCCCAGGTAGTCAAGATGGGAGGGAATACATCAAAGTCCCTCACCCTGAGCACAGGATCAACCCAGGGTTGCGTCCTCAGCCCCCTATTGTACTCCTTGTACACACATGACTGTGTGGCTAGGTTCAGCTCCAACTCGATAATCAAGTTTGCTGATGAAACTATGGTGGTGGGCCTGATCTCAGACAATGATGAGAAGGCCTACTGGGAAGAGGTGGCTGATCTGGCACTCTGGTGTCAAGACAATAGCCTCCTCTTGAACATCAAAAAAACTAAGGAGCTCATCGTGAGCTGTTTTAATTACCTGGGAGTCCACATCTCTGAGGATATGACATGGACATCACACGCTGCAACACTCGTGAGTAAGGCAAGGCAGCGCCTTTACCACCTCAGGCAATTGAGGAAATTCAGAGTGTCACCGAGGATCCTCCAGTGCTTCTACTCAGCGGCTGTGGAAAGCATCTTGTCTGGAAATATCGCAACCTGGTTTGGGAATTGCTCTGCCCAGGACAAGAAGGCTCTGCAGAGAGTAGTGCGTTCGGCCGAACGCACTATGGGAACTTCACTCGCCCCTCTGCAGGAACTATACATCAGGAGGTGCAACTCCAGAGCCAATAAGATCATGGGAGACCCCTTCCACCCCTGCAACGGACTGTTCAAGCTGCTACGGTCAGGCAAACGCCTCCGTGGCCATGCTGTGAGAATGGAGAGGTTGAGAAGGAGTTTCTTCTCAGAGGCCATTAGGACTGCCAACTCCTATCTCACCAGGGACTAACTTTACTGTACCATTCTACTGTTTATTTTAAATTGCTGTTTTTTTTTCCCTTTTCCTTCCGCCCATAATATGTAAAAGAATATGTGATTCTGTTCCATTCTGTTTGTAGTTTGTTTGTAGTTTGTTTGATTGTTTGTTTTTTGCACAAAGTCCGCGAGCATTGCCACTTTTCATTTCACTGCACATCTCGTATGTGTATGTGACGAATAAAGGTGACTTGACTTGACTTGACTTAGAAGAATTAATACGTTGAATGGAACTCCAATTAAAATCACACTTTCTGTAAAGCTGTCAGTGACATATTGCCTAAAAGTTTATTGTTAAAAAAACATACACCATCCAGTTCATTGTGAGAAATACCATAGGAACCCACAGTAACGGTTTAATAGTTATATGTTTTTCTTCAAAAACATAACAGCAATATTTTAAACAGACTGATTCTTGTGGCTGAATACAATTCTCTTCTCCCTGTAAAAAAAGAACAACGTTAAACAATGGTTCATAAGATTTGACCAGCAAGGGGAATCGTTGAGTGGCTGTAGAATTTTCTTGATACTCCAAAGGCAAAACATTGCATATACTCCTGAAAAAAATGTTAAGCAGGAGTGATGCAAGCTCTACCTGTGTAAACTAAGTATCAGTCTTGAATAGCTTGTACTATTTCTTGTGCCGCAAGCATAAAATATGCTCTCAATGCATTTCAATGGTTTATTTGGTTGGAAATGAATGAGCACGGCCAGCACTAATGGTGTGTAATTGAATGTCCTATATTCTTGCATTTGGTCTATTTTTGGCACTATCACCCATATTCCCAGACCCACCACAGCAAAACGTGGAAAGCAGAATAAAGAGCATGCAATTATATGTAATTTCTTTCACATCAAATCACATTAAAGCCAAGTTTTAAAAATGATTCATAAGGACTATTTATATATTTTAATGTGTTTTTATTTTTATTTCCCTGGTTTACTTAATGGAGAAATGTGTTTCAGGTAATTACACCATTCAGAAGACTAATTCTTTGTGCTGAGAATAGAAAGGAGATGGAAGACTGGATCTCTTCATTAAAATCAGTACAGAGTAGAGAGCACTACGAGGTAAGCTTCCGACTTCAGTGCACTGTTTCTGTGTTCAGAGATGTTATTCCCAACCGCTCATTGAGTACGAAACAAGAGGATAACTTTGCATCATGCATCAGAGAAGGTGCTATATGCCAATTCGTTTGAGGGCAATCGTCCAACATCTTCCTGGCCACAAACTGAGAATGATTTAATCTATTTTCTTCATTTCTGAAATTGTCCTGATTTAATAAAGGCACCGCATGGTTGTGTAATTGAATTGGCAATGAAACCTTGTTGATTGAAAGAACAGATGGTAGACTCGGTCTCAGAGGCAAGTGCTACTCGTCTGTGATGATCCCTGTTTCGTTTCTCCCTGGAGCTGATTTCAAGATCCAGGTCATTTGGAATATTGGAAATGCTATCAATTTGATAAACCAAAGTGCATCTCACATTCTCCAGCTGCAGTCAGGCAGCTTTGGTGAATTTAGTCAATATTTAAAATGTGTTAAAAACCAACTTGGGGTCGAAATACTGGAATATCTGAATAAATCTCACGTTAACGGACATAAAGGACAGATGGATAGAGTTAGTTACAGATCGGCCATAACCTGACTAATAATGAGCTACAAAATGGCTTTCTCTGTTTCATTGCAGTGTTACATTTTGTATCTAATGGGGCAAAGGTCTGATAAGGGTCATTACGGGATCTAGTTGAATGAAAGTTGTTTGCATCATGATTTATAGTAATAAACTAGACCAAGTGCAGACCCGTTGGGTCTGTTCCCCCAACATGTGGTTGGGGGGGGGGGGGGGGGGGGGGAGGCGGCATGCAGCGTCACACACACTAACTCCCCCCCCCCCCGCACTCACGCTAATTACCCCCCTTGATATTATATTAATATTATTAATTTGCTCCTTTTACCCCATTACCACCCTATCTACTGACGCATAGCCCCCAACTTGCAGTCACATCTGGGGGGGGGGGGGGGGGGGGGGGGCGGGGGTGGAGAGTGAGAGTTAGGGCAGAGAGAGAAGGGGCAGAGGGAGAGAGAGAGGGTGAGAGTGAGGGGGAGAGAGAGGGGGTGCTTGAGAGGGGGGTGAGGTGGGGAGCAGGGAGGGTGGAGGGGGGGGGAGGGTAGGGGGAGGGGAGGGGGTTTAGGGGAGAGGGGGGAGGGGGGTGGGGGAGGGGATGGAGGGGGGGGGGGAGAGAGGGAGGAGTGGAGAGGGAGGAGGGGAGGGAGAGGGAGAGGGGGGGGGGGAGAGAGGGGGAGAGGGGGGGGAGAGAGAGAGGGGGGGGAGAGAGTGTGGAGAGGGGAGAGAGGAGGGGGAGGGGAGGGGGGTGAGGGAGAGGTGGGTAGCAAGGAGAGGGGGAGGAGGGGATGGGGGGGGGAGGGGGTAGGGGTGTGGGAGGGGAGAGGGAGGAGGGTTTAGGGGAGGGATGGTGGGGGAGGAGATGGAGGGGAGGAGGGGGGAGTGGGAGAAAAAAGGAGAGAGAGAGCATTGGGGGGTAGAGAGGATTGGGGGGGGGGAAGAGGAGAGGGAGAGCAGGAGGAGAGGAGGGGGGGAGGAGAGGGGGAGGGGAGGAGGGAGGGGGGGGGGAGGGAAGGGGTGGGAGAGAGAGTTCGGGAGAGGAGAGGAGAGGGGAGAGAGGAGAGGGAGAGAGGAGGGAGAGAGAGAGGAGAGAGAGAGGGAGAGGGTGAGGGAGAGAAAGAGAGAGAGGGAGGGAGAGAGAGGGAGAGAGAGGAGAGAGAGAGATAGGGAGGGAGAGAGAGAGAGAGGGAGAGAGTGAGAAAGAGAGAGGGATAGGGAGAGAGAGAGAGATAATGCCTTTTTACTCAACCCAAACCCCCCAAACAACCATTTGCAGGCAGTGCTTTTTTCCTCAAACTAACCATAACCATATTTTCATTTTCAAACCAAATTAAGGGTACTTACTCACAACTGTGTAGACATTTGTTCAGTCATTCAGAGTTCAGACCTCCATGCTGTAGAGACTGATTGGGGCACACCACTTCCTGGTTTTATAGTCCCCCCCCCCTCCCACCAGCAGGAACAGCAGAGAGAAGGGGGAATTTTGTAAAAGCATTAATATCTGTCATTTTTCATCGACGGGAAATATCCTCTGCACACATACGGCGGAGGGGGGCTCTGAGCAAGGTGGCCAAAAATGACGGCCGTAGGTGGCTGCGTTCGCTCGGAAATCGCAGCACAGGAGGCCAAAACTGGTCAAGAACAGACTTTTAGTAAGATAGATAGATAGATAGATAGATAGATAGATAGATAGATAGATAGATAGATAGATAGATAGATGGATGACTGAGTAATCTGTATCTAGCTGTAAAAATTGCTGTCAGATATTTGTGGGAATTTGCACAATTACTCACTTTTTTTGCAATTCACACAAATGAATAAGCAGGAGTTTATTATTCTCTTGCTTAAGAATCTTATTTCTTAATCATCTCTCTTCATCTTCAACTTGCTCGTATATTCTTAGGATGGACAGCTAATTTGCATGAGATGAAGCAAAACACTTCATCATATAGGTTCTGCAATCTTGGCCATTTGATGGGAATGTTCATTGAAAATTTGGGCATCAGAGCCATGACTTGTGAACAGTGAATATGTACTCACATCCATATCCAGAAATTCCTGTAACCCCATCAATCTGGTTAGGAGAAGCTCAGCAACACAGCAGAAAATTGGATAATTTACCAGGTTTTGTTGTTCCACCAGCAACTGAGATGGTGGTTTATTCTGAACCAGTATCTAAAAGGAAACATTAATGGAGAATCAATTATTAGGAAACCGTTAGGAATCTGAATCGTACAATTCCAGTTTATGGAGATTTTAAAGTATATAGAGAGAGATTTTTGCTTTTTGTTGTTGATGAGCAGACCTGTTTTTCCCTTTCATTAGACGGCACAGTTTAATGTGGAACATTTCTCAGGGATGCATAACTGGTATGCCTGCTCCCATGCTCGCCCTACATTCTGCAACGTTTGTCGAGAAAGCCTGTCTGGTGTCACCTCTCATGGACTCTCCTGTGAAGGTAAAGATCAACTGAGCTTCAATAAAATGCACTGAAGCAGCTTGTTACTATTTACTGCTTTAACTCAGGGTTATCCAATATGGGCGTCCTCTACCCATCAATCCGGTCCAGAACTATGGCCAACTCTATAACATTTAACTCAGTCATCTCAATTAAATACTGATGGGCTGTTAATGAGCTGTTGCCATGTTTTGGATTAATGTTTAGAACATTAATATCTTTAATACAGTAAACCCTCTTTAGAATGGACGACAGCAGGGGGAATGGTTATTGTCAATGGTCCACTATAACCGAGTGTAATAGATGGCATCTCATGTGTAGAGATCCAACAATAAAATTTAGACTGAGCAAGAATCACTCAGAAAAGCATTGACCGAGGTGCCTTTTTTCAGCTGAAGCATTAACGCAAAGCCTTACCTGCCCTATGCTACAAACCCCAAAGGTTTCATTATGTCAATACTAGTGGTGGCGGCAGGCGCAGCCGAGGAAGCTGTGGGGGCTGGGGGTGGAGTTTGCGGCTGGGGGCCGGGATGGTAGGCACGGCGGGGGGGTGGCAATAACAGGCTCAGCCGAGGAAGCAGCTGGGGGTGGCATCAGCATTCCGTAGGTCTGTCCGCTATAACCAAAATCCATTATACAGAGGTCAGTAAAAACTAATGGTTTACTGTATACTGTATAGAATTCGCAGCACAGAAGGTGGCCATTTGGAAATCAGGTCGATACAAAACTTCTCCACACCACTATACATCCTAGTATATTTAACCTCATTTTGCCCACATATCGTTTCCCCATGGTAAGGGTATCAAAAACAAGGGGACATAGGTTTAAGGTGAGAGGACAGTAGTTTTAAAGGGGGACTGGAGGAAGAGTTTTATTTTACACAGAGAGGGCTTGAGGAGCTGGATGAATCGGATACAATCACCATGTTTCAAATACATTCAGACAGGCACTTGAATAGACAAGGCATAGAAGAAGGATACAGCCTTACTGGGGGCAAATGGAATTAGTGTAGACAAGTAAAAAGGTGAGTATGGATGTGATGGGCAGTAGGGCCCTTTTATGTGCTGTTCTGTGCTGAGTTCTATGATTGACTAGTTTTTATTTACTCCAAAGATTCGAGCATTAATCTGATCAACTGTTTATTAAAAATAGCGGCATTCCTGATATCAAGCTAATAGTTTTTATGCATTAATTCAACATCATTTTATAATTTAGAATTTAGAAACTATATTGCCTTAGTATATAAGATTTATTGGAATCCATGGCAATATAAAATCAAACTGTCCACAAATAGCCCGTGAAGTAACATAGTATGCTTCTATGAGACCCAGAGTCACAATGCTTTAGATTGATGCTGCAGTAGAATATCTTTGTGTCAAGATGTTTGAGTCATTCCTTGACAGGACCAAAAGGACACAGGCACTGTCAACGTAATTGAGTTATAATGATTTTTGTCAAGACCGAGAAAACAATTTGTTGCAAGTGAGCCTGTCTAATTCCTGGCGTCATCTAACTTCCAGTTATTATGGCTGCACATCCACAGCCTGCAGTGACTTGTGTGTGAATTGTCATCTCTACTGTTGTCTTATTTATTTCTATTTCTCACGTATTTATTTCTGGATTAAAGAATATAATATTCATTCCTGCAGATTAACACTTTTTTAGTGTTTAAGAAGGAAAATATATTAATGATTTGGACGAGGGAATTGAATGCAACATCTCCAAATTTGCGGATGACACAAAGCTGGGGGGCAGTGTTAGCTGTGTGGAGGATGCTAGGAGGCTGCAAGGTGACTTGGATAGGCTGGGTGAGTGGGCAAATGCATGGCAGATGCAGTCAATGTGGATAAATGTAATGTTATCCACTTTGGTGGCAAAGCCAGGAAAGTAGACTATTATCTGAATGGTGGCCGATTAGGAAAGGGGGAGATGCAACAAGATTAGGTGTCATGGTACACCAGTCATTAAAAGTAGGCATGCAGGTGCAGCAGGCAATGAAGAAGGCGAATGGTATGTTAGCATTCATAGCAAAATGATTTGAGTATAGGAGCAGGGAGGTTCTACTGCAGTTGTACAGGGTCTTGGTGAGACCACACCTGGAGTATTGCGTATAGTTTTGGTCTCCTAATCTGAGGAAGGACATTCTTGCCATAGAGGGAGTGCAGAGAAGGTTCACCAGACTGATTCCTGGGATGTCAGGACTTTCATATGAAGAAAGACTGGATAGACTCGGTTTGTACTTGCTAGAATTTAGAAGATTGAGGGGGGATCTTATAGAAACTTACAAAATTCTTAAGGGGTTGGACAGGCTAGATGCAGGAAGATTGTTCCCGATGTTGGGGAAGTCTAGAACAAGGGGTCACAGTTTAAGGATAAGGGGGAAATCTTTTAGGACCGAGATGAGGAAAACATTTTTCACACAGAGAGTGGTGAATCTCTGGAATTCTCTGCCACAGAAGGTAGTTGAGGCCAGTTCATTGGCTATATTTAAGAGGGGGTTAGATGTGGCCCTTGTGGCTAAAGGGATCAGGGGGTATGGAGAGAAGGCAGGTACAGGATACTGAGTTGGATGATCAGCCATGATCATATTAAATGGCGGTGCAGGCTCGAAGGGCCGAATGGCCTACTCCTACACCTATTTTCTATTTTCTATGTTTCTATGAACTGCAGATGCTGGAAAATCGAAGGTAGACAAAAATGCTGGCGAAACTCAGCGGGTGAGGCAGCATCTATGGAGCGAAGGAATAGGTGACGTTTCGGGTTGAGACCCTTCTTCAGACAGATGTGGGGGTGGTGGGGGCGGGAAGAAGAAAGGAAGAGGCGGAGACCGTGGGAGAGCAGGGAAGGGGAGGGGAAGGAGGGGGAGAAAGCAAGGACTACCTGAAATTGGAGAAGTCAATGTTCATACCGCTGGGATATAAACTACCCAACCAAAATATGAGGTGCTGCTCCTCCAATTTACGGTTGGACTCACTTTGGCCATGGAGGAGGCCCAGGACAGAAAGGTCGGATTCAGAATGGGAGGGGGAGTTGAAACCACCGGGAGATCAGGTTGGTTATTGCAAACTGAGCGAAGGTGTTGGGCGAAGTGATCGCCGAGCCTCCGCTTGGTCTCACCGGTATAGAGCAGCTATACCTAGAGCAGCGGATACAATAGATGAGGTTGGAGGTGGTGCAGGTGAACCTCTGCCGCACCTGGAAAGACTGCTTAGGTCCTTGGATGGAGTCAGGGGGGGAGCACCCGCTGAGTTGCTCCAGCATTTTTATCTACCATCTAGTCCAATTATGTCAGTTCTGCATGCAGTCTGAGTGTGGCTGGCAAGACCTGCCTGTGGGAGGGGCACACTTGAGGACAGTGGGGGCACGGGAAAGACACTGTGGCGGGTGCAGTTTCTGAGGTTTTCATGCGTATACTGGCTCTGGTGATTCAGTCCTGTCGGCTTCCTTCAATGTTAATACAGACCCTTTCACTCAAAGTGTACCAGTCTGTCCTGTCTTGGGTACGAGACTCCAGCTCTCTTGTAGGAAGGCAACCGTTTTTGAGCTGTCTTTGAATTCTCCAATTAGTAAGAGTTTTATAACGTGTAAATTTAGTCACCAAATAAGGCAGTGCCTTCTGCAGCAATTGCAACCTTTTCATTTTGTTTGATTTTAGTTACCTCTTTAAGGTGATATATGTTCTGTGGGCAGCAGTTTGATCGGATTAGTCTGTCAGAATTCATTGCATCACATCAGGAGCGAAAGGTTTAAAGTTTAAAAAAAAATCTAATTAAATAATTCAATTTATTTTTAAAACCTGGGTCCAAATACTAACTGACCAAATCACTAGCGACATTATTATTGGAAGACATGTGTGACACCATCAGTCAACTTTCAACACAGCAATAGGACTCACTGTGACAGGGAGTTTGCCATTTTATTAAATAGAGTGGAAAGAAGATTTGATGGAGATAATTAATGACAGAACATCTAATTCCTGCATAGTTTAGGTTGACAGATATGACAAAATTTGCATTAGAAATCAGGTGAGAATTCACAGTGTTAGCTGAGAGTTTTTAATCTTGAGAATGCAGTTAGTGTGCTAATGAGTTACTGCTCCTCTGACATCGGCACATTTATCCCTTTGAATACACAAGGATATAATGCACCTAATATTAGAAGTAACATTAGATTAAAAGTAACATTAGCAAATTTGCAGATGACACAAAGATGTGTGGCAGTGTGAACTGTGAGGAGGATGCTATGAGGATGCAGGATGACGGACAGATTGGGTGAGTGGGCAGATGCATGGCAGATGCAGTTTAATGTGGACAAATGTGAGGTTATCCAATTTGGTGGCAAGAACAGGAAGGCAGATTATTATCTGAATGGCGCCAAGTTCGAAAAAGGGGAACAACAACGAGATCTGGGTGTCCTTGTTCATCAATAACATTAGCAAATTTGCAGATGACACAGCATGCAGGTACATCAGGCAGTGAAGAAAGCTAATGGCATGTTGGCCTTAAGAGGAGGAGTTGAGTATAGGAGCAAAGAGGCCCTTCTGCATTTGTACAGGGCCCTAGTGAGACCACACCTGGAGTATTGTGTGCAGTTTTGGTCTCCAAATTTGAGGAAGAACGTTCTTGCTATTGAGGGAGTGCAGCGTAGATTCACGTGGTTAATTCCCAGGATGGCGGGACTGTCATATGCTGAGATTGGGTTCTATACACTGGAATTTAGAAGGATGTGCGGGATTCTTATTGAAACATAATATTATTAAAGGATTGGACATGCTAGAGGCAGGAAACATGTGTCCGATGTTGGGGGAGTCCAGAACCAGGGGCCACAGTTTAAGAATAAGGGGTAGGCCATTTAGAACGGAGATGAGGAAAAACCTTTTCACCCAGAGAGTTGTGAATCTGTGGAATTCTCTGCCTCAGAAGGCAGTGGAGGCCAATTATCTGGATGCTTTCAAGAGAGAGTTAAGGGGCTGACCCACTGCGGCGTCCTAATCCTCGAGTTCAGAAGAGTGTCTTCGACCTTCAAGCTCAAGGGCACTCGCCTGGAAAACCTCGAGCTGGATCGACCGTCACCGATGAAACCGCGAGATGAAAACACACGCACGCACGCACGCACACACACACAGCCAGGGAAAGAGGGAGAGCCCTGTCTGAAATTCGCACCCGAGATGAAGAGGAAGGTAAAAGATGGCTGCACAGTGTACAATAAGTCCTTTAGATGTCCTTCAACATGCAGAAATTTTTTCCGCGACCTAGCTGAGGCTGTGAGTATGCGGGAACTTCCCTCGAGCATGAGGGAGAGTTCCAGTGACCTCCTAGGACCATGTGTCGACCATGCTGCGAGTTTGAGTCGAGGGCGAACTCTTCTAAACTCGCAGATTACGTCGCCACAGTGGGACAGCCCCTTTATGGGCCTGTCCCACTTAGGCGACCTTTTAAGCGACTGCAGGAGACTATGCAGTCGCCACATGTTCGCAGGCGGTTGTCGGGGAGTTGCCTTCATGGTCGTGTGAAGAGTTGCCGCATATCGGGAACTAGTCGCGTCCTCATTATGGTCGACGCAAATTTTTCAACATGTTGAAAAATTAGCGGTGACTGGAATGAAGCTGCCATGGGGAGTAGCGAGAATTCCCGTGCCATAGGTGGGTCGCCAGGAGGTCGAAAGGTTCTCGTAGGTTGTAGCCGGTGCTGACCGATGAATTTCATTGGCTCATTGGGAAAAAAAACTTAAGCAGTAGAAACTTACCGTACGCTGTGCTTTAGTCATCTTAATAACATTGCCAACCTTCAGGTCTGTTCATCGCGATATCACCTTGGCTTTGCACCTTGTGAATTTCACTCAGAGAGCTCTCCCCCCGCTTGCCCTGTCCCCCACCTGCACAACGGGCTGGTGAAGGAAGCAATGTGTGTGTGTTCCACTCTGACAGTCGCCGTTCCATTTGCCGGTTTTTCAGGTGACTCCGGTCTCCGGCAGTCGCCTGTAAAATGGCCTAAGTAGGACAGGCCCATGAGGTAGACAAAAATGCTGGAGAAACTCAGCGGGTGAGGCTGCATCTATGGAGGAAAGGAATAGGTGACGTTTCAGGTCGAGACCCTTCTTCAGACTTGGGGTTAAGATTAGACCCGAAATGTCACCTATTCCTTCGCTCCATGGATGCTGCTTCACCCACTGAGTTTCTCCAGCATTCCTGTCTACCTTTGATATTTCCAACATCTGCAGTTCTTTCTTAATAATTTATTTGATCAGTGATCAAATGTCTGCCGAGCTTCACAGCCGTGTATCTCTGGCTTCTTAAAAGTGATCAAATAAATAGTGGAAATCCTCAGTCGAGTTGTTAACAGCTAAACTACCTGCATTTATCAATCATTGTTGTTCTTTGTAACAAGTCCCAAGCAGCATCACAGAGCATTGATACCTAGTGTGTGATTCTGAGTCAGGCAGAGGTTAAACGTAAAAGAGAGAGAGGCAGATGGAATTCCAGATATTGGGGTCGGAGTAGCCATAACAATGACAATTAGTGCATTCCCATTGTTATTTTGATATTGAGCAAATTGACATATCTGCAGCCTGCCAGGTCTTGCCAGAGGACAGTTAAGTCAATAATGTGGATCTGAGATTGGAGTCATATATAGATATTCCCTGATGCTGGAATACAGTGCCAAATAAAGACCCATCATTATTTATTTGCCTCTGTACTCCACAATTTGAGATTTGTAATAGAAAAAAATCATAGGTGGTTAAAGTGCACATTGTCAGATTTCATTAAAGGCCATTTTTATACATTTTGGTTTCACCATGTAGAAATTACAGCTGTGTTTATACATAGTCCTCCCATTTCAGGGCACCATCATGTTTGGGCCACATGGCTTCACAGGCATTTGTAATTGCTCAGGTGTTTAAATGCCTCCTTAATGCAGGGATAAGAGAGCTCTCAGCACCTAGTCTTTCCTCCAGTCTTTCCATCACCTTTGGAAACTTTTATTGCTGTTTATCAACACGAGGACCAAAGTTGTGCCAATGAAAGTCAAATAAGCCATTATGAGACTGAGAAACAAGAATAAACTGATAGAGACATCAGCCAAATCTCAGGCTTACCAAAATCAATTGTTTGCAACATCATGAAGAAGAAAGAGAGCATTGGTGAGCTTACTAATTGCAAAGGAACTGGCAGGCCCAGGAAGACCTCCACAGCTGATAACACACCTGTCCGACAGATCAGAAACACTCTTCAGGAGTCGGGTGTAGATTTGTCAATGACCACTGTCTGCAGAAGATTTCATGAACAGAAATACAGAGGCTACACTGCAAGATCCAAACCATTGGTTAGCCACAAAAATAGGATGGCCAGGTTACAGTTTGCCAAGAAGTACTTAAAAGAACAACCACAGTTCTGGAGAAAGGTCTTGGGGACAGATGAGATGAAGATTAACTTACATCAGAGTGATGGCAAGAGCAAAGTATGGCGGAGAGAAGGAACTGCCCAAGATCCAAAGCATACCACCTGGCCTGGGCATGCGTGGCTGCTGAAGGAACTGGCTCACTTATCTTCATTGATGATACAACTGCTGATGGTAGTAACATAATGAATTCTGAAGTGTATAGACACATCCTATCTGCTCAAGTTCAATGATCTTCCACCGTCTGGCCATAAATGGTGATACAAGCATGCATTCACAGGAGGGAAATTAGCCCTTGTTGTGAAGCCATAAGCTCGGTATTGTTAATTGTAAACACCTGAGATTCAGCCACATGTTTGATATTTTTTGAGCCATAAACTGGGAACGGGAGCTCTTGGTGTCTGTAGCACTCCTGGCATATCCAATGATAAGGAATCTCAGGGCTGTGCTTACTCTTGGAGGGCCTGGCTAGGCAAGGACCTCTTGATCTCTTTGGTCAATTTGCAGATGTCGCGAAGATTCAGCACTAGCTTTGGTCAGCTAGTGGTGAAAGATGCTTCACGTCCTCTGGTGGGCGGCGCCAACTCGCGTCGCAGCGGCCTCTGCAGTCCGTCTGTCTTTTTGTTATTCTTTGTCCCGATTTAATGTAGTTTTTATTTTTTTGGGGGGTATGTGTGTGTGTGTGTGTGTGTGTGTGTGTGTGTGTGTGTTGGGGGGGGGGTCGGGGGGAAACTTTTAAAATCTTTTCCCTGCACGGAGAACCCGACCTTTTCCCTGTCGGGTCTCCGTTGTCATTGGGGCTGCAACGTGGAGCGGCCTCCAGCAGGAACGACCTGGGGCTCCAGTCACGGAGCGGAGGACCTACTCACCATCACGGAGCTAACCGAATTCGGAGTGGGTGGAGCGGTGGTGGCGCGCTGCTGCGACCCGACCCTCAGAGATTCGGAGGCTCCAACCGCAGGTCCGGTGGACAGTAATATCAGGAGCCCGCGGGTCCCTGCTGGGAGATCGATTTTCGGGGCTTCCGCAACGGCGACTTCTCCCGCCCGAGTCGCGGGGTCGAGGAGTACCTGGAGCAGGGCCTTACATCGCCCGGCGCGGCTTGGAATGGCTGCGGGACTTTGCTAGCGCCCGCCGGGGGCTCCAACAACAAGACCCGGAGTGCGGCCTTGCATCACCCGACGCAGCGTTAATGGCCGCGGGACAATTGCCATCGCCCGCCGGGGGCTTTGACTCTGACATGGGGAGTGCAGGGGAGAGATAAGTTTTTTTGCCTTCCATCACAGCGAGTAGGAGATGCGCTGTGATGGATGTCTGTGTAAATTGTGTTGTGTCTTGGGTCTTTTTTTTCTTGTGTATATGACTGCAGAAACAACATTTCATTTGAGCCTCTATGAGGTTCAAGTGACAAATAAATTGTATTGTATTGTATTGTATTGTATTGTATTGTATTGTATTGTAAGACTAACTTTACCCAGAAAAATGCAGAAAGGCTATTTCCATTAGTAAATAAGTAAAAGCTAACAGCAGGGGTGTGCAGCCTGGAAATTCTGCAAGTAAAGAAATGAAAGATGTTGTGAACAAGTGAACAGCAGTTACTACTCATTGTCATTGTTCTCCAGCACTTATCCCACCACATTAGAGTGGTAGATGCTCTGTTATTTTATGTTCATTCATTGTGTGTTGGTGCTCACTCCCAGTGGGAGTAGCTGCACATTTTCTTGATGTTGTGTTACCGCTAAGTTTTCATGCTCGGGTACTATCATAACACTAGACATGTTCGGCCACAGGGTTGCACAAAGCAGTTTAATTCCAAATAGGTACAAAGATATTCAGCTTTGTTGGTACAAGTTCGAATTCTTTGTCAAAACAACAAGTGCCCCATCTAGTGGGTCAATTGACATCAACCAAAATCTAATTCAGATATGGGAATTTAAGACATGATGAATTTTGTGCTCAGACATGTACCTCTGTCTCGTTTACAGTTTGTAAGTTCAAGGCCCACAAGAGGTGTGCTGTGAGAGCAATCAACAATTGCAAGTGGACAACGCTGGCTTCAATAGGGAAAGATATCATTGAGGATGAGGATGGGGTAAGTATGTACATCTTCACAAGTGGCCCACTTCCAATGTCATTTGACACTTCTGCTAATAGATAAAAATATAAGCTATGACAGAGATTCAGTGATCCCTCTGGGCATGTCCCCAGGGAGAAGCACTGAAGAATATTTATTCTTCAATCAATACAAGCAAATAGGAACATGATATAAGTGCAGGATTTAATCACCTGTTCCACCATTCACTGAAATCAGAGATGATTTGTAAGGAACTTTAAATATACATCGCTCCTGTTCCTGGGTTCCTGAAAGCCTGTTCTGTTCACCCTTGATATCACGGTTGAGCTGTCACTAAAATCAATAAATGTGCCTTTCTCACTGTCTTTTATTATCTGTGATTAACAAATGTCTCAGATTTATAATTAAATGTTGATTTAGAATTAATTAGTTATATTTGCCAAAAGGCTTCTAAATTTTGTCTGCTTGTGTGAGGACAATCTTTTAGTTTTGAATGGCCGGGTTTGATCTGTCTCATTCTCTACTCATTGTGAAGGCTTCAATCAAATATTCTGTCATCAAACCCCAGTTTGTGCAGTGTCTCCGTGCAAGGAATTTCTGGTTAGTTTATTCCATACCTCAGTTGCACCTCTTTAAGAAGCGGATTGCAATAAGATTGGGTGACCAATTAGGATTAGTGTAATGGGAATCCAAACAAGGTAAAGAACGTGGATCTGTAGAAATGGACTGACCTTATTCACTGGACATATGAGGGAGAACTTATTTGCACATAGAGTAGTGAATACATGGAATACAGTCACTGAGAGCGTTTAAGAAACGTATAGATGAACACTTGAATTACTGAGACATAGTTTAGTTTCATTTAATTTACGTTGTTTATGATTGTCACGTGTACCGAGGTACATTGAAAAGCTTTTGTTTGCATACTATCCAGTCAAAGTAAAGATATAGAGGGTTATGGACCAAGTACTGGGCGATGGGATTAATACGGAGGTTACTCTGGACAGTGTGGTGAAGTTAGGCCTGCTTACATGCTGTATGATTCAATGATTCACAGAGTAGCCTCTTTTATTATAAAAGGAGGAAATTCCATGGGGATTTATTTGGGAACACAGTGTTAGCTGTGTGTGAGGGGGGAGATTTGATGTACTAATAGTTCCCTACTACTCACTAGTGCGCTAGGTTAATTGCATGTGTTTAAATGTGTAATTTATCTGTTTAGTATATAGAACTTTATTGAGTCATTTAATTCAATAAACTCGGGCTATTGATTTAGTCGAGTGAAGAGTTATTGATTTTCTAATTGGCTTGTGGTTTCTTAAGAGTTTGATCAGCACAATATTAGGAAATCCTTTTAATAAATGAGTGGAGCTTCACTGGTTTCCTTTAATACGGCAAAAGCAGTATTTTGCCAAGCACCATTTCTGATGATTGACAAGGTAAACAAAAATATTATCCCTGGTGTACATTTGGTATATGTTTAGGCATTCAGCCCTTCTAGTGCTCTACTTCAGTCCAGTTTTAACCCATTTTATGGATGTAGACTGCACTGGTTGCTGCAACAACTTAGCATCTATCAGTCACATTTTAATGAGGTGCAGGTCATAAACATTGCTTTCGCCATCAATTATACCAATGTGCCATCTGCTAGTGAACAAATGGGTAGAAACATAGAAAATAGGTGCAGGAGAAGGTCATTCGGCCCTTTGAGCCTGCACCGCCATTAAATATGATCATGGCTGATCATCCAACTCAGTATCCTGTACCTGCCTTCTCTCCATACCCCATGATACCTTTAACCACAAGGGCCACATCTAACTCCCTCTTAAATATAGCCAATGAACTGGCCTCAACTACCTTCTGTGGCAGAGAATTCCAGAGATTTGTTGAGCCTGTGTGTTGATTCTGTTCTCCCCACAGGGATGTCATACACTGCCGACAAGTCAAGTTGCGTTTATTGTCATATGCACAAGGACGGTGAATTGGTGGAGGAGGAGGACTAATATCCTGGGAGAGAGATTGGCATTTGCCATTCAGGATGGTGTGAACTAAATTGGCAGGGTAGAAAGCAGGCAGAGAAGAGGTTGTGGGGAAATACTGTAGTCAAAGAGAACAGACAGTGCACAGTAAAGAGAGAGGAAAGACTGGTGGTTTGAAATGTATTTATCTCAATGCTAGAAGCTTAACAGCTACAGTGTAAAGGCTTGGACAGGGTGGAATTTGTTAAATATGTTCAAGAAAGCTTCCGTAATCAATATATAGTGAACCATACTAGAAAGGTTGCAACTCTGGATGTCCTCTTCTGGAATGAGATAGGGCAAGTGGCTGAAATATCAGTTGAGACTATCTTTAGGTTCAGTGACCATAATTTTAGTAGTTTTAAAGTGGTTATGGAGAAGGATTGGACTGGCCTACAAATTATGGGCGACATGGTGGCGCTGTGGTAGAGTTGCTGCCTTAAGGGTCTTTCCCACGAGCATGCGACTCCATGCGGCAAGCACGATCTAATGTGGTCGCTTGAGCCGTATGGCCTCGCGGGGCCGGTCCCACTTCAATCGCCGGAGCCGTATGGAGTTGTGCGGAGCCGGTCCCGACATCGCGCTGGGCTCCGAAAAACTGACCGTGTTCAAAAATTCCGCGCGGCAACGGCCTGCCGGCCCGCAGCCGCCTCAACGCCATACGCCCCGCCTCGACGGGCGTGCGCAGCGTCTCGACGCCATACGCATGTCTTGACGCCATACGTCACGTGCGAACTTCCCGCGGACTTCGCTCGAACTTCACTTCACTCACTCGACCTACGCGCGGCCCCCGCTTCTGGTTTGGTCACGCTCGCTGCCGCATGCAGGTCGCATGCTCGTGGGACAGGCCCTTAACAGACCCGGGTTTGATCCCAACAATGGGTGCTGTCTGTATGGAGTTTGTACCTTCTCCCCGTGACTTGTGTGGGTCTTCTCTGAGATCTTCGGTTTCCTCCCACACTCTAAAGACATACAGGTATGTAGGTAAACTGGCTTGGCAAATGTAAAAAATTGTCCTAGTGTGTGTAGGATGGTGTTAACATGTAGGGATCACTGGTCGGTGCGGACCGGTGGGCCATAGGACCTGTCTCCGTGCTGTATCTCTAAACTAAACTAAACTAAACCGCGGCAAGGCTGATCATGAAGGCATTAGGTGTGAGAATGCGGAGGTCGATTGGGTGAATTCTTTGCCGGTAAGGGGATAGCTGGCGTTCAAAGATGAGATAGCAAGAGTACAGAGGTGAAATCTTCTAAGGAAAGGTTATGAGTGGCAAGTTTAGGAACCCTAAAGAGATGTTGAGACTCTAGCCAGGAAAAAGAAGATGGCATACGTCAGTTTTAGGCAGTCGGATTAAGCAATTCTCCATGAGTGTTAGTATAGAAGTATACTTAAAAAAGCAATCAGGAGAGCAAAATTAGACATGAAATGAAGCTGGTAAGGTAAAGGAAAATCCCAAGAGATTCCTCAGATATATTAAGAGTAAAAGGTGGCGAACTAAAGAATAAGTCCTGTAAAGATCAGCATGGCTGTCTTTATGTAGAACCACAAGAGATGGAGGAGATATTTAATGAATGCTTCTCATCCATTTTTACTGAGAAGATCATGGAAGCTTTGGCATTAAGGTGGAAGAGTTGTGATGCCTTAGATCATATGTGAATTACCAAAGATATAACATTAAACCTTGATCTAGTTTATTTGGGGCTTGCAAAGGTGAATAAGGATTAGGCTCTTTGGGTAAATGGGGCTAGTGACAAGGGTTATGTAAACAGCAAGGGAAATAAAACATATCCAAGATGGGGTTTAAATTATGCGGTAAGACATCTATTCACATGCTGCTAATACCTTATGCTTTGTTTTTTGGAGAAACATACAATGAATTGGTGCTTTATTTTATGCAATTAGATTGCCATGCCTCATCAGTGGCTCGAAGGTAACCTGCCTGTTAGTGCCAAGTGTGCCGTGTGTGACAAGACATGTGGCAGCGTACTCCGCCTGCAGGACTGGAGATGCCTCTGGTGCAAAGCCATGGTGAGCAGTTTACCTTCTTCTCTTTGCTGCTACGGTGGTAGATGAGGTTCAAGAGTGAAACACAATTTTCAGATAAACTAAAATGTATTATACAATAGCATTATACTTACAAAGCATGGAACATGCTGTTGCTATCGTCAAGCCTCATCCCATCACACAAAATCATAGACAGAGAAGAGTTGTACAGCGCACAAGCAGGCCCTTCAGCAGACCATGCTGACCTTTTTGTCCATCAACACTAATCTCATTTATCCACATTAGGTCCCACCCCCCACCTACAATATGTCTGAAGAAGGGTTCCAGCCCAAAACGTCACTTATATATGTAAACCAGCAACTGGAGTTCCTTCTATGTCATATTTTCAAGTGTGTAAAGTGGAACGATAGCAGAAATGTGTTTAAATTACTCGGCCTTTCTATTCTAAGATTACCAGCTCCTGTTCAAGCCTTTTCAAAGCTTGGGATATTTTGTTGAAGTATTTCTGAGATATGCTGTAGGTCATCTATTGCCACATGTAAGTTTATTTCACTCTTGTCATTTTCTTGTCAATTTGTGTAACTATCAAACACTGTCTGTTTCTGCAAGGTGCACACTGCCTGCAAAGAACTGTATCCTCGAAAATGTCCTCTGGGCCAGTGCAAAGTGTCCATCATTCCTCCCACTGCATTGAATAGCATTGATTCTGATGGTAAGTAATTACACTGACAAGATCTATTGCCTTATTTCTGTATGTCATTTAACCGTGAAGTGGTGTAAGCCTCATTAAGAAGAGCTCTCCTATTCTAGCTTCTGGCGTTGCATCTCAGTGTTGATTTCCAGCAGAATTTCACTGAATGTTAGTGAGGGAATGCTGGTAAATAAGGAATATGTGCTGAAGGATGATTAGAGCTCAGTTTAGCAAAGCCATACATTTATTTGGGACAATTCAAGGATTGATAGGGTAAATGTTTCTATTCTGATATTCAGAATAAGAATCAAAAACATCAGATTTAGTGCTAATCAATCTTATCACAGAAATGTTGTTGAGAGAATTAATTCCTTGTTTCTTAAATGCTCATCTTTGCTTTAAGAATTCCCAAAGCCTTGCCTTTTCCTTTCTCTGTAACCTCTTTAAATAAATTTCTTAATATCTGCTTTATGGGATGTCTCTTTTTGTCTGATATTGTTTGTGAGAGCAGCCTTGGCCACATTGATGGCGCTTTTGATGCACGGGCTAATTTAGTTGCACTCCCTGGGATATATACATTTTTAATGACCCTATTCTGCCTGCTTAAATATTCCCAACAACCACCAGGCTCTTGAACACTAACCTCGGCCTCAGCAACTACGATCTACCATGGAAAATAAAAGACACACATTGCTTGGAGAACCACAGCTGTCAGGCAGCATCTTTGGAGAACATGACGTTTCTGGTTGGGATCCTTCTTCAGAATGAGTGTACTGGGGGAGAGAGAGGGGAACGAAACGTGGAAGAGAGGAGTGGCAGGACAAAGCCTGGCAAGTAATAAGTGGATTAGAGGGGGATTAGACGAGGGGGATTAGACAAAACCCAGAGGTGAAAAGACAAGGTGTGAGACAAAGGATTAAAGAGTTTTAAATTGTGAAGCGAGAGGAAGGAAGGAATGTCAGTGGAATAATTGAGGGCGAGTCCAGGTGGACACAGGGGGAAGAAAGAGGGAGGGGCGGAAAGAATGGATGCAGGATCCTCATCAGAGGCCTTACCTTTGTACCCCTACACTCACACCTCAACCAGTTCTGAGCCTGCCATGAGATTGAGCTCTTCTTCCATTGCCTAGGTTCCAAGGCCCTTTTCCCTGGTGAGGAGTCTTCGCCTGCCGGTGACAACCCCATTTGCCCATCTCCAACATTCCTCCTCCTCGTGGACTTCCCCTTGCAGCCTTCTACTCTCTTTAGACCCTTATATTTCACATTACTAGTGAGACATCAACCGTCTTGACTTCTCCACTTCCTTTGCCCACTCCAATCTCACCCTCTGAACACACAGCTCACCGCTCGCTAATCAGTAATCCAAACATTGTTATATCCTGCCCCTCCTCTCTTCCAGTTTTCTTCACCCCATCCCCCACCATAATCAGTCTGAAGTAGGGTCCTAACCCGAAACGTCACCAATCAATGTTCTTCAGAGCTGCTGACTGACCTGCTGAGTTACTCCAGCACTTTCTGTCTTTTTTTTGTAACCAGCTACTATGGACTTTGTTTTGGTTGCACTATGGACTTCAGATTTGCAATATTATAGTCTGGTTACCTAATATTACTGATTACCTAATATTAATTTATTGTTTAATTGATTCTTGTATGAATTCATTATTTGTGTGTTGTTGCTTTAATGGGCCTGTTAAGCTGCAGCAAGTAGGAATTTCATTGTTACATTATCAATACTTATGGCAATTAGCCATTTTTTTTACTATTTACTCCCACTCTGCTCAAATTTTCTTGTGAAAGATCTCTGCCACTGAAATGTTTTATAAATACAAACAGTAGAATAATATGTTTCTGGAAATGCCAATTTCTGTCCATGATCCTCATATTTGTCATAGTAGTGTTGTGTCATTTTCAATTACAATTATACTAATAATTAGCTGCACATAGTAAATCTTTTTAGGTTAAATGGATAATGACAGTGCCTGTTGCAGGATTCATTGCCTGCCTGCTGAGGCATCATTCTAATCTTTGAAGTACAGTGCCCTGGATTAATTCTGCTCAAAGGCACTGTTTGCTCAGCCTTTATATGGAAAGCTCTGAGCTGCTGATAGTGACTGATAGAAAGCCAGCGATTGTTGGCTCTTGTCCCTGTTCATGGGGGATTCCATATAAAATCTCACCAGTATTATCCATAAGATATAAAATTAGAGGACACACCAATGATTGAAGATTTCCATTTGCATAGAGCCCATTGCATCCTCAGGGCAATGTTTTGCAAATAATTAAATACTTCTGAAGTGTTTTAATGATTGTAATATACTGAAATGAGGTTGGCAAGTTTCCACGAGAAGCAGTTAGATGAATGAGCAGATGTTTTTTTATGTTGATGTTTATTATGGGATCAACATTGTCCAAAATACTAGGAGAAATTTCTCCACGTTTCCTTTAGAACAGTAAAGTAGTACAGTGAGTAGAACCACTGCCTCACAGCTCCAGCAATCCAGGTTCGATCTAGCCTTAGTACGATCCTCGAGGAGTTTGCTCGTGTTCCCTGTCACTGTGTAGATTTTCTCCCACCTCCCAAAAATGTGCAGGTTGGCAGGATAGATGGTGACACAAGGAGCTGCAGATGCTGGTTTACCAAACAAGTGCTGGTGTAACTCAGCTGGTCAGGCAGCAGCTCTGGAGAATATGGATAGGTGATGTATCAAGTTGTGACTCTTCTTCAGATTGATCCACTGAGTTACTCCAGCACAATGTGTCAGATTGGTAAATTAATTGGCTATAATTGGCCCAAGTGTGTAGGTGAGTTGGGGGTGGAAGCTTCATGGGAATGTGGAAAGAATAAAACAGATTAGTGTAAAAAATAGTGTGACAATGGGTACTTGAAGGTTGGGAGCAGACACAATGAACTTTTGTGCTGTATCTCACTATGAGACCAACCCTCAGTTTTGCTCATCCTGCCTCAACATTCAACAGATCATCGTTTATAACTCTCACCAATTCTAACGATTCCATCACAGACACATATTATTTTTTCAGCATTTCAGAGGAACTTTGTGACACCCTGGTCTGCTCAATCATCTTGACAGCACTCCCTATCTTACGTTATTTTACCGCTACCTCAGGAAGTGCAACATCTGTCCTTGCACCTCTTTTCTTCCCATCATCCTGAGACCCAAACACTCTTTCCAGATAAGGCAACCATTCACTTGCACTTCTTCCAATCTTGAATACTGCAATTGGTGTTTACAATGCGGCCTCCTCTACACTGGAGAGACCAAACACTGATTGGGTAATTGTTTTCCAGAGTACCTGTTTCAATCCATTAGAGTGTCCTTGAGTTTCCTGCTGCCTGCAACTTTAGTTCCCCATTTCACTCCCCTACTGACTTCTCTGTCAATAAGCCAGTTCGGTATTCCGAAAAACACAAGGAATCATGGGATTTGGCAAAGGTAATTTGAGAATAAAAAAGCAAACGGGGTGCCTGGTAGCGGGGGAGAGCGGGGTGTAACAGCGAGAGAGAGGGGGTAGATGCGAGTGGGAGACAGGGAGAGACTGAGAGGTGAGGGAGAGAGTTTTCCGTTTTCAGACAGACAACCACTGGTAAAGCCTTGGCTCGTTGCTTCTAGGAGAGTAGAGAAAATGATTTAAATCTAGAGAATGCAACTTCAGAACCCCCTCGTTTCGACCGTGCTGGAGATTTCCGCTGGCGCAAGAAACAAATGACCTAAAGTTTGCGTTGAGTGAACTGAGTGTCCTTACCGTCCTCGTCAAACACCAGCGTTTTGTGAGAGTGGTTGGATCCCGGGATCGAGGAGTCAGCATCCGACAGGTGAGCGGGCCGCGGTAGCTGGTGCCTCTCCGCTCGCCGTTGGAAGAACTGACACCTCTACTCCCCGGGTCGAGCGCTGCCTCCTCGAACCCGCTGCTCAGCGGCGGCCGACTAGGATTCCAGAGCATCGCCGATGCCTCACATCAACTCTTGATCCCCGTCGCCTGTCCGGGTAATGTGACTGACGTTGGTTGAGCTGAAGCTGGGATCCAACCACTCTCACAAAACGCCGGTGTACGACGAGGACGTTAAGAACACTCAGTTCACTCAACGCAAACCTTAGGTAATTTGTTCCTTGCGCCCGTGGAAATCCCCGCTCCCATCCATCTCTTGATATCTAATGATTTGACCTCCATTACCCTAGAGGGAAGAGAATTTCAGAAATTCATTACAATCTAAGAGAGTCAAATTTTGTGTACTTCAGTTTTATATGACTGCCCCCTTATTTTTGCTGCTGTGTCTCCTTGTCGTGACTCCTCCCACTTGTGAATGAAGTATTGCACATGCTCATGTTTCAAGGTATTAAGCCAACCCTATTGGATGGTGTAGGACAGACTAAGGTTGACGCATGGACTGTTTTTGATGCAGGGTTTTGGAAAGCCAGCTGCCCGCCTTCTTGCGCCAGTCCACTTTTAGTCTTTGTCAACTCTAAGAGTGGGGACAATCAGGGAGTCAAGTTCCTACGAAGATTCAAGCAGTTGTTAAATCCAGCTCAGGTGTTTGATCTCATGAATGGAGGACCTCATCTTGGGTAAGGCTGAATCTGAAAATATTTTCAACTGACTTACCATTAATGCAATTACCAGTCTGAGGAAGGGTTTCGGCCCGAAACGTTGCCTATTTCTTTCGCTCCATAGATGCTGCTGCACCCGCTGAGTTTCTCCAGCTTTTTTGTGTAACCTACCATTAATGCAATCTGGCTTTCGCCCCCTCCATAGCACAGAAACTGCTCTCCTCAAAGTCCTCAACGACCTCCTCACCTCTGCTGACACTGGTTCCCTCAACATCCTCATCCTCCTCGACCTGAGCGCAGCCTTCGATACAGTGAACCATAACATCCTGCTCACCAGACTCAAAGACCTCGGCATTGAAGGCTCGGCACTCTGCTGGCTCCGTTCCTACCTTTCCAACAGATCCCACTTCATCTCTCTCCATAACCAGACCTCTACTACAGCCACAGTCACTCAAGGCGTTCCCCAAGGCTCCGTACTCGGCCCCCTCCTCTTCATCATCTACATCCTCCCCCTTGGTCAGATACTCTGCCACTTCAACCTGGACTTCCACATCTCCCTCACCCCCACATCCCCCCCCCCCCCCCCCCCCCCCCCCCTTCCCCCCCCCCCCCCCCTCTCCCATATCAACTCCTGTTTGTCAGCTATAAAAAACCTGGATGCAACATAACTTCCTCAAACTCAACAGCGATAAGACAGAATTCCTCTCTCATAGGCTCCAAATCCACACTCAGCAAAATCAATAACCCCACTCTCACCATCGACGGCACCACTGTCTCCCCATCTCCCCAGGCCCGCAACCTTGGCGTGATCTTTGATTCCACCCTCTCCCTTGAGTCTCACATCCGCCATGTCATTAAAACCTCCTTCTTTCACCTCCGCAACATCGCCAAACTCAGACCCTCTCTCACACCTCCCGCTGCTGAAAGACTCATCCATGCCTTCATCTCCTCCCGACTGGACTATTGCAACTCACTTCTCCTTGGCATCAGCTCCACCTACATCAACCGACACTAACTGGTCCAGAACGCAGCCGCCCGACTCATCACCCACACCAAATCCTGGCATCACATCGCTCCAGTCCTCAAACAACTTCACTGGCTTCCCATCTCCCACTGGATCACCTACAAAATCCTGGTCCTCGCCTACAAAGCCCTCCACCATCTGGCCCCCCCATATCTCACTGACCTCCTCTCCCCCTACCAACCCTCACGGTCCCTCAGATCCACATCGGCCGGTCTCCTCTCCATCCACGTCCAACCTCCGCAGTTTTGGGGACAGAGCCTTCTCCAGGGCAGCTCCCAGGCTCTGGAACTCCCTCCCCCAACTGATCCGCAATTCCGTGTCCCTCACCATCTTCCAGTCCCGCCTCAAAACCCATCTCTTCACCTTTGCCTATCCTTAGCCCCACGTCCCCCTCCCTTTTCATCTGTGCATGAATTGCCTCATATTGTGTTTTGAATTGAATTCTGTCTTTAATTTGTATACTAGTCATGTCTCTACTATTTATTTCATTCCCCTTACATGTTTTTCCTCTACTTGCTAAATTTTTGTAAGGTGTCCTTGAGACTCTTGAAAGGCGCCCATAAATAAAATGTATTATTATTAGTATTATTATTATTATTATTATTATTATTATTATTATTATCTGTCCATATGACAGTTACTGATTTTTATTAGAATATTATGTTGTGGTCAAGACACTTACACCAGTATGAGTTATCTGTTTCCCTGTGTAAACTCAATTTTGCAGTATCCTAATTTTACTGACTGCGTTTAAATGGCATGTTTGCTTTGAAAGGTGAAATTCCTTCTCTACATAAAGATACATGTTATTTTCAATCACTGACCAGTGCAACTTGCATTCTGTTTTTGTTTTTTGTATGCATCCATTAACCTTTTGTGGTTTGTGGGGCTACATGTGATGAGGCCCTGAAGGATTTCTGTCATTTATGTGGGAATGAGCCTTTCAGACAGAGCTCTATCATTCTATAGGATAGTAGTTCCTTCTTTTGTAATCTTTACTTATTTTTTTCTTTTACAGATTACGATTGTTTCAAAAATTTGATACTTTCCGTATTTTAGTTTGTGGAGGAGATGGAAGTGTTGGATGGGTGCTATCTGAGATTGATAAGTTAAACCTGCACAAACAGGTGAGATGGAGGGAATGATAGCAGACATTATTTAAGCTTTAAAAATTTTTTTTGATGTTAAATTGATTATTTCATGTGTATAAATTCTTCCCAGTCAACACTTTATTTCCTGTTTTCTTCCCCTCTCTTCCCTGTGCCCCACCTGAAATTGCATCCATTTCTCCCTTACTCCTTCCTCTTCCACTTCCTCTGGCTTCACCTTATCTCATACTTTTCATCTCTGGGCTTTGTTCAACCATCTGCAAATCACTCCCCCCCCCCCCCCCCCCCCCCCCAACTTTCTCACCACATTCAGTCAGCGAAAGGGTCCTGACCTGAAAGGTCGCCTGTTCATGATCTCCAGATATGCTGCCGGACTCGCTGGGTTACTCCAGCCCTTTTTAAAAAATATACTAGCATCTGCATTTCTTTGCATCTGCTTTCTTTCAGTGTTATGCTCTAACTTCAATATATTATGAACTGATTGGAATTTGCTTATTGTTTTACACTATCTTTACAAATGCAATCTATGGTGCAGAGAAGTTCCAGAGACACTATGCTATGGAATGAAATTAATCCTCCATTAGCAAAATTTCAGTTTTCAGAAAATAATTATTTCCAAGTTATCCCATCTCATCACTTCAGCTATTGCTTCCATGGGCAGAAAAGCATTTAATTACCTCTTCTTTGCTTCAATAATCTTCCATTGTAATCTTTTTCATATTTCATCGAGACACTTGTTCAATTTTCCCATCTATTGCCAATCATTCCCTGGAGGAAATGTTGTTAGAACAGTGTGGAGAGAAGATAGCTGTCTCTTCCATAATCCACTGACTCATCCTTTCATCAACTGTATTCGAAAAGTCTAACCATTCTTTCAGTTACTTCACCACATCCTGTTGCAGTCCATCGGTCCTGATTATCTCATTGTCAAGCTGGGAAATATTGTTGCATGAATCATTTGCACATCATTAAATTATTATAAAAATTAAAAGCAACGTTATATACATTTCTATTAGGATCTGAAGACTCCATCTTCAGCCGTTATTCCCTAATGTGACCATGTAAAAACTATTTGTTAATTGCATTTCTCCTGTTCCTTGTTCTCCTGTTAACAATATCATGCAAAGCCTCCAGAAGAATGGCTACATGTGACTTCCCGTTCATGATGTAGCAATGTCTATGTGCAAGTATTCAGTCAGCAGACCTCTCAATTGATCACCTCCACTAGCAATTGAACTTGCTGATCTGTGATTTCTAGTTATCACTCTTAACATTTTTGTTGAATTGTGTGCTTTAGCAGCTATTTTGCTCAAATTTACCAACAGCTAACCTACAAATCTAAGTTTCACTCCAACTTGGTGATATAAGTTTACTAAGTAACATATTTTAGGAGATCGTAACCATAATATGCCATTTGCATCTTTATTCTTTACAGATTTTGTGCTGTAATTTATTCTATCATTATTTATTTCTGGATTCTAGATTTTTATTATGATTTTAAATGGACTAGAAACATAAAAAAATAGGTGCAGGAGTAGGCCATTCATTCATTCATTCATTCATCTAAAATCAGTACCCCATTCCTCTTTTTTTCCCCCATATCCCTTGATTCCTTTAGCCCTAAGAGCTAAATCTAACTCTCTTGAAAACACTCACTGCCTTCTGTGGGAGACAAATTCCTCAGATTCCTAAATGGCCTACCCCTTATTCTTAACCTGTGACCCCTGGTTCTGGATTCCCTCAACACCGGGAACATTTTTTTAACCCTGCAACCTTTTCTTGGTCTGCCCCACCTGTCAAATCCTTTAAGAATGTTCTTATATTTTCTAAAGTGAACCCGTTTCCTGAAGAAGCTTAAAAACGCCAATACCTTGCTTTCAAACGCAATACAAGCTTCCACATGGCAAAAAAAGAAAAAGCCCAGTCGATCCATTCTAAAAAATTGTAAAAAATAAAAGAAAAAATCATATAGGTCAGCCCTCGCCAAAATCGGGAATTATCACCTAACCTGTCAAACCTACTACTGCACCCTTTCCTCTCTAATTTCCAGAAAAAAAGCCCAGTCGTCCTTCTTTTATCATAAGTCTCGGACCGGGAACAAAACCTACTCCCTGCACACAATATTAGGAGACAAAAATTGCACACAATATTCCAGGTGTGGTCTCACCAGGGCCCTGTACAACTGCAGTAGAACCTCCTTGCTCCTATACTTAAATCCTCTTGTAATGAAGGCCAACATGCCATTAGCTTTCTTCACATGCTTACTTTCAGTGACTAATGTACAAGCACACCCAGGCCTCGTTGCACCTCCTCTTTTCCTAATTGACACCATTCAGATAATAATCTGCCTTCCTGTTCTTGTCACCAAAGTGGATAACCTCGCAATTATTCACATTATACTGCTTCTGCCATGCATCTGCCCACTCACCCAACCTATCCAAGTCACCCTGCAGTCTCATAGCATCCTCATCACAGCTCACACTGCCACCCAGCTTTGTGTCATCCACAAACCTGGAGATGTCGTATTTAATTCCCTCATCTAAATTGTTAATATATATTGTAAATAACTGGGGTCCCAGCACCACTAGTCACTGCCTGCCATTCTTGAAAGGACCCCGGAGGCTTGTGAGTTATGTGGAACTAGGATCTTGGTCAGGGGGTGTATCAAAGCAGATACAGAAATAGTATGGAATCATGACCTAACCGAGAGAAACATTGCAAAAACCCTGATGATGGGGCATCACTGACATTTGTGTTGCTAAGTATCTGTTTGAGACTACTCTTTGCTTCCTGTCTGCCAATTAGTTCTCTATCCATGTGAATATCCTACCGCCAACCCCTGACTGAAGAATAACCTACCCCTTCCCCTTGAATGCTTTCTGAAACTGTGAAAAACCTTCCTCACATTTGCACTCATATATTCTACATTCTGCTGCCTTCATTTGAGATCAATCATAAGCACAATCATACTTAAGTAAAAGAAGGCAGCAGAACATAGAATATAAGATTATATTTACTGCCTGCCTATTTGCTGGCTGTTTTTTTTCCATCCCCTCAAAGTACATTTCCTCTCAAATAAAATACTGGAGATGGTAGTAATCTGAAATTGAATCCAAGAATGCTGGAAATAGTCAGCATGGAAACAGGCCTTTCGACGCAACTCGTGCATGCAAATCAAGTTGCCAAAACAAGCTAGTCCCACTTGGCCATATTACTCCAAACCTTTCTTATCTACATACATGTCTGACTTTCCCCTCTCAACTTAAACTTATGCCTTCTAGTTTTAGATTTCCCTACCCCATTTAAAAGATTGTGATTATTCACCTTATCTATGACTCTCATGATTTTACAAACCTCTATAAGGTCATAATATTAATAATAATCTTATTTATATAGCACATTTTTAGTCAACTTGCATTGACCCCAAAGTGCTTCACATAATTACATTACATTTACACACAGGCAAAGGTGGGTGAAGTGTCTTGCCCCAAGGACACAACGACAGTATGCACTCCAAGCGGGATTCGAACCGGCTACCTTCCGGTCGCCAGCCGAACACTTAGCCCATTGTGCCATCTGTCGTCCCATCATCACTGAGCCTCCTGTGCTCCAGGGGGGAAAAAAGACATTATTTAACAAAGATTGAGTGTACAAATTAAGGAAGAGTATGCCCAAGAAATTAGTCTTGAGAACTGCTAATGTCCAAATCCTGCTGTTTTGTAGTGTCAGCTCGGAGTTCTACCATTGGGAACAGGAAATGATCTGGCACGGGTCCTTGGCTGGGGAGGGTCATGTGATGATGACACACAGCTCCCCCAGATCCTTGAAAAATTGGAACGGGCCAGCACCAAAATGTTAGACAGGTAAGTGCACATGTGATTGGTAACGGAGGCTTGTGGGTTATGTGGAACTAGGATCTTGGTCAGGTGGTGTATCAAAGCAGATCCAGAAATGGAGTGGCATCAGGACCTAACGGAGAGGTACATTGCAAAAACCCTGATGATCGGGCATCACTGACATTTGTGTTGCTAAGTATCTGTTCGAGATATTGCTGGAAATCTAATCACTTCAGCAACTGAAGCAAAATAGACTTGTTGACATTGTGCTTTTCACAACCTGCAGACATCACCAAGCACTTAACTGCTAATTTAGTATTTGTGGTTTGAAATGAGAATTAAATGTAGAAAAATAACAGATATTAATATATCAATATGGATATCAATATGGGATGCTAAGCTGAAAACATAAATTTTAAATTGCATGATAATTGTGAGGGGGAGCTGGGGAGATAAATTGAAACAAACTTATATTTGGGGCATAGGTCAGGAAAGTCGATGGAATTATTTAATGGAATTTGAACGCTGTGCAAAGAAGATTGACTAATGGCTGGGCCAGATAGCAACCTTTGCCTGTATAAATCTTTGAGAGCAGTGGCTAGATTAATTTCGTTCATCCCTTCTGTTAAATTCTCTGTGCTGCATTCCTAGCCATAGAGTTGGAAGCTTTCCAACTCTCTGCAGTAAGCTATATTTCAATCGATTATTAGAAGTTGCTTGCCAGCATGCTTAAAGCAGGAGCAGTGTCTTCCAAGCACTTTACCTCACATTCACCTTTATCATTCCTCCGCTGTCTGGAAGGGGAAGTCTATGATTTAAAACTAAACATAAGTTTAGAGTAATAAGGAATTATGCTCTTTTATGGTAACAATGGAAGTAGCAAATGTAACATGGCTGGTTTATGCACTGTGCAAAGAATTGAGATGAAGTTGAAATGGAATCTTGATTTCCCCTGTCACTCATTAAAAACTTGATAATTAAAATCTAGTTTTTGTTAAACTACTGTGGATAGTTTAGCATTTGAGCCAGGTATATTTACTGTAAAACTCAGAAGTTCTCTGCAAGGCCTTTAGTAAAACAGTGGCATTGATTTCCACCTGCAGCCTTGAACTAAATGCCTGATTCAATTTACTAATGAATTGGTTGGTAAGTGCCTCCATCATTTTAATTAAAAGTTCATGTCAGCTTGTACAAGTACAAGCCAATGCCAGAATAAATTCATGCAGTAATTTATGTAAGTGGTTTCACTGCAATGATGAACGCACCATAGTAAATATATTCAAAAGACCTCTGGTGAGGGCCTGTTTCTTGCACATTCTTGACATTTGTGAAAGCCAAAAATACCTACAGATATTGGAAATCTGAAATATAAATTCAATGCTGGAAATGCCCAGCAGGTCAGGCAAGCATCTATGGAAGAAGACACAAAAGTGAATGCTTCAAGCCTGAATTGGGAAAGTAAAAAAAAAAGTTATTTTACTCACCTGCTGAGTGTGGCAGTTTCTGTTTTTTTTTGGACTTGGTGATTTGTTCCAGTACTTATGCTCCATGTACTCAACTCTCAATGACAGACAGGATGACACAGTAGCACAGCTGGTAGAGCCACTGCCTCACAGCACCAGAGATCTGGGTTCAATCCTGACCTTGGGTGCTGTTTATGTGAAGTTTGAGCAATCTGCCTGTGATGCATGAGTTTCTTGCAGGTGCTCTGGTTTCCCCCCACATCCTAAAGATGTGCAGTTTGGCTAGGTATTTGGCCAGTAAATTATCCCAATGTGTAGGTGAATGGTAGCCAGAGTTGATGAGACCGTGGGAGAATAAAATCTGTAAGGGTAAGACTACTGTCAATTAAAGGGTGCTCACTGGTGGGCCCAGACTTAGTGGGCCAAAGGGCCTGTTTCCATTTTTTATTTCTCTATGACTCTATGACAGTATGGTACTGTATATCGTGGGGCTCTCGGCTCTCCTTAATTCTTATTGGATGTGTTTATGAACTACTAATTGTAGGCATCGACAAATGGAAATGGTTTATTTTTCTCTCCCTCAATAGAAATGCTTAGAATTTTAACGGAAGAATGCTGCTTTTTTTCCCCGTGTTAATGTGATTGAAAATTGACTTTAACCTGAGTAACAGGCCATTATTTGGGTTAATTTGAAAGTGGTTCCAAGTATTCCCTCTACAACATTCTTACATAGACGTACGTCATTTCCTACACTAAGCTCTCTTGTTGATCTTTGTGGAGACGTTAGAGCATTGGCCGGGGAAAAACCATTGATGGGCGTTGCTGGGCTATTTAGCTTTTTGTAATCTTGCACATGGTTGAGATATCTGTTTAATAAGTTCCATCCTTACCTCTGAACACCTGGGATCCCAGCCCAACCACTCCTCTCATTGTTGAGGCCTGGTCTTGACCATTTAATCCCTCCTGATTGCAAGCCCCTCCACCGTGCCCCCTCCACCGTGGCACTTACCTGATTGTGGGCCCTGACTCCAGGGCTTGGCCCTTTGTACAAAGTCATCCCACAGACCCAATCACTTGCTTTGCTAATTGATGTACCGTGGACACTAATCCCCAGCCTACAGCCATCAGCTCTCTCACTTCTCTCCGACACAGCCCACCCTTCCTCCCAAATTGCTGACCGCCACCCTTCTCCACCTACAACATCACAAATATCTTGAGCGAATCTTAGACAGTCTCAGCCGCACATTTTAAAACTTGGCCTCTGTAAAAATTGCATAGTGAAGGTCTCATGGCCAAAGTGATTTTTAGCATTGAGTCAAGTCAAGTTATTGTCATATGCACAAGTACAGTGAGGTACAGATACAATGAAATCAATGTTTGCATCAGCATCACAGGCACAAAGACTCAGACGAACACATAGAACAAATTAAAGTGCCCTCCATAATGTTTGGGACAAAGACCCATCATTTATTTATTTGCCTCTGTACGCCACAATTTGCTATTTGTAATAGAAAAAAAATCACATGTGGTTAAAGTGCACATTGTCAGATTTTAATAAAGGCCATTTTTATACATTTTGGTTTCACCATGTAGAAATTACAGCTGTGTTTATACATAGTCCCCCCATTTCTGGGCACCATAATGTTTGGGACACATGGCTTCACAGGTGTTTGTAATTGCTCAGGTGTGTTAAAAGCAAGCTATATTTAAGAGGGAGTTAGATATGGCCCTTGTGGCTAAAGGGATCAGGAGGTATGGAGAGAAGGCAGGAACAGGATACTGAGTTGGATGATCAGCCATGATCATATTGAATGGCAGTGCAGGCTTGAAGGGCCGAATGGCCTACTCCTATACAGCTATTAATGACTATGATATAGTTGGGATCACGGAGACATGGCTCCAGGGTGACCAAGGCTGGGAGCTGAACATCCAGGGATATTCAATATTCAGGAGGGATAGAGAGAAAGGAAAGGGAGGTGGGGTAGCGTTACTGATTAGAGAGGGGATTAATGGAAAGGAAGGACATTAGTTTGGAGGATGTGGAATCGGTATGGGTAGAGCTGCGAAACACTAAGGGGCAGAAAACGCTGGTGGGTGTTGTGTACAGGCCACCTAACAGTAGTAGTGAAGTTGGAGATGGTATCAAACAGGAAATTAGAAATGCGTGCGACAAAGGCAAAACAGTTATAATGGGTGACTTCAATCTACATATAGATTGGGTGAATCAAATTGGCAGGGGTGTGGAGGAAGAGGATTTCTTGGAATGTATGCGGGATAGTTATCTAAATCAACATGTAGAGGAACCAACGAGAGAGCAGGCTATTTTAGACTGGGTATTGAGTAATGAGGAAGGGTTAGTTAGCAATCTTGTTGTACGTGCCCCTTTGGGCAAGAGTGACCATAATATGGTTGAGTTCTTCATTAGGATGGAGAGTGACAGTATGAGACGTGACTTGGCCAAGATTGACTGGCAATTAATTCTAAAAGGGTTGACGGTGGATATGCAATGGAAGACATTTAAAGACTGCATGGAAGAACTACAAAAATTGTTCATCCCAGTTTGGCAAAAGAATAAATCAGGGAAGGTAGTACATCCGTGGATAACAAGGGAAATCAGGGATAGTATCAAAGCGAAGGATGATGCGTACAAATTAGCCAGAAAAAGCAGCATACCGGAGGACTGGGAGAAATTCAAAGACCAGCAGAGGAGGACAAAGGGCTTAATTAGGAAAGGAAAAATAGATTATGAAAGAAAACTGGCAGGGAACATAAAAACTGACTGCAAAAGTTTTTATAGATATGTGAAAAGAAAGAGATTAGTTAAAACAAATGTAGGTCCCTTGCAGTCAGAAACAGGTGAGTTGATCATGGGGAACAAGGATATGGCGGACCAATTGAATAACTACTTTGGTTCCGTCTTCACTAAGGAAGACATAAATAATTTGCCGGAAATAGCAGGGGACCGCGGGTCAAAGGAGTTGGAGGAATTGAGTGAAATCCAGGTTAGCCGGGAAGTGGTGTTGGGTAAATTGAATGGATTAAAGGCTGATAAATCCCCAGGGCCAGATAGGCTGCATCCCAGAGTATTTAAGGAAGTAGCTCCAGAAATAGTGGATGCATTAGTAATAATCTTTCAAAACTCTTTAGATTCTGGAGTAGTTCCTGAAGATTGGCGGGTAGCAAACGTAACCCCACTTTTTAAGAAGGGAGGGAGAGAGAAAATGGGGAATTACAGACCAGTTAGTCTAACATCGGTAGTGGGGAAACTGCTAGTCAGTTATTAAAGATGGGATAGCAGCACATTTGGAAAGTGGTGAAATCATTGGACAAAGTCAGCATGGATTTACGAAAGGTAAATCATGTCTGACGAATCTTATAGAATTTTTCGAGGATGTAACTAGTAGCGTGGATAGGGGGAGAACCAGTGGATGTGGTGTATCTGGACTTCCAGAAGGCTTTCGACAAGGTCCCACATAAGAGATTAGTATACTAACTTAAAGCACACGGCATTGGGGGTTCAGTATTGATGTGGATAGAGAACTGGCTGGCAAACAGGAAGCAAAGAGTAGGAGTAAACGGGTCCTTTTCACAATGGCAGGCAGTGACTAGTGGGGTACCGCAAGGCTCAGTGCTGGGACCCCAGCTATTTACAATATATATTAATGATCTGGATGAGGGAATTGAAGGCAATATCTCCCAGTTTGCAGATGACACTAAGCTGGGGGGCAGTGTTAGCTGTGAGGAGGATGCTAGGAGACTGCAAGGTGACTTGGATAGGCTGGGTGAGTGGGCAGAAGCATGGCAGATGCAGTATAATGTGGATAAATGTGAGGTTATATCACTTTGGTGGCAAAAACGGGAAAGCAGACTATTATCTAAATGGTGGCCGATTGGGAAAGGGGGAGATGCAGCGAGACCTGGGTGTCATGGTACACCAGTCATTGAAGGTAGGCATGCAGGTGCAGCAGGCAGTAAAGAAAGCGAATGGTATGTTAGCTTTCATTGCAAAAGGATTTGAGTATAGGAGCAGGGAGGTTCTACTGCAGTTGTACAGGGTCTTGGTGAGACCACACCTGGAGTATTGCGTACAGTTTTGGTCTCCAAATCTGAGGAAGGACATTATTGCCATAGAGGGAGTGCAGAGACGGTTCACCAGACTGATTCCTGGGATGTCAGGACTGTCTTATGAAGAAAGACTGGATAGACTTGGTTTATACTCTCTAGAATTTAGGAGATTGAGAGGGGATCTTATAGAAACTTACAAAATTCTTAAGGGGTTGGACAGGCTAGATGCAGGAAGATTGTTCCCGATGTTAGGGAAGTCCAGGACAAGGGGTCACAGCTTAAGGATAAGGGGGAAATCCTTTAAAACCGAGATGAGAAGAACTTTTTTCACACAGAGAGTGGTGAATCTCTGGAACTCTCTGCCACAGAGGGTAGTTGAGGCCAGTTCATTGGCTATATTTAAGAGGGAGTTAGATGTGGCCCTTGTGGCTAAGGGGATCAGGGGGTATGGAGAGAAGGCAGGTACGGGATACTGAGTTGGATGATCAGCCATGATCATATTGAATGGCGGTGCAGGCTCGAAGGGCCAAATGGCCTACTCCTGCACCTAATTTCTATGTTTCTAACTGCTGATGGTAGTAGCATAATGAATTCTGAAGTGCATAGGCACATCCTATCTGCTCAAGTTCAAACAAATGCCTCAAAACTCATTGGCTGGCTATTCATTCTACAGCAAGACAATGATCCCAAACATACTGCTAAAGCGTCAAAGGAGTTTTTCAAAGCTAAAAAATGGCAATTCCTGAGTAGCCAAGTCAATCACCCAATCTGAACCCAATTGACCATGCCTTTTATATGCTAAAGAGAAAACTGAAGGGGACTAGCCCCTAAAGCAAGCATAAGCTAAAGATGGCTGCAATACTGGCCTGGCATGACCAGAGAAGCCAACCAGCAACTGATATTGTCCATGAATCGCAGACTTCAAGCAGTCATTGCATGCAAAGGATATGCAACAAAATACTAAACATGACTATTTTAATTTCCATGACATTGCTGTGTCCCAAACGTTATGGTGCCCTGAAATGGGGGGGACTATGTACAAACACTGCTGTAATTTCTACATGGTGAAACCAAAATGTATAAAAATGGCCTTTATTAAAATCTGACAATGTGCACTTTAACCACATATGATATTTTTTATTACAAATCTTAAATTGTGGCGTACAGAGGCAAATAAATAAATGATGAGTCTTTGTCCCAAACATTATGTTGGGTACTGTATCCATAAATTACACAGAAAATTTCTAAAAGAAAGAAGATTGCACAAAAAAAACAGCATTAGTGGAAAACACACTTAGAAAAGGAAACATATGCATGGAAGTGCAAATGGTCCGTAGTGTTCAGTGGTCAAGGGCAGGATTGGGGTTGTGTAGGTGGTTCAAGAACCTGATCGTTGTAGGAAAGTAGCTTTCATACCTCCTGCACGAAGGTAGCAGTGAGAATAGTGCATAGCCCAGATGCTGGGGTTCCTTATTATAGATACTGCCTTCATGAGGTGGCCAACACCAGACATGCATTTCCCTGTCTTCCCCTTTTGGCAGTTCAGAGCGATGGCTACCTTTGAACTCCCTCGTCTGCTCTTTCATTCCCCTCAAGCACTCCCTTTCTCAATAATATATGTCTTAACACATCGAGTACTTTACTTTCAACCAACTCTTGCTTTGAATATTCTTATGTATCAAGAACAGGGCTACCTTTGCTCAGCAAATAGTAATTAAATAAAGGATGTGTTTTCTTTTATTCAGATGGAGCATTATGACGTATGAGATAAAAATACCACCAAAACATTCCTTGGCAGTGACCCCAGAGGAGGATGCTGAGGAATCCCAAGTGAGTATGTAACATGACAAAAACTTTATTACAGAATGTTAATTTGCTCTCGGCCCTTAATCGAAAGCACAAAGATAAATCTGAGGAGACCCAGATACTTTTTATGTTTTTGCTCGGATGCAGGCTAGAAATTTGAAAGAATGTTCCATCCCCACATTGGAATGTTTTAGATGACTGGCATGCTGATTTGTAGTGTGTGTGGACAAAGTGAATTTAGATTTTTTTTCATTGAATTATGTTTAGAAATATTAGTTGCAAAATGCCCACATGTTTTCTTCTGAATAATAATAATAATAATAATTGTGTATTTGTTTGCCATTACGGATAGGCTGATAATTTAATTGTGTGCTGTGTAAATACTATTCTGCAATAACTGCCTCAGACAGAACGTGAATTCACAGTCCAGCAAACTAACTAAGCCATGACAGTCTCCTGATTTCACCAAGTTATACTCATTTTCAGTGAACTATATTTTTGAAATATCTCTCCTCCCACTAACTCTGTGGCAGCTGAATGAGTTTGGAAGGTAATTCACACTGATGAGTTAGTCCCCGAAGAGACGGGGAAAATGTATTGCCCTATTTGTCATTCTCTGCCAATGTTGTAGTGAACTAGCAGAATGTGCAGTGACTCATCTGGTCTTTAATTCCTCCCTTTCCCATTACAGCCTCCCATAGTGACCCAGAGAAGATAATCTTAATATGAAGAGCTTTAATTAAATTATTGGTGGGTTAAATTATATTCATGGCAAATGAAAAGCATTAGAAAATCTGTAAATTGGAAAACAGATAAGGATGGAAAATGTTAAATCAGCCAGCCTCTGTGTGGAGAGAATGAGGCATTGATGTTCTGTGCTGGTGAACTGGGATATGTAAGAGGTTTCTATTAGGAAAGATTTATTACAGGGCAAATTTTTCAGTGTGTACAACAATGCTGTGACCATGAGGATCTCACAATTAACATAAAGCCATGAAAACCAATACACACTATTGTACATGTTGGTCAGTGTCACCTGCTATTTGCATTAAGGACCCTTTACAAATAATTTGGCTGAAATGTATTTTCCTCGTGTGCTGAGGTGTTTAGACGTTTCTATACTGTTCTAAACAATGTGTGTGCTATCTGTTCAAGCTGTACTTCATTGGAATAAAGGGAAGGTACAGGCTTTTCATATACAGGTGCACAACCTTTTATCCGGAGTTCCGGAAACCGAAAAGCTCCGAAAACCGGACATTTTTTCCAGGATGTCGTCCGCACACCAAAGCTCGTCTTTGGCGCCAAACTTGACCCGAAACGACCCACGGTCAACCCAGGTCTGTACTACTGTAGCGGCTGCCTCCTCCAGGAGGCAGCCGCTACTATTTACAGTAATCTGTAAATCATTGCTTAAATGTTAGTCAGTTAGTTTGGAGGGCTTTTATGTGAGGGGGGGGGGGGGGGGGGGGGGGGGGGTGGTGGGGGTGAAGGGGGAAACTTTAATTCTTAGTCCCCTACCTGGTCGGAGAGCCGGGGAGCGGGCAATGTCTTACCGGGTCGCCGTGCAGTAAGCTCCGGAGCGCTGTGGCCGCTGACTCCCAACATCGCGGAGCTGGGGCTGCGGGCGTCCGGCCGCGGGCCGCGCTGGATTTGGAGCGCCGTGCAGCCAGGGGTAGAGTTCGCCGGGGTCGGAGCTCCAACCGGCGCCGCCCGCGGCCGGACACCCGCAGCTCCGCGATGTTGGGAGTCGGCGGCCACAGCGCTCCGGAGCTTACTGCACGGCGACCTGGTAAGGCATTACCCGCTTCCCGCCTCTCCGACCAGGTAGGGGACTAAGAATTAAAGTTTCCCCCTTCCCCCCCCCCCCCCCCCCCCCACCCACTAAAACCCCCCCAACCTAACTGACCAACATTTAAGCAATGATTTACAATGATTCCCCGGTCTCCGGGGAGAAGGCAGCCGCTCCAGACTTTTCAAGCCGCCCGCGCTACCTACCTAATCTACGCTAAAAATCTTCCATTCCAAAATCCGAAAAATTCCGAAATCCGAGAAGTGTCTGGTCCCAAGGCTTTCGGATAAAAGGTTGTGTACCTGTATTGACTTTAATAAATCAACAAGCTGATTATTAAAAAATATATATGTTGGAAACAAACACATAATATTCTGAAGCACATAACTTCTGAAGCAATGTCTTACTGGAGGACAGACAATTAGTGTTTAGTGTTTGGTACAGTTCAAGGGCTAAAATCACCTAGTTGTGAGCTTTGCCTGAAGCTGAAACAGCCCAATAGCAAATGGTTAGAAATCTTTTTGTTTTGTTGCCATCGAAAGCAGATCCAGTAACCTTTCCTTGGAGTTGTTTGGCATGGAGAGCATCCCATGAAAAAACAATCCAAAGCTCCTTTAAAATATAAATAGGCTGGAGGGATATTGGTGTAAAATAACAGTGCAATATTCATCTCTTATTATTAAAGTGAGCTTTAGTACCCCATGTATTTGGCACCTGCGAAGACCAGTCACATGGATTTCAGCCCACACTGATGACATCTATACAGTCTGAAGCAGAATCTCAACCCAAAATGTCACGGATCCCTCTGCTCCACAGATGCTGCCTGATCTGCTGAGTTACTCCAGCATATTTTCTGTTAGCCAGCATCTGCAGTTCCTTGTGTCATCATGTGTATGCAGTGTATGGTACGCCTGATAAGGTGATTGCTAAAGTCAAGTCTGGCCATAAGAACCAACAAGAAGCTGTGGAGTGACAGGTTAATTCAACTGGCTCAGTGACTCCAGAGGAAATGTGAGTGTTTCAGCTGCATGGGGACGAGTGGTGGAAAATGTAACAGTTATGGACAATGACTGTATACTGGTTGGGAGCAACAAACACATCCACTCCTATTGTCTCTGACACAGCCATCCCTACAACCAGAATACATTTAATATTTATAATATTCGGATGAAACATAGTCTTCTGGCAAAGTTCGGAATAGTTTCTGAAGATGGCAGAGAGTGGAGAAATTAGCTGATGTTGAGAAGCTGTGGTTATATTCAGTAGTTACCCAGTGTGACCTCGACTAAGTGGCATCGGGTGTCTGAGGGATCTGTTCACCTGGAAAGTTTAACCTTCTCGTCTCAGTTTCAGATATCAGCGTATGAGGATTCTGTTGCTGCTCACCTAACCAAGATCCTCAACTCTGACCAGCACTCAGTCGTAATATCTTCTGCCAAGTGAGTCACTTAATGCACCTTGAAGAAGTGTAGACTGTTTTCTGGTGAGAATATTAAAAATTATATCCACAACTCGACTATATTTTCTAAATTCCTATTTTGCACATGAGCATCGGATGTACCTGTACAACAAGACCAGTATTTTTCGCACATCCCTAATTGCCATTGAGATGTGCCACCTAGTATTACTGGTCCGCAGTCATTTGCTGCAACAGTTGTGTTGAATAGAGTTTCCAGTATTTAGTCCCATTAACTTTCCAAATCGGCATATTGTGACACTTAGGGGACAGGATGGTGGATAAATAGTCATCACGCACCTGCTGCTCTTGCTCTTCTGGTATTCTGTTTAGTTTAGACGAACAATGTGGAAACAGGTATTTTGTTACACCGAGTCCATGCTGACCATTGATATCCCATACACTAGTTCTATCCTACACACGAGGAACAATTTACTGAAGGTAATTAATGTACAGACATATATGTCTTTGGAATGTGGGAGGAAATGGGAGCATTTGGAGAAAACCCATGCGGTCACAAGGAGGATGTGCAAACTCCATATTGGCAGTCAGAGTCAAACCCAGGTTTCTGGCTCTGTAAGGCAGCAACTCGACCGTTGCACTACTGTGCTGCCCAAACTGGTCTTCAATAGATACTGTTGGTCTTCAATAGATTGGTCTTCAATAGATACTATTGAAGAAACCTTGGCGAATTGCTGCAGTGATTGGGCATAAATGTTTGTAATGGAACAGGAGTAGATCATTTGGCCCCTTGTGCCTTCTTTGCCATCCAGTGAGATCATGTTGACCTTTTATCTCAGCACAACGTTCCTGGGGGAGCTTCATTTACTTTAATGTCTTTATATTTGGAAATCTATCCACCTTTGTTGTTAATAGCTCAGTGACTAAGCTTCCCCAGTCCTTTTGGGGTAGCAAATTCCTTACAGTCATCACTATCCTCAAACGAGTTGCCCCTGGATCACAATCCAATGAATTTTGAAGGATAGCAGGGGCAAATGTGTTGATGGAGAGATGGTGCAGAAGGAAGAACCTTAGATTCATCAGGAGGTACGATCTGTACAGGTTAGAAGGATTGCCACCACCAATACTCTGATTCTCGGTTGCTAACGAGCTGCTTACTACTAAACAAGTGAAAATTATTCCATTGCATCCTGACGCTTTAGAACATAAGACGCAGGAATAGGAGTAGGCTAATGAGCTCCAGGCTGATCCTATCTTGGCCTCAACACCACTTTCTTGCTCTCTCTCCATAATCCTTGACTTTTTTGTGCTTTAACTATCTGTCAATCTCCATCTTGAATATATTCAAAGACTTTGACTCCACAGCTCCCTTGAATGGTAAATTCTAAAGATTCACAATCCTCTAAGAAAATAAACCTACCTCTGGTTTAAAAGGGAAATCCTATATTTTATAACCATGCAATATAATTCTAGAGGAAAATAATTTCTCAGCAATCATTCTTTCAACCTCTCGGAATCTTTATGTTTCAATAAGATCACCACATTCTTCTAAACCAGTGGGAATCGGCCCAACCAGCTTAATTTTTCTTCATACATCAACCCCTTCATTCGAGGAATCAACCGTGAATCTCTCTGCATTGTCTCCTAACACATATATTTCCTAAAAAATAGACACCAAAACTATACACCATATTCCAGGTATGGTCTTGCCAGCATAATGTAAACCTGAAATGCTGTATCAAAAATGTCTTACCTGTTAATTTCAAATCCCTTACAATAAAGGCAATGTTCCATTAGTCTTCCATACTATTCACTGCACTTGCATGCTAACTTATTACTTTTCAGATACTGAGACCTCCAAGACCCATTAAACTACAATATTTTGTAGTTTCACTCTAATCAAACAGTTTTTTATTCTACAAAGTGATAATTTCATATCTTCCCTCATTCTATTCATCCGTCAATCTTTGCCCACATATAACAATAGCAAGCTCTTGAGTGCCCACCTCACAACTTGCAAACCCTCCTATCTTTGCTCTTGTGTAAATTTGTCAATGATACACTCAGTCCCTTCATCCAAATCATTGATATAATATTAAAGTCAAACACACGAGCTGCTGATAGCCAATTTGAAAAAGTTCCACTGATCCCAACATTATTTTCTAGAGCCATAGAAACTACAGCATGGATCCAGCACATACGACCTAATTTGGCCATGCTGAACAAGATGTTCCATCTACACTAGTCCTACTTGCCCACATTTGGCCCCTATCCCTCTAAACCTTTCCTATCCATGTACCAGTCCAAATGCCTTTTAGATGTTGTTATAGTACCTGCCTCAACTACCTGAACCTCCTCTGGCAGCTCGTTCCACATACCCACATGTTGCCCCTCAGGTTCTTATTACCCTTCCCCTCCCTCACCTATGTCCTCTGATACCCAATTCCCTTACTATGTGCATCTACCCAATCTATTCACCTCATGATCTTATACACCCATGTAAGATCATCCCTTATCCACCTGCACTCCAAGGAATAAACTCTTAGCCTGCCCAACCTCTCCCGAAAGCTCAGTCCCTTGAGTCCTTTCAACATATTCATTAACCTTCTCTGCATTATTTCCAGCTTAATGACACCATTGCTACAGCAGAGTGACCAAAACTGAACACTGCTCCAAAATGCAACATCTCGCACTTACAGTATCTGCATTAAACTCCATTAGCCATTTCTCAGCCCACATGCTCAAGAACCGGCTGAAAATTTTTATAACTATCTTTACTGTCTATGATACCACCTACTTTAGTGTAATCTGCAGACTTACTAATTATGCCTTGTACATTCGTATCCAAACCATTCATATAAACCACAAACAGCATTGGACAAATGGTACATCAGTGGACTCTGGCTATGGCTATTGATATGTTATATTTGTAACAGACAATGGGAACTGGCAACATGCTGATATTTATGTTCATAAGTAATAGGTGCAGAATTAGACCATTCAACCCATCAGCTACTCCGCAATTCAATCATGGATTATCTATTTCTCCCTCCTAACCCCATTCTCCAGCCTTCTCCCCATAACCTCTGATATCTGTTCTAATCAAGAATCTATAGTGCCTTCAGAAAGTATTCAGACCCCATCACTTTTTCCACATTTTGTTACTTACACCTTATTTTAAAATTGATTATTTTTTTTTTTTAAATCATCAATCTACACACAATACCCCAGAATGAAGAAGCGAAAACAGGTGTTTAGAAATGTTTGCAAGGTAATTAAAAAGAAATAACTGAAATATCACATTCACATAAGTATTCAGACCCTTTGCTATGACACTCAAAATTGAGCTTAGGTTCATCCTGTTTCCATTGATTATCCTAGAGATGTTTCTACAACTTGATTGGAGTCCACCAGTGGTAAATTAAATTGATTGGACATGATTTGGAAAGGCACCTACCTGTCTATATAATTTCCCACAGTTGACAGACAGTGCATGTCAGAGCAAACACCAAGCCATGAAGACGAAGGAATTGTCCGTGGACCTCCGAGACAAGATTGTGTCGAGACACAGATCTGGGGAAGGGTATAATTTCTGCAGCATTGCAGGTCCCGAAGAGCACAGTGGCCTCCGTCATTCTTAAATGGAAGTGCTTTGGAACCACCAGGACACTTCATAGAGCTGGCCGCCCGGCCAAACTGTGCAATCGGGGGAGATGGGCCTTGTTTCAGGGAGGTGACCAAGAGCCTGATGGACACTCTGACAGAGCTCCAGAGTTCCTCTGTGGAGATGGGAGAACCTTCCAGAAGGACAAATATTTCTGCAGCACTCCACCAATCAAGCCTTTATGGTAGAGTGGTCAGACGGAAGCCACTCCCCAGTAAAAGGCTCATGACAGCCCGCTTGGAGTTTGCCAAAAGTCACCTAAAGGACTCTCAGACCATGAGAAACAAGATTCTCTGGTCTAATGAAACCAAGATTGAACTCTTTGGCCTGAATGCCAAGCATCACGTCTGGAGGAAACCAGGCACCGTTCATTACCTGGCCAATACCATACCTATGGTGAAGCATGGTGGTGGCAGCATCATGCTGTAGGGGTGTTTTTTAGCGGGAGGAACTGGGAAACTAGTCAGGATCGAGGGAAAGATGAACAGAGCAAAGTACAGAGAGATTCTTGATGAAAACCTGCTTTAGAGCATTCTGGACCTCGGACTGGGGTGGAGGTTCACCTTCTAACAGGACAACGACCCTAAGCACACAACCAAGACAATGCAATAGTGGCTTTGTGACAAGTCTGTGAATGTCCTAGAGTGGCCCAGCCAGAGCCCGGACTTGAAACCGATCGAACATCTCTGGAGGGATCTGAAAATAGTTGTGCATCGATGCTCCCCATCCAACCTGACAGAGCTTGAGAGGATCTGCAGAGAAGAATGGGAGAAATTAGCCAAATACAGGTGTGCCAAGCTTGTAGCATCACACCCAAGAAGACTTGAGGCTGTAATCCCTGCCAAAGGTGCCTCAACAAAGTACTGAGTAAAGGGTCTGAATACTTTTGTAAATGTGATATTTCAGTTATTTATTTTTAATTTTTTTGCAAACATTTATAAACACCTGTTTTTGCTTTTTTATTATGGGGTATTGTGGGGTATTATGTAGATTGATGGTAAAAAAAGAATTTAATCTATTTTAGAATGCTGTAACGTAACAAAATGTGGAAAAAGTGAAGGGGTCTGAATACTTTCTGAATGCACTGTATCTCTAACTTAAAAATATCCATTGCCATGGCCTCCACAGCCTTCTGTGGCAACGGATTCCACAATATTTCTCGCCTTATTCAAAATTATTGACTTAATGTTATGTCACTTTGTTTAACTTGAAAGAACCAGAATCGATCACACACAACAAAAACCGTGGTGCAAAGGCACACTGGATCAAAGTGAAAGTGGGGTTGGTGGTATGTTGGTTGTGTTGTCATCAGATATTCTAATGCCCTCATGAATTTAAGATTAATTGTCTGTTCATAATACTTATTGGCTGGGAGGTATAACCTAATTCATGCTTTTGTTGATGATCGAGTATAATGATACACGAGCACATTGGTGAGAGCAATTACTGTTTGGCCAGTTCAAGCCACTGTATTCTAATTCACCACTCATCTCGTTCTGTTTAATATTCAATGATATCTTTGATGAATGTTAATTGAAACAATGTTCCATTGTGCAATTCTGGTCCTTTGTATTAATTATGTATTGTTAAACAAATGACAATTGTGTGCAAATTAATACAATAAATGTTAAAAGACAGTCCTTGCAGGTTGCTGTTGGTGTGGGCCATCTTTTATCATAGAATCAAACAACATAGAAATGGGCCATTTCAGCACACCTAGTCCAAGTTGACCGTGGTGTTTATCTGTGCTAATTCCAGCATAAACATAGAAACATAGAAACATAGAAATTAGGTGCAGGAGTAGGCCATTCGGCCCTTCGAGCCTGCACCGCCATTCAATATGATCATGGCTGATCATCCAACTCAGTATCCCGTACCTGCCTTCTCTCCATACCCCCTGATCCCCTTAGCCACAAGGGCCACATCTAACTCCCTCTTAAATATAGCCAATGAACTGGCCTCAACTACCCTCTGTGGCAGAGAGTTCCAGAGATTCACCACTCTGCGTGAAAAAAAGTTCTTCTCATCTCGGTTTTAAAGGATTTCCCCTTTATCCTTAAGCTGTGACCCCTTGTCCTGGACTTTCCTAACATCGGGAACAATCTTCCTGCATCTAGCCTGTCCAACCCCTTAAGAATTTTGTAAGTTTCTATAAGATCCCCTCTCAATCTTCTAAATTCTAGAGAGTATAAACCAAGTCTATCCAGTCTTTCTTCATAAGACAGTCCTGACATCCCAGGAATCAGTCTGGTGAACCGTCTCTGCACTCCCTCTATGGCAATAATGTCCTTCCTCAGATTTGGAGACCAAAACTGTACGCAATACTCCAGGTGTGGTCTCACCAAGACCCTGTACAACTGCAGTAGAACCTCTCTGCTCCTATACTCAAATCCTTTTGCAATAAGATCCATATCCCTCTGTACCATTCCTTTTCAAGTACCTATCTAAATGCCTTTTAAGCAGCTTTAAGCATTGTGATTGTACCTGTCTCTCTCACCTCCTGAGGCAGACATTAACATTCTCTGTGTGGTAAACTTGCCTTTCAGATCTTCTTTAAACTTATCCCCTCTTACCATAAACCTGTGCCTCTAGTTTTAGACTCCCTTTTGTGCAGAAAAAGATTTAGACTATCCAATCTCTGCCCACAAAATGTTGTGAACTTCTGTAAGATCACTCCTCGGCCCCCCCTTATTCCAATAAAAATAAACCCAGCCTATCCAACCTCTCCTTATAACTGCAGCCCTCTATTACAGTGATTCCCTCTATTCCTCCCTATTCCATTGGGTGAATCTCTTCAGCACTATCTCATCATCACCACATTCTTCTTGCACAGTATGACTCCGCAACTTTTATACTCCATGCCTTGGCCTACAAAGACAAGCATACAAAATTACTTCTTCATTATCCTGTCCTGTATTACCATTTTCAGGGAACTATTGACTTGCATCTCAAGGTCTCTTTGTACATTAATACTCCTGCCATTTATTCAACATCCTATTAGAATTTGACCTTCTGAAGTGCATTACCCTTCACTTGTCTGGATTAAATTTCATCTGTCACTAGTTGTTTGTTTTTCATCCTACCACCAAACCTTGAGTAAGGTTGCCAAAGCTGAAGTAAATTTAAAACTAATCTCCAGGACTCAGCTACTCAGGGACACGAGAGAAAAAATCAATTTTTTGGTGTTTTATCATAATGTTTTATAAGTTTGACGAATATTGGACATGGGGTAAAAACAGCAATTTCCCAATGAGGTTATGGAGAAACCACTGAGAATGCACTTGCCACTCTTCCTTGTGGCTAGTGACAGGAAGATGAAGACAGGGGATGGTTGCTGCCTGGAGGTCTCCAGGCAATCAGACTTGACGGTATTGAACAGCATGAATGTAATTAGAGCAATTTTCAAAATTTTTTCCTACTAGAATTCTGTGTGAAACTGTGAAGGACTTTGTTGCCAAAGTTGGTAAATCGTACGAAAAGGCCAATGAAAATACAGAAGAGAGTGAAACACTGGCGAATAAAGTAAGAATCACATGTGTTATTTTTAGAAATTGGCAGAACACTTGCACTCCCACAGTGCATTCCAAATCGTCAAAAATGGAAATTCTGATCAGTAGCCATGCTGAGTCAGAGGGCTGTGGGCAAAATCTATGTTCACAGTACTGTGATACTCATGGGAAACTGGTCAAGGGGGCTTTTTTTTCATGTGAAATGTTAAATGGCTATCCTGTTGGTTATCTTAGCTCTTAGCCTGCACTGTCACAGTGCCGGCACTTGGGATTAGGGCTGTTGTGCATTTGAAAAATGAATAACAGAATGCCCTGGTTGGGCGAAACTGCATAATTCAGTGTTATATATCCAATATGATTTTAAATCTGTGTGATTCACATTAATATTGGTATTGGTTTATTATTGTCACATGTGCAGTGTTACAGTAATAAACATTGCATGTTATCCAGTCAAGCACATTATACATGAGTACAATCAAGCCATGCATGCGTACACCAGGTAGTCCAAAGAGATAAATCCCGTGGCAAATATAGCGTTACAGCATTATAACGTCTTGAGTCTGCTCTGCCTTTCATTTAGATTATGGCTGATCTACTCCAGTCGTTTTCCAGCATAATTCCCACAATACACTGACGCCCTTAATGTGCAGAATTCTGGTAATCTGTGTTTTGAATGAATTCTATAGCTGGGCATCCACAATGTGGATTAGACTACACCTCCACCACACTGATTACACAATTTCATACTGTTTAACAAATGCTCTGCATTTTGTAGCAAGGATATGAGTGATGAGCTGGTAGCACACTTGACAACTTTTAGTTTACTTCACATTCTTGGGTCAGTTACTTTGACTAAAGACGTGAAATAGACCAATGTTGTTCTTGAGTACCGTCTTTTCCTTTCATCCCCCTTTTCCCATCTCCTCACACCCTTCCACCCATATTCCTCTCTTTGTCGTAGCATTTCATTCCAACTCCTCCTGGTACCCAACTTGTCAGGTTTTGTCTCACTTCTACCTCTCTTTATCAGTTTACTCCCCCCCCCCCCCCCCCCCCCCCCAACACCCCCACCATCCCCCACTCCATCAGCCTGGAGGAGGTTTCTGACCTGAAAAGTCACCTGTCCATCTCCCTCCAGAGACACTGCCTGACGTGCTGAGGATAGGAATAAACCTTGTGTCTCTGCTGGTGCAAAGCAACAACTCTACTAATGGTTCCACTATGCTGCTCAGTGCAGAGCAACGCTTTGAAGCACAGTACAGCTGTGGGGATGTCCCAACCTAGGTTTCCTGGACAATAAGGGGCTGGGCCATGTATAATAATCTCTCAAACACTTCACAGATGCAATATTTATGGAGTAAACATGAGTGGCGTTGATGAATGGGAGTGGAAAAGACATATCTCGATTGTATTTATTATTGATATGATTATAAATGAAGTACATTTTGGTGAGAAAACAGGCAGCTCACAGTTATAAAAGTATTTTGAATCTCATTAGGACTTGACGTAGTTTATTACTTTCTCTTGCCAGTGTTCGGCGCTGAATGAGAAGCTGGACTCTCTGCTGCTGACCCTCAGTGACGAATCCCAAGCCACCAAAAGCCACCATTGCACAACACCACCTATTGTGGAGGAGGAAGGTGAAGAAGAAGAGTCCAGTGAAGAATCCTTATTCGTGGAGCACATACCACCGAGGTCTTCCACCCCGAAATTCAAGTCAAGGGAGCAACTTATGCTTCGGGCAAACAGCCTAAAAAAGGCAGTGAGACAGATCATCGAACAAGCAGAGAAAGGTACAGCGCAGTGCAGCAATTCTTTGCTTCCAGTTATTATCCATAGATCCAAAAGATTTTTGAAAATTGCACAAAGTCTAGGTTAGCTTTTTTGACAATTTTTCCTGTACTGATTAATTTTGAGAATTAATTATTCCTCTTGTGAAGTGAACATGGATTTTAGAGATCATTTTGAGAGGGTATATTAAGGTTACAGTGGGGTGGTAATGTTTCAAATCACCCAGACCTATCAATCTTTAATGCCCATATAAATTGTTTGGGCATTTTAATAGTCCCAGATTCTGATGACAATTAATCATCAACTACTGAAATATGATTGTTTTTTGTAAGTAATGGATTACTTTCAGCACTTGTACTAATAGCAGCACAATATCTTCTAACGAGTAGGAAAGAACTGCACATGCTGGTTTTAATTGAAGATAGACACAAAATGCTGGAGTAACTCAGCGGGACAGGCATCATCTCTGGAGAGAAGGAATGGGTGACATTTCGGGTTGGGCTGAAGAAGGGTCTCGACCTGAAATGTCACCCATTTCTTATCTCCAGAGATGCTGAGTTACTCCAGCATTTTGTGTCTATCTTCTAACAATTTACTTATTGTGCAAGCTCATGTGACACTTACAACACAGATCCCAATCTGTTGGTAATTAAAAGGAACTGCAGATGCTGGTTTATACCAAATATAGACATAAAATGCTGGAGCAACTCAGCGGGTCAGGCAGCATCTCTGGAGAAATTGGATAAGTGACGTTTCGGGTCGGGGCCATTCTTCACACCACTTGTAAACTGAATTGTGGGAAAAACAAGTGGAAACGAAAAGAAAAATCCCGGACGAGTCGGGGCCGGCAACAGTTAACCTCAGGCCAGAGGTTATCCTACATTATAGGTTGATTGTTGGATAGAGAGAGGTGTGAATCCAAGAGGGATACATAAATGTGAAGCTGGTTAACGGACCTTTAGTGGAGGGGAGGGGAAACTGGTGCAAGGTCAGCCAAGTTTCAAGGGAAGGGAGTGGGGGGGAATAGTAAGGAGGAGAGGAGGGTGGACATTTGGGGCACGAAAGGGGAGGGGCATGGAAGGCATTTGTAAAAATCAACTAAAGATGGAGAATTCAATGTTTATATCATTGGGTATTTACAAGGCTGGGGTTTTTTGGACCTGAAGGGATAAGGAGCAGGGTGTTAAGGCACAGGATTAGACATGATCTTAATGAACAGTGGAACTTGAAGTACCTGGCCGACTTCTTGGCCCAAATGTTGCTGCTAAATGCCTGTGGTTAAGAATGCATAGACCATTGAACAGTACATGAACAGGCCCTTTGGCCCACCTTACTCTGCAGAGCATGATGCCAACATCAACTCTTATCTGTTTGTGCATAATAATCCAATTTCTGCCGTTCCAAAAATCTCTTAAATGCCACTCTCGTTGCCTTCATCACCATTCCCAGCAATGTGATCCAGGCACTCACTGCTCACTGTTTTAAAAAACTTGTCCTGCACGTATCTTTTAAAAATGTCCCCTCCCACTTTACTTATGCCCACTGGTATTTGATTTTTCAATCCTGGGAAAAAAGGTTCTGACTGTCTCCTTTTTTATGCCTCTTAATTATTTGTATATACTTCTGTCAGGTCTCTCCTCAATCTTCAGCATACCAGTGAAAACTATCTGTCCAACCTTTCCCTGTTGCTAACAAAGGCGTCTTTGGGAAACTTTCTCTGCATCCTTTCCAAAGTCTCCACATCCTTCCTGTAGTGGGGCAACCAGTACTGCATGCAATAAAATTACATTTCACAAATAACATTTTTAATTCTTGAAAATACTTATCTCAATTGTAATAGTCTTAAAATGTTCCTGACCTGGGATAGTGCCAGAAACATTTACAGTCCTCAGAATTTTGACAGCCTATAACTTTCATGGTGTCAGTACCTCCCTCCCACTGTGTTTAACCGATGGCTCTTTCTTGCAGTTGTGGATGAACAGAATGCTCACACGCAAGAACAGACTGAAGTTGAACTGAAAAAGAACATTGAGGAGGACTTGAAGGAGGAGGAAAAGGAAGAAGATGAGACTAAGGATACCGACATACAGAGCAGTATGATTTCTTCATCCTTCTTCCAAAAAAGATTGTTTATTTCATGGAGATATTAACGCGATCATATCGTGACATTAGCACGATCATATGCAGATCATGACGCCTGTGTCTCAGGGCTTTATCAGCTTTCCTCTCATTGATCAAATCTTCATAAATGTTTACATGCCACTATCCTAAGCATGTTTTTGAAGTCTGAGAAGATGTCAGCAAGCTCATGTTTGGTTAATGGGCAACTGAGAACGGATGCTGTTCTAGTTTAGGAAGAACCCCCTTCGGGGGAAAATTAAGAACTAGTGGTGGAGTAATTTCCACCTCTTATACATTATGCCTTATTGTGGTGAAGTGCATTTGTGGTGTAGTAATTTAAGGTAGCCATGGAGACAAAGTGGAAGAGTCCAAATTGATGTGAGTTGTCATCTCAAACTGGATTACACTTGGCAACTTGTATTAATACTTATATGACGAAAGCTTTTGGAAGAACAGAGAGAAAAATAGACAGCCTTACCTTGACAAAACTGGTGTTAGTGCATTGACTATGCAAGATCAGTTCAACTGGATCATTAAACTAATGGTTAACTAATGAGCTACCTGTTATGTCCCATGGAGGCTACAGCTACCATATACCCATTGTCCAAAATTACCAGTTGCTGTGGAGAAAAGGTAGGGATATTAGTGGGATGTGGTGCCAAGAATCTGCTGTACTAAAATATTACAGAGGCTTCACAATGGACTACCTTAAATTTAGGACATTGAAACAGGTGATTCAGCTTACATGATCTTTCTGTTAATGATCCATGTCACTGGTCCACCTGCAGTCCTTTCCACTTTGTTTCCTATTAACATCAGCATTTTTTTTTTTTGTTCACCTTCATATCGAGCTTTGTTAAAAAATATATCCATGGTGTTCACCTAAACCGTTGAAGTTCTGTGTTTTAGCCATCATCTGAGTAACGCAGATACTCAGGGTGGGTGCACGAGTATCCACGTGGCTTCTCCAGAAAGTGTTGCCGTTCATAATCCATTCACATCACCTCGCCTTTAATTCATGTCCAAAATTCGCATCAGCTGATGGCCCACATCTCTCTCTGACAGATCATTTCAAAGATCGACTACCCTACATCTCACTTTTATCCTGACACAATGATTACATATTGTAAATTCCACACACAGGAAAAACAATTCTACCATTTCTTCCACTGCCTACCCACTCCCCACCACCAGTAACACTTCTCCTTTCTCCCGTTTTCCTTTTCACCCCACTCTTTCCCTCCCAACTATCTCCTCCCACCCATATGGGGCAGTCACGGTGGTGCAGCGGTAGAGTTGCTGCCTTACAGCGAATGCAGCGCTGGATACCCGGGTTCAATCCCGACCATGGGTGCTGTCTGTACGGAGTTTGTACTTTCTCCCCGTGCCCTGCGTGGGTTTTCACCAAGATCTCCAGTTTCCTCCCACATTCCAAAGATGGACAGGTTTGTAGGTTGATTGGTTCGATAAATGTAAAAATTGTCCCTACTGGGTGTTGGATAGTGTTAATGTGCGGGGATTCGCTGGTCAGCACGAACCCGGTGGGCCGAAGGGCCTGTTTCTGTGCTGTATCTCTAAACTATCTCTCCTTCCATTTTACATTTCACTTCTCTCCTGTCCCTATCTTACACCATTTCATCTCTAGCATTTGTCACTTCTTCCACCCATCTGCCAATCAGATCCCCTCACCTGTATCCATCTATCACTTCCCAAACATTATCTCGCCCATGCCGCTTTTCCAGGTGTCTCCCCCCTATTCCAATCAGTCTGAAGAAGGACCTCGACCCAAAACATTGCTGTCCATTCCCTCCTCAATTATTGCCTCACCTGCTGAATTTCTCCAGTACCTTTTTTGCTTGAGATTCCAGCATCTGCAGTTTGTTGTGTCTCCATCTACCTTGTCAAGTACTCTCAAGAATTTCAAGCATTTCGGTGAGATTGCCTCTCATTCCTGTAAGCTCCATTGAGTTCAGGCCAATTCTATTTGATCTGTGCTCAATAAAGGCAATCTATCCCAAGAATTAATCTAATATACTGTTTTATCACCCCTCAAAGGCAAGTCTATCCAAATTTCACAAAGGAATATAAAATAGTAATTCCAATAAGACTTCTATTCTTCAGTCTCCTTGCATTAAAAGCCTACATATCATTTGTGTTCCCATTGCTTCTTGTGCTTGCATGTTAACTTGCTCTATTGTTGTTCAAGAATCATGGATTTTTTGAATGAATACCATCATTTACTAGACTCTTGCCTTGAAAAAGGGATTCTGCTTTTCCAATTTTTGCAAACATGGTTGATGATTTGACACTTCCACAAATTATACTCCATCTGTCAACCTTTTTGAACATTTACTGAACCTATTTCTATCTCATGGCAGCATCTTTACAACTTTGAACCACCTTTGTAAATTGTTAAGCCCCTGTCCCACTTAGGCGGGGTGATGCCTGTATGGTCGTGAGTAGTCTCCTCCAGTCGCCTAAAGAGTCGTAATGTTTTTCTGGGCGCCGCTGGATTTTGAAATGTTCAAAACCTTTCGCCAGGATGATGCAGGTTGTTGCCAGGTGACGTTGGTTGCCGCCGGGTGCTGACTTCGGTGAATTTCATTGGCGACTACCTACGTCAACCTACGTCAACCGGCGACAGGTACCAGCGATTGAATTGTCTTCAGTTGCCTTCAGTTGTCGCCGACAGGGTCATTGTTTGTCATAGTTTACCGGGGGTGGAAGTAGGTTGACTTTGGTTGTCGTAGGTTGTCGTAGGCGGACGTCCTAATGGGTCGCCGGTTGTCGGTAGCTTGATGTCGACTAGGTGATAGGTTGTTATAGCTTGTTCTAGCTTGTCGTAGACATTGTCATCGGGCGGGGGTCCAGTCGACGCTTTATCGGCGACCTGCTACGACTGTGACAGTCGCTGAAAAAATCGCCTAAGTGGGACAGGCTCTTTATGCTCCATTTCCCATGCCTCTATTGGAAGATAGCATAGATTCCTTTCCTTTAAAATCTATAGCCCCAGAAAACCTGCCAACATTGGGCCTTTTTTCAGGCCTTAAAATCTCGAGGAGATGGGAAAAAATTGATTGCAACTCTGCTTAGAAATACCTTTCAAATGTGAGGTTCTTACAGTGAACGGGTAGGGTATTGTTCAGCTGCCATAATGGTTCTCAATCACATTGCTAAAATCCTACATTATAATATGGAGACCCAATTTCTTTTAAGTTTGGCCTAATGAAGGTTTAATATGACCTTGTTACTTTTTTATTCCACTGTTAGAAAATAAAAGGTTTCAAAGGTGTGCAGTGACTCTCTGCAGTCTTTGCATCAATTGTCAATTTTTGGAGGCACTGTTCATTACCATATCCGTATGATGGACTGAATTGAATTTTACATTTTTACTGATGCATTAGGTGATGGTATTTTTCAGCTGAGCCCTGGAATAAATGCATAGACTGATTGTCTTGCATAGGAAATGTGGCAGAATGTATTCAGATTCAGATTCAATTCAGATTCAGATTCAATTTTAATTGTCATTGTCAGTGTACAGTACAGATTCAGATTCAGATTGTCATTAATTGTCATTGTCAGTGTACAGTACAGAGACAACGAAATGCATTTAGCATCTCCCTTGAAGAGCGACATAGCAAACGATTTGAATAAATAATAATAAGTGTCCAGGGGGGGGAGTGGGGGGGGGGGGGGGGGGGGGGGGGGGGGGGGTGATTGGCAGTCACCGAGGTACGTTGTTGAGTAGAGTGACAGCCGCCGGAAAGAAGCTGTTCCTCGACCTGCTGGTTCGGCAATGGAGAGACCTGTAGCGCCTCCCGGATGGTAGGATGGTAAACAGTCCATGGTTGGGGTGAGAGCAGTCCAGTATGAGAATTAAACAAAAGGAGGCGGATACATTTACCAGAATTATTGGATTATTTTTAATTAATCAGTGATGAAGAATTATAAACGCAAAGGGCATTATTTAATGTGTTGATAGTATATATATATATATATATTTGTTGATAGTATATATATATATATATATATTATATTTACAATGGTTTTCAAGAAAGATTATTTAGTTGATTGAAAATCCTTTGATGTTCTCTCCATTTCCCTGCCCCGACTACCTCTTACTATCTCTCACCCTCTCCTCTTTTATCTGATATGTTTTTGCTTACCAAACCCCTGCTACCTTGTGCCTTTCCCATGCAATGCACACCAATGCTGCTCTGGATGCTTAACAACATCCTTCTCTTTCTCTTGTTTAATGTTTGGTAGTATCTATTGAATAATATATATTTTTTGTTATTTCAGCTTTCCGGCCTGCTCAGAGATCCCCTCCAGAGAGACGAATCCATCGCACCACCACTTCCTACACTGGTCCATTTACAACCTCGCCATTATCTGCTAGCAAGGAAAATCTCCCGGTGCTGAATACTAGAATCATCTGCCCAGGTACGCAGCATGCTCAGACCGGGATGAGGTTGCACAAAGATATAGAAAGGAGCAATAAACATTAAACGTGTATCAGAACTATGGTTGTTTTTCTAGGTGGATGCCATAATGTAGAATGCCAAACGTATGGTTTAATACTTGTAATCCTATCGTGAAGAAGCTAAATCTTAAATATGCGACATAGGTGACTTTAGAAATTCTGTTCCAAAATCACCAGTTCAGGCACAACATTTTGCATTTGTAAAGGGGTTTTAACAAAATCTCCCAAAGCACCTCAGAGAATCGATACAAAAATAAGTTGGTTTTGACAGGAGGAGGAGGAGTCTGCAACTTGGGGCTAAGACAGCTGACGTGGAGATAATGCAATGATTAAACTTGGAGATGATGCACGAGAGCAGATATTGCAGGGGGTTATACAGCTGGAGGAGCTTATGTGATGGGGTGGGATGATCTTAAAGAGGAGTTTGAAGGCAATATTGAGAGTGGCTGTACTTGAACTGTTGTAGGTCAGTGAGCACAGGGATAATTGATGGACTGGATGGATTTAGTTAAACAGTGCATCTCACTTGTCTCACCTTACTTCATCCATTGGGGTACTGCACTGTCTCACCCCCGCCCATCTTTGCACCTTTGCAGTAACCTTTTCAGAGCTTCATCTCTCTCTGGGATTTCATTCCAACTGTTAGCCATTCGTCAGTTAAAGCAGACTTCCCTGTTATCAATCTTGAATTTACCTTTCATTATTGGATCTCACAATTTAATCTAAGAAGCTTTTCTACATTGGTTACAATTTTATAAACCTTTGCAATAAATTTCCATCTTTTCATCTCTTCGAGGTTGAAAGCCCATGTCTCCAATTTTTCAGAACATCTCAGATCCACAGCATCAAAGATCAGACAGCCAACTGGCAATGATGAATTATCAAAGCTGAGATAATAACAGGTCTTCATTAAATGGCAGCAAGTAGATTTTTAAAACAGGAAACGCTTGATTCCTTCTTGTGTGCAAGCAGTCATGATTTAATCTTCAATTATCTTTGATTATGCTTTCATATTGACCATAACATCAATAGCTGTTGAATATACCAGGTGAAAAGTGTATCTGTCTTCATGTGCATTAAATAGTTCCCCTATATTTCCCCCTGTTTCTTGCACGGTTCAAGTTTCCAACCGCAATGCTAGTGAAATTTGTATAGGTGTTCAACAATCAGGGCGTAGTTTTACTGATGAATGCTTCGTAAAGGACATTGTAAGCGATCTCATAAAAAGACATAGACTGAGTAAATGATTCAAGGATGAGCTGAAAGTTTCCATGTATATTATAACATCCCAATAACAATCCTGCTGGAGAATGATGCTGTAGAAGAATTGGATGTCCGTGTATAAAGGAAACCCTTAACACTAAGAAAATAGTAATTGTCTGAGTGGCAGAGAGAGAAAAAGAATTGAGATATTGGTGCAAAAGAAATATAACATCCCACTGGCACATGAGAATCTCTGGCTGATCATCGCTCAAAACGGTGAAGGAGCATGGAGAAGATGGTGTTGACAACCTGAGGCCATGCATCGAGAGCAGAAACCCTGTGTAAGCTGTGGAAGGATCCAGCAAATGAACCATCAGCCACCTCCTGCACTAGCCGTGGAAGATACTATGGGTCCCAGATTGGCCTCGTCAGCCACCTCAGAATCAACAGAACCAGAGTAGAAGCAAACCGCCCTTGATCCTGAGAGATTGCATAGGAAGGGATGCTCTTCTCAATATAGCTATAAAACACGGCTATTCATCTGACCCTGTGATGCTCTCTCTTCTTCTCACTTCCGTGTACCACCGTTGGAACTCATTCTGCCGTGTTCGCAACCTCCAAATTCCAAGTATTATATCGTATGGTTCACTGAAACATGTTGAATTACACTTTAAAAGCACAGGGGCCATGGCAGGCTTTTTACTCAGATGAACGTGCTCTACTTTTAGCCAGACCAGTCTGTTTACTGTGAGAGGTTCGGCATAATTCACGCACTCGCTACATGTTAAATATCTTACGCAACTTACAAGCACTGCTGTGTAAAGACAGCTATTTTCTCAAATTGGCAGGTATCTTCTTCTTCATGTGTATGGTGTGCACAGCCTAAAGTTGTAGGACAACTTGTTATTGGCAGGTATAATTTTTCGTGATGTTCCAATTGCATTTAATGCTTGGTTTGCTCTATTCACTTGTTGCATTACACAAACAAATGTTTTAGCTACTGGAGACTGGTTAACTTGGAGGTAGACATATCAAGTGGGCACAGTCCTTACACTCTATCCAACATCCACTTGAAAGTTTCTGCCATCGTACCATGGAGTTACTTGGATATATTTGGTTGCCACCCCCCACTTTATGTACTGTCATATTAAAGTGTTGCTAGCTGGTTCCTTTGATGCAAATTGCCTTCTAAATTAGATTTTCTAACTGAATATGAATAAATATAAAGCTGTGCATTGCAAATATGTCAGCAATGTCAGGAATAGTTTTATTACTCAGAAAGATTGTTAGCTTTATTGCACATTTGTTGTGGTGTAATATCGGGGGAAAACACAATGTGGTTGTGATTTAGAGGGATTTTTTTCCAGCATTCAGTGATTTTTTTCAGCATCCACGAGAACAGGAATCCTCTTTCCCTACAGCCTGCATCGTGTTGAAAGTCTTTGAATAGCTTTTTGCCCAACTCGTTATGTGGCCATGCAGTTTTTGTTTTGATAATATTTCTGTGAACTACTTAATGAATGTTTTACTCTGGATGAATGATAGTAACATTATTGTTACTATTTGGTTTCTCCTAAGGCAGCTCATTCTGGAATCTCTCAATACCTCAAATGGAGAGGCAAAACTAGGATCAGTGCAGTTCCTGGGGTAGTACTGTATATATGGACTGATTCAAAGGAAAACATGTGGAAGGTTAGAACAAGATAAGCCATAGGGAAGAGGGAGTAGTGTTTATGGAAAAAATAGAGCGATCCTGCTGGTGAATGGTGCTGTAGAAGAGTTGGATGTCCATGAATCAAGGAAACCCTTAACACTAAGAAAAAATTAATTGTCTGAGTGGCAGAGAGAGAAATATAATTGAGATATTGGTGCAAAGACATGAGAGGCTCAGTATTCCAAGTATACAGATAACGACATCAATGTTCTTATCCAGAATGGAGATGACTGGGTACTTGCCGTTTCAGTCATCCTCAGATTTGAGTTTTGTATTAAGCCTAACTTTAACAATATGCTGCCAGCTTAGATGTTATCTGTGTTAACGCCCAGCAAAGCTCTATACCAGGAACCTGGTATTAGTAAGCTATATATTTTGCTTATCTCTATGCTATCTAGCTTATCTAACTATGTAATGTGTGTGTATTATCACAGGTTTACGAGCTGGACTTGCTGCCTCAATTGCTGGAAGCTCAATCATCAGCAAAATGTTGCTGGCAAACATCGACCCTTTTGGAGCAACACCGTTCATTGATCCTGATCCAGACTCTCTGTAAGAAGTGTAATCTCTTCACCCGTTTTTATGGTCTGTGTAGTGCTGACTGAGAGTCATAGGAAATGAAAACTCTCGGTCCTGTGCACGTGAACGCACTTCAGACTCCATCCGTGCAGTCATCAGATTTGCACAGAAGTGTATGTGACCGTCTGCTCCGTCATTGTGATCACCATTGAGCCCAGCAGTGAAGCAATGACTAGCTGAGCAAAGGATTGAGTCTGGGTCCTCTTCACATTTGGCAATCCCTGTTTGGGCTCTGAGCAATTACCTTAACCTTTGAATAGGGTCACTTACTCTGTGGAAAAAGGGAACTGCCTGCCTGTTTTGCTTTATTGTTATATTTGAATTACTTATTAGTGCATTACTATGGTTTAATTACTCTTAATTTAAATTACTTTAATCTTGTTGAATAAATGCTTCTGCTAATCAGAGATATTTAAAAACCATTTTAAAGCCTTCCATTGCCAAAGGCTGTCAGAGCATCCCTTGGGCAAGGTCTGAAGGTAGACCGTCTGAGGGCAGCTCACTGACTGGAGCTCGCTCTATTATGATGGATGCTGGTCGGGTTCTGGACTGTCAGCTCACCCGATGCTCCGCATCTGGTGGAAGTAAGAAGTGGCCAGCAAGTCCTGGCTATGAGCTGGGTATTTGCTAATATTACTTAGAGTATTTGCCAGATTAAACTCATGTTTTATGTCTTTTAATTTATTGTTGTATTTTTGCACTTTATGTGAGCTGTTATGTTATGTTCTGTTATGTTGTCTGTTTATGATGTCTTGTTTATTCCACTGTACAGCACTTTGTTCAACATTGGTTGTCTTAAAGTGCTTAACAAATAAAGTTGGATTGGATTAAGGTCCTCCCCAGTTTACAAATGTCCGACAGTGATCAAGCGTTTGGGAAACGGCAAGATTGTCTTTCTGCCGTGTAGGACTTCATTTTGCGACTGCTTTTCCGCATTGCGTACTCTTCTGTTTATGAACAGTTATCAGGAATTGAAACTGTGAAGGACCAGTAAATTTTCTATAGGGGAGATTATTTTAATGGGTGCTTAATGTACACCTAAATTGATATTTTTGCAACAAAAACTGTGTTTTCTTTCCACAATCCAGGGAAGGCTACGCTGAGAAATGTGTTATGAACAATTATTTTGGAATTGGATTAGATGCCAAAATCTCCTTGGAATTTAACAACAAGCGTGAGGAGCACCCTGAGAAATGCAGGTAGCTAGCTAACTACCTGTCTAACTTTATCATTGTGGAATTAAGGTGAAGGGTTATATTACAAAATCCTACTCTGTGGGACTAAGTTACAAGTTCCAGGCAGTTGTGATCGAGACATAACATTCTAAAGATTACTGATGTACGAGCATGACTCGTCCTATGTAATGTGTGTTCAGTGCTAGAGATAGAGATGATAGGTCATGGCCGCATGGAAACAGGCCCTTCAGCCAGTTGAGTCTGTGCTAACCACCAACATGGCAAAAAATGCCTGCAGCCATGCAGCAGCTGGAAAATCCAACCCTCTGATCTCCCGAACATTCGACCGTATGTATGGGCTGTACTATGTTGCGCATTTATCAGCTGGGCGCTTATGGTTGGCAACCAGTAGATTCTGTATACCTCAGTGGACCGAGCATGTGTTAAGCAAAACTGTCACGGAGTCTACATTTGGTCTCTTCGATGTACAGGAGACCACATCGGGAACACTGGATGCAGTAGATAAGGTTAGAAGAGGGACATGTGAACCTTTGTCTCACCTGAAAGGACTGTCAGGGTCTCTGGATGGAGTTGATGGAGGAGGCTTAAGGACAGGTGTTGTATTTTATGCGGTTGCAAGGGAAAGTATCTAGGGAGGCGGTGGTTTGGGTGGGAAGGGATGAGTGAATCAAGGACGTACAGAGCAAATTGGTCTCTGTGGAAGGCGGAAAGGGGTGGAGCTGGGAAGATGTGATTAGTGGTGGGATCCCATAGGAGGTGAGTGCCCATGGCATAGGATGTGAGTGCCCATGGCAACATCTTTAACTTTGAGAAAGTGAGAGGAGTCAAAAGAGAAGTTACTGAGGGTGAGGGAAAGTTCCGCCAGGTAGAGGAGAGCGCTAGTTGAGGGAAATTGATTGGGTCTCTGTACGAGGAAGAACCGGAGGGCCTTGAGATATTTCTGGTGAGATCTAGGAAATATTAGTGAAACAAATTCACAGCTTTCTGAACATTTTGTCAATGTACTTTGCTTAGAAGTCGGACAAAGAATATGATGTGGTATGGCGTGCTTGGTACCAAGGAATTGCTACAGCGAACCTATAAGAACTTAGAACAGAAGGTGCAACTTGAGGTAAGCTTTGTGTTTCTCATAATGTTGAACTAATCAGTCAAGACATGTGATACAATTACATTAAGATGTCATGAACCACCTTAAATAATCGATGTTTGACAAATCTAGATGCCACAGTCATGGGAGTTCTCTGGCCAATTCTCTAATTAACTATTGGGGATGGTTTGAAACCTAATTGTGACATTTTTTGTGATATTTTACAACATACATTTCTTCTGTAGTTCTTGGAATTATGCGAATACTGTTACCTTTATTTTCCATTTTTAAGTCCTGATACTATATTGTGCATTTAGACCCTGGGTTTCACTATCTACATTTGAGAAGCTTTTCCTTAAGAATGGAAGATGTTGAAGCTCTATTCATAACATCTAGTGTTATTTGGTCCCACCTGGGGTGAGGGATATAGAAACATGAGGTGGAGGATCAAATCAAGGATATTGAGAGCAGGTGGAAAAATGAGGAAGGGCATTATTTCTCCCTGTTTCTGTTAGGAGTTGTGCAGGTCCTATCTGTAGAAGACTTTGCCTAAAACTCTGCTACATTTCCAATAAATCTCCTCGACCTCTCTAAAGATGTGACATCTTCCCAGGTTCTCAGAATTAATTACGATACCTAAGCTTAAGCCTGACAAGTGTTCGACAAAAAATTAGAATAATTTCCTTGCTTTTATATTATACACTATTGATAAAGGCAAAGATTCCAAATTTAATAGTTGAACTTTTTTTATGTGTACATGTATAATCACATCTTCCATTTCCCCATTATTTTGCATTGCTATCACTTCCTACAACTTTGCCTTGTTTCATCATTATGCATCTGCCCATTACATCTATCTTTTTGTGCCCTTCTGGCATGTGGTATTCTCAATGTCATTTGGTGCAGTTTTAGAGAGACATAAGTGGTTCCCAGTGCAATATTTTATTGTGGACACTCTTAATCTTAATTTGAATAGAATGCAAAATTGGGGATAGGTATAGTCATATTGAAATATGAATTTTCTTAACTGATTTATTTTGTGTGTTACAGTGTGATGGACAATACATTCCTCTACCCAGTCTCCAAGGCATTGCTGTATTAAACATTCCAAGCTATGCTGGTGGAACTAACTTTTGGGGCGGAACAAAAGAAGATGATGTAAGTTGAGGTTTGGTCTGTGCTCTGTATTGAGAACCAGGAACATTGAATAAATTAATTTACTTTTTAGCCAGTGTAAAAACCAACGGTTGTAATGTATTAGGTCTTGAGCTGCAAAAGGAGAAAACATACACACTGAAAAGCCAACTGCAGTCCAGATAATCAGATTTATTATAAGCTTGCAGCTTTATTTATAGAAGCTGGTAAGATAAATCTTTCATGCCTCCCTAAATTTCATTGAATATTTCCTGTGCTTCTCCATCCCATTTGCACACTGCTGCTTCTCTCCACCTTGGGCACCCAGGAGCAGGAGCCTGCATTGCTGAGGCTATATTCCGAGCTTCTTGCCCATGGTGTACAATTCTGTACACGTCTATTTATTCTGGAGCTACCTCTCTGTTGATGCTAGAAGATGAACAGAAGTTGCAAACTTAACAAAAAGGACAGCAGGGAACCCATCATTAATTGAACCACGTGTGTCATTTCCTTGCTTTCCTCACCAGATGGATCTCTCACTGAAAACACATAACATTGGAGAAACCTCACTTCCATGGTCCATTTGTATAAATCAACATGTTTTATTTGCTTTTAATTGCAACATAAAATTTGTTTTCTGCTGTCTCAACACTGTCTATTGCTTTTGATCTGTTTATTCAACCTGTGAAACCTTGTGTTGTCAATAAAGCTTCTGGGGCTAGACATTTCTTTTATGAAATAACCAATATGTAACTGAGGAAAAAAAAGCAGCATCTGTGGAGAACATGGATCGATGATATTCAGGGTTGAGATCTTTCTTTAGACTGAGAAATATAAGACTGTAATCTAAAAGTAAAGAATTGCAGGTGTTGAAATAGAAACAAAAAATGGTGGAGGCCCAGCAGCATCTGTGAGGCGAGAATCTGAGCAAACGCTTTCTGAAAGGACATTAACATGAAACATTAACTGATTTTCTTTCCATAAGTGCTGCCCGACCTGGTGAGTCTTTCCAGCATTCTCTGTTTTTATTTCAAATTTAAAACTGTATTTTGTTCATCCACCAATCTTACTATTATCCTATCATCAATCCCTGATTATGTGTGAGGTTGGTCCTAATGGCTTCTCTGAAAATTAGATCTTCCTCCAAATGTGTAATAAATGACTTGAACTACAAACTGGGCCTGCTCTCCAAAAGCAAATTCCAAAAAGTTTGTCAAAATTGGAGAGCAATTTTTCACAGTAATCTTGCACATCCTTTCAAAACAAATGGCTGGTAAACCAGTAAAAGTTGTAATTGTTGTATTCAGTCACACAGCCATTCTGTCCATCCCAGAATTGTGAATTATGTGTCCTTTTAGATCTTTGGCGCTCCTTCATTTGATGACAAGATCTTGGAAGTCGTGGCTGTATTTGGAAGTATGCAAATGGCAGTATCAAGAGTCATCAAGCTTCAGCACCACAGAATAGCTCAGGTGGGTTTATTAGTCAAAGTTTCTTTCAAAATAATTGTTACCTAATTTCCATATAATATGATTTATCTGTTGTTCTGTGATGTAAGAACTGTATGTTTAGAACCTTTGCATGGATTTATGGAACCACGGGCTTCTTAGCCAGTCCTTTCTTCACAGTTCTCATTCGTACTGTAGTTACTTGTTGTTCCATTTTTCAGTGTATCTTCTGGGAATTTAGTTTGGCACAGAGTTAAAGAAAGAGATTCTTCAACCCGCCGAGTCTGTGCTAACCATTAACCACATTTATACTAATCGTATGTTAATTCCACTTTTTATTGCCCTCATATTCCCGTCAACTGCCCCCAGATTCTACCACTCACCTCCACACCAAGGACAATTTACAATGGTTAATTAACGTACCAGCCAGGTCTCTGGTGTGGGTGGAAACTAAACACCCGGATAAAACCCACATGATTCGAGGAATGTGCAAACTACTGCTGCCAACTATGATGCCCTCACAGTCACCATTCAAAACTGATGTGCTACCTTTCTTCCCATTGCTTCCACCACCTGACATACACAGCTGCAGCAGCAGCTGAATTTGCACTCCATTCTTTGCATGCCATCAGTCTGTCTACAGCTGAAATAATAAATTAACTATATTGAGTGTTGTAACTGAAGAGAGAACCAGTACCTGTTTCCAATAATGGAACTTTTGACCAGTATCAGTTTCCTGAGCAGAATCTGTTACAACCAATCCAGCAGGTTTATTCTTGTGTGAAGCACCAAATAATATCCCAAAAGGGAGCATAATCCTACCTAACATTACATGTGCTTCTAACATCTTCAAATTCTATTTCTGTACTACCTCCATTCACCCACCAACCACCAGTTGGATCGAGCTCATTTACTGATCGAGATAATTGTTAAAAGCCATTTTGTCTTTGAAGTCTTTTTCTCAAGTACCCAGCCTGTACAGTACTCTAATTTTCTTGAAGTATCTGAGATAATTTCTGTTTAACAACATCACTCTAAATTAGTTTAAAGCTGACACAGGTCCTCCGTGGCTATCAACACCTAATTTATGGACGCCTGTACATACGAACGAGCTGCAACAATTGGGGGCTGGGTCAAGTTGAGTAGTTGAGCAGATTCATCCCCTGAGTCAGTGAGGCCACCTATTGGATGTTCATCCCATTCCTGCTTCACAGTTGTTATCGTGATCTTGTCCTGCAAGATCTTTGTTCATTTCCAACTTACAAGAAAGTTGTGTTTCAAACAAATTTGCAGGAGCAGAACCCTTTCAACACCCATGGACTGTCTGTATAACAAATGATGTACTGGTCTCAGACACTTATTTTCCAATATGCTTTTGTTTTTTGCCATTTTTTGCTTTGGACTATGCTTATTTTGTTTCCTTTCCTTTGCCTAAGCTAACATTTTTTCAGCAATCTCGTATTCCTTTGAACTTGGCATGATCCTTACTGAGTTGTCAAGTGCCACTTCCAAATTGATTTAAAATTTAAGATGAATTGTTCCATTCACTTTATGCAATATCATTGAAACTCATTAACCACATTATACTGCTGTTATGAACACAAATCAGATAATTTACAGGGAACTCGTGCTGTGTGATATCAAGGACGTTTTTGTTTCCTCTAGATGTGGTCCTGGTTGTTGATGTGATGGACGACCCACAGTCGCAAAGGATGTAAAATGAAGGCACAAACTGGCAGTTCCTAGTTGATTACTAGTTTAACAAAGGGCAACAAATAGCTCAACATCATCATTTAATAGACACCTACCATAGATTTTGTACTGTTGTTACACGCGACTGTTTATACTGTCGCTTAACATTCATCCTTAGTTGGATTTTATTGAATTCATTCAGTTTTAATTTAATCTCACAGCAGTATATTTCCTATAAGTTAAATATGAATCATGACTCGCGTACAATAAACCTACTGAAGCAGACCATTTAGCCAAGTTCTTCACTGTCAGTATTTATGCAGCATGAAACTACTTTCTCCTCCCTGTCCCATCAGTCAGAAACTACAATAGATTGAAAGCATGTACCACACGATTCAAGAACCGCCTCTTTCCCACTGTTGGCTGACTCCTGAACAAACCTATCATATGCTAAGGATGAATTCCTAATCTTCCAGTCTAAAACATTGTCGCCTTCGCTCAGTTCCTCCAGCACTATATATTTGACCTCCTTATATTCTGGTTGTTTCCTTCCATGCTTGCAACAGCATGACCACACTATCTACAAGGCAGCATATTATTAGAAGCCATAGCTGCATCTGTTAATGTACCTGAATATTCCAAATTGTACATCCTTCGGACTGATAAACAATACTAACGCTCAGCTTTAATTTAAAATCAATCTGTAAAACATCTGTGTGGCTTAGACTAAAATAACCTCTCTTTTTCTCATCCAGATCCATGTGCTTGAATATTAAAGTTGATTATTCTCCATTTTTCCCCTTCATTTCATAAATTAAGATTATATAGTGTATGCTGTTTGGGTGACAAGAGTTGGTGAAAGTTCTTATTCAGTTGCTTATAAACACTGAAGTTAAAGTGGCATCATCCTCTGCAGTGTCGGTCTGTGAAGATCACCATTCTGGGAGATGAGGGTGTGCCAGTACAGGTAGATGGAGAGGCGTGGATCCAGCCACCTGGGGTCATCAAAATCGTGCACAAAAACAGAGCGCAGATGCTGACAAGAGACCGAGTAAGTAGGCAAGAGAATATATTTCTAAATCACCAGACAACCATTGAAGTTTTATAGGCTGCTATCTGGCTTGCTGCGATGATACCCATGCAGCTTTCATGTGCATTGCAGGCAAGCGGTTTGGTGGACAGGTAAGAATAATGTATTCCAAGTTAGTATGTATTCCTGTTATGAAGTCTGATATCCTGACTTTGACTTTAATATGATTTACATATTTAGTGTAAAAAATAAATTATTCTTTCAGTTGGATAAATGTAAAAATAATAGAAACTTCGGGGCAGTGAACTAGGGTTGGTTGGATAACAGGAGTTGGTTAACAGACAACCTGGGACCTGGGGTATAAGAGAGGATTGCCCTGTTACGAGTAGCTAAAAATCGATTGGCATTTAGAAGAATAGTTGTGATCTTAGTGGAATTTTTTAGGGTTATGACAGGGTAGTTGTCAAGATGTTTTCCTCTAGTAGGAGAGTCGTGAACAAGGGAACACAGAAAAGATATAAGGAGGATTTCATGTAGAACTGTGGTGCAAAGGGAGTCCTACTCGCAGATGGTGGTGAATCTCTGAAATTCTCTACTAAGGAATTTGTGGAGGCCTGATCACTGGGGATATTTAAAGAGGAGATGTTAGTTTTCAAAAGATCTGGCAATTAGGGGATATGTTTGAACTGGCAACGGTAGAGAGAATGAGGTCTGGTGCAGATCAGCCATGGGGTGACGGAGTGGCCTGCTCTGCTCCTTTTTTCTTATGTTCTAATACAGACTTAGAGTGCCACCTCTCGCAGGAAGATGTAATTACACAATAGCAGGTTTATACAGATTGATGCCATGTCTGACACTTTGGGGCCTGGCTGGTGCCAGACCACAGGGAATCCGGACCACAAAAATTGCCACTTCCTCTGAGCAAGAGAACTGTTCCCTTTAAATATACACAATCCTCGGGACATGTAGAAGTTGCAAAAGCTATCCGTAACTCAAAGTTTCTGTGAGTCATAAATGTTGTCAGGTGAGATAAATTGCACTGGCAGGTTAATAGGCTACAGATTAGTACAGATCCTCGTCTCTTAGAACGGAGTTAGAATTAGTTACTTAGTCATAGAGCATGGAAACAGGCCTTTTCGCCCAACTCATCCATGCCAATCAGGATGCCTTCCTGGGCTAGTCCCATTTGCTTGCATTTGGCCCATATCCCTGTAAACGTTTCCTATCCATGTACCTGTCCAATATCTTCTAAACATTGTAATTGTACACACCTTCACAACTTCCTCTGTCTGCTTCTTCCATATACTGACCATCCTCTGTGTGAAACATTTGCCCTTCAAGTCCTTTTCAAATGTTTCTCTTATCTTAAATCTGTGTCCTCTATTTTAGACTACTCTACCCTTGGAAAAAGAGTGTGACATTATGTATGCCCATCATGATTTTATATTCCTCTATAAAGCCACTCAATTTGCTACATTCCAGGGAAAATGGCCCAGCATATCCAGCCTATTTTTATATCTCAAGCATGCTCTTCAATCTTCGCTGCACCTTTCCAATTTAAAGACATAATTCCTATATCCGGCAAACAGAACTGCACTCAATAATCCAAGTGTGATCTCACCAACGACTTGTACAGTTGTACCATGACATCCCAACTCCTGCATTCAGTGCTCTGACCAATGAAGGCAAGTGTGCCAAATGCCTTCTTCGCCACTCTGTCTCCCCGAGTCACCTGTAGCATGCCAGACCACAGGGGTTGCTGGACCACAGAATGGTGGACTAGTGTGTTTCACTGTCTTGTTTCAAGTGAACTGAGATGTACACACTCATGCGACATTGAGAATCGTACTGGGGATACGAAAATCCTGTTTACTGGAGAGCCTATTCTTGTTAGATCCAGGAGGTTTATGAAGGAATTTAATAGAAATGTTATGAATGAAAAGGTTTTGTTGTACTAAATAAATCTATTTGGTCCAGCAGCTCGTTACTCAAGGGCTACCAATGTTAGTTGGAAAATTAGATAGAAGAGTTTATACTCAGTGTTGATTTGGCAGACATACCCTACTATCTACCTGAAGTAACATGAATTTAATGATTGGCTTTTTTAACTTTACATTTTAAACATGTTTTTGTCGGGAGTACTGTTCATTGATTTTATTTAACAAGGTGTACTAAATTAGTACTTCTTTAATGGTTCTGTTTCATTGCAATTGACAAAGTGTTTGCAATCTGCTTACAAGTTTAAAAAAAAATCAGATAATTAGTTCAAGCTTAAGATGTACATGTGTGGGTGGCAGAAAAGTAAATACCCATAATTAAATAAGAGATGGCAATAACAGTGTTTCAAAAAATAAGACAGTGTAAGAAGAAAATAAATTGAATGACATGGCAGAGTAACTATTATAATACAGTAAATAAAAGTTTGTTTTTGTCACCTTTAAAACATCTGTGCTGTCATCTTCTATTTTTACACATTTGGTCTTGTTTGAAATGGGCAAGAAGCAGAAAAATTACTATCAAGAACAGTGTTCCTCAAAACATTGCCCAAATTGTTCACTGTGAGCAGAACTATTCAAACATTACCTCATTATACTATCACAAAAGTTGATCCAAAGTGCTGGAGTAACTCAGTGGGTCAGGCAGCATCTCTGAAGAACATGGATAGGTGATGTTTCAGACTGAATATATAGTATATTTTTCAGGCTGAATATATGGTATATATTACTGATTCTTCATTCATTACTACTCATTCTTCCAAAATGTACCACTTCTTACTTTGAATTTAACCCGTCATGTTTTTACCAAATTCATTAATCCATCTGCTTGGTCTTCAAAGTTTTTTTTTTATCATCCTTCTCACTGCTTACTGAATGTCAGTGTTTCTAAAACGTACATATCTCAAGATTGTACTCTGTAACCCTATTCCATGTTTTTAATATGTGTCTATAACATTAAGGTTCCTATGACTGGTGGAAGTCCAAACTATGCTTCCCTTCATCCTTCATCATGAAAATATCCCATTCATCACATTTTAATTTTTTTATTCCATAACCAACTTTTTTAATTTACCAAAAAACCTATTAAGTGGTTCTTCATCTGAAGAGATAGTACAATTTACCACATGAAAAAACTCATATCAAATTAATTTGTCACAATTAACAATTTCTTAACAGCTCTTAACAATTTTATTCATGTGGCTATTTATTTTCTTAGCTAGCACCAGTGGGGTTATTGAGGAAGAGAAGGGAAAATCCATAGATGGGTTCATTTGAAGATGAAGAAGGGGATGAATTTAGAAGCAAATTAACATGAATTTAGAAGCAAATTAGGCATGGGCAGGAAGAAGGACCATGATTGTTGTCATTCATCAGGAAACAAGAGGGTTAATAAAGTTTCTTTGGCAATTCTTTTTGTTTAGAGGAAGGGAGAAGAGTCAAATAGGATGTTGTCCGATGAAGGAGAAATTATTCTTCGTAAGAACAATTGCCGGCAAGCAGGTTGATTGAGGGCGGACTTTCCATATATCGATATAGAGATATGGCGTGAAAACAGGCCCTTCAGCCCACTGAAACTGTGCTGACCACTTAATTTAATGTTACATTAATCCCCATATTGCATCAACTCATCCCAGATTCTGCCATTCATCTACCCACTCAGGGCAATTTACAGTGACTGATTAATCCACCAGCCTGCATATCCTTGAAATGTGGGAGGATACTAGAACATACACAGGAAACCCACGTAGTCAATCAGGGAACTTGCAATATCCACACATACAGCACCTGCAGTCAGGATTGAACCAGGGTCACGAGCTTTGTGAGGCAGTGGCTCTACCACCTCCACCATCATTTGTGTAATGGAAATTTATGGGTGTCATCCAAGTGAGACTCGAGGACCAGTATGACTGGCGATTAAAAGAAAAAAAACTATTAGGGCCAGGAACCTGGAGATTTGAAAGTGGAGAATTCAAGGATGTAAATTAGAAGAAACTGGACATGAAGATGATAAAGATAAGATTGGAAGCAAATATTTCTAAAAAAGAAAGGTTGAAACATTAGGGCTACGAGTGGACCTCTGAGGTGGGTGATTTTGATGGAGAGGGGCAGGGTATACAGCAAGGTGTGCAGAGGGGATGAGGCAAGTTACAACCTGGCCACTGCCTTCATGAGAGAGGTTTGGAATGAAGCAAAAAAAGTACAAATTAAATAATGCCAATCTGAAAAAGTAAATGGTCCAGAATTTTCTGCCTAATAATAGCATTTATTGATGTTTCACATCTGTTATTGATGTGTAAATTGTCTATCAATTAGTGGAGAGGAAGTGAAAGGCCAGGAGTTGTGAAAAACAAGAAGATCGATGATTTACGCTGCACATGCAAACAACATCCTGACCTTAACCTCCTGATCTGTGCAAGTTAGAGCATTTGCCGTTACGCTGCTGAAGAAAATTGGGACTGAGCATGAACAATCCAAGTATGACCCTAATGAGGAAAGTTATTCACGTCTGTTGATGATCAACTTCTATGGTCCAGAACGTCAATAGTCTTGTTTGCATATCCAGCGAATTGCAGAGAAGACTTTGAGCTGCAGAAGGAAGAAAAAGACTGTGGGCTGTCTTGCACCAGCAAGCTTTAACACAGCACAATTGCAGGCCTGTTCGCACACCATGTCCATGTGTATCCGTGCCACAGCGTTCATTATTCACCTTCTTCCACAGGCATTCGAGAATACTTTGAAATCCTGGGAAGACAAACTGCGGTATGACTCTTGCAGACCAGCCCTGAGACCCCATCTGTACCCGCAGCAGTCAGTAGACCTGGCCACAGAGGAGGAGGTCACCCAACTGCAGCTCTGTGCCCAGGCAGCCGAGGAGCTAATCACAAGGTACGTCACTGCACGCAGCTTGTCATTCCAGCAAGCACGTGGACAAGTTGCCATTGAAGAGTGCTGAGTCTTTAACTTGCAGACGTCCCAAGTGCTTGGGTATCTTGATGATAAGTGCAAGCTTGGTCAGGATATTTGAAGGTTAAAAATAAGGCATTGAAAGCTGTGGTGTGTAAAACCAAGGACGACCTAGGGTGGCAGGGATAGTGCTGGCGTGAAATGGTTCATTCTTCACGCCACATTTTAGGGTGAGTGCAGCAATCTTAACTCCTCAGCCCCAGGTGAAAAGAAGACTTGCATTTATATCATCCTCGGAGACCGGCAGTCAATCACTATTGGTGTCAGAGTTATACAGCATGGAACGAAGTCTTTCGAGTCAACTCGTCCATGCCAATAAGTTGTCTAGATGAGCTAGTCCCATTTGACTCCACATAGCTCATATCCCTTTAAATCATTCCAATTGACGTATCTGTCTAAATATCTTTTATGCATGGTAATTGTATCCACTTCTACAGCTTCCTCTAGCACTGTGTTCCATATACCCAGCACCACCCTTTCTGTGATAAAGCTGTCCTTCAAGCTCCCTATAAATCACACACACACACACACCCCCACACACACACACCACACACACACACACACACACACACACACACACACACACACACACACACACACACACACACACACACACACACACACACACACACACACACACACACACACACACATCACACACACACACACACACACACACACACACACACACACACAAACTTGGTCTTCCAGTTTTAGACTCCACAATCCTTTGAAAGGGACTCTGACCATTCACCTTATCTATGCCCCTCATGCTTTCTACACCTCGATAAGATCATTCCCTCAGCCTTTTACACACCAGGGGAAACATTCCCAGCCTATCCAGCCTCTCCTTGAAACTCAAATCCTCCATTTCTGGTAACATCCTTGTGAATCATTTCTGAACCAACGAGCAACCTGTTTCTCTTCTTGGAATAACACCATAGGTCCTGAAGACCACCTGGAGTGTTGGTGTCTTATTTCTGGAGCAGACTCCTTTCAAGCCAATGTATGCTATTAGATGCCCAGAGTTGGTGCATTTTCCCTGAAGATATATTCTAGTTATGATGTTCTGGGGTGTTGCATGCAATGGTTGTTTCAACTAAATAAGTAACCAATGTCACAGCAGATCCCAGTGAGTTGTGTTGATGCAGGGGCTGGTTATTGTACCTTCTTGGAGTACATTTTCTCCTCACTTAGTTATTCCTGCCTGGACCACATATGCCATGCTCTCGGTTGCTCGAAGGAGACTCATTGGAGTTGCTCAACCCTCCCTCTTCAAAAGAAGAAGATAAATTAATCATTCAACCTCCAGAAAACAGTATCACACTGCTTATTTATTCTGTCTTCACAACGTCACAATTCAATCTTTCTACTGAAACTCACCCATGATTTTGAAACGAAAGACTCAATGTTTTAACTGTCTTTTTGACTGACCTTCCAACCTGGTCGTTCTGTATATCCAGGGAGCCTCAATGAGCAGAGGACAATTGTCCATGTATTATGTACTTCAATTCAACCTGGAGTTACTTAAAGAAATACAGTCAATAGATTAGATTGATAATAAAATTACTCAATTATCCCTCCTGTTTTAGAATAGCATTGTTTTCATCTTAATATTCATGCATGTGTTAAAGGTAAGTTAAAAATGTTTATCAATGAAATGCTCACTGAGGCCTCAGGGACAGAGTTGTGGTGGGGAGATAGTGGCTCTACCATGGCTTATCATTTCTATTATTCCATTATTCCACATTGCAGTTGTTGCATTCTTGAAGTCTTCTTTCAATTTATAACTTTCAGAATCTGCGAGGCAGCCAAAATTCACAGCCTCCTGGAGCAGGAACTGGCACATGCTGTCAATGCAAGCTCTCATGCGCTAAATAAAACGCATCCAAAGTTCCCAGAGGTAAGCGGCAATCATGTTGTTTTGTACCCAGTCAATATCGGTGTCCAACTGAGCTCACCCACATTAACTTGGTTTGATGTTTTATTATTAATATTTTTGAGTCCCCCCCCCCCCCCCCCCATTTTGGAAAAAAATATATGCCTTCATACAATAAATACATTCTGGGTAAGTCTCATCTGCCTGCATTTGGTCCATATCACTCTGATCACTTTCTGTCCTTCTATATATCTGTCCAAATGTCTTTTGAACGCCATACCTCTTATAAAGGATGATGTTTTAGGTCTTTGGAAGACTCTTACTACAGATCCAGAATATCACTCTTGGCAGATGTTAGGATCAAGATTCAGATTCAGATTCAATTTTAATTGTCATTGTCAGTGTACAGTACAGTGCATTTAGATCTCCCTGGAAGACGAAATGCATTTAGAATCTCCCTGGCAGAGAGCGACATAGCAAATGATTTTGTACATAAAAATAATAATCTCCCTGGAAGAGCGACATAGCAAATGATTTGGGGGGGGGGGGGGGGGGGGGGGGTGGTGATTGGCAGTCACCGAGGTACGTTGTTGAGTAGAGTGACAGCCGCCGGGAAGAAGCTGTTCCTCGACCTGCTGGTTCGGCAACGGAGAGACCTGTAGCGCCTCCTGGATGGTAGGAGGGTAAATAGTCCATGGTTGGGGTGAGAGCAGTCCTTGGCGATGCTGAGCACCCTCCGCAGACAACGCTTGCTTTGGACAGACTCAATGGAGGGGTGCGAGGAACCGGTGATGCGTTGGACAATTTTCACCACCCTCTGCAATGCCTTCCGGTCAGAGACAGAGCAGTTGCCATACCATACTGTGATGCAGTTGGTAAGGATGCTCTCGATGGTGCAGCGGTAGAAGTTCACCAGGATCTGAGGAGACAGATGGACCTTCTTCAGTCTCCTCAGGAAGAAGAGACGCTGATGAGCCTTCTTGATCAGAGTTGAGGTATTGTGGGTCCAAGAGAGGTCATCGGAGATGTTGACTCCCAGGAACCTGAAGCTAGAAACACGTCCCACCTCCGTCCCGTTAATGTGGATGGGAGTGTGCGTGCCGCCTCTGGACTTCCTGGAGTCTACAATGAGCTCCTTGGTCTTCTTGGAGTTAAGGGCCAGGTTGTTGTCAGCGCACCATGCTGCTAAGTGCTGGACTTCCTCCCTGTAGGCCAATTCATCGTTGTTGCTGATGAGGCCATTCACCGTTGTATCATCTGCAACCATCATAGGGTCCGTCATCAATGAATTTCCCTTGCACAGGATCACAACTGCGTGCCCGCAGATTTTGTTATTTTGGTTTTAGTTTTAGAGGTACAGCATGGAAACAGTCCCTTCGCCCACCAAGTCCGCAGTAACCAACGATCACCCATACACTAGTTCTATGTTGCAATTTACAGAAGTCAATTGTCAAACTGCACCTTTGGAATGTGGGAGGAAACCAGAGCATCAAGAGAAAACCCACACAATGCACAAGGAGTGTGTTCAAACTACGGTCAGACCCGTAATCGGGATCGAACCCAGGAATCCGACACTGTAAAACAGCTATTCTACCACAGAGCCACTCTGTAGTGGTGGCCAGATGGTTGCACAATTTTTGATCCCATTGCACCTCACTGACATTGAATCATCCTGTTATGAAGGAAGACTGGACAGATTAAAGGATATGTTGATAAATATATTATTATATTCTAAGTGACTTAATAAGTGACAATATGATGGACTGCTCTCCACATAATCTGGATCGGTGCAGCCCCAATAATACTCAGGCAGTTAAATACCATCTCGGACAAGGCAGCCCACTTGATTGGTACTCCAACCACCACCTGAAACCCACTCTTGTACACATTGTATTCATGTGGCTGTTTGATTTTAGTTTCTGGTGATAAATCATCTTCCCTTGCCAATTGGAATTCTTAATGCTCTACCTTGTAAGTGTATGTGGTGTATTTGGATTTTCAGAATGTGTTCAGTGTTGTCCTCAGGGAGTTTGTGAACAAAGTACATGGAATTGAGGTAAAATGTTAGCATAGATTGAGAATTATTTAACAGGTAAAAAACAAAGAGTAGGAATAAATAGTTGGTAATTTGTGATTTATGGAATAACCCAGAGATAAATACATGTTATTCACAATCAAAACCAACAATTTGATTAAACAGATCATATACTGTACAGTATTTTTAAGTTTGCTGGTGACACAAACCAAAGTAAAATTGTGAGTTGTGATTAGAAAGCAGAGGCTTTAAAAGAATATAGAGAAACTGAATGTGAGCAAAAATATGGCAGATGGAGTATAATTTAGAAAAATGTGAGGCTATTCACTTAAATACAAAAGAACTACTGAATATTATTTTAAATTGGGAAATTGTCATGTTGAAAAGGACTAGAGATTCTTCTCATATGTCATTGTAAGCTATCTTGCAGGTGCAGGCGGCTATTAAATTGGCAACTGTTATTATTATGAAAAATGTTGAATCTCCACGGAGAGAATATAAATAGAGAGAAAAGCCTACACAGCCACTGATTTCTTCCAGTGCAAAGACCATTATTTTTTAGGATTAATGATCCCGAAGTAGGATTTACAAGCCCTGATGTCGGTAGTAAATTATGTTGACATCAATGAAATTCTAGTCAATCTTTCTGCAGATGAATGACAACATATAAAGAGAGGAAATTGATGAGCTGGTGATTTTTGCTTTTGTTTCTTTGCAGAATCTTACCAGGAACACAGCAATTGAGATTGCTAGTAACGTGAAAGCCCTACATAATGAAACAGAATCATTGCTCGTTGGAAGAGTTCCTCTGGTAAGATGGCAGCGTATACCACCTGAAAAAAAGAATTATGTACGTCATGTTAATGAGATTTCAAATGGTTCAGCTTGTGGGCTGTACAATAACAGCGGCTCAGGGCTCTACAATAGGCAGGAAAAATTCCAACAGTTCTGCAACACGATTGTGGTGCCCTTTCCACCACTCCCTACCCCAACATCCTGACCTCCACCTTTCAGCTCTCTCTTGCAAGCATTTTTGTCATAGAATTAAACCACACAGTACCAGACCCTTCAGCTCAACTCTTCCAAGACTTCTCCTTGAGCCATTCCCATTTGCCATTCCCATTTGGCCCACATCCCTATAAACGTTTACTATTTATGTACCTGTCCAAGTGTCTTTTAAACATTGTAATTGTACCCACCTCTACAGCTTTCTCAGGCATCTCATTCCACCACCACACTCTGGGAAAAGTTGCTTCACAAGTCGTCTTTGAATCTTTTCCCTCTCACTTATGTATGCATAGAGGCTCAGAACTCTTAAAAGAAGGAAAAGTCATCTCCTCCATGGCCAGTGTGAGGACCACCGTAAATTGGAGGAGCAGCACCTCATATTTCACTTGGGCAGTTTGCACCCCAGCGGTATGAACATTGACTTCTCCAATTTCAGGTAGTCCTTACTTTCTCCTCCCCTTCTCAGCTCTCCCTCAGCCCTCTGGCTCCACCTCTTCCTTTCTTCCTCCCATCCCCCCCCTCTCCACCCACTCATCAATCTGAAGAAGGGTTTCGACCTGAAACGTTGCCTATTTCCTTCGCTCCATAGATGTTGCCTCACCCGCTGAGTTCGTCCAGCATTTTTGTCTACCTTCGATTTACCAGCATCTGCAGTTCCTTCTTAAACGAAAAGTCATCTAACATGCCTTTCAGTTCCTTCCCCATCTTTTTGACAAACGTCTGTAGTTGCCAACCCAAACGGCTGACATCGGATTCATGTGTCAAAGAAACAACATAACTGTGCACATTTCTTTGAACCAGAACAGATCATTAAATAAGAAATGCAAGGCAGTCTAAACATAGATACTTTAATTGCTGCCTGCATTTGCAGTCCAATTGTCCATACCTTAGGCTCCACATGCATTCAGAAAGACAAAAAAAAACTTTAGTAAGCATTTGGGAAAGTTTCTTGAGAAAAGTCCATTTTGACAACCAAAGGTAAAAGTCACTGCAGATATAAGGAATACGCCATCATGTTCTATAAGGTTATGGTATTGGACACACTGAAACTGCACACCTAGTCAAGCCACTGCCTCACAGAGCCAGGGACCCAGGTTCAATCCTGTCCTCGGGTGCTGTCCATGCAAAGATTTTGTATATTCTTCCTGGGAACATATTGGTTGGCTCCAGGGGCTCTGGGTTCCTCTCATATACCAAAGGCTTGTGGTTGGTAGGTTGATTGGCCGTTTTAATTTGCCACGTGTATGGGTGAGTGATCAAATCCAAGGCAATTGATGGGAATGTGGAGAGAAAAAAATGGGATTAATATAGAATTTGGAACTGGTATTGGTTTGTTATTGTCTTGAGTACCGAGACAGTGCGAAACCTTGCTTTGCAAATCATACCAGTGCATCTGTAGAAATTAGAGATTTTTTTTAGTGTTCTAAGGAAGTAGAGGCGTCAATCAATCAATCAATCAATCAACCTTTATTGTCATCTTGCAAGCAACAAGTACAGTGCAAAATGAAAAGACGTTTCCCAGTGAATAGCGGAGCCTCGCACATGAAATTTAAAAACACTTCACACATAATAACACTAAAAAAAACAATCCAGTCCCTGATGGAACAGTATAAATAGTTAAAAGCAGGTAAAAAAAAACACAATGTTAAAATACAGTAAACCAATCATAAAAAATGTCCGGGGCCGCTGATTTGAGTGGCCAGTGCCAGTTATTAAAGTGTCCGTGCCAGCCGCAGAGTCAAGTCAAGTGACTGTGAGTGCAGAGTGACTGTTTAGCAGCCTCACAGCCTGTGGTAGGAAGCTGTTTAGCAGCCTCGTAGTCCGGGCTTTGATGCTTCGATATCTCTTGCCTGATGGCAAGAGATCCAGGTGTGTGTGGAGGGGGTGCAGTTTGTCCTTGGCAATTCTCTGTGCTTTCTTCAGACAGCGGCTCTGGAACAGTTCTTGTACCGAGGGTAGGGAGACGCCAATGATCCTCTCTGCTCCCCTCACTACCCTCTGCAGAGCCTTCCTGTCCGAGCAGTTGCAGGTGCAGTACCACGTATTTATGCAGTATGTGAGTACAGACTCCACCGTGCCCCTGTAGAAAGTCCTGAGGATGTTGGTGGGGAGTGAGGCCTGTTTTAGTTTCCTCAGGAAGTGCAGTAGCTGATGGGCCCGGATGACGGTCCCAGTGGTGTTCCTGGACCAGGTGAGGCTGTCCGTTATCTGCACACCGAGGAACTTTATGCTCTCCACTCTCTCCACTGCAGTGCCACTAATGTTGAGCGGTGTATGCTCTGGCTGCGCCCTCCTGAAGTCGACAACCATCTCCTTAGTTTTGTCGACATTCAATTCCAGGTTATTTTTGCCGCACCAGTCCACCAGTTGTTCTACTTCCTCCCTGTACATTGTTTCGTCATCTCCACTGATGAGTCCCACCACTGTAGTGTCGTCCGCGAACTTTATGATTTTATTGTCCCTGAATCTGGCAGCACAGTCATGTGTGAGCAGTGTGAACAACAGCGGGCTGAGCACACAGCCTTGAGGGGAGCCGGTGCTCAGCGTGATCGAGCCTGAAGTGTTCTTGCCAACACGGACTGACTGCGGTCTCTCTGTCAGAAAGTCCAAGATCCAGTGACACAGGGTGGTGTTGAGGCCCAGCAGGGTTAGTTTCTCCACAAGTCTCTGTGGGATGATGGTATTAAACGCTGAGCTGAAGTCAATGTACAGGATTCTGGCGTATGTGTTCTTGTGTTCCAGATGCGCGATTACTGTGTGCAGCGTGGTAGAGATGGCATCCTCTGTAGAGCGGTTGGGGCGATAGGCAAACTGTAGGGGGTCTAACGATGAGGGGAGGCTGGCAGTAATGTGGGGTTTCACCAGGCGTTCAAAACACTTCATTATTATTGGGGTCAGGGCGACAGGGCGGTAGTCATTTAGGCAGGCAACCACTGGTTTCTTCGCTATGGGGATTATCGTGGAAGTTTTGAGGCATGTGGGGACAATGGCCTGACTAAGGGAGATGTTAAAGATGTCTGTTAGCACATCTGCTAACTCCTCAGCACATTCCTTTAGCACACGTCCTGGGATGTTGTCGGGTCCGACTGCTTTCCACGGGTTGACCTTAGACAGGATTCTCCGTGTGTCCATTGTGTCTATGGTCAGGACTGGCTGGTCGGTTTGTAGGCAGGGGCTGGCTCTCCTCTTGGGTGTGGTGTTTGCTGCATCAAAACGTGCAAAGAAGTTGTTTAGTTTATCTGGGAGAGAAGTGTCCGTGTCGGTTACCTGCTGCCTTGCCTTGTACCCCGTCAGTGTTTCGATTCCCTTCCACATCCTCCTGGTGTCTCCTGTGTCGCAGAGGTGTCCCTGGATTTTCCCCGCGAAGGCACGTTTCGCTGCCCTGATTCCTTTTCCCAGTGCAGTCCTGGTGGATCGGAGAGCGGCTGTGTTACCGGCTCTGTAGGCTGCATCACGAGCCCTCAGCAGCGAGCGCACCTCTGCTGTCATCCATGGCTTTTCGTTTCCACGTGCAGTGAAAGTTTTCATGATGGTGACATCCTCAGTGCACTTGGCAATGTAGCTGGTTACAGTCTCTGCGTACTCCTCGATGTTGATGAGGTCATCATAGGATGCTGCTGTCCTGAACACATCCCAGTCAGTGTGCAGGAAGCAATCCTGCAGTGCTGAGGCTGCTCCCTCTGGCCAGACCCTGGTGTGTTTTCTCTCCGCTCTGACTTGTTTTTGCAGAGGTATGTAGGCTGGGGTTAAAAACACTGAAATGTGGTCCGAGTGGCCCAGGTGAGGGCGTGGGGCTGCCTTGTAAGCCTCTGGGGTGTTGGTGTAAACCAAGTCCAAGATGTTCTCTCCCCTGGTCTCAAAATCCACATATTGCTTGAATTTTGGGAGCACAGTCTTAAGGCTGGTGTGATTAAAATCCCCGGCCACCACAATGAAGCTATCAGGATGTTTGGTCTGGAACTCACTGACGGCGTCATGCAGGGCTCCCAGTGCTTCGTTGGCCTTAGAATTTACATTTGCACTTGGTGCAACATATACAGCCACAACAAAAACAACGGAGAATTCCCTCGGCAGATAGAAAGGCCGACATTTCACGATGAGGAATTCTATCAGCGGAGAGCAGTGTTTCCCGGCTATCGTAGCGTTCACACACCAGTCCTTGTTTATGTACAAGCACAGGCCTCCACCTCGGCTCTTACCAGAGCTAGCTGCCTCTCTGTCCGCACGGAATGATGTCATTCCCTCCAGCTGTATTGCCGTGTCCGGTATATTGCCGTGGAGCCATGATTCAGTGAAAACAAACACACAGCAGTTTCGTATATCCTTGTATGTTGTCCTGAGAAGACGCAGTTCGTCGAGTTTGTTGTCCAGGGAGCGGACATTAGAGAGGAGAAGCGAGGGCACTGCAGGTCGGGTGGGGTTGGCTGTTAGCCTAGCGTGAATGCCTGCTCTTTTCCCCCGTCTCCGCCTCACGTAAGAGCCTGCTCTTTTACCCCGTTTCTGCCTCCTCTCACACCGCTTGCGTCTCCTCCTCCTCCTCTCTCTCCTCTCTCGCCTCCTCTCTCCGGTCGTAGTCATATCTGCGGCCGATATGTTCGGCCTCGCAGCCGGTAGTAGAAGTCCATAGCGGCGTATTTGGTCTAAATCGCACCAAAACGCGCCTTTACTACTACCGTGGTTTGCCCCGATGTTTAGGAGCATGTTCCTGCAGTACATATATCTTGGACAGACTGGACAAGACACACAACACTCACTTTTAAAAGCTCCGACTATCTCCCGAGGGGCCGCTGCGACTGTGCGCGCCGCCATCTTGGATTATTCAGTATGCTTTCATGGTTGTAGCATCAAGGTAATTGGATTAGGCCAAATTATTGGTGATGTTTACACCTAGGAACTTGATGCCTTCCACCGTTCCCTCTTCTGCTCCATTGAGACACACTTGGGCATGTATTCTACCCTGTGTCCTGAAGTTAATGACCAGCTCATTCATCTTGCTGACATTGAGAGAGAGTTTAAGAAGGAACTGCAGATGCTGTTATTCTGAAGAAGGGTTTCAGCCCGAAACGTTGCCCTTTTCCTTCGCTCCATATATGCTGCTGCACCCGCTGAGTTTCTCCAGCTTTTTTGTGTACCTTTGAGAGAGAGTTGTTGTTTTGACCATGCTGCTAAGCTTTCTTTCTCCTTCCTGTATTTAATTTCATCATTGTTTGAGATCCAGCAAACTGCGTTGGGATCATCTGAAAATGTGTAAATCCACACACCTTGCAATAAATCCCACGTGATTCTGCTAATGATGATGCTGATCAACGATTGGGCCACCAGTGCCAGAGAGAGGCATCGCCAAAAATCTGTTTCTCAACATTCTGTGGGAAGTGGGGAGTGGGCTGTGGGGAGTGGGCACTATTCCACCACTCAGCCTCTTTTGAGCCTGTCCTGGTTTGGTGCTGGATGTCCTGAGGCAATTGGAACTTTATGGCCAGGAATAAAAGAAATGGCAACCATTTAACAACCCCTCAACCTGTGAGAGGAAGGAAAACAATTTGTAGCGGCGGTTTTTACAACTTCTCAAATTCAATTTCGATAGCCACTAATTTGTCGGGTATGATTAGGAAAGTAGTCTCACGCACTCCACGACACATTTGAAACAGCAAAGATGAATCTACCAGAAGTAGTCTCGTGATTAATAGCTTCTTTATTGTAGTAATACAAAACAATGAGATAACTCATAACTTTCTGTTCTTAATCGTCCTTCCATTCATGTCATATAAATCATAAATACTTCTTCTTGTAGAAGTACATCATCTGACAACATATATATGTCCCGACCATGCTCATGGTTATGGTAGAAAACTGTTTCAATCCATGCCCGACATCAAACTGAAACTAATCATCTGAGTGTCTGCGCCAGAATCCTCTAACCAAAAACACGCCCCAGACTACGTATTAAATCCCGCCCACATTAACACGGGCAGATAATAATTAAAGGTAACTAGACATGACTATAATAAACTTACTTAAGTTTAATGGCTCCAACACAATTAATTTGACCAAAGAGACATGCACAATGCAAAAGAGGGAGCAAACATATTGGGTTTTGTGGGTGGAGCTCAACATGGCATGGTGGGAAGAAGTATTGCTGGTGAGCAACTGGAAGTGGGAGTGGAGCCCACACCATAATGGAACTGGGAGATAGAGACGAGGGTGGGTCTGTTTTGTTTTGGCTAGAAAAGTTATGATAAACCAGAGGCCTCTTCGTCCTTCAGCTACATGTATTCCAAACCTCAGGCATAAAAATTTGTGACCATCCTATTTTTTCCAGGCATTCTATGATACCTTGCATACATGATGCATTATTGTTGAGCCTTCCATAATTAATTAATTAATTAAAGACATTGTGCGCATTTAACTAGTGGCTGTATTTTCCGTCATGATTTCAGGTACTAATTGCCTTTTCACTTTGCACTTCTAACAGCAACTCGACTCGCCTCAGGAAGAGCAGTTGTCTACAGCGTTGAATCTTGTGGACATTGAACTGCAAAAACTTGCAGAAATTCCATGGCTTTACCATGTGCTGCAGCCAACAGCTGAAGAGGTATAAAGAGGCACTGTTACTGTTTGCAATGGTTCCTGAATCCGGTAATGTTTTTATATCACATGAGATGACACGTTGAAGGGATAGGCAGATATTAGGGATCCCATTTTAGTAAAAGGGTGTTCAGGTGAAGAAGAGAGCAGCAGCCCCTCGTGTGACTTTTGGTATCGCAAGTGAAAGTATTTAGAGTAGCAATTGCTGCCTCCAGTTCATCAAAGCATTATCTGTACCCACTCGTAGCAAGAAACCTTGACAAAAGAACAATCTGAGGGTTACAAGTTCCTGAGTCCAATTACTTGTTGCATCATTTGTTCCTTAGCTGGCATGAATTATAATCCTGTGTAAGAAGACAGTGGACTCAAGTCCAAAGATTAAATCCAGAATGATGTTTCATAGTAATGCTCGGGAAGTGCTACTCTGTCAGGTTCCAAATTTTGAATGAGGTGTTACATTGAAACAGAAAATCCTGGAAAGACTCGGTCTCAGAATTAGACAGTACCCATGGAAAGAGAAACCGTTGATGTTTCAAGTCTAGGGCCATTCATCAGAACTGGGGAAAAGAGGAAATAAATTAGATTAGGTATTAGAGAAGTGGGGAAGACAATAAGTGAATAAAGGAATTTCTCTGATAAGGTGAAATACTGTGAGTAATGTGATAAGATAATCTATGTGTAATGTGTGGCTAATGTATAATCTGTGTGATTATACAATATTAGCAGAAATTAATCCCTCAAAAATCAGGCTTCTATACTTAGCCAATTCCAGATACTTGATGAGCTTCCTAGTTATTACAGTGCCCTGCTAGTGTTTCAACATTAGCATCAAATGCACCTCGGCCAGGCACATGCTCTATTAGCCGAAACTCCTTGAACCCAAATCTCTCCAATCCCAAGGCACTCTTCGTTGATCCAAAAACTTAATTCAAAGCAGAGAGGAGGAGAAGGGTCGCACCCTGAAACGTTATCCGTTCTTTTCCCTTCATAGATTTTCCCTGCCCTGCTGAGTTCCTCAAGCAGTTTGATTCTTGCTCCATTCAAAGCAGTAAGGAGAGACTTAGAAGAAGGCTGTCTTTTGAGAGAATACATGAGAAATGAAATGAGGAACATTGTTTTACAGTAAAAAGTGTATCAATCTGAGATATTATTTTAAACAAGTTGAGCAAACGTTGGGCAAAGCTAACAACTCAGTGCTAATTAATCTTTGCTGCCTCTTCCATCCTCCACCTGAATTGATCGACATCCCATGGGTCAGTTTCAAATAGCCCAGATGATGCAGATTTGCATCTGGAAGCAAGGTTTGGAGATAGGCTGTTGCTGCTCTAGGAATTGTCTGGGCCACATGCCCTGGGAGATTGTTGGCACAGTAAATACTTCTGAAATGCAATCTCTTCACACTGCACTCAAGGGAAAAAAGAACCCTTTTTGGCGCAGTAGATGGTACCCAGCCTGTGCATGTTCCTCAGTCAGAGAGGTACCATGTGCAAGGTATAAGGCCCTCTCAATGGGCAAACTTCCAAATGGTGACTTATCCAGGAGTCTCTACAAGGAAAATGGTCCAGTGGGGACAGTTGCTTCAACCCTCTAACACTATGGAAGGGCTTTTCCATGTCTATTTGCTATGGACTTTGCCAGGTTTCATTGTTCGTCTCCACTCTCAGAATCCCAGGGCAGTACAAAGGAGCAAGAGATTAGATGTAGTATCCATTTTACACTCTGCTTTTCCCTTGGGATGAGGCACATCACAGTGGAAAATTGATCTTGTTTTTTTCCAAGTCAGTCATTGACTGTGAAGTCTACATGGCAGTAGTAAAATTAATGTGCGTTCTACCCTATTGTTAGAAGAACCTGATTAGGGAGAGAGCTACGGTTATACAGAACAGAAACAGACTTTTCAGCCCACTGAGTCTTTACTGTCCATCAATCCTTCATTTTGCAGTAACCTTATATTAATCCCATATTTCCATTCTCCCCTCTTCAATTCTCCCCAGATTCTACCACCTTCCTGCACACTAGTGATAATTTACAGCAGCCAATTAATCAATCAACTCACACTCTTTGGGATGTGAGAATAAATCTAAACACATTCACAGCAAGAACATGCAAACTTCACACGGCCAATGACGGAAGTCAGGATTAAACGCATGTCTCTGGTGCTGTGAGACAATGGCTCTACTAACAATGCCACTGTCCTGTCCTGGTTGATTAGAAGTAAATGTGGGAATTCTGCATTCATCAGCGCTGCACTATGAAGCTTTTTTTTAGTCATGTTAAATTGGAGGGAGCAAAGGCTGCTCATGACATGATTAGTCTATGCCAACATAAATAGGTCAACTCCTGAGTTCAATGACTTCCATCCACTATGGGAATGGTAGATTTGATTCAGGAAAATATTGCATTGCTGGTAAGAATATTAAGGACAGATTAAAGGGCCTGTCCCACTGCGGGGACCTAATTTACGAGTGTAGATGAGTTTAGGAGAGTATGAAAAAGTGTCATGTTGAAGATCTCCTTCGACTATGTAGAAGACCTCTTTCGACCTCCTTCGACCTCTTTCGACCATGTTGAAGACTAGCTTCGACTAGCATCGGGAAAATTGGACACCGAATAGTGGAGAGTGAAGACGACCTCCTTCGACTACCTTGTTGAAGACTATCTACGACTACCTTTGACTACCCTCGATTACCTTTGATTGCCTTTGATTACCTACGAATAACATGCCAACCTACTTCGGCTAAACCTACGAGTAAAAAAAATATTGATTTTTTTCCATGGCAACCTTTTTTCACTCACGGGCATTTTTCAGCATGCTGAAAAAAACGGTGCGACCTAAGTGAGGCCTCGAGTACGCATGGACTACTCTCGAGCATGAAGGAGAGTTACAAAGACCTCCTAGGACCTCGTGTCGACCATGCTGCGAGTACGAGTCGAGGGCAAACTCTTCTAAACTTGCCAATTAGGTTGCCGCATTGGGACAGGCCCTTATCTGTGTAGAATTAGGAAACAGTGGAGCTGCAATTTATACAACTTGATCTATTATTTGGCTACTGTCTGGAGAGAAGGTTATTGAAATGCAAATTTGCAGGGAAATTGCAGAGACGCGGAGAAATCATAAAGTAGTGACCGTAGGATAGCTGAAGGAAGACTGGGATAGTAACAACAAATAAGCAGCAAAGGCGAGGAGTTCTTGAAGTATGTTCAGGAGAACCTTCTTGCCTGATTTCTGACCCAACAAGAACCGGCACAGATGCAAAATGCTGGAGTAACTCAGCAGTACAGGCAGCATCTCTGGAGCGAAGGAATGGGTAATGTTGTGGATCAAAATCCTCCGCTGGATTTAGTTCGGAGAATTAAATCCAGTCGGTCTTTATCAACTTTTATAAAACACTGCCTCCTTCTGTAATGTCTGAAGAAGAGTCCCAACCCAAAACATCACCCGAGCATTCCCTCAAAAGATGCTGCCTGACGTGTTGAGTTCCTCTAGCGGTTTGTTTTTACTCAAGATTCCAGCATCACCAGTTTCTTATGTCTCCTTTTGTAATATAACCATTCTGTGATCTATTGGCAACAATGAAAACAGTTTGGAGACAAAAGAAACTGCAGATGCTGGAATCCCTGAAGGGACCTGATCCAAAAGTTCATCTGTCCATTCCCTCCACAGATGCTGCCTAACCCGCGGAGTTACTCCAGCACATAGTGTTTTGAATTAAAACAAGTCATCGGAAAAATGCTCTGCCATCTAGTGTTGGCAAGCCAGAATGTAAAGACTTCACGCGTCATGAAGCATTCAAATTATAAGAAATCTAGCTTGTGATCTAAATTTTAACAGGACCATTCATTGGAATTTGCCAAAAGAAACAGTCGAAGTGCTATGTTCCGAATTGTGCCAAAGTTTAAGAAAGAAAAAACCCAAAGGCATAAGGCGGCCCCTCAACCAGGTAAGGCATTGCATATCTTGTCTATTGATTATGTTTGTCACTTTAACAGTAGAAAGTGTTTTCTAATCACAGGCTCTATTGGCATTGGAACTTTTATTGGTTATCAAAATGTATGGGTATTTCAGGGTTGAAATTGAAAAATGTACAACAGTGGTGACTCAGTGGTCAGCTTTCCCAGCAGACAGTGTGACCAGCCTCCTGAACCCAGCATAATAGACAATGTGCCCCACATGATTTTACACCACACTGGAAAACCTGATGAGGGATATGGCCATTGAGTCCAAACAGTAGCATTGCAATAACCAGCATGTGATCCTTAGATCATGAGGCGAATACAACAGGAAGATGTTTCAAACTTTATCTTCTATAAAACCTGAATGTGAAATCTAACTGCCAAGAGAACTTCTGGTTACCTTGCCTTGTGTATGGCATAGTTACTGATATTGCAGTTATGCCCATTTCAATGAAAACCATAAACTGGGAGTCTAAAAGAAAAACAGAGAATGCTGGAAATACTTGACGGGTCAATCTGCATCCGTGGGTTGCAGGGAGGACAGCTTAACAAGCTTCTTTTGTCTCCTTCCCAATTCTAATAAAGGTCATCAAACTGAAATATTAATTTTGTCTTCCCACTGCTGCAGCCTGACTTGCTGATTATTTCCAGCATTTTCTGTTTTTCTTTTAGATTTTAAACCATCTGCAGTTTTTTATTTTCACTTTTTAATATAGATTTCCATAAGTTGGTAAACTTAATTAAGTCTGTAATTACCTCTTTTGGGGTCATTCCAATTGGACTATGATAGTTTTGCAACTTAAATCAACATTGTAAAACAAAAAAAATGATGAAGGATTTTCCTGGCAAAACACTTTGGGCTAGAAATTTTTGTCATAGCGTGCAAAATATTCCTGTACTAAACATTTAAATCTCTGTACTACCACATATGTGGTGCTTTCATCAGATAAAGCACAGCATTCAAAAAACCACTACCATTTCTGTGCATGTGATATGCAAATGTACACAATTTGTGAAATGTGCATCGTTTAGGCCAGGGGTCAGCGACCTACGACCGAATGCGGCCCGTGACCCGAAATCATCCGGCCCGCAGGCGGATTTTTTTCCCCTTAATCATCCGGCCCGCCGAGCGCCCACCCCGAGCTCGCGGCCGAGCTCTGGCTGTACCACATCCTGCACAAAGCCACCGGCACGGCCACGCACCTTCTGTGAAAACGTTTAAGGAAGAACTGCAGATGCTGGAAAAATTGAAGGTAGACAAAAATCTGGAGAAACTCAGCGGGAGAGACATGCACGGATTGCATGAAGCTGCCTCACCCGCTGAGTTTTTCCAGCGTTTTTGTCTACCTTCTGTGAACACGTGATTTGATGCCTGCCATCCGGGGCGTGATCCATGTGTACAGTGTACACAGACATGCGTCCCGGCCCCTATGCAGAACAAGGTTGCCGAACCCTGGTTTAGGCCAATCCTTCTTACGGCACTTTTTTTGAAATTTGGTGCTGAAATTGTATTGTGCTAGAAGAAGAAACGGCATGAATCACTGCTGGGGAATCAGCTTTTAACAAATATTTTAGGAGGAGGAAGAGGCCATTTAGTCGTTTGAAACTTTTGTCATTCTCTAAGATTTTGGCTAATCATCTACCTCAGCATCACTTTTTTTCAACACTATCCCCATATCCCTTGATTCACTGACTTTCCAGGTCCATATTTGGAATGAACTCAATGACCAAGCATCGGGGATAGAGCACTTCACGAATGCACCACTCTCAACATGAAGAAATGTTTCCTAACCACAGTTCTAAATGACCTGTTCCTTAATTTGAGACTGTGGCCATTGGTTCTATCACCTCAGCCAAAGGAAATATGCTGCCTGCACCCACCCAGCCGAGGTCTGTAAGAGTTAAAATGAGATCTCCCCCCATTCTACCAAACTCTCATGAACACTGTCCCAAGCCACAATCTCCATATAAAGCAAACGTACCATCTCTGGAACCAAGCACATAAATCTTCACTGTACTCCTTCCCTGGCAAATATTTCCCTTTCTAATTAAGTTCTAAACTGTACAGAATATTCCAGGTACAGTCTCAATACTGTAGCTCTGCTTCATAACTGGGTTACGCTTCTTACATGAAATTCAATAATATTGCAATTTGAAAGGTGCCATATAAAGGTGCCACTAATATATTCCATTGGATAGTCTGTTATTGTGGAAGGTGAATAGTCCAAAAATGCCTGCCATGACATTGTGACAAATGCCATTTGGCTTTTAAAAATACTTGCAGGGTGGGTATCCTTAAGTAGTTCATAATTCATGCTACTAATGAAGTTGTATTGAATATATTGGGAGGCAGTTTACAATCTTGCGAGAGGTAATATCCAATATACTTTACAGGGAGTTGACTTGGAGAATGCAGGATTTGGCCATGTAACCTGATAGCTTCCAGATCAAAGCACATGAGGCATCTGATCAGCAGTTTGCCAAGATCAATGAAGCAATGTCCTGATTTTATTTACTGTGTTGGAAGGATTCGAAAAATCACTTGAAGAGCTACTCTTGCTCCTGGATAATTTTGGTCCGGATATGATATCCTACCTGCTTCCTGGTAGACCAGGAATATACTGTATAGGACAGCACAGTGACGCAGTGTTAGAGTTGCTGCCTTACAGCGAATGCGGCGGCGGAGACCCAGGTTCGATCCCGACTACGGGTGCTGTCTGTACAGAGTTTGTACGTTCTCCCCATGACCTGCGTGGGTTTTCTCCGAGATCTTCGGTTTCCTCCCACACTCCAAAGATGTACAGGTATGTAGGTTAATTGGCTTGGTAAATGTAAAAATTGTTCCTCGTGTTAATATGCGGGGATCACTGGTTGGCGCGGACCCGTTTGTCCGAAGCGCCTGTTTCCGCGCTGTATCTCTAAACTAAACTATATTGTGCAAATTTCACCAACTGAATTTCACAGTGTGAAATTACACTGTGCCTCTGTCCATTCTGTACCCTTCATCGTCTGGCAGCATCTGTGGGGGGACATGGAATGTCAATGTTTCTGGTCAGAACCCTTCTTCATATTGGACTGAAATGTCACCTGTCCATTTCCCTCCATTGATGCTGCCTGATCTGCTGAGTTACTCCAGCAGTTTGCTCAAGATTACAGCATCTGCAGTCTCGTGTCTCCCAGTAAACACAATCTTTATTCCTGGCAGTTGGTCTTCAACTCAGCACATGCAAGATACAACAGTCTTACAGGATGCAGTGTCTGAAGCCAGTAGCATTCCACTTAAGATGGTTTTCTAAGCTAATAGACTGACATCACAGGGCATCCTCTTTAAACATAATGAACAATAGTGTAGAAAAAGGTAAACATTCTTACACTGGAGTCTTATATTGACTACTAAGTTAATACATATAATTTGGAAACACAGAGATACCATTCAAATGTTTTTAATGTAGTTACATTCAGGAACTTATACCCATCTATCAAACAGTTACCTATTTGGATTGTTATTCCTGGGAGACCTTCCCGTGGCAACCCTTTTTGCCCAACATTCCTTCTTCCTATGGATTTTCAAGTAGATTGTGTTCTTGATCTACGTTGGTTATATATAGAATGATATGTGCGCAAGCATTCCTGTCTCTTCGGACATTCTTGGAGAATTCTGTCCAGCCAGTGCATTTGTGCTTTGATCTCATCCTACACTACTTCTGAAACACCCTGAACTTCCTGAATTCATTGCATTCTCCCTCTCATATACTTCACTCAGTCTTCTCCTCTGACCCTTTCCCAAAAACCCTGGAAGCTGATTCAGCCATGTTTGTTAATGACACCTTGAGCAGACAGTATCTGTGTTGAAACAGCTCTGGTCCCATTGAAGTGATTCCACTGCTTGTCACCTTGATGCCACGCATCATTTCTGTCAATTTGTCCTTTTTCATCCAGTTGACTATGTCATTCACAACAATTGGATTGCAGAGGATCATTCCAACATTGACCACACACCATGAAGCAGATACCTAATTCTAACCCTGGCACTTATAGTGATCTTGCTTTGAGTTATATACATGATCTCGGTCGACCTTGCTATAGATGCTGCTCTCCACATCGTTCCCAGCCCTCAACTCTGAAGGCTCAAATTTAGCTGAAACAGCCACTCCCAGGGATTACCCTGTTGGTTCCTGTCTCCATAGAAACATAGAAACATAGAAATTAGGTGCAGGAGTAGGCCATTCGGCCCTTCGAGCCTGCACCGCCATTCAATATGATCATGGCTGATCATCCAACTCAGTATCCCGTACCTGCCTTCTCTCCATACCCCCTGATCCCCTTAGCCACAAGGGCCACATCTAACTCCCTCTTAAATATAGCCAATGAAGTGGCCTCAACTACCCTCTGTGGCAGAGAGTTCCAGAGATTCACCACTCTCTGTGTGAAAAAAGTTCTTCTCATCTCGGTTTTAAAGGATTTCCCCTTTATCCTTAAGCTGTGACCCCTTGTCCTGGACTTCCCTAACATCGGGAACAATCTTCCTGCATCTAGCCTGTCCAACCCCTTAAGAATTTTGTAAGTTTCTATAAGATCCCCTCTCAATCTTCTAAATTCTAGAGAGTATAAACCAAGTCTATCCAGTCTTTCTTCATAAGACAGTCCTGACATCCCAGGAATCAGTCTGGTGAACCGTCTCTGCACTCCCTCTATGGCAATAATGTCCTTCCTCAGATTTGGAGACCAAAACTGTACGCAATACTCCAGGTGTGGTCTCACCAAGACCCTGTACAACTGCAGTAGAACCTCTCTGCTCCTATACTCAAATCCTTTTGCAATGAAAGCTAACATACCATTAGCTTTCTTTACTGCCTGCTGCACCTGCATGCCTACCTTCAATGACTGGTGTACCATGACACCCAGGTCTCGCTGCATCTCCCCCTTTCCCAATCGACCACCATTCAGATAATAGTCTGCTTTCCTGTTTTTGCCACCAAAATGGATAACCTCACATTTATCCACATTATACTGCATCTGCCAAACATTTGCCCACTCACCCAGCCTATCCAAGTCACCTTGCAGTCTCCTAGCATCCTCCTCACAGCTAACACTGCCCCCCAGCTTAGTGTCATCCGCAAACTTGGAGATATTGCCTTCAATTCCCTCATCCAGATCATTAATATATATTGTAAATAGCTGGGGTCCCAGTACTGAGCCTTGGGGTACCCCACTAGTCACTGCCTGCCATTGTGAAAAGGACCCGTTTACTCCTACTCTTTGCTTCCTGTTTGCCAGCCAGTTCTCTATCCACATCAATACTGAACCCCCAATGCCTTGTGCTTTAAGTTTGTATACTAATCTCTTATGTGGGACCTTGTCGAAAGCCTTCTGGAAGTCCAGATACACCACATCCACTGGTTCTCCCCTATCCACGCTACTAGTTACATCCTCGAAAAATTCTATAAGATTCGTCAGACATGATTTACCTTTCGTAAATCCATGCTGACTTTGTCCAATGATTTCACCACTTTCCAAATGTGCTGCTATCCCATCTTTGATAACTGACTCTAGCAGTTTCCCCACTACCGATGTTAGACTAACTGGTCTGTAATTCCCCATTTTCTCTCTCCCTCCCTTCTTAAAAAGTGGGGTTACGTTTGCTACCCGCCAATCTTCAGGAACTACTCCAGAATCTAAAGAGTTTTGAAAGATTATTACTAATGCATCCACTATTTCTGGAGCTACTTCCTTAAGTACTCTGGGATGCAGCCTATCTGGCCCTGGGGATTTATCGGCCTTTAATCCATTCAATTTACCCAACACCACTTCCCGGCTAACCTGGATTTCACTCAATTCCTCCAACTCCTTTGACCCGCGGTCCCCTGCTATTTCCGGCAAATTATTTATGTCTTCCTTAGTGAAGACGGAACCAAAGTAGTTATTCAATTGGTCCGCCATATCCTTGTTCCCCATGATCAACTCCCCTGTTTCTGACTGCAAGGGACCTACATTTGTTTTAACTAATCTCTTTCTTTTCATATATCTATAAAAACTTTTGCAGTCAGTTTTTATGTTCCCTGCCAGTTTTCTTTCATAATCTATTTTCCTTTCCTAATTAAGCCCTTTGTCCTCCTCTGCTGGTCTTTGAATTTCTCCCAGTCCTCCGGTATGCTGCTTTTTCTGGCTAATTTGTACGCATCATCCTTCGCTTTGATACTATCCCTGATTTCCCTTGTTATCCATGGATGTACTACCTTCCCTGATTTATTCTTTTGCCAAACTGGGATGAACAATTTTTGTAGTTCATCCATGCAGTCTTTAAATGTCTTCCATTGCATATCCACCGTCAACCCTTTTAGAATTAATTGCCAGTCAATCTTGGCCAATTCACGTCTCATACCCTCAAAGTTACCTTTCTTTAAGTTCAGAACCATTGTTTCTGAATTAACAATGTCACTCTCCATCCTAATGAAGAACTCAACCATATTATGGTCACTCTTGCCCAAGGGGGCACGTACAACAAGATTGCTAACTAACCCTTCCTCATTACTCAATACCCAGTCTAAAATAGCCTGCTCTCTCGTTGGTTCCTCTACATGTTGATTTAGATAACTATCCCGCATACATTCCAAGAAATCCTCTTCCTCAGCACCCCTGCCAATTTGATTCACCCAATCTATATGTAGATTGAAGTCACCCATTATAACCCTTTTGCCTTTGTCGCACGCATTTCTAATTTCCTGTTTGATACCATCTCCAACTTCACTACTACTGTTAGGTGGCCTGTACACAACACCCACCAGCGTTTTCTGCCCCTTAGTGTTGTGCAGCTCTACCCATACCGATTCCACATCCTCCAAACTAATGTCCTTCCTTTCCATTGCATTAATCCCCTCTCTAATCAGTAACGCTACCCCACCTCCTTTTCCTTTCTGTCTATCCCTCCTGAATATTGAATATCCCTGGATGTTCAGCTCCCAGCCTTGGTCACCCTGGAGCCATGTCTCCGTGATCCCAACTATATCATAGTCATTAATAGCTATCTGCACATTCAACTCATCCACCTTATTACGAATGCTCCTTGCATTGAGACACAAAGCCTTCAGGCTTGTTTTTACAACACTCTTACCCCTTACACAATTATGTTGAAAAGTGGCCCTTTTTGATTTTTGCCCTGGTTTTGTCTGCCTGCCACTTTTACTTTTCACCTTGCTACCTATTTCTTCTACCCTCATTTTACACCCTTCGGTCTCTACGCTCACACATTTAAGAAACCCTTTCCCTTTAACTCCATCCTCCACTGTCCCATTCAACACCCCACCCCCCTTATTCAGTTTAAAGCCACCCGTGTAGCAGTGGCAAACCTGCCTGCCAGAATGCTGGTCCCACACCTGTTAAGATGCAATCCGTCCCTTTTGTACAGTTCCCCCTTACCCCAAAACAGATCCCAGTGATCTAAGAATCTAAATCCCTGCCCCGTGCACCAGATCCTCAGCCACACGTTCAGGTCCCGTATCTCCCTGTTCCTGCTCTCGCCAGCACGGGGAACTGGAAGCAAACCGGAGATAACAACCCTGGAGGTCCTGCTTTTCAACATTTTTCCGAGCTCTCTAAAGTCACGTTGCAGAATATTCATCCCCTTCTTTCCGACATCGTTTGTGCCGACATGCACTACCACTTCCGGATGTTCACCTTCGCCCTTGAGGATTTTCTGCACTCTGTCCGTGACATCCTGGATCCTGGCACCGGGAAGGCAGCACACCATCCTCGCATCCCGTCTGTTGCCGCAGAAACCCCTGTCCGTACCTCTCACGATGGAGTCTCCCACTACAATGGCCTTGCCTGCCTTAGGCCTTTTTGGTTTTGGCTCAACAGCCCTATTCGCATCACAGGCCAGTCCGCCGCTCACGTCTTCTGTCCCAACAGCTTCTAAGCGGATGAACCTGTTTACAAGAGGTACATCACCCGGGGACGTTGGCATTCCATGCTTCCCTCCCTTTCTCACTGTCTCCCACCTTCTCTCTTCCAGTACCTTAGGTGTAACAATCTTACTGTAGGACTTGTCGAGGAACGACTCCGTTTCTTGTACGAACCGGAGGTCATCCACTTGCTTCTCCAGTTCCCCAACACGGCCCTTCAGGAGCTCTACCTGGATGCATTTTTCGCATTTGTAGCAGCCAGAGGCACCAGCGGTGTCCTTGACCTCCCACATACTGCAAGCATCGCACTGAATCAGCTTGCCTGACATCTCCTTCTTTCGTCTCCCTCTCAAGCGTATTGCGTGGTCTCCTCTCCTCAGCCTCCTCTCCGAAGACTCTCGAGCCAAAGACTCACACTTTTCTCACAGGGCACTTCACTCACTGCCGCTCGCAAAGAGCTGTCCTGCTTAAATTGACTGATAAATTGCCTGATTTACCAATTTACACAGCCAATTCCTCAGTTTTCAACTGTTTTCACCCCTCTCCTCACACTTGGGCTAGAGCCAATCAGTGGTATCTCTTGCTAATCTGTTGCTGCTGTTGTTCCTCCCAAATCTACAGCAGTACCAATCTCAACAGATTCTATAAGAAGGGTCTGAAGAAGGGTTTTGGCCCGAAACGTCGCCTATTTTCTTCGCTCCATAGATGCTACTGCACCCGCTGAGTTTCTCCAGCAATTTTGTGTACCTTCGATCTTCCAGCATCTGCAGTTCCTTCTTGAACAGATTCTATAAGGAGCTTCTTGAGAAGTACCATTCTGATATCTCAGATGAATACTGCCAAAAGATCGCCCCTCTCACAGTTCCTGATACAGATTCCTCTCTTGCTCCTGTGTCTTCACACTGACTTTTGTCTTCCTGCTCTTTGAACATGTGTCTTGATATTTCACTGCAAATGCTCCCAAGAAGTGAAATACCCATATTCCACTTCCTTCATCGTTCAATCTGGTCCGCGGGTACTGCAGCCACTGGGTTATCAGGATCTTTCAGATCTCTGAGCCTTTTCCTACAGTCCAGATCTTTGCAAAAACTGGCGCAAATATTCACCCTTTTCAACAACTAGATGTCATCCCATGGATTCCTCAATGTCAATGTATTCAGAACTCTTCTTTGCGGGGAATTTGCTGAATTTTCCTCCAGGTAAATTGTGGACTGAAATTCTCTATTTTGGGTACCTTTTGTTCATTTCCTCACATTGATGCCAAAGGCATTAGGTGGCACAATGGCATGTTAGTTAGTGTTGCTGCATCACAGCTCCTGTAACCAGTTCAATCCTGACCCTGGGTTCTGTCTTTGTGGAAATCACACATTATTCCTGTTTTCTTCAGGTGCTCTGGTTTTCTCCCATGTAAACTGTTTGATATGGTAATTGGCTACTGTAAATGCTCCCGATGAGGGTGGCTGGAAGGAGATTTGAGGGAGTTGCTAGGAATGGGGGGGGGGGGGAGAAAATGGGTGCCCTAAGGTTGCTATAAATATGATGAGCCGAAGGGCCTGTTTCCATGCGTCATGACTGACATTGGACGTTTAATTTTACCATAAGAGCAGGTTGCTTTAGTGGACAGGTGGAAGTTGTGTGGTCTTCCTGACATCAGTAACAGCACCTCCTGTTTCTTGTAAATGTGACCATCAGGCATCCCATCTCTGGCTGCTCTCGTGAGATGGTATCCAGTTGGAATTGCCCCTACTAATATTGCTACATTGAGCCTTGCTACATTTCTTAGGCAAGCGCTCAGTGTAATCTCCAAATGGCAACTGAACTTTCAACTTTGAAATGTATCCTGAAGAACACATCCAAACACTACTAAATACTTTGTGCGTTTTACCTTATTTCCTGAGATTTCCAACCTATCCCATTACTGCCATCTTGTTTTAGGAGCTTTGGTGTGTGCTGATCTCGTTTTTGTTCCAGCAATGCTTTCAGTTTTGCCACTTGCGCAAATTTGAAAACTCCCCAGTCTCACTTTCTCCAGCCAGGGACTTTCACACATCACATGTTTGTCATCAGTAAAACAATGCTTTCTTATTTTTTTGGAACTGGTGTTCATCTGTATTCATCGCAGTCAGTCTTCAACAAGTACAATGCAAGAATGTTGCAAAATATAACTGCCTGATACAGTCAAACAGTCATAGAGTGATACAGTGTGGAAACAGGCCCTTCGGCCCAACTTGCCCACACTGACCAGCAGGTCCCACCGTCCCAGCTACACTAGTCCCACCTGCCTGCACTTGTTCCATATCCCTCCAAACCTGTCCTATCCATGTACCTGTCTAACGGTTTCTTAAACGTTGGGGTAGTCCCAGACTCAACTACTACATCTGGCAGCTTGTTCCATACACCCACCACCCTTTGTGTGAAAAAGTAACCACCTATTAAATCTTTTCCCCTTCACCTTGAACCTATGTCGTCTAGTCCTAGATTCCCCTACTCTGGGCAAGAGACTCTGTGCATCTACCAGATCTATTCCTCTCATGATTTTGTACAACTCTATAAGATCACCCCTCATCCTCCTGCTCTACAAGGAATAGAGACTCAGCCTACTCAACCTTTCCCTATAGCTCACACTGTTTAGTCCTGGCAACATCCTCGTAAATCTTCTGTGAACCCTTTCATGCGTGACAATATCTTTCCTATAACATGGTGCCCAGAACTGAACACAATATTCTAAATGCAGTCTCACCGAAGTCTTATACAATTGCAACATGATCTCTCAACTTCTATACTCTATACTCTGGCTGATGAAGGCCAATGTGCCAAAAGCCTTTTTGACCACCTTATCTACCTGCGACTCGAACCTTCAAGGAAACATGCACCTGCACTCCCAGATCCCTCTGCTCTACACACTCCCCAGAGGGATCTGGGGGATGGGGGTGTATGGGCGAGGGGAGGGGGGGAGAGCGGTGTGTGGGTGAGGGGAGTTGTGGGGGAGAGGGGTCTGTGGGCGGGGGGGGGGGGAGTAGGCTCAGAGAAAAGACGGGGGAAGAGCCATGGCGCGAGAGGGGGGTATCACGGGGGAGGGTGGGAGGAGCCAGCGAGGGGGACCAGAGGGGTAGTGGCTGGAATTGGCGGTGTGATGCGGACTCACAGCGGGCGCTGGTCGTTCTTCTCCACTGGGATCAGAGTCTCCGCTATCCATTTGGCGACATCTCCATTTCCGGGCTGGGCTGGGTCTCCGACGCTGGGCTGGGCTGGGTCTCCGACGTTGGGCTGGGCTGGGTCTCTGATGCTGGGCTGGCTCGGGTCTCTGACGCTGGGCTGCTTGGGGTTGGGCTGCTTCGGGTCCCTCAAAAAATTGTGTCCGGTCGGAAACCTCTGCTGGCCATCCTCCGCTCCAGTAAAGATGCAAATTTCCAATGTTTCAAAGACATTTACACAGCTTCCTGGATGGAAAAGGCATAGAAGGATATGAACCAAATAGAAGAAAATATGACGGCCTCTGATGGACATCTTGGTCAGCAAGGAAGAGTTGGACTGATGAGCTTGCTTCTGTGCTGTTTAACTTGATGACTCTCTGACTCTATTCCTTCCACTACACCCTTAGTAAACATTGTGAAAAATTAAGGCAGTAGAGCAGATCCCTGCAGAACACCAGTTGGCAAGTCCCACAAACAGAGAATGTTCTCTTTAACCCTATTTTAGTTTAGTTTAGAGATACAGTGCGGAAACAGGTCTACCGGGTCTGCGCCAACCAGTGATCCCCACACGTTAAAACTATCCTTCACCCACCAGGGACAATTTTTACATTTACCAAGCCAATTAACCTACAAACCTGCACGTCTTTGGAGTGTGGGAGAAAACCGAAGATCTCGGAGAAATCCCATGCAGGTCACGGGGAGAACGTACAAACTCCGTACAGACAGCACCCACAGTTGGGATCGAACCCGGGTCTCCGGCGCTGCATTCGCTGTAAGGCAGCAACTCTACCGCTGTGCCACTGTGACCGCCCTATTCTCTGTCTCTACTTTTCAATTGAATTACCAACACAAATGACAATTGCTTGAATTCTAATTTTTGCCAGTAATCTCTTGTGTAAAACCTTATCAGATATCTTCTGATTGCCATGTGGAAATTCATGGCAACAGATGACTTTACAACAATAATTTCAGGAGATTTTTACTATGTGACACATTGTGCCTCAGTTAGACAATAATAGCAAGGTGGGTCTGGACATTTTGGACCTTTTCCTACATCTTAAACTACTGGAGTACTTTTTTTTGGATTTCATGCACTTTAGATATTTTCCTTAGAAAATGTAGCGATTCTGTTCTGGTAAGTCTGATTATTCATCAAAATGGTATTTTGAATATTCGTGCCAACATTTCCATTGGTGCCAAGATGTGGGTCCTTTCTAATTGGAGACTGCAAGATGCTTTTTGGTTCCTGCACACTAGTTTATGGTGATTCGTGAAGAATTAAATACCCAAATCCTCTTTTATCCCCACAGTCAATCGTTGTGCAAAAACATTTAAATTGTCTTACTAAAATTAAAATTGGATGTCTTGGGTCTTCTTCACTAACTTAAACTATATCTTCGTGATCCCACCTACACAATCTTAATCCTTCAATCGTCTGTTTTCCCATTCCTTGCTGGTTTTGTCCATCACGGTACTGAATCTCAACAGTGTCTGACTCTGATCCAAAGTAATGTTCAAGCTTTTCTCCACTAACTTTGACCACATTTTCATGTTAAGAGTATCAGTAACAGAGATGTTGGCCTGTTTTTATTATTTCTTCCTGCCTTTCCAGAGGCACATCATGAATGATTCACAAGATTCGAATATCTGAATTTCCTGCAAACACCTGGGCCTGTGACCTGAGTCTGTCAGATCTAGAATTACATGTTCTGAACATGAAATCTTGCTGACATAGGTCCATAGGTCATTTAGCATCTCACTTGTTGGTTTTAAAAAATGTGTCTTAAGATATTTATGTTATTTATGGTCAGTGATCCTTTAAATGGGAAGGAATTACAAGCTTGCATCTCGGGGTGAAAGAGACTCATACACTTGCTACATCACTGTTCCAATGCAATTTCAGATTATCGCTAAAACTAACATACATTCCAGAATTTCATAATAAGAGACAAATGATTCCTAATGCAAAGCCACACTAAGCAAGAGCATAGGTTGTTCTGAGTTCTAACCTCAATTTTGTGCTAATTCTGATAGGATCTGCTGAGAATTCTCAAAGGATTTGCCTCGCAAATTATCTGTACGCTATGTCTTATTGGGCTTGTCCAATGGGGCTGACATTCATAATTTGATAAAACTACTGGATTCAGCTTCAGATTACAGCTTTACATACATGACCTTGTCAGATATGTGTCTTCAGAAGTCCACGGATGTCTTGTGCTTAAAGGGTAAACACAATAACAAATGTTTGCATGAAAGAGGGATCTAGTGATGGGGAAGATGAATGTAACTGTTATTGTCCTCACCCTCTTTGCCAGCACTGCTAGCTCATCTGCTCTTTCCCACTCTTGCTTAACCTTTGCTTATGAAGCATGGAGGAATTAAGGGGCTTTTGCTCTTGACTTTGGTAGTTCAGAAATGGGGCACAGATGAAGTTGCTTCTTGGCTGGAGCTGCTCAGCTTGGGAGAATACAAAGAACGCTTCATCCGTCATGACATCCGAGGTTCTGAGCTATTGCACCTGGAAAGGCGTGATCTGAAGGTACTTCCTTTAAAGACCATTGTGCTCATTTTCCCCTTGCATTTGCGCCCTTTCCTCCATCACACCTTCCTTTCCCTGCCCTGCCCAACCCCCTGCAATTCATCCCTTTCTATTCTATGCTGTGCTTTGCTTGGCTTGCTGTATTCCGTCATCTGATCAAACATATTTCAGCAAAACTGATTGTCACTAATTTTTGATATTTGCATGTTAAGCAGCTGATCATGCCTCTTCACAAGGCATTTTATACATCATACCTGAAAGTACTTTTCTTTCTACTCCACATTATATATGTGTAAGAGATGAACAAAATGTCCTGCGGTGATCTTCCTTTGATCAGAGTATAGAAGAAAAATAAATGTGTTTTACCTGTTGTATGTGCTTTTCCTACCTCTCACTCTCCTTTTGTTTTGTAGTCTCTCATCCCTTGACTGTGTCCGCTTCACTTGCTGGGTCTGGCTGAATGCTCAGGAGTCGCTGGTACGGTTCCTGGACAAATTCATCAGGATATAATGAGTTGGGCCATTTCCCACAATGACATTAGACAGTGCTTCACAATCTAGATTCAGATTGTTGGCAAAAACTTTAATGTACACCATAGAAGCCAAAGATATCAATTAATCCGTTTAAATCAATTTGTGGAAAGTTCAATTGAATTTACATCGAGAAACCTGTGTTCCAACTGTGCAATGGCATCCTCCAAACAAGTCTTGCAATCTCCCTTCATCTAATCCCAACCTAGATCTATACTTGCAATAGTAAATTTCACCTGCCATTCACTGACAGTGTCTCCTGAACATTTCACTGGATTTGTTAGTGATTATATTCCACATGTGACCCCATATTAACATCCACCAAAGGTGGAAAGGTCTCTACAAACTATCAAACACCTGTGTACATTTTAAAGACCTGCAGGAACAGAAAATGCCATTGCCTGGTTCTCCTGATATTCATTGTAGTGTCTTACTCGTAGCACATTCCTTGTGAATGCTTCACCTTCAGCTATGTCTCTTGATGAAATGGAAGGCAGGCACCAGAACTTCATTCACACGGTTCCTCCAAAACTGTTGTTGTTCTGTTGATCATGGGTTAGAGAAATTCTGTGCACATTTGTGGCTTCAGAGCCCATTTCCCTTTTCTGTTTATTCTGTGGTATATTCTGTGTCATGTTCTCTCCAAGTGTAAAGGTCTCCCAAAATATAACATCAGTGATGCAGTGTAATTTTTTTCATGTTGCTTGCCTGAAACAGAAAGTCTCCAGAACAGCCAGATTTTGCTAACTTTTTAAAGGGTCAGCACTCAAATGGTATTTAGTTTTTATCTTTGAGGTCTGAGGTCCCCCTGAGGGCTAAAATATAACCTGTGCCTTGACTGTGTTGCCTTCCCATGGCTTTCAGGATCCCAGTATTCTCAATAACCTCAGGATCATTTCAAACATTTCCTGTTGACATTTGCCACATCTGACAGTTTGTTGCTCCTCACTGCTTTAAGCAGGTCACCCAAACTTAAACTAAAACAAGTTCTTCAACTTTCCCTCCAGCCCACAGGAGCAGGTGGTGTGGACTCGTGCATTTGTCCGCACTCCAGCTTCCCCGAAGTTCAGGCATTCAGAGGCTCTTCTTATGTCATTACAGCATCCCAACGGGAATGCCTGGCTGTGTCCACAAGGATCTCCAAGACTCCCTTTCACACGAACCATTCCACCTGTGGGCACTGTTCTTTACCAGCCAGTGTCCTTTGGATGACTGTTCCACCCTAGCCCTCAGGCATTCAGGAGCAACATCCACCTGTTTCTGAAAATGTTTCCCACGACATATCTCTTTGGGACATGCCTGCAAACATCCTACCTGCTGGGTAAGATGCTGAGAAAACCTGTAACTCATCAGTAGGGAATGCTGGGCTGAACGTGACAATGTCAGTGTCCCCGAGAAACCCATTCACGCAATTTTGTAAACCTGACAGAATAATTTCATTTTCCCTTTGTGACATGCGTTATGTTCACAAACTGTTAGTGAGACCTGCAACACTGTTTTTGATGCCAAACAAAAATGTGAAGCTAATTCTGTGCTCACAAAAAATCACTAATTCCAGGAGTAAGGACAAATAACAGAAACATGAGGCAAGCAGTAGTACATTCAGCCCCTTTGGTCTGCTGCACCATACTGTTAGGTCACAGTTGATCAGTATCTCAACTCTGCCTCAGTTCTGTAAACCTTCATACTCTTATGTATTAGAACTCCCTGTTTTGAGGTTTTCAAATGACACTCCCATCCTCAACAACCTTTTGGAAAGCGGAATTCCAGATTTCCACCAATGTTTTGTGGATGTGTGTTTCTCGTTATCTCAAACTACCTCTGATTTCAAGTTATGCAACATGGAAACAGGCCCTTCAGCCTTACCTATCCATGATGATCGATGTCTACCTGAGCTTGTCCCATTTGACTGTGTTTGGTCCAACTCCCACTCAATCTTTCCTTTCATGTGCTTGTCCATTTCATGTACCTGCCTTTCGACTTCCTCTAGCAGTTCGATGCACATACCCACCACCCTCTGTATGAAAAGTTGCCCCGCAGGTCCTCTATAAATCTTTCCACTCACACTTTAAACCAATGCTTTTAGTTTTACACTACTGTAACCTAGAAAAAGACTGACATTCACCTAATCTATGCCCCTCATTATATATATATATATATATATATATATATATATATATATATACTCACTCATCAGCTTCCTACATTCCACTAAAAACAATCTCAACCTATCCAGTCTTTCCTTATATCTCTATATGCCATCCCATTAACATCCTTGTAAATCTTTTCTGCACCCTTTTCAGTTTTATGACATCCATTATACAGCCAGGGGACCAGAACTGCATACACTCCTCTTTGTGTAATTTCACCTAAGTCTTGTACAGCTGCAACAAATTCCAACTCTTGTACTCAGTCCCCTAACTGATGAAGGCAAGTGTGCCGAACATCTCCTTCGCCACCCTGTCTAGCTGTGTCACCACCTTCAGTTAGCTGTGTCAGGCAGCAGCTGTGGAAGTAAATGGACAGTTGATGTTTCAGATCCTGTGTTTGATAAACAAGACAAGTTCCTTTCAAAGTCCCATTCTAAAATTCAGATTTTCATTCCATTGTTATCACGTTTACACATCTTCCCACATAATTCATCATATCAAGTTGCAAATGGTATTTTTAATACTGCACTATACACTGCTAATCAGTTCAGGTAGCAGCCAAGGGTGTGATTAAATTTAGTCAGGAGTAATGCAAAATCTCTCATGCTACCTTTGTAAGTGAACATTTAATTTGATCATAGGTTGAGCAGCATTTTCAAGGGAAGAGTTCCTGTCTGCATTCAGTATATTCCAACAAATGTTCTCTTAATAATTCTGTTTTTCTGCCCATTGTGCCCTTTTTTCCTCTTCTAAAGTCCTGCCCAGACAAGTCCGTGTAATACCCTTGTCAGGAGTCCAAGTGATCTCCTGCTTGGCCCAATAATTAACATGTTTCAGTGGGACAAGTGCTGCTTTGCAGTTGCATTCTCGTTACTCTCCTGAGTGATCAGAGATCGACTTTTCTAATAAATCATCCGCAAGGCAAATTCACCTAGTCTTCAACAGAGTGTCAGTCTTCCCGGGGCTGGACGGGTACTAGAGGCATTGTCATTATGCCTCTCAAAATTTTCTTTGAAGTTGAGAATGAACCTATGTGGAATTAAGTTCTTTGATTAAATGGTCTTGGTTTCACTTGTTTGGTGTCCCTGCATTCTTGCATGTTTATAATGAGGATACTAAATCCCCTGCTTCACGTTCATAAGTGATAAGGAGCAGAATCAAGACCACTCCACCATTCAATCATGGTTGATCTATCTTTCCCACTTAACCCCATTCTCCTGCCTTATCCCCATGATCCCTGACACCTGTACTAATCAAGAATTTATCTCTGCCTTAAAAATATCCATTGATTGGTCTCCAAAGCCTTCTGTGGCAATGAATTCCACAGATTCACCACCCTCTGACTGTATAAATACCTCCTCATCTCTTTCGAAAAACAACGTCCTTTAATGCTGTGGCTATGACCTCTAGTCCTAGACTCTCCCATTACTTTTATACCTTAACGTTTTCCTTACAGTACCTTGTCGAGTAAGGAAGAGCTATTCTGATTCAGGCAAGAGGTTAGATAATCCAAGCACATGATGTAGACCAATTATATTTCTTTAAATATAGAAAAGGAAAGGATATAATTAAAGGGTTTATAAAATGATTAAAGGATTTAATGGGGTAATTAGATTATTTTTTTTTCTGTTGGGAGTTAGAGGATTCAGGGATATTGAATGGGAGCACAAAGGGCAGAGAACATTTGGAAGTGTCTCCTCAAAAAACCTTCCGAGGCTGGAGAGTTAATTGAAAAATTCATGACTTTTATTGATAGATTTAGATAAAGTAAAATCTATTGAAGGTTACAAAACCAAGGTACTAGTTGTAAATAAAGTTAAGAGCAGCACTGATCTAACTGGATGACAGAATTATTGTAGGTGGATGTAATATGCTTTCCCCAATTTCATATCCGTACATTTATAAGTTGTATATTTCCAATTGTTCGCTGTATATTATTGCATAGCTCAGGCCTTGTGATGATTTGGTGTTGGAGAATGTTTTGGTTTATGTGCAACTTTATATCCTTGGATACATGGTTTCACATGATTCCCCACAGATCCCATTCAGTGACTGACCAACAGGCTTGCACATGTTACATTGCACAGAAACAAGGAGTCATTGCAAACGTTCATTTGTTTAAAAACATCTCTTAGCCAAAATCATTGTTGTCTCCATGCACTATCTGCAAGTTAGTCCTTGCAGCTGAGCAAAGTACCCAAAATAGTCAGTTCCATGAAGCTATCATAGACTTCCTGAAGAGGTAATAAATGAGAAGCAAAGCAATGTTTCTTTCTAGATAGGAATGAGAATCAAACACGCCACATGTTGATCGGTTCCCTCTTTTTGTTCACAATTTTGTTCACAATTCTGTTATATGGTAACGTAAATGCACTTATTTTTTAAGGAAGCTGTTTTCTGGATTTAATGATATACGCATATGTCAGATGCTTCCCTGCTCTCCAACCCAGCCTTAGGTAAACTTATATAGTGGGTCTGTTTTGGGTCTGTTCCAACAGGTGAAGAACACTAAATTGGACGTGCAATTGATCTGTTGTAGAAAATGGGTGTGTTGTGCTCAGTGGCAGACCTACATTTTTGGGGCACTGAAGCTTGAACTGTTATGGGGGCCCCTTCACAACCAGCAATGAGATTTGGGTAACCACTGTTATCTTCTTCAATGGGGTTGTTCCACGATAGGCTGGCTAGGCCCCCGGCAGGGTTCAGGGAGCAAAGCCCCCTGAACCTCCTGCATTTTCAATAATTTGAAAGTGACTCTCAAGCTTTCTGCTGGTAGTTTACATAACAGAAGCTTAAAAATTTTCTAACACTTATGCAGTAAAATAACCCCCAAAAGATATATATTTCATGAAATAGACAATAGACATTTCTATGATCATCCACACACAGTACCCCATTCCTGCCTTCTCCCCATATTGCTTGATTTTGCTATCTGTAACTCTATCTATCTCTCTCTTGAAAACCTCCAGAGAATTGGCCTCCACTGCCAATCCACTCTTAAAGATAGCAGAGTCAGGGGATGTGGGGAGAAGGCAGGAACGGGATACTGATTGTGGATGATCAGCCATGATCACATTGAATGGCAGTGCTGGCTTGAAGGGACGAATGGTCTACTCCTGCACCTATTTTCTATTGTCTATTCACAACTGTGTGAAAAAGTATTTCCTCAACTCCGTTCTAAATGGCCTACCCCTTATTCTTAAACTGTGGCCCCTGGTTCTGGACTCATTGGAAATATGTTTCCTGCCTCTAGCATGTCCAAACCCTTAATAATCTGATATGTTTCAATAAATGGCCTCATACAGCAAAAACAATCTTTACAAAAATATGTTACCTGAAATGTCTCTTTGCCTAGCTCTGAGATGAGAAAAAACTTTTGTTGTGAATTTGTGGAATTCTCTGCCACAGAAGGCAGTGGTCTCGTCTCCTTCAACAGCACCTCGGTCTCCCTTCCTGAGCTCAGACATCCACTCCTCCTCACCTCACCTACGCTCACTTCCCCATACCTACACACATATACCTCGATTAATCCCCTCGCCTCACCAAATTCCTCGCCTCGACGATACCTCACTACCAAACTTCTCCTCACACCTAAACCTCGCCTCGACTAAACCGTACCTCACTAAACCTCGCCACTCAATCTTCACACCTCACACCTTAACCCCACCTCAATTTAACTAAACCTCACACCCAATCCGTGCCTCGACTAGTCGCCGTCTCTCTCCCACTCCCGCTATTTATAGCGCCCCCTCCCGGCCGTTGGCGGTGCCTCACATGAGCGGAACGGGTCCAATCAGGGGGGCGGGGCCGAGAGTGGCACAGGCGCATTCCCGAGAGAGAGAGAGAGAGAGAGAGAGCCTGTGGGAGGGGAGGAGCACACGCACACTGTCCTTGGCGTCGAGCCAGAGCCCCACCCCCGCCCGCGGTGGCCGCAGCCCTACCCGGTTTAAATCTAAAGAATATGCTTCTGGAGCCCCTCCAGGATTAGGGGCCCTGAAGCGTAAGCTTCATTAATTTCACAGTAGATGCGCCCCTGGTTGTGCATGCTGTAATTAGTACCAAAATTGCTTAGAAATTGCTTGGCAGTTTGTAGAGAGGAAGAGACATTACATGAATTAGATGTTGACAGACAACATGCACTGTTCGCATAACAAAAAAAAATCTTGCCCTCATTCTCCCTGTAGGTTTCATTTCTACCTTAATTGACTAATTAATTTGGCAGAGAAGGATAATTTTACTTATTAACAGCTTGCACAGTAATAATTGTTAGTGATGTCAAATCAATCTGTCACCCAGAAAGAAAACAATTAAAAATGTGAAGTCTGATTTGTTTGGCAGTGTGTCATTGATGAATTGAAGGTCAAATTTTACGTCTTTCCTGCTTTTATCTCTTTTCCTCTTTTTCTGATTTTGCTCTAAATCACCATATTTCCCTTTTTAGGTTTGCTTGACGTGTATTTCATCTTTAAACCTCATTAGTTAAGGATATAAAGTGCTGGATTAACTCAGCAAATCAGGCAGCTTCTCTGAAGAACATGAATAGGTGATGTTTTGGGTTAAGATCCTTCCTCAGACTTCTTCAAGAGTCTGAAGATGGGTCTTGATCCGAAAGATGACCTATAATGTCCTCCAGAGATGCTGTCTGACCTGCTGAATAACCCCAGCACTTTTTTTATGGATCAACCAGCATCTGCAGTTTCTTGTTTCTATACTTAGTTAAGGATACAGATGGTTAGTCCTGCCGTTCACACGGGGCCCACGAGCTCTGGCTCTTGCTATTCTTCTATTTGGGTTGCACTACCAGCTAGTTACAAAGCAATAATATCTGAAAATATTGGAAACATTCAACAGTCAACAACTGTGAAGAAAACAAACAAAGTTAATGTTTCAGGTTGAGGATCTTTCGCGAGAACTGGAAAAGAGAGAAAATATGTTAATATTGCTGGGAAGGGGTGAATAGGACAAAGAATATTTCTGAAAGCGTGAGGAAAGAACTTTTGTGGGGTAGGCAGGCAGAATTTGAACAAGGGATATAAAAGCTGTGCAGTGAGCGAATTTAGAGAGTGTGTGTACAAACAAGGCAACATAAAAGTTTTAAAATGTAGAGCAAGTCAGACAATGTTAACGCAGAGAGAAAAGCTGAGCTAATATGACAGATGAACTACCCAGTTTGGAGACTGACAGAGAAAGCGAGTTAGCTGATGCCAAATTCAATATTGAGTCCAGTATGCTCAGATAGGTGAGGTGTTGTTCCGCAAGCTTGTGTTGGGCCTCATTATAACAGTGCAAGAAGCCACAGATAGGTCAAAGTGCAAGTGGGAGTGGAAGCTAAAGGGGCAAGCAGCACAAACTCAGGGTCATTTTGGAGGACTGAACATGGGTGTCCGGCAAAGAGATCATCCCATCTGCATTTGGTTTCTTCAGTGCAGTGGAGGCAACGATGTCACCGCCAAATACAGTGCACTGGATTGGAAGAAATTCAAGTAAATCACTGCGTTATCTGGAAGGGCCTTTGGATTGTGGGAAGGGGAGGTGTAAAGGGATAGGACTTGCATCTCCTATGGTTGCTAGGGAAAAATATACAAGAAATCAAATTAATTGGTGGTCCTGGAAGAGCAGACTTTTGGCTGGTTGAAGTGGGAGAAGATGCATCTTCTTGTGGAATCTTGTTGAACATGACAGAATTCACGAAGGATGATGCTTTAAAGGTGCAGTTTGGTGGGATGGTAGATGAAGACCAGGGGGACTATCCCTGCTTTGTCCATGCTGGAGGAGAGGAAGTAAGAGCAATGGGGCGAGAAATAGCTGAGGTAATCAAGGGCTCTGTGAACTATGATGGAGGGGAAGCCACAGTTCAGGTAACCATCTCAGAGGCAGATATGCAGCAAGTCTTGTCGTTAAAACAGATAGGACAGAACAGAGGAATTGGGAAAGCCCTTACAGGAGGCAGGGTGGGAAGACTATTTCAGATAACTGTGGAGTATGTGGGCTTGTAATGGATGTTTGTTGCCAGCCTGAGATGGAGTCAGATTCAGCAAGGAAGGAAAGAGTAGGAAAAGGCGAAGGTGAGAGGGATGGAAATTAACTGCAATAATGAGGGAATGGGCCCATGCAGAAATGAAGCAACGACTGTTTCATACACCCCACAAAGACAGCTGTAGATCGGTCCTCTGCGATAGCTCCATAGCTACACCTATGACTTGAAGAAAATGTTTGGAGTTGAAGGAAAAGTTATTAAGTGTGAGATCAGGTTCAGTCAGGTAAGTGAGTATGCTGGTGCAGTGAATGTTGATTTCTAGCATTTTTGATTTATATTTTAGATATTTGGAATCTTTTTTAAATTTTGTTTTACTTACAATGCAAAATTGTTTTTGAGGTAAGGAGTGAGGGTAATACAATCTGAGTAACAGAGCAAACTGTACCATGGCCAGCACCAGCAAGGTTTGACTGAATATATTTATATGGTCCCTTCCTTGTCTCTAAGAAAGAATGAATATTCTGCATCGCCTCACATGTTATCTGCGAACAGCAGCAACCATTCTATGCATAATGAGATCCTGCAAATAACATTCGTGCTAATCTGATTTTAGCAAGGGAATGTTAATCGGGGCACTGGACCTTCAAGTCTGCCATTAAAACTTTAATATTCATCTCTACAAGAATCTAAGCCAATTGTTAAACATACAGTAGCTGAAATTGGCATTTCTGCTACTTCACTGGTAACAGAACACTGAATCACACCAGTTTAAATTGTTTCTTTAATGCTTGGAGTGAACCTTTTACTTTGGAGTGAGGAAGGGTCTGAAGAAGGGTCCCAACCCAAAACGTCACCTATCAACGTTCCCCACAGATGCTGCCTGACCCGCTGAATTACTCCAGCACGTTGTGTCATTTTGTGTAAACCGGCATCTGCAGTTCCTTGCTTCTACCTCCCTGTACAGTGTAATGGTTTCTGCTTACAACACAATAGTAATGCAAATTTTCTGCTTGGCCAGATCCAAATTATAGAATTTTGATAATCACATTTTTCTTTTGTAAAAGTATTTATTGTCTAATCTTAAACGATATTTGAATTTTACTGCAGTCTTTATGCCAATGCAAGTAACACTCAGTGGCCATTTTCGATTGTGTTACTCATTCATGTAATTCTGATGTTTGAATCAAAAAGGATTGGGTTTGAATTGCACTCCAAGCATTTAAACACAGAAATCTAAGTGCAGCCATGAGGAAGTGTTATACTGTTGGAGGTGTTATCTATTAAACCTGTGACATTGTTTAGAAGATAGCACTTCTCTCAGTTGCATGAGTACAATATTTATCTCTTACCCATCATTGCCTGAAATATGTTATCTGGTGCGCTTAGATTTCTGTGTTTAAATGCTTAGAGTGCAATTCAAACCCAATCCTTTTTGATTTACTGCTTGTGGGAACTTGCTGTGCACATATTCTCTACTGCGTTTCGTACATCACAACAGTATTTATAATTTGAATGTGAAAGCGGCTGTAGAAATATATTCAACCCTTCCGTCTCTTAATGTTCTGATGTTGGTAGTGGTAATCATTTCTTTACGTACTGATAAGTTTATCATAAACATGCAAATTAAAGATTCCAAGCCCAGCATTGTGTGATTTCCTTGGAAAGTGACTGATTACAGGTGGAATGTGAACTCTATTGAAGAGTTCCACAAAGATAAGGCATTTAGATACTACTAATCAGTCCAAAGTTGTCCTTGCTGTCCATGGTACTGATATTTTACTCTGGTCAACCAGTTAGCTGGCATGCGTGTGTTGTGGGTTGCTGATAAAATATGAATTGTAACAAAGAGTTAACAATGCTCATGAATTTGTTTATTCTTTAATATTTTTCAGGATCTGGGGATAATGAAAGTGGGCCACATGAAGCGAATTCTCCAGGGAATTAAGGATCTTGGCAAAAACATTTCCATGCCAGAGGTGTAGCTGTTCCGGTGCTATTTCAGAAAATAGGGGAGCGCTGTTTGGACTTCACTTACAAGTCCCACAGTTGTATGACTTTCTGCTGCCTTTACGCTCAGCAGGATTTATAACCTCACAGCTGTCACGGGGTGCAATGTTCAAGCGTTTGCTTCGATTAATGTGTTCTTTTCTAACCTTAAACTGTTATGAATTAATTTGAGGGTTGTGTGCCAATGCAATTAACCCTCCACAGCCATTTTAGATTGTTAACATGACAAGTCCTATTATGCATTGGTAAACTTGCGTAACCCTTCTGGATTCAAGGATGCTGCAAAATGGCAACTACAGGTGCATAATATTTCAGGACTTCCTTCCGCGAGGGCCGTAGATCCAAAAATGGCTTGTTTTTGTTTTCGCTTTACATATCGATTTAATGCAGACAATTGCCTTTAATTTCTTTAGAAGGCAGTATTGATTTGTATCCTATACGTTTTTTTGGAGTGGACTTGTTATCAGTATTTCTTGTCCTATGAATATGGTCTGTGGAACATATCACTTGATGGCCAAGGAGTTTAATTTAGACTGAAGCAGGAAACACATGCAGTGTAGCATGCATGTAAATTCTCCCGCATGGTGTGCCTGCTTGAACTCTTTCTAGGATTGCATGATATATGCCTAATGCTTTTTAAAAGAGAAACACTTGAACAAGTTTTATATTTGTTTAATAGTCCGTAACTTATTACTACTGAAGTGTTTGTGAATGAAAAGTTGTTTCTGCTGCTCTGTGTTAAACTTTGCATGAGCACATTTCTTTGACAAGGACTGGTTCATAGGAGTTATGCCGCCTTATTCAGACACTGGCAGACAACCCGCTTGCTCGTTTGCGGGTAATTCAGTGACTGTATGATTAATGATGAACAGGAGTGTTGGTGACAGGGTAGTACTCATCACAATTATCTCTGTGATGGATGTATTTTTTACATTATGTGAGTTTGTGAATGAGTATGTATGCACATGTGTGTGTACACAAGTGTGTAAAAGTTCACTGGCAATACATAATTCTGGAATTTAATGGGCATGAAAAGCAATGATCACATTTTTAAGCTTAGCCACACAGGCCCCTGCCCTCCCACCTCCCCCAAACACCAAGATACCACATTTCTGGGTGAACCACAGCTATTTAAACTTCTGAGTTCTTTGTGAACCTCTGTTGAATAGAAAAGAATGGAAATATTTAACAAAACCACAAGGAGGCCTGATTCAACCTGTGCGGACTTGTGCAGTTGGAATTCCACAGCACAGGTGGTGACCACTCAGTCCATTGTATCTGTACTACCTCTTTGGCAGAACCATCCAATTGGTTCCCCTTACCTATTTTTTTAATTTTTTTTAATGCATATTAATTTGCCATTTGAAAGTTGTTCTTTTATATCCATCTTCTCCCGTTTCAGCTAACATTATTGAATCACAGTTAGTTGAAAAGAGAAAGTTATTTCATCTTCCACTTTTTTGTCAATTATCTTAAATCTAAAAGCATTAGAATATAATTCTATGAAACTTACTACTGGATCTTCATTTTCATCGTTGTTCTTATTTTCATTATAATTTTCAACCTTCCTGAAGAGCCATTCAGATAGGCACATGGAAATGCAGAGAATAAAGGGGTATGGACATGTGCAAGCAGATGAGATTAGTTTATCTTGAAATCATGTTCAATGCATACTTTGTGGGCAGAAGGGCCTGTTCCTGTACTGTACCTTTTCTTTGTTCTATGTTTTCAAATTCTTCCACAAATCAATAACACTGTACCATTCGTCCACCTCATTCAAAATGTCTGTATCAGCAGACTGCCTGCCCAAGGTCAAGTCTCCGATGAGCCCACACATATGCCCGGTTAATATTAAAACGGCCAAAACCATTGTTTCCATCCGCCAACCTTGACTATCTTCTCTAGAAGAATGTAATGCTTTATAACCCCAACATCCCATTTGACTCTGACTTGAGTTTCTGATTTTTCACCACAAAGACCAACATTTTACATCTCCAATTTACACCTCAATGCCAACTCCACCTCAGTTCTTTCACTGAAACCATTTGACTTGATTTTATTAAATGGCCTCCAAAATTGTAATTTTGTGCTAAATTTCACTGTTTTTGCTAAATCAACATCTGAAATTTAAAATTTCCATTCTTTTCTTTAGATTATTTTTTTCTATCTTTGTAACACCCATTGTTACCATCATAGCCTAGCTATTTGATTGATGTCTTCTCAATGCCCATTCCACTCTTCCCTTTGTTCCATCATAAGTAACGTACCTTTTGATGATGGGTCTTCGACCCGAAACGTTAACATTATTCTTATTCGCATGGGTGGTTCTGACCTACTCAGTATTTCCAGCATTTTCTGTTTTCACTTTGGACTTTCAGCATCTGCAGTTTTTGTTTATATTTAACAGTTGAGGCCCTTGCATCTGAAATTGTCTTCCCAATCCTAAGCATCAGTTTTTCTCTTACACTTCCCTGAAGCCATTTTGTATGTTAATGAAAGGGCAAACATGGTTCAGAGACACAAGCTGGACCAGAGAGAACAAGTCTTTGGTCGTTAACGTAATCCAACTCGCAGAGTGGTCAATTTGTTTTGCAACAAGAATAACAAATCCTTATTTCAATCTTGATTAATCTGCGTGATTGCATTGTGCGTTAACATATATCGTTGACCTGCATCACTATATTTAATGTTACACAAAAAAGCTGGAGAAACTCAGCGGGTGCAGCAGCATCTATGGAGCGAAGGAAATAGGCAACGTTTCGGGCCGAAACCCTTCTTCAGACGGCCCGAAACGTTATTTCCTTCGCTCCATAGATGCTGCTGACCCGCTGAGTTTCTCCAGCTTTTTTGTGTAACCTTCGATTCTCCAGCATCTGCAGTTCCCTCTTAATCACTATATTTAATGATGTTGCTGCTCTCTTTGGAAGGTGTTGTACTTCTATAGAATTTATATATATGAAGGAAAATAAGAAACTGAATAGGGATGAATATCGGTCTTAATGGCAGTAGTTTAATTCCACCTATGTTCAAAATCCTTTCCCCATGAATGAATTGTAAATGCTATTTGCTCATACTGGCATGTAAAATTAATTCCCTTTTTTGGGTCTCCTGCACAGTCTGACAAAAGAGCTCGCTCTGTTCTCACAAAATGCAATGCAAAGCATATGCCTGAAACTATTTGAGTTGTTTAGCCCTTTTCTAGATTTGTATCGCATTCAAAGGAAATCTCTTGTTCCTTGTGCTCTTTACCATCATCAGATTACTTGATTATGAACTGTCGACAAGGCCAAGATCTTAAACCATTATCAGGTTATCCATACTTAGTAGCAATTGGGCCCATAGTAGTGGTAACGATTAATTAGTTATACACCCAGTGATACTGAAATTTACAGGAGAGACAGAGACTTGGTCTTCCACAGGGCAGAAATTGGGAGGAGGTGGGGAAAAGGGCAGGTTGGGGCTGTTAACAGTAGCTTTGAATCATGAAATAAGAGAGTGGTTGTTGCAATCTAGAGATTGCACAATATGCTCTTGTTTGTATATTAAAGTTGAATATGGGCAGCAAAACCTGCATTTATTTGCAAAAAATATTCCTGAAATCTGATAAAGAATGTCATGTACAGTGTGCAAGGCTCTACAGTACATTGTTAATTCAGCACTCTTATGTGTATATAGTTGAATCAAAAGTTTCCTAAGATCGTAGATACAGATTTTGTGGAGAAATGCCAGGATATTAATTGTTAGCAGTTTCTATATTTCAATGGGAAAGCTAGCAGTTGCTCTCAGTTGCTATCAGTAGCAGCAAGTTGCATTCTGATGATTGTGTCAGGTGCAGTGTAGAAGCACAGACTTGCTCTAAATGCCTTATACTTGCACGCACAAAACAATCCTGCACTGGGTGTGAAGAGTGGCCACTGGTGTTTAAATGGAAGGAAGAGCAGGAGATCTGTTTTTAGCAAGGTTCTAGGTTTAGGTTTATTCTTTTTTAATCTTTCTAAGCGATGAGTTGGTGATTTTGATTATTTAAAATGTTAGGGAGTCTTTTCAAGTGTTTTACAGTATTTATACCTTTTATTAAGGTGCCTTTAGCTTTTATTGTGATTATTTTTATGTTTTCAAATTTAGAACGTTTCCAAGACCTTTCGATAGATTTGGCAGGGCTTGAACAAGGCTTTTGATTTTGCTGGTTGTCTGAGGGCCTTTTGCACACAAAGTTAGTTTTGACCACCTGTAGGAATCCCACTACAATGCAAAAGCTCATTCTGCAGAACAAGATCTTGCCACAGAGGATTCCACCTAGCAATCTCTGGGAGATCCTGCTGGATCAGCAGAGCTTGACTTTGATTTTTTTTTTACAGCTGTCACTGAGAGCAGTAACCGTAAATAGGTTAATAGTGGTGCAAAGGAATGTCCCAGCTATTAGATACTAAGTTGAATAGAGTAAAGACTGAAATATGCTTGGACCAAATGGTCTCTTTCTTTGCCTGAAGGAAGAGCTTCTGAAGAAAAGCATAATTTTTAATCTTGTGTGAACAAGTGCTGAACCTCCTCAAGACATCCCTTAAATAGATAGCACAGCATAGTGCGGAACCCAGCACTCTAACACCAGTCACAATGCTGTTGGACAGTGTAATAACTGAGAATACAAAATGTGACACCATTCACCGCCCTTCTTCAGTATTTCACCCCAAAAATCATCTTCCTGCATTCGTTCATTCGAGATCATAGGCTTCTGCATCTCCAAGACACATCTCATTGCACTAGATTAACTAAACTGCTGTAGAGGGCAGTTTACGCAAGGTGGGAAACATGACAATTTAAGAAATTAAAGCCAAGGCAAGCTTGACATCCACAAGTTGCCCTTCCAAAGGAAAATATAAAGGTGGCACGAGCAGTGTGCCAGGTAAACAGTAGAATCTGATATCTCAAGCATCTCTGTTATTAAGACTTCTAGTATCACTAAATCCTGTAGTGGTTTTGTCTAGTATATTTCTTTCCAGGATTTTCCTGGATTTTATCCCATGGCCCCTGTGGTAGTTATGCATAGAAAATGTATTCAGAGTATCTGCATACTCCAGCAACAAAAAAAATGTTGTAATATTATTCTGTGAGCATTTCCAGAATCCGATTGAACAGCAGTTACAGTTCCTACTCAGATTGGATAAAGATGAGTGTACTTGAATAGCAAGCAATGCTCAAAGGATAAAAACATCACATGGCCCATTGGAATGGAACGGAATTGAGTGGGTCAAGGAGGGACTAAGAATGGGAGAGATTAATCAAAGGGATATTTTCAGAAAGTGTAATCCAGGCCAAAATTAATGTTCACAGACAATAGTGCTGATGATGGATACATGATAAACAACTGAACTTTGGCGAAAACACCAATAGAGTTAATGAACTGATGATTTTGTGGCTGCATATATTTTTCAGAAGGCATTTCATAAAGTTTCTTATAATGGATTTGTTAACTAAAAGGACAGTGGTAATGTTGATACAAAATTATCTTAAGGCAGAAAGTAGAGAACAGTTCTTCATCAATAACGGTGTAACCCTTGAGCTTATATTGAATCCATTGTTTAAAAAAAAATGTATTTAGGTGTTCAGGGCATAATTTCAAAGTTTTCAGATGATACCAAACTGGAAAATACTGTAAATAGCTGCAGGCCAGACTATTAACCAGACAGAAGTAATTGGACAGAACCAGACTTGAGGACAAATTCTGGCAGAATGATTAGATATGTCGATGGCTGTTAATGTTGAGAATTTTGGTGAGGAGAGATGATATAATAGAAATTGCATTTTAAAGTGATTGTTGGAACAGGGTTGACAGGTTCACACAAGTGCATCTTTAAGGTTGGCAATTGTTCCGCAGGTGAACCAAAAAAATGGGATAATTAGCGTCATAAACGGAGGGATAATGTACAAAGCAAGAAAATGATGGCAAATATAAACCCTTGCATGAGAGGCATATTTGTAATTGTAATTGTAATTGTAAATCTTTATTGTCATTTCCTGAGTATTCGCATACTCAGAGGAAACAAAAAAACGTTTCTCAACCAGTGTCCGTTATTTTCGTTTGATGCTGTCATGAACCAATGTAAAATAACATTAACTTAAAGCCGTCCGACCGGCAGCGGCACAAAGTGGCTCTGCTGATTTACTAGAAAATTTAACAGTCTTATAGCCTGTGGGAAAAGCTGAGGAGCATCCTCTGGTTTTGCAAAATGCTCCTGTACCTCTGTTGTGAAAAAATGTGATAGGGTCTTTGATGATTGGCTCTGTTAGAACTGTATATGTAAGTGGAGCACCAAAATGCTTGCGGTTCCACTAGCAAGTTGGGCGTAGTGGACTTGATTGAAGTCTATGAGTGTGACTCGACAGTCCCCCTGTAAAAAGTCCGTAATTCTGTTTCCAGTCGCTGCTGGGCTCTCTTGACCAGAGGTGGTGTTCTGTGGTCAAGAGAGTGGGATTAATCGGCTATCCCTTCTTAGAGAGAGTGAAGTCAAACACCATCTCCTTAGTTTTTAGAGAAAGGTTGTGGAATTTGCACCAACCTTGAGCCTCTACCTCCTGTGTACGCCGAATCGTTGGCTGATGAGAAAGTGTTGCACTCTGATTGTTGTTTCTCATCGTTTCACCCTAAACAAACTTAGCTTAGCCTTGGGATGGCCTGGTTTTTCCTTTATCATCATTCTGCTTTTTTTGCATCAATGGGTGTTAGGTCCCTGGTCGAAAGTCGTTATGCAGGCTGGGTTTGGTTGTTCTTCGGTACAGGGACGATGGTGGCACTCTTAAGACAATTCGGCACTACTAAGGAAGATGAAAGGGGGTAGGGTCTCAACAGCTCCAACTTCTCTTTCATGCACTAGCAAAGGGGCATTCTGTTTCCCGTTGGTGGCTCATTGTTTTTATATCTCTCCACATCACCGTCTATAGGTTCTCTCGTTTCCCTTATCTCTAACTGCAGTCTAGGTCGGCAAGAAGTGTCTCGATGTGCTGCCAAAGCGTCACCCATTACAATGGGTGTCTCTCCAGAGATGCTGCCTGTCTCGCTGAGTTACTCCAGCTTTTTGTGTCTATTTTCCGTTTAAACCAGCATCTACAGTTCCTTCTTACACAAACCATCTGGCTAAATGGTTCTGGAGGAAATACAAGTACTGACCACATCACCCCAAATGTTCAAAGTGCTGCCATGGGCTTTGACATTCACCTGAGAAGGAAGATGAAGCTAACAAACATTTAGCGTCTCATCTGAAAGACTGCTTCTTTAATGGAGCACTATTCCTTTTATCTCAGTTGATACTGTCTATGCAGAATATGTGCTTACTGTATATCTCTGGACTTGAAACCACAACTTTCTGTTTCAGATGCAAGCGCCACTCAGAGCTCACTATACTATTGACTTCCATTGTGCCTGTGCAAGCTTGCTTTAAATATTTGGGGTAAAGGACAAAATGTTATACCTTTCCAGCTAATGTAAAGAATCTCAGATATTAGTGTTGCGCAGATTGTTTGCACCTAACCTTCTTATAGTTGAATCACACAATACCCTGTTGTTAGTCAGGTGGTCTTTCCAGAAACAAGTTGCCAAAAAGGATGAACCATTAAAATGTTTTGCGGAACCAGGAATGACTATTATTAGATATTGTGATCATTAGAACCTGTTTGATGAGCTTTCCTTGCATTGGCCCAATGTAACAACATTTAAAAGGTGTGACTCAGGGAATTATTGGGAAGATAGTGCAGCTTATTTACAAGAGGATCACCATCATAATTATTCCTGAATATACACCATTTCAACGCCCAACTCTCCAGGAACCTGGAACAAATGCTGCATTCCCAGAGACTAGTATTTTTTTCAAAGACAACATAGGTCATCTGACTGAAGCAGGGTCAAGCAGCTATGGTACTAAGTGGATGTATATGCTGAATTGTTGAATGTGTGAATGTGTTATTGTTGAATGTGTGAATGAGACAAATGGAGAAAAAGGACCTAAAGCCTTTGCATCCTGATCTACCTGTTACAAAATTTTGTTGAAAGATGTTAAAGGTGTTTTTTGAAAGTTGTTCGTGAGATAGCAACACATTCATAACTAAATTCCGAGGGAAAATAGGACATTTCTGCATCTCGTCAAGAGTAAAGAGTGCTTAATTGTCAAATGTCCCAAAACGGAACAATGACATTCTTCCTTACAGCAGCATACAGCTTTGTTTGGGTCAGAAGCAGATAACTGCACTGAGTTTTCATATTGTACAGCATTTTATGAAGCAGTACCTAAAAGGTTCTCTGTCAAATTTGCACTTATCTACACCAATATTTAATTTTTAAAAACTATTCTATGCAGCCACTTTGAAGAATGAAGCCTTATTACTAAAACAGTTTTTACATGATTCCCAAGGGACAGAAGTAGCATTTGTTTGCTTCCTCTGGTTGAAAAATGAGAATCAACAATATCATGATCCTTTATGTCCTTGTACACTAATTAGAAGTCAGCCTTCCCAAACCACTACCCCAAGTCCCTGCTGCAAAGGTTGGTCAGTGCGTGGGAACTGGGAACACAAAACAAAACCCAGCTCAGAACACTGCACAGTATCAGAAATGACAGAGAAGACCGTGCCATGAGGAATTTAAAAAGTTCTGGATACAAACTCCTGTTTGTAGTTATTCAGCAAAGCAGTGATGATTTCTTTTTTATCACCATTGGATAACCATCTCTTGAGTTTACCTGAAATGGGATATGATTGACACAGCTGCTTTTTCAGGGTGTGTTTACAAGCAAAATGTGCATGTAAAGTTTTGCTTATTATCTTCAATGGGCTATGTTGCACTAATACAACTTACCACTGTAATAAGTACACTAATCTGTATATGTACCTCGAGTATTTTCCTCCTGCTTGGGATGTATTTTATATGGTTTGGATTGTCCATTCTCCTTAGAGCAACCTCCTTTAATATTTGTAAATGTATTCAATTGTGTTGATATTTGTGGTAGTGGAGCATAAAATACTGTGACTTAGTTATTTTATGACAAACTGTTTTCTAGTTCTATTTATGGTTGTCCTTAAATGAAATTTATAAGCTATATTGGTGTTACTAAATCATTACTTACTTCTGCAGCAACAGCAGCGCTACACTTCCAAGCCTCACCTTCTCAGGAGGCTGTTTTATACATTCCTGAACAATCTTCTTATTCTGACAGTGCTTATTAAGGTATGAAATAGTGAGTTTAGAATTTTCAGAAGCAGTTGCACAATTCTAACATCAGATTAAGGAGAATGATTATCAAATCGAGGTAAAACATGGTAACAAGTGTGTACAATATTATTATATTAATATATAAAACGATAACTTGTAAACCAAACCTTCTTTGACCAGCCTGTGGCTTCAGTTGCTGGCCTTAGAAATGTTTTTGTTTATTACCTACTAGGAAATTTAAGCAAGTGTTATTCCACAACAACTGTGTGCACCATTTTACTTTGCTTTGATTCTTCTCCACTATGGCTCAGCCAACCCACATCAACTTTCGAATCTGGCAATAACCCTTTGGCGAGAAAGGGTACTTTCTGTATCTGGATTGTCTGTGAATTAATCAGCAACTTTCTGTACAGGCTGTTGAAATGGTGATGGGTTTCCGCATGAATCAGACGCTCGTATAACCAAGATGAATCTTCTGCGTGAATTATTACTATCTATATCCTGATTGCATTGTTTAGCTTCTTGCTGTTCTTTGATATTTTTCTTATTTCCCGTAAAAATAACATTATCAATGCCCTATATTGAACGGTTTCTTTGATGCGGAATTTGTGGACTAATTTTGCTTTGGAAATGAGTAAAGCTCTAAACTGCCCAATACCCTTCCAGTGTCATTTAAAAGCCAATCCATAGGCAATGATTTGTCTTTATGTACTCTGATAAAATATAAGGCAAAAGTGAAACGTCTTTGTTTACATACTGTTTACAACAGCACAGTTTTATTTTTAATAAACAAAATTTGGAGTATTTATTGCATACTTTTTGGGGAACTAAAGATGTTTTATGTACTTCACCCTTTGAATATAATGTTACATTTACATATAGATATTTGGGTGATTTATTTATGTAGTTGGTAATTTTATGACTACTAGTATGGATTTTGTTTTCTGTGCCTTTTATGTTTAAATGCATGGTTGAATATTTATTATTTAGGAAGTTACTCAGATGTGTATTTTTGTATATTGCTGGAATTGGTGGTTCATTTTTGTTGTACATTATGAGCTGCCTTGGGGAAAGGCAGTCTGTTAAGATCTTCCGAACATACTAAAATACTCAATAAATCCAAATGCATTCACTGCTCAATTGGTATTCATTTATATTTATTATATGCATTCTCTGACTCAACAGTATGCAACCTCTGGGTCGCTAAGTATATTCAGGACTGAGGTAGAATTTTAAGCCACACAGGAATCAAGAGTTATGGAGATCAAGTGCAAAAATAGTTGAGCCCAAAGATCAGCAAAGATCTTGATGAATGGCAGAACAGGTTTAAGATGCCCTACAGCCTTTTCCTATTTATCCTCCAGGGAATCTTCCTTAAGTAAACACATGCTTGCCTTGATCATCAATTTACCTTTCAATATTTTACATCTAAATTTACACAGCGTGTTTTGACACCACAGTTTCTGCCAGTGAGATAAAGTTGGATGCTACCTAAGACATTTACCCATTGTAACCTATTCCACAGCCAACCATGGCCTATTGTGTGCCCCATATTTCCTTGATTATCATTGCTATTTGCATAACTGCCATTCATGTCTCCTAAGTACCGTCTATATCGCTCGTTCCCCTTTCTTTTCCTTTCCCCTTGATGCCCATAGTTTTCAGTTTTATTAGGGCTGCTTGAAACACTATAAGGCAGAAATAAATAAAGGCAGCTGTGGTTTTTAGGGGTGAACCATCAGGTTCAAGATACTACTGCAGAAGGTCTTTAGGGCAGTATCCCTGGCTCAGCCACCTTGAGGTACTTCATTAATGACCTTCCTTCCATCTCAAGATCAGTTGTGGGAATGCTCAATAATAATTGCACGGTTCAATTCATTCCCAGCATAGCCAATGAAATAATTCATGCCTGCATGCACGAGGTCGAGAACAGTCAGGTTTAGCAGGTAATGATCATGTCCAACAACACAACATCTACCCACCTTTTCTTGGCATTCATGTGTCATACCTTTTGTGAGACTCCACCATCAAAACCATTGGGCTCACTAGTGACCAACGATGAAACATTTGAGAGGCTGGAGTTGTATCTGAAAAGAGAGGTCCAGATTGAAACATACAAGATCATTTTGGAGTCAATGTGAAAAGAATATTTACACTTTTGAGTGAATCTTAAAAAAAGAGGTTGCCTGTTTCAGGCAAAAAAAGTTTTTTTCTTTCATGGTCATGAATTTGTGGGTTGGTATTTCAGAGTACAGTTCCAGAGCCAAACCAAGAAAAGATAAAAGGAAATATATAGTTTATCCCTGCTGTCCTTGTATACATGACCCATTTACAGCCAATTTCCTCTGCATGCTTGACGCATTATCATCCTGTAGTTTATCCCTGCTGTCCTTGTATACATGACCCATTTACAGCCAATTTCCTCTGCATGCTTGACGCATTATCATCCTGTACCCTTTTGGTATCTCCATCAGAAGAACAACCAAGTCGGACTCTTTGTGCTAGCTGCTCTTATCTTGGCTCTTGATACCTTCTTTCTTGCCTAGGTTATTTACTTTATCCACTATTTTAAATGTCTGTTTGAGCAGTGCATGGTTTCATGTCCCTTTGTTCTACCAGGTCCCTGTTTCTCCGCTAATACCATCCCGCCCCCTTTCCCCACCATACAAGCACTCCTACACACAAGGTAATAATAGACCTGGCCACACAATAGATGTCAGCATCTGTACCGTGACATCATTTCTGGTGACGCCACATCTGGAAACTATTCAGGAGAGAATCTGATAATCTACAGCACCATTAATGGCTTTAAAATGTCCAAGGGGACTTTACAGCCAAATGAAATCATTTTGACACATAGTTCTTACTGTGATGCAGTGAAATATAGCAGTAATTTTGTTCTCCCATACAAGAATGTATTAAATTCTATCTGAAGCTAGTTGAAGCAGAAATATTTGCCCAGAGATCAGGAGCAGTTCATTGCTGTTCTTGCAATGTAGGATCTTTTGCAACAAAACCTCAAGTTAAGATTTAGGAGAGATCACTGGCAATGCAGATCTACACTGGAGTGTCAGACTAGGTGTGTCCAAGACTCTGGATCGGAGTCGGTTTCAGCGGTGGAATAGTTCCCCACCGAGAGCACAGCTGATTTCCAGCCTTATTCTCACCTCTTCCTATTCATTTTTTCTGAACTGCAATCCTAAGTTTAAAGAACAGATCTTCTGATCTCACAATTCAGGACCATGTTAATGCCACAACATCACTTCTCATGACACAATGCAATTGAAAAGTTGGGCCCAGAACATACATGGAAGAGTATATTTCAGTTCCTTTATATTTCTTCAGAAAAAGATGAAATCATCTTATTAATTAACTTTTTAAAATTATATTCCTGTTTCTAGAGATCCCATAGAAACCTGAAATGTCAATTTGGAATGTAACTTTCCTTTATAAAATCTTTTGTAAAACTACCTCGATAAAGGTTTTGAGGATGTCTTTTTTCTGCTATTACTGTAAATTATTTTGGCTGCTTGTATGTCATATTTCCACACGGCATAGATGGCTGTCCAACTTATCAAGTCTATGTCAGCTCTCAGCCAACACCATCAGTCCCACAGCACCAATTATTTCCCTGTAGCCTATTCTCTCTCACATGTGCACAGATTCTTTCACCAGGCACCTATATCAGGGATAATTTACAGCAGCCAATTAACAACCAGCATGCCTTTCGCATGTGAGAGGAGACCAGAGCCCACCTTGACAGGGCAAACATGCAAACAACACAAATTCAGAGGATGGTTGGAGCTATAGAACAGCTGCACTACACACTCTACCGATCAGTTTAGTTTATTGTTGTCACATGTCTGGTCCACTACAAACATGTAGATGGAGTTGGAACCGAGTTTAGTTTAGTTAACAATTATGTGTACAGCAAAAAGCTTTAGCTGGCGTGCTATCCAGTCAATGAAAAAACTATGCATGATTACAATCAAGCCATCCAGTATGCACAGATAAAAGCTACAACAATTAGTGCGAGATAAACTTGGATTAAAGATAGTTCAAACGTCTCCAATGACGTAGATAGTTCAAACAATGACGCAGGACTGCACTCTAGCTGATGAGAGGACTGTTCAGTTGCCTGATAACAGCTGGGAAGAAACAGTCCCTGGATCTGGAGGCATGTATTTTCAAACTTCTGTACCACTAGCCTGATGGGAAAGGAGAGAAGAGGGAGCAACTGGGGTGAGACTGGTCCTTGATTATGCTGGTGGCCTTGCCATGGCAGCGAGAAGTGTAGAAGGTGTCAATGGAAGGGAGATTGGTTTCCGAGATATTCTGGTCTACATTCACAACTCTGCAATTTCTTGTAGTCTTGGTTGGTGCTGTTCTCAAATCAGGCTGTGATGCATCCTTATAAAATCCTTTCTACAAAGCAACTGTAGATATTGGTGAGGGTTGTTGGAGACATGCCAAACTTCTGAAGCCTTCAATGGATGCAGAAGCGTTGGTATGCTTTCTTTGCCATAGCTTCAATGTGGCTGGTCCAAGATACATTTTTGGTGATACCACTACGGTGCCATCAATGCCATGTTCAAGTTGCATTTATTGTCACATCCACCAATTGATACAGTGAGATTTGAGTTACCATACAGCCATACAATAAAAAGAACACAACACACAATAGAGTTTAACATAAACATCCCCACACAGCAGAATCAACGTTCCCACTGTGAGGGAAGGCAATAAAGTTCAGTCATCTTCCTCATTGCTCACCCGTGGTCGGGGCCTATGAGCCTTCAGTAGTCACTGCTACGGATGGCCCGATGTTTCAGGCCATCTCGCCGGGATGATGGAACTCTGACATTAGAATGGAAGAACATTCTCAGCGGCTTGGAGTTTCCGAGCCGGCCGCTTCCTACCGGAGACCGCGACTCCTGAAGTCCACAGGCCGAGCTGGACGGATATGCATAGCGGGCTGTGTGTACCGCTTCACTTCCTGAAGTCGATCCAAATCTCTTTTGTCTTGCTGACATTGAGGAAGAGGTTGTTGTCTTGGTACCAGGTTACAATGTTCCCAATCTCCTTTCTGCACTCTGTCTTTCATTATTTGATATCCAGCTCACTACATGGTGTTGTCTGCAAACTTGTAAATTGAGTTGGGTTGGTATTTGGCTGCACTGTCACTGTCATGAGTGTTTAAGGAGTAAAGTTGGGGGCTGAGAACACATCCTTGGTTGGGTTAATGATATTGAAAGCAGAGCTATAGTTGATAGTTGATTACCTTAACCTTTCCTTGAGATTGCCACCCTCAAGTCAAAAACAGTGTATCCATTTTGAAATAATGGGCATTGATTGAGCACACTAAACAGCTAGAAAAAGGTTTTCAATCAATTGGTTAAGCAGGAAAATGTAACCAGGCCAACAATCAGGAATGGTGAATCTCTGCATCAAACCATGGAAGTTTCTTCAAAGAGGTAACTGACTGACATATTAGCAGATCAATTCTTGCAACAAAAGAGAAAGCATGAGTAATAAGGCAGTCCATCAGAGCGTCACCACTGTTAGCTTCCTCTCTATATCACACACCAGCCGTTTTGGAATATCACCATTGTTTTATCGTCGCCAGTCCATAATCCTGGAACTCATTACCTAACAGCTGGTCGTGAGGCCAGCTCACCACCACCTTCAAAGACAACTAGGAAGGGCAATAAATGTTGGCTTGCAAGTGAAGCTGCTTGCAAGTGAAGCTGACATTGTGTGGATCTGCAGTTCCCTCTTTAACAATGAAGAAAGCCTTTCTGTCTGAAGAGGGCAGTGTGAAGCAGTCAGACACAGCAATCTTATTCTACAGTGAATCAGGGTGCTAAATCACCACAGGCTAAGGTGTGTACAATATGTATATACAGTATGTATAGTATACTGTAGTATATATATATTATTAGCATATATATATTATTGGTATGTATATATATATATATATATATATATATATATATATATATATATATGTATGTATATATATATAGTACTAGACTAAGTGGGACCCGTTGGGTTCCATGTTCACACGGGAGGGCTGGTCCCTCGACGCAATATTCCACCTCTTCACCAATTCCAATATACAATACAATACAATACAATACAATACAATACAATTTAATTGTCATTTGGACCCCTTGAGGTCCAAACGAAATGCCGTTTCTGCAGCCATACATTACAGACAAATAGACCCCAGACACAACATAATTTACATTTTACATAAACATCCATCACATTGCTGTGATGGAAGGCCAAAAAAAACTTATCTCTTCACTGCACTCTCCCCCCCCCCGATGTCAGAGTCAAAGTCAAAGCCCCCGGCTGGCGATGGCGATTGTCCCGCGGCCATTAAAGCCACGCCGGGTGGTGCAAGATCGCACACCGGGTCTTGGTGTTAGAGCCCCCGGCGTGCGCTCGCAAAGTCCCGCGGCCATTCCAAGCCGCGCGGGGCAGTGATGTAGGCCCCCGCTCCAGGAGCTCTTCGACCCCGCAACTCGGGCGGGAGAAGTCGCCGTTGCAGGAGCCCAGAAAGGCGGTCTCCCTCCAGGGATCCGCGGGCTCCCGGTGCCGACGTCCGCAGACCCGCAGTAGCAGCCTCCTAATCTCCGGAGGTCGGGCCTCAGCAGCAGCAGCAGCAGCAGCAGCAGTGCTCCACCACCGCTCCACCCGCTCCGGACTCGGCCAGCTCCACGACGGTGACGGTGAGTCGTCGGCACCAGAGTCCCCGGCTTCTTCTGTTGGAGGCCGCACCTCATTGCAGCCCCAACGATAACGGAGACCCGGCAAGAAAAGGTCGGGTCTCCCGTGCAGGGAGAGATTTAAAAGTTCCCCCTCCCTCCCACCCCCCCCCCCCCCCCCCCACACACACACCCCAACATAAAATAAGAAAAACTACATAGAAACATAGACAGAAAATAATAACAACGCGGACGGGGGGGGGGGGCTTTCTGGAGTGCTGGTATGGGTTCTTGGGGTGGCAGCTCAGTCCCTCAAGCCTGATCTGCTGGCAGCTCACTCATGGCTGGTGGGCTGGCAGTTGACTCATGGCTATTCCTTGAAATTCCATTTCAAGCAGGGTGCAAGGTCACCAAATTCAAATCCATTTTTCTACCATTTCAAGCAGGGTGCAAGGCCACCAAATTCAAGTGCAGTTTCCTACCACTTTGAGCAGGGTGCAAGGCCACCAAATTCAAGTGCAGTTTCCTACCACTTCAAGCAGGATGCAAGGCCGCCAAATTCAAGTGCAGTTTCATACCACTTCAAGCAGGGTCCAAGGCCACCAAATTCAAATGCAGTTTCATACCACTTCAAGCAAGGTTAAACCACCATCAAACCACACAAAACACCAAACTCAGTTCAGTAGACATTCAGTGTGTTCAGTTGATTCACAGCTCAGACAGAGTCATGATCTCTCCCTCCCCCATCATGCAGAGACTGAGCCACACACACACTTCTGAGTTTTATAACCCCTCCCCCTCCCATTGGAAAAGGTGTGGCCTTCATGGTGTGATTGACAGGAGAGAGATTCTCAACATTTTTTAAACACTAATAACACATTTATTTTTCATTGATGGGAAGAATTCTCTGCACCTGCTGAGCAGAGGGGAGTAAGATGGCCAAAAATCACAACCGTAAGTAGTAGCATTTTATCTAAAATCAATATACAGTGCAAACAGGAAGTAAGTGCATTTGCAGCAGTGCCTTTTAACTTCAAGCCAAAGCACCCAAACCACCATTTGTAGTAAGTAGTGCCTTTCAACTTCAAGCCCAAGCCAAAGTCATCAATGTGAAAAATCCTGGGGTCCAGGAAGGCGGAGGGGGCCTCTGAGCAAGGTGGCCAAAAATGACGGCCGTAGGCGGTGGCGTTCTCTCGGAAATCGCAGCACAGTGGGCCAAAAGTGGTCAAGATCAGACTTTTAGTAATATAGATACTGTAGCGACACCTGGTGGTGTCTTTGGGTAGTCAAGCCCTCGGATTGGCTGCACCAGTCACGTGGGCGTGGGGGGGGGCGATATTCGCACGCTTTTTACCGAGTTATATCGTTCTAGCGCCACACCTGTGGAAGTAACATCGCGTTTGTTGGCTGCCTTACCGACCAGAGTTTATTCGTTATTTTACCGTTACAAAATAAAACCCTTTGAATTCATTCACTGTCTCGACTCGCCAAAATACAATGTTTGAAATAAATAATTAGTGCCAATTATTTCGAGGATTCTAACATGAAAGCAAGTTTAGTCAAAGTAAATATATTTTTTGGTTAACAGTGAGAGACAAATGATGTACGTGCCTTAATATATTCCAATGTCTGTGCACAATACAAAATAAATAGTTTTCCATCCACTCTTGTCAAACCATTTGTTCATATTTACTTTCCATTTCCACTTGGTGCATTGGCTTTCTGCCCACTCTTTTAAAATAAAGACGAGTTTATATAGAACCTTTCACTTATACCCAATGAAGTACTTCACAAATGTAATTGTTGTGGTAATGTCAGTAGGTGCACATCAAGCCCCTGCAAGCAGCAAAGATTCTTAATATTGCCCACAGGCTTTCTGGCAAGCCTCATGTTTCACTGTGCAGACCCATTCAACCTTCCTCTCTAACCTGTTCCACTCTAGTCTTCTTATGAGGCCTCTGCAAAGGTGCATGACCTCATCCTCTGCTGACCCGGCATGGTTACAGGACATGCCCAATGACTCACCATATGTAGATCACATCCAACCAAACATAGAAATTAGGTGCAGGAGTAGGCCATTCGGCCCTTCGAGCCTGCACCACCATTCAATATGATCATGGCTGATCATCCAACTCAGTATCCCGTACCTGCCTTCTCTCCATACCCCCTGATCCCCTTAGCCACAAGGGCCACATCTAACTCCCTCTTAAATATAGCCAATGAACTGGCCTCAACTACCCTCTGTGGCAGAGAGTTCCAGAGATTCACCACTCTCTGTGTGAAAAAAGTTCTTCTCATCTCGGTTTTAAAGGATTTCCCCCCTTATCCTTAAGCTGTGACCCCTTGTCCTGGACTTCCCTAACATCGGGAACAATCTTCCTGCATCTAGCCTGTCCAACCCCTTAAGAATTTTGTAAGTTTCTATAAGATCCCCTCTCAATCTTCTAAATTCTAGAGAGTATAAACCAAGTCTATCCAGTCTTTCTTCATAAGACAGTCCTGTAATCAAAGATTATTGTCTATTAAAATCTGAACTGGTGGCTGTGATTTTTAAAAGGAGTGGGGTGCTAAAAGTTGTATGGATATATCCACAGCTTGTAAATCAGACGAGGCTGTAGCCTATGGGGAAGGTGGAGGATTATGTATCTTCAAAGGCCTCAACTTCACCTCTGTCTTGGCTGTTCTAATTATGGGAAGCACTCTCATTCAATGGGACAGCATTGTTCATGTACTTGCACTCTCCCTGCCCCATGGAGTTAGTGTAGCTGGCACAATGCCCAGTCCTGCAAGAGGGTGTGTTACATATATTGGGAAATATTCCAGTCAGCAGTGGGGACACTACTTTCCCTCATCCAACAGCTTCTTCAGATTTACACACTATGAATGATATATCCATGCAACTTTCATTTCACCTTACCCTGCCTCCCACTGTCAGTCAAAGGCAGAAGAGAGTGAACTCACTCCCTGGCACCTTTCCTGCTAGAGACCACTAATGCCAGTAATCGGAGTGAATACAAGTTGTCATATTTGCTATTGTGATATGCTATGATACGTGCAACAGCCCTCAGCGGGAGAGGCGATGGTAAACGTTAGATATCAGTTCTGACCGACAGAGATTGTTGCAGTGGGACTGACTGAGTGTAGAGCTACTAACACATACTCCAAGTAAAGATCCAACAAGTTTATTGGCATATAATAAAGTTACACAGCATGTTGACATCACTATAACTGCATCTCGACTGACAGCTGGTGTCTGGAAACGTTAGTATTAAATGCTGACGATATGGTAAAACCTGGACTGGATCTTTTACATATGTTGTTGGTACCGATGTGTACAGTGGCTTCTGAGTTCTCACTCCTTGAGAATGTTCTACAACTGCTCCGAAACATCCTGGACTCTGACACCAGGGAGGCAACACACCATCCTTGTGTACAACCACAGAATCTCTTGTGACACATGGTACTGTAGTGGGAACTGGATGTATTTCTGAATGTGTATTGTTTCACTTCTCTTATTATAGGCTTTACAAAATTCTACCTTACTGCCTGATTTAATTCACCGGCCACCCCGGGTAACGGACAGGTTCTATCTTTAGACATTGGTAAGTCTATTTTGTCCATAAATCATAAAATACAAAAAAAACATGATACGATAACTATACGACCAGAGTATTGGAATGAATGGTATCAAAACCACATAAGACTGATAAGATAGATAAGAAAGAGCAATTACCAAAATTAAGAGAGAATGAGGAAACCAGTTCTGCCACTTTTAGGAATGAACTATGTATATCGGACTTTTGAATTGTTCATATCATGGGAGTTCATTCATATTTTGAGGTGGCTGTGAGTGTCCATTCCGAACTGGAATGATCTGTATTCTTTGGTTTAAACCAGCAAAGACACAGCGAGCTAACCTGCCTCCCCTGGTGTCAGGTTCAGTAGTTATATGAGCACGCAGCAGGCCAGGCAGGATCTTGTCGAAAGAAAAGCAGAGTTAATGTTTCAATCAAAGTTTCAGTAAAAGTTTCTGACTTTTTGTCAGAATTGGGAGAGAAGATATGAGGATAAATTGTGGTCCCGACCCAATTGTCCCGACCACACTTCCAAAGATACTGCCTGACCTACTGAGATCCTCCAGCCATTTGCTTTTTGCTTAGAACTTTGCACCTTGTTTTTAGGTACTCCTGCTGCTGCTGTTCCCAGCATGCTCTTCCACACTTCACTGAGCCAGAGTTAATCTGCTTCTTTGAGAAGAACGCTGATCAGCCATGATCATATTGAATGGCGGTGCAGGCTCGAAGGGCCGAATGGCCTACTCCTGCACCTATTTTCTATGTTTCTATGTTGGAGTGAAGGACACCTTAGGCCTGTGAGATCACAGATTATGGTTATTCTCCTGCTGTTGGCCCAGATGACCTGATGTCCAGTTTTAGGGCATTGGAAATGTTCTGCAACAGGTGCATAAATGAGAATGGGGTGATGCATGTTTATCCTTTGCGTTAGTTCCCTGAAGACCTGCTCCATACTTAGGTGCGCGTGTCTGTCAAGCCTCAGCCACATTGGTCAGTCTTGGTGCTACTGTACTTTTGATGAACACTGAGATAGAACATAGAAAAGTACTGCACAGGGACAGGCCCTTCAGCCCGCAATATCTGAATGAATGAATACGTTTATTGTCATTGCACAATACTGTGCAACGAAATTCCATTACATCTCCTCCGGTTAAAAAAATACAAACACGCCAACCATTGACACATATGTACACTTATTAGTAAAATAATAAATAAGTATTTAAAAAGAATTTAAAATAATTTGGCGGCATTTCTTGGAATTCCATTTTGCTTCCCCAGTGTTCTCTGTTGGAATTAAGCTCTTTTATCGCACATGGGTAGAAACTATTTTTTAGTCTACCGGTGCGAGCCTTCAGAGACCTGAAAGGTGGTTGGCAGGGTGGGATGTGTCCTGCTTGATATTTGTGGCCTGGCGCAAGCATTGGGCCCTGTATATATCATCTAAGGAGGGCAGTTGAGCGTTTGTAATGCTCTGTGCAGTTTTTATAATTCCCTGCAGCGCCCTCCTCTCAGCCACAGTACAGCTAGCAAACCACACCAGGATTCCATAGGAGAGGATACTTTCCACGGCGCATCGGTAGAAGGACAGCAGCAGCGGCTGTGAGACGTTTGCTCTCTGCAGAGACCTCAGGAAATACAGCCGCTGATGTGACTTCTTCACGAGAGTGACGGTGAGGTCCTGGGGGATGTTTATTCCCAGGAACTTAGCCAGTGACTCTCTCCACCATGTCTCCTTTGATGTATAAGAGAGCAGGTTCCTCTCTCCTCTTCCTCCTGAAGTCAACGACCAGTTCTTTTGGCTTTGATGGGTTGAGTACCAGGTTGTTTTTGGTACACCAGACAGTCAGTTTTTGGACTTCACCCCTGTAGGCAGACTCGTCGTTGTTGTTTATCAGTCCCACCACAGTCGTATCGTCCACAAATTTGATGATCCTGTTTGTACTGTGTGTTAGTATACAGTCATAAGTGTATATTGTATACAAGATGGGACTCAGCACACAACCTTGTGGCGCTCCTGTGCTGAGCGTCAGGACTGGGGAGTAATTGGACCCCATCCTGACAGTCTGTGGGCGGTCTGTTAAAAAGTCCTTAATCCATCTGCATGTGTTTGCATTAACACTCAGATCAGACAGTTTGTCCACCATTCTGCTGGGGATGATGGTATTAAATGCAGAACTAAAATCTACAAATAACATCCTCACATATGAGCCAGGACGCTCCAGATGTGTCAGTGCAGAATGTAGAGCTATGTTGATGGCATCCTCCGTTGACCTATTAGCTCTATATGCAAACTGATGCTGATCCAGGATGGATGGGAGTGAGGACTTAATGTGGGCCAGGACCAGCCGTTCAAAACACTTCATCACCGTTGAAGTGAGAGCAACAGGTCTATAGTCATTCAAGCTGGTAATGGATGTTTTTTTGGGTACAGGCACGATGGTAGCAGTCTTAAAGCATTTAGGGACAGTGCACGTTGACAGAGGTTAAAGATGCCGCTAAAAACCTCCGCTAACTGGTCTGCACAGTCCCGCAATACTCTCCCTGGGAAGCCATCTGGGCCAGCAGCCTTCCTGGGGTTAACCCTGCGGAGTGTTCTTCTGACGTCCTCCGTACTCACAGTGAGTGGCACAGTGAGTGCCAGGTCATCAGTGCTGGGTGTGGGTGCAGGTGCAGGCTCCGCCTCATTCAGCTCAAAGCAGGCGAAAAAGTGGTTGAGCTCCTCAGCTAGCGAGTTGTTACTGCTGCTGATGATCGGCCCCCCCTTGCCCTTGTAGTTTGTGAGTTGCTGAATGCCCTGCCAGACACGCCGAGGATCCCTTTCGTTAAAATACCCCTCTAACCTTCTTCCATAGGCTGTCTTTGCCTCTTTAATGGCTCTCTTTAGTTTAGATCTGGCAGTGCTGTACAATTCATCACTGCCAGATCTAAAGGCTGAGTTGCGTTCCCTCAGCAGTTTCCTGCATCCCTGGTCATCCATGGTTTGTTATTTGGATAGCACCTAACCTCCCTGTCGACAGTGACGTTGTTGATACAGTTCTGTATATAGAACATGACTGTGGATGTGTATTCTTGTATGTCCTGGTTTGCAAACAGGACATACAAGTGCGCTCAAAACAGTCCTGAAGTTGGGCGGCAGCGCCCTCGGGCCAAGTCTTTATGTTTCTCACACTGGGCTTGGTTCTCATAATGAGAGGTCTGTATGCCGGGGTGAGAAAGAGTGAGAGATGGTCAGACTGGCCGAGGTGAGGGAGAGAGGAGGCTTTGTATCCATCCCTAATGTTGCTGTACATGTGATCCAGTGTATTTTGACCTCTCGTTGGACACGTGACATGCTGGTGGAATTTAGGGAGGACAGTTTTTAGATTAGCCTGGTTGAAGTCTCCAGCCACGTTGAAAATCCCATCAGGGTGCGCAGTCTGTAGTTTGTTGATTGATGCTAGCACGGTGTTCAGTGCTAGCTTGACGTTGGCACTTGGTGGAATATAAACAGCCAGAATAACCACAGCTGTGAACTCCCGCGGCAGGTAGAAGGGTCGACATTTCAATGTAATAAACTCCATGTCTGGTGAACAATGTCTCTCTACAACGTTTACATTTGTACACCATTTGGCATAGGAGTAAATACATAGCCCCCCTCCTCTGCTCTTCCTGGAGTCACTGCTCCTGTCGGCCCGTTGTGCTGTGCGACCTACCAGACTGATGGCCTCGTCCGGGATCCCAGCGTGAAGCCAGGTCTCAGTTACCACCATAATCGAGCAGTTGTGTTTTCTTCATTGATCAGCTCCAGCTCGTCCATCTTGTTGCTGAGCGATCGGGCGTTCGTCAAAAAGATGCTGGGTAGCGCTGGTCTGTAAGGAGCTTCCTTTAGCCTAGCGTGAATGCCGGCTCGACAACCGCGCTTCTGCCGCCTCCGTCTGCGCCCCCTCCCGCACCGTCCATTCGGTAAGGTAATCCACTCGGACTCCTCTGGGCGGGCGATTTCTGGCGGGATATAATCGTTGTGGGAGCTTCTTGCGAACTCTAGTTCGCTACACAGCGTCCCAATCCTTAGAAGGTCCTGCCGGTTGTATTTCGTGTCGCAGGTCCACAGACAAACGGACAAAACAGACAGAAACAACAACATCCACATGGGGGAGACCAAAGCCGCTGCATTCAGGTGCGCCGCCATTTTCCATACGCTGGCATGAGGCATATCTGCACCAATGCCGAATTAATTTAATGTTTTTGTCTGCATATGATCCATATCTCTCCATTACCTGCATATGTCTATGTCCAGCCATAAGCCTCTTAAATGCTACTATTGTATATGCTTCCACCACTATCCCTGGCAACATGTTCCAGCACATACCACTCTCTGTGGAAAAACATGCTCACACATCTCATTTAAACTTACCCCATCTGACCTTAAAGCTGTGATAATTAGTGTTTGACATTTCTACCCAATCTATCCATCTCATAATCTTATAAACTTCAATCAGGTTTCCTTGAACTCTGATGCCAATCCCAGCTGTCACTCATTGACGTCTTCTGTGACCTTTGCCCTGCGCGCTCTGCGCCCCCTCTGGCAGCGCTGCGTCACTGCGGCGGACGGCGCCGCTCTGCGCCCCCTCTGGCAGCGTTGCGTCACTGCGGCGGCCGGCGCCGCTCTGCGCCCCCTCTGGCAGCGTTGCGTCACTGCGGCGGCCGGCGCCGCTCTGCGCCCCCTCTGGCAACGTTGCGTCACTGCGGCGGCCGGCGCCGCTCTGCGCCCCCTCTGGCAGCGTTGCGTCACTGCGGCGGCCGGCGCCGCTCTGCGCTCGATGCCGTGTCCGTCGTCGTAGCCCCCGCCGCTCGGGAGTCGGGGCCTGTCTCCCCCCAACGCTGGCATGAGGCGGCTCCGGAGTCGGACGGTGAGCGCAGGGGAGACCTGGGGCGCGGGGTCATTGAGGAAAGGAGCCGGTGAGGGACCCGGGAGGAGAATCGAGGCCTGCGGGAAGGCGATCCGGGAAGGACGGGGGCCTGGGAGAGAGGGATTGGGGAGGGATGGGATGAGAGTGGATGGGAGAGGCCTGGGGGAGTGACGGCCACCAGGGGCTTGAAGCGGTGGGTGGGGGGGGGAGGAGAAATAATCAGGAACTGGGGGGGGGGGGGGGGGGGGGAGGCTAAAGGATAGGGGGTTGAGTGGGGTCAAGAAGTTGGGGAGAAGGGATCAACGGCTTGGAAGGGTAAAGGGATAAGGCGTTTGGGGACCAGGAGATATCAGGGGCTTCGGGGGGGACCTGAGGGGTGGATGAAGAGGACAAGAGGCCTAGGGGGGGGGGGGGGGGGGGGGGGGGGGGGGGGGGGGGGGGGGTCAGGGAGGAGAGTTCGAAGCTTGGGGGAAGGGAATCAAGGAAGTACCTGGGAGAAGAATGGAGCCCTAAGGGAAGGGGATAAAATGCCCTGCGGGAAGAAGAATAAAGTTCTGGGGGAAGGGGATCAGGGCCCTGATGAGGGAGAGGAGAATTGAGGGATAGGGGTCAGGGACCTGGGTTGGTGGGAGCGTGGATCAGCGAGGGGAGTGGGAGGCCTGGAGGAAGGGAATCGTTGAAGTACCAGGGAGGAGAATTTGACTCTGCGGGAAGGGGATCAGAGAGGAGTGCGGGCTTTAGAGTGGAGATGATTATGGAAGGACCCGAGAGGAAAACAGGGACTTGGACAAGGGGATCAGAGAGTGGAGCCTTGGAGGAGGGAGGAGGGTCGTGAAGGGATCTGGGATTGCAGGCCTGAGAGTAGAGAATCATGGGTTCTGGAGTAGGGGTGGGGCTGAGAGGGGATTGAGGAGGGGGATTGTTCAGTGATGGTATTGGCAAACATCTGAGATGTTTGATTTGTAAAAGTGCTCGGTATTGGTATTAGTGTTGGTTTAATTGATGAGAGAGGGGAGAAGAAGAAATGATTGTGATGGTAAAAGGTCCTTGATTATATTGTCTGCTTCCCCAACACCATGTGAAGTGTCGATTGTGGAGAGACTGGTCTGTATGATGGAGTGGTCTACATTCACAACTCTGCAATCTCTTGGGATCTTGTTGCCAAACTAAGTTTTGATGCTTTGGAAAGGATGCTATCTACGGTGTATTGTATTGGTAGGAGTTGGTGACATGCTGAACTTCCTTAGACTTATGAGGAAATAGAGGCATTGGTGCATTTTCTTGTCCATTGGTTTCAATATGGTTGGGCCAGGACAAATTGCTGGTGATGTTTATGCCTTGGAACTTGAAATTCTCGACCATCTCCACTTTGGCACTATTGATGCTGATTGGGGCATGCACTCCATCCTGCTTCCTGAAATCAATAAATAGCCCTTTGTCTTGCTGACATTGAGGGAAAGTCTTCTGTCTTAACATCATGTTATGAAGCTTTCTATCTCCTCTCTGTATTCCGTCTTGTCATTTTCAAAATCCACTACAGCGGTGTCATCTGCAAACTTGTAAATGGAGTTAGAGCATAATTTGGCTGCACAGTCATGACTGTGTGGTGGGGGGAGCGGGGTAGGATTGGGAGAGTGTGAGAGGATGATTGGTAACTGGTTGGTGGGTGAAGAGTGAGTTGACTCAAAACCATGTTTTGTTCTTTCCTCTATTCTCCAGCCGTGCCCTGTCCAAACGGATTTTGTGCCTGAGACGCACCTGCCCCTGTGGTGCACCCAGAACCCACCCAACCCTCCGTTCTGACTCTCCTGGAGTTGGTATTATTTACCTAGTCACTATGTTCAGGCATTGTCCCTTCTTCATTAATAGACTATTAACTTTGTTTAAAAAACTCACCTTTGCTCTTTAATCATTTCAAGCTACTAGTCTATCTCCAACCTTCCTTTCAAGAACACAAGTAAGTGGGAGCACCCGGACCTTCAGACCTGCCAGCAATCTGCAATGATTATGGCTGATCTACCCCATGTTAGTTCCCCATAGCCCTCAATTCTCCAATATTAAAAAAAAAATTGTATCTGTATAATCTTTGATGATCTAATCACCATAATCCTCTGAGATGGATAATTCGCGATTCACAACACTCTATAAGAAGGCATTACCACACAACCCATATCTTGCAAATATGTTCAAGAAGGAACTGCAGATGCTGGAGATTCGAAGGTAGACAAAATTGTTGGTGAAACTCAGCGGGTGCGGCAGCATCTATGGAACGAAGGAAATAGGCAACGGTTCGGGCCAAAACCCTTCTTCAGACTGACGCAGGGTGGGGGGGTGGGGGGGGGGGGGGGGGGCAGGAAGAATAAATGATGTAACTAGTAGCGTGGATAGGGGAGAACCAGTGGATGTGGTGTATCTGGACTTCCAGAAGGCTTTCGACAAGGTCCCACATAAAAGATTAGTATACAAACTTAAATTGGGGGTTCAGTATTGATGTGGATAGAGAACTAGCTGGCAAACAGGAAGCAAAGAGTAGGAGTAAACGGGTCCTTTTCACAATGGCAGGCAGTGACTAGTGGGGTACCACAAGGCTCAGTGCTGGGACCCCAGCTATTTACAATATATATTAATGATCTGGATGAGGGAATTGAAGGCAATATCTCCAAGTTTGCGGATGACACTAAGCTGGGGGGCAGTGTTAGCTGTGAGGAGGATGCTAGTAGACTGCAAGGTGACTTGGGTATGCTAGGTGAATGGGCAAATGTTTGGCAGATGCAGTATAATGTGGATAAAGGTGAGGTTATCCATTTTGGTGGCAAAAACGGGAAAGCAGACTATTATCTAAATGGTGGCCGATTGGGAAAGGGGGAGATGCAGCGAGACCTGGGTGTCATGGTACACCAGTCATTGAAGGTAGGCATGCAGGTGCAGCAGGCAGTAAAGAAAGCGAATCAGAATGTTAGCTTTCATTGCAAAAGGATTTGAGTATAGGAGCAGGGACTGAGGTTCTACTGCAGTTGTACAGGGTCTTGGTGAGACCACACCTGGAGTATTGCGTACAGTTTTGGTCTCCAAATCTGAGGAAGGACATTATTGCCATAGAGGGAGTGCAGAGAAGGTTCACCAGACTGATTCCTGGGATGTCAGGACTGTCTTATGAGAGAAAGACTGGATAGACTTGGTTTATACTCTCTAGAATTTAGGAGATTGAGAGGGGATCTTATAGAAACTTACAAAATTCTTAAGGGGTTGGACAGGCTAGATGCAGGAAGATTGTTCCCGATGTTGGGGAAGTCCCAGGACAAGGGGTCACAGCTTAATGATAAGGGGGAAATCCTTTAAAACCGAGATGAGAAGAACTTTTTTTCACACAGAGAGTGGTGAATCTCTGGAACTCTCTGCCACAGAGGGTAGTTGAGGCCAGTTCATTGGCTATATTTAAGAGGGAGTTAGATGTGGCCCTTGTGGCTAAGGGGATCAGGGGGTATGGAGAGAAGGCAGGTACGGGATACTGAGTTGGATGATCAGCCATGATCATATTGAATGGCGGTGCAGGCTCGAAGGGCCGAATGGCCTACTCCTGCACCTAATTTCTATGTCTATGTTCTAAGAAAGGAAGTGGAGGAGCCAGAGTGCTGAGGGAGAGCTGAGAAGGGGAGGAGATAGCAAGGGCTACCAGAAATTGGAGAAGTCAATGTTCAGGATGCAGACTGCCCAAGCGGAATATGAGGTGCTGCTCCTCCAGTTTCCGGTGGTGCTCACTCTGGCAATGGAGGAGGCCCAGGACAGAAAGGTCGGATTCGGAATGGGAGGGGGAGTTGGAAGTGCTGAGTCACAGGGAGATCAGGTTGGTTAATGCGGACCGAGCGGAGGTGTTCGGCGAAACGATCGCCAAGCCTATGCTTAGTCTCACCGATGTAGATCGGCTGACATCTAGAGCAGCAGATGCAATAGATGAGGTTGGGGGAGATGCAGGTAAACCTATGTTGCACCTGTTCCAGAAAGAAAATGTTGTCTACCTTCTTGCAAATATGTACTCTCGTTGGAAATTTGGTGATCAGGGGAAACGTTTCAACACCTATCCTGCCATGCCCATTATAGGATCTTGTATGTTTAAATAAGATCCGCTTTCATTCTTATAAACCAAAGAATATAGATCCAAATCCATTGATTTCTTACCATTTGTGGAATTCTGGCCCAGTTCCAGGTGGGGATGGTGCCAGTGCATTGAGGAGGTGGTTTCCCAGACCCCAGACAGGCAGATAGTGAAGGAAACCTGAGCAAGAGAGATGCAATCTTGGAGAAGAATTGGAGAGAGAATCAGAAAGAGGAGCAGAGGGTGAGGGAGAGTGAGATAGTCACGTAGATAGAGAGAGAAGGATCAACTGAGCCAGGCGAGTAGCTATACAAAATGACCACTTTTTTAAATTTGGGAATGGAAAGATAGAGACCATGTGGAAGAAAATATTCCAAAGAGAGAGAGAGACAGGAGTGGGATGAAGGAGAGACAATAGGTGCAGGAGTAGGCCATTCGGCCCTTCGAACCAGCACCGCCATTCAATGTGATCATGGCTGATCATCCCCAATCAGTACCCCGTTCCTGCCTTCTCCCCATATCCCCTGACTGCTGTTTTTAAGAGCCCTTTCTAGCTCTCTCTTGAAAGCATCCAGAGAACCCACCTCCACCGCCCTCTGAGGCAGAGAATTCCACAGACTCACCACTCTCTGTGAGAAAAAGTGTTTCCTCGTCTCTGTTCTAAATGGCTTAATCCTTATTCTTAAACTGTGGCCCCTAGTACTGGACTCCCCCAACATCGGGAACTTATCGAGAGAAAACATGAAGAAATATACATAGAGAGTAGAGTGGTGATGTGTGTGTTCTGAAGAGGGAAAGAGAATAAGAAAGACAGTGAGGTAGAAGAATACAGAGTTCAATTAATTGAAATTGGGTATGACGCAAAAAAGAACAGAGGGATGGAAATGTACAAGAGATAAAGAAAAGAAAGATTAGTAGAAAAAGAGTGGTTCAGAAGCAGCCACAAGCATGACAAAAATAGAGTGAAGCATATTCAGGTCAATAAGGTGATTGAAAAGACATAGAATGTTGCACTTTATTAGTTGAGCAATGGTATACAAGACCAGAGCAGTCATGCTAAAACTGTTTACAGTCTGGCCAGAGCGTGAACTATTCTGATGTAACATAAGAACAATGATTCCACTGGAGAATGTGCAGAGGAATTTTATAAAGATGTTGGCAGTACTGGATGTTGCATCCAAGAGGAAAGATTGCGTAAGGTTTGGTTGTTCAGAATGGAAAAGGCTGAGGGGAGACCTGACCATTAAAATTACGAGGGGTATAGACTGTCAATAGGAAGAACCTATTTTCCTCAGCAGAGGATCAAAGCGGAATTCGAGAAGGATAAGAGGGGAGATGAAGAAATATGTTTTCATCCAGAGGCTGACTCACAGCCTGAAAGTATGGTTGAGGAACCAACGTTAAATCTATTTCAGTGGTGCTTTAAAATGATCTCAAAGAGAAATGACCTTCAGCATTGCAGTCATAGTCTGAGGGGGAGAAGAGACAATGGAAACAATGGGGAAAATGGCCTCCCGGATCATATATTTTATGTGTATCAATTTTTGGCAATTTCACAGGAATTATTATTCAAAGCCTGAGAAATAACCTACCAGGTCATGAAGGTTAATTGTTTCCAATGCATTGTGTACAGGGACCTGGCACTGTAGATGTTACTCACAATAAAACCGGGGGAAACCCACGCTGTCACAGGAAGAACGTACAAACTCCGTACAGACAGCACCCCTTAGGCAGGGTCAAACCCGGGTTTCTGGTGCTGCAAGGCAGCAACTATACTGTTGTCACCATTCCGCACGTAAGTTATAATTTTTAGTTTTAGAGATAGAGGGCGGCACAGCAGTGTAGCGGTTGAGCTACATTTAAAGCATTTAAGTCAATTGAAACATAATATAGGCAGCTATAATCACAATAATACCTTTAATGTCTGAAGAAGGGTGTCGGCCCAAAACATCACCCATTCCTTCAATCCAGAGATGCTGCCTGTCCCGCTGAGTTATTCCGGAATTTTGTGTCTACAATCGATTTAAACCAGCATCTGCAGTTCTTTCTTACACAAATATGCCTTTCCTTTTTATTTAAATAGAATACTGAGTAGGATTCCTAATTGCCATGAGTTATATTGTTAGTAAGAATTTTGTTGTTCTATCTGGAACATATGACATTAAAACACTCTTGACTATTTAATAGTACTCTTTTGTGGATCAATCAATGTCAAAGTTTATTGAAAGGAATTATTGCAAACAATATATCAGTAGAAGCCTGTGATTCATGGCATACAACTGTATAGGAAATGGATCTGAAATTATCCTGCTCACCCTCACCCCCCTCCCCCCCCCCATATTTTCCAGAGATGCTGCCTGATTTGCTGAGTTACTTCAGCACTTGTTGCAAATCAGCACCTGCAGTTCCTTGTTTCGGCCATTCCTAATTGCCGGGTGTCATGTTGTTAGTATTGTGTTAAAAACTTTGTTTAGATTTCCCATTATACTACTTGAGCTGATTGTAAAATACCTGCACAGTTCACTTTAAATATTTGCAAGGATAATTTGATTGTAACGGGAGCAGTGTGTGTGTGTGTGTGTGTGTGTGTGTGTGTTTTTTCACAAGAATTTTTTTTTGATCCTTCAGTGTTTATTGAATACCTGCACAGTTCACTTTAAATATTTGCAAGGATAATTTGATTGTAACGGGAGCAGTGTGTGTGTGTGTGTGTGTGTGTGTGTGTGTGTGTTTTTTCACAAGAATTTTTTTTTGATCCTTCAGTGTTTATTGTCCATCTTCATTACCCTTGAACAAAGCAGTCTGGGAATCTGGAATCACATACTGTCCTAGTCGGGTAGAGATTACAGATATTTGCAAAGACAGTCATTAACTGGATATTTTTTAAAATCAGAATTAAATTATTTCGTTAACACCATAATCCTGCTAGCTTTTAATCAACTTTAGTAATGTATATAGCAACTTGCCCTTTGGAGTGTACCTGCAATATTAAACCATCATTTCTCAGTCATCATCTTTTTTTCTGGGAAATTGCTTATAATTTCATGTTATGCTTGTGATGTTGGAACACTTTTATGCCGTTACTGTGTTGAATTTTGCAATGCTTCAGTTAGGTAGTTTTGATGCATTCTATTTGGTCATCAACGTTACAGTGCTGTATTATAAGAAGCATTTATTTGGAGCCAGTTTACTTTGGATATGTTATAACAGAGGAAACAAGGCAATATTTTGTACACAGTAACTCACTAATAGTAAAATTATAATGGACAGATAATCCACTGAAGAATTGTTTGAGTGATAATAACAAAGACATTAGGTTGAACTGCCTTGTTTTTCTTTCATTGAGGCCACAGGCTCTTTAAAGTTATCGTGGCTGAAAGGTTCTTGTTTTAATGGTTCATCAAAAAGCTGGCACCTCTGATAATGCAAAATACCCAAGGTACTGCTTTGTAAAGTGGAAGCCACAGTTGCATCTTTTTAGTGGTCATCATTTCAATGCTACTAAGTTTTGCTATTTGGTATTGTTCATTATCACTAAATCATAGTAGCAAATAAAATGTAAGTATAGTTGATTGTCTAACTTTCTACAGCTTGATCTTCCTTGGATGGTAAAAGCAGAATGATTGTTGAATGGATGTGGTCCTATTTAATGAAGGGGCCCCTGAATAGCAATTGCATCACTCCACTCATTCCTGGAAGTCCCTGAATTTACCCGTACAAACTCTGGTGAGATTTGAAGGTTTAGACCTTCGCTGTGGCTAAGGGGATCAGGGGGTATGGAGAGAAGGCAGGTACGGGATACTGAGTTGGATGATCAGCCATGATCATGTTGAATGGCGGTGCAGGCTCGAAGGGCCGAATGGCCTACTCCTGCACCTAATTTCTATGTTTCTATGTATGATCAGTGAAGGATGTTGCTCGTGCTTACGTAATAATTTCTTTAAATATTTATCTTTTAAACTCATCAGAAATAAGAGTGAAGCACATTTGGGGTAGTATTTCATTTTCTATACGCATCCTCCTGCCTCGTTGGCTGAAGTCTTTGTTAGAGATATGTCAGGCCTATCCATAAAGACTGACTTAAATTAATTATATTTTCAAAATTTCAATGATACATATGAATTCTTATACATATTTTCAAACTGCAGTTTTCATCAAACACAGTGAAAAATACTGTAGACACACACTAAGCCTAAAGCAGTATGACCAGGTCAAAAAACCGTGCTGGAGCATCTGACCCGTTGAGTTTCTCCTGCACTTTGTTTTATTTTTAATCAAAAATGAAGCGTTTGCAACATCTTGTGCCCCAGTAAGATAATATGCATTTAATTTCGCCTACAGCTTAAAAATAAAATCAAAAGAAAATTAATCTTCTGTAATTATTTTTCTGTGACTGTTCCATGCTACTGTCCCCCTTCAGTAACCCTATCTCTGTGTTTTTGTTTCTTTATAGTAGACTCTGGTCTAATTATCATCATCCGATCCTGCAATACAAAGATCAAGCTACAATGGACAAAAGGATGAGAAGTGGCTTCTCCAAACCCAGAGTGTCTCTGCAGAAACAGGTATTGTAATGTCTCTACTTAACAGGCTGTAGGAGTTATTTGTTTTCAGTGGATTTAACCTGTAATAGTTTTCACTGGCACTGTTGATGAGTTTTTCAGACATTTTAAGATTTTGCCTATTGCCTTATCATATTGCTTATGGAAAAACTTAACACAGATACTGGACATCATTTGGCCCCTCCCCTATTTGAAAGTACATGGTGGCATTGGATTCGGTCTAAAAGAGACTCACTAGGCTAAAGTGTAGGAAAGAACTGCAGATGCTGGTTTAAATCGAAGGTTGACACAAAGTGCTTGAGTAACTCAGCGGGACAGGCAGCATCTTTGGAGAGAGGGAATGGGTAACGTTTCGGGTCGAGACCCTTCTTCAGTCTGAGGTCAGGGGACTTGGAAGGAGAGAGATAGAATGTAGTCGGAGACAGTAAGACTGATGGTTCTTTTTTGTCCCGCCCACTCCCCTGACCTCAGACTGAAGATTCAAGATTCAAGAATCATTTATTGTCACATGCACCAATTGGTACAGTGAAATTTGTGATCACCGTACAGCCCTACAAATAAAAAAGAACACAGCACATGATAGACTTTAATATAACCATCCTCACACAGCGGAATCAAAGTTTCTCACTGTGAGGGAAGGCACCAAAGTTCAGCCATCCTCCTCTTTGTTGTTCACCCGTGGTCGGGGCCTCCCGAGTCCCCCATGCAGTCGCCGCAACGGGCAGCCCGATGTTCAGGCCCTCTCACCGGGATGATGGAACTCCAACGTCGGAACAGAAGAACACCCTCAGCGGTTGTCCTGCTGAGTTCCTCCAGCATTTTGTGTCTACCTTCACTAGGCTAATTCCTGAAATGAGGGTTGTCCTGTCATGATCATGTCAGGGTGAGGCCACACACAAATTGGAGGAGCATCACCACATATTTCGCTTGGGCAGCTTACAACCCAGCAGTATGAATTTTGATTTCTCTCATTTCAGTGAAGACCTGCATTCCCTCTCTCTCCACCCCTTACCCACTCTAGTCGTCCTGCCAGTTCCACTGTGCGATCCTCAGATCTATATTCTTTGAAGTCTAGGAGTGGTGATCGTGTTGAAATCTTAGAAAATCTATTGGGGGCATGACGGGGTAGTTGTTGAGATGTTTCCACTTAATTTGAATCTAATTTTCACTAAGTAGGACATAGTTGCAAGACTAAGGACAGTCATTTAAAACATAATCGCATGGGAACTTCTCACAGAGGGTGGTGAATCTTTGGAATTCTCTACTGCAACGCGTTGTGCAGGCTTGATCATTGGGGGTATTGAAAGAGACTGAAAAATGTTTTAAAGCGATGGCTGTGGCTAATTGGCTCAAAAGAGGAAATTAGATTGGAGGTGATCATACTGAATGAAGGGTGAAGATAGACACAAAATGCTGAAGTAACTCAGAGGGTGAGGCAGCATCTCTGCAGAAAAGGAATAGGTGACTTTTTGGATCAAAACCTTCTTCAGACTGAGAGTCAGGGGAGAGGGAAACTAGAGGTAAGAAAAGGGTCAAAACAAATCAGAGCCAGCACCGATGACCAAGGAATGGTGAATTGGTCCACTGTTGGTTGTGGAAGAGGTGATAACAAAGACATATACGGATTCGATCAATGGAACTGGCAGGATGACAAGAGTGTGGAAGGGGCGGAGAGAGGGGGAATGCAGATATTCAATGAAATGAAAGAGAACAAATTTCATACCGCTGGGTTGTAAGTTGCCCAAGCAAAATATGTGGTGCTGTTCCTCGAATTTGCATGTGGCCTCACTCTGGCAGTACAGCAAAGCCAGGACAGAAAGGTTGGAATGGGAAGGGGAGTTAAAATGTTTGGCAATTGGGAGATCGTGTAGGCCAAGGCGGACTGAAAGTAGGTGTTCGGCGAAACGATTGCCCAGTTTACTCTTGGCCTCGCCGTTATATAGGAGTCTACACTGAGAACAACGGATACAGTAGACAAGATTGGAGGAGTGCAAGTGAACCTCTGCTTCATTTGAAAAGACTGTCGATGTCCCTGGATGGAGTTGAGGGAGGAGGGGTAGGTACCGCCTATAAGATTCAACACCTGTCCCTATACCTCCTCCCTCAACTCCATCCATCACCAAGTCTATGCTTGTTCTTGCTAATTTGCTGGTAGTGGGTGTTATTTATAAGGGCTTCCAGAAAGGATTTGTCAACGTTTTTTTTTTTAGGGCACTTGTCGGTTAAAGTTGCTCAAGGAGTCATATTGACTAAATTAAGAAATCGAGTGAGTAGCCAGAGACATGAGAATTACGGGCAGATATTCTGTTTGATAGGATGTATCAACCTGCAAGGATCTGTATTGGGTCTATGCAGGTCACGGAGAGAACATATAAACTCCACACAGACAGCACCCTTAGTCAGGATCGAACCTAGGTATTGCATTTAAAAGAGGGGTCACTTGGAAAATGTCAGGAGTGTTGATACTAAACATTTTAATACCTATTCATCAGTTGCCATAATACTGTCACTCTGTGAGTATGCTTTCTGTTGAATTTGTAGATAAAAGCCACAGAGGCACTAAACAAAATTGCCAAGGAATCTTTTTGCATAGGGCAATAAAGTAAGTTCATCAAAAATCTGAACACCATCTGGTTTTTCATATTTTATGGATTGCTCACAACGTTGCTCATTGGTTTTGAGTCCTGCATGTATGTGATGCGGTAGCATAGTGACGTCTGAATATATGCAGAGTCTTATATAGATTGCAATGAGCATTTTACTGTCAAACTTTAAATAGTGTGAAGTTTGCTGTTTAAATTTATTCCCAGCCCATGATCAGTGCAGAACACTTATGCAGAAGTAGGCCTTCTCAAAGCACGTGAGGTCTGCCTCGGCGTTACTTAAAGAGGAACCAGCTAACCAGGTCTCTTTTTAAATCTTTACTTGCTCCTTAATGTGGCTCTCCTCAACCCCCCCCCCCCCCATCCCAACGACCATCAGACCTCAAACGCACCCCTCTGCCACTAGCTAATTGTGAAAACCACCCCACAGTGCTGCAATCAAAGAATATTTTTCCGCTACCGTCACCTGATGCTCCATCCTGTAGACAGTGGAAGAGAAAATGAGAACAAGCATAGGATATTAAATTTAGTTGTTCCTCATTTCTCTTCCCTGCCTCCGTATGTTAATGAATTGGTGATCTCACTTAAAGTGACCTCTCTTGTACTTTCCAGAAAATCTGAAGATTGTTATTTTCTGTTTGTCTAGATTCTCACTGGTCAGCAGCAGCTTTCAATGAAGACTTTACTGCAGAACACAAAGCCACTTTGTAATGTAAGACTTGGCCAACACTGGAAAAGATCCGACAATTTAACTGAGGTGTGTAAGTGAAATCGCTTTCCTCCCTTTTGATTAAACATTGTATAATGAGGTTTAAATGCCCTCTAGGATTTAACATTTCTACTCTGGCACCATTGATGCTGATTGGAGCATATATCCCATTTTACTTCATGGTCAATAATTAGCTCTTTCATCTTGGTGATATTGAGGGAGAGGTTGTTATCCTGACTCCATGTTACTAAGCTCTCTATTTCCTTCCTGTATTCCATCTTGTCATTGTTCGAGACCTGTCCCATGACAGTGGTATCAGTGGTAAATGGAGTGTGATTTTGCCACATACTCTTTGAATGTATAGGGAATATAGTAAAGGGCTGAGAAAGGATCTTTGCAGGGCACCAATGTTGAGAATTATGGAAGATGTTTTGTCACCTATCCTCACTGACTGTGATGTCTGGGTCAGAAATTTGAGGTTCCAGTGGAAGAGAGGGTTACTGACTTGTAAATCCAGAAGTTTGGAGAAGTTTTACAAGAGGCAGCATCTATGGAGCAAAGGAATAGGTGACGTTTCGGGTCGAGACCCTTCTACAGACTGATGTGGGGTGGGGGCAGGAAGAAGAAAGTAAGAGGTGGAGACATTAGGCTGTGGGAGAGCTGCGAAGGGGAGTGGAAGGAGGGAGAAAGCAAGGACTACCTGAAATTGGAGTAGTCAATGTTTATATAGCAATGTTACAAAATTTTGAGATTAAAAAAATCAAGTCTGCAATTTATCTCATCAGATAAAGCGTAAAAATAAGTTTAATTTGACACCTAATTCACTTTCATATCTCAAGTAATAAAAAAGGTATGGCCATTTTCATACTCGGAAATTAGCATCTTGTTCCCTATTGATTTTCTATGGACATAACAAAAAAGCTGTGATCATGGACAGTCAAAAGCCCTTACCTTCTTAAAAATTAAGAGAACTGAATGAAATTTTCAGTTATCATAGATTGAACCATTCTGAAACAAATATAAAATAATCTTACTTGGATGACCTGAAATTAAAGCATATAAGTAGTTAGTTAAACAATTGTAGCTAATTTTCAAACTTCAATTACTAGATCTAAACATCTATCCATTTCTTAATAAATGATTAACATTTTTAAATAGCCTAAATATCCAAATAATATTCACAAATAATTCACAATAAAACATGATTTTTAAATCTCATTTACATCAATTTATAGGCCAAATGGAAGTGTTCAATTGCTGTAAATTAAAGTCCATTTAAATCGGCTTTCTAGTGGGTTCCTGTGAACGCGCTGGTTTAGAACGTTCACATTGCGCTGGATTTGTGCCCTCAAATGCCCAGACAAATACTGCGGGATATAAAGAGCCCAAAATGAGCTACTCGCTATAGTAAACTTTATATACAGGTTTCTTAGGAAGCCCCTTTTAATGTAAAAATAAGGTACATACCTTTAATTGTCTGCTTTATAAAACCCTGGGGCTGCGAGAGGTCGCGGGTTGAGAGAGTGATTTTAAAACTATTATAACTATTATTCGAGGCCTATAAAACTAATAATACCTTTTGCGACGGGGTCTTTCAGAGATTTTCCGTTAATGATTTACTAGGCTGAACATCTTCGATTGGAACAGCCTAGTAAAAATCGCGTTTTAAACCCGCCCCCTCCAAACAGCGCCAAAATCGCTGACACGGCCTGGGGCAGATTCCCAATGACGATTCAGGTAGGTTTTGTAACATACCTAGTTTATACTGCTGGGGTGCAAACAACCAAAGCGAAATATGAGGTGCTGCTCCTCCAATTTACGGTGGGACTCACTCTGGCCATGGAGGAGGCCCAGGACAGAAATATCGGATTTGGAATGGGAGGGGGAAGTTGAAATGCTGAGCCACCGGGAGATCAGGTTAGTTAATGCGAACTGTGAGGAGGTGTTGTGCGAAGCGATCGCCAAGCCTGCACTTGGTCTCACCGATGTAGAGCAATTGACACCTAGAGCAGCGGATGCAATAGATGAGGTTGGAGGAGGTGCAGGTGAACCTCTGCCTCACCTGGAAAGATGGCTTGGATGGAGTCGAGGGGGGAGGTAAAGCGACAAGTGTAGCATTTCCTGCAGTTGCAAGGGAAAGTACCAGGGGAGGGGGTGGTTTGGGTGGGGACAAATTGACCAAGGAGTTACGGAGGGAACGGTCTCATCGGAAAGCCGAACAGGGAGGAGATGGGTTGATGTGGCCAGTGGTGGGATCATGTTGGAGGTGGCGAAAATATCGGAGGATTGTCAGTTGTATTGGACGGCTGGTGAGGTGGAAGGTGATGACAAGGGGGACTCTGTCCTTGTTACGAGTGGGGGGGATGGGGAGTGAGAACGGAGCTACGGGATATAGAGGAGACCTTGGTGAGAGCCTCATCTATAGTCGAAGAGGGGAACCCCCGATCCCTAAAGAATGAGGACATCGCCGATGCCCTGGTTTAGAACACATCTTCCTGGATGCAGATGCGGTATAGACGGAGGAATTGGGAGTAAGGAAGTCCTTACAGGAAGCAGGGTGGGATGAAGTGTAGTCTAGATAGCCATGGGAGTCAGTAGGTTTGTAGTAGATGTTGCAGTAGTCTACCTGCGATGGAGATAGTGAGGTCTAGAAACATTATAGTGGGCGGCGCGACTCGCGTCGCAGCGGCCTCTGCAGTCCGTCTGTTTTTTTATTATTTTTTGTCTCGTTTGAATGTGGTTTTTATTTTTATTTTAACTGGGTATGTGTGTGGGGGGCAGGGGGGTGGGGAAACTTTTAAAATCTTTTCCCTGTGAGGAGAATCCGACCTTTTCTCTGTCGGGTCTCCGTTGTCGTTGGGGCCTAGCACCGTGGAGCGGCCTCCAACCGGAACGACCTGGGGCTCCAGTCGCGGAGCTGCGGACCTACTTATCATCGCAGAGATGGCCTAGTTCGGAGCGGGTGGAGCTGTGGTGGCGCGCGGCTGCGACCCGACCCCGGAGATTTGGAGGCTTACCGCAGGTCTGGTAGACAGTAACACCGGGAGCCTGTGGGTCCCTGCTGGGAGACCGCTTTTCGGGGCTTCCGCAACGGCGACTTCTCCCGCCCGAATTGCGGGTTTGAAGAGTACCTGGAGCGGGGCCTTACATCATCGCCCGGCGTGGCTTTGAATGACTGCGGGACTTGCTAGCGCCCGCTGGGGCCTCCAACCAAGACCCGGAGCGTGGCCTTGCATCACCCGGCGCGGCTTTAATGACCGCGGGACACTTACCATTCGCCCGCTGGGGGCTTTGACTCTGACATCGGGAGGAGAATGGGGAGTGCAGGGGAGAGATAAGACTTTGCCTTCCATCACAGCGAGGAGGAGATGCGCTGTGATGGATGTTTGTGTAAATTGTGTTGTGTCTTGGTTCTTTTCCTTGTGTGTATGACTGCAGAAACCAAATTTCGTTTGAACCTCAATGAGGTTCAAATGACAACAAATAAATTGTATTGTATTGTATAGTATTAGCAATTACTATCTAAATGGCATCAAGTTGGGAAAAGGGGAAGTACAACGGGACCTGTTGGTCCTTGTACATCAGTTAATGAAAGCAAGCATGCAGGTACAGCAGGCAGTGAAGAAAGCGAATGGCATGTTGGCCTTTATAACAAGAGGAATCGAATATAGGAGCAAAGAGGTCCTTCTGCAGTTGTACAGAGCCCTAGTGAGACCACACCTGGAGTATTGTGTACAGTTTTGGTCCCCTAATTTGAGGAAGGACATTGTTGCTATTGACGGAGTGCAGCGTAGGTTTACAAGGTTATTTCCCGGGATGGTGGGACTGTCATATGCTGAGAGAATGGAGCAGCTGGGCTTGTATACTCTGGAGTTTAGAAGGATGTGAGGGAATCTCATTGAAACATATAAGATTTTTCAGGGTTTGGACACGCTAGAGGTAGGAAACATGTTCCCGATGTTAGGGGAATCCAGAACCAGGTGCCACAGTTTATGAATAAGGGGTAAGCCATTTAGAACGGACACTAGGAAACACTTTTTCTCTCAGAGAGTGGTGAGTGTGGAATTCTCTGCCTCAGAGGGCAGTGGAGGCGGGTTCTCTGCCCCACCCAAGGTTTCCATGCGGTTCCTGGAGGTTTTTGTCAGTCTCCCTACCTGCTTCCACTACCTGCAACCTCCGGCAACCACCTGCAACCTCCGGGAACCGCACGGAAACCTTGGGTGGGGCGCAAAGTCTCAAGAGGTTTCCGTTCAGGGTTCCTAAGTAGGACAGGGGCAAGGCTGCTGTTCTACCGCAGTGCCAACATGCCGTCCATTATGCGGCTTGAGGGAAATGTGTATTGTCAGAGATGCTGTCCTTCAGATTAGATGTTGAACTTAGACCTTTTTGTCCACATGACTATGTAAAAGAATATGTGATGCTCTTTGAAGCACAAATAGTACCATGTAATCTCCCCTATGTCAAAGTCGACAATTAGTCTTTCACAAGCAGCAACAAAAGGAATGTATCCTGTTGCTGTTGAGTGCTGATTTGCCCATGGCTCCATATTTCCTTCTACTCCAACAGTGATTATATATCTTTGATTGCAAAGAAAATACATTAGAATGTCCTTGGTGAATTTACAATAGCTCATTCTGGGAATTTGTTTTACTTTACTTTATCTGAAATCCTCCTCAAATATTTTCTTGTAATTTGAAAGTAGCTGACATGTTAAAATTAAAGAAGGATGTTTGTATTTTTGATCTGAAATAGATATGTTGGTAATCTTCTCAAGGGAAACAGGCTGAAACTCGCAATACAATGGAAAAATTATATATTGGATAGGAGAAGGTTCAGAGATGGCTGAGTTTAAAAACCTGCTGATGCAAGTTCTGAGGTGTTTATGAAAACCCTCCATTGTCACTGAAACGGAGATCTAAATAAAGAGTATCTGGAATAGGTATAGCAGTTTAATGATCTGCTATTTTAGTACAAGTATTTGGGCCAAGGTGATCATGCTTAATCTGTTTTAGTTCATAGCCTTACACCTGCTGCCAAAGAAGGGATTAAATGTTAAATTCAGAAACCTGGAGGGTTGACAGGACTGGAGTTGAACTGAGGAAGAAGATAGCAGTGGAAGGCTCGAGCTCCAAACAAGTAACAAATGAAACCAAGTACTTCTGTTGAAAAGAGGAAAAAGCATTTTGAACAGTTAATGCTATCCAATCAAATTTATTGTAAAGGAAGTAAATACATCAAGGAAACCGGAAATGATAATTTAACCAATGCCTGATGTTACTACCTCAAGAAATTATATTTTATATATTTTCATAATCTGAATTAATTCTGCCTATTGAGTGCGTGCCACTGTCAGATCAATCCCATTCCTTCACATTTCCCTTCATCCTTTCTCTCCCACTTGCCCACCAGCTCCACCCATGGTTTTACTACTGCCTACCTATACTAATGGTAATTTACAGTGGCCAATTAACCCACCACCAATTTATTATTGGGAGGAAGATGGAGTGCCTCGAGGTAACTCGCGCAGCGCAGGGAGAATATATAAACTACTCACTGACAACACCAGAGGTCGGGACTGAGCCCAGGTTACTGGCGTTTTAAGGCAGTAGCACCACCTGCTGCATCACATAAAACTAATTTACGGAACAGTGCCAGAGATAACTTTTTAGGTGTAATATTTTGCCTGGTGTTATTAGCGAAAACGTCTGCATAAAATTGAATAGTTTTAGCAGTAAAGGAATTTACCTCCAGAAATAGTCCAGTAGTACAGTTTTTCCTTACAAATCCCTCTTGCAATACCCATACCAAATTGTCAGCCACTTATTTCTTGGGCTGATATGGGATCAGTTCAAAATGTATCTTAGGCCAAGTTGTCTTTACCCAACTATGAGAGGTTTCTCTGCCTTTTTTCCTTTCTAGGGGTTCAGTAAGTCGCATCAGAAGTCCCCTGCAGATTGCCACATTAATCCACTCATTATCACACCATGTGCCTTTTGGATCTCTTTGGTTATTTCAATTATCCTATAAGAAGCAAGTATGAATAGTGAGCTCATAAAGGCAACATGTTTACACATTCAGTAAACCACAACTGTTGAAAAATATCTGGATGCATCCACTGTGTGTGGGGATAAAACATCAGTAGATTTGACTTGGAGAAATGCTGGGGGCCAAAGTTTGGATGTTGATGATTTCCAGATGATTTAAGGATGGGACTTTCTTTTGCTCGCCCACATCATTCTATTATGTTGCTTAAATTACTTTGGGGGCTTGTAGCTCCTTAGCCTCTGTCAAACCAGCTATAATCACTTGCCAAATCCCAGATGTAATTTAACTCCTAATTATGTAGGCCTGCAGCTGATTTCACCAAAGAGTTCCATTATGGAAGAGAGGGAACGCATAGAACTCTGCAGGCTTCATGAATGCCTGCTGGAGGAAGTTGTTTTTAGCTGCAATTATCTCAGCTATCAGAGGCAGTTCCATTGAGGTGAACACTGGAGGAGAGATGACAGAACACAGTAATTTATTTATTTAACTATGTCAAAGACAATTGCAAAGTCAAAGAGAGTACTTTGTTTAGCCTGATTAAAGAGGTTCAAACAGAGCTGTTAGAGGTATACATTTAGTGGGAGATAGCTTCCTCAAAAGCCTGTGATAAGGGAAGAAAATTGGGCTTTGATACTGGCTGACAAAGACAAGAGGGATTGATGGTACTTTTTTTAAAGAGTGAGAAAATGTCTGATATGAAAAGCACAGTTCAATGAATGAAGAAAGGGAGACGGCAAGCCAAAATATGGGTGGGGGAGAGAGAGTGGTCCATTGAAGGCTGAGGAAGGCAAGTCAAGTATTTAGTAGTTGTCTGAAGTAGAAGTGAGGAATTACCATTTGCAGAGAGCTTTCATCAGATCCCAAATGCCAATGGTTTGTCATCAATTGCGGGCACTGTACCCCTGGAAGGATATCTTGGCCTTGGAAGTGGTACGGTTAAAATTGATTAAATTATACTAGAGATTAATGATTAAATTCATGAGTATGAATGTTTCTGTTTGCTCTTGGTTTCCATTCAAAGGGCTAAAGTGTCTGTCACATGACCATTTATTCCCTTTGATTCCATTTAATCGTAAAAGGTAAGGCCTCTTGAGCAGATTTGGCGCATTGGTTTATTTGGCTGTGAAAAATATGACAGCTCCGTGAAGACTGAGCAATTAAGGAACATTTAACTTAAATAGAAGAATGTTGTTTTTCAAAATAGTACTTCATGGAGTAAATTGACATATTACTTTTTTTTTTTTTTTTTTTTTTTAATTTTATTTTTATTAGAAGTACGGTAAATTACAATCCTACACAACACATATATCTTAATACATTTTTTGTACCGCTTCATTTTTTTTGAGCTTTAAGAAAAAGGTAGAAGTAAGGAAAGTAAAGAAAGTGCAAGAGAGTCGTGCAGTGCAAGAGTGTTGGGAAAAGAAAGCCCCTTAGGAAAGAAGTTAGAGAAGGAAGTAAAGTGAGAAAATAGACCCTAGAAAAGAAAGAGAGAGAAAATAGAAACAATCGCTCTATTATAACATTAAACTCCGCAGAAAGGGGACTACCAACCAAGTCTGTTTTGTTATTTTACCTCCCGTTACCAGGTCCTGATACCACTTATTTATATATATATATATTTTTTTTTAAATTACTATTGCACCTCATACTTGTAATAGGTCCAGAAACATAGACCACGTCTTTTGGAATTGGTCTGCTTTACCTGCTAGGAGGAATCTCATCTCTTCCAAATGTAATGTTTCAAACATATTTGATATCCACATTTTTAAATTGACATATTACTATTAATATTTTTTATCCGTTAAACGTTGGTACTAAAAGCAATAAGCAAAACGAGCACCCACTTTCCTGGCTCCTGCTAATTAACCAAAATATCACAATTGCAGTTTCGCCAGCAGAGGATACTAAAGTCTGTGGTGAAAACTGTTGCTGAAGTCTGTCTGCATTTGCTTGTGGTTGTGTTTGTGCTTATGTGCTACCTTTCTTTGGGGTGTTGTAAAGTGTAATCACAAGTAGTATGTGAGAATATGTGGCAAGCAGTTGTATCCCCAGGTACTTTCAACTGTGACCACGGGAGATGAAAAATCTTTCCCTATACCTCCTCCCTCCCCTCCATCCAGGGACCCCAGCAGTGCTTCCAGGTGAGACAGGGGCTCATGTGCATCTCCTCTAATCTCATCTACTGCATTTAGTTCTCCTAATGTGGCCTCCTTTACATCTGCAAGACCAAGCGTAGACGAGGCGACTAGTCCCCCAATGCTGCCGGCATCTCTCGGTTGCTAACCATTTTAACTCCTCTTCCCATTTCCATACTGGCCTTTCTGTTCTGGTCCTCCTCCATTGCCATAGTGAGGCCACATGCAAAGTGGAGGAACAGCAGTCGATATTCCACTTTGGTAGTGGTAGCTTACAACCCAATGGTATGAACATTGAATTCTCCAATTTTAGGTAACAACAACAACCCTTTCCCCTTCCATCTATTCCATTTCCATTTTTCGGACTTCACATTGCACGCATTTTTTCTTATCCAACAGCCTTTTTTGTCATCTTCCCAGCTCTGGCCTTTGTCCATCCATCTGCCAATCAAACCCTGCTCACCTGCATCCACCTATCACTTGCCTGGCTTTGTCCCGCCTTCAGTTTCTTCCAGCTTTCACTTCCCGGCTGCAATCAGTCAGAAGAAAGGTTCTGAGCCGAAATATCATCTATTCATGTTCTCCAGAGTTGCTCACCAACCCGCTGAGTTACTCCAGCAATTTGTCTCTTATTTTAGTATGCTTTCTATGGTAGAAGTTTATCAGAGTAATTGGAGATATATCAAATTGCTTCAGTCTCCGATGGAAGTGTGCCTTCTTGGCCTTTGCTGCATTGTAGTTGGTCCGTGGCAGATGGTTGGTAATGTTACTGCTTAAGATTTTGAAGCTCTCAATCATTTCCACTTCGGTACCACTGATGTTGATTTGGACATTAACTTCACCAAGCTTCCTGTTATCCAAATTAGTACATTTTAAATTGTTGCTCTTGTTACTCTTTAGATATTCTGTGCTCACCATCTAGTGTTGAATAACTTTTATGTGATTCTGCAGGTCACTTTTGTGGGATTTACCAATTCAATGGAAGATGCCAAATCTGCTGGAGAACAGGTAATGTCATTGCAAACTTGAAGATTGTAATCTTGTATCTACTGCAACCAGCTCCTGTGTAAGGTGCACTAAGTGCTATTAGTGAGCTGGATGTGCTTTGCTAGCTTTGTTACAGGAAATCAAGGAGTATGGGGAGAAGGCAGGAACAGGGTACTGTTTGTGGATGATCAGCCATGATCATATTGAATGGCGATGCTGGCTCGAAGGGCTGAATGGCCTGCTCCTGCACCTATTGTCTATGTATCTACAAAATCTATATACGCTTGCTGAAAGTGCTAATCTTTATAATTTCACTGTTGGGAAATTAGCTTCTCCATATGTTGTATTATTTTTCATAAACAACTTTGGTACTAAGGTGTGTATGTGTGGTTGTCAGTACAAATATTAGAATACATAGAACAGTACACCACAGGAACAGGCGTGATGGAAGTACAACGGGATCTGGGGGTTCTTGTACATCAGTCCATGAAAGTAAGCATGCAGGTACAGCAGGCAGTGAAGAAAGCGAATGGCATGTTTGCCTTTATAACAAGAGGAGTCAAGTATAGGAGCAAAGAGGTCCTTCTGCAGTTGTACAGGGCCCTAGTGAGACCTGGTGTAATGTGTGCAGTTTTGATCCCCTAATTTGAGGAAGGACATTCTTGCTATTGAGGGAGTGAAGCGTAGGTTTACAAGCTTAATTCCAGGGATGGCGGGACTGTCATATGCTGAGAGAATGGAGCAGCTGGGCTTGTACACTCTGGAGTTTAGAAGGATGAGAGGGAATCTTATTAAAACATATAAGATTGTTAAGGGTTTGGACACGCTAGAGGCAGGAAACATGTTCCCGATGTTGGGGAGTCCAGAACCAGGGGCTGCAGTTTACGAATAAAGAGTAAGCCATTTTGAACGGAGACAAGGAAACACTTTTTCTCACGGAGAGTTGTGAGTCTGTGGAATTCTCTGCCTCAGAGGTGGATGCCGGTTCTTTGAATACTTTCAAGAGAGAGTTAGATAGGGCTCTTAAAGATAACAGAGTCAGGGGATATGGGGAGAAGGCAGGAACGGGTACTGATTGGGAATGATCAGCCATGATCACATTGAATGGTGGTGCTGGCTCGAAGGGCCGAATGGCCTACTCCTGCACCTATTGGTTATTGTCTTTTGGCCCACAATGTCTGTGCCAAACATGATGCCAAGACCACCCCATATCTGCCTGTCCGTAATCCATATCCTTCAATTCACTGCATAACTATCTGCCTATTTAAAAGTCTAATTTATGCCCCTATCAGAAATGCCTCCATCATGACACCGGGCAGTGCATTCCATGTGGCCACCATCTGTGTAAAAAAACTTGCTCTGCACATCTCCTTTGTCCCTCTCACTTTGAAGCTATGACCTCTGGTATTTGTGATTTCTTCCTGGGAAAAATGTTTAGACCTTCTAGCCAATCGATGACTCTCATAATTATCTATACTTCTATCAGGTCTGCTCTCAGTCTCTGTCATTCCAGGGAAAGCAGTCCAAGTCTGCCCTAAATGCAGCCTAACCAATGTACTTTCCAACATCCAATGTCCAATAACCAATGCATCATGACTTCCTGACTCTTATACTCAATACCTGATCAATGCAGGCAAATATTCCATAAGCCAGCTTTATCAATCCATCTACATGCATTGCCACTTTCAGGGAGTTATGGACATGGACCCCAAGATCCCTCTGTACATCAATGCTGTTAAGGGTCTTGCAACACTTGCTTGGATTAAGCTCCATATATAATTTCTCCACCCATTTCTGCTGCTGATCGATATCTCGTTGTATACTTTGACAGCCTTCTTCACAGTCTGCAATCCCAGCAATCTTGGTGTCATCTGCCAACGTAAAATATAGCTTTGTAGGATTTGAGAAAAATTGTGGAATTTCAAAACTTTGGTATATAACTAAAAAAAACATTGGTGGTTGAGATATACCCCCATCATAGCTGGACGTATTCTGAGAGAAGACATTTTATTAGCATTAAATCATTATTGCATAGGATTCAGATTAGTTTATGGTCACATGTATCACCATGGTGCATTGCAATCCTAGTTCACATGGAGATCACAGAGTAAACAGCATACACACAGTAATGATAAATATAACAACAAATACAACAATGCATGCAAAACAGCAGAATAGTGCAAGATGGTGCAGAACTGAATAGTTTAAAAAAAATTAAACTTCAGTAATGGAATAGCCAAATGAGGTAGAGCTAAGAGTACTTTGCAGCACCTCCGGGAAAAAGATTTGAAAGAGGATCTTGCTGACACTAATGATAAAGGTGTTATTGTGTCCTTGTTTGCCTCAATTGTAATAATTAATAATTCAACCTATATTGTCAATTGACTGTATCCATTTGTATCTCCTCTGGACCCATCTTTTATCTTCTCACTGAGCTTGATTTTGTCTTACTTCATCAGCATTACCTCTGAAATTGATTGACTCCTGTTCTCCACTGGCAAACCGCAGACATTCCCTTCTGTTTTCCCCTTTCCCTTCCACACTAACCTTTTAGCTGTAAAAGCCAGGCAAACTTTAATTAATGCTGAAACACCACTGACCAAAGCATAAATTCTGATATATTATTTTTGTTGGCCTGGGAGAGTTTGTGGTTTTCATAGCTCAATGATTAGCTGTTTCCACCCTAAATTCAAGAATTTATTTTCTTAATAAGATTTTATTTTGAAACAAGATTTTGTGAAAATTCTGAATTTATTACAAAAAAGTAACTATATCCTAAATCTGGAAAAATGTGTTATGAAGGGAATGCATTTTGTTTGCTTTCCATTAACTAAAATTGATTAAGTTGACCTAAATATTTTCAATGCTGTTCCACCTTCTTGCAAGGTAAGAACCAGTGAAGTCTATCCTTGTTCAATCTGGGGGAAGGGGGTGCAGGAAAAGAACTACGGGATGCAGAGGGGACACAGATGAGGGGTCCATCTAGACAGCAGGATGAGGAACAAGGTTTACTGAAGAGAGAGGACATATCAGATGATGCCCAGCCATGTTCTCCAGAGATGATGTCTGATCTGTTAGAGGCAGAGTTGATACTCTCCATCTAAGACCAGGATCCACATTCAAAATTAGAGGTCATCTTTAGTGATACGGCGGCGCAGAAACAAGCCCTTCAGCCCATTGAGTTCACTGATCAACGATCACCCCACTCACTAGTTCTATCCTACACACTAGGGACAATTTAGAGAAGCCAATTAACCTACAAACCTGTACATCTTTGGAGTGTGAGAGGAACCAGGAGCACCTGGAGAAAGCCCATGCAGTCACAGGGATAAAATACAAATTCCATACAGGCAGCACCCATAATCAGGATTGAACCTGCATCTCTGGCGCTGTCTGGCAGCAACTCTACAGCTGCGCCATCCTGACTTCTGGACAGAGTTGAGAAGATCAAAGTTTCACCCAAAGATTTGAATCTCTGAAGTACTATACTTTAGAGGGATGTTGGAGACTCAATTGTTCTTTGTTCAAGTAAGAGAGCCTTTGATTTTTGGGTGTTAAGGGAATCGGCTGATCGGAAGTCGTGGTGAGGTATGAGATCGACTGTGAACTCACTGATAATGAAGATAAATTAGATCAGCCATATGGTCCAATTCTGCTTCTGATCTAATTGTTGTAATGTTCTCCCATATGTTCAGCACTTGATCTTTTCGCCTAATGTATGATTGGTAGCCGTGATTAAAAATCATAAGAGTGTACAAGGAAAAAGCACTCAGATTTCATATCCTTAAGCCTATGGGATCAGTTTTTTGATGGTCTTGAGCTGCTTTAAAAATGTTCAGCTCTGTAATCTGTACTTCTCTTTTGCAGGCTCTGGCTGATAATGACCCGGAGCTTTCAGACTGGCTGAGTTCACTACAGCTCGCCAACTTAAAGAATACTGAAATTGCTCTTTTGACTGATTTGAGGAAACATCCCAGGACAAAAGAGAAAACTGTTAGTCAGGTAATAAACAGGAAAGAGGCAGAGGCGTTGTTTCCATTTGCAATACATTGATTAAGATATGCAGTGCTGTTATATTATCCAAGGCAGAAAATGATCTCATGATTGCAACATTAAGTTGTTAAACAGCTGCACATGTTGTGAAAGCAAGCAGCACGAAGCAGTGCTGGGATGAGTTTAATATATTATCCTCAACAGAAGGAACTAAATTGAAGCTTGGAGAGTTATCTCAATTAGGAATATAATTAAATACGTATTCAATAGAGGCTGGCGGAGATCGTTTACTTTCCCTGTTTAAGAAAGAACTGCAGGTGCTAGAAAAATCAAAGGTAGACAAAAATGCTGGAGAAACTCAGCGGATGAGGCAGCATCTATGAAGCGAAGGAGTAGGTGACGTTTCGGGTTGAGACCCTAGTTCAGACTGATGTGGAGGTGGGGGGGGAAGAAGAAAGGAGGAGGCGGAGACTGTAGGCTGTGGGAGAGCTGCGAAGGGGAGGGGGAGGCAGGAAAAAACAATCACTACCTGAAATTGGAGGTCAATGTTTATGCCGCTGGGGTGTAAATTGCCCAAGCGAAATATGAGGTGCTGCTCCTCCAATTTGCGGTGGGATTCACTCTGGCCAAGGAGGAGGCCCAGGACACAAAGGTCGGATTCGGAATGGGAGGGAGCGTTGAAGTGCTGAGCCACCAGGAGATCAGGTTGGTTAGTGCGAACCGTGTTGGGCGAAGCGATTGCCAAGCCTACGCTTGGTCTCACTGATGTAGAGCAACTGACACCTAGAGCAGCGGATGCAATAGATGAGGTTAGAGGAGGTGCAGGTGAACTCTGCCTCACCTGGAAAGACTGCTTGGGTCCTTGGGGGGAGGTAAAGCGACGAGTGTAGCATTTCCTGCTTTTACAAGGGAAAATACCAGGGGAGAGGGTGGGAAGGGACAAATTGACCATGGTGTTACGGAGGGAGCGGTCTCTGCGGAAAGCCGAAAGGGGAGGAGATGGGAAGATGTGGCCAGTGGTGGGATCACTTTGGAGGTGGCGAAAATGTTGGACGATTATCTGTTGTACGTGACGGCTGGTGGGGCGAAAGGTATGGACAAGGGGGACTCTGTCCTTGTTACGACTGGGGGGGGGATGGGGAGTGAGAGCAGAGCTACCGGGATATAGGGGAGACCCTGGTGAGAACCTCAAATAGTCGAAGGGGGGAACCCCCGTTCCCTGAAGAATGAGGCCATCTCCGATGCCCTGGTTTGGAACACCTCTTTCTGCATGCAAATACGGCGTAGACGGAGGAATTGGGAGTAGGGGATAGAGTCCTTACAGGAAGCAGGGTGGGAAGAAGTGTAGTCCTGATAGCCATGGGAGTCAGTGGGTTTGTGGTGGATGTCGGTCAGTAGTCTGTTACCTGCGATGGAGGTAGTGAGGTCTAGAAACGGTAGGGAGATATCGGAAATGGTCCAGGTGAATTTGATCGCCGCACGGAAGTTAGTGGTGAAATGGATGAAGTCAGCGAGTTCTGCATGGGTGCGGGAGGTAGCACCAATGCAGTCGTCAATGTAGCAGAGACAGATTTCGGGGATAGGGCCAGTTAAAATATTCAACATAAAACCTGACATCGACCTATGGATAAACGCAAATAGTATCATTCATATCCTCACCACCTCTATATCTCTGCAGTCTCTTCAATTCCTGTAATAGTCGACTACCTAAACGATCAGGTTCTGGCTCGCATAATGGCACCCAGATGGTGTAATTTCAAATTTGATGCGTACACCTTATGCTTTCAAAGCTGTCAGATCTAAATTCCTCCCTAAATCTTTCTACTTTTCTAAGATGTTCCTTAAAACCTGCCTCTTTGAACATGTTCTAGATCATCTTACATATTAAGTTAAAGGTGCTGTATAAAGGAAAGATGCAGCGAGTTATCTGGTAATCTGCAACAGTCCATTGAAGAGTAATTCTTGAGAGTAATTCCAGGGTAACAAGCATGGAAAAACTAAACAAGGTGAAGAGTACCTCAGTAGTATTGCAAGGAAAGGCATCAAAAGCGCATAAGAGTGGTTAAAAATAGAACAATTACTAAAAGTGAGGAGAGAGGGAGGAAAGTAGTTCTGTCATTGGTAGGAACCAATGTATGTACGAACGTCAGACTTTGAATATATTATGGGAGCTTGTTCTTGTGTCCGTAAGTCATACATGTGTAACTCGGGTGGCCTCTATCCTGGTCATCTCTACATTGATACTTGCCTTTTTGAACAAATACTATTTGAAATTTTCCTTTTTGTTTGCCAGGTGGTCTGTGTGATGAAGCACCCGCCATCATCCTTGTACTGCAATAGTTCGGTATTTTCTCTGCTTAACAAATACTCAACAGGGATTCAGTTTTCTCTAGAGTCCCACTCAACACAAAAACATCAAATGGATGCATACCTCGTGGAGGAGGATGACACTAATCAGTCTGTATCGTCCATTGAAGATGACTTTGTGACTGCTTTTGAACACTTGGAAGAAGAAGCAACAACTGCATTTGGGGCAGTGAGTAAGTGAGAATTCACCATCTGTTTGGTTGGAAAGATTTGCTTGATTTTGGTGGGGATGGTAGTGCAGAGCTTTAGGAGGCAAAGGGGAAAATAAGTTTTTTTCCCATTGCTTCATAGTCTTAAAATTTGTGTGTTAATGTTTTTGTTAAACCATTTTTAACATTTAAAAATTATTGAAATCATTGACAATTCTGGTCAGCTGGTGAGACCTCATCCTCAATCCTGCCACCTGGCTGCCAATGTCTTGGGATTGACCATCTCTATGCCACTCGAGGCCGAGTTGCCCTGTGAACATATCGCTGGACACTGGGCCAACAAGACAATTCCTCTGGCTCAGGACAAGGCAAGCGTTGGTGTGGTGTGGCTATGGGCAATCACTGTGGGTGGTGGGGATGAGAGCAACTAAGTCAGGACAGTGTAGAAATATGGAACTGTAGATGTTGGTTACAAAGTGCTGGAGTAACTCGGAGGGTCACAAAGTCCTGGAGTAAGTCAGAGGGTCAGGCAGGATCCCTGGTGAATCACTAAATGTTGAGTAACTCAACAGGTCAGGCAGCATCCCTGATGCTGTCAGAAGAAAGTTCCCGATCCGAAATTTCACCAATCCATGTTCTCCAGGTATGCTCATAAGTGATAGAATTTGGCCATTAGGCCAATCAAGTCCACTCTGCCATTCAATCATGGCTGATCTATCTCTTCCTCCTATCCCCTATCTCCTGCCCATCTCCCCATAACCTCTGACACCCGTACTAATCAAAAATCTATCTATCTCTGCCACTGACTTGTATATGTGCAATATATCCATTGACTTTGCCTCCACAATATATCCACTGAATTTGCCTCCACAGCCTTCTGTGGCAAAGAATTCTACTGCCTGTCAGGTGTAGTACCGCTGTCTGACCCAATGAGTTATTCCAACACTTTGTGCCTTTTTGTTAGGTGATGACAAACCCAGCCAGTGTATGTGATAATCTGTGGGTTGGAGTTTGGACAAAAATAGCTGTGAAGGTTGTCGTATTATTTATAAAACATGCCCTTCAGGGAAGGAAAGCCATGGTCTATATTTGAATAGTCCACCCCATATGCTGCACTCATAAAGTTCTTTGAAGTCTTTTAGCAACTCTATAGAGTTTGTTGGAGAAACTAGGGCACAGGCAGTCACCCCCGCATCTTGAGAACAAACTATAACTTTGTCATGAAGATGATGCTGTAAATTGTTCCAAACCATTTTGGGCTGATGGGGGTGGATAAGGCAAATTGGTGTTCTTGCAGTTATCGAGATCATTTCCATTTGGTATTCAAACATTTCAATATCAGTTTGTCTAATAAAACTCTCCATGAAGTTTATGATAACTTTAATTCCGGTTTAGGATCAGCAAACAGTGAGGCACGAATGTTTTCCAAATATTACTTAATATTGACATATATTTTAAGTTAGAAAGATATTAACATTTCACTACAATTAAAATCTTCCAAGGTTCAGATATGCCCAGGGCTTGCATTTCTTTAGAAAAGACTAGATCTAACTGGCTCACTAATAGTATAGTTTCTATTGTTTGCCGTGGCTTTGCTTCTGGGAACGTAATTTGCTAGCTGCAGGAAATGGTTGGTATAATGGAACATGCTAAAACATTCATCGTTAAATATGTTCCTTCTCAAAGGTAGTGGTTAAGTTGCCGTCAGGCTCCAAATGGTTTATTTAAACTGTAACCAATTTGTACACTGTTCCCCATAGGGATCAGAAGAGCTTAAGTACATTCAATGGATTGTTCTAAGGTGTGAACTAACAAGGTAGCAGAGAAAAACAAAGTACTGGAGGAACTCAGCTGCATGGCCTGCTGAGTTAACTGGGAAATGGACAGATGACATTTTGGGTTGAAACCTTTCTTTACACTGATGGAGAAGAAGGGAGAGAAAGCTGGTAAAGAGAGGTGAGGGTCGGGTGGGGTGGGGCTAGTGATGGGTGGATTCAGGTAAGGAAGGATGATTGGTAGATGGGCAATGTATCCCTGACAGACAAATGGATTAACACACCACATGCATTTGTTGGCTATTGACAGGAAACACACCAAAATGGTATTGGTAGCTCTGGTTAATTTTTAAAGGACAATTGTTACAATGAAATAAAACATTTTTTTTTATTTGTGAACTGTAGGCTTTGATCCCAGTACACTAAAGCACCAGCGAGATGTTGCTCTGCAGACTTTTGCACTGGACTTTACAGAATCGTCAGTTCCTGTTATCTCATCCCCGAGCCAAGTCGTTGGCCAGTCTGTTCCTCCGTTACTTAGTAATGCAGCATTTTTAGGGTTGTCACTGCCTGCTAAAACTTCTGTTGTGACGTTAAGCTCAGGTCCTGGGAGGCAAAGGACATTCTACAAATCGTGCAATGGTCCTGAACTAAGATCCAACAATGGTGGTAAATCTGGGCCCTCTGTTTCCCCATCAGAATCTGAAGATTCTGATGGTTCAAGTCCAAGTCCAGTCATCTTTCTGGATGAAGAAGGATATCAGCGTAGTATGAAGGCCAAGCTAATAATACCCCAAATCCCAACACTCAAGGGTGACGTTGAAGATTCTGACTCTGAAGTAAGTGAATTCTTTGATAGCTTTGACCAGTTTGATGAACTAGACCAAATGTTTGCGAGCACATCTGCCACCTTGAAGGAAGGATCCAGCCCTCAAAATGCACCTCAGAAAAAGAAGCCCATGGCAAAGCTGACTTCAGACTTCACACTGAAACAATGTAAAACTGCGGTTGCTGATATGAATCTGCAGAGGTTTGACCACCCAGTCCTTCCTGCTGATGTTAAGAAACCCACTGCTCGTAAGGCAGAATCTCCCTACAATAGCCTGTCTGATGTCCCGGATTCACCTCGCCCACTGCATAGTTCGGGAGAAGAGAATAGCCCCCTCTTCAGCCCCATCCATTATTCAGCATTCAGTCCCCTTGCAACTGTTAGTGGCTCTGGGTGTTCAGGACGAGTGCAAGCCGCCAGTATTGAAGTTGTTAAAGCACAAAACAATGGAGCACTTTCTAATAATTACTCACAGTATGCGGGTGATGTTTCTCACAGCATTATTAGCTCTGTCTTCAGGTATCCGCACACTGTTGGTTTTGAGCATAAGAGAACAGCTGGTTGCCCTCAGGATGTTTATTGGTCAGGCACTGAAAGTTCTGACTCGAAACCTCTAGCGGCTCGCACTTCTGCTCAGCAGATTTATTCGAACACATTCAAAGATGGCATCCAGCAGATTGCTGCAGAGCTAGTGGAGAAGAGTTTTGGTAGTGCCTTTAAAGACCTGCAGAAGGGGGTTTCTTCGTGCACCAGTGCCCTGTGCCACCTGGCTGCAAGGCTGACCTCATCTGTAATTCACATGGCACTGCAAGAGATTGGAGCAAGGCAAGCCTCCTCACGGAAGAGGAGCGCTGTTAATGACTTGGCCGACTATTTGGTGGGAGATGCAATAGCAGGAGCACTAAGAGAGCTGGAGTTCGTGAAGAAACAAATTTTTAACAACGCTGTTACCCGATTTGCAACCGACCTGGCTGAGGAACTTATTTTTGAGGGAATCATGGAAGTTTGTCAGTTTTCGCACCCAACGACACCAACATCAACAACAAGCTGGTCACTCAATGAGGAGGAAAAGATTGTGAGCTCGTACGCCGGAGATTTGTCAGAGTCTGTCCTGCAAGAAGCCTTCATTGAATTGTCCCAAGTGGATGTGAGCTTCTCAGCACAAGCAGCAATTAGCATTTCTCAAAACAATATTAAAGATGTTGGTGAAAAAGATGTAGCGCAGGCAATAAAGACTGTCCATGGCCCTAGAGATATCCAAGAGAGGACGTTACTCAGAGAACATGAAGGCTGTTTGACTAATGCTGCAACAGGCAATTCATTTGATACTTCAGATTTGACAGAGAAAGAGTATACAGTAGAAAAAGCCCTACTTTGTATTTCTGGCTTTGCAAGCAGTGTGTCCGTACCTCATGCTGCCAAGGCATTTTCCTGCAGTTCATCTGATTCCCCTCTGAAGTCATTAAAGGTGAATTCAGAGCAAATGACTAACACTCCTCCTGAGAGATCATGTTCAAGGAGCAGAAAAATAGATAGGATGCTGCCTACAAACTATGTGCCTCAGCCCTGGGATTTCGCAAGCCATGTTACTTATAGCAGGCGTGTTTCTAGTGACAACATCTTTCAGTGCACTGAGGTGGCTAACACTCGTGTCAATGCGCAAACAAATTGGCAAACAGAAGCAATGATTGATATTGTGGGAAATAATCCTTCAGACTTTGTGAATCCATCTACAATTGAATGTGTGGTAAAGGATAATGCTGCTAAATCGAGTCAACAAACACTAATTGAGCCTATTCCTGAGAACCAATTTGCAGCAGAGTTGGCACAAGCAATTGTAACAAATTCAGTGGATGAAGTAAAAATGAAAAATGTGATACCTCAAGGGGTATTCTCCACAGGTTTGCCAACAATTTTTCAAAATAGCAGCAACAAGGAAACATTCAAGAGACTTGGGGAAATTCCAGGGGTCCAGTTGCAGGGTCAGCTAATGGTTGGGAAAATGGTTTCAGGCAGTCAGCCTCAATATGAGTACTCTCAGTCTCCAGATATGCTGCGAACGCCTCCTGTTTCGCCAGCTGAATATACTCCCAAAAAAGGTTTGACCATCCCACAGCATTTTGCACAAGAGCTCAAGGGGCACTTAGCAGAAGAGTTTCCTCCATGTACCCCACCGCCAAGTCCTACTGTGGCACTCAAGAATTTAGTGGCAGAAAGTGCGGATGGCATGGGCGACCCAGAGCTCGCAGATACTCTCAAATCGTTGACTGCACAGCTTCAGGGTCACATCTCAACGCCAACCTTTCAAACCTCCATGGCAGAAGTCAGTGAATCAAGCAAAGAGATGAATGCAGATCTGTTTGAAACGCCGAGAGTTGGGCTGAACAAAGATGGGCTATTTTCAGAGGAGCGTCTTGTCAGCATCGAGGGCAGCTTAAGTGGATCTCCTGGAACACCACCGCCAACACCGCAGCGATCATTCCATGAGAAGAGTCTGAGGAGTTTCAATAGGAAGCTGAAGGGGGAGTTGGCTAAAGAATTCATGCCAGTAACCCCTCCGTCCACCCCCCACAACCAATCCGTTCCAGACCTGGCAGAGATGTCACAGGACACGGAGGAAAAGGCCGAGTTTGTGCTGAAGCTGATGAGGTCGCTGTCTGAAGAGGTGCTGGACAATGAGGAGGATTTTGATTTTGTGGAGGGGCAGGCAGAGGTGAGGGACCAGATGAGCCCAAGCTTAAGGCGGAACACAAAAAATTTGGAAAAGGAAGAATTGAAGTTGGACATTAAGAGGCAGGCCCTGCAGTATGCCAACCAGCTGGCAGGCAGCATCGTTTCCATGGCAACTGAAATTGCAGCAATCTGTGTAGAAGATACCAGGAAGTGTGACGGCAGAGATCTCAAGTGTTTCAGGGTCTCCCCCAGCAACCTGAGGAAATCAGCCACATGGAGCGAGCTGCACTCCAAGACGGTGGTAGCGGAGAGGATTGTACCGGAAGAAATCGTGGGTTCTTTGTTGAACTACGCGGGCAGGGTGGCAGGAGAGGTCATGCGGGATGCCAAAAAAGTCCTCGGCTCCAAGAAGCACAGGGTGAGGAAATTCAAAAGGGATGGCCACCAGGTTGAAAGCAGTGAATCCAGTTTTGGAGAGCAGGAAAATGCGGGAACAGAAGAGTTAAATGCCATGGCTGATCAGTGGTCACGGGATCTTCTGGATTCTGTGCTTCATTCACCCCAAGGTGGACTTGTGTCTAAACACTCAAGCTGTGAGAGTGTGACTGATGAATATGCAGAATTCATTATGAGAATGATCAGTAGAGAAGCAGGAAATGGAGAGCTAGTAGTTGATCATTACGCGAGTAAACTTGCCTTTAGGACAGTGAAAGTGGGCCTCGAACAAGCAGCCAGGAGAATAAAGCAGAAGTACAAGAGAAGACTCCTGTCCTCGCAACAGTCAAGAGGTGACAATGGGGGCAAAGAACTTTTCAAGTTTCTGACAAGGGAGGAAACACAAGATACAGGCCCCTGCAGGAGAAGCCATGATCAAAGACTGAGCAGAAGGAACTCCAGAGATCTAGCAAGGTTTGCGGAATCAGTAGCTCAAAATATCACGTTTGAAGTTGCACAGAAATTGAACACAGCGTCCGGTGTGCAGGGCTTATCCAAATCCTTGACGGACTCCTGTCTCTACAAAAGGTCCCAACTGGAACAGATGGCTGAGGACCTCATTAAGAAGACCTGGACCTGCTCAATCCAACCCATCATCCAGAGAAACAAACGCTACCACAGCATGGGAAGTTTAAATGAATATGGATGCTGTCTTTCCAGCACCAATGGTACACTCAAACACTGCGCTGATGAAACTCTTCATCTGCACACAGCTGGTGATGATGGAAAAACTTTGGACACCAGCAAGCAAAATGATTGTTTAATGTATGCTGAAAAGTTGACGGGAATTGTTTTGCAGTGTTCATCTGCAGAAAAGGAATCAAGAAGTCATACTAACAGGATAAGTTGGCAAACTGGTGGGTTTTACTCCCAAAGTGCCACAAGAGCCCCCTGGCACACAAGCAAGCCACTTGCAAGACCAGAGCACTATGTGAATGGAGCTTGTCAACTCAATGTACCTAGAATCCACATTGACTTGGAGCAGAGAGGAATTTTCGCAGAAGACTTGATGTCAGTTTCCATTGAGAAAGCCAAGAGCAATACAAGCCTGGCAGCGGACAGTGGTATTGGACAGGATGGTGCAAGTTTCACTGAGAGTCTTGCTGCGGAGATAATGACATCTGCCATGATCAATGCCAGCCAGTCAATCACAAGGTAAATTAAGATTGTTGTGCTTTTATTTTGCATTAAGTAGAATTCACAATTCTTTTCCTCCCAAAAGCCAACTGCTAAGTAGGATGTTATCATCTCTTGTGATATCACCCAAGCACGTGATACTTTGAGAGATTGGAAAGCAGTCAGCAAGTTTCCTATCCATCTCCTCAATCGTACTGACACGGTGAATTAGAGTTTGTGGGAAAAAATGATTGGTTTTGTTGGATAGTACTCAATTTTAACTGATTGTCAGGAATTTTGGAAATTTATCCATCGTGTCATCAGTTATTGTAACCCATACATATTGTATGGATTTCATATGGACTGATGGGAATGCGATTGAGCAGAGAGAAAATCTTTGCTCCCAACAACCCCGTTATATTCTTTACAGTCATTAGCTGAGAAGCATGGCTTTGGGGGTTTGAATCAATATACCAAATGTTTTTCAACCTAGCTGGACATCACCACAATAGCCCAAGCATAGCCAAGTACCTTTACCATCAAGCCACTGTGAATAATTGTCTTCCCCCACTGTGACTTTATATTTTATTCGTACATTGACCCTCCCTGTACAGTCTGAATTTATTTACTGCTAAAATGCTCACTTTTTTTTATTACCTCTGCCCATGTTCTCAAGCACACTACATGCAACTTATCTGTCATCTCTATGACTTAAGTGGGGTACTTGTTTCCAAAAGTCTCAATTTGTAAATTCTCTTCATTGTTTTCATAACCCTTCACACCTTTGAGTCCCTCTCTGGTCACTAACCTCCCCCGACCTTCTCAAATCACTGGCCCATGACTTCTGGCCTCTTGTGCATCCACTATTTTACCAGTGGCAGTCTCCCTTCGGTTTCCTAAGCTCCAAAGTCTGGAACTGCATCCCTAAATCTCCTTGTGGCACTACCACTCCTTTAAAGTATGGTTTAATTTTGCCAGATAATTGGATTTTGATCACCCATCTTAATATCATTGTAGCTCACTGCCAACCTTTTTTAATGCCTCCATAAAGAACCATGGCATATCGGTGTTAGCGACAAATACATCTAAGTTGTTACTGTTTAATTACTGATGAGCATTAAGAAATTTGTATTTGCATCCCAGACAAGGTATTCATATTATAAAAGCACCTTTATGTATTGGTTTATTATTAACTGTTTGCATAATTTAATTGCGTAATACATCATGCAATTGAAAACATTTTTATTGAAGTGAAACATCCTGAGTATTTTGTGGTCATTTTCTACCACATGGAAAAATCCACTTGGTTTTCCTGACATGAAGCTCTGATTTATGCGTCAGTAGTGCATGGCCATTCTCTACTCAGTACCTTTGGAATTAAAGGAAACTTGGGTTAGGATCTTAAAACTCTGATACAGGGATACCGAAAGATAAGAAATTTCTTACCAATATTCGTGTCCCCAATTTTCCAATAATGTTTTTAGACCTGATTCTGATCCCAACCTCCTCCCCACCTTCAACAGCACACCCCAAAATGAGAACTCTGATGATAATTCTCTGCTCCCCCACAGGCCTTGGGTCTTAGTAGCCATTCTAGTGCTCCATATGAGGTTAGTGTTTGTTTAGAGTTGCTATATGTTTTGAAAAAGTATTTTCAGTTTATTCTGAAATGCACCTGGGGGGAACCCACACAACACAGGCAGAATGTGCAAACTTCACACAATCAGTACCTGAGGTCAGGATCAAACTCAGGTCTTGGGTACTGTGAGGTTGCAGCTCTACCAGCTGTGCTACTGTGTTCTTGGTAGGCTCTGTATACCAGATTAACACAGGTCAATCAGGATTCTGGAAATCATCATTTAGATTTGAAACATAGAAACATAGAAATTAGGTGCAGGAGTAGGCCATTCGGCCCTTCGAGCCTGCACCGCCATTAAATATGATCATGGCTGATCATCCAACGCAGTATCCCGTACCTGCCTTCTCTCCATACCCCCTGATCCCCTTAGCCACAAGGGCCACATCTAACTCCCTCTTAAATATAGCCAATGAACTGGCCTCAACTACCCTCTGTGGCAGAGAGTTCCAGAGATTCACCACTCTCTGTGTGAAAAAAGTTCTTTTCAAATCCTTTTAAAGGATTTCCCCCTTATCCTTTGAGCAGAAACCTTCTGCTGTTGAAGACCATGAGATCAGATTTTAAGTAATGGTGGGAAGGAATATTTATTGCACATGTGACGCATTTTGATTGGACTGGGTTGTGGTATGAAAACACTATATAGCGGCATTACAAAATTGAACATTGAATTATCTGAGCATTGAAGCAACTTTGAGCATCTTAATGCCAATCATTAACAGTGTAAGTTAAGTTGTTTGGGAAAATTATTAGTTCCCTACCTCAGTTTTTCCAGCTCTAAATTAATTTAAATGATATTGGCTGTTTGGAATTTCATTTGGATGAGTTACGCAGCACAACCCTCAATTTGCCACCTGCAAGATTTTCAGCCAGTTGGATCTGAATAATGACAGGTCACTTTCAGAGAATCTGAATTTTTACTAATAAAATGACAAATATTCTTTAAAGGGCAAATCACCACAAATCTGCATTCGTAGACATATAGCCATATGTATCTGCATGCCACTGATCACTGATGTATTAGGGAGGTTATTGGCACTCAGTCCTCCTGACGATCTAACACTTCTCTGTGAACCAGAAGAGCGGGCAGATAAGGAATGGGCAGTTTCCTGCATCGCAGGCTACCCCAATGACAGGCATTCATGGGCTATACTTGTTCTTATTAAGACCTCTTGCTTGCCCTACCAGAAACACCTGGCTGCAGTCCCGCAGGATCTTGATCAGGGTAGCCAACATGTATTAAAAGGAACGCAATATTTTCAATGAATAATTGTCTTCCCCCACCTAATCTGTGGTGCTCTTGGAACAAGGACACCTATCAGTCACTTGAAGTCCCTATCAAGAAGCCTAGGAGCAGGCTGACTGTCTTCAGAAGTACAAGGGCAACATGTTGTATGAAACTGCAGTCTCTTGGTATGAATCCTGGTGGGTTTTGTGTGCTTGTCTTAAGGACTGCCTGATGAAGTCCCAGCTATGTATCGAAGTGCTGGGTGTTGCAAGATATTTGACCAATGGCACACATTGTTCCCAAATGAAAGTAGTATAACATGGAGGAACCAGGTGACACTTGTTTGTCAACGAGTGCTAATGGATTTCATGATCTTTATGGAGTTTTTACAACGGCATTAGGAGCTATTCAGTGATGGTAAAATGTCCAAACAATGGGGCCGATAATATATCGGCCTAGAAATTCAAATTTTAGATTAACCCACATAATACACTGAATATTTAAAAACTATTTTTGGCCATCTCTGACACATTAATACTTGGTTTCTGTACTACCTTAACTGATGTGCCTATGACACTTCATTCATTAAAGATATTACAAGCTCTTCATTTTCAGAAGTAGTGTATGCATGTGGCGGTTTTACCATTGTGAAAGTTATGTTGTCCTGAACTGCCATTTGCAGGAAGATAAAATACTGGATTTGTTGATTCTTTGAAAAGTCAATTAGATTATTTTTGTACAAGTACTGTTAAAATAAGATATTAAGGTCTTTGTGCTTTATGTGTGCAGCAGCGGTTTCAAGGATGGATTGCGGTCAACTGATTCTACAACAACCAGCCAACAGCTTAGCCTGAGCGCTGGTGATGATAGCACTGGCAGCTGGTCAAATCTGAGCTTTGAAGACGAGCACCCAGATGAAACAAGCAGCTTCCTGCATCTCAGTGACAGGTAACTGCAACCACATGAATAAATATCAGTTGACATGTTACGGCTCATGTTTTTCCTGTGGTTAGATTATTTTAAAATAGAATTCCACCTATAACCTTTTTCTTTTACAGTAATTAATAAGTACTTCTAAAAAGCAGAAATGTTATGTACACCAGATTATTGTATGACATAAATGTCACATTTTCAGGTATTTCAAGTGCGAGAGTTTGTCAAAGACCTATTGAATATTGAATAACCTTTAATAATCCTTTACAGGAAATTACAGTGCCACAACAGCTTCAAGGCAGACATAACACCACACATTTCCACAGATAGCTTCAATACTTAATAAGTTAAAATACAATGAATGAATACTAAAAAAAATCCAAAATTATTTTTGTGCATTATAAAACCTTATAGCAGCAGGTATACAAGACCTCCTATATCTCTCCGTTTTGCACATTGGTGCAATCAGTCTCTGACTGAAGATGCTGCTCTTGATCACCTTCAGGGCGTGGAGTGGGTGAGTGGGGTTGGTCATTATTGAACCTAGTTTGTTCAGAGTTCTGGCCTCCGCCACCTGCCGGACCGTTAGTTGCTCAGCCCCAACCACTGAGCCGGCCTTCCTGATCAGCTTGTCCAGTCTGATTTTGTCCGCTATGCGGGCGCCTTCTCCCCAACAGGCCACAGCAAAAAACAGAGCACTGGCCACCACTGAATGGTAGACGAATCTCTCCCTGCACTGGAGACCCGACCTTTTCTCGTCGGGTCTCAGTTGTCGTTGAGGCCGCAACGAGGAGCGGCCTCCAACGGGAAGAAGCCGGGGACTCTGGTGCCGACTCACCGTTGCCGTCGCGGAGCTGGCCGAGACCGGAGCGTGTGGAGCGGTGGAGGAGCGCTGCTGCTGCTGCTGCTGCCGCTGCTGCTGCTGAGTCGGAGGCTGCTACTGCGGGTCTGCGGACGGCGGCACCGGGAGCCCGCGGATCCCTGGAGGGAGACCGCTTTTCGGGGCTCCTGCAACGGCGAATTCTCCCGCCCGAGTTGCGGGGTTGAAGAGCTCCTGGAGCGGGGCCTAACACCACTGCCCCGCGCGGCTGGAATGGCCGCGGGACTTTGCGAGCGCACACCGGGGGCTCCAACACCAAGACCCGGTGTGCGACCTCGCACCACCCGGCGTGGCTTCAATGGCCGCGGGACAATCGCCATCGCCAGCCGGGGGCTTTGACTTTGACTCTGACATCGGGGGGGGGGGGGGGAGAGTGCAGTGGAGAGATAAGTTTTTTTGGCCTTCCATCACAGCTATGTGATGGATGTTTATGTAAAATGTAATTATGTTGTGTCTGGGGTCTATTTGTGTGTAATGTATGGCTGCAGAAACGGCATTTCGTTTGGACCTCCAGGGGTCCAAATGACAATTAAATTGACTCTTGACTCTTGACTCTTAGACACTGCACAGTAGGGGTTGGCAGATATTAAATTACCTTAGCCGCCTTAAAAAATACAGTTGACTTTGTCCCTTCCTGTACACCGCCTCCATATGACTCTTCCAGTCCAGCTCACTGGCAAGCTGCACACCAAGGTATCTGTGGTTGGCGACCACCTCCACCTCAGTGCCCCTGATGGTGATTGGTGTTGGTTGAGTCCTCCTCCTCCCCCTCCTGAAATCCACAACTATCTCCTTCGTTTTTGTGGTGTTGAGATGGAGGTTATTGTGTGCACTCCACTCCACAAAGTTGTTAATTGTGTCTCTATACTCCTCCTCAATGCCCCCTTTGATGAGGCCAACAACAGCTGTGTCATCTGAAAATGTCTGCAAAAAGCAGCTGTTGGTGTTATATTGACAATCCGCTGTGTAGATGGTAAACAGGAATGGAGCCAGCACAGTTCCTTGTGGAGCCCCTGTGCTGCTCAGGATGGTGCTTGAGACATTGTTCTGTAGGCGCACATACTGTGGTCTGAGGAAAAGGTTGAAAGTTTTATGCAACCTGGTATTGTTTGACACTAGCTCAACGTGCTAAAAGCAATTATGATAAATGACTGATTACATAAAGATGCAAAACCCTCGCTATAATACACTGCCATCTTGAATTCTGACAAAGTCTCATATCTGAAACATTAGCTCTGATTCTTGGTACAGGTGTTGCCTGACCTGCTGACTGTTTCCTGCTTTCACTGTATTTATTCCAGATGTCCAGATTCTGCAGTATTTTTTTTATTTTGCATTTACGTGGCTGTTTGTCTGCATGTTGTTCTACACAAGGTTGATGTGCCCTTAAATTGATCAATCAGTTCCTGCCCTGCCTTTGTATAGAAATGAACAATCTAATCTGTCTCCTCTCAGCATGTTAAATAATACTGTTCAGTATTTGAGACAACCGACAGTTAAAAGGTGCTGAACAATGAAAGTAAAACATTTACTAGTTTGACATGTTAATGGACTCACATTAGTTTACTTGCCAGAGCTTGTTCATGTCATACAAACATGGGTTGATGTAAGTCTTCAACTATACTTCTATTGAGCCGCTTTAGAAGCACCCAAAGGAGTTTTGTTACAGCTCTCTGTAATTAGTGTGAAGTACCTTTGAAAAGGTGTTATTTCATTCCATTTAAAAACCTGAAATTAAATCTGTTTCAGCATGCTTTGAGGGTATCACTTACATTTCATCATTTTGGATCGGGTGCATCCTGGAAAGGGATGGAGACCAAGAAACAAGTAACTTTCACTCACATTTCCTTAAGGCACCAAGGAGGCCTTTAGGCCCACTAAGTCAATGCCAATTCTGAGAGCAAACCCATTCTCCCACTCTCCTCATTGTTACATGTTATCAATGTCCAGCTGATTCTCATGTAGCCCATCAACATTAGGGACAATTTACAATTTACGCTTAACCTGCCAGCGTAGAGTTGGGATGTGAGAGGAAACCAGAGGGCATTCCTTGGGTTACCAAAAGAACGTACAAACTCTGTGCCAGCAGCACCCAAGGTCTGGGTTGATCTGCTCTACTGCAGAGGCTCTCAAGGTTGTATGCTGTTGTATTTTTGGGGCTCTCAGAAAAATAGACCATTCAGCTCTGAACCCTCTCTACCATTCAATTAGATTACAACTGATCCAGATCTTAACTCCAATTACCTGCCTCCGTTGTCCAACATATAATACCACTTACTATTGTAATTCCAACAGATCTTTACATTTTAAATTGAGCAACAGCTTTGTGGAAAGTGGCGGTGCCAGATTTCCATTACCCTGCTCAACCTCAATGACTAAATAGGCTCAGTCTAATTTTAAGAGCATCTTCCCTCGTTTTGGACTCCCTTCAGAGAAGGTTGTTTCTTGTAATATTGTTACCTTGTCACGTGGTTTAATAATCGTATTTATTTATTCTTATATAGGCAATTTCAGATATTTTCAAAAAAAGGGTCCCAGATTTATACAGCATGAAAATTGGCCCAACTAGTCCATGCTGACCATAGTGCCTTCGTGATCTAATCCCACGTCTGCATTTAGCCCTTCTCCCACTAAACATTTCCTGTTTGTGGTGCCTATCCAAATATCTTTTAAACATTGTAATCATACCTGCCTCTGGCAGTTCATTCCATATACCGACCCACCGCCTGTGTGAAAAGCACGCTTCCTTTATATCTTTTCCCTTTCAACATAAACTTATACTCTCTAGTTTTAAACTCAGCCAACCCTGGGGGAAATAGACTGGTTGCTTGAATCCGCGAACCATGTGAAAAAATCTCTGTTGAATATGGGTGCAGATCAACAATGGAAAATGCACCACCTCTGTTCTAGAACTTATAATGCATATTTTGACCATATGATGGTGATAGGGTAGGGGATAAGAAACTATACTCAGGCACTTAATATCCACCACTTTTTTTCCCTTTCTGGCAGTAATGGCAACAGCAGTAGCTGGAGCAGTCTGGGGTTAGAAGGAGATATGTTTGAGGAGAATATATCCTTTCCACCATCAGAAAGGTTGGTTGACCTAAATGAAAACTGGTTTGGGTTAGGAGGCTTCATTGATTGCATGAGAGCATGGCTTTGGAACTGACGCACACTTTTTATGCATGTGAAAACAGTAAAAGGCCTAAAAACAGGTTTGTGGAGTAAATACATGTAAATTCAAAACATGGTACAACTTTAAAGATTGTTTTTTGATATTAGTCGCCTCCAAACAAACCAACTTCAGCTTGTTGCTTTCTTTATCAGTGCATGCGCTGTTTGATTCTTTGCAGGGACTTGTAGTGTTTGCCCATTTGATTCCTCCTGTAGTTTACTTCTCATGGTATTTCATATCTGGTAACTTGGGGATTAAGTAGCATGATGTGAGAAGTGATCAGAACTAACTAAATACATGGTTTTACCGATTGTACTGAATACGGTTTATACCTCCTAAGGAAACCAATGGGAGAATTGACACTAGATTGTAGTCCTATCTCCAACACTACAGGTAACCAAGGGAGGTGAATTTGAAAGCTGTTTATTTGTGGAATTTCTTTTAAATGCTGTCTTATTTGATGCATTAAAAGTCTTGTTTTCCAATGGTTCTACTCCTGGCTCCCTTTGCAGTGTGAAACTATTGAATGTTTACTGCAAGGTTACACCATTGCAGTTATTTTGATATTGAGTTTATTGCAGAATATTATAATCCTCTGGAGAAGCAGACCTTTGCTCCATCGCTTTTGTTGGGATGATAGAATTTGCCATTGCCTTTACCCTGTAATTATTGTGAATGTTGAGAGCCTCGTCATTATTATTACCATGAAATTTGGCCCAATGTCACCCAGCTTTTCAGGGCTTATTTGCTAATTGTGCAAAAAGGCCAAATACATTGTTTGGAAATAATGCTTGGCAATAAGGTTGGAGACAGGACAATATGACATTACCTTGTCAAACAGGACAAGGTAGTGCAGAGAAGGTTCACCAGACTGATTCCTGGGATGTCAGGACTGTCTTATGAAGAAAGACTGGATAGACTTGGTTTATACTCTCTAGAATTTAGGAGATTGAGAGGGGATCTTGTAGAAACTTACAAAATTCTTAAGGAGTTGGACAGGCTAGATGCAGGAAGATTGCTCCCGATGTTGGGGAAGTCCAGGACAAGGGGTCACAGCTTAAGGATAAGGGGGAAATCCTTTAAAACCGAGATGAGAAGAACTTTTTTCACACTCTCTGTGGTGAATCTCTGGAACTCTCTGCCACAGAGGGTAGTGAAGGCCAGTTCATTGGAGATATTTAAGAGGGAGTTAGATGTGGCCCTTGTGGCTAAGGGGATCAGAGGGTATGGAGAGAAGGCAGGTACGGGATACTGAGTTGGATGATCAGCCATGATCATATTGAATGGCGGTGCAGGCTCGAAGGGCCGAATGGCCTACTCCTGCACCTCATTTCTATGTTTCTATGTTCTATGTTTCTAGGACAAGAAAACAATAGGCTGAATGGCAGCTTACTTTAGTTATCAGTTAGTAGGTGATCATTGCAATATTTGACATGCTTATATATTTAGAAATGTATGGAAGCATGGACTTTTAATATGTCGATAAATGATTCTGTGGCAACTGGAGGAGAAAGAAACAAATAGACCTGGACTATAGAGTGAAATAGTAAGAGTTTGGCTGTGGTCCTTTGGGCACCTACAGTTCGGAAAGATAACTTTTGAACTGCGATCCTGACATGGGAAATTGGTGAATGCAAGTGTGGAGGCAGAGAAGACTATCATTCCACAGACTTTTGAAATTATTAACATTGAAATGACATGAGAAGTATTTAAAATCGAATTCTTTGCTAACTGTAGATGCATTTATGCATGTGCCTTTTTAATTTAGTAATTAGTTTTATTTTTGCGTTCTAAATCTAAGCAATGTCGTTTGCACTGTCAATGCTAAAATAAGCACTAAATGATGATATTTTCCATGATTTTAGTGATAATAGTGAAGATAAAGAGCAAGCAGTGCAAGACGTTTCTGAAGGTAAAGTATGAAGTTCCACATTATTCACAAAACATGGTAACCATGTAACAGAAGCAAAGGTGACAAAAGCAGGGATGTTTGCAGATATGACGAGCTCACTCGTCAAGATCCGAAACTCAGATCAAATCATTAATATTGGCAGATCTTCAATATAAATCAGTAATGTATATGATTTCTTGCAGCACATAACAAGGCCATTAGCCAATCCAGTATTTTTTGCTCTTGGAAAGAACTATTTATTTAATTTCAAGTAAATAAAGCACATGGTACAAACTAAAACCTAACTATTCACAAAACATTGTTAGTGGGACGACAGATGGCACAATGGGCTAAGTGTTCGGCTGGCGACCGGAAGGTAGCCGGTTCGAATCCCGCTTGGAGTACATACTGTCGTTGTGTCCTTGGGGCAAGATACTTCACCCGCCTTTGCCTGTGTGTAAATGTAATGTAATTATGTGAAGCACTTTGGGGTCAATGCAAGTTGACTAAAAATGTATTATATAAATAAGATTATTATTATTATTATTATTATAGTTCATCTGACAAGATCATAATTTTTAAGAAAGAATCTCAAACTTGAATCCGTTACTCAAACTTCCTTCAACCACGCCGGTTGTCAACAGAGCAATCCTGATTCCCATTCCTCCTTTATGTATCTTTGCAACTCATATGGCCATCAACTCCCTTTTTATTCTTTTGGACCAGCCTATGCTTGGGAATAATTTACAGTATCCATTGAACTCATTAGTTCATCTTTGGGAGTATGGGGGGAAAAAGGAACATCTGACAAAAACAAGCAGGGACATGGGAAGAACATATAAGCTCCACACTGACAGCATCCCAGGTCAAGATCAAAGCCAGGTCGCTGGAGTTTGAGGCAGTATCACTGACTTTCACTTGGCACTTTCATTGATAATTGCTGGATCCATCGTACCTGGCTGTACCACTAAATATCGACGACCATCTAGAAAAACTACATTCATCAGATTCACCACAGTTCCCAGCATCAGTTCCTTTTAGCACTTAACATTATACTTTATGGTGACTCATTTGTTTGCTATTCAGTTACATTTTTGTTCACTATCAATTCGCTTGTCTATTAATTTCTATAGATCTTCCTGTACCTTGTCTCGTTTGAGACCCTTTAGTAGTCTTCAAACATTTAGGTTACCCTATATGCCACCCTAGTTTCGAAAATGTAATCTTAGATGCATGTATATCGTTCAGCGTCAAATATTAGGACACCTATGCTTGTTCCTGTGGAAAGTCAGCTGCTGTTTGAAGTACATGGTCCACTGAAGTATGCAACAATTATTTACCATACTTCTGTGTGAAGCTTCATCAAATGCTAAACCTGTCTGAAACGCCTGCAGTGTTTCTCATCTCTATGATGAATATGCTGCAAGCAAAACTTGTAAAGTAACCTAACCATGGGGATTGACTTTACGAGATTGCTAAATCCAGTTTCTGGTTGCTAAATAAACCCTCCCCTCACAAAATATCTCTAATGGAAGGCTTGGAGATGGTAAGTCTTTGGTTGGAGGTGGGTTTGTAATGCGCAGATTAATTATCATTTATCAGCCGAGCTGATGAATACTGTCTACTTTGTGGGCCCTGACTATTTCATTATCCAATGAAGTTAGATACAGCAATCGTTAGCAACTGCTTCCAATTTGTTGAATAAAGGTATGCCATTGAAGCAATTAAAAACTGTTGAGTATAAGACGCTACCCTGAGGAGGACAATGAAGAAAGAGTAATGTGACACTTGAAATGCGAACACGCCCAAATACTGAGTAGTGTTGCCACCAATGAAATGGTGGAAGATCATTACGCTTCCACAACATTGGAGGGAAATTTTGCATTACTGACTCCTTGGAGTATGCTAAAGAATGTACATTGGAGCCAAAATTGGGAGGACACTGGCGGAGTTAGTAAAGCTGCTGCCTCACATTTCCACAATTCAATCCTGACCAATTTCCTGTGTGGAGTATATGTGCATTCCATGTGACCCTGTGGGTGCTCCAGTTTCCTTTCACACCTAAAGACATGGAGATTGGTAGGTTAATTGGTCACGGTATATTGTCCCATATGCACACGATAGCAGAATCTGGGTGAGGGAGTTGATGGGGACTGCAAACATTACAGGTCAGCAGCTGGCGCAGCTTGCCATATTATTTCTCTTTTGTAGATCCATAACCTGTAGAAGGTTTTATTTGCCTCAATGTTTCTAGTACAGGTGCACAACCTTTTATCCGAAAGCCTTGGGACCAGACACTTTTCGTAATTCAGAATTTGTCGGTCTTCGGAATGGAAATTTTTTTGCGTAGATTTTAATGGCTGGCTCAGTGGTAGAGTGCCCGGCTCATATCCGCAAGGTCGCGAGTTTGCGCCTTGATCCCGGCAGTTACTCGGTCGCGAGTTTGAGTCTTCAGTGTAGTTTTTTCTTGCAGAATAAATGTTTGTATGAAATGCAGTGTAGGAGAGGTGTACTGACTGTGTGGGCAGAACTTTAGAAGTGATTGCCCACCAGTCTAAAAAGCCGCTGTGTCTCCCTGTCCCTGGGATAGCAGGGGGCGATCAAACAGAACAATACCCCCCTCCCCCTCCAACTCCAGAGGAATCCGCTCCCCGATGGGCCCCCACGCCGGTGCAATGAGCGGGGAGCTGGAGAGGGGAGGGAAGGGGTCACACACATGGCCGGGAAGCAGAGGGGTGTAGGTGGGGTGAAACTGAAGGGAGCGACAATCTACTGCTACTGTGTATCGTGTCTACCGTGGGAACTTTTTAACTCAGCGGGCAGGTAGCAGCATATTGTCAAGTATTAACCCTCCCGCGCAATATACCCTCACCTTCTCTTTTATGAATGGGGATTTAGTTCCCCTTTCTTCGAGGACCGACCGGAGGTTCCGCTGTTACCTCTGCGGCCGCCCTCGGTGAACGTCCTGTCTCCCTGTCCCTGGGATAGCAGGGGGCGATCAAACAGCACAATACCCCCCTCCCCCTCCAACTCCAGAGGAATCCGCTCCCCGATGGGCCGCTACGGCGACAAGTGGCAGTTCGCCCACAGCCCGAGCTGCGCGACCCCAAGACCAAGATGTCCCTTGCACACCATCAGCTTCTGCCCCAACGGGGAGCGTGTTCCTCTGGAGTTGGAACGGGGCTGGGCTGGAGTTGCTGATCTGGGATCTCCGTGCTTGCAGTGGGCCTGGGGGGTCAGTGTCCAGATGAGGGGGCGCAGCTCGGGGAACGGCTTCTGGTGGTCCTGACGTCTCCGGCCAGTTTGCAGTTTTCCTCTGGAGTTGGAACGGGGCTGGGCTACTGCTGGCTGTGGGTCTCTGGGATCTCCGTGCTTGAGGTGGGCCTGGGGGTCGGTGTCCCGTTGGTCCTGACGTCTCCGGTGACTGCACTGTGCTGCTAGCATCGCCGACGTGAAGACAGTGCAAAGCCCCCGCTCCAGTGCAATGGGCGGGGAGCTGGAGAGGGGAGGGAAGGGGTCTCGCACATGGCCGGGAAGCAGAGGGGTGTAGGTGGGGTGAAACTGAATGGAGCGACAATCTGCTGCTGCCTGCACGCTGAGTTAAAAAGTTCCCACACAAGACTCACGATACACTGTGTATCGTGAGTCTACCGTGGCAACTTTTTAACTCAGCGGGCAGGTAGCAGCATATTGTCAATTATTAACCCTCCCGCGCAATATACCCTCACCGTCTCTTTTATGAATGGGGATTTAGTTCCCCTTTCTTCGAGGACCGACCGGAGGTTCCGCTGTCACCTCTGCGGGCCGCCCTCGGTGAACGTTTTCAAGGACCTTTCTTCAAGGACCGAAAAAATGGCCGCTATTCGGAGGTTTTCGTTATTTGGATCTTCGGATAAAAGGTTGTGCACCTGTATAGGCTTTTGTCTGTGAAAGTTAATCATCAGGTTGCTGATTGCCTCATTACAGCCAGACATTATAATGGGAAAAAAATCACTGCAAATACCAGAAATCTGAAGTATTATACTTTGTCTTTACTCTTATAGCCGTTGCAATATTTTCTATTTTTTTATTATTGAAATGGGCAGTTTCTTTTTACAAACCATATTCATTTAGTGATTAATTCTGATCTACATTATTAGCACTCTTTCCCCACTTGTAGATCTAATATTGGCACAGGAAGCGTTATTGATTCTAAATGTGGAACTGGAGACCAGTAGCCATGATCTGCAGCTACGAATGGTGTTGCAGTGGATAGCAGCATCGCAGTTTCATGCATCTTTAGTATATTTCAAGGAACCATTTGAAGATGAGCTATTGAATGTAAGTATGTGCACAATAATTATACGCTGGCAAGGCCATTCAATTGCTCTTCTACATATCTCTACCACATTTGCCTTGAGTATCTTTTACTAAGTTTCCATTTCAATTACGTTGAGCTAAGTTTGCTGTAATGGATGAAATTGAGGTGGATTTCGCACTCGCAGAGCACATAATGACCATTCAATCCAACATCTTTGCAGTTATTACAGAACTAAAAGTGGGATTATTCAATGCTGAAATATAATTTTACAACAGAGTTCCAAAGGAGAATATGATACTATTAAAAGTAAATGTTAGCAAAACCATAATAGACCAAAGAATTGGCAGGAATGTAACATGAGTCCATTTAGCCACTTTTACACTGGGGAAAGAAAAATAGTAGGATTTAAAGTGACCCAAAATAAATTAAGTGGAGAAAGATGATGTAATACATTTAAAAATTAATAAAGGAGAAATTCACAGCACAGAAGAAATTATACTTTTGTGAAAAATTAGTAAATTACAGCAGCATCAGTTATGAGTTACAAACATTTAGTTGGTAAGTAACAAAAATAAGTCCATTATTTAATCGGGGAGAGAGAAAAGCCTGATGACTAGACCAAGTTTATTGCGGTTTGTGTGAACATTCCTCATCTGTTGTGAGAGCAATGTAACTGAATGAGCACCTGGGCTGGTATCTGTTAATTGAAGAGACAATGTGATTTTGTGAAAAGTAGGCCATGTCGCATGCTCTGAGGAAACCACCAACAGCTAAAGAACATGTACTTGAAAGTGGCCATGACAGAGGTTCGGAAGGCTGAGAGATTAGCAAAACTTAATTGGTAGGTGGGCAAAGATAAAGAAAGCTTTGCGAATTGGCAGAAGGACATGAATGTTTTCCTCCACGCTCCAAGACACTTTTTCAGAATATTTACTAATGAGTAGAGAGCTACACGCCCAAGTCTGCAAATGCCAGTAGGTTGAGAAACACTGATGTATACAGGACAGTTACAAAACCACAGGGATATGTTGAATTGGGTAACAAGCAAATAATAGCAGATAAATATGGACAACTTGTTGTCTTGTGGATCCTGCACCACAAGGATATGTTGGCACAAATTTGTATTTTTTCAGGTGATCAAACCAGTATTATTAAAATGATGAAGGAATTTATTAAAATAAGTGCAAGTAAATTATTTTCCCTGGGCGTATCCAGATCAAAGAATCATGATTGTTTATTGTCCTTCTCTACCTCCGGTCATTGACGACTTCATTGGTTCTACCTCCTGCACCAATACAGAACTCACTGGCTTCATCAACATCACCACTAATTTCCATCCTGCATGCAAATCTCTGACAACTCCCTACCATTTCTAGATCTCACCGTCTCCATCACAGGAGACAGACTATTGACCAACATCTACTGCGAACCCACTGACTCCACCCCATCAGCCATCGTATACAACATATAATCCTCCAACATTTTCGTCACCTCCAAAGGGATCCCACTACTGGCCACATCTTCCCTTCCCCTCCCCTTTCTGCTTTCCGTAGAGATCATTCCCTCCATAACTTCTTGGTCAACTCGTCCCTTCCCACCCAAACCACCCAGGTACTTTCCCCTGCAATCACAGGAGATGCAACCGCTGTTCCTTTACCTCCCCCCTCGACTCCATCCAAGGACCCAAACAGTCTTTCCAGGTGAGGCAGAGGTTCACTTGCACCTCCTCCAACTTCATCTACTGCATCTGCTGTTTCAGGTGTCAACTTCTCTATATCGGCGAGACCAAGCACAGGCTCGGCGATCGTTTCGCTGAACATCTCTGCTCATTCTGTCTTAAACAAGCTGATCTCCCGTTGGCCCCGCACTTCAACTCCCCCTCCCATTCCCAATCTGACCTTTCTCTCCTGGGCCTCCTCCATTGTCAGAATGAGGCCCAGTGCAAATTGGAGGAACAGGACCTCATATTTTGCAGTATGAACATTGACTTCTCTAACTTCAGGTAGCCTTTGCTCTCTCTCTTCATCTCTACCCCCTCCCCCTTCCCAGTTCTCCCACTGATCCCACTGTCTCCGCCTACATTCTTTCTTTGTCCAACCTCCCCGACATCAGTCTGAAGAAGGGTTTCGACCCGAAACTTTGCCAATTCCTTCTCTCCGTAGATGCTGCCTCACCCCCTGAGTTTCACCAGCATTTTGTGTCTACCTTCGATTTTACCAGCATCTGCATTCTTTCTTAAACAAATGTTTATTCTCCTTACTGTTTATTCGGTGATACTAAAGTGTAATCATAAATAATATGAATAACATTTATATTGGGTAATTGAACTATTCCTTGATTACTGCTTCACTTTTTATTATAGTTAGGCTAAGCATCAAAGAAGTTTAAATTTAACCATATTATTATATCCTTTTGTGCAAATAATCTCCTTCGGATCTGCTATCCGCTGTCCTTTTCATTTATTCCATAAACCTCCTGAATACATCATAGTAAAAATGTTAGTTTCTCCTTCAGCCAATATTTACGTATAGCTCCATTATTGCCACTATATTCCTTCTAACTCATCACGGGCCTTTCTATACTATTATTTGTAACATTGCTATTCTTCTCTCTTGGTTTTCTATTCTTCTTATCCTTCCTCTCTCCTACTATATCCAGGCAACCAACTCTTGTCAAATTAATACAAACTTTCTGCCACAGCGCTGGTTAAGCAACGTATTAAAACAAAATACTATCTTAGAACTGTTTTCAGTTTTGCTCACCCTGCTCTGGAAGGATTAAACTGGAAAGAGTGCAGAGAAGATTTACAAGGATGTTCCTAAGATTCAAGAACCTGAGCTATGAAGAAAGCTTGGACAGGCTAGGGCTTTATTCCTTGGAGCATAGGAGACTAAGGAGAACTTCTAGAGTTGTACAAAAATCACAATGGGAATAGATAGAGTGAATGCACAGTCCTTTTCACAGGGTAGGGGAATGAAGAACCAGAGTCTCACTAAAGTGAGAGGAGAATGATTTAATAGGACTCTGAGGGACAACCTTTTATGCAGATGAGCTACCACAGGAGTTGGTTGAAGCAGGTACAGGACGGCACAGTGGTGTGGCTGGTAGACCTGCTGCCTCACAACGCCAGAGACCCAGGTTCAGTCCTGACCTTGGGTACTGTCTGTGTGGAGTTTGCACGTTCTCCTTGTGACTGTATGGGTTTCCTCCCAGTGCTCCAATTTCCTCCCACATCCCAAAGACGTGCGGGTTTAAAGGCTAATTGGCCTCTGTAAATTGCACCTAGTAGATAGTGGATGCAAAAGTGCGAAAACGTAGAACTAGTGTGTACGGGCGATTGGTGATCGACATGGACTTGGTGGGCCGAAGGGCTTGTTTCCATGCAGTGTCTCTAAATTAAACTTTTAAAATATTAATTTATCGAGGTACAAGGTTTGCCGGCAAGGCCAATATTTACAGCCCATCCCTAATTACCCCCGAGTGGATGCTTCTTAAATTGCAGCAGTGCTGTTGAATATGCTCCTACAGTGATGTTGGATGGGGATGAGACAGACGGGACAGGGTGTTCCACGATTTAGACCAGCAACACAAAATATATTAAACCAGCAATATATTTCAGGATGATGTACAGATTGGAGGAGAATCTGGAGGTTATGGTAGAGTAGTCAAGCAACGCATACCCAGATAGCTTTCTACTTTATGCTTTGAATATGTACCTTTACTCATCTGCACAGTGTGTGGTTATTTTTCTAGTTTTTTGCAGTGGTGAAAAGAGTGGAATTGAGGAATTGGAAAATCTGCGACCTACTTCAGGCAGTGTTGAAATACTGCAGCATGAGAGAGCAAGTCTCATCTGGAGCTCACTGCAACCACACTCCTCTCTTTGACTGGTTACTGGAAACTACATAAAGCCTTTGTCCACATGCAAAGAGCATGTCAGTGTAAGAAAGGTTGTCAGCTATGAACCGCCAAGTATCACCAAGTGTGCGGATTGCTTTACAGAATTGAACCAGATGACTTGTATTCCTTATGGTGGTTGGCTTGGTAGGTAGTAAAATCTCTTGTATTAATCACATAGAAAGAATTTTTGTCATGAGGGCAAAACTATGTGTGCATGAATATTGTGTGTATATAATATATAGATACAATATCTATATATCTCCAAATTAAATACAATTTAAAAAAAAAAAGGCCCATGTTTTCCACAAAGCTGCTCCCACTTTGTCAAGGTGAATTGAGATAGGAAGACCACAAACTCACAGCAATGGAATAGGAGCAACTTCAAGGAAAATCCCAGCTGTGCGCTGTCAGTTCATACTTCAAGATAAAGGATTAGTGCAATTTTCCTGAGAATATCACATTCTCCCAATTAATTTTTAGTTTTAAAGTTGCTCTTTCCGACTAGCCATTTAGAATTTGTATACACGTAGTCCCAGAGTTCTGACATCGCCTTGTGTCCTTTCGGTTCTGGACATTAATACATTGGCTGTGGTCAAACTTGAACTTGCAAATGTTGGTACTCTTTGGTTGGTATGTGGGTTCCGACTGTAGCTCATAATGACATGATTCATAGCTCTGAAGGATCAAGGAAGCTTATGAAACTAGATTTCAAAATGTTCTGAATTAGGCTCCTTGACCTGGTTTTGTTTGGGATGATTTATGTTCCCACCTGGTTGAGTCACCTGCAACACTCTCAAAGAATGACTGCCACTTAAATCAAGCCACAGGTCAAGCTAATAAATTGAGGGAGAAAGTATTGGGCGGTGGGGAATGATTCATTTTGAAATGGGTTCCTGATTTCCATTTACCTGGTGTTTTAATGATGTAAACAAATATTAATTTCAAATATGAAGATTGTGCTCATGGAGAAGCTAGATTTGCTCATGCTGTACAGTCCAATCTGCACTAATGCATAAAAACATATTGCCAATATCTAGCCAAGAGTGACAATTCATACTAATTTATCGATGTGGTGGTCAAGCTGCCAACCTCCATTCACTAACTAACCTGATGAATCATGGGCAGCTGTTTCAGAACCAGAGTGTCAGAACTTCTACTCTCTGTTCACTCGTTAGCTCTGCACACCAGTCCGGTAATATTTGGAAGTGCAGATCAGCACCATCAGGAAGCCTTTTATGTCTCTCAGACTTGTCCTTGTGTTTCCTCACTCTGTTCATTGTAGGACCATTTATAGACATAGTGTAACATTGATCTCCATAATTCCCCCACACAGTTAAAATCATTGCATGCAAGATGTTCAAATACTGCAGAAGTTGTTGTTTATTAATGTTGAAAATAGAAGGATACTTTAGCTTAGCACAGGGTGAGTTGAGTGCTGCAACATCAGAAAATGGAGCAGGTTCTTTTTAAAGATCACAACCTCTTCAGTCGCAAGCTTTCAGTTTCACAAAGAACATTTATTTTAGTGTTGTGATGATGAATAGAAGGTTACAATACAAAGACATTGACAGTTTAACTAATGTCCTACAAGTGGACCAAATGAATATTTGAGAAACAAAATTTGCCACTGCATGTCGCAGCTAGAAATAATAACTAAATTCTTACCAGCTGATCTTTTGGAGGGAGGGACAGTAGTGGAATCATGCCTGAATATTCACTTTGGTTTGAAAATCCTGCTCGAGGTTGTTTTTGTTAGGATGGGAAGTATCAGTTTGTAGGAAGGAACAGAACTCAGCGCCTTAATGGCAGAAATGTTTACCAGCTGTACAGCGAGACGTATCGTGAAACTTGACCCGATTTCTGCTTATGGATGCAGAAATACAGTTCTTGGGAAAATATTAATACATATTGTTGTATTTTTGCCATTGTAATGTACATAACCACCTTAATCATGCTGTGATAGTAATTTGTACTTTGCCAACAAAATTTGTGGAATCCACCCAGCACTGCTTTATTTTCCGTAGGTTTAACGATCATTCCAGTTTTTGGATTTGTTGCATAACTTTATCTGCTCCTTGCACAGTATATTACCAGTATTTATCACAACTGCTTTGATTTCAACTTACACTGGTGCACTCAATGTCACTGTGAATCATTCCCGTTGCTTATACTCCCTGAAGTCCACACTAGTTTGCATGCTTGTAGCTTTGTGAGCTGGCAGCATTTCCAGCATATTGCACTAATAACCTGCAGTGGTAAGATTCATTAAAGATTTAATTTTTTGTGTAAAATTCGCAAGACACTGCCTGAGATTTCCCACAAAGGTGGCCCTGTTATTTGCTGGACTATTCTGGCTGTAACCTCTGCTGTTTGACAAGCCATGGATAGGTAGCCTCGTACTGTATCCAGTCCTGGAGCTGACATAGAATGTCTCAACCCCTTTGCCAATAGGTTTTTCCCCACTACTTTTAATTTACACAAGATCTTTTAACACAGTGCTGTTAGTATGGTCACATGACTAACCAAATGGAAGGTTTGTTCTTGGTTACTTCAGTCACTTTATGTGTGTGTGCATGTATACGTGCACGTGTATGTGTATATGCGTGCGTATGTGTTCCTCAGTTCCTGATCTCTGTTTTTATCCCCGTGGTGATTAGTGATACCATTTTGAAGACAGAATGTGAAATTAAAATTGAACTATTCTGATAGTACTTATTTTATTACTGCACAGTGTTAATTCCATCATAATTCACATGCTAGGGTAAATTTCAATTGTGTGATTTCTGCTTTTTGTGATCCCTAATCCTTTATATGAATTATGCCAAAAATAGAGCAATGAAGTTCATTTAACTTATAGCAATTTTATGTGTTGACAGTACTTTCAAGTGTACAATTTGTTACCAGATTATAAGCTGCAATTGCACTCCATTGATGTCTATGTTTATTTCTTAAGCAATTGCTAAAAAATAAACGGTAGCTCATCTACTGTGTCTACAGGTGGATTTTTTTTTTTCTGTCAGAGGGTAAAATTCTTTGTTTTGCTGAAGATTATGCTGAAGGTTACTCAAACCAAGCTATGGACCCACTCTGGTCTCTGCTTTCTGCAGTTCCAGTAAACCTGAACAGAATTCCTCCAAACCAATAAAGCAACCATACAAGTCCATGTACATGGCATTGACTGTATCTTTTCGCGAACTCTCATTCTCTCCACATTCCAATCAACTTCTCCCATTGTTTCGGGGGAGATTTATAGCAGTTAATTAATCTACCAACTCGCACAAATTGGGGACGTGGGAGGAAAACCAAAGAAATACCCAAAGAAAACCACAGCATCGTAGGGAGAACTGTAAACTCCACACTGACAGCATCTGAGGTCAGCATTGAACCCAGGTCTCTAGAGTTGTGAGGTAGGCCACTGTGCCACTGACAAATGGATGCATGGTGACTTTATGAGAAAGAATAATAGCAGCAATGATGAATAATCCAAGAGATAACCACGAGAAGGGTGAACTGCTGGAATTGAACTAAGTGGCCAATGCCACTAAAGCAAGTGATGTGGCTGCTTTACAATTTATTGTGAAGCCAGTTATTTACAGACAGAAAATAGGTCACAATTTCCAGATCCGGAAAAAGTCATCTGATTCAGAATCATCGTTGTGGCTTTCACTAACTTTTCTTAAATACACTCAGATTCATTTAAAGGTTAGATGTCTAAACCATGTAACCATTCCAAACCTAGTGCCACTAAACATCTACATAAAGTCAGAATAACTCCTTTAATGTGGAATAGGTCCCAATGCAGGATTCAATGAGTGTGCTGATAGGTTCCTAAATATTAAGGGGTTGGAGAAACAGACTGCAGATGCTGGAATCTTGAGCAAAAAGCAAACCACTGGAGCAACTCAGTGCAGCAGGTATCTGAGGCGGGTAATGGTCCATTTCCCTCCATAGATGCTGCCTGGCCCATTGAATTCCTCTTGGGTTTTTTTTTTTTGCTTAAGATTCCAACATTTGCAGTCTCATGTGAATCCATTATTACAGTTTCACTGAAGAAGGATCCCAACCCACAAAGCCATCCGTTCTTTTCCTTTTTTCTTAATTCCTTTTCTCCACAGATGCTGCCTGACCCGCTGAGTTACTCCAGCAATTTATGTCTATCTTCGGTGTAAACCAACATCTGCAATTCCTTCCTACACATTTGGTCTCGCCACAGATGCTGCCTGACCTGCTGAGTTCCTCCAGCAGTTTGTTTTTTTGCAAAGGGATTAGGGGTTTGTAGCAGCAGATTATCATATCTTTCAGGTAATTAGCACCCTAGCCGCTATTTGGATGAGCATGGTTGAAGGGGTTGTCTTCTAAACGCACGCAAGCTCACTCACAGAGACCTTCAGAGCTTCTTAGATATGACTTCAAACCACAGTCTTTTGATGAATAAATGCTCTATTGTTGCTAGAAAACAGTAAGATTTGTGCATTTTTTTCCGACTCGTTACTGCAATCTTCTTCGAACTCCAGCTTATTAATTTAAACATTAGCAAATTCCTCGTGTCTCCGTAACACGGGCAAGATCCGCATGTTCTTACATGTTCTTACATGTGGCTCTTACATGGTAGAAGGGTTAACCTTCCCCATGGCTCTCCAAACTAATCTAAAAAACTAAACTGCTGCGCAAGCATCTAAGCTCCAAACACGCCCAAAATCACGTCATAAATCCCACCCACAATATAACGGGCAGTCTAAAATGTAAAGGCACATGCCATCATAAATGACATGCAAAACAGGCCAAATGGCCACTACAGGGTTTATTTAGGAAAGATAAACAGAGGTAAAAGATCAGCCAACAAAGTTGTGATCAATTTCTTTGAGCATATTCGGGGAACTTCATAGACCATTAACCATCTTTCTGTGCAGTTTATTCAATCTGAAAGCACAGTTCAGTCTTCTGTCCTGGAAATTGTTGCCTTTAACCCTCAGCATGTTTCCTTTGTACTGTTCTGTTCCTTTACACACAACACATTGACTTATTTTCTCATCATATTTTATCGAGGCAAAGCTTCTGACCACAGGGTTACAGCCATGGTCTTCCATCCTTGTCCACGTTGCATTATGAGATATCTTGCTTACTATATCCACATCAGTATTAATTTGTCATTTTATACTCCACACACCTGTCTCTAATTTTTATACATATATTCTTTGGATTCGGATTAATGTCATAAGATTAGCGTTTTTGCCTTTTTCAATGTCTGGTAAGTACATGGAACAGTAAAACACATGAGCAAACACTTTGGTCCATGATGTGTCGGAAGGAGCTGCAGATGCTGGCTTAACCCAAAGATAGACACAAAATGCAGGAGTAACTCATCAGGACAGGCAGCATCTCTCATGATGTCTGTTGAACATGATGTTAACTTAAATTAATACCTTCTGCCTGCAAGGGATCCATACTCCTCCATTCCTAGCATATTCATGTGCCTGTCTAAAAGTCTCTTAAAAGCCACTATTGTATCTGCTTCCACCACCAACCAAAGTAATGCTCTTCAGGCACCTCTGTAAAAATTTGCTTGGCACATCTCCTTTTAACTTTGCCTCTCTCACCTTAAAGCTTGTCCCTCTTGTCTGAAATTTCCAACATTTGAAATTCTATTCATTTGAAAGTAGAATTGCAAGGTTGCTGATGTTTTAGAATTAATTTATTGGATGCAAACCACTTGTGACATATTAAACATGTGAAAGATGGCTATTATTTCAATTCCTTATAATCATCCTTTCAGCAACCCTTTCATTTCAAATCGTTGAAATGACAGGGTTTGGTTATTTTACAAAGTGATTAACAACCAACCAAGGGGAACCACATTGAAGAAACAAAGAACTGCAGATACTCATGGGTTCATGCACAAGAAAAATTGACACAAAGTACTGGAGTATTAACTCAGCAGCTCGGGCAGTTTTCGTTACAAAATAAATAGCAATTAAAGTTAAAATACATGTCATGGTACCTATTCCCTCAGTCATGGTAGGTGATGTTCATTTTCTTATAGGTCAGCTGAGGACCCTGGTTTTTGCAGCTGATGCTCCTGTAGACTATGGGAGGATGGTGATGCTAAGGGTCTTTGATGATGGAGATGCATCTCTCTCTTGTATATGTCCAGCAGGAAATGTCAAAACGGTCTATAAAGTTGGTGGTTCGTACGCCTTGCAGCTCCCGAATAGATGATGCCGTATGTCAGTGTGCTCTCAACAGTCCCCCTGTAAAAAGTCCGTAGGTGTGTGGTGGGGAGGCCTGCTTTCCGTAGCCTTCGGAGGGGGTGAAGTCCCCTCCGAATGTCAAAACCTATAAAGTTTGGGTATTAAATAGATTCATTAAAGGCTTCACTTTCAAAAGATTACCTGTTTTGTTGTAAGAAACAAACGATTGGAAAAAAACCCAGTGGGTCAAGCAGCATCTATGGAGATAAAGAATTGTCGATACTTCGGGTTAAGACCCTGAATCGGAACTGTTGAATTTGAAAATTGATTATTTCTATGTTGTAAACTTCTATGCATCGATTATATACATTAGTGCGCTGGAGGTTTACCAGGTTAATTCTTGAATTCTGAGGTTTTAAGATATAAGGGGTTAATGAACGTGTCACTGACAAACATCCGTGAAGTTGAGACAATCTCACGCACACTGGTACATGTATCTTTCACAATTTCCCAACTTTTGTATACCGGAAGTATCATACACACACTCAGAACCATGGGGGTGGGAGATTGCAACATTCACGTGGTCCGCCCTGTTTCAACAAATGCTATTAACCTGTGTGCACAATCAAATAAGATCAAATGGAACAAGTTGTCCTACAACTTTAGGCTGTGCACGCCATACGCAAGAAGACTCAGAACCGTAACATATACACATCACAAACAAACTGAAACACCAGTCAACATTATACTCACCATGCATGAGTCTGGTGAGCTCTTGATCAGAGCAGGTGGTTTGAAGGAAGAAGAACGTCCAGAAAGTGGGATTTTTTTTTAATATGCTAACAAGAGTCAGGACATGCATGTTCTTGTTCGAGTGAAGGTCGTTAGAGCAGGTATTATCACATTTAAAAACATCTGGAGAGGAACATGGCTAGGATAGAATAGAAAAAAAATATCGTCCAAATGCAGGCCGGCGGGATTTGTAGATGGGGTCTGTTTCTATGCTATATGATTCTATGACTATGACATATTCACAATCACATACATGATTAACAAATCACAATTAAACAATAATTACAATTACACAGCACACACAACACGCTGTGTGTAGTCATAGACACACTATCCACACACATTCACACACCACGCATGATCATAATCACACACCTATTGTATAATCACAATTATACACATTACAGCCACACATTCACACAAAGGGTGGTGGTGTATGGAACAAGCTGCCATGGAGGTAGTTGAGGCTGGGAATAAGAAATAGTTATACAGGTACATGGATTGGAAGGTTTGGAGGGATATGGACCAAGTGCAGGCACGTGCGACTAGTGTAGCTGAGGCATGTTGGCCGGTGTGGGCAAGTTGAGCCGATGCGCCTGTTTCCACTCTATAACTGACATCCCACATGTACATCGCAATTACAATCACACCACATATAATCATATTCACAGACTGTGCATATTCACAGTCACATACCATATAGAAGCTACAATTATACAGACAATACCAATTATAAACCACAAGATCAGTCAGACAATCAACATAGAGATTACAATTGTAAATACACAATCAGTCAAATGAGCTATATATGTCATAATTACAATCGCAGTCACACTATCCACACATAGTGTAAATTACAAGTAGACACACAATGCCAATCACAAACCACGCTTATTAGCAGCCACACAACACATGTATAATCACAAATGCAGTCGTTGACCACATCCATGCCTCGCACACTTTCTCACGCCCAGGTGTTCAGATGCGAGCGGCTCGTCGTTGCCGGAGCCGAGGTGAGAGGGCGGCGGTGTCCGAGCGAGGGCAAGGCGGAGGCGCTGGGGCTGGGAGGTGTGGTCGGCAGCCGGTCGGTGTTGATAGGGCAGCCGCCTGCCACTCTCGCACTCACTCCGCCGCACAACCATGGCTGAGACGGCTGCTCGGCTGAGCGGCCGCGGATCTCCAGCCCCCTGCGCGGCCGGCTTCCTCGCTCCCCTCCTGTGTGTCAGCGCCGTGCAACTTGCCCTCACCATCGGCTTCATCTGTTACTCCCAGAGCCAGTGGCTACAGGTAGGAAACTGGTGGTTAGAGTCCCACACTATTGGGCGAGTCAGAACGTGAAGTATCACTCGCCTGGTCCAAACGGGAACGCTTGGCAGCTAATGCACCCTAAATCTGGGTTAGGGGTTGGGTTAACCCGAACGCACGAGTGGCGTATCTAGTGGAGCTCCAGTGATGCAAGATCAATCCCGATCGCAGGTGCTGTCTGCGTGTAGTTTGAACGTTTTCCCTGTGACCATGTGCCTCCAGTTTCTAGAGATGGTGGCGGGTTAATTAGAAGATGAAAGAGTGGGGGAGATTGGTGTAGGATTAGCGGGGTGAGTGAGTGGCTGATGAATCTGCGCTGTACGTCTCTTTGAGAGGGGGAGAAAGGGCAAGTGGAAACGCCAGAGTACACCGTAGTCTTTTCCAGCCGCTCACCAGTTTGTTCCGTCCCATTCCCGGTAGTGGAGGTGGTTATGTGAAAGTTTGCTACTCACCTGGATTACAAAATATACCCCTTCAAAATGCTTGGTATGAATCAGACTGAGTCACCCACTCAAGGTTGTAATCATACCGCCTAGAGTCACAGAGGAATACAGCACGGAGCGGGCTCTTCGGCCCAAGTCATCCATGCCGACGAAAAATGGCATGTTTCTATAACCGAGAGATCACAACCGAACTACAGTACTCACCAACATCTTGTACAATTGATATAACGTCCCGACTTCTATCGCCAATTCCCTGACCGATGAAGACCAGTATGCCAAAAGTCGCCTTCACCACCCTATCCACCTGTAAAGCTTGTAGTATTGGTTATCAGAAATTACAGCTAATCCTACACCAATCTCCCCAACTCTTCCATCTTCCAGAAAACTTGATCAGTTGGGTTAATGAAGTTTAATGCAAATATGTGAGATGTTGTGTTTAGAAGGAACTGCAGATGCTGGAAAATCGAAGGTACACAAAAAAGCTGGAGAAACTCAGCGGGTGCAGCAGCATCTATGGATGCTGCTGCACCCTGTGAGATGCTGTATTTGGGGACATCGAACCTGGAATGGTAGGGCCCTGGAGAGTATTGTAGTGCAGAGGGTTCCACATCCACACCCTGCCCTCACCAACCTTCATGGTTCCTTCTTCAAAATACTCAAAACAAATTCATGAGGCACATCTCCCATGCACAAAACCATGCTGACTATCCATAATCAACCCGTCTTTCCAAATGTACTTTATCCCTCAGAATCCTCTTCAGGAACTTTCCAACCATTGATGTTAGGCTCGCTGGTCTATAGCTCCCAGATTGTTTTTGCAGTCCTTATTAAAAGAGGCACGACTTTAGCCCCACACTCTAGTCTTCCAGCACCTAACCTACATCTAGTATTGGTCACCCAATCTGCATTTAGTTATCCAAATGTGGAGGAGACAAACATCATGTGCACCAAATGCAATACAGGCTGTCCCTGGTAACAAACAGGTTTTGTTTTTTAAGTTGATTTTGTCCCTAAGTTAGAAGATGCACAAGAATCACTCAATATGATGAGCATACCACCACAGTATTATAATGAACGGCATCAAAAGTTCTTAGCACTGATAAAACTAAATGTGGAGAGAGAGGAAACTAGTTCTGCATTTGTATAAACATATGTACATATGTCAGACTTTTGAATTTAATGATATTGTTGGAGCTCGTGCATGAGCAGGGATGTCCACAAGTTGGGTGTTTGTAACCTGGGGATGGCCTGTGGGATAAAATGGAAGAAATGCAAGTGAATCGCTGGTTCACCTTGAAGAGTTGATTGGGTCCCAGGATGGTCCTTGGATGGTGGGAGAGCAGAATTGGAAGGGGAGATGTTGCACCCCCTGTAATGATATAGGAGAGTGCTGTGAGAAGGTGCTGGGGTGGGGGGCGGGGGGTGGGGTAAGTGTTTGTGGAGACACGGAGGGAATGGTGGCTTCAAAATGCTGGAAGGGGAAAAGAGGTTTCTCATCATAGAAATTAGGGAGAATATAACATTGGATGTGGAGAGTGGAATATGAGAACCAGGGAAACTTACTCTTGTTGGGAGTTGGGATCAGAGTGGGAAGTGGAGGAGATTCAGTTGACATCTGTCAATAGTGGTAGAGGTGAAGATTGAAGGAAGGCATCACAGAAACACTGGTATGAATGTCTCAGTTGAGACAAAGAGGTCGGGAGAATGAAACCTTTACAGAAAGCAGGGTTTTAGTATTTTAGTTTTGGAAATGCAGCATGAGGGAGAGGTGTACGATAAAGTTGAGTTCAGTTCACTGGACTACAGGTATGATGGCAGTATTGGGTTGGTACCTTGTGTGCGGTGTTAATAGATTAATTGGTCATTGTAAATTGCCCCACGCATGTAGATGAGTTGCAGAATCTAAGGGAAATTGGTGGGAATGTGGGTAGAATAAAATATAAGATCAGTGTGTACATAACTGGCTTCATGGAAGGAAGCAGAGGGTGGTGATGGAAGATTGTTTTTTGGATTAGAAGCCTGAGCCTTAGGGATCAGTGCTGGGCCCATTGCTGTTACCATCTATATCAACGATTTGGATGGTTATATGGAACGAGCTGTTAGATGAAATAATTGAGGTAGTTACGAAAAAATAACATTTCAAAGATTTTTGGACAGTACATGGATAGAAAATATTCAGAGGGATGTGGACCAAAGGCAGGAAAATGGGACCAGCTTCAATAGGGCATCTTCATCAGCAAAGGTGAGTTTGGCCGACAGGTCAATTTCCATGCTGCACAACTCTATAACTCTACTATAAATGGGTGATATATGGTCAGTGTGGACTGGGTTGGTCGAAGGGCCAGTATATCTCTATGATTCTACAGGGTGTTTCAGTACTGTTGCAAACAGAGTTCAAGAATATCAGAGTGCCATTAGCTGCAGGCATTAAGCATGAATCTCGTCATACAATGTGAACAATGATTAGAGCTACACAGGATGGTTTGAACATATCTGTGACCACGGGGGAAATTTCAGCTGAAATCCAATGGAATAAGTCAGGTCAAGGAAATGGTTGTGGGAAGCTTTGGCCAGCAAGGGAGGAAAGAGAAACCATGGAAGATGAGTGATGATTAAATGAGACACAATGGAATAAAACCCCTCTGAGAGAGGAGCGGAACATCTTCAAGATGGACTCTGCTGCAGAAATGTCAACATACTGAAGATCAATTGAAAATCTCCCCTAAAAGCTGCAGATGTTGGAACTCTGAAGACAGAAAACAGAACTACACAGAAGACCAAGCAGCGTCAGAGAAAAAGAAACCATGTTCTGAGAAATGGTCTTTGATCTGAAACATTGACTGTATTTTTCTTACCATGGATGCACCGCCTGAGCTGCTGAATGATGCACAGTGCTCTGTTCTGATGTCAGATTTTCATCGTCTGCTATTTTCCGATTTTTCTGTCCCTTACCTTGAACTGCTGCATAGCAGAGGAAAGCTGCAGTCAACTGGTGCACAGAAAACTCAACGGTCAACAAATTAATCTGGTAGTTAATCTGTGGAACTCATTGCCACAGAGGGCTATGGAGGCTAAGTCAGTGGATATTTTTAAGGCAGAGATAGACAAATTCTTGATTAGTGTTTAAGAAGGAACTGCAGATGCTGGAAAATCGAAGGTAGACAAAAGTGCTGGAGAAACTCAGCGGGTGAAGCAGCATCTATGGAGCGAAGGAAATAGGCAACGTTTCGGGCAGAAACCCTTCTTCAGGGTGTCAAGGGTTATGGTGAGGCAGGAAATTAGGATTAGGAGGCAGAGATCAGCCATGATTGAATGGACTGAATGGCCTAATTCTACTCCTATAACTTGTGAACTTGTGAACAGAAAATACTGACAGGCTGTATGAGACAGGTGTCCTAGTAATGAATGATGATGCTTTTACGGGTTATAATGTTGGCAGGACTTCAGAGAGTCAGGTTTTGGAATGTAGTATTACAAATGTTGTGCTTGCTTTTCAATACTTTCCTGATCAGGAATTCAAGTTGAGTCCAGAATCCATTATGAAGCAAATACAACTCCCTTCTAATCTTGCATTCATCACCAAGCCCACTACTTTTGAATTAGGATTGGTATTGCAGCCAATGAGTGCAACAACACCTTTGAAGACGTGCAGAAACTGAGGGAAAGCTGTACGCTGATGAATCTGATCCAGCAGTTTCCATGATGGAATAGGAATCCTGTGCAAACAGAAAGTAACATAACAGAAGATGTTGTAGTAGCAACCACCCTGAATCAGCAGCAGTCTCTTCTTTTGCAGCTTGATATTCAACCATACTGAATCACTGAGTCTTACTCCACTGAACCTCAAGGAACGACCTTATTGAATTTTGGTCAATGGCTACAATGAATCCCTGACCCAAACTCCAGCATTTATTACACTCTCGACACTGCAGCAAAGAATTTCCAATAACCAGGCGTGCTGACTTTTAGTCGGAATCTGCTGGATATAATCTGCGAAATATCCATCATCAACTGTGTTGAATCCATGGACATGATTCTAAATCTCCACTTAATTACCAGTTACTGAACATAATTATTAGTTCTGACTGCAGCTAGATTAAGCATTTCTGGTAGCACATAATGTGCAGTAAAGATGAGTTTAATGATGCACCCTTGCAATATACATAATATAATTATTGTAACCTCATCTGTCATGACCTGATGACATTTTGTGAAAAGCTGATAATTATTGACAATTTTATTATCCATTAAAGAGAAGCAACCTGGTCGTTAAGAGAACAGTGATCATACAATGAATTTTATACAAATATCAAAAATAATTTTGTTCACAAAGCTTTTGACAATGCTCTTAAAGCTAAACTATTTGAAACGACTAAATTCTGAGGCATGAGTTGAGTAAGTAAAGTGCAGACTACATTAAAAGACGTGACATTAAATAGAAAATTTAGCTCATATTTTAATAATTATTACGTGATTCTTAGCAAAAAATACAACAGATCCTTGAAATGCTAAGTGTTTCCAGCAATTATTTTTATTTTGTTAATGCTAAAGCACACCAGGGAAAGTGGTTAACAAGTAGATCAAAGAAAAAGATTAGTAACATTGGCACAAAGAGCAGTAAGCTTAAACTTTGGCAAGTTCAGATTTCAGCAAAGGAGATGAAGAAAGTGAAAGTCAATGCAGGATTTGGGCGAGACCATACCTGAAGCACGGTGTGTAGCTTTGTTCTTACCTAACAGGGTGAGCAGGTAGATTCATCAGATTGATTCCTGAGATGGCAGCACTGTTGAGAGAGTTTCAGGAAATTAGAAGGTCTCCAACAGAAAGAATCAAAAATCCGATAGGGCCTGATGGACAAGATGCTTGAATAATGTTTCAATATTGGCTTGGGGGTTCTAGAACAAGGGCAAGAGAATTAGGATTGAGGTAGGATTGCGAATGTTCTTTATTCAGGGGATAGTGAACATGCAGAATTCTCTATCAAGGAGCTTCATAGACGCCGATTGGTAAAACTTTTACAAAGGAAACAGGTAAATTTCCAGACAGAAGAGGAATCAATGGGTGTGGGGTGAACACAGGAATATGACATGGAGATAGTGGACGCATTATGATCGTATTGAATGGAGGTGCAGGATTGAAGGTTCCTGTTACTATTTCTGTTTGGATGCTTCTAATGAGCTTTGTAGACATGTAAAACAATTGGCAAATGTTAACACTGGTCCCATACACCTGAGACAGGAGAAATTATGTTGGGGATTGAGGAAATAGCTGAGAAATTAAACAAACATTTTACCAGACAAAGATTATTTCCTGACGAAGATTAAAAAGCAGCAATTAGTCAGTTGTCAATGAGAAATTAATGGGATTGATGTTTGGAAATCCCCCTCCACCTCCTCCCAGGCAGGATCCCCCGCAATCCGAGGTTTTGGAAGAGCTGGTGATGGTGATAGTAAATGCACTGGACGTCATCCTCCAATATTCTGTGGAACGAAGAAGAGACGGGGAGGTGGATGTAACCCCAGAGGAGGTAGATGTGGGTGGATGTAACCACAGCGGCCAGGAACCGCAGTGAACCCGAGGTCAGTGGTAGGGAGCATTGTTAAATAAGTGATTGCAGTGTAGGCTTGATAAGAGACAACATGGATTCATGAAAGAAAAATCATGTTTGACAAATCTGTTGGAACTTTTGGAACCTTGTAATTAGCAGAATGCGGCAGCAGAGTCACAGCATATATCCAGAGTTAAGGTTTAAAGATTCTTTGAAATTAAAGGAATTCAAGAGATTATGAGAAATGAGAAAGATCTGTAACGGTAATTGATCAGAAGTGATCTACTGAATAGTGGAGCAGGTATAATGGACTGAATATTCAAATAGTTCTTTGTAGGAAAAAAACTGCAGATGCAGGTTTAAACCGAAGATAGACACAAAATGCTGGAGTAACTCAGCGGGACAGGCAGCATCTCTGGAGAGAAGGAATGGGTGACATTTTGGGTCGAGACCCTTCTTCAGACTCAATCTGAACCAAATCATCACTCATTCCTTCTCTCCAGAGATGCTGCCTGTCTCGCTGAGTTACTCCAGCTTTTTGTGTCTAATATTTCTTATGATTTTTGATTAGTGTGTAAAAACAGCTTTACACTCTTTCTTCCAAGTGCTTGTTACACGAAATGAGGTAACAAAACAATGTTAGTGTCCCAAGTATTGAGGCCCTAGTTACACTCAGTGAGTTCTATTGGACAAGCCTCACTGATCACGCCACCATTATCAGTATCCCTGCGACAGGCACTCTATGCACAGCTCTACCGTGAGAAAATATTCCCAGGCAGATTCAGGATTCAAGGATAGATTCGAGGCTTATTGGGAGCAGTCCTTTTGGGAGTGGATGTTTACTTTTTTTAGTTTAGTTTTGGGATACAACGTGAAAACTAGCCTTTTGGCCACCGAGTAAGAGACGACCAGCAATCCCTGCGCATTAACGCTATCCTACACACTAGGGAAAATTTACAATTTTACTGAAGCCAATTAACCTACAAACCTGTATGTCTTTCGAGTGTGAAAGGAGACTGTAGTGGAAAGTCCTCCCTCTAGTCTTTCCACTCATCACTTTGATATCATGTTTCATGTATTTTGTGTTTTTAGGACTGTTGACAAATCAATTTCCCTCCTGGGATAAATAAAGTTCTATCATATCGTATCCCGACGGGCAGGTTTGCTAGTGCGACTCGGGAGGTTTCTAATTAGATTGGTAGGGGGTTGGAATCCAACGCAGGAGTGAGGCAGATGGAAGGCTAAAAGTCGGCACAGAAATGAATGACGTTAAGTCAGGATAGGCAAGAGCATGGCAGGGAACAAGGAAAGAAAGTTGATATTGCATTTATTTTAATGCTGGAGGCCTGAGGGGAAAGGCGGTTGAACATGGGTTGTGGTTAACCATGACGTTATAGCGTTACTGAAACCTGGCTATGGGAGGCACAGCTTAATGTTCCAGGGTACAGGTGCCTCATGTATTTGATTGAGTTTTTTGAAGAAGTAATCAAGAAAGTTGACAAGGACAGTATCCTGAATGTAGTCTAAATGGACTTCATTAAGAATTTTGATAATGTTTGGCATGGTAGACTGCTCTGGAAGGATAGGTTCCAGGGGATCCAGGGAGAGCTAGTTAACTGGATACTGAATTGGCTTCATGGTCGGGGTCAGAGGGTGATGTTGGAAGGTTGATTTTTAGACTGGAGGCCTGTGATTAGTGATCAATGCTGGACCCTTTGCTTATTGTCATCTATAACAATGATCTGGATAAGAACGTACAAAGCATGATTAGTAAATTTGCAATTAACACTACAATAGGTGGTATTGTAACCAGTTAAGATACAGTAGTTTTCAAGAACTGGAGAAGTATTTTGATCATCTGGGCAAGTGGGCCGTGGCATAGATAATGGAGTTTAATTCGGATAAATGTGAGGTGTTGCATTATGAAAAGTCAAACCAGGTAAAGAGCTTCACAGTGAATAGTAGGGTGCTTGGGAATGTTATACATGTTGAACATTATCAGTCTGCTAAAGGAAAGGTGTCATTATGTGCAAAGAGCAGAGACGATTTACCATGATGTTGCCAGGACTCGATGGCCTGAGTTATAGGGCAAGGTTGGACAGGCTAGAATTTTATTCCTTGAAGTGCAACAGTCTGAGGGGTGATCTTATAGATGTGTTTAAGATCATGAGAGGGATAGATTGGGTCAAAGCAGTATTTTCCCAAGGATTCAATGGGAACCTGAGGAGCAACTTCATCACACAGACTGGTGGGTATCATGGAGCAAGCTGCTATTATAGGTAGTTGAAGCAGGTACAATAACAACATTTAAAATATATTTGGAAAAGAAGATGGATAGCAAAGGGTTTAGAGCGATATGGGCCAAATGCTGACAAATGGGACAAGCTCAGATGGGGCATCTTGGTCAGCACGGGCAAGTAGGGGCAAACTGCCTGTTTCAGTGCTTTATGAGTCTGTAGTTGAAAAAAACAACAACATCCCATTGATATCTGGAGATCTCTGGCCCATGACGAACTGAAGTGGAGTTGGAGTATTCAGTGGATCAAGGTGGCTTATTTCCATGATGGCCCGTGGGTTCTGTGGCAATTGAGAAGGCGAAGTCCCAGCCTGAAGTAGGCAAGATCCAGAGTAGTACTAAGTGTGCCACCTCTTAGTCAAAATGTTCAGTACGGCTGAATTGGACCTGTCTGACATTTATGATGTAAGAAGTAAATAGGTTTGAATATAAAAAATAAAGGCAAGTTCTTTATTATTGAGTGTATGTGGTCTCAGTGACTGAGCTGCCAGCCCAATAATCCATTCGGCCCACAATGTCCATACTAGCCCTCTGGAAACCAGTCCCTCTCCACTTTGGGGCTTCCGCAGTCAGCGGCACTTCCGCAAGAAATGGAACTGCTCGGGGATGAAGGGTGGAAGAGTTTTATTCTGGATACTAGACTAAGTGGGACCCATTGTGGCCCAGCTTCACACGGGAGGGCTGGTCTCCCAACGCAATATTCCACCTCTCCACCAATTCCAATATTGCTGGCCAGTTGGCTTTTTGGAGCGCTAGCATGGACTGGTTTGGGGGTATGGAATTGTGGGACGAATGGTTTATTGGGCTGGGGCTAGTCATGAGACCACACACACACTCACTTACACACACACACACACACACACACACACACACACACACACACACACACACACACACACACACACACACACACACACACACACACACACATAACACTCACAAACACACACACACTCACATACACTCACACAATCACACACACAATCACACACACACACACACACATACACTCACAAACATATACACACACATTCACTGACTCACACACCATATATTTGGCAGTAAACTTTCTTGAATACTCACATGGCTGAGCGCGGCCTCTCCACTTTGGGGCTTCCGCAGTCAGCGGCACTTCCACAATCAGCGTGACCTCTGCACTTACCAGAAATCACGCAATCAGCATGACCTCTGCTCTCACCGGAAATTACGCAATCAGCGCGACCTGTCCACTAAGCGGAAGTCACGAAACGAGTGGGACTTTTGAACCAAACACAGTCGGAACCTAATAAAGCATTTATTCCTTCCAAACACAGTTGGACCTAATAAAGCATTGCAGTTTCAAGCACAGGCAGGGCAGCAGGCCAAACAACTCATGGCATTGTCATTAAGGGCTAACAAATCATTTATTGCAAGTACATTGCAGACTCACAGTTCAGTTGATTCACAGCTTAGAATGAGAGTCGTGGCCTCTCCCTCGCGATCTTGCAGAGTAACTTAGTCACGTCCAGGCATCCGGGGTTTTATAGTCCTGCCCCCTCCCACCCCCTGCCCCCAGAAGGGGCGTTACCTTAATCACGATGATTGACAGGCAAGAGGATCTCACGGTTTTTAAACACTCATAACTTTTTTATTTTTAATCGATGGGAAAAATCCTCGGACCTGCTCAGCGGAGGACTGTGAGTAAGATGGCGAAAAAATAATAGCGATATATGGTAGCGTTTTTTTTCTAAAATCAATATACAGTTCAGGCAGGAAGTAGAGAGATGAGACTTTTAATTATATAGATATTATCTGGATCAGGTATTTCATAAGATTTCATCAGAATGTCAAATTATTCGAGAAAGACAATGAACAACTGCCAGTGATAATTTGTGGGGAATAATAAGCAGAACCCCGAGGTGTTTATTTGATGCCTGATGATTTAATCTTAAACGGTGGGAAGAAGTCAGGAAGGAGAGACCCACGGTTACACAGAAAAGCTGGAGAAACTCAGCGGGTGCAGCAGCATCTATGGAGCGAAGGAAATAGGCAACGTTTCGGGCCGAAACCCTTCTTCAGACTGATCAGGGGTGGGTGGGGACAAGAAAGGGAAAAGGAGGAGTAGCCGGAAGGCTGGAGGGTGGGAGGAGACAGCAGGGGAGCTGAGGAAGGGGAGGAGACAGCAAGGACTAACAGAATTGGGAGAAGTCGATGTTCATGCCCCCGGGGTGCAGACTCCCCAAACGGAATATGAGGTGCTGTTCCTCCAATTTCCGGTGCTGCTCGCTGTGGCCATGGAGGAGACCCAGGACAGAGAGGTCAGAGGCGGAGTGGGAGGGGGAGTTGAAGTGCTGAGCCACCGGGAGGTGGTTGGGCGATCGTTTCGCCGAACACCTCCGCTCGGTCCGCAATAACCTAGCTGACCTCCCGGTGGCTCAGCACTTCAACTCCCCCTCCCACTCCGCCTCTGACCTCTCTGTCCTGGGTCTCCTCCATGGCCACAGCGAGCAGCACCGGAAATTGGAGGAACAGCACCTCGTATTCCGTTTGGGGAGTCTGCACCCCGGGGGCATGAACATCGACTTCTCCCAATTCTGTTAGTCCTTGCTGTCTCCTCCCCTTCCTCAGCTCCCCTGCTGTCTCCTCCCACCCTCCAGCCTTCCGGCTACTCCTCCTTTTCCCTTTCTTGTCCCCACCCACCCCCACCCCTGATCAGTCTGAAGAAGGGTTTCGGCCCGAAACGTTGCCTATTTCCTTCGCTCCATAGATGCTGCTGCACCCGCTGAGTTTCTCCAGCTTTTCTGTGTAACCTTCGATTCTCCAGCATCTGCAGTTCCCTCTTTAACAACGGAGAGACCCACAGCTGTGCCTGAATCGCTGAGGCAGAAACGTGGCTGATTAAGACATCCTCATGAGGAAGAGAAAGGAGAATAAAGCAAGCATTGTTCATTGACTCGTTTTCATAATCTCTTGGTCTCTATAACTTAAACATTTTGATATTGATAGACTGATGGAAGATGATATTTGTTAAAGCCAAAGTACTTTTGACAAAATTATATATTTTATGTACAAGCGAAGAATAGAAGGAAAATAACAATGGCAAGACAATAAGAACATTGGCACAGTGGTAGTGGTAGAGCTGCTGCATTACAGTGCCAGAGAACCGAGTTTAATCCCTGTGGGGTGCTATCTGTATGGGTGTTTGTACATTCCCTTTGTGACTGTGTGCAATTCCTCCAGGTGCTCTGGTTTCCGTCCACACTTCAGTGATGTACAGATTTGTAGGTTAATTGGCTTTGGTAAAATTAGAAACAATTGTTCCTCGTATGTAGGATATTGTTAGTGTATGGGGTGATCGCCTCTTCAAGTACAATCATTACATACTTTGATTCTATCCAGAAATACTGGGTATCTTAAGTAACCTGGGCACTCCTCCTCTCTGCCTCGCCTTCTGCTGTCAACCTTTCCAGTAACTGTTTATTCTTAGATTCATACAATCACTTGTCAATGTAAGTGATATTGGCTGTGGGGGTTTCCAGCTGTAACATGCCTCTTTGCTTTGCAGAAGAATCCAAGTGGAATCTCGGAAGAGTTCTTGCAGTGCCTGAGACTGATATCTCATTTTAACAGCAGCACCCCAAATCTCTCAGAGATGGAAACGCAGAAGATCTCCAAGTCCTGCTCACAAGCGCTGCAAGGAGTGAAACAACTCGTCAAACAGGTGAGAAGTTGGCGCCGCACCAAGGGCAACATCATGCCAGCTGAGATTAGAGATTGCATACAGTAATTAGTTTGACAGTCCCTCCGTTCACAGAATGTGTGCGTGAGTGCTACTGATCTCATCGCTGCTCCTGGAGGGGAGGGCTTTGGCTGCTGTTATGTTCATCCTGTAACCTGGCTGTGTCAGCCATGGCTCAGAATTCAGTGTTTCTCAGTCAGAAAATTGTAGGTTCAAATTCAGTTCTAGAGAAGCAAAACATAACACCTTCCACTACCCCAGTGCTGCATTGTTGCTGATTTCATCTTTTAGACAAAATGGGTGGCTCTAACTGACGATGAACAGGAATTTATTTCCCATTTCCTGCTTAATATTTAGCCTCCAACTAAAACAGATTATCATCTTGATATTTATAGGAGCTTGCTGCCAGTAAGCTGGCTACCGTATAAGTCATGCTGCAGCAATGATGTGTACTTCAGGGGTGTGCTTTACTCCTTGTTACGTACTTTGGGTCATTCTGAGGTTTGGTAAAGCCATAGGCAAATAATGTCATAGTCACATAGTCTGTGGGATTCGGTGCCTCAGAGGGCGGTGGAGGCAGGTTCTCTGGATGCTTTCAAGAGAGAGCTAGATAAGGCTCTTAAAAATAGCGGAGTCAGGGGATATGGGGAGAAGGCAGGAACGGGGTACTGATTGGGGATGATCAGCCATGATCACATTGAATGGCGGTGCTGGCTCGAAGGGCCAAATGGCCTACTCCTGCACTTATTGTCTATTGTCTATTGTCACACTGCACGGAAATGGCCCTTCAGTGTACTGAGTGTGCGCTGCCATCCACTTCTGCTAACCTAATTTATCCTCTGCCCAGAGTAGGGGAATCAAGAATCAGAGGATGTAGTTTAAGGTGAGAGGGGAAAGATTTAATGGGAACGTAATGGGCAACATTTTCACACAGGGGATGGTGAGTATATGGAACAAGGGTCTTTTCCTAAATAATAATAATAATAATAATAATAATAATATCTTTTATTGTCATTGCACGTCAGTGCAACGAGATTTAGTATGCAGCTCCAACCGATGAAAAAGAAAAGTAAAATAAATAAATAAGCTGTGTGTCGTGACCATCCGAGGGAGACAGTCCAGGGGGGGTGGGGGCACTCAGCAGGGCCGGTTCAGAGCCGCTATAGCTCTTGGAATAAAGCTGTTTCTGAGTCTGGAGGTTCGGGCGTAGAAGGCCTTGTAACGTCTGCTGGAGGGAAATAGTTCAAACAGTCCATTACAGGGGTGTGATGAGTCTTTATGGATGCTGACGGCCTTCCTGAGGCACCGTGTGTGGTAGATGCCCTCCAAGGCTGGTAGCTCTATCGCAATGATCCTCTGCGCTCTGTGGACGACGCGCTGAAGAGCTCTCCTCTCCGCCTCCGTGCAGCTGAGATACCACACAGAGATGCCATACGTTAATATGCTCTCTGTGGTGCAGCGGTAGAACGTTGTCAACAGCTGTTGGGGCAGACCAGTCTTTTTTAATGTCCTCAGGAAGAACAGTCGTTGCTGTGCCTTCTTGACCAGTTGGTGGACCATGTGAGGTCCTCTGAAATGTGAGGCCCAGAAACTTAAAGATGGACAATCTCTCCACACTTTCCCCGTAAATGGCGATTGGGGCGTATTCTCCATTATGGGACCTCCTGAAGTCAATAATCAGCTCCTTGGTCTTGGAGGTGTTTAGTGACAAGTTGTTACGTGTGCACCAGTCCGCCAGGTTCTGCACCTCCGCCCTGCATTTTATTTCACCACCGTTGGTGATCAGCCCAATCACTGTTGTGTCGTCTGCAAACTTCACGATGGTGTTGGTGTCGAATGCAGGAACACAGTCGTGAGTGAAGAGGGAGTAGAGCATGGGGCTTAGTACACAGCCCTGTGGTGTGCCGGTGCTCAGGGTGATAGTGGAGGACAGTTGCAGGCCCAGTCTCACTGCCTGTGGTCGCTCCATCAGAAAGTTCAGGATCCAATCGCATATCGGCGAGCTGAGGCCTAGCTGGTGGAGTTTGGTGGTGAGCTTGGTGGGGATGACCGTATTGAATGCAGAGCTATAGTCAACGAAGAGCATCCTCACGTACGTGCCGTGTCTGTCCAGGTGAGTCAGGACAGTGTGAAGAGCCAGTGAGATGGCATCCTCTGTTGATCTATTTGCCCTGTATGCAAATTGATGAGAGTCCAGTGAGGCAGGGATGCTGGATTTGATATGGGAAAGGACAAGCCTTTCGAAGCACTTCATTGGGATTGGAGTTAGGGCAACTGGGCGGTAGTCGTTCAGGTTGGTGACTTTGGACATTTTTTCGGCACCGCCACTATGGTGGCTGTTTTCAGGCACTTGGGGACCGTTGCCTGAGAGAGATAGATTGAAGATTCTCGTGAATACCTCCGCCAGCTGTACAGCACAGTCCTTTAGTACCCTTCCCTGTACTCCTTCCGGGCCTGCAGCCTTGCATGGATTGATCCTACGCAGAGCGCACTGTACCTCCTGAGTGCTCAGTGTTAAGGCCTGTCCCTCCGCCATGACCGGGGTTATTCCACTCCTGGTGGTGTTGCCAGTTTCGAACCGGGCAAAGAAGGTGTTCAGTTCGTGGGCCAGTGTGATATCACTGTGGGGGCAGGCGGGGCTGCTCTTGTAGTCAGTGATGTCCCCGACACCCTGCCACATGCTTCTGGTGTCCGCGGCATTGAAGTGGTCTTCCACCCTTTGCCTGTGGATGTCTTTGGCCTTCTTTATGCCTTTGTTCAGCTACGACCTGGCAGCACTGTAGGCAGAAGTGTCCCTGGATTTAAAGGCATTGTTGCGTGCCCTTAGCAGATCCTGAACCTCCTTGTTCATCCAGGGTTTCCGGTTTGGGAACATCTTTATTTGCTTGTCCACTGTGACAGTCTCCACACAGCAGTTGATGTAGGAGAGCACAGTGGATGTGTACTCCTCCAAGTCTACCTCTGTACCACTGGTAGCCTGTTCAAACAGGTCCCAGTCGGTGCGATCAAAGCAGTCCTGGAGTTGTAGAGCGGCGTCCTCGGGCCATATTTTGACTGTCCTTATTGCAGGTTTGGTCTTGTGGATGAGGGGTTTGTATGCAGGCAGTAGAAACAGTGAGAGGTGATCGAAGGCCCCGACCACGGATGAACACGGAGGGGAGGCTGGCTGGACTATGGTGCCATCCTCACCTTGGTGCCATTTATGTTATGTTGTGTCGTGGACTTTCTGTGTTTGTGCTTTTTTTAATTCAATTTCAGTTTTATTTTTAATATGTTTTATTATTATTTATTATTATTATTTTTTTTTTTTAATGATTTTTTTTTTATGATACTGCCTGTAAGGGAAATTCATTTTGTTGTCTCAAATTGAGACAATGACAATAAATTTGAATACAATACAATACAATACAAAGGATTGCCCCAGGGGTGGGCAGTGGAGAGCTCTGTAAGCGTCCTTGATGCTATTTGAATCTTTGACTCCAAAGACGTGTAAATTGGTGGGTTTTTATTCTCTGCACACTGCTCGCATGCCTAAATGACTACTGTCCACCCGCCTTGACATCCACCATCATGAAATGTTTTGGGAAGCTAGTTATGGAACGCATTAATCCAGTCTAACAAGTGGCCTTGATCCACTGCATTTCACTTACCACTACAACAGGTCAACGGGTAATGCCATCGTCCTGATTCTACAGTCATCCTTGGAACACCTGAATAAGAGAGACACGTCGGACTCCTATTCATAGACTAAACTCTGTCTTTAACACCATTATACCATCCAAGCAAATCATCTAACTCATGGGTTGGCAACCTTGTTCTGCATAGGGGACAGGAACCATGTCCGTGAGCGGATGGTGGGCCACATCTATCTCCATAGCTAATAAATGGAGGTAATAATAATACATACTAACTAAATTAGTAATTAGTAATAATACATACTAACTATGACACTTGGAGTTGTTTTTTGCATTAGTTTTCATATGTTTTTCAATTAGTTTTCTGCAGTTCTCTGATCCCTCATGTCCCCGGGACTAGCTGCATTTCCCAGGTCGCGAAAACGCACTCATCCTGATTCTGGGACAGTTTCTTCCCAGCTGTTATCAGGCAACTGAACCATCCTACTGCAACTAGAGAGCAGTGCTGAACTACTATCTACCTCATTGGTGGCCCTCAGACTATCTTTGATTGGTCTTTACTGACTTTATCTTGCACTAAACATTATTCCCTAATCGTGGGTAGACAAAAATGCTGAAGAAACTCAGCGGGTGCAGCAGCATCTATGGAGCGAAGGAGATAGGCAACGTTTCGGGCCGAAACCCTTCTTCAGACACATCAGACCTTATCGTGTATCTGTACACTGTGAATAGCTCGTTGTAATCACGTATTGTCTTTAAGCTGACTGGTTAGCACGCAACAAAAGCTTTTCAATGTACCTCAGGACACGTGACAACTGAAACTCACCTGCACATTAGGAGAACTTGCAGCAGTCAGTTAACCCACCGAAGTGTTAGTGACGGGGCAAGGAGTAGGAGCTAATTGTATATGTCCAGAAAAAAAGTTAACCCTTCACAATTTTCTCCCTCCTTTTCAGATTCTTCCTTTTCACTCCCTGCTGTTGTAAACTCCTCCAGTCCTACAACTCATTAACTATCTCCTCAGTCCTCTCTTGTCTATCCCCAACTCACTCTGTTAACCATTGGTGGTCTTATCTTTACACATATCTAGATCTTCACTGTGACAAACACTTCCATCCTGCCCCCGAATCACCTTCCTAATATTTGCCCACTATTCATCTAAGTTCTGGGATCTGGGACCTGAGGTGCTAATTCTAGATACGACCTTGGTAAGGCCATCAAAAAGGCCAAAAGGGATTTCTGCTCCAAGCTGGAGGATGACAGATGTTCGGCAGCTGTGGCGGGGCCTGAATGCAATGACCTCCTAAAAGGCGAAATCAGGAGGTAGCTTGAATGTCGGCGAAACATCACTCCCTGATGAGCTCAATGCGTTTTACGCACGCTTTGATAGGGAGAACACTGATGTGCCTTCTCGAGCCCCCATTCGCTGTGATGGTATTTCAGTCACGGTCACAGAGGCCGACGTCATGAAATTCTTCAGAGGGGTGAACCCTCGAAAAGTGCCTGGACCTGATGGTGTACCCTGTCGCGTTCTAAAAACCTGTGCGGACCAACTGGCTGGAGTTCTTACGGACATTTTCAACCTCACGTCTGAGGTCTGAGGTTCCCACCTGCTTTAAAAGGGCATCAATTATATTGGTGCCCAAAAAGAGCAAGGTGGCATGCCTCAATGACTATCGACCAGTGGCACTAACGTTGGTGGTGATGAAGTATTTTGAGAGGTTGATCATGGCGCAAATCAACTACTACGTCAACAAAAACCTGGACCCACTGCAGTTCGCCTACCGCCACAACAGATCAACGGTGGATGCGATCTTGCTAATTTGCCACTCCACTCTGGACCACTTGGACAACAAAAACTCATATGTCATTCATGTTATTCATTTATTACAGCTGGGCATTTAATACAATCATCCCCTCCAAGCTGGTTACCAAACTCGCAGAACTGGGTCTTTGCGCATCCCTCTGCAATTGGATCCTCGACTTCCTCATTCACAGACCCAGACTCTTCGTATTGGTGGAAATGTGTCAGCCTCGACAACAATCAGCACAGGAGCACCTCAAGGCTGCGTGCTCAGCCCCCTGCTATACTCACTCTATACTCATGACTGCATAGCCGGTCATAGTGCGAACTCCATCATCAAGTTTGCTGACGACCCCACTGTTGTGGGATGTATCACTGATGAGAACGAGTCAGAGTATGGGAGAGAGATCGTCCGACTGACCAAATGGTGCCAGCACAATAACCTGGCCCTCAACACCAGCAAAACCAAGGAACTGATTGTGGACTTTGGAAGGGGTAGCATGGGGACCCACAGCCCCATTTATATCAATGGGTTGATGGTGGAAAAGGTCAAGAGTTTCAAATTCCTGGGCGTGCACATCTCTGAAGATCTCTCCTGGTCCGAGAACACTGATGCAATTATAAAGAAAGCACATTAGCGCCTCTGCTTCCTGAGAAGATTACGGAGAGTCGGCATGTCAAGGAGGACTCTCTCTAACTTCTACAGGTGCACAGTAGAGAGCATGCTGACCGGTTGCATCGTGGTTTGGTTTGGCAACTCGAGTGCCCAGGAACGGAAAAGACTACAAAAAGTAGTAAACACTGCCCAGTCCATCATTGGCTCTGACCTCCCTCTCTACCATCGTGGGGATCTATCACAGTTGCTGCCTCAAAAAGGCTGGCAGCATCATCAAGGACCCACACCATCCTGGCCACACACTCATCTCCCCGCTACCTTCAGGTAGAAGGTACAGGAGCCTGAAGACTGCAATGTTAAATTCAGGAATAGCTACTTCCCCACAGCCATCAGGCTATTAAACTCAACTCAAACAAAACTCTGAACATTAATAGATCATTATCTGTTTATTTGCACTTTATCTGTTTATTTATTCATGTGTATATATATTTAAATAATGGTATATGGACACACTGATCTGTTCTGTATTCATGCCTACTATATTCTGTTGTGCTGAAGCAAAGCAAGAACTTCATTGTCCTATCTGGGACACATGACAATAAACTCTCATGAATCTTGAATCCTACATTGCACTGTGGACTTTATTTGTTGTAAAGTTAATCGAGAGTTCGCCTGATGCGCTGCAAGGCACTTTATAAATGCATCATTGGCAGGTGCTTTTTGAATCAGTGGCATATGTATTTTCATAATATGTAGGCGAGTGTTAGAATCCGGGGGGAGTTGTTGGTATTGTGGAGAGAATAAAAATGAGATTAGTGTCAATAGGTACTTTTGAATGGTTGGTCGGCAAGGAGTCAATGGGCTGAAGAGCTTGCCTCTATTTCATATCGCTCCTATAAAATAAAGCTACAGCATAGGATGTCAGTGAGGGAGGGAAGTCAGTGATACAGTGTGGAAACAAGCCCTTCGGCCCTATTTGCCCACACCAGCCAACATAGAAACATAGACATAGAAACATAGAAAATAGGTGCAGGAGGAGGCCTTTTGGCCCTTCGAGCCAGCACCGCCATTCATTGTGATCATGGCTGATCGTCCCCTATCAATAACCCGTGCCTGCCTTCTCCCCATATCCCTTGACTCCACTAGCCCCTAGAGCTCTATCCAACTCTCTCTTAAATCCATCCAGTGACTTGGCCTCCACTGCCCTCTGTGGCAGGGAATTCCATAAATTCACAACATGCCCTAGCTACACTAGTCCCACCTGCCCGCGTTTGGTCCATATCACTCCAAACCTGTCCTATCCATGTAATAAGAATGTAATTATCCAGTGTAGAAGAACCTCACCGGTTTGTGTTGCTTATTGCAGTAGGTTCACGTCTTAAAGTGAAGTGACGCACATCGTTTTCATCTGCTGTTTTCCCCAGCCTTGAGCCGTCAAGTCTCATACTAGTTTTCTGTTCCAAACCTTGCCCTCTGCCTCACCTGCTGCAGTGACAGAGTCAGAGCGAAAATGGGTTCCGATCACAGTCGGTTTACACTTGTGGTTGAACAGTTATAAGAAGGTTGAAGGAGGCATTTTCAGAAGCCCAGCAAGCATTGGCAAGCTATTTTCTGCTGCCTTCACCACAACGTCTCACACGCACTCTCACCCATGGCTAAAAGTCACTCACCCACCGCTAAAAGGCACTCGTATGGAGGGTTGAACTGGAGGTTTCATCACAACATGAAACTCTTCACCTCCCACACACCCTGCATTAGTTGTGGAATCTCATCATACCTCCCTGACCTGAAAAAGTGGAGAGATTGCAACATGTGGTTAGCCACTATAGTCATCAGTGGAATTACTACATGAAGCCAACGTTCTACACGCTGGCGTGGGTTGCAATCCTCGCACACACATATGGCCTGCTAACCCCTGTATTTACATATAATTAGCTCTCCTTGAAAAGACAGTCTCAATGGCTTGCTCACCTTGTGTGCAGTTCTGGTCGTTGCACTTTGGGAAGGATATGATTGCACTCCAGAAGGTTTAGAGGAGATTTGCAAGGTGCTGCCTGCGGTGGAACATTTCAGTTATGAGTGGAAACTGGATTAGCTGGGTTTGTTCTCTTTGGTATGTAGTAGGATGAGGTGGGGGGGATGTTGATAGAGGTGTACAAAATTCTGACAGGCGTAGATGGGGTAGTCAAGTCAAGTCAAGTCAAGTCAAGTTTATTTGTCACATACACATACGAGATGTGCAGTGAAATGAAAGTGGCAATGCTCGCGGATTTTTTGTGCAAAAGACAAACAACAAAACAACCAAACAAATTATAAACACAATCATAACACACATATTCTTTTACATAATAAATAATAGAAGGAAAAACGTTCTGTAGAGTTAGTCCCTGGTGAGATAGGCGTTTACAGTTCGAATTGCCTCTGGGAAGAAACTCCTTCTCAACCTCTCCGTTCTCACCGCATGGCAACGGAGGCGTTTGCCTGACCATAGCAGCTGGAACAGTCCGTTGCAGGGGTGGAAGGGGTCTCTCATGATTTTGCTTGCTCTGGAGTTGCACCTCCTGTTGTATAGTTCCTGCAGGGGGGCGAGTGAAGTTCCCATAGTGCGTTCGGCCGAACGCACTACTCTCTGCAGAGCCTTCTTGTCCTTGGCAGAGCAATTCCCAAACCAGATGGTAATGTTACCAGACAAGATGCTTTCCACCGCCGCTGCGTAGAAGCACTGGAGGATAGTAAGAACGACAATGAGATTGGGCTCCATGTAACCACAGGCAAGTAAGGAACAGGGAAACGGGACAGATGAGATTGATCTTCTAACTAGGGACCCTAGCAGCCTTTCCAGGTGAGGCGAGGGTACACATGTACCTCTTCCAACCTCTCCTATTGTATTGGGTGCTCCTGATGTGGCCTCCTTTACATTGGCGAGCTCCAGCATAGACTACGCGACGGTTTCATCGAGCACGTGCTATATCCACCAAGGCCTGCTGGATCTCCAGATGCCAACCATTTTATCTCCCCATCTTATTCCTATACACAATCTTTCTATCCCCTGCTTCCTCCATTGCCAGAGTGAAACCCCACACAAACTGGAAGAGCAGCACTCATACGGCTTGGGTAGCTTACAACCCGACTATCATAATCTTCAGTTTCAAATAATACTCCTCCTACCGATCCCTCCCCTTCCACCACTCCACTCCTGTGCACACACTTTTCTCCCACCATCCTTGTCACGCTGCTCCTTTCCCCTCCTCCCTATGCTCATCTCTCATCACGAAATGCTGTATTCTCTATTAACCCCTCTCTTTCCTCTCTCCCTGGTCCCTCCACTCATATCCCACCCTTGACCGGCCCTGTACGGGGATCACTCGACCTCCGCGCGGCCCCTGCTTCCGGTTTGGTCGCGCTTGTCGCATGCTCGTGGGACAGGCCCTTCAGTGTACCCTCTTGTGCTGTACCCAGTCACTGCTATTGCATGTGGGGTGTTGGTACTTGTCAATGTCTGTCAGGAGAAGAAGCGATAATTGAAGCTAATGGTTGCTGACAATATCGGCACTGCAGTACTCCAGCACCTTTGCTAGTTGCACTGTTGCCTTGTAGACTGGATTGACATTGAGACATTAACCTGCTTTGCTCTCTACACGGTTGTTTGTTTTTAACTGACGTTGTTGGGTGGTTTGTGGCTGTTGCTGTTTTCACTGGTGCAAACTGCAGGTGTTCCTTCCACACAAAACATTGAAATGGATTCACTGTCAGATTCAGCTAGATGATTTTCTTTCAGCTGATCTTTCTGTCCAGAAGAGTTCAACATGCCTAGATTGTGCCCAAATACGAGGCGCTGAATTCTTAACAATATGACGTTCAAAAAGGCAGTGTGGCAATCACCTGTTTCTGCTCTTTGCTTAGGTGATGCCCCCTTCTCCAAACAGATCAGGACACAAAGGTACGTCTATTGGTGCTTCTTGCTGTGTTTAGTTACGGGAGCAAACAGGTTTGTTAATTCGGCCAGCTCGGTGTACTCTTCAAACCTCGGGTCGTGCTCCGAGCTCCAAGGGTCCAGCAGCATTCACATGCTCTTCCATGCATCATCTCCAAGGCACGAGTCAGGAGCACGATGGAGTTTCCCACTTTCCAGGGTGAGTGTAGCTCCACGTCACATCCTGGACAAAGCAGCCAGCTTAATTATCTCCATCCACCACACTAACTATTCATTCCCTCCACCGCCCATGCACAATGGTTGCAGTGTGTGCCATCTTCAAAATGCACTGCAGTTATCCGCCCAAGCTGTTCTTCCAGCACTTCCCAAACCCACGACCTCTTCCATCAAGAAGGGCAAGGGCATCTGGTAGAGAGAAACACCACTGCCTGCAGGTTCCCCTCACCACTGGTATCAGAGGTTATGGGGAGAAGGCAGGAGAATGGAGTTAGGAGAAATAGATCAGCCATGATTGACTAGCGGAGTAGACTTGATGGGCCGAATGGCCTAATTCTACCCCTATCACATGATCTTATGACCATCTTGACTTTGAAATATATCAACATTTATTTTTATTGTCATTGGATCATCTTCCCGTACAACAGCACCATGGGAGCCCCTGCACCAGAGCACTGCAGCAATTCAAGAGAACTGCTCACAACCGCCTTTGCAATGACAATTAGGCATATGGATTAAGTGCTGGCCTTGCAAATGTTGCCTGGATCTCGTGAAGGAAGTAAAACATTATCACCACTCACCATGCTCACTCTTGTGCCAATGCCCTTTCCCACTCATATTTTTTCACAACCTGCCCCACACATCCATTCACAACTTGCTCACACTCGTTCATAACCTGCCCCACTCACACTTGTTCACACCGTCCTGCACACACTCATTCACTTCTTTCTCTACTTACACACGTTCACACATGCCCAATCACTCTCATTCACACTCTGCTCTGCTCATACTTGTTCACACCTGCCCTGTTCATGCTCATTTACACATTTACACAGTGCCCTGCTCACACTCGTTCACACCCTGCTTTGCTTATATTCATTCACAATCTTATTTACTATTCTAGTACTAGTCCAAAAGCACTGTCTGAAATCTTTACCTGGGTTCTGTTCCATGTACAAATCTCCATGGACATTAAAACCCCCATGACTATCACTGCACCTTTCTGAGAAACCTGTTATTTCTTCCTTCATTCTGTGTGACTACTGTCAGGGGGCTTGTACAGCATAGCCACAAGTGATTTCTTGCCTTTATATCTTATACCAATTTTATGTCTTGATTTCCTGAACCCAGTTGGTTCAAGAACCTGATAGTTGTAGTAAGGCAGCTGTTCCTGACCCTGGTAGTGTGGGACTTCAGACCTCTGTACCTTCCAATGGTAGCACAGAGAAGAGGACATGGCCTGGATGGTGTGGATCCTTGATGATAAATGCATCACTCCATGTCTTGAAACAGTGCCCCATATAGATGTTTTTGATGAAGGGGTGAACTGTGCACATGACAGACTGGGTTGAATCCACCACTCTCTGCAGCCGCTTACATTTCTGTGCATTGGAATTGCCACACCAGGCCAAGATGTCTGTGCCGAACATGATGGAAGGTTGAACTAATCTCCTCTGCTTGTAAGGAGATCCCTATTGATCCTTTCCCTGCATACTCATGTGGCTACCTCAAAGCTTTTTAATGTCATTGTCAGACTTTCCTCCACTACCACCCCTGGAGGTGCATTCAAAGCACCCATCACTCTCAGTGTCAAAAATAAAACTGCCACGCACATCTATATAATTAAGTCTCATCTTGACCTCTTCCTGTCTGCGCTGTATATTGATTTTAGAAAAAACGCTACCATATATTGCTATTATTTTTGGCCATCTTACTCACAGTCCTCCTCGGCTGAGCATGCCATGAGGATTTTTCACATTGATGAAAAATAAAAAAAGTTATGCGCGTTTAAAAAAACCTTGAGATCCTCGCCTGTCAATCAGGTAACGCCCCTTCTGGGGGGGGGGGGGGGGGGGGGGGGGACAGGACTATAAAACCCCGAATGCCTGGATGTGACTCAGTCACTCTGCAAGATCATGGGGGAGATGCCACAACTCTTATTCTAAGCTGTGAATCAACTGTACTGTGAGTCTGCAATGTACTTGCAATAAATGATTTGTTAGCCCTTAATGACAATGCCATGAGTTGTTTGGCCTGCTGCCCTGCCTGTGCTTGAAACTGCAATGCTTTATTAGGTCCGACTGTGTTTGGAAGGAATAAATGCTTTATTAGGTCCGACTGTGTTTGGTTCAAAAGTCCCGCTCATTTCGTGACTTCCGCTTAATGGCCAGATTGCGCTGATTGTGTAATTTCTGGTGAGTGCAGAGGTCGCACTGATTGTGTAATTTCCGGTAAGTGCAGAGGTCACGCTGATTGCGGAAGTGCCGCTGACTGTGGAAGCCCCAAAGTGGAGAGGCCATGCTCAGCCGTGTGAGTATTCAAGGTTTACTGCCACATAAGGTTTACTGCCACATATATGGTATGTGAGCCAATGTCAGTGAGTGTGTGTGTGTGTGTGTGTTTGTGAGTGTATGTGAGTGTATGTGTGTATGTGTGTGTGAGTGAGTGAGTGTGTGAGTGAGTGGGTGTGTGTGTTTGTCAGTATATATGTGTGTGTGTGTGTATGTGTGTGTGTGAGTGTGTGTGTGTATGTGTATGTGCGTGTGAGTGAGGTATGTGTGTGAGTGGATGTGTGTGTGAGTGAGGTATGTGTGTGTGAGTGGATGTGTGAGTGAGTGTGTGAATGAGTGCGTGGTCTCAGTGACTGAGCTGCCAGCCCAAGAATCCATTTGGCGCACAATGTCCATACTGGCCCTCTGGAAACCAGTCCCTTCGACCCACAACACCATGCTAGCGCTACACCAAGCTGTAGTTAATGATCAGCCTGGCATCTATTTTCCCATTATTCAGGTGGTCCAGAACAGAGTGGAGAGCTGGTGAGATGGCTCTGCAGTTCACCTGTTGTGGTAATAGGCAAATTGAAGCATATCCAGGATTACCTTCTCCTGAATCTCATGTGCTTCTCAATATCCAGGGCAGTCTTAGCCATTACAGCACCATGGTACTGGGTGGCAATCACATTACATTTACATCTTTCTATTTATGCTCAGGGTTCATCTCTTTATTGTGAATACTATATTTGATTCTCCATTGATTATCTTTAGCTTTGTTCATTTATTACTTTTGCAACTTCTAATCTTATCCATTAATTTACTTTTAGATTTCTCCTCCCTGGGCCTTCTTGTCACAGGCCATTCACCATTCCCCATACTAATACTTTTCATTCTAGTCTTACATCTCACACCTTTGCACCTTTGATCATTTGTTCCCACGACTTAGTTTAAGATCTACTCGGCCTCCCTACGTGTGCAGTTCAGTAGAACAGTGATTGCAGCATGGTTCAGATGTGGACCATCACAATAGTACAATGTCACCTTCCCCAGTGATGCCACCAATGGCCTTCTATGCCTTGATGATGCAAATGCTTGCCAAGATACTTCATAACTGTTGCCTGAAACCCTGCTTCCACCATGCCCTTGGTCTGTGCATTCCACATTCCGACTACCCTCTGGATGAGGGTGTTCTTCATATCTTCATATCTCCACTGAGCCTCTTATTACCCCTTACGTTAAACCAATGCCCTTGTGTCTTATGCATATCTGCTTTGAGGAAGAGGTTCCTACTATATACTTGCCTCATAATTTTATATACCTCAATCCAGTCCTCCCTCAGCCTCATACACTCCAAGGAAAACAAACCAAGTTGAACCATTTTGCATTCTAATTGGTGGCTCACTCTTTGTAATGACCTCTTTCAGAGAGATTTAGCTCTTAGGGCTAAAGAGGGTACTGATTTTGGATGATCAGCAATGATCATATTGAATGGTGGTGCTGGCCCAAAGGGCCGAATGGCCTATTCCTGCACCTATTTTCTATGTTTCTATGTTTCTTTCTCGTGCCAAGGTCACTGGTACCTCCATGTACTGTGAGTAATGGATCCTCCGCCTCCCAATCTAAGTTCCTGTTGAACCGCGAATGGACATCCCAAGCCCTGGCTCTGGGCTGGGTAACTCAGCATTTGGGACACTTGTAGAGGTCAATGTTGCACCTGCCTCAGACTACCAGCCCCTACCACCACATTGCTGTTTGGCCTTCTGATCCATTGGCATATTCAACTTGCCCACCTTGCAGCTTGTCCCTTTCCACAGAAAGGACCTCAAACCCAACTGCAAAGGCTGATAGGACTGCTCCCAGACATAAAATATCACTACAGGGGTGAGCAAGGAAAATCTCCCAGTGTCTGGGCCAATGTTTACGCCCGATAACAGCCGCCATTAAAGCAGGTCATCCTGTGGGATCTTGTGCACAAAATGGCTGTCCGCATTTCACTTATAGGAGCGAATATGTTTGGTAAATAGATAATTGTATTTGGCTTTAAATAATTCTGGGGCATTATGATCTTCCGTTCCTTCCTATGTGGGTTTGCTCACAGTTGGTAGCAGGAATCACCTCTTTTCCTGCCATTTATGGGGTTTGTGTTTCCTAGCTACATCTCACTCTATTTGCCTGATAAATGTACCCTCATAGTCTTCAAAAATGTAGGAGGAGGCCATTCAGCCTGTCGAGTCTATGCTGGCTTGGCCACCCACCTACACTGGGCGGATGATTTACAAACTCCACACAGGCATCTCCGGAAATGATTGAACTTTGGTTACTGGAGCAACGATGGAGTAAGGGGGGAGAAAACTGGAAAAGGCGTGGTGGTGGAGGCAGTTATGATAGTGATGTTTAAGATTCTTTTGGACAGGCACATGGATAGGCTGGGAATGGAGGGATATGGATCATGTACAGGCAGATAAGAGTTGGTCTTGACTTAATGTTCAGCACAGACATTGTGGGCCGAAGGGCCTGTCCTGTACTGTACCATGATGACCGGCTATTGAAAAATCGGGATAAAGTGGATGTGGGGTGGATGTTTCCATTAGTGGGAGAAGGCTTAGCCTTAGAATAAAAGGATGTTCCTTTAGAAAGATGAGAAGGAATTTCTTTAGTCATAGGGTGGTGAATCTGTGGAATTCATTGGCACACGCGGCTGTGAAGGCCAAGTAATTGGGTATTTTTAAAGTGGAGATTTACAGGTTCATTAGTAAGGGTGTCAAAAGTCATGAGACGAAGGCAGGAGAATGGGGTTGACAGGGGAAGATAAATCAGCCATGATCGAATGGTGGAGTAGACTCGATGGACTGAATGGCCTCATTCTGCTTCTATTTCTTATGGTATTATGGTCTACTAGCTGACCACTGTGTTGCATTCACGCTTATTATTTCATTTTGAATTCATTCGTAAAATTGCCATTGGGACTGGGGATTAAATGGAAGGCCTGAATCTAGGCTGTAGATATGGCCTAATTGTTAATGTAGTGGTTTTGGAATTAGTATTTCTCACCAGCATACATTTGCTTTTCAGGGCAATTATCAAGTCGTACAAGAAAGATTTCACAGCGGATGGCGCCTTACGCCCACCTCACTATAAAGAGACCAACACAAAGCTCCACAGGTATATGCCACCTCCTATCAGTGTAGTAACTGCAATGGATCCATGCTCAAACCTGCAGGCTTCACTCCAGCAGCTATTGAAACTGTAATCCACATCTTCCCCTTTAACTGAGGGAGAACTGTCCTGCTCTATTTGTACCAGAGGGCCTCTGCTTAATGTTTGTCACATCTGAAGCTCCAGTCTCAGCATGGTGGGACATCAGCCCTCTGCTCAAATGTGTGGAGCGGGGTCGGAACTCACTACCATCTGCCCAGAGGCAAGTGCACTTCCAATTCTCAGCCAACACCTCGGTAGAGGTAACTCTTACTTCTAGTGGGCTGACATTTCATTTAGCCATCCCATTAACCCAATGACATTTTGTATTTCTGCATTGATCCATCAAAAGCCCAAGAAGGCCTAAGCTTGAGAAACTGCACCTCATCTTCTGACTAGGCATGTTACGGACTTCAGGAGTTAAAGCTGACGTAACAGTTTCAGGTGACAGTTTCAGAACTGGCCGGATCCGATGAAAGATTAACTGCAATTAAATTAACTCAGTTTCCTGCCCAAATACTGAGTATTTCCAGCAAATTCTTATGTTTCAAATCTCCAACAACTTCAGTGTGTTTATCACACTGATTCAGCTTTGTTTTGTTTTCCTTTCCTCTGTCCCTATACATCTCCCCTGCTTCCGCTCTTTGGAAACTTGGATCCAAAACAGGTGTGTTTTGCTTTAAACTGGGAACCGGAGTGGGGAAAGGATAGGTATGAATAAAGTGGACTAGGCAGCTAGATTGGCAAGCAGCCGCAGATATTTAAGGAGGTAAGTCATGATTGTCAGCAAATATGTTACCCAGTAAAGAGGAAAGATTCTACGGGAGAGTTGAACTAACCAAGGCTAACCAAGGAGGTTTAGGAGAGTATGAAGTTGACAGAGAAAATATACGAGGAGCAAAAGTTGGGTTAAACTCAGATTCAAGAGGAGGAGACCAAATAATATAACATAAAGAAAAGCAGACAATTGAAGCTGATGTGGTGTCATAAGAAAAAATATAAATATTTCCCGAGATTAATCCATATTTAGAAGTTTGTTGCCAAAATTAAAAATAAAACCAACTCTTTTTTATTTCTGATATGAAATAGACATAAATTATATATAATTTTTGTTTCATTTTATTGTATCACTTTGTCTTTTATTATAAGGTTTCCCAATTTGCTACAGTGATGCAATGGGCAACTAATAGCTACAAATGACATTAATAGAGTTGTATAGCACAGAAATATTATTTTTGGCTCACCACGACCATGTTTCCAATCCACACAAATCCTATTTGCTCGCAATGGGACTGTGCCCTTCTGTGCCTTGCCTATTTGTGTCTTTCTGAATGCCTCTTAAACATAGTAATGGTCTCTGATTCCACCAGCACTCCTGGCAGCGAGTTCCAGAGATCAATCTCTCTCTAAGTAAAAATAAGCCTCTCCTCTCAAATCGGCTTTAAAACTCCTTCCTCTCATATTAAGGCTATGCCCTCTTCTTTTTACCCCTACACTGGGAAAGTTATTTTGACTATTTGCTCAAGAAGGAACTGCAGATGCTGGACAATCAAAGGTAGACAAAAAAAAATGCTGGAGAAACTCAGTGGATGAGGCAGCATCTATGGAGCGAAGAAATGGTTGACGTTTCAAATCGAGACCCTTCTTCAGACTGATGAGGGGATGCGTGGGGCGTGAAGAAGCAAGGAAGAGGTGGAGACAATGGGCTGTGGGAGAGCTGGGAAGGGGAGGGGAAAGAGGGAGAAAGCAAGGACCACCTGAAATTGGAGAAGTCCTATGTCCAAGACACCTCACACTCTCTTCGTCTCCTCCATGACTTCTGTTTTCTAGGCCCCCATTCCCCCATCTTCACCATGGATGTCCATGTCACTCTACACCTCCATCCCCCACCTGGAGGGTTTTAAAGCCCTCCATTTCTTCCCCGACTGCAGAACCAACCAGTCCCCGTCTACCGATACTCTCCTCCGCCTAGCGGAGCTGGTCCTTACCCTCAACAACTTTTTGTTTGACTCCTCCCATTTCCTCCAAATACAAGGCGGAGCTATGGGCACGCGCATGGGCCCCAGCTATGCCTGCCTCTTTGTAGGGTATGTCAGACAATCCTTGCTCGAGGCGTACCAGGGTCCTATCCCCGAACTCTACCTCCACTACATTGACGACTACATAGGTGCTACCTCCCGTAACCATGCGGAACTGACTTCATCCATTTCACCACCAACTTCCATCTGGCACTCAAATTCACCTGCACCATTTCTGACATCTCCATACTGTTTCTAGACCTCACTATCACCATCGCAGGCCACAGACTTCTCACCGACATCTACTATAAACCCACTGACTCTCATGGATATCTGGACTACACTTCTTCCCACCCTGCCTCCTGTAAGGACTCTATTCCCTACTCCCAATTCCTCCGTCTACGCCGCATCTGCACCCAGGATGAGGTGTTTCAACCAGGGCATTGGAGATGTCTTCATTCTTCAGGGAACGGGGGGGGGGAGTTCCCCTCTTCAACTATAGATGAGGCTCTCACCAGCGTCTCTTCTATACCCCATAACTCTGCTCTCACTCCCCATCCCCCCACTCGTAACAAGGGCAGAGTCCCTCTTGTCCTCACCTTCTACCCTACCAGCCATCACATACAACAGATAATCCTCCGTCATTTCGCCACCTCCAACAGGATCCCACCACTGGCCACATCTTCCCATCTCCTTCCTTGTCACTTTTCCGCAGAGACCGCTCCCTCCGTAACCCTGGTCAATTCTTCCCTTCCCACCCAAACCACCCCCTTCCCTGGTACTTTCCCTTGCAACCGCAGGAAATGCTACACTTGTCGCTTTACCTCCCCCCTTGACTCCATTCAAGGACCCAAGCAGTCTTTCCAGGTGCGGCAGAGGTTCACCTGCACCTCCTCCAACCTCATCTATTGCATCCGCTGCTCTAGGTGTCAGCTGTTCTACGTCGGAGAGACCAAACGTAGGCTTGGCGATCGCTTCACTCAACACTTCCACTCGGTTCGCAATAACCAACCTGATCTCCCGGTGGCTCAGCACTTCAACTCCCTTTCCCATTTCGAATCCGACCTTTCTGTCCTGGGCCTCCTCCATGGCCAGACTGAGTCCCACTGTAAATTGGAGGAGCAGCACCTCATATTTCGCTTGGGTAGTTTACACCCCAGCGATATGAACATTGACCTCCAATTTCAGATGGTCCTTGCTTTCTCCCTCTTTCCCCTCCCCTTCCCAGATCTCCCAGAGCCCACTGTCTCCAACTCTTCCTTTCTTCTTCCTGCCCCCCCCATTCCATCATCAGTCTGAAGAAGGGTCTCGACCCGAAACATCACCCATTCATTCGCTCCATAGATGCTGCCTCACCCGCTGAGTTTCTCCAGCATTTTAGTCTATCTTTGACTATTTGCTCCGTCTATGTCTCTCATAATCTTATACACCTCTTTCAGGTCACCCCTCAGCCTCCTTTGTTCCAGGGGGGAAAAAGTTCATCTTATCCAATCTCTCCCATTAACTGGACTCCTTGAATCCAGGGAATGTCCTGGTGAATCTTCTCTGCACTCACTCAACCAAAACCACATTCTTATTATAGTTTGGTGACCAGGACTGTACACAATACTTCAAGTGTGGCCTGACTCAGTGATTCCCAACTTGGGGCCATAGGGGCGCCACAGTAAAAAAAATTGGGATTTAGGGGGCCACCGGCCCACAGAGTTACCACCCTTAGGGTGCCTCCTAAATTTCAGTTCTAATAAATTTAAATCTATGTAGTTGAAATATTTTTAATGTATGATTATAAATGGTTGTTTTATTGAACCCACAAAATATTTTTGATGTTTGTGGAATAGAATAAAAGAGAATATATTTGCAATTAATAGACTGATATTTTTATGGATGGTATTATAATATTGAAGTACTTTTTTTCGGCTAATAATGTCAGAAAAATTAAAAGATCCCAAGGGGGCCATGAGCTAAAAAAGGTTGGGAACCACTGGCCTAACTGATGTTATAAGGATGCATCTTAACATCCCAACTGCATCTAGCACCTGCTCAGAACACGTTGCAGAATCAACAGAATCACAGAACAAGTTGCTGGCATCTTAATTACCACCCTTCCCTCAAATTTCCGTGAACCACCTCTGGCACCTCTCTCCCCTTTATCGATCTCTCTGTCTCCATCACAGGGGACAGACTATTGCCAGATGACTGCTATAAAATCACTGACTCCCACTGTTATCTGGATTACACGTCCTCCCACTCTGCCTCTTGCAAAGATGCCATCCCATTCTCTCAATTTCCCTGTCTCTACTGCATTTGCTCCCAAGATGAGACTTTCTACTCTTGGACATCCAAGATGTCATTTTTCTTTAGTCAACAATGTTTCCCGCTCTTGTTGTAAGAGGGGGAAACCTTTGCCTCCTCTGTATCCCATAGTTCTGCATCATCCCCCCCCCTCCCCAGATGGAACAAGGATAGTGCTTCACTGGTCCTTACCTCTCCCTCCACCTGCTCATGCATCCAATGCATCATTCTCCAACATCTCCACCACCTTCAATGTGATCCCACCACCAGTCTCATCTTCCCATCCCCATCCCTTTCTGATTCTCATAGAGACCACTCCCGCTGCAACTCATTGGTTCATTAATCCCTTTCCACACTAATGACCAGCTCCCTGTTACTTACCACCGCAGGAGATGTAACACCTGTTCCTATACCTCATCCCTCACATCCATCTAGGGACCTCAGCGGCCCTTCCAGGTGAGACAGAGGTTCTCAAGCTCCTCCTTCATACTTCTGTTCAATGAAACCTTTCAGATCACCTCCATTATTTTTCATTCAGGTGTCAGGACCAGTTTTCCTGGATTAAAAGGCAAACTCATCACATCTTGGGAAGAAAAGGTGGGAGTCGCGCACCTGAGTGAGATGGGCTACAGCCAGGGATCCCTGAAAATCAAACACCATGGCCTGTACTATATTTATGCCCAGATCTTGTTTCGGTATCATGCCGACTACCCCTTAAGTACCAAGGAATACCAGCTGGTTCAGTACGTTTACAGGAAGATGGCCAAGTACCCAAAGCCAACTCTGATCCTGAGGGGTGCCAGCACATGGTGTTCAGGTAACCACAACTTGTATTCGGTTTATCAAGGAGGAGTTTTCAACCTGCAAAGTGACGACAAAATCTTTGTGACTGTCTCAAACATATCATTAGTCGATATCGACGAGGCATCCAGCTACCTGGGCGCATTCAAACTGGATTAAGTGAACTGTTATCTTGGCATCTTTAAACTTTCATCTTTGAATGGTGTACATCCCGCATTGGAATGTTGGTTTTGTCAGCACTCTCTGAGCAGAATTATTCCTTGCTTGAATATAAAAATTAAACAATGGCTCTTGTATTATGTAAAGGCATCTAATGAGAATCACTCGCCACTTATTTACAGAATCCACTCCGATGAATAACGAATGAAGGGGTCAGAGGCTATAGGTGTAAGAAACAAAACTAAAATGTTAACAGGATGGCACAGTGGTAAAGCTGGTAAAGCTGCTGCCTCACAGCTCCAGAGACCCGGGTTCAGTCCTGATCTTGTGTGCTGTCTGTATGGAGTTTATATGTTCTTCCTCTGAGCACATGGGCTTCCCCTCATTCTTTTGCAAATCTGAGAAAACATGTAGGTTGATCGCTTGATTTGCTGCAGTAATTGCCCCTGGTGTGTAGGTGAGTGGAGGGGGGAGAGAATAAAAGTGGGATTAATGTAGTATTGGTGCAAATGGGTGATTGATGGATGGCACGGACAGGTTGGGCCGAAGGGCCAGTTACTGTGCTGCATGATTCTATTAATCTATGGATTATTAGGAATAAGGCAACAGCCAATGCCCTCATGAGACAAGGGAAACATTGTCCTTCCTCATTGAACTAGCGACCCAGGTTGCTTCGTGATGTCCCACAGTGCTTGAAGTGGTGATGTGAAGTGGAATTTTCGCAATAAATGGCATTATTCTATATGTGTAGCCACAGGTAAATCTGAAACCTCGGTCACAAGCCTAAGTGTGATCTAACTTGGGTTGTTTTAGAGCCAGCATTTAGTTTTGGTGCCACCACATTGAGCACCCAATGTTCTTGCATGGGAGCCCTGGCAGAAGGTAAGAGATTGAGAAGGTTTAAATCACAAGTTTGGCAAATCCTCTCCCATGATTCTTTAAAAGAATCTTGCTCTTAAATCACTGAATGAGCCATTAGTAATGACCAGGCCATACAAAAGGTGCTCGGCAGCTATGATTGGAGCCGATGGTGAGATCATAATTAAATTTAAGATGGTGGTTGTAATGTGATCTGCGAAGATAGGAACAGGGCATGTCCCATGGCCCTACTTTTTGCACTCCTAACCATAGCGTCCATTGCAAATGCATGTATTCTTCGCAAGGATGAAGAAAACTGGGGCAGAAGTTGGCCTCTTGGCCCTTCAAGCCTGTCCTACCATTCAATACGATGATAGCCATAACTTATTTTAAGACAAATATGCATTTAGGATATCCCTTTGTGGAATGATGCAACGCATAATGCCATCTTCTCAAGAGGTCTCGCTCTGTATCAATAATAGAGATAGCGAGTGAGCAAGCAATGCTTCACTGTAAATTATAGTTAAAGAAAGTTTTGCTGTTGATATTTGCTGTACATTTGAATTTTTGTTTAAGAATTTGCTACTCCAAACTTTTATCTCAAGGTAATGAAAACCGAATAAACCGTGCCTTTGAATAAAATCTATTTCTGTATGCTGTTTTGATTGGATTTTTACAGCAGGATAAACCTTGACAATTCAAGATGGAGGTTTGCAAATATAGTTGGAGAAGATTTGTACAGCGAGAACAGCTAAAATGAAGAGTAGGGAGACAGGGAGAGAACTCAGTTGGGTCGTTAAGACCATAGCTCTATCAGATGATTCCAGAGAAGGAGAGGCATAGCGAGGGAGGCCAAGGCGATGGATGGATGGTCGGGAGGACCAAGAAGAGGAAAAGAAGGCGGCAGAGAGAAGTATGGAGTGGGTTGTTACAGATCAGTGCCCTGATCAATGAAGGCAAGCACGCCAAATGGGTCCTTCACCACTCTGTTTACCCGAGTTGCCACCTTCAAGAAACTATATATCTGTACCTCTGACTCTCTCTGTTCTGTAACTCCACTCCCCAGGGCCCTACCAATTATTGAATAAGTCCTGCCCCGGTTTAACTTATTAAAATGCAACAGCTCGCACTTTTCCATGTTGAATTCCATCTGTCATTCATTGGCCCACAACCCCAGTTCAGTCAGATCATGTTGTAATTTTAAATAACCTTCTTCCCTGTCCACTACACCGGCAATGTTGGTGGTATCCGCAAACTTATGAACATTGCCAATCAAATCGCTAATCTAGATGCAAACAGTGGTGGATCCAGTGGTACACCATCACTCACAGGCCTTCACCCTCCACTATCATCCTGTGACTACTTCAACCAAAGCCAATTTTGTATCCAATTGGCTAACTCACCCTTGATCTATGTTTCCGGACTGGCCACGTTTAATGTTTTTAGCTGACGTGACTGTGTTACAGAAGAGGGATGACAGAGTTATTAAAATAAGCCATTTCGGGTGACATCTTGGCTTTGCCTGGATTGACAGCAATAAGTGCCAGTGGAGAAACTTCAAAGAAGGATTGTGGGTCAACTATGACAATGGCTGCAGACAAAACAGGGCAGATTGTCGTGGCATAGTCTCATACAATATCATTTGTGGTTTTGGTGGGGCTGGTTCAAGATTTTGGGTGTGATCAGAAATCTGACTGCAAAGGCTGAAATGGGCAATTGTGGGGAAACATGGGCAGTGTCATGGGGTGAGACATATTCAAGGATTTAGGAGAAAAGAGATTGGAGATGGGGACAAGAATACGAACTGTAAATGTCAGTATAATTGAGGGGTACAAGGGCAAGTATGGATGTGAGTTGAGACACTTGAGAGTTGAGATATCTAAAACTAGTGGGCATAGGTTTTGGATATGGGGGGAACAGGTTAATGGGAATCTGAGGATGAATTTTTACACAAAAGTGGTTGAAATTTGAGGTGCAATGCTTGAGGCAAGTGCTCTCATGACACTTCAATATCTAAATGAATTGCCTAGGCAAAAACAGAGAGGAGAAAGGTTTCACATGCTGCTCTGAGACTCACAATTGTTGGAGGTAATCCCCAAATACATTTTCATCGCTTGTTCGTCCGGGGTTAGGGAATAGGTATCCCAGGATCTGATTTGTTAGCAAGTCAGAATGAAGGTCCATGTTTTCTAAAGTCAGCCAGACTTCTCTTGCACCTGATCACTCTTCGAAGTGCTATCAAGGACACTCTCACACTCTCAGTAGCTGAATTAAACAGATCTACTCACTTTTCCATTCAGGAACCTGTGGTCCAAAACCATGCAAAATCAATGGTCTTATTAGGTGGCCAAGACCTTATTGCAATGATAGAAATAATAAAGAACAATATTAAATTAGTTAATCGAGAACATATTTGGGCAGGCTGCAAGATGTCAGGAGGGTGGATAAAACTTGGCAAGGTGCCATGTCTTAAGGGTAAATACTTTGGCAAGTTAGTCTAATGATAGTTGATACTTCCTTCACTGAAAACAAGAAAACGATTTTATATAGATAGAGCAGGATTTGCTTCTTTAAAGTAATTGTAGTAATCAAACTGGCAATCAAGAAGACAAGACAAGACAAGAGACATGTATTGTCACATGCACCAATTGAACACAAAACACGATAGTCTTTAACACAAACATCCCCACACAGCGGAATCAAAGTTTCCCACTGTGAAGGAAGGCACCAAAGTTCAGTCATCCTCCTCTGTTGTCCTCTGTTGTTCACCCGTAGTCGGGGCCTCCCGAGCGCCCCGCTGACGCCGCTACGGGCGGCCCGAGGCTCAGGTCCATCTTCGCTGGGATGATGGATCTCCGACATCGGAACAGGAGAACATTCTCAGTGGCTTGGACCTCCCAATCGGCCACTTCGTACCGGAGACCACGGCTCCCGAAGTCCACAGGCCGCGCTGGGTGGAGATTCGCGCTGGCGGCCCTCGGCAAAGGCATCCCAGGACTCCGCGATGTTGGTCAGCGCTGCCCGCGGCTAGGAGCTCCGCAAACAGCAGGTTCACGATGTTGAAGCAGCAGGCCCAACACACTAGAGCTTCAATCCGGGTAAGGCATCGGCCGCTCTGCGATGTATCCAGCGCTGCGCCGCCGCTGAAGCTTTGGCCTTTGGCAAGAATGGCCGCGCCAATCTAGCTGGTAGGCCACGAGTGGGGGGGGGGAGGACGCGACTCGGAGAATAGTCGCATCCTCGCCAGGAGGTGACTGGGAAACGGTTTCCCCCTTACCCTCCCCCACATAGAAATACTAAAAAAATCCTCCAAAACATACTTCTAAACAAACTAAAAAAAAAAGATAGAAAAACAGACAGGCTATAGGCAGAGGCTGGTATCATGCAGCACCGCTAGTGAATTGTTTATAAAAATAGAAAATGCCCAGTAGGTCTGACAGCATTTGTGAAGAAAGTAACTAAGTTTGGGTTGATGACTTTCCACAAAGAGACAAAGAATGGTCACAGCACAGAAGGAGGTCATTCAGCTCAATGCAAGGACAATCTAATTAGTCCCACACCCCTGCACTCTTCATAACTCTGCACATCCTTTCCTTTAAGATACTTAAGGGCTTGTCCCACTTAGGCGACTTCTTTGGCGAGTTCAGGAGACTCTGCGCCCGTCACAAGATCGTAGGTGGTCTCCTTCATGGTTGCGAGGAGTTCCCGCATTCTGGGAACTAGTCGTGGGACTTAGTGTGGTCGCCATGGAGAAATTTGATACTTTTGTAGTCGTAGGTCTAGTCGTAGTGGAGTTGTAGGTAATCGTAGGCAGTCTTATTTAATCGCCTTTGCTGATTTTCATTGGCTCATTGAGAAATAAAAGGTATGTAAACAGCAGCACGTGATGCGCTGTCATTCCAGTGCGCGGTCATTGCGCAATTTTTCTTTCAGTGGATAAGACAGTGTGAGACATGGCTCCGAGGAGAAGGCTTCAGCGCAGGGGCAGGGCACAACCCTCAACACCACCCACCAGGCTGTTATCAACATTTGTTTGTTTAGAAGACTTTTGGATGTTTCATTACCAATAAAGGAAACCCCTGACTTTTTAACCTCAAATTGATGTATGAATATTATTATTTTTCATAGTAGTCCCTCATGTCATCACTTGTACCTCATATTTCATTGCTCATATATTTACCATTGAAACACACACAATCACAAGGAAGGAATGCACTGTATTTAAAGTGACTTTTCACATTTATTTTGATGAAGAAAACACAGACATTTTTTTAGGTGATCTTACCACGATAGAGTCGTAGCCAGCGTAGCTTTGTTATAGCTTGCTTTCTGTGATCGTGAGTGTAGTCATCTGTAAGTCAAAGGTGGTCATCTTTATTCCCCACAATTGGGCCGCCAATTGTCACGAGTGCCGGTACATTAATTTTTAGATGGTTGTAGCTTGTCCTACATAGTCTTCTACATAGGATGTTTTCTACATAGTCGTAGGATGCGTTTGATACATTCACTTTTTTGGCGATTCAACAAGATTATGACAGTCGCCTGCACTCGCAAAATAAGTTGCCTAAGTGGGACAGGCCCTTTACCCATCTTCTTTGGAACACCACCACTGAACCTGCCTTCATATTAACTCTGGCAGGTGTATCTCAACAACATACTGAGTACAAGGGTTTGTCTTTGTGTCACTTTTGACATTCACCATCTGTCTTTGTTCTATGTCCTGACCCCATAATTAATGGGAACAATTTTTCTGTATCAAATTTATCTATTCACTGCGAGATTTCGAGATCACCTTTGAACCTCCTCAGTATCAAGTCTTCCCTGTCTATGCAGAGAAATAAAGCCTGTCACCCTGGAATTAATTTAGCAAATCTCTTTAGCGGTAGTCCTGGCATTAAATTCGCTGAACATCTCTGCTCTGTCTGCCTTAACCTACCTGATCTCCCGGTTGCTCAACGCTTTAGCTCCCCATTCCCAATCTGCCCTCTCTGTCCTGGGCCTCCTCCATTGTCAGAGTGAGGCCCAGCACAAATTGGAGGAACAACACCTCATATTTCACTTGGGTAGCTTGCACCCCAGCGATATGACCATTGACTTCTTTAACTTCAAATAGCCCTTGCTTTCCCTCTCTCTATATCCCCTCCCGCTTCCCAGTTCTCCCACCTGTCTTACTGTCCCTGACTGCATTCTCTCTCTGTCCCGCCCACTCCACTGACATCAGTTGAAGAAGGGTCTTGACCCAGAACGTCAACCATAACATTCTGTTAGCTTAGTTTGATATTAATTTTCTTTAATCAACCACACTTGTTAATTTGTAGTTATAGAGCCTCGCCAACAGTCTGTCTGTCCTTTCTTCTGTTTTTGTTATTTTAAGTATGTATTAAAAAGTATGTGTTTGTGTTCCTTGGTTTATTTTATGTGGGGGGGTTGGGAGAATCATTTTTTCTCAGCCTCTTTTGTTCCAGGGAAATTAGTCCGAGTCCCAATATCTTCTTATAACCAAAGCCCTCCAGTGCTGGCAACATCCTTGTGAATCTTTTCTGTCGCATCTCTAGCCTATTCACATCCTTCCTACAGCACAGCGACCAGAATATTCCAGGTGCAATCTAATCAGCATTATGTACAACTGTCAAATAACATCCCATCTCTTGTTGCGATTAATACAGCCAACAAAGGCATGCATGCCATGTCACTGCCCTGTATACGGGTGGACTACCCTTCAGGGAGTGATGTACTTGTCCCTTCTTCAGATTCAGGCAATGTTTCTGGTCAGGATCCTTCTTCAGAATCTGACCATACAGGGGTACAGAGCTAAACACAGGCTTGAAGAGGGAGGAGGAGTGCAATACTTGGCATAAGGTCAGGGGAAGACTTTGGAATAGCAACTGTTTATAGCCACCAGGGTTTTAAAAGTTAGACCTCTGAGCAACAAGGCATCTGAAGTCAGGGGATGGATGATCAGTGGCCAGGACAGTCACCAGCAGTCTTGCCTCATTGTTAGTAGATGAACTCCCAGGACAGTGTTGAGTACAGGCCTGTAGTGAGAGGGGCGGAGGAAGAGCAAATGGTACACTGGTGTTATTACATCACAGCTACTGTAATCTCTCAACTCTAAGTAAAGGCATTTCAACACAGAGAAAGGAACTGCGTAGGAAGGAACTGCAGATGTTGGTTTAAACCGGATAGACACAAACTGCTGGGGTAACTCAGGTGGACAGGCAGCATCTCTGAACAGAAGGAATGGGTGACGTTTCGGGTTGAGACCCTTCTTCAGTCTGTACTCCAGCATTTTGTGACTATGAAAGGAACAGCGTGTTTTGGTAATTTACCTATCCGGTGGTGATGCAGTTACTGTTCTGAAATCATGTATAGATAGGGAGATCACAGCCCCACAATAACTAGATTCCGTTCTCAATTGCTTCAGGCCATCCTCTCTCTCCAACACTGTCACTTTCTCAATCATCACTCTCACTCTCCTTCCTTTCTTCCCTTCTCTTTCTTTGCTCAACATACTGTGACCCAGAATATTTAGAATCCATTCCTGGTCTGTCTGTTAGTGCCACAACATATAATCACACATGACTCACTGCACCTGTAACTGGTCAGTCTGGTTTAATGTGTTTCTTGTGTTTACATGCTTTAAAAGAACAGACTTTCCTTCATACATGTTTTTTTTTACCATGAAGGAACCTGTAATTCTCGGACCTTTGTTGAAACCAGATTCTCATTTCAACTCACTTGCGCCCTATTTTATCTTTTAAATGTACTGGGACTCTATTTACTGCACCCCTTACACTTTCACTGGAACTGTATTTTACCACTCTCCAGTGCTCTCATTCTTGTGTTCCCTTCACTTACCAGGGCTCTGTTCCCCACTCATTTTAATCATTGGAATTCTGCAACTTGTGCTCCTTTTATTTTACCCAAGAATATAAAGGACACCACATTACTAGAGGCACGTTTAGGATTGAGGAATAACAAATCAGGGTGTGAGGCGGGGGAGATGCCATGATAAAAGAGGTGTGGTAGCGGTGTGAAGGAAAGTGATGTTGGGACACTTTTGAGTAAAAATGGGAGGAACAGCATCGTCTGTACTTGTTGAACATATGGTCTCTGTGACTACAGTTGCTGAAATTGAACAGTGTCGAGGGCAAAGGACAGAGTGGTCGCCTTGGGACTGAGAAGGGAAGTTAAAATAATAGGTAACGGGAAGTTTGGGATCATAGTTGTAGAGAAAATGGCATGTTTAACAAAGTGGTCACTTGGTCTTGTTTGGATGTGCCCAAAATAGAACAGCCCACTCTGTGAACACTTAGTACACTACATTAATTTGAATTATGGTGAATGCAAATCACTGTTTCACATGTAACGAGCTTTTGGAGCCTTTGTGAGAAGCAGTAAAAGTGTAGGTGATGCAGCATCTGCAGATTGTTTGGGGAGGGGGGGGGGGGGGAGGAGGAAGGAATGCAGTGGGAAGGAGATCAGCTGTTGATGCAGGTGGAGGAATGAAGCAGGTCTGGGACAGAACCTTTGTAAAGGGCCTGTCCCACTGTACAAGGTAAATCAAGAGGTCTCCCCTGATTCGAACTCGGAGAATGTCCGTAGCGGGTCCGTAGGAGTTCGTGGATGTCCCGTAGCGGCTCGTACGAGTAACGGTAGGTACTCGGGAAATCCGGTAAACTTGTGACGTAAACACTGTGAAAAATGTCCACGAGTAAAAAAATACTCGTGATGAAAAAAATTGTTACTTTTTACTCATACGAGCCACTATGAGACATCCACGAACTCTTATGGACCCGCTACGGATATTCTCAGTTCGAATCAGGGAAAAACTCGAGAGAACTCTTGAATTAACTCGTACAGTGGGACAGGCACTTAACTTTACTGAAGTGTAACTGGGGAATACTGCCATCTGGTGGTTGGAGATATTCCAGCTTCAGATCCAAGGGAAAAAGAGCTGCAACACTATATCATTGTGGATTTACTGGAGCTAATTTTCCCTACCTATTCCCACCCTCTAAAATGTTTAAACTAATTTTTTTACTCTCTTAGCGACCATACCCATTTTTTAATAACCCTGTAATCTCAGAGATGCACAGCTGAGAAAGAGGACCTCCTGCCCACCTTGTCCATGCTGACCAAGATTCGCCATCTAAGCCAGTCCCATTTCCTTGCATTTGGCCCATATCCCATATCTTTCCTATTTATGTAACCACTGGGTGAAAAAAAACATAGACATAGAAAAATAGGTGCAGTAGGCCATTCGATCCAACACCGCCATTCAATATGATCATGGTTGCCTCGCCAAGTCTGTCTCGTCCATTCTTTTTTGTTGTTTTATAGTATGTATTAAATGTATGTTTTAGTGTTCTTTAGCTTGTTTTATGTGGGGGAGGGGGATTTTGGGGAAACGTTTTAAAATCTCGACGGAGATGCTATTTTTTTCCGTATCGTATCTCTGTCTGCACTGTGACCTAACATTGAGGTGTAGGCTGCACTCAAACCGCGGGACTCTTTGGCGGATGTGCAGGAGTGTGCGCCGTCTGTGTATGGCAGCCTGCCTGCAGTCCGTCTCTTCACCTTTTTTAAATTTTAAGTCCTGTTAAAAAATGTTAGTTGGAAGTCTTTTATGTGGTGGGTTTGTGTGGGGGTGGGGAAGAGGGAAACTTTATTTCTTAGTCCCCTACCTGGTCGGAGAGGCAGCATCCCTCCGAGCTGCTTCTTTGCCCCGTCCTCGCGGCCTACCATCGAGAATGGAGCGGCGTTTCCTGCCGGGACTCCGATGCCGGAGTTCCAACTTCACAGCAAGAGGGCCCTGAAAACTATCGGACTGGCTGCAAAGCCACAAATGGGCCCCGACCTCGGGTGTTTCACGGAGGAAGAGGACTTAACTTTCTGGTGCCTTTCCCCACAGTGGAAATGTTTGATTCTGCTGTGGGGTGACGTTTGTGTTGAACTCTATAATGTGTTGTGTCCATTTTCTTTATTTTTTGTAACCTTTTTCTATGGTGTGTATGGAAACTTATTATCTATTTTATGTAAAGCACTTTGGTGTCAATGTGAGTTGACTTAAAACATGCTATATAAATAAAACTTACTTATTTACTTACTTACTGTGGGATTTACCGTCGTGTAGCTCGCGATCCCTGTCGGGGATCGACCTCGGAGCTCCAACCGCGGGGGCCTGCGGACTTTAACATCGTGGAGCTCCCTGGTTACGGACCGACCTCCGGAGCTCCAAGCCGCAGGAGCTTTGACCACCCCGACGCGGGTGCTTCGACCGCCTCGAAGCGAGGGCTTCGATCGGCAGCTGCTGATGTTTTGACTGCATCGATCGCAGGAGAATAAAGAGGGAATAAGATTGGACTTCAGTGCCTTCCATCACAGTGAGGAATGTGGGGAATCCACTGTGGTGGATGTTTATGTTAACTTTTATGTAGTTGTGTGTCTTGTTGCTTTTTTTAGTATGGCAAATCAAATATCACTGTACCTTAATTGGTGCATGTGACAATAAAAGACCTTGAACCTAATAGTCTAAATGTCTTTAAAATGATGTTACAGAATCCGTGTCAACAATCCCCTTTGGCAAAAGGTTGCTCCTTGGTTTTGTATTAAATCTTGTCATCTCTTAACTTAAACACATTCTCTTGTTTTTGATTTCCCAACCGTGGGTAAAAGACTGTGCTTTCACCCTATCTATTCCCTTCATTATTTTATACACCTCTACAGGATCATCTCTCAGTCTCCTGCACTCCAAGGAATAAAGTTCTAGTCTTCCCAAACTCTTCATATACCTCAGCCCCTGAATACCCAGCAACAACCTCGTAAATCTTCTCTACACTCTTTCCAGCTTAATCTCATCCTTCCTATAGCAGGGTGACCATAACTGAACACAGTACTACAAGTGTGGCCTGACCAAAGTCCTTACCAAAGCAAAAAGAGGCGAGTTAAATCGACTAAGCCTGAGCTTAGTCAATTTAACTTCAATGATTTCATTGAAATGTATAAAATTCTTACAGAGCATTACAGGGTAGAGGCAGAGATGATATTTCCTTTGGTGGGGTGTCCAGAACCAGGGGTCACAGTCTTAAAATAAAGGTTGGCCATTCAGGACAGAGATGAAAATTAAATTTCAACCCACGAAGGATGCGGTCTTTTGGCATTTTTTAGAGAGAGATGGATAGATCTTTGAATGTTACCTTTCCTTTCTTGAATATATTAGGGTAAGAGCAAGAAAATGACACTGAAGTAAAAGATCAGCCATGACCTCAATCAATAGCGTCGCAGGCATAATTAATTAAATAACCTACTCCTGCTCCTACTTCTTAATTCTGTTGATAGGGAGCTGGATGAATTATACACTAACTGGATTGGAATGGAAGGAGAAACAGTTAAAATTCTCAGCTGTTTGTGTGGCTTTGTATTTGACTCGAGTAGTGGAATGGTTAATGTTACTCCTGAAACAAGGTATAGGGATTAGAAATTAGACAAGTTCTTGGGTTTCATGCCAGGTCCTTCCTGAACCTAAATAAGATCGCCAGTTATACAAGACATCGACGGGCCTAAGTTATCTATTTAAAATTGGCTGTATCTTTTTTTTTTAAATGCTTATGATAATTTAGGTCTCATGTACAAAATCGTGAAAAAGAAGTTTGAAACAGCATTAGGTTGATTTTGAAGTACATGGAGGGAGTGGAGAGATGCAGATTTGTTAAGGGGAGTACTTGGTAGATGGGTGCAGTCAATAGCTGCCCGAACTTGTGGGAAATCAACCATGCTAGTAAATCCCAGTGCATGAGATGCCACCTGCAGTTCATTGAAATCAAAGTAGACATGATCATTTCTTCTCCAGAACATTGGCTTCGAGAGCCATTTGAGCAGAAAGTTGGGAAACATGGCAGAGATTACCTGTCACCACTTGGAAAGATCCTGTGGGGAGAAAGTTGAGGGTGAATGTGACCCTTGAATCCATGAAAAAATCAACTCAAACACAGTGTGTGTCCAAAACTCAGCTCACAGAAGGGGACATATCTAAGTCATGACAGATTTGGAGAACACAAGCCAGCAAATACATTGTTCATCTGCATTCCTCTGACATTCCAAAGAGCGCACAATTACTTTGTACAGTTGAACTAATCCACTGTCTATTCCAAGTCAGAAATAACCATTTTCCAACAAAAATTGCACACATAGGGAATATAACCTGCTTCAGTATAATTTTACTCATTCATTTGCATTGAATATTTTCTTCATTCTCCTAAAGGTTATTACCGTAGAATGTTGGAGTACTGGACAAAATAGAGTTTCATTCGGTTCAGGCTGGGAGGAATACTGCTAAACATATAACCATATAACAATTACAGCACGGAAACAGGCCATCTCGACCCTTCTAGTCCGTGCCGAACACATAATCTCCCCATGTCCCATATACCTGCGCTCAGACCATAACCCTCCATTCCCTTCCCATCCATATAACTATCCAATTTATTTTTAAATGATAAAAAACGAACCTGCCTCCACCACCTTCACTGGAAGCTCATTCCACACAGCTACCACTCTCTGAGTAAAGAAGTTCCCCCTCATGTTACCCCTAAACTTCAGTCCCTTAATTCTCATGTCATGTCCCCTTGTTTGAATCTTCCCTACTCTTAGTGGGAAAAGCTTTTCCACGTCAACTCTGTCTATCCCTCTCATCATTTTAAAAACCTCTATCAAGTCCCCCCTTAACCTTCTGCGCTCCAAAGAATAAAGCCCTAACTTGTTCAAACCTTTCTCTGTAACTTAGTTGCTGAAACCCAGGCAACATTCTAGTAAATCTCCTCTGTACTCTCTCTATTTTGTTGACATCCTTCCTATAATTAGGCGACCAAAATTGTACACCATACTCCAGAATTGGCCTCACCAATGCCTTGTGCAATTTTAACATTACATCCCAACTTCTATACTCAATGCTCTGATTTATAAAGGCCAGCACACCAAAAGCTTTCTTTACCACCCTATCTACATGAGATTCCACTTTCCACTTTCAGGGAACTGTGCACAGTTATTCCCAGATCCCTCTGCTCACCTACATTCTTCAATTCCCTACCATTTACCATGTACATCCTATTTTGATTATCTTCAATGTAGAAACAAAGAACTGCAGGTGCTAGTTTATACCAAAGATAGACACAAAGTGCTGGTGCAACTCAGCGGGTCAGGCAGCATCTCTGTATAAAAAGATTTTGTGATATTTCGAGTCAGGTATCTTCTTCAGACTGAAAGTAGGTAGTAGGGTGAAGAGTTGGAGGCAAGAAAACACCAACAATTAGGGCTGGTAGCAAATTACCTCAGTCAGGGTGGTGCCCATTGTTGGCTAGGGAAGGCGTGATCTCGAAAGGGATACAATGTGGTGAACTAAATGACTAGGGTGGAGGAAGGGGGCAAGGAGGGAGAGGAGTACAAGTTAAAGTTATTTAACATTAAAGAATTCGACATTCATACTGCTGGATTGTAAACTACACAAGCAAAATATGAGGTGCTGTTCATCCAATCTGTGTGTGACCTCTCTCTGGCAATGGAGGAGGTCTGCAACAAAAAGGTCAGTATGGGAATGGGAAGGGGAGCAAATTGGTTGGCAACCATGGGATCCCGTAGGCCTTGGCAGACCGAGAGTAAGTGTTAAGTGAAACGGTCGCCGATTCTACGTTTGGTCTCGCCGATGTGCAGGACCCCATATCGGGAACACCAAAGAACCTAGGAGCTGATAACACAGAATAAAATTAATTAAGTAGAAGTCATCTAGAAATACAGCTCTAGTTGAAATAAATATGCCATCAAGTTATTTGTTTTTAAACGCACACATTTATTCCTTATTTCATTATAGGTGAATCTCTAAATTCCACCACTCACCTTACACACTTTAACCAATTTACAGTAGACAACTCGCCTACCAATCCTCATATTGGAGGAAATTGGAGCACCAAGGAGAAACTCACAAGGTTACGGGGAGAACAGGCAAAATCTGTACAGACAACATTGAAAGTCAGGATTGAACTCAGATTACTAGTCGTGGGGCAGCTGCTCTACCAGCTTCATTAATGTGCCACCACTGTGGTAACCTGAAGCTTTTTGGAGGAGGGCCACTTTGAGGTGCAATGCAGTTTGCTTAAACCTACTTGAATTATGTTTTTACTATTTAAAAAATCTTGCAAATTCCACTTGATTCCGAGTTGTTTATTGCAAAAGCTGGATCACTCTTGCATAATCTCCATTGCACTGTTCCAAGAGTTCCTCCAGAATCTTTACTTCGTAGTCCGGAAAGAAAGAAGAAAGCTTCATCAAATCCCAGTCTTGATCAGCACCTGTTCACCAAAACCCAATGGGAAGGAGTAAGTTAGTGATTCATTAATTACTGAGTACACACTTCAAGACTACTATCACAAAAGTGCTGTCTCTGTCAAATTCCCCAGGCCTGTTATCATTCTTCTCGAGCCATTTGTCCCCTCTCGACATCAGCAATACCCCCACCTCATCCACAACCTCTTGCTCAATGAACAACATAGCAACATTCCTATTATGCAGTCCTTCTTGCCATTATTTGATTTGCAAGGCCAAAGCTGTAGATCAAACAGTATTGCTGATTTGATCCCTGTCTGGTTTTGCTGCTGATGACCTGATCCCTCGATGGTCTCTGAATGTATACAAATTAAAATACTTGTTATGATATATAATGACTCTGTATCATAAGTACTTTGCACATGGTGTCAGAAGTGGGATAACATTGTAGTCGACGACATAAAATCCCAACCTGTATGGTTGATCCCCTAAATGGCACTACAGCTTCACAAAACCGACCGTATCGCTTCCCCCATATGCAGGAAGAGTAACATTGGTGGGCTTTAATAGCTCTGCCTGTGGCGACATCTCCTGTAAGGTGCACGGCTGAAGGCCTGTACCATACTCATGCAGGACGGGTCAGCAAGCCTGTGGCTAGATACAGGGATTATGTCTAGATGCAGGTCTTGGACTCTTGGACTCTAATTAACTATAACCAACGTTACTTATATTACTTGCAGTATATCTTCCATTGCTTTATTGTAGATGATATTTATTTTTTGTAGCTTTATATACATATTACTCCTGCATGCTTTATTTTGTTTTGGTGTCTGGTTTTGCTGCTGATGACCTGATCCATAATCCATGTCAGGTTTCCACACAACCACCACCTTGTGGCATGCGGGCAGCCATGTTGTTTTTTAGTTTTAACTTATGATTTGGAGCCTACAGTACTCATCTCGATGGTCTCTATGTATACAAATTAAAGTACTTGTTATGATATATAATGACTGTATCATAAGTACTTTGCACAAAAGCCAATTGCATCAAACATCCCACAGCATTGTGGTTATTTTATCTCCAATCTTGGCTGCAAATACACATTTCCTATCTTAGGAAGCTGAGTTTACAGTCCAGTCCATATCCTTTCCCACACAAATATCCCCTACGTACACCTAAAAATGGTGGATACATTGCTTTATAAAATTCTGGATATTAACAATTCATATTTCTGGTAATCATCCATTACCTTCAGGTGAACCTCTGTAAACGTCATGATCAGTCAGGGCATCATTGAGGTATTCTTCTTCATCATCTCCATGATATGCAGTAACGTATTCTCTAGTGTCCTTCTTTACCTGATGTCTAAAGAATTTCTCATCAGGTAAAGAAGGTGAGATGTGGTGCAAATTCTCACCAGATTGTTGCCTTCTTTCAAGATTGTCCAAGAAAGCATTATTCTTCCTATTAGAAGAGGGAAAACTCGTTAAGAGCTGAAAACATTTATTACATATTAATAATGACACAGAAAACTATGTAAACCCAACTCATCAGTAAAAATAATTCCGGGCCTCTAGACGCACATGGAGTGATAGACAAGCTTTGCAAAAGTATACAGTTACACAGAGCAGAACTCACTCACCACTGCAAGTGAAAAGCATGATAGACACACCATCTCAAAATTACTCTGTGTTGTTTTATACTCACCTCCTATGATCGTCTTGAAGCCTTCTTTGCTGTTCAGCTTCCAGCTGGGATTCCTTCTCTGCCAAGTATTCACTCTAGGAATGGAAATCATAATATTGTTTGGAGTATATCCCTTTCTCTGATGATCTGAGGCTGGCAATCCAAGGAAGTCCCTGTTCACAGTACATGTGCTGTTCTGGTGCAGCATCCAATACCCAATCTACACCTACCAAAGCTGTCTTGTGGAACCTCTTTTGTCAGGTCTCGAAGGCTACTCTGGAGGCTCAAGCTGCTGCCTGGGAGGTCTGATACTTTGGCTGTATCTCTGTTAATATGGGTACTGAGAATGCCACCTTACTCCCCTCTTCTCCAATAGACCACCAGGTGTGCTGAGATTGTGCTTTGGGAGAGTGCTCTTGGTAAGGCACCAATTATCTTTCTTTGGAGTGGTAGTATGTCTGCTCCCATGTTAACAAGGGATTGAAGGGAATGTGGGGAGAATAATGCAAGATTGGTATAGGACTAATGAAAATGGTTGGTGGCCGGTCAGGATGGGTTGGGTGGACTGAAGGGCCTGTTTTTGTTCTGTGTGACTGGGAGACCCAGCTAGTGGTGCTAGCTCAAAGGGCCGAATGGCCTACTCCTGCACCTATTGTCTATTGGTCACAAAGATTATGTGAAACATAGCTCAAATGAGATTGTGTGATTTTAAGATATGTGATTTTAAGATGTTCTCACCTTTATCATTCCTTCCTCTTTTGTCTCCTGTAGTTTCTGTTTTACAGCCTCCTTCTGATCCTCCCAAGAGGTGCGATTCCTGTCCTAGGGTGTGAAGGAAAAGAGACAAAGTAGCACTAAGGTCATTTGGCCATCAGACAAAAGAGCACCATCTCTGGGAAATATATTTGGCCACAACATCTGGCATTCAGAAAAGCCTTAAAGAGATGTTAGTCAGTACAAGAAACTATATCCTTGTGCAAATTAATTGAATCACTGGCTGATTTTGTTATTTTTTCATATGATGAATTTCTATGTTCACCAATTGTTCTTATACTTGCTAGATTTTGCAGCCGCAAAAGGAAGACAACTCCAAGAGATAAGGCCCTGCTTTTTCGGGAAAGTAAGAAGGATCCGAGAGTTCAATTGATGGCCTGAAATATGTTTAGGAGGCAGCAGGAGTATCATCAATAAGCTCAAGCAACTCGCGCTGATGCTTCATTGAAGTCGGTTGTATAGCCAGGCCTCTAACTGTTGCAATGAGGAAGAAACAATACCAGTGGGCCTTCAAATATAAAGATTGGAAATATGATGACTAGATAAAGGTGAGAACTGTTGGAGAACCAGTGAGAAAATGCCACATTGACCAATGTGTCAAACATCTTGGGAAGAAGATGTTCTGGGGTTGTTTCAGCTGCTACAGTGTTGGTTAGATGCACCCAGTTGCAGAATGATGAGACCTTCCCAATAAATACTGATGTATTGCAGAGAAGATTGGTGCCAGAGATGGCCCGGACTTTTCCAGATGGATTTGACTCCATTTTTCCGGCAGGAGATACGTGTCTTGGACTAGCCAGTTAACTTTCTTGACCTGAATCCGATTGAGAATTTATGGACAATTATCAAGGAGAAATTGAAAAAAATGTCTGTACTATGAGAGAGTTCATCAAGGCTAAAATTCAACTGTGGTATTGAGATGAAAAAATCTTTGGACATTGTCAGAATTTGGTCGATTCTGTGCCAAACCATGTCAAAGACTTGATAAAGAAACGTGAAGGACATAAAAGGTATAAAGATACAAAGGTGCGATGATAATGGATAAAAGGTAGCCCTGCGACATGTATATTGATTTGGTATATCTGGTTATATGCTTGATTCAATTAATTTGCACAAGGGTGTAATATGAACAAATGCCAAACAGCAAAAAGTAAAGCTACAAATGTTTCAATGTAGTCAGACCATACAGAGAGGTGGTATGGGAAATCTCCCTGATTCAAGTTGTCTATGCAATGTAGCACACTAACATACAATCAGCCAGTTTGCAGCAACATGGTGACACAGACTGTCACTACCTGGGATGATGTCAACAACCATCAAAGCTACTTGATTTCCTTAAACAATCTTCACAGGCACCTGTAAAATTACAGCTGAAGAGAAAGAACAAGAAAGAGAGACCAAGAGAAAGAGTGACAGTTGAACAAAGATATTTCAGTTTATAGATAAAACATGGTCTGCGTCAAGCCACTTACCCAGGACGTGGTTGAAAGTGCAGAGCTTGGGGACGGGCGTGATCTGTTGGCATCTATCCTATCTAGGAAATGTTGCATGGTTCTGTTAAAATATCAGATCATAACATGTATGAGCCATCATTTCTACAGCTGAAGGGAAGACAACTTCCAGTTTAAGATAAACATGGTCTGCGTCAAGCCACGTTACCCAGGATGTGGTTGAAAGTGCAGAGCTTGGGGACGGGCGTGATCTGTTGGCATCTATCCTATCTAGGAAATGTTGCATGGTTCTGTTAAAATATCAGATCATAACATGTATGAGCCATCATTTCTACAGCTGAAGGGAAGACAACTTCCAGAAGCGGTGGGCGGCGCGACCGGTGTCGCAGCGGCCTCTGCAGTCTGTCTGTGATTTTTTTTTTTTTTTTGTCCTGTTGAGGGTTTAGTTTGTAGCGGTTTAGCGTTTTTTTTTTTTTAAATGTGTATGTGTGGGGGGTGGGGGAAACTTTTAATGTCTTCCCTGCATGGAGACCCGACCTTTTCCCTGTCGGGTCTCCGTTGCCGTTGGGGCCTAGCGCCGTGGAGCGGCCTCCACCAGAACGACCTGGAGGCTCAAGTCGCGGAGCCTGTGGAGCTGGGGAGCTGCTGTGGAGCCGCGGAGCCTGTGGAGCTGTGGAGCTGCTGCGGACTTACCTCCGTGGAGCTGGCCGGCTTCGGGGCGTGGAGAGCGGCGGTGGCGCGTTGCTGCGGCCCGGCTCCGGTGAGCTCGCGGATCCCCGGTGGGAGGCTGCTTTGCGGGGCACCTGCAGCGGCGACTTCTCCCACCCGAATTGTGGGGTTGAGAGTGACCTGGAGGGGGGCCCTACAACGCCCGGCGCGGCCTTAATTTGCCGCGGACTAGCGCCCGCCGGGGGCTTTGACCTCGACTTCGGGAGGGCAATGGAATGCAGGGGAGAGACAAGAACTTTGCCTTCCATCACAGCGAGGAGGAGAGCCACTGTGATGGAAGTTTATGTGAATAGTGTTGGTGTGTATTTTGGTTCTTTTATTGTATGGCTGCAGAAACTACATTTCGTTTGAACCTCATGTGAGGTTCAAATGACAAATAAAGGTATTGTATTGTATTGTAACTCCCAGTGACAAAGCCAATGTCAAATATACTATGGCTGTGAAATTTGCAAATGGGCCGTATTTCTAATTGCAAAGTCAGCAATCAATTTCTTAAATTACAAATGCCATTGAACTGGTCAATATGGAGTCTTGCGAGCTGGAATGCTAGTTTACTGTAAGATACCATCTTGGTACAAGAGCTGAAGCACTATTTTGGAACAGCCATCTGGAAGTTTGCTAAACAGGATTTATTTTCTTAATTTTCCTGATACACTGATTAAAAAACCCACTGTATAGGCAAGAACTGCAGATGCTGGTTTAAATCGAAGGTAGACACAAAATACTGGAGTAACTCAGTGGGCCGGGCAGCATCTCTGGAGAGAAGGAATGGGTGATGTTTCGGGTCGAGGCCTTCTTCATCACCTATTCCTTCTCACCAGAGATACTGCCTGTCCGGCTGAGTTACTCCAGAATTTCGTGTCTACCTTCGATTAAAAAACCACCATGGTTTGTTGTTGATAGTTGGATATTGCTTCACATAACAGCCATTCCCAACAGCAACCACTAGAATGGAGTAAATACGCCAGAGATGGAAATTTCAAGCACAACATACAGAGATACTTCCCATTTTAAAGTTTTTTTCACTGTTTAACGTTCATTGCTGCAGTATCGTAAATCTGACCCCAAAACTTGCGGTGATAAACTATTGCTATTATTATGGCAATTATCTGAGGGCTGCTAAAAAGAGTAAGTTTGCTTCTTCCTTGGACTCCTGCAACCAGGGGCAGTTCTGCATCTGCAGAACCGTGCAAATAGCTGTTGGAGCAAACCTACAATGTCCTGAATGTGGCAACCAGAGAACTTTTGAGTTTAGTGGAAATGGGTGTAAACAGCCAACACTGACATCCGAATGAAATCTGCTAAACCTTAAGGAATCCAAGGAGCACAATCAACAACCAGGGCAAAACTCACTGCCTAACAATGACTTTCAGGCAGGCTGGTCTTATTAGATTTAATTTGCCTAAAACAACGCCAATAAATCTAGTGGCCCATTACTCCACAGAAGCTGCCTGACCTCCACAGAAGTCGCCTGGTTTTATTTCAGAAAACCAGTGAGTGCAGGAAGCCTGAAGCTGTGCTGCTTCACCTCTTCTTTATGACACTCACTGCTGTTGCTGAACTTGCTGCTGTGCTTTCCTCTGCATGTCCTCCTGCTTCCTTCTTTCCTCAAGTATATTAGCTCTATCCCTCTGAATATCCTTCATTTTCTGATACTCGAGTTCTTCAGCTTCTTTCTTTTTCCGGTCATGTTCTTCTTTTTTGGCCTGATGGCAAGAAAGAATATCAATATCAATAACAGGTGGCGGGTACACGGAACAAGCTGCCAGAGGAAGTGGTAGAGGCGGATACCATTAAAATGTTTAAAAGACATTCGGATAGGTACATGGATAGGATATGGGCGAAATGCAGGCAAGTGGACTGGTTCAGATAGACTACTTGATCGGCATAGTCCTATTTCCATGCTGCATACTGTTAGGATAATAACTAGTTGTTTTAAGTGTGGGGTGTGTGGGGGGTATCAGCTACCCATGCTGGGCAAAAGGGTCACACATATCTGTGTGTGGTAAACAGAAAGGACCGTACAATGAGGCAGAGATCATCAAGGCAATAATTCAGCTGGTGTATTTACATGTAAAAATTCATGGAAACTGTCAGAATTTGGACGATTCCATGCCAAATACGATAAAGAATGGTGGTGGACATATGTTACTAAAGACACAATGGCGTAATGATAATGAATGACAGGTACCCCTGCGACATGCATTTTGACTTGTTATATCCAAGGTATGCTTGATCCAATTAATTTGCACAAGGATGTAATGTGGACGAGTGGCAGATAACCGAATGTAAAGCTACAAATGTTTCAACAGTCAGATCATACAGAGGAGATGCATGGGGAATCTGCCAGATTCAGATTGTAACACCCTAACATACAAATTAGCCAGTTTACAGCAAGACAGTCACACAGATTGTCACTACGTGGGATGAAGAGTCAACGAACATTAAAGCTACTGGATTTCCTTAAACATTCTTTGTAGGAATCAGCAAAATGACAGCTGAAGGGAAAGAATAAGAAAGAGAGAAAACAGGTTTTCAGTTTATAAATATAACATGGTCTGCCTCAAGACACTTACCCATGATGTGGTTGAAACTACAGAGCTGGGAGGCTGATATGACCTGTTGGCTTCTATCCCACGAAAGAAATGTTGCATGGTTCTGTTAAAATGATAGATCATAACATGTATAAGCCATCATTTCTGCAGTGAAAGGAAAAAGGAAGACAACTCCCAGTGACAAGCCAACTTCCAATATACCATGGTGGTGAATGTTTCCAATGGGGTGGGCAGTATTTCTAATTGCAAACTGGGCATTCAATGCCTTAAATACCTTGTGAACAAATGCCATTGAACTGGCCAAGATGGGATCTTGAGAGCTACAATGCTAGTTTACTGCAAGATACCATCTTGGTACAGGAATTGAAGCACAATTTAGGAACAGCCATCCGAAAGTTTGCTAAACAGCCGATTCCTTTTTTCTTTTCCTTAGACACTCATTAAAATACCTCCGTGGTATGTTGTTGATAGTTGAATATTACGTCAAATAACACCCATTACCAACAGCATCCACTAGAATGGAGTAAATACACCAGAGATGGAAATTTTAAGCACAACTTACAGCCAGGGTGGCATGGTGGTGCATAGTGTTGCTGCCTTTTCTAACACTAGAGACCCGGGTTCGGTCCTGACTACGAGTGCTGGCTGTACGGAGACTGTACGTTCTCTCCCTGGCCTGCGTGGGTTTTCTCCGGGAGCTCCGGTTTCCTCCCACACTCCAAAGACGTGCAGGTTTGTAGGCTAATGGGCTTGGTAAAATTATACATTGTTCCTAACATGTGTAGGATAGTGTTAATATATGGGGATTACTGGTCGGCACGGACTCGGTGCACCAAAAGGCTTGTTGCCACACTGTATCTCTAAACTAAACTAAGACACTTACGATTTTAAAGGTTTTCTCAGTTTAATTTTCAATGCTGCAGTATACTGCCATTATTATATTAATTCTCTGAGTGCTTGCCACTCCATTTTAATGAGCATCATTTAAGAATTACTATGAGAAAGACATATGGACAAGAAATGGCAGAGGAACGGGAGGCCAGGCAGAGTCATCAACTAATGCTAAGGAAGGGATAGAAGGGTGAAGTTCCTTAATGCTTCAGGCTCGTGTGCATTGCTTCTCCCTTGGACTCCTGCAACCAGGGGCAGCTCTGCATCTGCTAAACCATGCAAACAGCTTTTGGAGCAAATTTACAATGTCCTGAATGTGGTAACTCTTGAGCATTCAGTGGATGTGGGTGCAAGCAGCCAGATTGTGTACACTGAATGTTTTCTCCAATCCTGTATTATTTATACTTTTGTGTACATAATTGAAAAGTGTAAATATACTGACAGGAGCAAAGCCACAATGGATTCCAGGCACTTCTCCAATATAAGACGCTATGAAGTGAACCCATGAGCCATGAGTTGCTGTATGTCTCATTTAAATGGCTGTCCATCCACAACCACAAACCCACTTAACCTCTCCAGTTCCATTATCTGGAGCGACTGTTCCGGTCTGCAATCTACCAGTGAGTGCAGGAAGCCTGAAGCTTCACCTCAAGTTGAAGAATGGGCAATGCTGCTTCACCTGTTCTTTATGACACTTACTGCTGGTATTGGCCTTGTTGCTGTGCTTTCCTCTGCATTTCCTCCTGCTTCCTTTTTTCCTCAAGTTTATTAGCTTTTTCTCTCTGAATATCCTTCATTTTCTGATACTCGAGTTCTTCAGCTTCTTTCTTTTTCCGGTCTTGTTCTTCTTTTTTAGCCTGGCAAGAAAGAATATCAATATCAATAACAGGTGGTAGGCACATGGAACAAGCTGCCAGAGGAAGTGGTAGAGGCGGGTACCATTAAAATGTTTAAAAGTCATTCAGATAGGTACATGGATAGTATGTGGACGAAATACAGGCAAGTGGGTGTTGCCCACATAGGTCACTTAGTTGGCATGGGCTAGTTTCCATGCTGCAAACTGTTAAGACACCAATTCATTGAAAAAATGGATTTGGGGAATGGGGGAACAGAGCACTGGGATTTGGATTGGGTACCAGCTACCAATGCTGGTCACATCTGTATAGGGCCTGTCCCACTTAGGCGATTTTTAAGCGGACTGCTGCCGCTTGTCAAACTCGCGGCACTCGCTGAAAAACTGGGAAGTGGAACGGCGAGTGTCAAGAGTGGAACACACACACAAACACACACACCGCAAAGGCAGGGATCAGGGAAAGCGGGGGAGCACTGTCTGAAATTCACACGGTGCAAAGCCAAGGTGATACAGACACACACCGCGATGAACAGGAAGGTTAAGACGGCTAGCACAGTGTACGGTAAGTCCTTTAACAGAGCGGGAGGGGGAGGGGGGGGGGGGGGGGGCGGTAGAAGGAGTGGAGACACTTTTAAGAAGCCAAACAACTTTTAATAAGCCAGAGATACACAGCTGTGAACTTTGTCGGCATTTAACATTACCGGTCGGTTTTACTTGATTCTGAAAACTACCTACAGCTACCTCGACTACCTACAACTACATGGCGACCCCACTACCACTGCACCTACGACTACAAAAGTATCGATTTTCTCCATGGTGACCAATTTTCCGTCGCAGAAAGTTTTTCAATATGTTGAAAGATTTTCTGCGACCATACTGAGGCCGCGAGGAGTTCCCAGAATGCGGGAACTTCTCGCGACCATGAAGGAGGCTCACCCGAAACCACCAGCGAACGTGTGGCGACCACGAGGCGAGCACAGAGTTTCCTGCACTCGCCTAAAATGGACAGGCCCTTAAGTGTTACACTGTGGCCAAACTGAATCTCACAGCTTGGGTTTAGGTAAACGAGGTAGAACTCTGCTTAAGTGGGTGCATACAATATGCCATCTGCCTTTTTAACTACTTGTTCAACCTGCCTGCTAGCATTTTGTGAATCATACATAGAACACCTAAGACCTTCACTCACTATCCCAACTAAATGGTTCAGTTACTAGAAATACACACAAGTGTTTTATAAAGTTGCAACATTATGTCCCAATGCTTATATTCAATGCTCTAACCTATGAAGCCAAGCACGAAAAAGAATATGCATGAAAGCAGATGGAGAACAACATTTGAATGCAGCATTTTACAAGCTGGAATACACTGAATGACTTCTGGGAACAGATTCAATAATAAAGAGAAGGAAAAGTCCATGAACATGGGGAAAGTGTTTTGGATAAGGAACAACCCTTTGACGATGATAGAAAATGCACAATTGGCAAACATTCTACTTATGCACGGAACGATTCGATGATTTCTACTAACTCTTTGCTGGAGCTTCGACCCCATGAGATTTATTTGTTGCTGTCGTCTTACTTTTTGCTCTGAAGCAAGTCCACCTAAAAGGGAAGAAATTGAGAAATCAATATGGGGATGAAAAAAAAACGATTAGGAGACATTATGGTTGAGTGGATTATTGGTTGTGAAAATTGTGTGCTGTTAGATGTTGGATGAATGGTGCCGCTTATCAAGTCATGGACAAATAACCTACTGCAGCTTTCTCAAATGGGTGGAAAATACTGATTAGCAGGGTTGAAAATAACTTCATGATGTTACTGCACCACAAATCTTCCAATCAAATTCCCTGGGGAATTTATAACAGGAAGCAAGGAATCTCGGGAAAGTGATATTGAATACGGGCCAGTGAGAGATTAGATTATTGATCTTCAACATGTGGAAATTGATGAGCTGTTTAACGTAAATGCCACAATCAAACAGAAACCCAAATGCATGCTTTAATTATCAGTGAAGTGTTAGTTTATTAGAGAAAGCCTTATGTGGGTTAATGAAGACACTGCAACTGTGTAGTGGTGAAGCCATCATACAAGGCGGCACGGTGGCGCAGCGGTAGAGGTGCTGCCTTACAGCACCAGAGACCCGAATTCGATTCTGACTTCGGGTGCTGCTTGTACGGAAGATGACTAAACATTATTGCCTTCCCTCACAATGGGAAACCTTGATTCCGCTGTGTGGGGATGTTAATGTTAAACTCTAACATGTGTTATGCTCTTTTTATTGTATGGCTGTATGGTAACTCAAATGTCACTGTACCACTTGAACTTGTATCTAAAACTAGAGGGAATAGGTTTTGAGCACGGATAAGAGGGGTAGAGAGAGGTTGTGCAGCAGTAGAGTTACTGCTTTAAAGCACTTGCAGTGCCAGAGAAGTGGGTGCTGTCTGTACGGATTTTGTACGTTCTCCCCTTGACCATGTGGGTTTTCTGAGATCTTCGGTTTCCTCCCACACTCCAAACATGTACAGGTTTGTAGGTTAATTGGCTTGGGTTTTTATACTTGGTATAAGTGTAAATTGTCCCTAGTATGTGTAGGATAGTGTTAATATGTGGGGATCGCTGGTCGGTGAGGACATGGTGGGCTGAAAGGCCTGCTTCCGTGCTTTCTCTAAACTAAAGGGTCTGAGGAAGGACTTTCTTATCCACTGCCCACTCACTGTCTGAGTTAGTGGTGGAAGCAGAGATCTCATAGTAGTTAAGAGTTATTTTGGCGAATGCTTGAATTACCAGTCCACAGAAGGCTAGACATTGTATTTGTCTGGTTGGCTACTTGATGGTCAACAAGGACACAGTGGGCTGAAGGGCCTGTTTCCATGCTGTATGACTACATGACCAGAATATAAATATTTCACACGTCATCTGTTTGAAAACAGTGATCAAATGAAATAAAAGTCACAACACACATGCAGAGTACCGATAATTAGTTAAATCTCATAGGTGAATGGAAGCAACAGCCCCTTCTCTAATCGGGTCTTTTGAATGGGGCGATGAAATCTGCCAATTTCCCTCGGCCCCTAATTCTTACCCAAACGCATGGGAGTCAAGCTGAGGGAACCAGGTTTGTGAGTTTCCTTCCACTGCCTCAGATCCTCCAGTTCCTTGTTAGCCACTGCGATAAAGAGCACCAGTGTTATTCCATGGCTGCCATGTAAGCCCAATACACAGCTTATGAACAACATGCACTAAATCACAAAGATTACTTTTCACTGATCAAAGTGGCGACTTAGTGCAGACAATTCTAAGCAAAACAAATTGGAAGTAAGAGAACTGAAAATGGCTGTTATAACCTTCTTTTCACACATCTTAATCGGTTTCTGCTCCTGGAACAGTATGAACAACAAAACTTGCATGTATGCAGCCTGTTTAACATTGCAATCAGAGAATCTTGGTCAGATGCAGGCTGGGTAAGGTTACAGAGATATGGGACAGTAATGCGCTGTTGGAACGAGAACGTTTGTTCATAACTGAATACTGTACTGGGCACAAAACTAATTCAGCAAATTGATATCCCCAGCTGAAGCTAATTATAAAACTAGAATTTTAGATCGCAGAGGTAAGGTCAGGAAAGCATTGGAATCAGAAAGTAACAAAAACATGGATATGGTTGCAGCAGGGAATTGCTATGTTGAAATGATATTATTTTCTTTATTTAAATACTTACTTAGCTGCAATTGAGATCGCTTGCTCGCGTTCGGTGCAATCATCGAATATCCACCCCGACTGTAGATTTAAAAAGAGATTTTTTTTGTAAATTGTTTATTAGAAATAACTGTTAGGCTTTATGTCATAGGGAGGGGCCAAAGTTTTCTAATATGTATATGGGTGTTTCTGTAAATACACCACTCAGTAGCGAAACTGAAGGTTTCCAAACTTCCAGGTTATTTTCCTGTTTTTTATGTAATATTCCCATTGTTTCATATCCTGTATTTTAAGTAGCATAGATCATGGTGTATAGCCAAAATAATGAGATGAAGCAAAAATAAATAGATCTGTTTTTACAAAGAAAAATATCAGATATGTCCCTGTGTTTTTTGCTTTTTTTTGCGACATTTTTCCAGCAGGATTTCATCAAATCCTTAAGCTAATTTATACCAGAAAGATTACATTAATTTTGCAATAAGTAACTCTATAAGCTATAAGTCCTGCTTAAACGGCCGCGGGACTTACCATCGCCCGCCGGGGGCTTTAACATCGTGAGCCCGTCGCCTCGACTCTGCAGTTGGAATGCTGGACCGCGGGAGAAGAACAATGGGAAGAGATAAGACTTTTGCCTTCCATCACAGTGAGGAGGTGTTGGAGATTCACTGTGTTGGATGTTTGTGTAAATTGTGTTAAATGTGTGTCTTGGTTTTTTATATAATGTCATGACTGTAGGAATGAAATTTCATTCAAACCGTGTCTGTTTGAATGACAATAAAAGGCATTCTATTCTATTCTATTCTATATAAGCCAAATTCTGATTATGCTTGTGATTTTTATAATTTATCACCCGATAAGATGGCTTTCTGATGCCCCATGTTTTTGCAGCAGAACGCAAGTAGCAGTGTCAATTTGGTCACGTGTTAAATGTGTGAATTAAAAGCAGAGCAAGCGATTTTATATTTATTGTTTCTTTTTTTATTGTTTCTTTTTTATTTAAGCTTTCCATTGAAATACTCAATAATGAATAGAACTTAAAATCAAGAAATAAATATCTAGTTTGCTCACCTAATTTAGCGATGTCTCATTCTGTTGTCCCCCCCACGTTGAGTAACGTTGTGAATGCAATTTATAGTGCTGTAACGGGGTTTTTTTTGCACTTGTCGCAATTTTTAAAATCATTCATAACACGCAATTATAACAACCCTGCCGTGAACTACGGGCCACTTGGTGGGTTAGGTGCCAACATTTTGTAAGGTACGCTTCGAAATCAGTAAGTGTCACATATGTCTTAAATGTTTTATAAATATTTATTTCTTGTTTTCTTTTCAAATTTTGCTCAAATTTGATCACAAATTAGCTTAAAAGGATCATAGATAGGCACGTTTTTTATCCTGTGGTATTTCATTATGATTTAATAACTTTCAAATTTGGCCTCCCATTTCACAGGTTTGGTACACTTATTTACGGAAACACCCATATACTCGAATTACTTGAAAATAAACAAGCTGTAGTAAAAGAATGGATTTAAGAATTCCGAGAACCTTTGCCTGAACCAGGAAAAATTTAAAAAAAGTACGTTTTCGGCAGCAAAAATGGTGGAGGAGGAATGGGTAGAACAAAGGGAATTTCCTCAATATGATGAGATCAAATAAGTCAATGAAGAGGGTGCAGCAGAAATATATATTTTAGAGCTGAAGAGGCTGGGGTGGGGGGTGGAGGCGTACATATTTTTAAGGGGTAAGATAGGTTGACATAAGTTTTCCCCACAGCAGAGGTGTCTAAATCACGAGGATCGCATGGGAGGCCTGGTCCCCCAACGCAACCCATTCCCCAACGCAATATTCCACCACTCACCCGTTCCCCCAATGCAATATTCCACCACTCACCCACTCATAGCCCCTAACTGCGCAGGTGCGGCTCATTTCCCCTCATCCCCGAGCACTCCCTCCCCCTCCTCTTCATGTGTGGGAGGGGGGTAGGGGAGGGAAGTGGGGTGTGTGGCGTGGGAGGGGAGGAAGGGTGTGTGTGGATGGGGGAGGTGTAGGAGGGGGGGAGGGGTGGTCTGGGGGGAGACGGTTGTGTGGGAGGGGGGTGTGTGGCGGGAGTGTGTGATTGTGGCGGAAGGGGTGTGGTAGTGGGGTGAGTGATGTGGTGGGGGGGGTGCGTGGGGGAGGCTGTGTCTGTGGGGAGGGGGGTGTATGGGCGGGGGCTGTGTGTGTGGGCGGCAGGGGGTGTCTGTGGGTGGAGGGGTTGTGGGGGGGGGGGGTGTGTGAGCGGGGGGGGGGGGGTGTGTGGTGGGGGGGGTTTGCAGGGGCAGGAGAGGTTGTGGGGGCAAGGTTGTGGGGAAAGGGGGGGTTATGTGGCGGGGTGTCGTGGGGAGGGGGGTCGTGAGGGAGGGGGTTGTGAGGGAGGGTGTGGTTGTGGGGGAGTGGGGGGGTTGTGGGGAAGGGGGTGAGCAGGGGGACTTGTGGGGGAGAGAAGTGCGTGGGCAGGGGGGGGGGGGGGGGGGGAGTTGTTGGGGAGAGGGTTGTGTGGGCGGGAGGAGTGAGCTCGAAAAAAAAGACGAGGGAAGAACCATGGGGGAGAGGAGGGCATCATGGGGGAAGGGGAGGAGCCAGCGAGGGGGACCAGAGGGGCTGTGGCTGGAATTTGCGGTGCGATCGGGACTCATAGCGGGCACAGGTTGTTCTCCTCCACCGCGATCAGAGTCTCCGCTTTCCGTTTGGCGACCTCTCCGACTCCGAGCTGGGCTGGGTCGGGTTTTCGATGCTGGGCTGCTGCTTGGGGCTGGGCTGCTGCTTGGGGCGGGGCTGCTGCTTGGGGCGGGGCTGCTTTGGGTCACTCTGAAAGTCCGGTTGGAATCCTCTGCCGGTCACCCTCAGCTCCAGTAATGACGCGATGGTGCAGAAAGGGACGGACCGTCCCGGGGAGTGACAGGGGAAGAGACTAATCCGCGTGGCGATGACTGGCAGAAGAGATGGATCTGCGCACGCGCGATTTTTAAGATTTTTAAACCTCGCTAAATTTTACGACATTCAACCGATCGTAATGAAACTTGGAGCACTCACAGCAATGGAGAACGGTGAGTGAACTGGCAAAAAAAAACGTAGCGCTATCGCAAACCATTGTTTCGCAAATATAAAGACCGCCAAACCGGAAGATAACAAGATCAGAATTTTAGTTATGTATAGATTCAGATGAATACTTAAATTAGCAAATGTTCGGCATGCCATCATTTCCTACATAGTGAAATTAGGGTACAACTCAAGCAACAGCGAAGCATCACTCCCGTACGAGCTCAATGCTTTCAATGGAAACAGTAAAAAATTGGAAAGAGCCCTGGTTTTCAAGAGAAATTGGACATCTTGTTCGGAAAAAAAGAGGGAGATCTACAATAATTATAGGCAGCATGAAGTAAATGAGGTGCTTGAGGAGTATAAGGAATGTAAAAAGAATCTTAAGAAAGAAATTAGAAAAGCTAAAAGAAGATATGAGGTTGCTTTGGCAAGTAAGGTGAAAGTCAATCCAAAGGGTTTCTACAGCTATATTAATAGCAAAAGGATAAGGAGGGATAAAATTGGTCCATTGGAGAGACAGAGTGGACAGCTATCTGCAGAGCCAAAAGAGATGGGGAGATATTGAACAATTTTTTTTCTTCAGTATTCACCAAGGAGAAGGATATTGAATTATGTGAGGTAAGGGAAACTAGTAGAGTAGCTATGGATACTATGAGGTTCAAAGTATAAGAAGTACTGACACTTTTGAAAAATATAAAAGTGGATAAGTCTCCAGGTCCTGACAGGATATTCCCTAGGACATTGAGGGAAGTTAGTGTAGAAATAGCCGGGGCTATGACAGAAATATTTCAAATGTCATTAGAAACGGGAATAGTCGGGAATAGTCCCCGAGGATTGGCGTACTGCGCATGTTGTTCCATTGTTTAAAAAGGGTTCTAAGAGTAAACCTAGCAATTATAGACCTGTTAGTTTGACTTCAGTGGTGGGCAAATTAATGGAAAAGATACTTAGAGACAATATATATAAGCATCTAGATAAACAGGGTCTGATTAGGAACAGTCAACATGGATTTGTGCCTGGAAGGTCATGTTTGACTAATCTTCTTGAATTTTTTGAAGAGGTTACTAGGGAAATTGACGAGGGTAAAGCAGTGGATGTTGTCTATATGGACTTTAGTAAGGCCTTTGACAAGGTTCCTCATGGAAGGTTGGTTAAGAAGGTTCAACTGTTGGGTATAAATGCAGGAATAGCAAGATGGATTCAACAGTGGCTGAATGGGAGAAGCCAGAGGGTAATGGTGGATGGCTGTTTATCGGGTTGGAGGCAGGTGACTAGTGGGGTGCCTCAGGGATCTGTGTTGGGTCCTTTGTTGTTTGTCATGTACATCAATGATCTGGATGAAGGTGTGGTAAATTGGATTAGTAAGTATGCAGATGATACCAAGATAGGGGGGTGTTGTGGATAATGAAGAGGATTTCCAAAGTCTACAGAGTGATTTAGGCCATTTGGAAAAATGGGCTGAAAGATGGCAGATGGAGTTTAATGCTGATAAATGTGAGGTGCTACACCTTGGCAGGACAAATCAAAATAGGACGTACATGGTAAATGGTAGGGAATTGAAGAATACAGTTGAACAGAGGGATCTGGGTATAACCGTGCATAGTTCCTTGAAGGTGGAATCTCATATAGATAGGGTGGTAAAGAAAGCTTTTGGTATGCTAGCCTTTATAAATCAGAGCATTGAGTATAGAAGCTGGGATGTAATGTTAAAATTGTACAAGGCATTGGTGAGACCAAATCTGGAGTATGGGGTACAATTTTGGTCGCCAAATTATAGGAAGGATGTCAACAAAATAGAGAGAATGCAGAGGAGATTTACTAGAATGTTGCCTGGGTTTCAACAACTAAGTTACAGAGATAGGTTGAATAAGTTAGGTCTTTATTCTCTGGAGCGCAGAAGGTTAAGGGGGGACCTGATAGAGGTCTTTAAAATGATGAGAGGGATAGACAGAGTTGATGTGGACAAGCTTTTCCCTTTGAGAATAGGGAAGATTCAAACAAGAGGACATGACTTCAGAATTAAGGGACAGAAGTTTAGGGGTAATATGAGGGGGAACTTCTTTACGCAGAGAGTGGTGGCGGTGTGGAATGAGCTCCCAGTGGAAGTGGTGGAGGCAGGTTCATTGGTATCATTTAAAAATAAATTGGATAGGCATATGGATGGGAAGGGAATGGAGGGTTATGGTACGAGTGCAGGCAGGTGGGACTAAGGGGAAAAAAATTTGTTCGGCATGGACTTGTAGGGCCGAGATGGCCTGTTTCCGTGCTGTAATTGTTATATGGTTATATGGTTATATGGTTATATGGTATGCTTTGATAGGGGGAAACACTGATGTGTCTTCCCAGGACCCCATAGCCAACGATGGTATTATAATCTCAGTCACAGAGGTCAACGTCAGAAAATTCTTCAGGAGGTTAAAGTCCCGAAAAGCGTGTGAACCTGATGGTATACCTGGTCATTTGAATCCGAGTCATGTTCTTAAAACCTGTGCAGGGGAACTGGCCGGGTTTTATGCGGACATATTCAACCTCTCATTGGTGAGATCTGAGGTTCCTAACGGTATTAAAGGGGCCCATGAAGAGTAAGGTGACATGCCGCAATGACTAGCAACTTGTGGCACTAACGTCTGTGGTGCTAAAGTGATTTGAGAAGTTGGTCATGGCACATAGCAACTCCTAAGTCAACAAGAACCTGGACCTGCTACAATTTGCCTACCACCACAACAGGTCAACAGAAGATGTCATCTCAATGGATGTCCACTATGCACTCGACCATGTAAACAATAAAACCGCATGCTGTATGTCAGGCTGACGTTCTTAGACCACAGCTCGGCGCTGAACACTGAGCTTCCCTGGTATCCAAGCTCACGGAAATATCTCCGCATATCCGTCTGCAGCGGAATCCATGACTTCCTCATCAACAGACCACAATCTGTATAAATCAGCAGCAATACTTCCTCCTCGATAACCATCATCACGAGAGCACCTCAAGGCTGCATGCTTTGCATCCTGCTCTATACTCACAAAAGTGTAGAATGACACATTTCCAACTACATCTTTAAGTTCACTGACAACACCACCGTTGCTGATTTGCAGATGACAATGAGTCACAGTATAGAAGAGAGAGCGATCGACTGACCAAATGGTGCCAGAACAGCATTTCTCTCAACATCAGTAAGACAAAGGTGGTGGTGGTGGGGGGGGGTGGGGGGGAAAGTGTTCAGCACTTTTTGCAATCTTCTTCGTTCCTGTGAATTTGAGTTGCCGAACCAGGCTGTGATGCAAGCAGTCAATATGATCTCTACCGTACACCTGCAGAGGTTCAACAGAGTATTCACTGACATACAGAATCTCCTTAATATCCAAAGGAAGTAGAGATGTTGATGGGCTTTCTTTATGATTGCTTCCTCTTCCACAGACCACAATCAGTTCAAGTAAGAATCTCATTGTTCCGTTTTGGGACAAATGACAATAATACACTTTTGACTCTTACACCCATACTTTACTTCTTTTTTTGTAGATCCGATATGCCTTTGTTAAAAATAGAGGAGTGGATGCATCTGTTCCTCCATTCCAATGAATATTTCATTATTTTTGTTTTCCTAATCTTATTTCCAAAAGGGAATCCTTGAGGTTTCTACTTATATATGCCCATCTTCATGAACTGCTAATCCTGATGAAATTAATATTTCCCCTAATGAAAGATGTGGAAAAAACCCAAAAATAGACGCTCAAGAAAAAGCACACCACAACATAATTTTTATTCTAATGAGTTGATTTGTGCCCTCCAACCACCTCGCTCTGCCTATGATCGCATTTACCTTGATTCCACATACTGTAATCTTCGGTCGTGCCATCATACTGTCGAACCCCTCGGCACGGGAGTGGTTCAGTCCGGAGGCGGTCCTTAAACAGAGGGTTTAAAGGCAGGGGTTTGGGTGCCATCTTTCTCTCGTTTGGACCTCCCTACAACCGGGAGGAACGTAATTAAAGGTGCCTCTAAAAGCTTTGTGTTTCCTTTTGAGACCCACGCACTACATTGACCCCCGACGCTCCATTGGCGTCATGATGGAGAGAAGAGAAAGCCCTACCTCCTCACAGGCCGGCCCGGCCCTGTCTCTCGACGCAGTCTCGGTGAAACTGCCCAACTTCTGGACCACCCGGCCGCTCATCTGGTTCCAGCAGGCGGAGGCCCAGTTCAACCTGCGGGGCATCACGGTCGATGCCACCCGCTTCTATTACCTGGTGGGGGCCCTCGACCAGGACACGGTTGGTCACGGACTTCCTTGCAGCCCCCCCGGACACTGATAAATATCTCGGCCTCAAGGAGCTCCTGCACCAGATTTATGGACTAAGCAGGATGGAGCGTGCTGCTAGGATCCTGCATATGGAAGGCCTAGGCGACTGACGGCCATCTAGCCTCCTAAAGGAGATGATGGCTCTACTGGATGGGCACACGCCGTGCCTGCTATTCGAATATACATACCTGCATCTGCTGCCGGCCTACATCCGTCTGCAGCTCACAGACGCATCGTTTGCCGACCTCAGGGCCCTCGGGAGGCGCGCCGATGTGCTGTGGATGGCGTGCCCTGATGACGTCAGCACGCTGGCCGTCCACAGGCGCGCCGATGACGTCACCCCGGCAGCTCCCGATTTCCTCCGGTGGGGCGGGGGAGCTGTGGAAGGAGTGACGGCCCGCACGATCGCCCCAGCGGCAATGAGGGGTACTGCACCCACAGTCCAGCGCCAGCAAGCTGCAGGCACCACCAACAGGAGCAGGCAAGCTCCAAGTAACACCAACATGAGGCGCTGGTGCTATTTCCATCAGCGCTGGGGTGCTGAAGCACGACAATGCCGCCAGCTGTGCACGTTCCTGGGAAACACCTGGGCCAGCTACCAATAGTCCTTGCGGCGGCCGGCCATATTCACCGCCTCTTCGCCTGGGATCGGCGCTCCGGGACCCGCTTCCTCGTTGATACTGGAGCGGAGCTCAGCGTCCTGCCCCCTTCGCTGGCCGACATTCGTTCCGGTAAGCGGGGGCCCGTCCTCCCCGCGGCGAACGGCAGCCCCATCCGCACGTATGGAGTGCGCATGGTCCCGATCGTTTTCAGCTCCTGCCATTTCTCGTGGCGGTTTACCATTGCTGATGTCTCCCAGCCATTGCTCGGGGTCGACTTCCTCCGGGCGCATTCCCTCATGGTGGACGTCAGGTGTCAGCGCTTGGTCAACGCCGCTAATTTGGAGCCGATCATGTTGCGTTTGGATCAGCCGGTGGGACGGCCCCTGTCGTCCGTGGACTCCCGCTTCGCGCGGATGTTGGCCGCGTTCCCGGACATCCTGACCCCACAGTTTCGGTCATCTACCCCCAGTCACGTAGTGGTACATTTTATCCAAACTTCCGGCCCACCTCTCCATGCACGAGCGCGCCGACTGCCGCCAGATAAACTGCGTCTGGCACGGCTGGAATTCCGCACGATGGAGGCCTTGGGGATCGTCCGCCCTTCAAGCAGCCCATGGGCATCCCCACTCCACATGGTCCCCAAGGCAAGCGGGGGCTGGCGACCTCGCGGGGATTACCGGCGGCTGAACGCCGCAACAACCGCGGATCGATATCCCGTACCCCACATCCAGGAATTCACCGCCCATATGGCTGGGGCCACAATATTTTCAAAAGTGGATCTGGTACGGGGTTATAACCAGATCCCGGTCCACCCGGATGATGTACCCAAGACGGCTATCATCATGCCATTCGGACCGTATGAGTTCACGCGGATGCCGTTCGGCCTCAAGGACGCAGCACAGGCTTTTCAATGCCTGATGGACGGGGTTTGTCGCGACCTCGACTTCATATTTGTGTACCTGGACGACATCCTGGTGGCCAGCCGCTCGCAGGAGGAGCACTGCGCCCACCTTCGGCAGCTCTGTCAGCGGCTCAGTGAACATGGTTTGGCTATCAACCTCGAAAAGTGCCGTTTTGGGGTGACCGAGATTGACTTCCTTGGCCACCGCGTGACTGCGCAAGGCGCGGTTCCTCTGCCTGACAGGGTCAACGCCATCCGTCGGTTTCTCCGCCCATGCACGGTCTGCAGGAGTTTGTCGGTATGGTGGCGTTTTACCACCGTTTCGTTCCATCCGCGGCCCACATCATGCGGCCTCCGTATCAACTCCTGGCAGGTGGGCAGAACAAAGCCGTTGAATGGACCCACGAAGCAGTGGCTGCATTTGGCGGCGCGAAGGAGGCCCTGGCTCGGGCCGTACTACTGGTGCACCCACGGGAAGATGCCCCGACTGCTCACACGGTGGACGCCTCGGAGTCGGCGGTGGGCGCTGTGCTGGAGCAACTGACGGGCGGAGGTTGGCGGCCCCTGGCCTTCTTCAGCCGGCACCTCAACCGCCCGCAGACAAAATACAGCGTGTTCGATCGCGAGCTCCTGGCTCTGTACCTGGCAGTGTGCCACTTCCGCTACTTCCTGGAGGGCCGCCTGTTCACCGCCTACAGGGGCCACAAGCCGCTCACTTTCGCCCTGGCGAAGGTTTCCGACCCCTGGTCCGCACGATAGCAGCGGCAATTGGCCTACATTTCGGCGTATACAACATCTATCCGCTACATCGAGAGGAAAGAGAACCGGGTGGCCGACGCATTGTCCCGCACCGCTATCAACACCGTGTTCGAGGTGGCGCCCGGATTGGACTATTCTGCTCTGGCGGCGGCACAGCTCACGGACGATGAGGTGCCCGCCTACCGGACTGCCATCTCCGGCCTCTGCCTTGAGGATGTCCCTCTCGGTCCTGGGGGAGTGACAATCCTGTGCGATGTGTCGTCCGGTCAGCCGCGCCCCATCGTCCCTGCCACCTGGCGCCGGAGGGTGTTCGAGGTGATCCACAGACTGGCTCACCCATCAATCCGGGCGACAACGGCACTAATGGACGCTCGTTTCATGTGGCACGGTCTGCGCAAGCAGGTTGGCCATTGGGCTCACACCTGCATTCCGTGCCAGGCAAAAATCCAGCACCATGTCCGTGCGCCTCTCCAGGAGTTTGGTCTACCTCACCGGCGATTCGACCATCTCCACGCAGACATTGTAGGGCCTCTCCCGCCGTCCCGGGGCATCCCCCACCTTCTTACAATGGTGGGCCGCTTCACGCGGTGGCCGGCGGCCATTCCGCTGGCCGATACTTCAACGGCTACGTGTGCTCGTGCGTTGTCCGCGCATTGGATTGCTCGCTTCGGGGTGCCGGCGCACATCTCCTCAGACTGGGGGCCACAGTTCACCTCCGAGCTATGGTCAGCCATGGCTCACGTGCTAGGGGTGCGGCTACACCACACCACGGCATATCACCCGCAAGCTAACGGTCTGGTGGAGAGGTTGCACTGGCAGCTGAAGGCAGCACAGAAGGCACGACTCTCCGGCCCGGACTGGATGGACGAGTTGCCGTGGGTCATGCTGGGCATCCGGACTGCTCCCAAAGAGGACTTGGCCTCATCATCGGCGGAGCTCGTGTACGGGTCGCCACTCACGATGCCCGGGGAGTTCGTGCCGTCGGTGCCGGGGCAGCAGGGAACGCCCTCATCCACCCTAAAGCGCCTTCACGAGCGAGTTGGCTGGCTCGCACCTGTCCCGACGTCCCGCCATGGGACATTTCGCCCACACGTGCCATCAGCCCTCAGGGACTGCCCATACGTCTTCCTGTGATGCCCACCGGACGCCACTCCAGAGGCCGTACGAGGGCCCGTTCCGGGTGCTGGAACACGGGTAGTCGACTTTTGTCCTGGACATGGGGGGCCGGCCGGAGGCAGTGTCGATTGAGCGTTTGAAGCCGGCACACCTGGACATTGACCAGCCGGTGCTGGTTGCCCAACCTCGACCTCGAGGGCGCTCCCCTTCACGGCTTCCTCCGCCTGTCACTCCACCTGTCCTCCCGCCGGTCCCTCGACCTGTCCCTCCACCTATGCCTCCGCCAGCCCCATAATCGGCTGACTGGCCCGCCGGTGCGTTTTGTGCCTCTGGTTCTGGGGGGGGGGGGGGGGGGGGGGGGGGGTCCTGTGGCGGCTCCCAAGGGTCGTGCCATCATACTGTCGAACCCCTCGGCACGGAAGTGGTTCAGTCCGGAGGCGGTCCTTAACCAGAGGGTTTAAATGCTGGGATTTGGGTGCCATCTTTCTCTTGTTTGGACCTCCCTACAACCGGGAGGAACATAATTAAAGGTGCCTCTCAAAACACTGGACTTCGTGCTTCCTTTTGAGACCCACGCACTACAGTTGTGTCTCTTTTCGTGGAATTTTTAGCAATGCTTTAACATTTCCTCTGCCTATTCTGAATATTGTATCCTCGATGTTTAGGATTTAGTTGGGTAATCTTTCAATTTCAGCATGTATTTCTGATCAAGAAAAGATGATTTTCCCCTCAAGGCTCTAGAGAATCCAGGATTGACTCTAAACCTTGTGTGCTGCCTATATAGTCTCTCCCTTTTGCTCCATGGGAGCTTCCCTGGGTGCTCTGGTTTCCTCCCACAGCCAAAAGACATGCTTTTTCTTAGGAGAACTATAAATTATAAACAGTAAATTGTAAACTTTAAATCAGGGTAAATAGCAAGATTAAACGAGAACTTACGAGTTCGAAGTTTGATCATTATTTTATGAGGAGTACGTTGAGGGAATACGTGAAGAACCCCGCCAGGACGCATGCGTGTCATTCTTCAAAGCAGCGGTGTGAAATCACAGATAACTGTAATGACTGATAATAGTAAGATTAGAGAAGAAATAACAGTTGAGTATATGATCATGGGTGGGAGCGGAGGGCACGTATTCCCTCAACGTACTCCTCATAAAATAATGATCAAACTTCGAACTGGTAAGTTCTCGTTTAATCTTTACTTCGGAGTCACGTGAGTGACTACGTGAAGATTTCAAAGCTCTGTGATTTCATGCCGTGGAAACGAGTCCATGCATCACATCTGCCTTAATGACTGTGAGAGGAATTGTGTCAACATAATTTAGACATGAATCCGACATTGAAATCCATGAAAATTTATTAACACAAAATTATAGCCCCTATTTATGGGGTAAATTAAATTACAGAACTTAAAATTGTTTCTGCAAACGTTCCAGGTTTAATGACTGGTTTATGATAAAATAGTTGGAATGTTTTTTCCCCTGACCATCCTGTTGTCTTGAGGATTTGGTCCATTGGTACATCCAACTGCATAGCTGCCGATGTAGCTGCAGCCCTGGTGGAATGAGATTTTAAAATATTAGTATCCACCCCAGCCTGTATTATAACCTGTTTCAGCCATCTTGAGATGGTCTGGACCGTCCGGTAGGCGGCGCGACTCTCGTCAGCAGCGGCCTCTGCAGCCCGTCCGCGTTTTTATTATTTTCTGTCTATGTTTTTATGTAGTTTTTTTGTTATTTTTTGTTGGGGGTGTGTGTGTGGGGGGGGTGGGGGTGGGGTGGGAGGGAGGGGGGGAAACTTTTAAATCTCTCCCTGCATGGGAGATCCGTCCTTTTCTTGTCGGGTCTCCGTTATCGTTGGGGCTGCAACGAGGAGCGGCCTCCAACAGGAGACCGGGGACTCTGGTGCCGACGACTCACCATCACCGTCGCGGGGCTGGCCGAGTCCGGAGCGGGTGGAGGAGCGCTGCTACTGCTGCTGCTGTGGCCCGACCTCCGGAGATTCGGAGGCTTCAACTGCAGGTCTGGTGGACGGCGGCAGCGGGAGCCCGCGGGTCCCTGGAGGGAGACCGCTTTTCAGGGCTCTCGCAACGGCGACTTCTCCCGCCCGAGTTGCGGGGTCGAAGAGCTCCTGGAGCGGGGCCTGACATCACCGCCCCTCGCGGCTTGGAATGGCCACGGGACTCTGCGAGCGCACGCCGGGGGCTCTAACACCAAGACCCGGTGTGCGACCTCCCACCACCCGGCGTGGCTTTAATGGCCGCGGGACAATCGCCATCGCCAGTCGGGGGCTTTGACTTTGACTCTGACATCGAGGGGGGGGGGAAGAGAGTGCAGTGGAGAGGGAAGTTTTTTTGGCCTTCCATCACAGCGATGTGATGGATGTTTCTGTAAATTATGTTGTGTCTTGGGTCTATTTGTTTGTAATGTATGGCTGCAGAAACGGCATTTCGTTTGGACCTCAAGGGGTCCAAATGACAATTAAATTGTATCTTGTAAAATCTTGTATCTTGTCACTTTTTTGTGTGGTTGCTTGTGGCTGACTAAAAGTGCCTTCTCATTGCCTCTGATGATTTTCGTGTTCTCCATGTATAACAACAAATGACTTACTATATAGAGACGATCATCTGTTGGGTAAGACCTAAATTCTATATTGAGGCCTGCTGATCCCTGCCTGTTCTGCTTAACTAATTCATAAATATGAAACGTAATATTTCCAGATGAAGAAGTCATGTTGTCCAGTCTTAATTTATGTAACGACTGTACCCTTTGTGCCGTGACCAAAGCCATTAGCATGACTGTTTTTAATGTCAGTCTATGTAGGGACAGAGCTGTTGCTGGAGACCAATTCCTGAGCATCGTCAGGACAATACTCACATCCCATATTTGGGAGTACCTGGTTCTTGGGGGATTAGTATTAAAAATTCCCCTCATAAGTTTTGTTACCAGTGGGTGAGTCCCAACAGATTGACGCTCTGTTCCGTGCCATAGATAAGTTGATAGGGCACTTCTGGCGCAGTTGATGGCACTATAACTGAGCCCCTCATCATAATGGAGGCCTGCCAGGAATTCCAGAACAGACAGGATGTTAATTTCTCTGTAGGTGATGCTGTTTTTGTGACAATACATCTCCCATTTCCTGATATAGACCAGATACTGTTTTTTGGTGGACTGTCTGTGGGCCGCCGAAATCATGTTCACTGTTCGGTCTGTCAGTCCCAGTTGTAGTAGAGGTATTTTTAGACTCTACAAATTAATAAATCCATATAGTTCTGGCATGGGTGGCTATCCCCTGTTACGGGATGAACCAATAAATCTGGTCTATTCGGGATGGTGATACATGGTTCTAATACCATGTTGAGTATCACAGGGAACCATGGTTGAGTAGGCCAATCGGGTACTACCAAAATACCAGACGCAGAGTCTTGCTGTATTTTCCTTAATACCCGACTGATGAGGCAGAAAGGAGGGAATGCATAAATATACAATTCCCTCCAATGCAGCAAAAACGCATGTCACCGCTGCCCCAGGGTCTGGTTCCCACGAAACAGTTTGATAACTGGTGATTAAGCCTTGATGCAAATAGATCGCTATCTGGTGTTCCATATCGTGCTGTAATATCAGCAAATATTTTTTTTTATTCAACATCCATTCGGTGTTTTCATTAAATTTGCGTGACCTGGTGTCTGCCACTAAATTTAGTTTACCCGGTAGGTAAGTAGCTGATATCCAAATATGTCTCTGGATACACCAATGCCAAATTGTATTAGCCAGATTGTCACATGATGTCGATTTGTTTCCACCCATGTGGCTGATAGATGCTACCGCAGTGGTATTGTCAATCTGTAGTTTAACATGCTGGTGATATGACCCAGTACAATATGACTTTAGGCCATAGAATGCACCCAACATTTCCAGGTAGTTTATGCCCAGTGTTAGTAATAATGATGCCTCCTGTGCAGTCCATCTACCTCCACAGCTGGAGATGGAATTGGTGGCACCCCAACCAAGTGCACTGGCATCTGTTTGTAGCACCATTGAAGGGTTGCTGATAATGATTGGATTGAAACAAAACCAAATGTTATCTATCCACCATTTTAGTTCCATTATAGCTTTGATTAGTAGCTTCATTGGTCTGTCAAAATGACCAGCATTAATTTTGAGTGCTCGTATTTTTGCTCTCTGTAAATTTTGGTAATGTAAAGGTCCGAATTGTGTGGCTGGAAAAGCAGCCACCATTTTGCCAATTACTTTTGCTACCAATCTGATGGACGGTTTACTGATGTCAATGAGATTATTGCAAGCCTCTATTAAGTCTATAGCCTTTCCCTTTGGCAAAGTCACCGACGTGAACTGAGTCAATGGTGAACCCCAAATAGTCCATAGTAGTGGAAGGCGTTAATTTAGATTTAACTGGATGGATAATAAAACCTAGTTTTTCAAATAATTGTTTTGTGGCTGTTACAGTTTGTTTGGCCAATTCCAAAGTTTTGCCCACAATAAATATGTCATCTAGATATGCCATGACCATGTGTTTTCGTTTTCGTAGAAACGCTAGGGCTGGCTTTAAAAATTTTGTGAATAGCCTGGGGGCTGATGTTAACCCATTTGGCAACGCTCTATATTGCCAGCGCTGTCCTATCCAGTTGAATTTTAAATAACATCTGTGGTCACCTCGTATAGGCACTGAATAGTAAGCATCTTTTAAATCGATGCTAGCCATGAAGTAACCTTTGGAAATCAATTGTTTTGCAGTAACAAAGGTTTCCATTTTTAAATGAATATATTGTACAAATGTATTCAATTTGGTCAGATCTATGATGATGCAACAACCAGCATCTTTTTTTGTTTTTGGTAAAGATATTGGACACGAATTCTAGCAGTTCGATTTGGGATTTTTCAATTACCCCTTTTGCGTAAAGCTGCTCTAGTTCAGCATGCGCTTCTGATTTTTCTTTACCGGAAAGTACGAACATTCGGTTCGGTACATGCTGAACTGCAGGGCTGTATTTATGTATAAATTCTATGGTATATCCCTGGATACTGCTTAAAATATAAGTGTCGGTAGTTAACATACTCCATGCATCCAGAAAGGAGTGTAATCTCCCCCCCAACCTCCATGCTCCCTGCAATTTGTAGGGAACCAGACCCACCTACCTCCATAGTTACCAGTGGCAGGTTTACTTATTTTTGTAAATCCTTCGTTGATGTTGAGGCGTTGGTGTCTGGGTTTGTGGTTTGGTTGATGTTGGAGGTTTGCGTATCTTCCAAGAAGACCGGCTTGGGCCATGGCCTAAAAAAGACTCATGTTCGGTGTACCGGACCTTCGAGCTTTCACCAGTTAGTCTTGTTCTACTTGTGGGTGCGTAAGGGTGCTGTCTATGGCCGTAGTGAGTTTTTGATGAAGTCCCTTTTATGAGCCCCAGGGTTTTTGCTTCCTCATCGAGCTCCTTGACTTGCTTCGATCGGTTACCTCCAAAAGTAGAATTGGTGGTTTTACGTTTCCTGGTTTGCACAGACCCGCGAATTTCGGGTTTAAAGTAGGTCAGATGGCAGTCTTCCTGATGCTGTTTATTTCATATTGTGTGTTGCAAAGCAGTGCCAGTGCATCCTGTTGGTCCTGCAACATGTCCTTCTCATCTACTGTGCGGGTGAAAGCTGTTATCCCCGCTGTTAGGAGCTTTAATACCTTTTGGAGTTTGACATCCATGCCTCTAACTCCTACTACGATTTGTTTCCATATTGCAATTATTTACAACAGGAACATTCAGGGATATACAGTTACCCGGTGCCAAGTGTCTTGCCATGGTGTCCAATACAGCCTGTTCCTGTAGCTGGTTAAAGGACATATAATCTATACTGGCAGCTAGTTTTTGTTTCAGGTTTTGGCCAGTCTGGTCTGGCTGTATGAAGTTGGACACCATGTCCAGTAGATTTTCACGTTCCTGCACCCCCTGCACACTTAATTTCTCTTCTGCAAACCCCTCTTCAGGATCAGCCCAGAACTGACCCCCAGTACTTGCCCTCTGACGAGGGAGATGCACTGTGCAGCCCTACAAGAGGTGCAGCTGTGGGTTTTACATAGTGCCCACAGTGACTAGACTCCATCTCCCGGAGTCTGTCACGTTGGAGCAAATGCTCCACACACCGCTCCATCCGGCTCCAGCGCTCACGGTCGCTGGCCGCCTGCGGCTGCTCAAAGTCGGACTCATCTGAGTTCCACGACTTTGTTGGTTTTTTGTTTTCCCTTATCGCCCGGCTGCGGAGTGGATCTGGCCGGTGTGGAGGCGACATCGGGCACAGCTGATCCCATTATAGGTGATTCAATTGCCGCTGGCCGCTGCTGGCTGCCCGCTACTCCGCGGTCTTCCCCCACCAGCTTTGTCGCAGCCCTCGTTGCTTTCTTAGACTTGTCCATGCTCCCCACCTGTAATCAGTATGGGAAAACACAAAAAGACCGCAGAGTACTCTTACCTGCAGGTTCTGGCTTTTAAAACTGCCGCTGCGGGGGAACGTCGTTCCACCCCGCCTGTTTCGCAATGCGTGTAGCGATATGACACGCATGCGTCCTGGCGGGGTTCTTCACGTAGTCACTCACGTGACTCCGAAGTAAAATTGAGTAGGTAAGTGGCAGGAAATTTGAGTGGGAGTTGGGAATAGGTATTTGAGAGCAAGTGCAGGGAAATATCTCCATGACCATTGTAGGAGAGATACAGTATATTGCAGGACTGGCGGGGAATCACAAAAGAGTGAGAGCTTTTTTAATTGCCGACTAGAATACTTTAGAGGATATATTGCAAACTTGATAGGAGGTTTGCCCTGAATGCCCTCAAGGTGGCAGCTGTGCAGATACAGGTAGACACACCAACCCAGAACTGCTAGTGTGGCATTTAATTATTTACTCGGATGGGAGATTAGTGTTTTTTGTTACTACCACAAACAAGTCACCAACAATTTCTCCTGATCCAACCACATTGACACACCAACGCCTCTATTTTCTCAGGAGTCCAAGGAAATTCTGTAGGTCTCCAACGTCTCTTAGTAATTTTTGTAGATGCACCATAGAAAGCATCCCATCCAGATGTATCAGTTTGGCAGATGCTCAACCCAAAACTGCATGAAGTTGCAGAATTGTCAATGCAGTCCGGTCCATCACACAAACCAGCCTCCCCCACATTAACCCATCTGCACTTCACACTGCCTTGGGGGGGGGGGGGGGGTGGAGCAGAACAACATAATCAAGGACCACTCGTGATATTCGCTCTTTTCCCCTCTCTCACAAGCTTGAGCGTGTGCACCACCAGATTCAAGAAATGATCTTCCCCGCTGTCATCAAACACCTGACCAGCCTTGTTGAAACAAGGAACTGCAGATGATGGTAGACACAAAAGGACACAAAGTGCTGGAGGAGTGAGTCAGGCAGCATCTCTGGAGAACATAGTTAGGTGACGATTAAGGTCGGGAACCTTCTTCAGACTGATCAATTTGAAGAAGAGTCCCAACCCTATCAGTTACCAATCGTTGTTCTCCAGAGAATCTGCCTGACCTGCTGAGTTATTCCAGCACTTTGTGTCCTTTTTTTAACCAAGCTATTTCATTACTACCCTAGGACCTTTTTAACAGCAATTTCGCTACACTATATACTGCACTCTGGTTTATTTTTCTCGGTTGCACTTCCTTGATGTATGGCATGATTTGCCTGTATGGTAAGTAAAATATTTTTCCACTGTATCTCGGTATACGTGTCAATAATAAACCCCAATACCTCGACACGGTATCTCTAAACTAAACTAATACCAATCCAAATTTCACTCGCGGATAGTTGTGCTCTGTATCGTGGGATAGATCCTCTCCCCATAGTTATCGTGCTCAGCTTCCCTCCTTCCTTCTTTGACAAGGGACGTGGGCCAGCGGAAACGAAACTGAAACCCGAAACTATTAAGCCGCATCAATTCAATAAAAAATGTTGTTATTGTAAACAGAAATCGCAGCAGGCATGTAAAGAGACGGTTTTAAAAGTTATATTTAACTATATATTTCAGCGTCTATGTGTCTATTGTGTGTTTTTAAAGCAAAAATAGTTTGAGAAAGTACATCAATGAACAAAAATGCATTGTGATCCCCCAATTGAATGCAGTGCGACCCCCCAATTTTCTCTCTACGTTTTCTTTCTACATTTGTACAAGTTTGTCACCCGGCTCATAGAGGTAACGTAAGATCTTGTACTTACTACTGAGGTTGTCCGCTATCGGGCTGCTCTATTCCAGGTACCGGCTCATCCACCCCAGTGACCGGGTCGGGTCCCGGGTTACCCGCTTGACCGGTGAGGTCGCCCCGTGCTGGGGACGGGTTCATCCCGCCGGCCTGTTCCAGCGGACGGGTATACACTCTCTTGTTGTAAGACATGGACAAGCTTCTGTTTTGCGCCGGTGTAACTGGCAGCTGGGGGAGGAGCCGGGTGAAGTCAGAACAACTGTTACTGAACCAGTGATTCGTCTCAAAGGGCGTTCCCACTCACAGCCATAAGAAACCAAAGTCCAATGACACCTTCATTACGCTGATATGTATGTCTCTTGGTGTTCAGGAACCTGCAGGAACAAATGGTTCAAGAGAACAGGTGGAGTCAGTGCTACAGAGAGAGAGAGAGTTGTTTTACTGACACCTCTGTTATGTTGGGAACCCGAATGAGTCCCCACCCTGGCAACAATCGTGCAAGGAACCCGGTTGATGGTACAGCTGTTCACTGATGCACCCGTACAAAGGAAACAGTCCCCTCCATGCCATGTGTAGGGAGGAACCGAAGATGCTAGTTTAAACCGAAGATAGACTAACTCAGCGGGACAGGCAGCATCTTTGGAGAGAAGGAATGGGTGATGTTTTGGGTCGAGATTATTCTTCAGACCCCATTGCCCTCCAATGCCTTGGTGGAGATTGGTGATCACTGGCAAAACCACATGGTGGAGTGATGAGGCAATGCCCTGTCTTGGTCATTGCTGGTGGCCGGCAGCAACAGATTACCCGGATTCACTGGCCTCCCTCATCACCATCTGCGAGAAGATGCTGCTCTCTCCTTCCTTTGCTTGACTACATAACTCTAACCAAGCCCAGAGATTTCTCTAGGCCATCAAATCAAACGGGTTGGATGCAAGGAAATACACCCACTGAATGTACAGAGAGAGGCACTGACTGCCACGGAAGACGGCAATAATGCTGAAGAAATGGGAAAAGATCTGCCATTACAAGAAACAATCAGAACATTGTCATGAATTTGGATAGCACTTGGTCATGGGACACAGACCCAAATGCACAAATTTGGAAACAATGCGCATACACGGAACAGAGAGAAATGAGGTACACTATGTGGGAATATACAAGGAGTGAATAGATAAGGAGTGAGATAAGGAGATAAGAAGTAGCTCTACTCAATAACCAAAAATCTGTAGCTCTGGTATTTTATTTAATTCACATGTTTAATCAATTATTAATGTTTAATGATTTTATGTGTCATTCCTAACTATGACTGTATGCAATGTTGTCACTTGCGGGCAGAGCACCAAGGTAAATTCCTTGTATGTGAATACTTTGCCAATAAACTTATTAATTCATCCATTCATTCAACTGGTGGATCTATCGCTCCAGCATTATATGTCTTGCTTTTTATTTGGCACAGAGGACTCATCCCCATCCCTTTCACTGGCATGAGCACAGGCGGGAAGGACCGAGAAACTCAGACGCAAAAGCAGGAGTCAGCAGTGGGAACAGGTGTGGGTGTAGGGAGCAAGTACAAGGCAAGCTACTGCAGAAACTGTAAGAAGCATGGCCCTGTTGCTCTGAATGGCCAATTGCACAAATTATGAGGAGCCTATGGCGAGCACAATGCCAGTTCATCAAAATGGTGAACATTGGAGGTCGAGGGTGTCAGTGCTTGCAAAGATCTGGTCCATGGGTAAAGCAACCCAATTGTCACTAATGATGGCGATGTTAACAGTGGTCAACAGGATGTAGAAGGGCAAGTTCTGAATTAAGGCGACAAGCAGTGAATCACTTCAATGGGACCGGAGCTGGTTCAACAAAGATAATGTCTGCATAGGGTCTCATTGACAAGTGTGGCAGAATCAGCTTCCAGGTAATATTGGGAAGGCAGAGATTAAAGGCAGTCCCCAGAGGGAAGCAGCGATGAGGTCTGTGAGCAAAAGCTTCAAAGGGGAAGCAGCACAGGAGCTGGAGGGTCAGAGAAGACATCAGAGTACAGAGAAAACAGAAGTGCAGTCAGTGAGATGAGTAGAGAACAACAAATTGGGAGAGATGGAAGGGAATGGGTTGAGCAGACGAGGAGGCCATGGAGAGAGGGATTCTTGCAGAACGCAAAAAGTGTGGGTGAGGGGAAGATGTAGCTGGTGGTGGAATCTCGATGAAGGTGATGGAAATAGCAAAAATGAAAAACTGGATGAGATGGCTAGTGGGGAGGTGAGGGCCAGAGGAACATAGTGTAGTACCGTAATACCATGTAATGGGTGGTAGCATATATGTGTAGTGGAGATTATAAATGGCATGGATTAGTAAGGGTTAATCTACATCCTTCTCTTATATAAGCAAAGCATATATACAGTGGTTAGTGGAGTATATATTGTAAAACACCAGTATAAGGTGTGTGCATTTCTTATTTTACTTGTACATGCTTGTGCATATATGAGCAGATAAAATGAAATGGGTCATGCACAGTTTAAGTATAGCCGGTGAACTTTCCAATCAGAGGGTTTGGCTTGGAAGCACGACCTGTACATTTACGGTAGTACCCCTCATGCGCCTCATCCTTCTCTGAGGAAGCATTCGTGGAGCGCGAGGGAAAACCGACAGGCTGGTCAGGGTAAGGACGGGAAGGTGCCGGTTCATTAACCGGGAGGAGGTGTTGGCGTTTGCGTCGGTAGATGCCATTGTCAACACTGACCAGGTATGAGCGTGGCTCTGCGGTTGACCCCAGAATGACACCGAGGCGGTCACAGCCTCTGAGCGACTGTAAGCGGACTACCTGTCCCTTGTTGAGCGGTTGAAGCAGATAGCTGGTTTTATCATAATATTTTGTTTGTATGTCACGGCGGTGTTGGAGCTGAGATTGGATCGCTGATGGTGCGCAAACGTGGTTCTAGCAGTTGCTTGGTCATAAGCACGGTGGAGCAGGTTCGCCGTGACATGAGTCGTTCGGCCGCAGATCCCAGGAAAGGGTTGCGGACAATGTTTCGTAGGTTAAGTCGAGATAGACATCAGAGCCAGCCCTGTGTGAGTGTTCCATTAGTTGTTTTACACTTCTTACTGCGTGCTCGGCCAGGCTGTTGGACTGCGGGTATTCGGGACTGCTGGTGGTGTGGTGAAAGTCCCAGCGTTTAGCGAAATCCTTGAAGAGCTGACTGGAGAATTGAGTTCCATTGCCTGAGAGTAGCTTGAGGGGTGCTCCGTGGACAGAGAAGTGGCAAGTGAATTTTTGAATGACCATGGCTGAGGTCGGGCTACTGAGCAGGTACATCTAACAACCAATTCTCTATCCATGTCAATGTCCTACCCCCAATACCATGTGCTCTAATTTTGCCAACTAATCTGTGCGGGACCTTATCAAAGGCCTTCTGAAAGTCCAGATACACTACATCTACTGGCTCTCCTTCATCCATTTTACTTGTTACATCCTCAAAAAATTCCAGAAGATTAGTCAAGCAGGATTTCCCTCTCATAAACTCATGCTGACTAGGACCAATCCTTTTACTGCTATCTAAATGCACCATTATTACTTATTTAATAATTGACTCCAGCATCTTCCCCACCACTGATGTCAGGCTAACTGTTCTATAATTCCCCGTTTTCTCTCTCGCTCCTTTCTGGAAAAGTGGGATAACATTAGCTACCCTCCAATCCACAGGAACTGATCCTGAATGTATAGAACATTGGATAATGATCACCAATGCGTCCACGATTTCTGGAGTCACCTTCTTGAATACCCCGGGATGCAGACCATCAGGCCCTGGGGATTTATCAGCCTTCAGTCCCATCAGTCAACTCAATACTATTTCTCGTCGATTGCAAATTTCAGTTCCTCTGTCTCCCTAGATCCTCGGTCCTCTGGTACATCTGGGAGATTGTTTGTGTCTTCCTTAGTGTGGTAAGAGCTGTGGGGGCATCTGTTCGCGGGTGCACCAGCATGACCGCCCGAGCCAGGGCATCCTTTGCCCCTTCGATCGCTGCCACAGCGACGGCGTCCCAATGGACCTCCCGCCGCTTGCCAGACAGCAGTTGAAACAGCGTCCGAATGATCTTAGTCGCCGCTGGAATGAACCAGTGATAGAATGTCACCATGCCCACGAACACCTGAAGGAGTTAGGAGCTCTTGCGCCTGCAAGAAATCCACGCCCAGCAGCGGCTAGCGCACGTCTGCAATGACAAAAGGCCAGGTGAAATGGCACGTGCCCAATATAATGGGGATAGTACGGACGCCATAGGTGCGGATGAGACTCCCGTTCGCTGCGGTCAAGAGGGGGCCCCGCTTACCAGCCCGCATGTCCGCTCCGGAAGGAGTTAAAACACTAACTTCTGCTCCAGTGTCCACCAGGAATCTACGTCCCGAGCGCCTGTCCCAGGCGTACAAACGATGGATTTCACCAGCCATCGCAGTGCCTACCGGCGGCCGGCTCTGCAGTTTCCCGGGAACGCACACAGTTGGTCGGCATTGGTGGGGGCCCCCCACCCACCAGCGTTGGTAGTAAAAGCACAACATCCTTCCCTCCTGCGCCACTTATCTGGTATGTGGCTCTTGTGGGTGTGGCCCTCTTGTGGGCATGGTCCTGGGTCGCTGGGTCTTCCAGGGCGTTGAATCTATTCGGTCCAGTGACTCCAGCGGTTCTAGGTATTCCAGCGCACCCACCTGCTGCTGGTCGGACAGCCACAGCTCTTCAGCGCGCACCGCTAGTCTGAGTGGGTCTTCAAAGCTCTCCCCCATGAGCTGCCAGTGGATGTCGCATGGCAACTGCTGCAGGTAAGTGTATTCAAATATAAGGCAGGGCCGGTGGTCGCCCATGAGCGCGAGCATCTCCCTCATGAGGGCCGAGGACTTCCGGTCGCCGAGCCCGCCCATGCTGAGGACTCACGCCGCCCGCTCCATGCGGCTAAGCCCGTAAATCCGGATCAGCAGCTCCTCGAGGCCTGCGTACTTACCCGCCGCCGGCGGGTTAACGAGGTTATCGCGAGCCCCTACCACGTAATGGTACCGGGTCTCGTTGACCATTACGCCACGGACATGGAACTGGGATTCCACCTGATGAAACCAAACCCCCGGCTGCAAGGTCCAAAAGGCCGGCTTAAGGTGTGCCATGGACACAGTCTCTTGCCGGGCCCTCATGTCCAGTACAAATGTTGCTGTTCCATGCCGCAGCACCTGAAAGGGATCTTCATAGGGCTGTTGCAAGGGCGACCAGTGGGTGCCGCGGCACAAAAAGATGAATGGGCAGCACAGGGGCCATGCCATGCCGAGAAGTCGGGACGGGAGACAGGGCGCCATATAGCAGCATGGAGGACGGAGGTTCCCAGGACCCATCAGCAGCCGGGGTGAACTCTCCCGGGACGGTGAGCGGAGCGCCATACACCAACTCCGCCGAGGATGATGCTAAATCCCCCTTAGGGGCAGCCCGAATCCCCAACAACACCCATGGCAGCTCATCCATCCACTCCGGGCCCATAAGACGAGCTTTCAGGGTGTCTTTGGGACGTCGGTGGAACCACTCCACCAACCGATTCAACTGGGGATGGTATGCTGTCGAATGGTTGAGCTGCGTCCCCAGCAGACAGGCCATCGCGGACCACAGCTCGGATGTGAACTGGGCGACTCAGAATGGCAGTGTCTTCTGGCCCGACAACTTCCAAGAGAGTGAACCTGTTTTCAAGCAGTAGATCCCCTTGGATCTCCTGTATGATGAGGAAGGAAAGCTTCCTTCCCTTCCTCATCGTCACCCACCTTCTCTCTTCCGGTATCTTCGGTGCAATGATCTCGCTGTAGATCCTGTCCAGGAAATTCTCATTTTCCTGGATGATCCTGAGGTCTTCCAGTTGCCTCTCCAGTTCCCTAACACGGTCCTTCAGGAGCTGAACCAGGACACACTTTCCACAGTTGTAGCAGCCAGAGGCATCAACAGTGTCCCTGATCTCCTACATCCTGCAAGCATCACAATGAATCAGCTTACCTGTCATTTCTTCACTGCGTCTCACCCTCTACAACTTTTGGCGTAATCTCCTCGCCGAAGACTCACGAGCCAAAGACTGACTTTTCTCACAGCACTCCCCTCGACAAGGCCATTCCCCAACAGGCCGCTCCACTTGAGAAAACCTTATCTTTGCTGATAAATTGACTGATTCGCTAACTTACTGATTTGCTAATTAAACTCCTCAGCCAATCCCAGCACTCACTCCTTCACCTGCCACTCCTCTGCCGACCTTGAACTTTTCTTTCAAAATAGCTTTCCAGTTGCTTCTCAATTTCCAATGTAATGTGGTTCAGTCATACCCGATTGAAATCGTGCTATAACCAATTCAGCCCACGTAATGCAAATAGTGTAAAAAACACAAGGAAATACTGCCCGACCCTCTGAGTTATTCCAGCACGTAGTGTTTTTTTTAAATAAACCAACACCCGCAGTTCCTACTTAATGCAAATAGTTTTTTCTAACTGTTCTATACAATTCATATTAAGGAAACATGTATTATGTAGTATCCAGTTGGAAATGCAGTACATACAGCTATCTTACTTGCTCATTCTTTCACTGTTTATTTTGATCTTTGTTACTGGTTAGCTTCTTTTATCCTCTCTCCTGGATATTCTGACACTGATTCATTCCTTTCATACATGGCCAATAATTGACTCCTGAGACCTGATGTCTTCACACATTATTGTATCTTTTGCTTGAATAGCTCGTCTGCACTCTAGCACATCCAAGTGTTCTGGGAATCCTGAGAGGCAACATATAGCAGCTGGCAAATGCTGGGAATTGAAAAACATGAACATATTCACAGCTGTAAGTGTCACTTCCTTTGGTGATATTTCCCATATCAGATGTTGAATGTCGAGAATGTGCATTTCCTGCAGCTCAGGGACATATCTCTCAATGATCACTTGCATAATCCCATCTGCTGGATTCAAGTTGCTGGGCTGTTGGTCAACAAGTCTTTTGCAGAGGAGATTGTCTAGCTGGTCCTGCAGCAATTCCATCTAAACGTGTTGTGTTAGACAATAGGTGCAGGAGTAGGCCATTCGGCCCTTCGAGCCAGCACCGCCATTCACTGTGATCATGGCCGATCATCCACAATCAGTATCCTGTTCAAGCCATCCCCATATCCCCTGACCCCGCTACCTTTAAGAGCTCTAATTCTCTCTTGAAAGCATCCAGAGAATTGGCCTCCACTGCCTTCTGAGGCAGAGAATTCCACAGATTCACAACTCTCTGTGTGAAAAAGTTTTTCCTCATCTTTGTTCTAAATGGCCTACCCCTTATTCTTAAACTGTGGTTCTGGACTCCCACAACATCGGGAACATGTTTCCTGCCTTAAGCATGTCCAATCCCGTAATAATCTTGTATGTTTCAATAAGATCCCCTCTCATGCTTCTAAATTACAGTGTATACAAGCCCAGTGGCTCCATTCTTTCAACATATGACAGTCCCGCCATCCCGGGAATTAACCTCGTGAACCTACATTGCACACCGTCAATAGCAAGAATGTCCTTCCTCAAATTTGGAGACCAAACTGCACACAATGCTCCAGACCAACATGCCATTCACTTTCTTCTCTGCCTGCTGTACCTGATGTACAAGAACACCCAGATCGCATTGTACTTCCTCTTTTCCTAACTTGATACCATTCAGATAACAAAATACTTCCTGTTCTTGCCACATTTATCCACATGAAACTGCATCTGCCCACTCACGCAACCTGTCCAAGTCACCCTGCATCCACATAGCACCCTCCTTACAGTTCACACTGCCACCCATCTTTGTGTCATCTGCAAATTTGTTAACGTTGTTTTTAATCTCTTCATCTAAGTCATTAACGTATATTGTAAATAGCTGCGGTCCCAGAACCGAGGCTTGCGGTACCCCACTGCCTGCCATTCTGAAAGAGACCCGTTAATCCCTAATCTTTGTTTTCTGTCTGCCAACCAATTTTCTATCCATGTCAGTACCCTACCCCCAATACCTGCTCTAATTTTGCCCACTAATCTCATTTGGGACCTTATCAAAGGCTTTCTGAAAGTCCAGGCCCACTACATCCACTGGCTCTCTCTTGTCCATTTTCCTAGTTGCATCCGCAAAAAATTCCAGAAGATTAGTCAAGCAGGATTTCCCCTTCATAAATCCATGCTGACTCGGACCGATCCTGTTACTGCTATCCAAATGTGGCGCTATTTCATCTTTTATAATTGACTCCAGCATCTTCTCCACCACCGACGTCAGGCTAACTGGTCTATGATTCCCTGTTTTCTCTCTCCCTCTTTTCTTAAAAAGTGGGATAACATTAGCTACCCTCAAATCCATAGGAACCTGAATATATCGAAAATTGAAAGATAAACACCAAAGCTTCCACGATTTCTTGAGCCACTTCCTTAAGTACCCTGGGATGCAGACCATCAGTCTACCCAACACCATTTCCTGCCTAATGTGAATTTCCTTCAGTTCGTCCGTCATCCTAGGTCCTCTGATTAGCTTCTAGCAGCAATGTAAAATGAGTTTTGGTTGAAGGTAGACAAAAATGCTGGAGAAACTCAGCGGGTGAGGCAGCATCTATGGAGCGAAGGAAATAGGCAATGTTTCGGATCAAAACCCTTCTTCAGGCATTTTTTTGGTTGATACCTTTCATAATCCATTCTCTCTCTTTTCTCGACCAATGATAACCCACTGGAATGTTAACAAAGTTTACAGATTTTCATGGCTTCAGCCAAGCTAGGCTCAACACAATGTGACTGCAGTAAACAACCGAGCCCCAGGCCAATTGCTGTTGTATGTTTAGAATCAACGTCCTCGGAATAGACTCCCATCAGGCAATAAACGAATCAACAACCCTTTATTTTCTTTAACCTTTCTGTGATGCCCACTGTTTTTCCTGTTTATATATTGTGCAGAAGCCCTTAAGAGGCAGGTTCTGAAACTATGTTTATTGTACAAGACTAGAGTGGTCAAACCGCTTGAAAAATATATCTTGCCTTTCTGGTTTATAAAGTGTCTTCTCCTCGTTCGGGTTGGACTCATTAAGAACCAAATGCTCTTAATGAAAATTATCTAGGAATCTTTTAATTAACTAGAAATTATCAGCTTCATCATCTGTGAGCTAATTTGAATACGATGCAGGTGGGCTTTCATTGTGGCCTCCTCTAAAACAGTGATACCATGCATAGATGAAGAGACCACTTTGCCAAACACTTGTGCTTTTTCCACTAGGGACTGTTGGAACTCTTGGCTGCTAGCCATTTCAATTTCTCTCTCCATAGTGAGCTATCTGCCCTAGCCTTCTCCGCTGTCAGAGTGCAGCTACACACAAACTGGAAGAAAATCACTCTATATTCCTTTTGGGTAGCCTACGAACCAATGGCTTGATTAATCAATTCCCCAATTTCATGTAACTCTCTCCTTGTCACCCACTCAGTCCATCCCCTCCACACCCACATCATCTAGTTCCTTTCCCCTCCTGCATCTGCTAATCTCCCCCTCCCCCTTTCCCTTTCCCTTTCCCTTTCCCTTTCCCTTTCCCTTTCCCTTTCCCTTTCCCTTTCCCCCTTTCCCTTTCCCTTTCCCTTTCCCTTTCCCTTTCCCTTTCCCTTTCCCATTCCCAAACCTACCCCTTCCTCCATCTACACCCTTTTGACTTCTTCATATCACCTCCAGCCTTGATTACCATCTCTCCCTCACCTGACTCATTTGCCAATCAACCCTTCCTCACCTGAATCCACCTACCACTTTCTAGTTCTTGCCCCACTTTTTCCCCTCTCCTCTCTACTAGCCAACTCCCTTCTACTCCATCCTTCTGAACAAATATCCCAACCTGAAATGACACTTGTCCATTTCCCTCCACAAATGCTGCCGAACTCGCCTGGGCTCTTTTAGCAGTATTATTTTGCTCCAGATTCCAGCATCTGCAGATTTTACTTCGGAGTCACGTGAGTGACTTCGTGAAGAACCCCGCTACGGCGCATGCGTGTCATATCGCATACACGCATTGAACGTGTCGGACCTGGGGAGGACGTCCCCTTGAACGGGAGAATTGCAAAGCCGGTGGACGGCAGGTAAGTGACTCTGCATTTTCACCCTGTATAGGAAATGGACAGAGCAACACGCAGAAAGGCTGTGAAGAAGCTGCAGGACGTCAACGGTGAAGGTGCCGGGGACCCGCAGCAGCAGCCGGCGGCACAGACAGCTTGTACTGAAACAGCTGTGCCAGATTTAAACCCCGCGCCGCGAAAAACAAATTATAGACCGGGCGGGAAGGCTAATGTATAGCAAGATATAACCTCCATCCAAGTCTGAGGATTACTCACTTGTTGCAAGTTCAAACCAATATAGCAACTAAAACCACTGGTTGATTTCCATTTTTGCTGCGAAAGTGAGCTCGAAAAGTCGTCGGTAAATACTTACCTATATCGCAGTAATGATGACCAGCTGCAGGGCATAGAGCAGCCAGCAGCGACCACATCTGCAGAGCTCGGAAACCAGTACGAGTGGCTGCAGCATGTGGGGCCGTCATCAACATGTTCCGAGGAGTACCGGGACGGCGAACAACGGCATTTGCAGCGGCCGGGAGCAACCAGAGCCGGTAGGCATGGGGACCGGTTGCGACAAAAACCGCGTGCGACTAGTGCCCGAGGGCACGAAAGTCGGCAGGAGCGGTGGGCTAAAAATAAACACCCGCGATCGACCAGTGCGGGAGAGCACGTAAGTCGGCTGGAGCGGTTGTCGGAGGAATTTCTCCACAGTGCCAGGCTCCAGAATATGGATAAAAGCCACACAGGCAAAGGTGTAAGTCCCTCAGCACATTGCCAGAAAAGGCTGCTGGACATTTCATCCTCCTCTGAAGAGGGTGTTCAAGGGCTGCCTGAGTCAGACTCTGAACAAGAGTCAGAGCCACGTTCCCATATGGAGGATGAGGGAACACAGTTGCTGGACATGGTGGGCAAATATTTCCAGCAAGAACAGACTGGCAAAGACCTAGAGGCTAGGATGCAAAAAAAAAATATAAGTCCCACAGCAGTTTCCCATAAGGGCTGCATGAAATATCAGACGCCTCTGAGGAGGGTATGCAAGGTCTGACGGGGTAAAATCTGAGCAGGTGATGGAGCCACCTTCCCCTATTGAAGGGTGGGAAAAAACAACCTGCTGAACATGATGAGCCAGTACTGCCAGCAGGAACACACTGAGAATGATCTCGAGAAGGATGGCTGTGAGTATTGAATATATGTCCACCCATCAACTTCAAGCTAATACTTTTTGCTGAAGTGTTGGCAAGGCATTTATACCCCGGGATATTGTGGTCCTCTTAATGTAGCCAGTGTTACAGGTGCACATGCAGACATGTTGGGAAGGCCGTTAGGAGTCGGGATATTAAAATCCAAAATACTCTGATAGGTCTCATGGCGGGCATAACAGCTTTGGCCCGCATGTTAGAAAAGGTGGACATAATTAGTGACCACAAGGATGCTATTGCACTATTTTTGCAATGTGCAGTTTTGAACTAAATATATTAGAAAGAGGGTCATTCAGCCAGCTCTAGACCCTAAGTTCGCTATACTATGTAAGCAAAGGACTATAGACCCTGTTATTTGGGGGAGACCTGTCCAAACAGGTTAAAGAATTGGATGAGGAGGCTCGACTTTGGGCCTGATTAGAGCATCCAAAGGATATCTGGGGAAGACATTAACCTTATGTGCATCCTAAGAGAGGTAGTGTTTGTAATTATACTACAAAGAATTGGGCACAGGTACCCAGCAGCAGCGTCCTGTTTAGGGTTTTTGGCCCGGGACGACCACTGTGGAAGATGCAAAAGCCTCTACGTCAGCATCTACCCTAACCTAAACCTTTAGGCCCTCCACAACCGTGAATGAAACCAAGAAAATACTTGGTTACCACCGATAACCATGGAGGTAGGTGAATTTGGGGCTCCAACAAATAGGGAGCACGGAAGTTGGAGGGACATTGCAACTTCATGTTGAAGCTTGGTGTAATATATCTATGGACAGATATATGCTTAGCAGTTTTAAGGGATATCTGATAGAGTTTCTACACAAACAAAACCCTCCAGTACAACATAAACCGGACAAAAATACATGCTTACTAAAAGGGTAATGGAATAAACCAAACCTGAACAACAGGATTTGTCTCAAACATCTTTATTAGAAATAAGAAAGATGGGGGTTGCCGTATTATTATGGATTATCAACGCTTCACAATGTTGTGCAATATATTCATTTTAAAAATGGATACTTTTAGCAGTACTAAAGAGTTAGTTTGCAGCAGGCTACTTTATGGCAAGTATTAATCTTTAAGATCCTTACTATTCAATATCCAACAGGAGAAACATTTTAAACCAGCTTTGGGACTGCTGCAACACAAAAATCATAGAGTAATGGCATAGGTGGATGATATCCTTATTGTGGGAATAACTTATGAATTGGCAGGTTAGGCAGTGGTTGCCACTAAACAATTGTTTGAACAGCTGGAATTCATTGTCCATCCACTTAAGTCAAAATTGACACCATTAACACATTTAATATGTTAATGACTTTACTAATAGGGAAAGCCACAGAGTTCAATGGGCTCAAAATTATAGAGGCCATTTATTTTGGCCAATGGAGCTAACGATAGAAGCTATACAAGAATTACAATGTTGGGAACACAATGTTAAGTATTGCTCCAACCCAATAGTTATTCACAACCCGTCTGTGCTATTACAAACAGATGCCAGTGCAATTGGTTACGGTACAACTGATACCATCTCGAGCTATGGGGGAGATGGAATATACAAGAAGCTAACCTACTTAACACTAAGGGTATAAGTACTTAGAAATGTTAAGTGCATTTCATGGGCTAAAAATCTTATTGCTCAGGAATGAAACTGCAGCATGTTATATGGTAGATAGATAATACCTCGGTGGTGGCATATATAAGTCATATGGGTGGAAATATATCAACATCTTGTGATGAATTGGCAAATTCAATTTGGCAATGGTGTATCCAAAGGAATATTTGGTTATGGGCTACGTATCTACCAGGGATACTTAATTCAGTGGCAGACGCCAGGTCACAAAAATGTAATGAAAATACGGAATGGATGTTAGACAGAACGATATTTGCTGAAATCACAGCAAAGTACGCAATGCCGGATATTGATCTTTTTTGCATCCAGGTTAAATCAGCAGTTACCAAGGTATATATCATGGGAACCAGATCCTGGGGCAGAAGCTACAGATGAATTCTCACTGCACTCGGGGAAATGGTTCATTTATGCATTTTCCTCCTTTCTGCCTCATCAATCGGGTACTACGGAAAATTCAACTAGACTCGGCATCTGGGATTCTCATAGTACCTGATTGGCCTACCCAACCAGGGTTCTCGGTGCTTCAGGATTTGGTGCTAACACCATATATTACTTTAAGACATAGTCCTCAGTTGCTGGTGCATCCGGTGACTGGGGACAGCCATCCTTGCCATAATTATCTGAATTTATTGGTTTGTAGACTCTGAAAGAACCACTTCGGCATATGGGTCTATCTGATAGAATTGTGGACATGATCACAGCAGCACAGAGAACTTCGACTCAAAAACAGTATTTATGTCATATTAAGAAATGCACTAAATACTGCCTGGATAACAATCTAGACCACAGGGAGATGGATGTTCCAGCTGTGCTAGAATTTCTCACAAGCCTGCACTATGAAGGACTCAGTCACAGCACGGTCAATAGTGCTAGGAGTGCCTTGTCGAGTTATTTATGGGAAGGCACAGAAAGACAGGCTGTGGGCTCACATCCTCTAGTAGTAAAACTGTTACGAGGCATCTTTAACACAAACCCACCAAGGGCTAGATATAGCCAAATCTGGTATGTGAGTGTAGTCCTAACCATGTTACGGAATTGGTCACCGGCTACAGCATTAACGCTGAATAAACTCACTATGAATATGGTAATGCTAATGGCGCTGGTCACAGCGTAAAGGGTCCAGTCATTGCAGAAATTACGATTGGATAACTTCACTGAGGCGACAGGAAGTTTGATTTTCGTGATCCAGGACATTATTAAGCAAAATAGACCAGGATCAGCGGGTCAGGTCATAGAGTTCATAGCCTATCCGCAGGACGAACGCCTCTGTGTAGTGAAACACATTGTGTTATATATTGACAGAACAAGGGCTATCAGAGGTAATGAAAAGGGTTTTTGATTAGCCATAAGAAGCCGTACCAAAAAGTCTCGACTCAGACCATTTCACGGTGGCTGATATACTGCTTAATTCAGGCAGGAGTGGACACTAATGTATTCAAATCTCACTCCACCAAGGCTACAGCTACATCAGCAGCTAATCGCCTTGAGGTACCGATGGACAAAATCCTCAGAACTGCAGGATTGTCATCAGAGAAAACGTTTCACAGATTACAACAAACCAGTTAGAGAAGAAGAAACGTTTTCGGGCAAAATTTTAAGTTCTATATAATTTATACCTGAAGCTTACAAGGTTTATGAATTGATTTAATAAATATTATTTACCATTTTTGTTTAAAATGTTGGTATGAATGTATTTCTTGAATACCAGTAACAATTTCTCCCAAACTACCAAGGCAGTTGTGAAGCTTGGACTCGTTCCACGGCATGAGGTCACAGAGCTTTGAAATCTTCACGAAGTCACTCACGTGACTCCGAAGTAAAATAGTAAGATTAAACGAGAACTTACCAGTTTGAAGTTTGATCTTTATTTTATGAGGAGGAATGTTGAGGGAATACGTGCCCTCCGCTCCCACCCTCATATGGTCATATCTTAAACTGGTATCTCTTTAATAATCTTACTATCTTAGGTCATTATAGTGTATCTGTGACTTCACACCGCTGCTTTGAAGAATGACACGCATGCGCCGTAGCGGGGTTCTTCACGTATTCCCTCAACGTTCCTCCTCATAAAATAAAGATCAAACTTCAAACTGGTAAGTTCTCGTTTAATCTTACTATTCTATTGTCTCCATTGTTGACAAGTAGAAGTCTGCAACAGCATTGCTGGCTTGGTCTTGATAAAATGCTGCAGCTGTCAGATTGCTGAAATTCAAGGCTAATGGCTGAAATGCATATCTTGTGATCAGGCCAAGATTTTTCCTTTGTCGCTTCTGCAAGATGGCTGAATTGATCACTTTGAAATGGAGCAGATTTCTCACTTCAGGATAAAGGAAGTCGAGGTGAAACACTGAGGGCCACAGATCCACGGCAAAGAACCACTGTGCCTTTAGCACTGTCTATTTCCCATACATTCTTTGGAACAAAGAGAATTTTTGGAATTGTATCTGTTACCACAATTCTTTGCCTAATGCAAATTTATTTCAGTTCCTCTCTCCCAAGAACCTCTGTCCTCTAGTACATCTGGGTGATTGTTTGCATCTTCCTTAGTGAAGACAGAACCAAAATGCCTGTTAAACTCTTCTGTCATTACCTTGTTCCCCCATAATAATTGCACCTGTTTCTGCCTTCAAGGGATTCACATATGTCTTTACTAATTTTTTTCTCTTAATATATCTAATGAAGCTTTTATCATCCTTTTTTATATTCTTGGCCGGCTTACCCTTGTACTTCATTTTCCACCCTGTATTCCCCTTTTTGTTACCTTTTGTTGTCTTTTGAAAGTTTCCCAATCCTCCGCTACTCATTGCTATGTTATACACCTTTTCTTTTAGTTTTATTCCACCCCTAACTTCCCTTGTCAGCCATGGTTGCCTCTTACTCCCCTTAGAATCTTTCTTCCTCTTTGGAATGAAATGATCCTGCATCTTCTGGATTATGCCCAGAAATTCCTTCCATTGCTGTTCTACCGTCATTCCTGCTAGGTTCCTTTTCCAGTCGACCTTGGCCAGCTCCTCTCTCATGCCTTGATAGTCCCCTTTGTTCAACTGCAACACTGACACTTCTGATTTAACCTTCTCCCTCTCCGGTGCCTGAGGCGGCGTTCCGGTGCTGGCGACATGAATCCGGGGCTCGGCCGCGGGCCAGTGTCGACATCGTCGGGAGCTCACAGGTCACAGGCTGGTGCCTGTTTTCCGGAGCTCCCGTGGCAACAGCTGCGTCCGCTGGACTGGAGGGCGGCAGCTTCGACCACCCCGGGCCACGGAGCTTGAACCGGCCCGTTCGCGGAGCTCGGTTGAGCCGCTGCACTGACTTACCATCGCCTGGTGGGGTAACAACATATCACCTCAGCGCAGAGGGAGAATGAGGAGGGAAGAGACAGTAACCTTAAGACTTTTGCCTCTATCACAGTGAGGAGGTGCCTGGTGAACTCACTGTGGTGGATGTTAATTTGTGTTTATTGTGTGTTTTGTTTTTTATTATTATATGTATGGCTGCAGGCAACGACATTTCGTTCAGACTGAAAGGTCTGACTGACAAATAAAGGATCTAATCTAATCTAATCTCTCAAATTGATCTTAAAACATATCATATCATGGTCACTACCTCACAGCGGTTCCTTTACCTTGAGTTCCCTTATTAAATCTGGTTCATTAGACAACAATAAATCCAGAATTGCCTTCTCTCTGGTAGGCTCCAGTACAAGCTGTTCTAAGAATCCATCTCGGAAGCACTATAAACTCCCTTTCTTGGGGTCCAGAACCAACCAGATTTGCCAAGTCTATCTGCTTATTGAAATCTCACATAACCACAGTGGCATTACCTTTGTTACATGCCAATTTTAACTCCTGCTGCAACGCACCCTATATCGAGGCTACTGTTTGGGGGCCTGTCCATTGGTAATTCTTAATTATTTCATTTTTTAACAAACCAAACAAATTTCTCTTCCTGTTCTTGCGGGCTCAGAGTTTCTCTAATCTCTTCACCAGATTTGCAACGGAATTGCCTCCATAAAATCTTTATATCTCTGCTGAATTGATATGCAGGCTCATGGTCTGCAATAGTTCTGTGCAGCTTAACGTCAACTTTGCTCCTCAAGGGGAAAATAAACTAATCAGACGAGAGTACAGCAATGTTCGAGATTTTGGATTTGATTACATCTTCTTCCTGGCAAGTTGAAGGAACCTTTGGTCCACTGAGGCAAGCTCATTATGTGCACTGCCTCTGGCAACTCACAGAGAACAAAATGATTTCACAAACAACGTCAAATACTTTAGACAACATAAAGTGTGTTTTTGTAAACCAGCATCCACAGTTTGTTGCCTATTTCCTTCGCTCCATAGATGCTGCCGCACCCGCTGAGTTTCTCCAGCACTTTTGTCTACCTTTCACAGTTCCCTGTTTCTATCAATTAATTTGACAATCCATGGCCAAGATTCTAATTTCTTTGTGCAATCACATGAATATCAAGGTACATGCAATCTTCAGGGAGGTGCATGTAACTGCACGATTCCTAGTGGATTAAGGTTTTACTGGAAACACTTGCAACTATATTAAAAACAATTGAGCAAGAACTTTCCTCACCTTGATATCTACGGGAAATACATTTATAAGACTGTTAACTGGTATGATATATGCAAAGAACAACTGATGAGAAATGAATGCCTTTATACTAACAAAATCAGACTACAGCAACACTAGAGGCCTTTTGCAAGAATATCCTACTCTACACAAATAATGCGAGGAAACTCGCATCATCAATTGCAAATGATGTCTCTGAGGTTGTCTTTGAAAAATCATTCCTCATTTAGGAATAAGAATGGATCTAGGAGCCAGATGCATTGCCAAACATAGCAGTGTTCTGGTGTATTTATGATTCAATGGTCCTTTATTGTCACATGTACCGAGGTACAGTGAAATTTGATTTATCAAAGTCATACCAGAAAAGTCGCAAGATACAAAACTACACAAAGATTACACATAAACGGCAACTGCAGCGGCGTGTGCGAATCTCCAGGGCACACAACATAAGCGGAGACCCACAGCCTAGTTCAATGTCCGGGCAACACACACGCTCCTTCACTGTGATTTGACCAGAGTTGTACCAACCGCTGTCACTCTCTCTGCAGTCCCTGTCTGCCCGAACAGTCAGAAAACCGTCCACACTCGCACCAGACTCCAGGATCTCTGATCTCCCCATAAACATCAAGATCGCTGCACTCACGGGCACTCCCTCCAAGTCCTCATCAGCGCAGGCAACACGTTCATTTTGTTTTTCGCCGACCTAACATTCCTCAGTGATGGAAAGCAAATACCTTTTACCTTCTTCCTCCTTTTCTCCCGCGGTCGGGGCGATCAAAGCTCCTGCAGTCGGCGATTGAAGCCCCTGCAATGGGACGTTCGTGGCTCCCACGATCAGGGCGGTCAAAGCTCCTGCAATTGGTGCTCCCGAAGTCACTAACAAAGGGACCACCAGCTCCACGATGTTAGGCCGCAGTGTGGAAGGAGATACGATACGGAAAATCGCATCTCCGTCGAGGGAAAAGATAAAAAAAGTTTCCCACACCCCCCCACAAAATACAAAAACTAAAGATACACTAAAACATACAAATAAAACAGACTAAAAACAACAAAACAAGAAAGGGATGAGACAGGCTGCTGACGAGGTGCCACTTACGGCGCCACCCGAGTCTTATGCTCCGGGTTCTTTATGCTCCGGGATGTTTCATTTAAACTATTTTTATTCTCTTCTACCAATCTCTTTACAGGGCTATTAGAGTCTATTTCGATGTCTATGTTAAAAACCAACTGAAAGAGGTTATAGTTAATACAGGGTGACTTGGACAGGATGGGTGAGTGGGCAGATGCATGGCAGATGCAGTTTAATGTGGATAAATGTGAGGTTATCCACTTTGGTAGCAAAAACAGGAAGGAAGATTACTATCTAAATAGTGTCTAGTTGGGAAAAGGGGAAGAAGTACAATGGGATCTGGGGGGTCCTTGTTCATCAGTCAATGAAAGTAAGCATGCAGGTACAGCAGGCAGTGAAGATAGCGAATTGCATGTTGGTCTTTAGATCAAGAGGAGTTGAATGTAGGAGCAAAGAGGTCCTTCTGCAGTTGTATAGGGCCCTAGTGAGACCACACCTGGAGTATTGTGTGCAGTTTTGGTCCCTTAATTTGAGAAAGGACGTTCTTGCTATTGAAGAAGTGCAGCATAGGTTTACAAGGTTAATTCCCGGGATGGCGGGACAGTCATATGCTGAGAGAATGGAGCAGCTGGGCTTGTATACTCTGGAGTTTAGAAGGATGAGAGGGAATCTTATTGAAACATATAAGATTATTAAGGGTTTGGACACGCTAGAGGCAGGAAACATGTTCCCGATGTTGGGGGAGTTTAGAACCAGGGGCCACAGTTTAAGAATAAGGAGTAAGCCATTTACAACGCAGACGATTAAATACTTTATCTCACAGAGAGTGGTGAGTGTGTGGAATTCTCTGCTTCTGAGGGCGGTGGAGGCCAGATCTCTGGATACTTTCAAGAGAGAGCTAGATAGGGCTCTTAAAGATAGCGGAGTCAGGGGATGTGGGGAGAAGGCAGGAACGGGGTACTGATTGGGGATGATCAGCCATGATCACATTGAATGGCGGTGCTGGCTCGAATGGCCGAATGGCCTACTCCTGCATCTATTGTCTATTATCCACGGTAAACTAATTAAGAGAAAAATTGATAAGAAAAAACAAACGTTTTGCTTGAGGAAGTGACAGAACACAAAACAAATTCAGGTTGGATAATTTACAAGTAGAATTGTTCACACTATATAGTGGAGATGTGTAGGAAGGAACTGCAGATGCTGGTTTAAACTGAAGTTACAAAATGCTGGAGTAACTCGTGGGACAGGCATCTCTGAAGAGAAGGAAGCATCTCAGTCTGAAGAAGGGTCTCGAGCCGAAACGTCACTCATTCCTTCTTTCCAGAAATACTGCTAGTCCCACAGAATTACTCCAACATTTTGTGTCTACATAGAGGAGATGTTGAATTGCAAGAACAAGCTTGTCACAGTCCTCACTGAATTGAACAAAGGAAGTTAACTTGCTCAGTACTTACAGAGTTTATGAACCGTTTGACTTCGGTAGGGAAGATCAGTTATGGCTGAGATTGATGTCATAATGTAAAAGTGTGTGTATGTTACACCATGTAAAACAGAGCTAAAAAGGAAATAAATTAGCAAGAAAAAAAATAAAGTGATAGAGAGGTTATGTAGATTTGTTGAATGACCAATGTAAATATCAGCCATGGAAGTTTAGCGTGATATAACTCAAATATGAACCAAAAAATAATTTGCATCAACTAATTGGGTAAGGGCATTTTGTCATGTTTTGGCCGTAAACCATCGCACAGTAATGAGTCAATTATTTGACAAATACTTTTGGATTAAATCTACTATTCCTGAACAATTTGGTGTTACATTCAATGAACAGATGTACATAAAATCTATACTCTTAATAGTGGAGACAACTGGATCAGGTTGTGATGGGTATTGAAAATTAATGGGTTATAGAGGATGGGGAAGGGGTGCTGAATGGGAAATAATTGGCATGATGTTAAAAGGGATGGATTGTTTTTCTTTTGCACAGGAGACTCGGATTATATTACTCCCTTTTGCTGCATTTAAGTAAGAAAATCAGCCATCATATCCAATCTGAATTAATAGTGAGCAAAACACAGTTCTGGAGGAACTCAGTGGATCAGGCAGCATCTGGAGAGAGAATGGACAGGTGACGTTTTGGGTCAGGCCATTCTTCAGACTTTTCGTTATATGTGATTACGAGTTGTAAGTGACTACAGGCCTAAGGTGGTTAATGCTTAATTTCTCTGGATTGGCTGATAAATGCTAGCCTTGCCATCAATGTCGATAGCCTGCAAATTAATAAATATAAAATAAATCCCTTTTTTTTAAACCTGGAGACTGGCAGTAATCAGAGTTGATCTTCTGACCATAATCTTTTTTTGGTAAGCCAATTTTTTTTCAGAGCTAGTGGTTGATATAAAACTGCATTAATATTTGTTACAATTAAACAGCATTAATTACAGCAAATATTAAACAGCAACAAAGTTCTCCTCAGTTAGGCACTGTTCTCTGAAGTCAGAGGCCGTAGGTTCGTGTTCTGGTTCAAAGACTGAAGTTGTAGCTGCTGTATTATATTAAGGAAGTGCTGCATTGTCAGTGGTTCTACCTTATGAGAGACATATAAAGCTGAGCCTGGTTATTTCTTGCATGGTCCCTACACAAATCGCAGTGTAATTTATAGTGCAAAACACTTAAATCCTTTTAGATGAGCTTTCTATCGTGCCTTTTGGTTATAATGCTTAGCTCAGTCCATTACTCAAGAGTACAAATTATTAAATGATTAACAAAATTGATTTGATAAGGATCAAGATCTTATCCCTGGCTACAAGAGCTCAATGCTCTTAAGACAGTGGAATTGATTGTGGACTTTAGGAAAGCTCCCCCTCCCCTCACCCCACTCACCATCAACAACACCAGTCATATCTATGTTTTTTTAAGTTCCTGGAAACCATCATTTCCAAGGACCATAAATGGGGGGGGGGGGCACTATCGACTCCACACTCAAAAAGGCCCAACAGAGGATGTACGTCCTGCAGCAGCTGAGGAAACACAATCTGCCACAGGCAATGATGATCCAATTCTATATGGCCATCGTTGAGTCTGTCCTCACCTTCTCCATCATGGTCTGGTTTGGCTCAGCCACCAAGCACGACACCCGGAGGATGCAGCGACCGTCCGCTCAGCTGAGATGGTTGTTGGCTGCAACCTTCCCTCCATTGACCAACTGTACACTGCAAGGGCCAGGAAGTGAGCGGGTAAGATCATCTCTGATCCCTCCCACCCCGGCCACAAACTCTTTGAATCACTTCCCTCTGGAAGACGACTCCGGACTGTCAAAGCAGCCACAGCCAGACATAAAAACAGCTGTTTTCCATGAGTAGTAGGTCTACTCAATAACCAAAAATCTGTAGCCTCCCTTTGCTCTGGTATTTTATTTAGTTCACATGTTTAATCAATAATGTCTTATTATTAATATTTAATGTTTTATGTGTCATTCTTAATTGTCACATGTATATCATGTTGTCACATGCGAGTGGAACACCAAGGCAAATTCCTTGTATATGAACATACTTGGCCAATAAACTTATTCATTCATTCATTCATGCATTAATTCATTCATGCATGCATGTGCAGCTGTTTACAAAAACTACTCATTTTCTTTCTGAGATATCAACATCTAATTTCTCTCTGGCCACAAGATGGCAGTATTTCCCAGCTTACCAGCATTTTATCCTTGGATTTAAGGCACTATGCGATTAATAATCAATGTTTTAATGAGATAATGTGAAAACATGATTAATCACTGGGAATTAGTAAGTTAAAGAAATTCAATGGGACTTTAGATCACTTTGTTCATAAGTATGTTGAGTAAAATTTACAATTATGCTATTTATTGTATATTATTCAGTGTCACCAGGTGAAATTGGATAACATTTTTCTGTTCTGCAAATATTCTTGATCAATCACAAGGAAAATATTTATCATAGCACTCCATTCAATGTAGCTGTGAGACCTAAAGTAACACTCTCACATTTGACAGTTCTGCAGAATGCTGCAGACATTCTGGAGGCTGGCTGGTGATTCAGGAAGCCATCACAATTTACCAGAGACAGTGATCTTTCACAGCTCTGCCCAGAGCAAAAATGGTCACTATCTCTTTGCCTAGATACCCTGGTCATTCCTGCAGGTGGCTGACATACAGTATGCCACATTTTAGTTTCAGGATTGCACTGATGGTCCCTAACTCAAGAAAGAGGGACTTTGTTTCCATTGTTTCAGCACAGATAATCAGATTGGGTGGGCATATAAATCTCTAAGGACTATGGGATTTCCCAAGGCTTGGAGAGTGGTAGGCTTGTTGTGCTTCTGGCTCCCATTCATAACTCAACACTCCTCCTGAAACACCAGGCGTATCATGAGAAAAAAACATCCTCAGAAAAGTGTTTCCAGGGAGTTCACAAGGCTTTGTCCTCAGGCAGTTTGTATTCCTGCTATAACCTAGGTACTGCTCAGCATGGAGAACTGGATCTTGGAGAATAGTGGCTGTCCTCTCATTCCCGACATTTAATTCTTCCCAATATCCTGCATGCAGTTGAACAATTGCAACCAGGAAGCAGGTCATGAAAAATCCTCCAGATGTGATTCCAGTGTTTGTAGGGCTCAGGGACCACCCCACAGTACTCTCCTGGAGGAGTCGGACATTGTTGTTCACCACCTGCTGATGCCTCCTGCACAGATGTGGGCTGCCCTGACACCACTGTCTTTGCTATCCAATTGCCAAGTTTCACAGAGGAAGATTGCTGGAGGAATCCCATTCTGCATTTCATTTGTAGTGGACTTTACCTAAAATTGTTTATTAATGCATTCTAAACGGAAACCTAAAAATAATCAACCAGAACATCTCATCAGCTTCAACTGAGGGGCAGAGCATCCTGCTAAATGTGATCAAATCAAAGGATATTTAATGACATTCTCTCACCTTCAAAAGGATCTGTACAGATAGCTTCACCATCAGCCGCTTAGTTCAGGAGGGTTCCTCCGTAGATAGATAAATCACTTCTTCCAATCAAATGCATTCATTTAGAAGCCATACATCAAAGTGCTGTGATTAAAATCTGCACACCAATGACTGCAATCACCCACATAATGGCCAGTCTTTATGTGATGGCTAAAAAGGGCTTTAGGTCTGTGACATTTTTATTTATGAGTTCATAGGAACAGGAGTGCAGAAGGTTAAGGGGGGACTTGATAGAGGTTTTTAAAATGATGAGAGGGATAGACAGAGTTGACGTGGAAAAGCTTTTCCCACTGAGAGTAGGGAAGATTCAAACAAGGGGACATGACATGAGAATTAAGGGACTGAAGTTTAGGGGTAACATGAGGGGGAACTTCTTTACTCAGAGAGTGGTAGCTGTGTGGAATGAGCTTCCAGTGAAGGTGGTGGAGGCAGGTTCGTTTTTATCATTTAAAAATAAATTGGATAGTTATATGGATGGGAAGGGAATGGAGGGTTATGGTCTGAGCGCAGGTATATGGGACTAGGGGAGATTATGTGTTCGGCACGGACTAGAAGGGTCGAGATGGCCTGTTTCCGTGCTGTAATTGTTATATGGTTATATGTTATATGGATATCACTGGCACTGCCTTATTCATCTCTTGCTCCCGAACTCCTGAAATGGTTAAATCAACTATATTCTTGGGTCTGGAATTACATGCATGCCAAACTGGATGAGAAGGATGGGTTGTATTCTTGGATGGCATCAGTAAAAAACATGGGTGTTTAATAACAATCAAAAAATACTGAGATTATATATAGCTTTAATTCCATACATAGACATGAGAACTGTCCTAAGCTAATTTTTCCATGTTAAACAAGTCTGTTTTCTTTAGCTACCCATATTGTATCGCTCTGTATGTACCAGTAAACCCTCGCTATAACGAACCACACTGGGGGAGATGGTGTCTGTTATTACTGATTGACGGCTATAACTGAACAAGGTGGTTACAGCAATCCCTACTGCAACACATCCCAAATTCAATCAAATAATGACATTCCTGCCTTTCAAATGCTCAATTCATGGATGACTGCAAAGGATGCCAACTATTTTCTGGTCATTGACCCTAACAGCAGTTGTGGGTCGTTAGGTATCAACAGTTGAACATTGAGCATTCTATAAATCTCAGCAATATATCTCAATTCTGACCTATTAGGGAGGAACAGTCATTGATAAGGCAGTTGAAAATGATCCAGCCAAGGATTCCTAGCCATTTTCTTAGCTTCTTCTGGAGAATGATCAGAGTTGTCCTCTCTCACAATAATTGTATTATCCAGTGCTGTAAGCAGCTTCTTGGTATCATTTGGAATGAGCTGAAATGGCTGAAGAATAGCTTCTGTGGTGGGAGAAACTCAGGAGTAGTTGATGGGACACAAAATGCTGGAATAACTCAGCGGGTCAGACAGCAACTCTGGAGAAAAGGAATAGGTGACATTTCGGGTCGAGACCCTTCTTCAGACTGAGAGTCAGGGGAAAGGGAAACAGTGATATAGAGAGAAATAGAACAAATTAATGAAATATATTCAAAAAAGTAAAGATGATAAAGTAAACAGGCCATTAGTAGCTGTGGGCTAGGTGAAAGTGAGATACAGACAATGAGACTCGACAAGATTACTTTGAAACTATTGCAACTACTTGGGTGGGAGGAGTTGATGGGAGATTACATCACAATGATAAAGACTTTTTGACCATAAAGTTTAGATTGGTTGGACAAGTTGGCATTTTCTTCTCTGCCAATGCTGACAGATGGTATCTCACGGCCGCCCTTTTTTTCCCTTAAGAAAAAAGTCACCAAAAAAAAAACAAAAAAAAAAAATCGAAAAAAAAAATCAACGTTTCCACTTTGGAAATGGCAAGTTCTCTGTTCTCTTGTCCCCGGGCGGGAGTGGCTTCACATTAAGCTTTTTGTAATCCTGTCATGCCACCCTCCTTTTTGAAAAGGTTTGGTCGGGCCTGTATCTGGTGCCTCAAGCCTCACCATTTTACCTCACCTTCCATTGTCTCAGCAATATAGAATCAATCAAATTTCTTTATTGCTGCAATTGCAACTAACACGTTTTCTACTGTGAACAACTATATGGAACCATAAAGTTACAGCATATTATAGCAATGAAAGTACATGATTAAGTCTTTTCACCCACTTTATGCTCACACCACATCATCTCCAGTATCTCTAATATATATCTTTTAAACAAATATTTAACTGCACTGAATTTGTAGTGGAGAATTTCATACTACACCATCTGTGGAAGGCTTTTTTTTTACTGGCCACCCTTTAATTCTTTGCATGTTTATCCTGAGATTGACATGTTTGTTTCACCAGCAAGAAGAAAAAAATCTACCAAGAGATATTCAGAAATTACAATGCTGAAGCATTCCATTCTGACCAAACACATCAATTTATCCCTTAACATTTCAGATTTGCTAATTTCCCTCTCATTGGAGAATGTCATTCATGACCTTGCGCTTGTCCCATTTTCGGTTAGATCAAAGTGATTTCAATAAGTGTATCTTCACAACTTATCCAATTTTCTCTTGAATTTTAACCAAGTTTTTGTATTAATTATTAAGCTTTAATATATCTACCAGGGGCGCAGCACGATTAGCAGCCCCGCCAACAGTCTGTCTGTTTTTTCGTCTTTTAAAAAGTTTTAGTATGTGTTAAGTTTGTGTAAATGTTCTCCGATTTGTTTTATGCGGGGGGAGGGGGTCGGAGGAAACTTCTTGTCAGCCACTTACTTTGCTGTAGATGCAATTAATTTTCAGGTCGCGTCTCCGGTCGCTCTACGGTCTACCATCGATGGATCTGGAGGCCTCCTCGGACTGACTTGAGCCCCACCGCGGGGCGTGGACTTAACATCGGAGGTGAAATTGCTCCAACCATCAAGACTTACCATCAAGAGCTCACAGCCTCGGGAGAGGCCTTGTCGGAAAGCACCAACGATGCAGAGGCTCAACCAGCCCCGACCCGGTGTCCGATCACCGGCGCGGGGGAGCTGACCCCCCCCAATGCAGGAGCTGATCACCCTGATGTGGAGAGCTCAAATGCCGCTGGCTACGGGAGTTAAGATCGTCCCGTCAATGGAGGGCTCGAGGCCCCAGACCGCGGGAGAGCATAAAAGGGAAGAGATTTGAACTTTTTTTCGCCTTCCATCACAGTGACGAATGTGGAGGAGTCACTGTGGTGGATGTTTATGTTAAAATGTATTTTGTGTGTTCCGTTGCTCTTTATTTGCATGACTGACTTTGCAAATGAAATTCCTCATATGTTGCAAAACATACTTGGCTAATAAAGTATTTAGCCATACTTGGCTAATAAAGTACTGCATAAATACGTGGTACTCCACCTGCAACTGCTCGGACAGGAAGGCTCTGCAGAGGGTAGTGAGGGGAGCAGAGAGGATCATTGGCGTCTCCCTACCCTCGGTACATGAACTGTTCCAGAGCCGCTGTCTGAAAAAAGCTCAGAGAATTGCTAAGGACAAACTGCCCCCCTTCCACATACATCTGGATCTCCTGCCATCAGGCAAGAGATATCGAAGCATCAAAGCCCAGACTACAAGACTGCTAAACAGCTTCCTACCGCAGGCTGTGAGGCTGCTAAACAGTCACTCTGCACTCACAGTCACTTGATTCTGCGGCTTGGCACGGCACTTTAATAACTGGCACTGGCCACTTTAATAACTGGCACTGGCCACTCAAATCAGCTGCCCCGGACATTTTTTATGATTGGTTTTATTGTATTTTAACGTTGTGTTTTTACCTGCTCGTTACCCCTCGAATCTCACAGAAAATGGTACACCAGTAGCTCCTCATTCATTACCCGCTAGGGCTAGATAGTCTACTACCTATTTGTCTGGTAGGTATTGTTACACAGTTCCAAACAATTTTATTGCATTGCCATGTAACCTTTGTTCTCCAAATAAAGAAAAAAAATTATTATTTAGATATGAAAAGATCAAAGCATAAATACTGTATATCACATCAAGGAAGGGAGTGACTGAGGGTAGGGGAAAGGAGAGGGAGAGGTGAGGGAGGGATTGGGGAGGGGAGGAGGAGAGGGGAAAGAAGAGGGAGAGTGAAGAGAAGGGGAGAGAGTGCTAGATTTAGACTTAGTTCCTCCCACACTGTTGAGTGCATTGGGTAGCAAGCTTTCGACATTCTGTTCGGTTATGCGCGACGTCTTCCACTCTTGGTAGGCTTGCGTCCTGGGCTTCCAAATCCTTCTGGAATGTTTGCTTCCATGTGAGTTTTGGTCAGCCTCTTTTCCTTCTTCCGTCAAGTTGCCATGTCATTGCTAACTTGGGTGCACATTCTGGTGACATTCTAAGTACATGTCCTGCAAATTTCATCCTGTGTACCTCTATGTCCTGGCTGAGAGGCTTTGTTGCAGTTTCACGGTAGATCTAGGGTGCTAGGGATTAGGGGAAATGAGCTGTGCCTGTGCAGTTGGGGGCTATGGGTGAGTGGTGGAATAAGCCATTGAGTCCCACTTAGTCTAGTGGATAATAATAGGAAAGAGTTGTGGTAAGGAATGTGTATGGAAGGAAATAATATACTGTAATGAGAGCAAGGTAAGCATGTGACTTGAAGGTAATGAGAAAAAAGGTTGAACATCATAATTTTCCAGCTCCAGCAACAACAGCTCATTTCCCTGCTGCAAAAGAAAAAAGGATAACCAGGTGTGGAGAAGCAAACAGCGAGAAAAGGAGGAAAGCAACATAGAAAAGGATGCAAAATGTTTCAATTGAATATAAAGTGATTATATTCTCTGATGTACTTTGTGCACTGTCACAGTATGTAATTAGTGTTCATTAAAATTATAGAAAAATGCCATTTCATTGTTTATTTGAAATTCAACAAATTTTAAAGTTGTAAAACGAAAATGATAAACTACAATACCCCGAACAAGAATGAAAATTGCATTTCTTAACGGCCTGAAGTTAGCGTGAGAACTCTAATATGATCACAGGAAAACATTGATAAATTATTAAATAATTTAAATTAAAAATAAGTATGGTTCAATCAGAAAGATTAAAAAAAATTGATTGTCTTGCAAATAAAATAATTTTCAGCCAAATTCATGTAATATTGAAAATGCCTCTGGACTCCTTTATAAAACATGTTCACTAACACATCCATGTTATTCTTCTGCCCAATATTTTGAAGATAACACTACAAAATAACATGCTTAGGCTATTGTTAAAATGACTGACAGAGGAGCATTGGTCTCTATCACATTGTGAAAGTCCAGTCCAAATGAAGTTTGCAATATCAACATCTGTAAGCAGTATATATCTCCTGTACATTTAACTTTAAAGCAGTAGGATTTCTAAATCTTTTATGTTACAAGTTTTCCTCTGTTATTCCGAGACAACTTCTCAGGTGTGCTGCATTTTTTTCCATCTGTTGAATGTCCCAAGTCAACTGACGTTTGTTGGACTGAATTTTATTCAATTGACAAACCAAACGCTTAAGTATGGCTTCACATCTTTTGTTTTGTACCTGCAGAAATAAAATGAATATTCTTTTTCTTAATACATTTAAAATAATTAAAATCATTTGATCACCAGGTGAAGAGCATTCCTATAAGTAGGGAATTTGTTGGAAGAGCATCAGGCTCAAGAGAAAGATAAGCATTCCTCATTTGATCATTACTAAAATGGATTATGTGGACATCCCTTCTCACTTAATGTTAACTACACAAATAAATTGTGCAAACTACGTAATGAATACATTTACAACAATCAAGTGAGTTGGTTAGAAAGATGATTCGCTATTAAGAACAGCTTGTTTGTCAAATCAATCCAACTCCTGAATGTCAGTATCTTTCTGTCCATCACCTCACACACATTCCACAGAGAAGGATTTGAGGAAGGCATCAAGAACTCAATCACTTCTATATCTAGCTCCATGTTGCACAACCATCTGACCTGGAGATTGATCACAGTCTTACAACACAAAAGCCTTATGATGTGAAATAACAAAAAGATTGCTGGAAATACTCATCAGATCAACAGCATTTGTGTAGAGAGAAAGTTAACATTTCAGATCTATACTTTTCCATCAGAACTGGGAATTGTTTGATTTAAAATATACTTTAGGAAGTATAGAAAGATTTACTACTAATCTTCAATTTCCCATATGATAAATATTGTGAGTATGGGAAGCTCAAAGGACAGGCCCAGCACCACCATCTGAGGCAACAGGTGAAGAGAGATAAGTGGTCTCTGTCAGTATAATCCATGCTTAACTTGCAAACCTATTGAGCCTTTTGGTATGTCAGCATCTGCTATTCCTTCCTATACAACCTATTGAGCATGTCAGTCTAATCCCTCAATTTATAACATGGAATATCACATTATAAGATTAACAGAGCATCACCTTGAACCATTATTTTCCCTGTCCCACCTTGCACCTTCTACATGCATCTTGATATCTTCAACTTCAACATCATTGTGGAGGATGAGGAATGAGAATATTCCGTCACTGCAAAAATTATGGCTATATGGAAGAATGTATCTTTTCCAGAGGTTATATCAGATCTGTGCAGTATCTATCTCAACCACTCTGCCATTCACTTTGCCTATGGGAACCAGATCTTATATTTCTTGGCTCATCTGCAGTTGTAGTAATGAGTATGTAGACTTGTACACACAAAAAGGTTCTCTGTCCTCTGCCAGAGACAACAACAACATGTCTTCAAAAGTATGTCAATAGGAAAGGCCATAATTTTCTATTATAAGCTGTGGCCATGTAGTCATTAGGGCATCTAACAATTAATAGCAGATTACTTAGTCAATAGTAAAGCTTTCTCTCAATTATTGTGCAATTGGCCTGTGAGCAGCATAATAGAATATTGCATGTTTTTACTTTGGTTCATTTATTCTGTATCCCTTGGCAATTCAAGCACAGGAAGTAACCACTGGTACGGAACCCCCCCTCCCCCATACACATACGATCATGGTATATGTCTCTAAGACAAACTAAACTTATGAGGAAAAATGCATTTAATATAAAACAATGCATTATTTTTGCTGACTGGACTATCATTGCCATACTTGTTCAGTATAAACAGACTCTTCTTGCGTAGTTTACCCAAGAGTCTGCTACAGCTACATGTTGCTTTCATGAAAGCTACTCTTATAGCTTTTGTAGTTTATCATACTCCAACTAAACATGTGTGCTCAAGCCGATGCTCATCTACATCATTGATAATCAGAAAAATCACCCAGTACCCATTTAAATAGCACTTCTCAAGATTTCAAGGTCACTTTATTGTCACATGTACCAATTAAGGTACAGTGAAATTTGAGTTACCATATAGCCATACTAAGTGAAAAGCAACAAGACACACACCACATAAAAGTTAATATAAACAAACATCCATCACAGTATATTCCACATTCCTCACTGTGATGGAAGGCAATAAAGTTAAATCTTCATCCTCTTTGTTCTCCCACGGTCGGGGCAGTCAAACCATCCGCAGTCGGGGTGATCAAAGCCCCTGCAGCTGACGATCGAAGCCCCCGTCGGGGTGATCGAAACTCCCGCGTTGGGGCGGTTGAAACTCTCTCCACGGCATGCAGCTCCCGAGTCGGCCTCTTCTTACCAGAGACCTTAGGTTTCACGATGTTAAAGTCCACAGGTCCCGTGGTTGGAGCTTCGATCCCCGGCAAAGGTATCACAAGCTCCATGATATTAAAGTCCCGCAGACTCCCGCAGCTTGGAGCACCCGTCGATCTCCAGGAAAGGCCGCCAACTCTACGATGTTAGGCCGCAGTGGGGACGGAGATACGATATGGGAAAAAAGTGCATCTCCGTCGAGGTAAGAGATTGAAAAAAACGTTTCCTCCAACCACCCCCCACCACATAAAACAAAGCAAGGAGCACTAAAACATACTTTTTAACGCATACTAAAAATAACAAAAAGAAAAAAGGACAGACATGACTGTTGGCGAGGCAGCCACTTCTATTTGTATATTGAAATTGTAAAACACTAATGACATTCCTAGCCACTTTCAGTGGGTTATTTGTTGCTCTTAAATACCCTGTAGGTAACATAGAGGCAAGAGTTAAATGAAATGAGGAACTTTCAGAATAATTTTAATATTGCCACCATCCTACTTGCCATGAACTGGATGCATTAATTGCCTCTGATATTCATAATTAAAAGAGAAAAAACATGCCTTCCATAGCCTTGATAAAACATTTAATTTCTTGAAGTTACTTTCAGGAAATTAGTATGAGGAATATGTGAAGTCAACATTATATATTGAAAAAATGGCCTCTCCAAAATAGATGCATTATATATTTTAAATTTTACAACTTCCGTGTCTCATTTATTTTATGCAGTTAGAAATTTGAGTTTCCTCTCCCTTCAAGTTCGACTTCGAACATATTCATTTCTTATTTCCCCCTTACATGCCTCCCTCCATGTCAACACTATTTGCAAGCAGATCGACTTAAGATTTTGCTAGTAAGCACCAGCGTTTGACACGGAACTAACAGCTTTTCTCAGCTTAAATGCTGGTAAATGTTCACAGCACTGCATGGACACAGAAGTGCCAGACTCTTGGCTGAGCTCAATGCCCACTTGCTGCTTACTTCTGTCCATGGTGCTGGGAGAGGAGTGGGATCAGGACTTACACTGGGCCATTCTGCTCTTGATTCTGCAAGTCCACTGATCCAATGGAGATTGCATAGCTGGTGAAATAAGTGATTTTCCATTTAAAAAAATTATTTGTTCGTCATTTAACACTTCTAACATTTTTTTTCCGCTATTTTTAATTGCTTTTTAAAACTTATAAAATGCATCTAATAATTTTTATTTTTTCCAGAAACATTTAGATACTCTGGCAATTTTGATAGCTGGTATAATTGGGGACTAGTCCTTGATGGTTGCTAAAGTTTCTATAGCAATTCATTGCATTGTCTATAATCCTGCTGCAATTTGGATATCACATAGATTCTGCCTCAAGAATAGCAGATATTTTTGGATTGGAACTGTTTATATCATTATCAACACTGGACGTGCATTATTCAAGTGCCATCTGGTGGCTTTTTGCAAATAAACTGTTTTGGGAAATTTAAGTCCTGACTGACAAATCTTTGAAATGGGCAATTTCAGAATTAATTATCACGGCATTCCCACACAGTCAAGTGTGTTTAAATGTCATATGTATCGGCAATGGAATGGAATTATTACGTGCTGCAGTTTCACAGGCCCATTAATGCAACAACACACACACAAATATTCAATAATACAATAAATTCATAACACTAACACTAGGTAACCATATAGTGCAAAACTAAATTCATTGTGTAAACTGGAGAAGATCATCTCTATCTTACATCTGTTTCATAATGGTATTCAAGCTGTAATCTTAACCATTGGGCCCTCAACATTCAGAATCTTAGTGCAGACAGGTATCAATCAAGGATACACCACCACTTCAATACTTTTTTCAGTCTTTTTGCACCTTGTCTCTAAAAAGCTTCCCACTGAAAAGGGGCTCATCTGCAGGACCATAGTCACACTGTTAGTCATAGTCATACAATACAGAAACAAGGTCCATGGCCCAACTTGTACATGCTGATCAAGTTATCTAACTGAGATTGTCTCACTTGCCTGGGTCTGGCTCATACTCCTTCAAACTTTTCCTATCTACATACCCGCCCAAGTTTCTTTAACGTGTCATAATTGTACCTGTCTACCACTTCCTCTGGCAGCCCGTTCCATATGTGTCTTTTTACAATACTGGAGAGATTTTGAGGAACAAGATTATTATTCAGTTTTTTACACCAATACACTGTTCTTAACAAAAATCTACCCATCATTTGAAAAATCTACCCACCATTATAAATAACAGATGTAAATTAGATAACTTCAAGACCGAAAGTCAAAATCTTTTTTCATGACAGACAAATCTTCATCGTTTTACCACCAATTTGGACACCAAAAAGGTGACATGAAAAACTCTCCCACATTTAGTCATGAATATTTAATTCATAAACAAGCCTCATACATATACGTTTTGATGATGATCTATGGAAATATCTTCATCAATACCAGGAGAAAAATACAGTAACATAAAGATAATACAGTACAGTAAAGATCACGTAAAGGTCGTTGTGCTTGGTGCCCATTGTCACAACGACCGTTATTAGGGTCGGTACCTCTGTAAGTTAAATCACGGAGATTAAAATTCAGGTTTATATTGGTGGTCAGAGGTTTTTGCTCTGACTTACAAGTTGATAAAGAAAATCCATTCTGCGCTTCCGTTTCCGTTTAAAAAAAAAGTTGCTGGTGATTTCATCACTGGATTAAAGTTAAACGCGACTTCCAACGCCTTCAACATCACGGATCAAAATCATCATCAAAGACTTCCACATCAGGACTAAACAAAAGTTATATTATTTATTTAACATCTTAAATAAACTTAAATCATGGCAGCAGCCACGTTCTGACTTATCACAATCCACTCTCAAGATTACCAAACAACCTAAACAGCTTCTCATAAGTTCATAAGTCATAGGAACAGAAGAAGGCTATTCGGCCCATTGAATCTTCTCTGCCATTCAATCATGGCTGATCTATATTTCACTCCCATTCTCCTGCCCTTTCCCCATACCTCTTGACACCCTTCCTAAGAATCTGTCAATCTACGCCTTAAAAATACCCAATGACGGCTTCCACAACTGTCTGTGGCAACAAATTTCACAGATTCCCCACCCTCTGACTAAAGGAATTCTTCCTCATCTCCTTTCTAAAAGTACATCCTTTTATTCTAAGGCTATGCCCTCTAGTCCTAGACTCTCTCACTAGGGAAGACATCCTCCCCGCATCCATTATCTAGTCTTTCACTATTCGGTAAGTTTCAATATGTTTCAACCTTCAAAACTCCAGCGAGTACGGGCCCAGTGCCATCAAACACTCATCATATGTTATCCCAAACGTCCCCGGGATCATTCTCGTTAATATCCTCTGGACCCTTGTCAACACCAGCACTTAAAATGTAACAGGTGTGGGGCCCAAAACTACTCACAATACTCTAAATGCGGTCTGACCAGTGTCTTACAGCCTCAGCATTAAATCCAGGTTTTTATAGTCTAGTCCTCAACCACAGAAGGTAGTTGAGGCCAGTTCATTGGCTATATTTAAGAGGGAGTTAGATGTGGCCCTTGTGGCTAAAGGGATCAGGGGGTATGGAGAGAAGGCAGGTACAGGTTACTGAGTTGGATGATCAGCCATGATCGTATTGAATGGCGGTGCAGGCTCGAAGGGCCGAATGGCCTACTCCTGCACCTATTTTCTATGTTTCTATGTTTCTATGTCCTCTCGAAAAAAATGTATAATGTTGCATGTGTGGGGTGAAATGATTAATTACTCACTAACAGACTTGACTAACAATCAAAGGACCAGAGATCAAATTGTACCATGGCATCTGTGGAATTTCAATTGAGTTAATAATAAAAAAAACTAGTAATTGGTAATGATGATCACAGAAATGTAGTTGTAAAAAAGTGTCTGATGTCATTTTAAGAAAGGAAATCAGCTGCTCTTAACCTAAATGTGACACTAGACCCACATCAATGGGATTGATGCTTAAATGTCCTCTGAAATGGGCTTGCAAGCCTATGGGGGGGGGGGTAGAGAGATGGACAAGAAATGGCTAAGGTCAGTGAAAGTAGTTGAAACTTTATTCACTAACCTTATTGAGTTAAGAAATCATTAACTGTGTCTGGAGGACTCCAAGTCTCCAATGGGTCCAGAACGCTTCTCTATTTCACTTCTACACCAGTGTATAATCAGGAACTGATGCATCGCCTGTTACATTCGATATTTATTTCCTTTTTCCCAGATCAAGGATGCTGGTTAGTTTTATCATCTGTTGGCTTTTTGCTGGTGCATACAGCTAATCCAATGTGTGGCTAATGCTGGTTGCATATTAAAACTAAGCCAATGAACAGACAGTAAAACATACCATGCTGCATGCAAACAGTGAACATAACTAATATTACAAGATAACAACTGTTACATTTTAAGAAATTTAAAAACAGCATTCAACATAAGCTCATATCAGTGAACAAATTCAATTATAAATGTTTGATATAATCACAGGCCAGATGATTAAATATTACAGCAGAAAATACATTTGCATTGATATCTATACCATTACTAAAACTCTTTGTCTTGTTTGTGGCTGTTTGTGTGCCAATTTCTATTTTGCTATTTTCTTCCAAACGCTAGGCCACAGCCTTCCCATTTTCACACATTTTTCCCATCGAGGCGATAAACATCTTCCCGTTGCATTCCCACTTATATTTCCGCCCTTCTTAATCCTTTAAAGTTTTTAAAAAAAGCCAGAAAAGTCACGCGTTTCGAAAAAAAAACCCCGAGCGACGTCACAATGAACTCGCAAGGCAGGATGGGACACTCTGGGAGGGAGGGCCACTCCAGCGCTCGTGTGGCAGCTGCCGGCGCCCGACACCTGGTGGTGAGAGTAGAGCCGCAGGCCCTGGCTGGAGACGAGGCTGGTGCTCGAGCTGGAGTGAGAGCTGAGCCTAGCACCCAGAAAAAAGCCGCCGCTGGAACCAAGGACACGCCTGGGTCCAGGGCTGGGCCGAGTACAAGAATCGGGCTGAGTTCCAGGCCCTGGCGCTGCTCTACGACCTGGGTAGGTCCTGGGGCAGAGAATGGGAGTGAGGGGAGGAGGATGAGAGACATCTCCACGATGTCAAGTCCGCAGCCTCCCCGCGGTTGGAGCTCCTGAAATCGATCCCCAGCAAAGGGACCGCCAGCTCCATGATGTTAGGCCGCAGTGCGGACGGAGATACGATATGGAAAAACTTGCATCTCCATGGAGGAGAGATAAAAAGTTCGCCCCCCCACCCCCCACATAATATAAAACTAAAGATACACTAAAACATACATTTAACAACAGACTAAAAACAACAAAAGAAAAGGACGAGACAGACCGTTGGCGAGGCTGCCATCGTACGATGCCACCTGGCGAAAAGTCACTGGTTCAATGTGATCCTTCGAAGTTAAGTTAAAAGATCACAAGAGAAAAGCATCACAGCAACTCCCTAAGAATCATGTTCACAGCTGAAGATTCACACAGATTGGGTGGAAGCCTTTATCACTGATGAACACTCCTCAGTGATCCATCTAATCAATGCACCTTAATTGCCATTTTCTATAGTACTTGCAGTCATAGGAATGCCATTTTATGTTTCTGCAGTGTTTTATTTTGTATTGGAGTTCTGAATAGTTAGATACTGGATCTGGGCAACACTTCCTCCCACTAGAGATATGATGGGAGGATGTGTAGCCACGATAACTGTGGGAGTCAGTAAGTTTGTAGGATGCTGCGGTGTCAGAGAATTTGAGAGTACCAACTTCCATAGACAATAGACAATAGGTGCAGCAGTACCATAATTATCTGGACTACACTTCCTGCCATCCTGCCTCTTGCAAATATACTATCCCCAACTGTCAATCCCAACGGTCAGATCCCAAGATTTACTTTGTATTCCTCGTTCTTTAGTAAACATGGTTTCCCACCTGCTGTCATAGATGGATCCCTCACCCACTTCTCCTCTGTGTCCTGTACTACTGTTCTCGCTCCCCTTCCCCTTAGATGGAACAATAGAATTCCTCTGGTCCTCACATTTCACCCAACCAGCCTAAGCATCCTCTGACATTCTCATCACCTCCAATGTGATCCCATCACCAGTCACATATTGCCATCCCCACCCCTTTCCGCATTCTGCAGAGACCGTTCCCTTCGCAGTTCCTCGGTTCACTCATTCTTTCCCACCCAAATCAGCCCTTCCCCTGGTACATTCCCCTGCAACAACAGGAGATTTAACACACATCCTGTACATTCTCCCTCAACTCCATCCAGGCACCCCAGCAGTCCTTCCAGGTGAGACAAAAGTCATCTACTGCATCCGATGTTCCCAACATCACCTATCCATGTTCTCCAGAGATGTTGCCTGACCCGATGTGTTACTCCAGCAATTGTTTTTTTTTATCCACAGATTATTTCAATTCTTCAGTCGGGAAGGATGCACTAGTCCATTCAGATATTGTGATCAAAATGAGAAAATTGAATGTCTGCCCTGGTCTTAGAGTGTTAAGTTACAAGTTTGTGCAGTCATAATTGTATTGAATCATACAGCTTGAAAATAGGAACACATTCAACACCAACTGCTTATCAGACATATTTTCTAAAGGAGCCTGATAGATAATTTTTTTAGTGAATCCCTTATTTGTGGGAATGGGAAATGACAGTGGTAGCTATTGAGAAGATTCTACGGGATAGGATTCACCACATTTGGAAGAGAATCGGTTAATTAACCATATAACCATATAACAATTACAGCACGGAAACAGGCCATCTCGGCCCTACAAGTCCATGCCGAACAATTTTTTTTTTTTCCCCCTTAATCCCACCTGCCTGCACTCGTACCATAAATGGAGCCTTAGATAATTTTTTAGTGAATCCCTTATTTGTTGTCAATGGGAAATGAAGTGGAGCTCATTGAGAAGATTCTAACGGGATAAGGATTATGGAAAGAATCGTTAATTTAACCATAAATAACTATAACAATACCGCACGAAACAGGCCCTCTCGCCCTACAGTCCATGCCGAACTTTTTTTTTCCCCCTTAATCCCACCTGCCTGCACTCATACCATAACCCTCCATTCCCTTCTCATCCATATGCCTATCCAATTTATTTTTAAGTGATACCAATGAACCTGCCTCCACCACTTCCACTGGGAGCTCATTCCACACCGCCACCACTCTCTGCGTAAAGATGTTCCGCCTCATATTACCCCTAAACTTCTGTCCCTTAATTCTGAAGTCATGTCCTCTTGTTTGAATCTTCCCTATTCTCAAAGGGAAAAGCTTGTCCACATCAACTCTGTCTATCCCTCTCATCATGACCTCTATCTGGTCCCCCCTTAACCTTCTGCGCTCCAGAGAATAAAGAACCAAAATTCAACCTATCTCTGTAACTTAGTTGTTGAAACCCAGGCAACATTCTAGTAAATCTCCTCTGTACTCTCTCCATTTTGTTGACATCCTTCCTATAATTTGGCGACCAAAATTGTACACCATACTCCAGATTTGGTCTCACCAATGCCTTGTACAATTTTAACATTACATCCCAGCTTCTATACTCAATGCTCTGATTTGTAAAGGCTAGCATACCAAAAGCTTTCTTTACCACCCTATCTATATGAGATTTCACCTTCAAGGAACTATGCACGGTTATACCCAGATCCCTCTGTTCAACTGTATTCTTCAATTCCCTACCATTTACCATGTACGTCCTATTTTGATTTGTCCTGCCAAGGTGTAGCACCTCACATTTATCAGCATTAAACTCCATCTGCCATCTTTCAGCCCATTTTTCCAAATGGCCTAAATCATTCTGTAGACTTTGGAAATCCTCTTCATTATCCACAACACCCCCTATCTTGGTATCATCTGCATACTTACTAATCCAATTTACCACACCTTCATCCAGATCATTGATGTACATGACAAACAACAAAGGACCCAACACAGATCCCTGAGGCACCCCACTAGTCACCTGCCTCCAACCCGATAAACAGCCATCCACCATTACCCTCTGGCTTCTCCCATTCAGCCACTGTTGAATCCATCTTGCTATTCCTGCATTTATACCCAACAGTTGAACCTTCTTAACCAACCTTCCATGAGGAACCTTGTCAAAGGCCTTACTAAAATCCATATAGACAACATCCACTGCTTTACCCTCGTCAATTTCCCTAGTAACCTCTTCAAAAAATTCAAGAAGATTAGTCAAACATGACCTTCCAGGCACAAATCCATGTTGACTGTTCCTAATCAGATCCTGTTTATCTAGATACTTATATATATTATCTCTAAGTATCTTTTCCATTCATTTGCCCACCACTGAAGTCAAACTAACAGGTCTATAATTGCTAGGTTTACTCTTAGAACCCTTTTTAAACAATGGAACAACATGCGCAGTACGCCAATCCTCGGGGACTATTCCCGTTTCTAATGACATTTGAAATATTTCTGTCATAGCCCCGGCTATTTCTACACTAACTTCCCTCAATGTCCTAGGGAATATCCTGTCAGGACCTGGAGACTTATCCACTTTTATATTTTTCAAAAGTGTCAGTACTTCTTTTACTTTGAACCTCATAGTATCCATAGCTACTCTACTAGTTTCCCTTACCTCACATAATTCAATATCCTTCTCCTTGGTGAATACCGAAAAAAAAAAAAAAAAAAAAAAAAAAAAAAAAAATGTTCAATATCTCTAATTAAGGACAGTCAGCACGGCATTCTCTGCAGCAGGTAATGTCTTACGAACTTGATTGAGTTTTTTGAGGAAGTGACGAAGGTGATCAATAAGGATAAGCAGTTAGATGTAATCTACATGAATTTTCTGAAAGGATTTGATAACATCCCTCCTGGTAGGCTGATCCAGACGATTACGAAGCATAGGATCCACGGTAACTTGGTCATTTGGGCTCAGAATTGGATTACTCGTAGAAGACCAAAGATTCTGCTGGAAGAGTGTTATTCTGGCTGTGACCAGTGGAGGTCTGTATTGGAACCTCTGTTATTTGTGATATATATATATATATATATATATATATATATATATAATATATATATATATATATATATATAATGATCTGGATGTAAATGGGTTGGTTAGTAAGTAAGTTTTCTGACAACACACACAAAATTGGTGTTGCAGTCAGTGATGAAGGCTATAAAAGTATACAGCAGGATGTAGATCAGCTACGGAAATGAGGGGAGAAATGGCAAATGGCACTTAATCCGAGCAAGTGTGAGGTTTAGTTTAGGATAGAGATACAGCACGGAAACAGGTCCTTCGACCCACTGAGTCCATGCCGACCAGCGATCCCTGCACACTAACACTACCCTTCACACACTAGGGACAATTTACAATTTTTACCGTCAATTAATCTACAAACCTGTCCATCTTTGGAGTGTAGAAAGAAACCAGAGATCCGGAGAAAATTCACGCAGCTCTCAGGTAGACATACAACCTCCATACAGGCAGCGCCCATAGTCAAGATTGGACCAGTGTCTCTGGCGCTGTAAGGCAGCAACTCTACCGCTGCCCTACGGTGTTGCACTTTGGGAGGTCGAACGTAAAGGGAAAGAATACATTTCTGGCAAGACTCAGAACGGCTTTGATGTACTGAGGGAGCTTGGAGTCCGTCCATAGCTTCCTGAAAGTGGTGATGCAAGTAGATAGAATGGTAAAGAAAGCCTATGGAATGCTTGACTTCATCAGCCGAGACACTGAGCACAAGAGTTGAGTCAAATCTCAAAGACTAGAGGGCATAAATTTAAGGTTTCAAGGAAATGTGTGGGGTAAGTCTTTTTACACAGAGTGATGGGTGCTTCTAATGCACTGTCTGGCATGGTGGTGGAGGCAGATATGATATTGGCATTTAAGATGGTTTGGGATAGACACATGATTATGCAGGGTATAGAGAGCTATGGATCATCTGCAGGCAGAGGAGATTAGTTTAACTTAGTATCCTGTTTGGCACAAACATTTTGAGCCGATAGGCCTGTTCCTGTGCTGCAATGTTCTCTGTACTACGCAACAGGACATTCGCCCAACTTGTTCACTCTGACCAGTGAACACCCTTCAGTTTTAAACCAATCGCCCAGCAGTTGGTCATAGTAAGCCCATGTGATTCAAGTGCTCGTCTTGACACTTCGTTCTATAACGAAAGGAAATCTTTTAACTTTATTTCTATTATTTCAAATGTAATAGGTTACCCTTCATAAGATAAGATAACTTTTATTGTCATTTGAACCTAAGTTCAAACAAAATTACGTTTCTGCAGTCATACGAACAAGAAAAAACCAAGACACACAATTAACACAATTTACATAACCATCCATCACAGTGAATCTCCAAACACCTCCTCACTGTGATGGAAGGCAAAGTCTTGCCTTTCCCCTGTTCTTTATTCTTCTCCTGATGTTAAAGCACCAGCGGGCGATGGTAAGTCCCACGTCGGGCGTTGTAAGGCCCTGCTCTGGGTCTTGATGTTGGAGCGCTGGTAAGTCCCTCGGCCATTAAAGCCCTGCCAGGAGATGTAAGGCCCCGTTCAGGGTCGTTTTCAACCCCGCAAATCGGGCGGGAGAAGTTGCCTTTGCGGGAGCTCCGAAAAGCCGGACAGGCGAGCTCCCAATGTTACCGTCCACAGGCCTGCAGCTGGAGCCTCCGAGCTCCAAAGTCGGCTCACAGCCGCATGTCACCACAGCTCTCCACAATCCGAAGCCGGCCAGCCCCACGATGGTGAGTCCGCAGGCACCGCGACTGGAGCCCCCAGGTCGTTCCGGTTGGAGGCCGCTCCACAGTGCTAGGCCCAATGACAACGGAGACCCGACAGAGAAAAGGTCGGGTCACCCGTACAGGGAAGAGATTTAAAAGTTTCCCCCACCCCCGCCCCCCCCCACATATACACAGCTAAGAATAATATATAAACTACAACCAAAACATACACTTAACAGGACAAAAAGGAAAAAAAAGACAGATGGACTGCAGAGGCCGCTGCCGACAGGCGCTGCCATCTAATGTACTTCAGAAGTACAAGATGATTATTAGAAATGCCCAAGCCCCTACATAACCCACCTTGTAGATGTACTGTTGAGATCAGGACCTGGCCAGGTGATACATTCTTCCACTGCAAAACAAAATGCTGCAGAAGCATGGCAGACTGGCACTGCAGTTAACATTTGTTGATTTGTATGAGCCATTCCCAGTGTAAACCTACCTATCAGCCTGAAAATTATTTTCAGTGCATCTTAACTTACCTCTATTTCTTTCTTCAGATGAATATGATGCTCGTGTTCCTCCTTTAATTGAACTGATTTTTCATTAATCGCAGCTTTTATTTCTGACAGTTTAGCTTCCAAATCTGTAATTTCTCCCTGTTTAAATTAAAAAAATTTAAATTACAAAAAATATTGAAAATTCTAAAACATCCCAATTTCCATAATTCTGCAGTGAAGATAAAGTTTACGTGTAAACAAAAACATCTCAATCAACATTTATTGGGATTTACCTTAATTTTGTTCTCTTAGAAAATAATTCAGCTTGTTCAGCTATCAATATGTAAACATAGCTTCCTGGTATGTTATGTACAGCTGAGTGTCCACATTTGGGACTAAGAATCTTTGCATATCCTTGCAATTTCAAAGTACAGTCCTACTGACATCATGCAGTAAATTGTTCTCCACTCAACAAGCCACCAGCAGATGAAATGCCACTACATGAACCAATTTCCTTACAATTTGCTGTGGTGTTAGCTTGGTGTGACAACCAATAATATAGTTCTGATCAGACCTTAAAAGACCAGCTAATCAAAGGACCACAAACGTTTTCAGAAAAAGAATGGCTGCAAATGAGTACTAGAGAACACAATATCCTGGGCAATAGGAGCTGAATGCATCTGGTAGAATGGTGCACATGTATGCACATAACCGGCAGGGTCAGTGCAATCTCCAACTACTCAACATTATCGCACAAATGCAGAAGAGGATCAATAACTATTCAAGATACCTTTGGCATTACAAATCCTCCAAAACTCACATTGCCATTCATCTCACCTACCAATTACTTAAGTTGATCAAGGGAACTATTCCACGAGGCAATCCTTGAAATATCTTAAGCATCTCCTTTATTCAAAATTAATTCTCTCTTGCTGCGAAAATAGAAACAAAATGTGTATTTAAATCCCATTTTAGGTATAAACACAAAAATCTAGGTGGATATTCCAGCACATTGCTGAGTGCAGCTGGATCTTTCAAATGAGAGCCTTCCTTGGACAAATGAAGAATATTCCATGATATTCTTTTACAGGAGAGCAAATTAGATGTCCTTTGGGTCCTAGTTAAGATGTACCCAATCAATCAACACTTAATGCTATTTCAGAGCTCAACATCTGCCAATTGGCTGCTACTTACTATGTTACAATTATGGAAATACTCGGAAAGTTTCTTGGTTTTAAAACACTTTGTAATTTAATAAATTGAATTTTTTAATTAATATTACACTACATTTGCCATACAAATACATACCATCAATGCATAGCGGACCTGAAATGTGTTAAGGCCACATAGTTGTACAATAGAAGGGCACATTTATTTCAAATTCCGAATGCCAATCTGAAATGATGCTTAGAGATTCGTCAATGGAAATTTACTCTCAGTCAGCAGCACTAAAGGAGCACCTGTATATCATGCTACCATTCGGTAGGCGGCGCGACTCGTCAGCCGCGGCCTCTGCAGCCCGTCTGCATTTTTATTATTTTTTGTCTATGTTTTTATGTAGTTTTTGGTATTTTTTGTTGGGGTATGCGTGTGGGAGGGAGGGGGTAACTTTTAATCTCTCCCTGCACGGGAGACCTGACCTTTTCTTTGTCGGGTCTCCGTTGTCGTTGGGGCTGCAATGGGGAGCGGCCTCCAACAGGAAGACCGGGGGCTCTGGAGCCGACTACTCAACTCACCGTCGCGGAGCTGGCCGAGTCCAGAGCGGGTGGAGCGGTGGTGGAGCGCTGCAGCGGCCCGACCTCCGGAGATTCGGAGGCTGCAACTGCGGGTCTTGCGGACGGCGGCACCGGGAGCCCGCGGGTCCCTGGAGGGAGACCGCTTTTCAGGGCTCCCGCAACGGCGACTTCTCCCGCCCGAGTTGCGGGGTTGAAGAGCTCCTGGAGCGGGGCGTTACAGCACCGCCCCGCGCGGCTTGGAATGGCTGCGGGACTCTGCAAGCGCACGCCGGGGCTCTAACATCAAGACCCGGTGTACGACCTTGCATCACCCGGCGTGGCTTTAATTGCTGCGGGACAATCGCCATTGCCAGCCGGGGGGCTTTGACTTTGACTCTGACATCAGGGGGGTTGGGGGGGGAGTGCAGTGGAGAGATAAGTTTTTAAGTTTTTTTGGCCTTCCATCACAGCGATGTGATGGATGTTTATGTAAATTATGTTGTGTCTTGGGTCTATTTGTTTGTAATGTATGGCTGCAGAAACGTCATTTCGTTTGGACCTCAAGGGGTCCAAATGACAAATAAATTGAATCTTGAATCTTCTGAAATTTAGTTTCATTGAATTCCAATCTATGTGCTTAGAGATGAGAATGCAAGGTATAATGTTTCTTTTGACTATTTCTATTCATTCAAACATGAATGACCATCACAAGGAACTGCAGACATTGGAATCATGAGTAAAACTGAAAGTGCTGGAGTAACTCAGCAGGTCAAGCAGCATCTATGGAGTAAGAGGATAGGCAACATCTGAAGAAGGATCCCAGCCAATGTTGATGAGTTACTTCAGCATTTTGTGTTTTAAAATTGAATGCATGTCAGGATAAGAGATGAAGTTAAATGATAATCTTACATGGGCTAGATTAAAGATGAAGCCAAGTAAGTCAAGGAGTATTTCTTTGGCAAGAGGAAAGGTAGTAGAGAAAAGGTTCTGCAGATGAAGAAGAAATCCCGTCTATAATGGAGAAACCAGTTAAAGGTTTGGGTAGGTGGTATAACAAGAAGTTGGATGACACTGAACAGGTTCAGCAACTTAGAAAGGATGTTACTGACAGGTTAGAAAAGATAGAGAAGTCAGGGCTTCCAGGCAAGTTGAAGTTGTGGTGTTTGCAGTTTGGGCTATTCCCTAGGTTGACGTTTGGGCTATTCCCTAGGTTGATGTGGCCATTGACAGTATATGAGGTGCCAATTTCTAAGCTGGAAAGGTTAGAGAGATTGATTAATTCATATATTAGGAAATGGTTTGGAGTTCCACGGTGTCTTAGTAATGTGGCTTTATATGGGAAAGGTATTCTCCATTTACCGTTGCCTAGCCTAACAGGAGTTTAAGTGTGTTAAGGTGAGGTTAGAGTTGCAATTATCAGAGAGTAAGGATAGTTAGTAATCTGGTGCCAAGTGTAACTACAGGAAGTGGAACTCAAAGCTGGCAGTAGAAGAAAAACTGGGAAGCCAGAACCAACTGTTGAGCCCTCGCGAGGTGTCGTGGGCCTAACTCGATGAAACACCAATGAAGGAAGATGCTCACTTGATAACCCCAATGATATACTTACATCTACAGGATTCTTTTTTTAAGAAAATTAAGAGGTAGGTAGCTGGGGTTTTTTTGGCATATGGAGTTATTTATTGTAAGTTGGTGTATTTAGTGAGATAATACTTTGGATTTGGGCTTGGTTTTCTTAGTTAAGCACTTATCCTGGAGTTATAGCACAAGTACTTTGTGTTTTAATTGTAATTCAACATTTTTGATGAATCAATATTGCTTCCTGGATGACTACCTTCAACAATGCCAAAGCACTTTTGCCTTATATTCCCATCAGAAATAGTGGTTAATAGGTTAGTGTGGATAGAATACCGTGCTGGCTATATATATACGATGACAATTATAGAAACATAGAAAATAGATGCAGGAGTAGGCCATTCGGCCCTTTGAGCCAGCACTATCATTCAATATGATCAAGGCTAATCATTCAAAATCAGTAACCCGTTCCTTCGTTTTCCCGATATCCCTTGATTCTGTTAGCCCTAAGAGCTAGATCTAACTCTCTCTTGAAAACATCCAGTGAATTGACATCCATTGCATTCTGTGGCAGAGAATTCCACAGGTTCACAACTCTCTGGGTGAAAACGTTTTTCCTAATCTCAGTCCCTAAATGACCTATCCCTTATTCTTAAACTGTGAGCGCTGGTTCTGGACTCCCCCAACATCGGGAACATTTTTCCTGCATCTAGCCTGTCCAATCCCTTAAGAATTTTACATGTTTCTATAAGATCTCCTCTCATTCTTCTAAATTCCAGTGCACAGTCGACCCAATCTTTCATCATTTGTCAGTCCCGCCATCCTGGGAATTAACCTAGTGAACCTACATTGTACTCCCTTAATAGCAAGGATGTCCTTCCTCGAGTTTGGAGGCCAAAACAGCGCACAATACTACAGGTGAGGTCTCTCCAGGGCCCTGTACAATTACAATAGGACCTCCTTGCTCCTATAATTCAATCCTCTTGCTATGAAGGCAAACATGCCATTTGTTGTCTTCACTGCCTGTTATACCTGCATGCTTAATTTCAGTGACTGAAATACAAGCACGCCCAGGTCTTGTTGCACCTCCCCTTTTCCTAACCTGACACCATTAAGATAGAAACATAGAAAATAGGTGCAGCAGTAGGCCATTCGGCCCTTCGAGCCTGCACCGCCATTCAATATGATCATGGCTGATCATCCAACTCAGTATCCTGTACCTGCCTTCTCTCCAGACCCCCCTGATCCCTCTAGCCACATCTAGCTCCCTCTTGAATATAGCCAATGAACTGGCCTCAACTACTTTCTGTGGCAGAGCATTCCACAGATTCACCACTCTCTGTGTGAATTTATTTTTCTCATCTCGGTCCTAAAAGACTTCCCACTTGTCCTTAGACTGTGACCCCTTGTTCTGGACTTCCCCAACATCGGGAATAATCTTCTTGCATCTAGCCTGTCTAACCCCTTAAGAATTTTGTAATTTTCTATAAGATCCCCCCTCAATCTCCTAAATTCTAGCGAATACAAGCCGAGGCTACCCAGTCTTTCTTCATATGAAAGTCCTGCCATCCCAGGAATCAGTCTGGTGAACCTTCTCTGTATCCCTCTGTGGCAAGAATGTATTTCCTCAATTTGGAGACCAAAACTGTATGCAATACTCCAGGTGTGGTCTCACCAAGGCCCTGTACAACTGCAGTAGAACCTCCCTGCTCCTATACTCAAATCCTTTTGCTATGAATGCTAACATACCATTCGCTTTCTTCACTGCCTGCTGCACCTGCATGCCTACTTTCAATGAGTGTTGTACCATGACACCCAGGTCTCGTTGCATCTCCCCTTTTCCTAATCGGCCACCATCCAGAACATTCCTGTTCTTGCCACCAAAGTGGATAACCTCACATTTATCCACATTATACTGCATCTGCCATGCATTTGCCCACTCACCCAACCTATCCAAATCACCTTGCAGCCTCCTAGCATCCTCCTCACAGCTAACACTGCCCCCCAGCTTCGTGCCATCCGCAAACCTGGAGATGTTGCATTCAATTCCCTCGTCCAAATCATTAATATATATTGTAAATAGCTGGGGTCCCAGCACTGAGCCTTGCAGTACCCCACTAGTCACTGCCTGCCATTCTGAAAAGGACCCGTTAACTCCTACTCTTCGCTTCCTGTCTGTCAGCCAGTTCTCTATCGACATGTAATTCCCCATTTTCTCTCTCCCTCCCTTTTTAAAAAGTGGGGTTACATTAGCTACCCTCCAATCCCCAGGAACTACTCCAGAATCTAAAGAGCTTTGAAAAATCATCACTAATCTAAAGAGTTTTGAAAAATTATCACTAATTTGCTAAATCTGCCTTCTTCTTTTAATCTGCCTTCTTGTTCTTGCCACCAAAGTGGATAACCTCACATTTATCCACATTATACTGCATCTGCCATGCATCTGCCCACTCACCCAACCTATCCAAGTCATCCTGCAGCCTGATAGCATCCTCCTCGCAGCTCACACTGCCACGCAGCTTTGTGTCCTCCGCAAACTTGGAGATGTAAACAAAGAAAGTTAATCTTTATGGAAAAAAAATATGTTGGTGAAGGGTTTTAGATAGGATTCCTGCATGAGTTTACAACTTGTTCAGAGTTATCCCCTTTTACCAATGTAAATAGAGTGGAAATCTGATTATACAGATATTCTAATTTTATGTCATAGATTCATCACTATGTCATGCTGGATCTATGACATAGTGGTAAACATAGAGTGTCTCTGAGTAGCTTTCAATTTTATATGCGTCTCAAACCTTAATGAGAATGATCTCATGAAAGGTCAGAATACTGAAATAAACAGTACAATTTTGACAAAAAAGCTAGCCCCTGACACATTGTGGTAAATCGCTTCCAATTCGCACTTTTAAACTTACTTTTAAAATGACAGAAGTATAGCGGCAGGTTTTAATATTGTTCAAGAGATTACTCCCTCTAGCCGCTAAATGGACAGCATGGTTAAGGGGAACTCCGGAAGTGGCGGTGCTGTTAACAGCTGTGGCACGCCTGCAGTCCGTCTGTCTTAACTTTATGTTGTTGTTTTTTTTGTCTTGTTTTGGTTAAGTTTTAGTTTGTTGGGTTGTGTTAGGTGGGGGGGGGGGGGGGGGGGTGAAACATGTTCTCTGTCTCTTCCTTCGGGGGAATGCGACTTTTTCGTGTCGTATCCCCCTTCTCTGCCTCCGTCTGCGCTGAGGCCTAATGGCAGAGCTGGCGGCCTCCAGCCTGCGACTGACCCCGAGGCTCCGGAGGCAGAGCCAGCCAGGACTCACCAACGAGAGGCTGGCCATCTTCGGGGCTGAGGCAGCGGTGGCCCGACTTGCTGGTGTAGCGTTCTGGCTTTCGGCGGTGGCCTGGAGCTGATGCAGCGGGGCTCAGAGCTGAGGCTGCGGGACCCGGAGCTGGGGCAGCGGCCTGGAGCTGACACTGCGAGACCCGGAGCTGGGGCGGCGGCCCAGAGTGGAGACTGCAGGACCCGGAGCTGGGGCGGCGGCCCGGAGCGGAGACTGCGGGACCCGGAGCTGGGGCGGCGGCCTGGAGCTGGGGCGGCTGCCCGGAGCTGATGCTGTGGCGGGCCGTCTCGGAATGGAGACGGCGTTCCGGCTTTCGGCAGTGGCGACATCACCACGGAGGTCCGTTGGACTGGAGGGCGGCATCTCCAGCCTGGATCGATCGCCTCAGCGCAGAGGGAGAACAAGGAGGGAAGACATGGAGACTAAGACTTTGCCTCCATCACAGTGAGGATGTGCTTGGTGAACTCACTGTGGTGGATGTTTAATTTGTGTTTATTGTATGTTTTGTTTTTATTGGTTCTGTGTATGACTGCAGGCAACATAATTTCGTTCAGACCAAAAGGTCTGAATGACAATAAAGGAATCTAATTCTAAAAAAAAAAATTGTTTTTATATGCATGCGAGCTCACCGTCAGAGACCTTCAGAGCTTCTTCACAGATAAGTCTTCACAAACACAGTCTTTTGATTAATAAATTCTTTATTGTTGATGAAAAACAATAAGATACATCCAAACTTTTTCCGACTCGTTACTATATTCCTCGTGTCTCCATTACACTTCGCATGGTCAAAGGGTAAACCTTCTCCGTGCTGGTTCCAAACTAAACTAACAACTAAGCTTCTGTGCAAGAAATTTAGCTCCAATCATTCCCAAAAATATGACATAAATCCCACCCATAATATAACGGGCAGTCTAGCATATGCCATCATCAATGACATGCAAAACAAGCCAAATACCACTACATACCAGCCCCTAATTGTTCCGAGTATACAACGAGGCAATTATTAATAAACATCAAAAAAGTAGCCATGAAGGCCTAATATATATCAAAAGCAAAAAATCATAAAATTGAACCCCGTTCTACCGCGTGACAGGCGGGGATACTAACCACTAAACTAATAGCATGCACTATATGTCCGTAATCAGAATTCTTCATCAACTCTTCTATCTTCACTTTCGCCTTCTAGAAGCAAGCATAACGGTTATTGGTCTTTTTAAAACACTGTTGGTTTGTTTGAAGTCGTACCATATGCACCAACACCTTAACATCAGGCATGATCTCCAGTATTCTCCCCATCAGTCAAGAACCTCGTGAAGCTGCAGAATCAACCACCAACACAATGTCACCTGGAACAAAATGTCTTCTAATTGTTAACCATCGTTGTCGTTCTTGGATTAAAAGCAAATATTTTTGTATCCATCTCCTCCAAAAACGATTTGCCATATATTGTACTTGTTTCTATCTGCGTCTCATATATAAATCCTCTTTTACAAAGAGCCCAGGTGGTAGTGTTGGATTGGTTTTCAGCAGAAGAATATGATTTGGTGTAAGTACTTCTAGGTCATTCGGGTCATCAGAACTCTTAGTAATAGGTCGATCATTTAAAATCGCCTCAATTTCACAGATGTTTGCAATTCATCGTCATCCAAAATTTGTTTCTTAAAAATAGAGCGCAGTACATTTCGGACCATGCGAATTAACTGTTCCCACATACTGCCATGATGAGAACCCATCGGAGGATTAAAGTTCCATTTTATACCTTGTTGAAGCATAGTATTCTGGATTTTATCCTGATTTAAGCTTTTGAGTGCTTCTTTTAGTTCTCTTTCCGATCCAACAAAATTTGAACCATTATCTGATCTTAATGATAAAACTTGACCTCGTCAACAGATAAATCTCCCTAGTCAAGTCAAGTCAAGTTTATTTGTCACATACACATACGAGATGTGCAGTGAAATGAAAGTGGCAATGCTCGCGGAACAACAAAACAACCAAACAAATTATAAACACAATCATAACACACATATTATTTTACATAATAAATAATAGAAGGAAAAACGTTCTGTACAGTTAGTCCCTGGTGAGAAAGGCGTTTACAGTCCGAATTGCCTCTGGGAAGAAACTCCTTCTCAACCTCTCCGTTCTCACTGCATGGCAACGGAGGCGTTTGCCTGACCGTAGCGGCTGGAACAGTCCGTTGCAGGGGTGGAAGAGGTCTCTCTTGATTTTGTTTGCTCTGGAGTTGCACCTCCTGTTGTATAGTTCCTGCAGGGGGGTGAGTGGAGTTCCCATAGTGCGTTCGGCCGAACGCACTACTCTCTGCAGAGCCTTCTTGTCCTTGGCAGAGCAATTCCCGAACCAGATGGTAATGTTCCCGGACAAGATGCTTTCCACTGCCGCTGCGTAGAAGCACTGGAGGATCCTCGGAGACACTCTGAATTTCCTCAATTGCCTGAGGTGGTAAAGGCGCTGCCTTGCCTTACTCACCAGTGCTGAGGCGTGTGATGACCATGTCATATCCTCAGAGATGTGGACTCCCAGATATTTAAAACAGTTCACCCTATCCACAGGATCCCCATTTATACTCAATGGAGTGTACGTCCTCGGATGATGTGCCCTCCTAAAGTCCATGATCAGCTCCTTTGTTTTTTTGATGTTCAAGAGGAGGCTGTTCTCCTGGCACCAGAGTGCTAGATCAGCCACCTCCTCCCGGTAGGCCCTCTCATCATTGTCTGAGATCAGGCCCACCACCACAGTGTCATCAGCAAACTTAATTATTGTATTGGAGCTGAACCTAGCCACACAGTCATGTGTGTACAGGGAGTACAATAGGGGGCTGAGGACGCAACCCTGGGGCGATCCTGTGCTCAGGGTGAGGTACTTCGATGTATTCCCTCCCATCTTGACTACCTGGGGCCTGGCGGTGAGAAAGTCCAGGACCCAGGCACACAGGGAGGTGTTGAGCCCCAATTCCAGCTTCCCGGCCAGTCTGGTGGGGACTATCGTGTTGAAGGCTGAACTGTAGTCTATGAACAGCATCCTCACGTAGCCCCCCTTCTGGCTGTCCAGATGGGAGAGAGCGGTGTGCAAGACCTGGGAGACCGCATCGTCCGTGGACCTGTTCGGACGGTATGCGAATTGCAACGGGTCCATGTTCCGAGGGAGGAAGGCGCAGATGTGATTCTTCACCAGCCTCTCAAAGCATTTCATGACTACCGAGGTAAGGGCCACCGGACGGTAGTCATTCAGACAGGCTGGGGAGGCATTTTTTGGTACCGGTACAATGATGGATTTTTTGAAGCAGGCAGGGACCACGGACTTGTCCAGGGAGAGGTTGAATAATGTAGTGAGCACTGGAGCTAGCTGCGTAGCACAGGACTTGAGTACTCGCCCCGAGATGCCATCGGGGCCTGCAGCTTTTCTTGTGTTCACCCGTGTCAGTGCCCTCCTCACGTCGTGCTCGGACAGCGAGAATGTGTGCATATTCCTCCCTTCAGCTTCGGTAGCCAGCCCGCTGTCGGTATTGTCGATAGTCGGCAGACCTGGAGTGGTGTTGCCCCTCTCGAGACGAGCGTAGAAGGAGTTCAGGTCGTCAGCTAGGGAGGTGCCGGCACATGCGGATGAGGGAGCGGTGCTTCGGTAGTTGGTTACAATCCGTAGCCCCTGCCACAGGCTTCTGGTGTCCTGCTGCTCCATCTGTAACTCCATCTTGTCCCTGTACCTTCTCTTTGCGTCCTTCACCGCCCTTCGCATTCGGTAGGACTCTGCCTTGTAGACGTCCATGTTTCCTGATGCCAAGCCCGAGTTGTAGGCAGCGGTACGAGCATTCAAGGCCACACGAACAGATCTGTCTACCCAGGGTTTTTGGTTCGGGAAGGTGCTTACCCTTACCGTGGGGACGATGTTGTCGGTTATTGTTGCGATGAAGTCCATGACTGCTTCCGCGAACTCACTGACGTCACTGGAACTTGCTTCGAACACATTCCAGTCGACATCAATCAGTGCATCTTGCAGCATGGCCTCTGACTGGTCGGACCACCGCTTTACGTCCCTCGTCTCTACCGCTTCCCGAACTATCCTCTGTTTATACTCCGGCAACAGGAAAATAGCAGCGTGGTCAGATTTTCCTAGGGGAGGGAGTGAAACGGCCTTGTAGCCTTTCCTGAACAGTGTGTAACAGTGGTCCAAAGTTCTCTCCCCCCTGGTGGCACACGTGATGTGTTGGTAGAAGTTCGGCATGATCTTCTTGAGATTTGATTTATTAAAATCTCCAGCCACCACCATAGCCGCTTCCGGGTACTTGTTTTGATGTCGACATAGCACATCGTGTAGGGCCGATAGTGCCACGTCGGTGTCCGCCTGCGGTGGAATGTAGACGGCTGTGACGATCACTGAGCCGAACTCCCGGGGAAGGTAGAATGGGCGGCATGAGATTGTCAGGTGCTCCAGGTCCGGCGAGCAGGAACGGGAAAGCATCTTGATATTTCCAGGGTTGCACCAGTTGTTATTGGTCATGAAGCAGACTCCTCCACCCTTGGATTTCCCAGATGCTTCTGTTCTGTCAGCACGGTGGACAGTGAAGGACTCGGTTGGGCAGATTACCTGATCCGGAATCAGTGAGGTCAGCCATGTTTCAGTCAGGCAGAGGATGTTGCAGTTCCTTATGTCCCGCTGGAATCTGATCCTCGCCCTGAGGTCATCCAGCTTGTTTTCCAGGGACTGGACATTCGCCAGAAGAATGCTGGGCAGAGGGGGACGAAAGGCTTGGGCTTTCAGCCTATTCCGAATCCCCCCCCGCTTCCCTCGATGTTTTCTCCGGGTTTTCCTTGCAGCCGAGCTCCCTTTGTTGTTGCAGCAGCTTCTGCTGATCTCTGCTGGCCATGCTGGATCAGTGAGTAAAGAGTTTAAAAAGTCTCCGTTTGCCCTGGAGTTTAGATTTAAGAGGGTTTCCCTGTCATACTTTGTTAGTACTAGGGAGTTAGAACTTAGAAATAAGTTAAAAAGGAACATAAAAGTTAAAAACACACACAATTTTCGCGGAGCTGCCACAACGGCGACTGGACAGGGCCGCGCCATTTTTTTTTTTTTTTTTTTTTTTTTTTTTTTTGCATGAATACAGGAGTCTGCAGATTCAGGATGCACTGCTCTACTTGTCATACAAGTGAAGATCACACCATACCTTTTCACAAAGTTTTGTTCTCTTTTTACGTCTATAGGACCAAAATAATTCACCCCAACATCTGTAAATGATGGTTTATCCGGAGTGATCCTCTCCAGAGGCAAGTCTGCCATCTTCTGTGCACCAAATTTCCCACGCTGTCGCCTAAACATAATACATTTTTTTATTATCTTTCTTGCGGTGGAATTAGCCTTGCTAACCCAATATTTTTTACGAAGTTGGGATAACATATCATTTCTTCCTCCATGTCCAATCCGTTCATGAATATGTCATAATAATAGTGCCGTTATGTAAAAGTCCTTTGAGAGAATAATTGGACGTTTAACTTCTTCGGGCATTGCCAATTTATTTAGGCCACCTCCCATCCTCAGAAGACGTTCCTCCAATACTGGGGCAAGCTTGTACAAGTAACTGTTTCTTTTTTACCCCATGTACTCCAGCTTCCAAAGTTAATGTTTCTTCTTTGTATTTCTATCTTTGACAGAAAGAGATTATCGCATTTTCCACCTTGAGGAGATCATCAAGACGTAAACAATGTACACCATATGATGCTTCAAAAACTTGCATCTGGCTTTCAACCTTTTCTTTTCGTATATCATGATTCTCTTTTAGGATACTTTCAGTAATCTGTCGCCTTTTCCGAGCCAACAGCAATAACCTTGTTTTTAATTTAAGAAACCAGGCTACTGCAGTTATCAATTTATTCCATGATGAAAAGTGGGTAATTAAATTATTCACAGTCTCTGATGAATCTTTAGCAATCACATTCACCGTAATGTTTTGTTTAATTTCCGGATCATTAGCAGAGATTTCAAATCCGAGTTCTAGTTTTGGCCATTCTCCGTTTGGCTTACTGAGACACTCTGGTACATTGATCCATCTCTTGTTGCTTAGAAAGCAGTTTGCTGTCAATCCTCTAGAGGCTTCATTCGCAGGATTTCCTTTTGTGTTAACATATTTCCATTATGAAACATTAGTAGCTCCCAATACAAAAGAGACTCTGTTTGCTACAAATGTCATGAAGCGTTTGTTTTCATTGTTGAAGTATTTAAGAACCGTAGTGCTATCGGTCCAGAAGATAGATTCTTCCAGTTGAAATTGTAGTTCCTTTTGCAGTATAATGTTAACTTTAATAGCTAAGACTGCTGCAGTAAGTTCCATTCTGGGAATCGTCATTTGTTTCAGTGGTGCCACTCTGGCTTTTCCCATTAAGAATGCAACATGCACTCTTTTGTTATAATTTTCCAGTCCTAAATATGAAACAGTACCGTAACCACTTTCACTGGGATCCGAGAAATGATGCAGTTGTGCAGTTCTGATTTTACCAAAGTTTTTAGGCTTTATGCGCCGATCCACCTTGAACTTTGAAACCTTATAGAGGTCTGCTAACCATTCTGTCCAACGGTGTGAGGACGTTTGCGTTATACTCTCATCCCATCCAAGTTTTTTCTTACAAAGATTCTGCAAAATTAACTTGGCTGACAGTGTAAATGGTGCCAGAAATTCCAAAGGGTAATATACTGAGCCTATCGCAGATAAGATACCCCTTCTAGTATATGGTCGCTCTTGAATCGACATTCTGAACTTGAACACATCCATTTCAACGCACCAGTGCTCTTTCCATTGGCAAGTTATCTTTGTCCAAATCCAACTCTCTGGTTTCTTTGGCTCTATTATCTGGTGGAATGCTTTCCAATACAACACGATTGTTGCTGATCCATTTGGAGAGTGTAAATCCTCCCTTATTACAAAGAGGTCAGATGTTCTACTGGTAGCATTGCTTCCTGCTCAGTAGACATGGATTTTAAGCAATCATCTTTGTAGAAATTATTCTTCTAAGAGATTCTTACTCCATGAAATTTAGTATTCTCGCCAAACTTGCATTTTTAAATTCCTAGTACGCTGTTCTGCAATACGACGATTATTCGGTAAATTAACACTTTTTTCCTTGAAAGGTAAGTCCAAACAATAATGTCCATTGATCATCTTAACTGAATAGTTCATAATATCTACGAATGTTAATTCTTCTCTGGACATTTCTTCAGATTCTTTGCTGGTACTTTAATTGAAGTCATGATTGTATTGCTTCATCAACAGCGTCTTTAATTTACCAGTAGATATTTGATTAACAGCAACCTGTGGTTCACCTGGCTCCCATTTCCATTATTCTTTCTCAAGGAGCCATAGATAATCCATCCAAGTAGGGTTTTCGCAGCATACTCCAGGACAAGGGGTCACAGCTTAAGGATAAGGGGGAAATCCTTTAAAACCGAGATGAGAAGAACTTTTTTTCACACAGAGAGTGGTGAATCTCTGGAACTCTCTGCCACAGAGGGTAGTTGAGGCCAGTTCATTGGCTATATTTAAGAGGGAGTTAGATGTGGCCCTTGTGGCTAAGGGGATCAGGGGGTATGGAGAGAAGGCAGGTACGGGATACTGAGTTGGATGATCAGCCATGATCATATTGAATGGCGGTGCAGGCTCGAAGGGCCGAATGGCCTACTCCTGCACCTAATTTCTATGTTTCTATGTTTCTATACGGTCCATCACCTTGGCTCCTAACAATCTGATGGCTGCAATGCAGGCCTGGCAGAGCATCACCAGAGAAGACACCCAGCAACATTAATCCATTAATGTCCATTAATCACAAACTTCCAGCAGGCATTGCATGCAAAGGATATGCAACAAAATACTAAACATGACTACTTTCATTTACATGACATTGCTGTGTCCCAACCTGAAATGGGGCGACTATGTATAAACACTGCTGTAATTTCACAATGGTGAAATCAAAATGTATAAAAATGGCCTTTATTAAAATCTGACAATGTGCAATTTAACCACATGTGATTTTTTTCTATTACAAATCTCAAATTGTGCAGTACAGTGGCAAATAAATAAATGATGGTAGACCCAAAATGCTGATGTAACTCAGTGGGTGAAGCAGCATCTCTGGAGAGATGGAATGGGTGACGTTTCGGGTCGAGATCCTTCTTCAGACTGATGTTGGGGAGGGGGGAGCAGGACAAAGATCGAAAGCAGGCAGAGACAGTAGGACCAGTAGTAGAACTGGGAAGGGGGAGGAGAAGGAGGGAGAAAGCAAGGGTTATCTGAAATAAAGATCAACGTTCATACCACTGGGGTGTAAACAACCCAAGCAAAATATGAGGTGCTGTTCCTCCAATTTGCGCTGGGCCTCACTCTGACAATGGAGGAGGCCTAGGACCGAAAGGTCAGATTGGGAATGGGAGGGGAAGTAGAAGTGCTGAACAACTGACGGATTGACATTATGGAGGGCACTGTATGTGCTTGTTTATATATTGTAAAATAAATATGTTCTGTCTAAAACATAGATCAAATCTGGTGTGTTGTTCTATTACTTTCAATGACTAGGGTTAGATTTTGAGAGGAATTTGTCCAGTAGCTAAAACTAATTATCAGATCACATTTACAGTTCAATTTCCAGTAATGAAAGTTAGATCTCAACAGAAGAAGAGGCACTTTTAAAGATATGGGCACCAGAGGCTCACCATAAAAGCAATAAATGAAAGTTGAAATAGTCTAGAATAAGGAAACTGTACATAACTTAAAGGTATAACATATTGTTTAATATTATGAAAAATGTTCCAAACCTGCACTTGTTTTATTGTATTCCCTTCAAGATTCATAAAATCTGTTGTTAGTTCTTCTTTCTTTGCTTTTAAATCTTTGACCATCAGTATTTTTTCTTCCAGCTGCATCATGATTGGAGTTCTATTTTCCAGCTGACTAGTCATTTCTTTGTGTTCCAACATTTTTTTATGATATTTATCATATTCAGCCAACAACTTATGATATTTTTGTCCTTCTTCTTGTATTGCAAATTTTAGTTGCAACTTGCTTGCATGAAGACACCAAAGTTGAGCTTCCAGATCAGTGCAACTTTGTCGCAGATTTTCTGATTCATTCTGTAAATGGTATGATTGATTCTCGGATGCTCTCAATTCCTGAAGAACAGCTTTATTTTCTTTCTCTATATCAAACAATTTTGCCTGCAAAACCAAATAACATGCATTTATATCTGAATTGTCAGTGTTTATTGTATTGAGTTATCAACAAGGCAAACAGTACGTTAGATTATAATGATATTATTTTGTGATATTATTATTACATTTATTTATTCAACAAAAAGAAACTGAATACCATTATGTTAATCAGTCTGATACATTAAATGTAACAGTAGCTGTAGAAGTTACAATCCATTCAATTTTATGGCTGACCTTCAACCCCAATTCTGCATATCTTGCTTCTACCTCCTCTCCAAAATCCACAATCCCAATTTATTACATCTGAATAGATGTAATAAAAAGGAACTGCAGATTCCAGCTAATACCAAAGATATAGATTTCAGACTGATTGTAGGTGGGCGAGCTGCATTCAGTCTGAGGAAGGGTCCCATCCCGAAATGTCACCTATCCATTTTCTCTGGAGATGCTGCCTGACCCGCTGAGTTACTCCAGCATTTTGTGTTTAATTTGTGTCCATTGTGTCTAGTATTTCTCTACCCTGACATTATTCTTTCTTCCACTGTTTTGCTCCTCCTATCCAAATCTCTGACATCCTTAATGCATTCCACCAATTAGCAGTCGCTGGTTTCCTGGTCAAAACAGGCTCAACTGCACAATGTACATCCAATCTTCTACACTCCAATTCTAGATGAGGATGGTCTCGTTCTTTATTCCTATCTTTGACAGAGATCTAACCACTTCATTCATCTGAGCGAATTTGTTAATTTTTTGGACAAATTCCTTTAATTCCATTAATGTTTCCAGATGAAAGGAGCACCCTAGGGAACTTGCATATGCTCAGGTCCTTGTTTTAATTCTACTTAAAGCCCCATCCTCATTTCCTTTTCCAGTAGCTCTATGATTATACCAAAGTGCTGCATCCAGCACTCGTACAGAACACAAAATTCCCATAAATTTAGTGGCCAATTTCCACTCTGCTCTCACTTCCATATAGTCCATATTGGATTCCTCCCTTACCTTTCTTAACTTCTGTCTCCACCTTAGGGTAGGTTAATGCCAATATGCATTATAAGTTCAGACTCCCTCAATTATCCCTGATCCTCCTCCTATCCTGCTTTCTGTATGGATTCCAGTCAATTTGCCTCCGCTTTCCATCTTCACTGTATCTGTACCAACAATGGGACTTTCCACACCAGTTTGTTTGTGATGTCTTCATTCTTCCCTTGTCTTGGCTTCCCCTCTACCATCGTTACCAAACCTCTTTACTCTGTACTATGCTCTCATCCTGTTTCTTTCCAGGTAGAGCAAGATTAGTGTCTTACTTGTCCTCACTTCCTAAAACGGCCACTTTCAATTAGATTTTATTCCTTTCCCTTACATAGCAAATTACCTGATTATGATTCAATGTTAGGAATCTAAATACTGTACTGCAAGCTGTGCTCTATATTCAGTGTGAACCTCTGACTTTTTAATTTTAATCAATAAATAATCTTAATCTCTCAATGCAAAATAAACTAATTTACCTGCAAGTGACCAAGAATGTTCTTATTTTTTTCAGCTTCAATTGTTTGTTGTTGCTGTTGTTGTGCTACTTCTTTAACTATCTCTGAAAGAGAAAGTTGTGTGTTTTGGACAGCCATACCTTAAAAAGCAAAATAAATAACTTACATTGTTACGTGCCAATTAACATTAGTTCATGGTTGAACTAAATTCATCATAAATAATAACCTTACAGAGTTGCTAAGTGAGGTTTGATTTCTCACAATTTTCTGTACATTAGCGGTGCTTAGATGAAATAGGAAAATTGCATGGTCTTGAATTTCACATGGGAAACTGCACCTCTTTACGTCTAAAATGCTCCTTCTTTACACTCCCTTTGGTTTTTGAGCTTTTATGTGAACGCTTACTGCAGTTTAAGTTGCACTTTGTTAAAGAACCAATGGTATAACACCTGCAGGTTTTCTAGATTTGCATTCTGAATAATTTAGATTAAGATTTGACACTCAAATATCACTCAATAGGGGTGAAAATGTACAGTGCATTTAGAAAGTATCCAGACCCCTTCACTTTTTCCACATTTTGTTACGTTACAGCCTTATACTAAAACGGATTAAATTCTTTTTTTTAAATCATCAATCTACACACAATATCCCATAATAAAAAAGCGAAAACAGATGTTTTGAAATGTTTGCAAAGCAATTAAAAAGAAATAACTGAAATATCACATTTACATAAGTATTCAGACCCTTTACTCAGTACTTTGTTGAAGCACCTTTGGCAGCAATTACAGCATCAAGTCTTCTTGGTTATGACGCTACAAGCTTGGCACACCTGTATTTGGGTAATTTCTCCCATTCTTTCTCGCAGATCCTCTCAAGCTCTGTCAGGTTGGATGGTGAGCGTCGATGCACAGTTATTTTCATGTCCCTCCAGAGATGTTCCATCGGGTTCGAGTCCGGGCTCTGGCTGGGCCACTCAAGGAGATTCACATAGTTGTCACAAAGCCACTCCTGCGTTGTCTTGGCTGTGTGCTTAGGATCATTGGCCTGTTGGAAGGTGAACCTCCGCCCTAGTCTGAACTCCAGAACGCTCTGGAGCAGGTTTTCATCAAGGATCTCTCTGTACTTTGCTCTGTTCATCTTTCCCTTGATCCTGACTAATCTCCCAGTTCCTTCCCCTGAACATCCCCACAGCATGATGCTGCCACCACCATGCTTCACCGTAGGTATGGTATTGGCCAGGTGATGCCTGGTTTCCTCCATATGTGACGCTTGGCATTCAGGCCAAAGAGTTCAATCTTGTATTTCATCAGACCAGAGAACCTTGTTTCTTATGCCTTTTGGCAAACTCCAAACGGACTGTCATGTGCCTTTTACTGAGGAGTGGCTTCCGTCTGGCCACCCTACAGTAAAGGCCGGATTGGTGCAGATATAGTTGTCCTTCTGGAACGTTCTCCCATCTCCACAGAGGAACTCTGGAGCTCTGTCAGAGTGTCCCAAGGCCCTTCTCTCGCCATTGCTCAGTTTGGCCGGATGGCCAGCTCTATTGTGGTTCCAAAATTCTTCCATTTAAAAATGACGGAGGCCACTGTGCTCTTCGGGACCTGCAATGCTACAGAAATGGTTTTATACCCTTCCCCAGATATGTGTCTCGATGGTCTACAGACAATTCCTTCGTCTTCATGGCTTGGTTTTTCCTCTGACATGCACTGTCAACTGTGGGACCTTATATAGACAGGTGTGTCCCTTTCCAAATCATATCCAATCAATTTAATTTACCACTGGTGGACTCCAATCAAGCTGTAGAAATATCTCAAGGATAATCAATGGCAACAGGATGAACCTAAGCTCAATTTTGAGTGTCATAGCAAAGGGTCTGAATTCTTATGTAAATGTGATATTTCAGTTATTTATTTTTTAATTACTTTGCAAAAATGTAGAAACACCTGTTTTCGCTTCTTCATTCTGGGGTATTGTGTGTAGATTGATGATTAAAAAACTGAATGTAGTCCATTTTAAAATAAGGCCATAACATAACAAAATATGGAAAAGTGAAGGGGTTTGAATACTTTCTGAATGCACTGTATATTACAGAAAACAGTGAAGATTTTGAATATATATTCCGACTACTCCAAAATACTTCTTGGGAGTTATTTTTACGATCTAAATAGTTATTCTCAGTAATAGGTATTCACAGAGTCTGTCTATTAACAATGTTAGGAATCCCTAACTTCCATGGTGTAGGCAGTATTCATGGCAAGAGGCATCACAACACATCAGCACTAAAATCTTCTTTACAATGGAATCAATTTCTGATGTGCATCCTTATATCTTTCACTCTTTACTTTCAAATAAATGAATATTGCTTCAAACAATTTGATCTTACTTGAAGCAACAATCATGCTGTCCCATGGCTCTTGTGACCTGGGTCCAATCCTATATTGGTCATAAGTGATAGGAGTAGAATTAGTCTACTTGGCCCATCAAGTCTACGCCACCATTCAATCATGGCTGATCTATCTCTCCCTCCTAACCCCATTCTCCTGCCTTTTCCCCATAACCTCTGACACCTGTACTAATCAAGAATCTACCCATCTCTACCTTAAAAATATACACTGAAGCTCAGGTGCTGTCAATGTGGATTCTGCTTATTCTCCTTGAGACTACGTGGGTTTTGCCAAGGTATCTCCCAGATGCACAAAAAGTTGCTTAATAGACAATAGGTGCAGGCCATTCAGCCCTTCGAGCCCTTCGACACCATTCACTGTGATCATGGCTGATCATTCAAAATCAGTACCCTATTCCTGCCGTCTCACCATATCCACTGACTGCTATATTTAAGAGCTCTATCTAAATCTCTATTGAAAGCTTCCAGAGAATTGGCCTCCACTGCCTGAGGCAGAGAATTCCACAGATTCACAACTCTCTGGGTTAAAAAGTTTTTCCTCAATCCGTTCTAAATGACCTACCCCTTATTTTTAAACTGTGGCCCCTGGTTCTGGATTCCCCCTACATTGGGAACATGTATCCTGCCTCTAGCGTGTCCAATCCCTTAATAATCTTACATCTTTCAATAAGATCCCCTTTCAATTCTAAATTCTAGAATATACAAGCCCAGCTGCACCATTCTATCAACATGTGACAGTCCCTCCATCCCGGGATGAACCTTGTGAAAATATGGGGGTGGCAAACGTTTCAAAGGGTAATTGATGAGCATATGAAAGAGGATAAGTTGCAGAGTGATAAAGAAAGTAGGACCGAAGGGATTGCTCTGCTGGAAGACAGGATGGATCTAATGGAATACTTTTGTGCCATAGTAAGCACATTTTCCAGATCCTTGACAAGGTTAAAATATCAGCACCACATATTTCATCATTTCCTTGATGCTCCAATATCTGACAGAATATCGATGCACATTCAATTTCATTTCACAGAATTACTAGATCGTTCAATCAACCAGTCTTTAACTGTTCCACTGTTGTGTTTTTAAAACTTCTGGTGCTATCCTTGAAAGGCACTATAAAAGCAAATCATTGCTCATTCATTCTAACGAGGTCAAGAGATTAAAATAACCTGTGTTATTGCAACTTATTTCTCGCAGGGAAGTATTGTTGGTTAGATTTCTAATACGGACTCCTGATTAACAGATTTGCCTGCCATTTCTACTGGTGTTATCTTCTGAGAATGAAAGAAGCCCAGCATGTATCACTATCGTCATAGAGGACAATAAAGGACAGATTGATTGCAGTTCATGGGGATTCAGATTGTTGAAGATTTATTTCAGGATAGGTTCATAGTGGTACAGTTAGTACAGATATCTGGGTATAATCCTGACTTTAGCTACTATCTATGAGGAGTTTACAAATTCCCCCATGACTATGTGAGTTTCATCCTACATCCCTAAAAGTCATAAAACACAAAATACATGAAATTAAAATGACGAGTGGAAACATTTGAGGATGTGCAAAGATTGGCAGGGGGTAGTCAGTCGACCCCACGATAGAAGGGGGAGGAATTGTACAGTTTGGTAGCCACAGGGAAGAAGGATCTCCTGTCGCCAACCTCACTGCATCTTGGTGGAACCAGTCTGTTGCTGAAGGTACCCCTCGGGTTGACCAGTGTGTCATGGAGGGGTTGAGCTGTATTGTATAAAAGATGCTCCGCAGTTTGAGACCACCTCCCATGAATACAACTCCGCCCCCAGGATGGAGCCAGCCTTCTTGATGAGTTTGTTAATCCTATTGGCGTCCGCAGCCTTCGCCCTGCTGCCCCAGAACACGACAGCAGAGTAGATGGCACAGGCTGGGGGGGGGGGGGGGGGGGGGGGTGCCGGTGCAGCACAGTCAGTGACTCTGGGTGGGCAGAGGGACCAACCAGATTGTCCCCAACTCGGGGACGTTGCCGGGTTTTCGTCCCTGTGTGCCGACCCACAGCCTGTGACAGTGCGGCTGCACAGGGGGAGACGCGGGGGGAGAGTGGGGGCTGTTCCGAGGGATGTGCTCCTTCGGCCGCTTACACGTGGTGATCGGGTTCAGAACAAAGATACTACAGCATTTGGTTCAGAGCGCTTGTTGTGTATTTGGGTGCTTGGAACTGACTTAAAAGAACATTCAGATACAGGAGTAAACTAACAAGCTTCTTTATTCCAGGGGCCACCTTGAGTCTCCCCCAGCGCATGCGTCTCCTCACACAGGACATAACATATGCTAATTATATTACATACATCACACTGCTCCCCCTTTAACTTGGAGGCAGGTAACACCACTTACATTATATACATTACACTGCTCCCCCTTTAACTTGGACGCGAATAACACCATTTCTATTACATTAAATATAATTGATTAACACACTGTTGTAAAATTATATTATTACAGTCATCTTACATTACATCCTCATAACTGTAATAATCGTATCTAAACTTAGCACTTATAATTTTTCATTCCACTCATCTTCCATAAACCACATACATTACCCCTTGCTTTATGTGTTATCATTTTCTTCTCTGCTCCATTTGCTCTGTTTTCCTCTGTGTCTGTTTCTTATTTGTAGGTGGGATCTGACACATGACTGCAGGTATTCGTTTTCTAGCAGCTTCCTCTGTTGCTCAATTTCCTGGCGCTGAGTATTTATCTGCTTTTGTTTAATGAGATTCTGCAATGCATAACCATTTGTCCATTGCTCAGTGAAGGAAGCTCCATGATGGACTATAGTGAAGTGTCCTAATTGCAATCGGTCCTGCATACTTTTGTCTCGGCCGACAAGCCTCTCTGACAAACAGCTTTTTGCTCATCATCACACATTTATTTAACCGTTCTTTGTATCGTTTAAGCCATTTCTGTTGTTCATCTATTTGTCTTCTTAAATAACCTTCCTGGTTATTCATTAAGAAGTAGCATCTATATTGTCTTTGCAATACAACAGTGGCTTTGATTTGCGCTCTGTATAGTTTTCTTACTACATAAGCACAGTAGTGAGACTGCACTACAACTGCTGTATAAATCAGTTTGAGAAAGTCTTTCCTATATCGTTTAAGCCTTTTGTATCGTTTAAGCCTTTTCTGTTGTGCATCCATTTGTCTCCTTAGGTCTTTCCTATACCAACTCATACGGAGTACTGACTGCACTTTTATAGTAGCCCTCTTTTGCTTAACCCACTGCCTAACCTCTATACTCTTGTAGGCAGCCTGAATGGTAATGTTTGCATACCTCATTGACTGATATTGCACAAACTGGGAATGCCCTATTTTGTATGCTTTGTACCATCTCTGGATCTAAATGATTGCTTGTCACATAGCTCTGTAGCGTACCCTTGATTGGTAACCACGGTATGCAGCTTGCAGAGCTGCCTTTTGTATCAAGAAATGTTTTCTTGTAATGTACATCATTAAGAATGACTTAATATGGCGTGCTGCCTTGATTTTCTTAACCAATTCTCTGGCTTTAATCCTGCGGTAGAAGGCCTGAATACAAACCACTGCTTTTCTCAAACTATTATAATGTCTCACTTGGACATCTCTTATCTGGCAAGCTCTGTATCGTTGCTGTACAGCAATGGCAGACCAGCGTAGTTTCTTGAAATACTGACGCTGTTTATGCATCTGATGATAAGTCTGTATGACCTTGGCAGATTTGTGCATGCACCACAATTGCTTTCGAACAAGCATTCCTCGGTAGGCAGTCTGACGCAGTACAACGCTTCTGCGTTCCTTCATGTAAGTCTTGCGATCACTTTCCATTTGAAGATGTGCCCTATAATGGGTTTGTACTATTATAGCTGCTAATTTCATTGCCCTGTATGGATGGTATACTCTGTGCCTTCTAAATGCGGCTTGTATTACCGTTGCTGCCATTTGTTCTGGATCTCTCTCCGTACCTTCATATCCCTGAATGCAGCTTGAATAGTTAAGGCTGCCCACTGGATGGCAATGTTCCTTTGCATTTGACTTATGTCCCTTTGCCTTTGAACTTTGGCCTTTTGCACTTGACCTTCGTCACTTGGCACTTGACTTTTCTCCCTTTGCTCCTGCCTTTCGTCACTTTGCACCTCCCGTTTGGACCCGTTGCAGTTCGCATACCGTCCGAACAGATCCACGGACGATGCGGTCTCCCAGGCTTTGCACACCGCTCTCTCTCATCTTGACAGCCAGAAGGGGGGCTACGTGAGGATGCTGTTCATAGACTTCAGTTCAGCCTTCAACAAGATAGTCCCCACCAGGCTGGCCGGGAAGCTACTGGAATTAGGGCTCAACATCCCCCTGTGTGCCTGGGCCCTGGACTTTCTCACCGCCAGGACCCAGGTAGTCAAGATGGGAGGGAACACATCAAAGTCCCTCACCCTCAGCACAGGATCACCCCAGGGTTGCGTCCTCAGCCCCCTATTGTACTCCCTGTACACACATGACTTTGTGGCTAGGTTCAGCTCCAACTCAATAATTAAGTTTGCTGATGACACTGTGGTGGTGGGCCTGATCTCAGACAACGATGAGAAGGTCTACCGGGAGGAGGTGGCTGATCTAGCACTCTGGTGCCAGGACAACAGCCTCCTCTTGAACATCAAAAAAACGAAGGAGCTGATCGTGGACTTTAGGAGGGCACATCATCCGAGGACGTACACACCATTGAGGATAAATGGGGATACTGTGGATAGGGTGAGCCGTTTTAAATATCTGGGAGTCCACATCTCTGAGGATATGACATGGACATCACACGCCGCAGCACTCGTGAGTAAGGCAAGGCAGCGCCTTTACCACCTCAGGCAATTGAGGAAATTCAGAGTGTCTCCGAGGATCCTCCAGTGCTTCTACTCAGCGGCTGTGGAAAGCATCTTGTCCGGAAATATTACCATCTGGTTTGGGAATTGCTCTGCCCAGGACAAGAAGGCTCTGCAGAGTAGTGCGTTCGGCCGAACGCACTATGGGAACTTCACTCGCCCCCCTGCAGGAACTATACATCAGAAGGTACAACTCCAGAGCCAATAAAATCATGGGAGACCCCTTCCACCCATGCAACGGACTGTTCCAGCTGCTATGGTTAGGCAAACGCCTCCGTTGCCATGCTGTGAGAACGGAGAGGTTGGGAAGGAGTTTCTTCCCATATGGACTGCAAACTCCTATCTCACCAGGGACTAACTTAACTGAACGTTTTTCCTTCCAATATTTAATATGTAAAAGAATATGTGTGTGTTTATGATTGGGTTTATAGTTTGTTTGGTTGTTTGTTTGTTTGTCTTTTTGCACAAAGTCCGCAAGCATTGCCACTCTCATTTCACTGCACATCTCGTATGTGTATGTGACGAATAAACTTGACTTGACTTGAGGGACTTCCCGCCCTCTTTAGTTCAGGCTCCTTGCCTCTGGATGCCCTTGGAGGTTTTGGCGAGACATGAGCCATTAATGCCTCCTTACACTCCTCGTACATTTTGTCTGTGGGCTTTGCTGGCTGCAGTAACATACTTAAGGTCTGATAACGCTCGCTTCCTAAGCCTAATATGAACCATGCTCTCTTCTTCTCCTCTGCAGTGATATCATTGGAAATGAAGCAAGCCTCCAAGACTTCGGTCCATATCTCAAAATTACACCCAGAATTTAACTGGGGCACCTTTCCTACAATTTGAAAAGCCATGCTACCCTGTTGCTATTCAGGTGCACTATCTTCTGTTCTCTCACTGTGTTTTCTGCACTGGACTTAATCCTTTTACACACTAAGAAGTGATCCAGCCCACTGACTGTTACTAATTCTTATAATAATAGATTTATACTATTAACCAACATTTCATGTTAATAGCCAACTAGAACATTTTAAACCATATTCCTTCTATGCACACAGATTTACTATTAATAACAGTGACCAATGCATTACATCCAAACAATCCCGCTTTTACTGTGAAGGAATAGTGAATAATGCACAACATTCAACAGGGCCTTTATTGTGAAGGATTTCACCGGTCCAGCTTTTACTTTGAAGGATTCCACCGGTCCAGCTTGTTGGCTGTGGACTTTGGTGCATCCTCGACCTCTCGAGCTGTCCCTACCGTTGCTGCTGGCCTCACCAGACCTCCGCTGCTGCTTTCGCTGGCTCCCCCGGGTTCACCGTTACTTTTAAACACCGCTGGCCACTCCAGACCTCCGCTGACTCCCGCTGCTCCGCCGACTTGCCTGCCCGCAGTCTCCACAGCCCTCCCAGCTGCTACTGGACCCACTGCTCGGCTCGTCGCTGGCTCTCGTGGACACCCTGCGGAAGGTGAGTCGCTGCTAGTTACTGCTGCTAGTCCCCGCTGTTCCAAGCTGTGTCCCGCTTTCGGGGGCTGGCTAAGCTCTGTGTCCCGCGTCTCTCAAGCGGACCCGCTTCTCTCTCGGCCGGCTTTCTCTTGTGACCGGGCTTTCTCCATTCTCGGCCGTCTCGTGCGACCGTGCTTTCCCCGCTTTCTCCCCCGACCGGGCTGAAATGCTCGAGTGCTGTGTCCTGCCTCTCTCGCGAGGACCCACTCTTCGCTCGGGGCTGGACTTCCTCTCAAGTCCGGGCTTTCCCCCTCCCCTCAAGTCCGGGCTTTCTCCCTCGGCTGGACCTCTTGCGCGGCCGGACCCTCTTTTCTGCTTACGGTCGGGCTGACTCTGCTCCCGACCGGGCTTTCTCTGCTCGCGGTCATCTCCTGCGACTGGGCTTTCTCTGCTCACGGCCGTCTCTTGCGACCGGGCTCTCTTTTCTGCTCACGGTCGGGCTGACTCTGCTCCCGACCGGGCTTTCTCTGCTCGCAGTCATCTCCTGCGACTGGGCTTTCTCTGCTCACGGCCGTCTCTTGCGACCGGGCTCTCTTTTCTGCTCACGGTCGGGCTGACTCTGCTCCCGACCAGGCTTTCTCTGCTCACAGTCGTCTCCTGCGACCAGGCTTTCTCTGCTCTAGCAACCAGGGCTTCTCTTGCAACCAGGGCTTCTCTCACGAATCGTCTGCTTCTCACGCGGCCAGCTTTCTCCCTCGACTGGGCTGACTGTTCTCCCGGCCGGGCTGACTCCGTTTCGTCTGTGACTTTTCTGGACCTGTCCGTGGCTTACCCGGTACTAGGCCCTCACTCGATGTCGGTGGCGGCTCCTGGGCCTGGCTGTGGACTACACAACCCTGGAAAACGTCCAAAGTCGGTGACGGTCACTGGACCCGTCTGTGCCCTACACGGTACACGGCCATGGAACTCACCTGAAGTCGGTGGCGGCTGCTGGACCTCTTCTGCCCCTTTGCCGTGGCTGCACGGCCCTGGAAAACGTTCCAGGTAAGTTGACACCGTTGCTGTCCTGTTGGTTAGGCTTCCAGTTTTTGGTTGCGTTCTTCGGTGACACTTACTTACTGCCCCACTTGTTTTCCTTTCTTCCTGTACCGACCTTTCTTTTCTTTGACACCAATTCAAATCCATTTGGCGCCAAATCTGGCAAATTTGGCGACAAAATAAACTCGGTCTAAAATGTGTAACAATCTGAAGGACGACATCTTACGACGTAGACACAACATAGAGATACCCTGACAAACTCGCCGACTTGTACAGCTGATGTTTTAAACTACAGAAGGATCTGCAGGCCTCTCATGTCCAGCTCGCAAACAATTGCGACACAACTCCGTATCTACTGTTTAAACTGTTAAACAATCCTGCGTGTTGCAAAACAGTCCTACACTGTATTTAAAGGATGAGTTCACAAACTCTATCTTATCTTCGTCGCCAATTGTTGTGTATTTGGGTGCTTGGAACTGACTTAAAAGAGCACTCAGATACAGGAGTAAACTAACAAGCTTCTTTATTCCAGAACACCACCTTGAGTCTCCCCCAGCGCATGTGGCCCCTCGCACAAGACATAACATATGCTAATTATATTACATACATCACATCGCTCAGTCACCCTCCACAATTATTTACAGCGCAAAAATCGACCATTTCGGCAGTTTTTAAACAGGTAAGAAAGTACTCATTTTGTGTTAACAGTGCATGACGGAGGCTGCCATGTCCTTCAGAAGGATTGAACTGCTCCGTGTGTTACGCCCTTTGACCTGATGACCTTACGTGCAACCCCCCTATATCCTGAAACCCTGAACTTAAGGGTTCCACAAAAACGGCCAGGATAGCTGATTTAGTACTCTTCTGTGGTTTGGCGCCATGTCTTGATGGCCCAGGGTAGACACTGACAACGTAAATAACAAAGTTACTAGAAAAAAAAACATTAAACAGCTAATGGATCTCAGAAACAAACTAATGACACTGGCAACATAACATCAAATTAAAAATGGTACAAAAACCCAAAAGGTCAGGCAGCATCTGCAGAGAATGAAACGGAATTAACAGACTAACGTTAACTGTTAGCTGACTGCAATGAATGTACCTAAAATAACTCTAATAGTGGAGTAGACTCGATGGGCCGAATTGCCTAATTCTGCTTTTATGACTCAAGAATACATGGCGCAAGGGAAGCTGGCCGTACAGTTTTTCATTGAAAAGTGTTTCGCCATAGTCTGTGAACTTTCATCAGAATCCACCATGCAAATTCCTACAGAGAGGGGCTTCCATTCAACTTGACCTCCTTTAATGAATCACTCCGGTTTGGAACAGTTGATTTGTCATCTGAAAATGTAAAATTGAAAAGCTCCTGCGAACCCCTAGTTTACCTCAAAGCTTCAGCGCGCCGCTGGTTCTTGGCCGCGGGGAAGGCCGCTCCTCTCGGTTGGCGGCTGGTTGTTTGCGCGGGGCTGCCGTCCCGCTCGAGCAGAGACCGGGAGGTCGGCGGAGGACAACGTCATCTGGCGCTTGACATCGCCTGTCCACCGAATAAAACCACCCCATTCGTGGTTGCATTCGGTGTGGGGTGGGGAGGGGGAGAAGGTGGGGGAGAGAGAAGGGGGGGGGGGGGGAGAGAGAGAAAGGGGGGGGGGGAGAGAAAGGGGGGGGGGGGAGAGAAAGGGGGGGGGGGGGAGAGAAAGGGGGGGGGGGAAAGGGGGAGAGAAAGGGGGGGGAGAGAAGGGGGGGGAGGGGGGGAGGGGGGGGGGGGGGGGGGGGGGGGGGGGGTGGAGGGGGAGAAAGGGGGGGGGGGGGGGGGGGAGAGAGAAGGAGGGGGGGGGGGGGGGGGGGGGGGGGAGGGGGGGGGAAGGGGGAAGGGGGGGGGGGGGAGAAAGGGGGGGGGGGGAGAGAGAGGGGGGAGAGAAAGGGGGGGTGAGAGGAAGAGGGCGGAGAGAGAGGGGGGGGGAGGAAGGGAGGGGGGGGAGGGGGAGGGGGGGAGGGGGGGGGGGGGGGGGGTGGGGGGGGGGGGAGAGGGGGGGGAGGGGGGGGGAGAGAGGAATGGGGGGGAGAGGGAGGGGAGGATGGTGAGAGGAGGGGATAGGGGAGAGGAGGAGGGGGGGGGGAGAGAGGAGGGGGGGAAAAGAAGGGGGGAGAGAGAGGAGGGGGGGGGGAAAGGGGGAAGGGGGGGGGAGGGGGGGGGAGGAGGGGGATAGGGGAGAGGAGGGGGGAGAGGGAGGGGAGGGGGAGAGAGGAGGGGAGGGAAGATTAATTTTTGGGATGCAACTGATAAGATGCAAATTAAAGCACTCCACAGGATAGTGCTCATGATATTGATACATTAGCACAACATAGATTAAAATAGCAAAGTTGGCAAGGGTACCACAGGAATCAGAGCTGGGCTCTCCGCCATTTACCATTAATAATACTGACAGGTGAAATGTGCATGTGTATTATATCAAAGTTGATTGTGCAAAGATAGATGGGAAATTATGAAGACAATATATGGAGATATTGGCTGACAAAGTAAATGGGTAAAAAAATGCAGATGGACAACATATAGGGAAATGTGAAGTTACTCACTTTGGGAGAAAGAATAATGATGCAGGATATTTAAATTGTGAGAAACTAATACATCTATTTTGAGCAATCTTAAATATCTTATACAAGACACACTAAACATGTCAGGTCATCAAGCAATTAGAAAGTTAAATGGAATGAAAATAAAAACTGAAGAAGCTGGAAATCTGAAATAAAAGTAAACATATTAGTAACACTGACAGGTCAATTATGGAAGGAGAAACAGTTAATGTTTCGGTTCAATGGTATGTCAGATCTGAGAAAGGGATACGAGAATTTAATGTTGCAGATTGTGGTGGAAGAGGTGAAGGGGAATATTTGACAGAGTGAGACAAAGATAAAAGAGGTTGGAGGGTAGTTAAGCTTTGAGAATTCTATGTATTGCTAATAGACGGGTTGTGGACCATGCCAGTTGAAACATGCATCAACATCCCTTTCGCCATTTAACCACTCGTGTCATCATCATATCCCAGATCTTTTATCCTGTCTTTCCTATTCCATCTATCTATCTACCATATCATATACATCATATCATATCATATATCTATTAAAACTGTGTGTGTGTGTATGTGGATGTGTGTGTGTGTGGATGTGTGTGGGTTATTTTGCATGTGAAACGTGTCAATTTTGGTGGGGATTTAACTTATGAGTTCAGAAATCCACTCCATGGTCAATTATTTCCCCAGATTTTGAATAAAATTGATCACAAAACTTAATTTTTAAAATATAAACGGCACTCATCAGCTGCTGACGTCACAATGCCCACATGCTCACCAACCCAGGTCCACCTGCCTCCAGGCCCGCCCCCCACCGCTGTGGATTAAAATGCGCAGATAGATCGAGATCCGTTCCGCTATAGCTTCTTTGTTCTACAGAACTCGGGGCTGCGACTCCTCACGCGCTGAACCTACTCCTCTCTGCTATAGAATCACGTGCTTAAACTTCTCATCACTGTTGGCGCAGCACGTGAAGCCCTGCGTGCTCATTCCAGCTGTGGGTTTCCAGAGTTAGAAGTCGCTTTTCTCTCTCTTCATTTGACAGCCCGGCTCTCCTCTACATTTGTCTCTGCCCCCCTCTGCCCATTCTCTCTCTGCCCTCACTTTCTACCCCCCCCCCCATCTCTTAATAATATTAATATATCAATGGGGGGTAGTTAGCGTGTGTGTGGGGGTGGTTAGTGCGTGTGACGCCACATGCCGCCCCCCCCACCGCAACCGGGCTTTGGAAGAACAGACCCACTTGGTCTAGTATAATACTAAAATTCTTCGTCTAGTTTGTGGCTGTGTGTGCGTCAATCTGGTTAATTATCCTATTTTCCTATTTTCTTCCAAACGCTAGGCCACAGCCTTTCCATTTTCACACATCCTACTCACATTTGCCCGTCGAGGTGATAAACATCTTTCCGTCGCATTCCCACATATTTCTGAACTTTTTAATCGTATAAAGTTTTACAAACAGCCTGAAAACAGCCTGAACGATTGAGTGGTGGAATATTGCATTGGGGGAGCAGTCTGCACTTAGTCTAGTCTGTTTATAAAATTATTTGATTTCTTAATCTTTTCAAATTCCGATGAATGTTGTCAGGTTTGAGATATCCATTTCTCCATGGGTGCTAATGAAAGCACAATTGGTATTATTTGAGATTCATAGTATCCAGAATATTTTATTTTGTTTTTTTTTTGTTTCTTAATTTGTCATGAATCATCAAATGCAAACATGCTATTTAACGACAGCTGTGACACGTCGCATGGAGAGACACTGATATATTATATATCTTGTCTCCCTCCAATTCCAATTCATCATGCTGCTCATCTGGAGTAAATTATTTTATGCGGCGAAATATGGTCTGACAGAATATTGGGAAGTTTTCGCTTCAAACTCCATTTATTCTTCTTGGTAACTATTGCAACTGCACCTGGTGTTCAAAATCTTGCTATCATTCGTAACTCCCAAGATCTGTTTCTGTTTTTCTTTGTTTCTGTAACAGGACTGTTTACTTTTGCAAGTCATTTCTATCTGAAAAATCCATTGACATGAGGCTCACTTTCGTACGAGTTCCTGGATTATACCTTCTTAAACATAGGAAAACATTGGCTACCCTTCAGTCATTCTGACCTTGCCTGTGGCTAGAGAAGGTACAGAGATCGTCAAGGTCCCTGCAATCTCCTCTCTTGCCTCTATCAATAACCTGGGATAGATCCTATCGGGCTCTGGGAATTCATCCACCTTAATGCTCTTCAAGAGACCCAGCACCACCATTTTGATAACAAACTGTGCAAGCCCATTAGAATATCCCACACTTGCCTCAATATCTTCCAAGTCCTTTTTGTTGAATACAGATGAAGAGCATGTCTTTAGCACCTCTGACTCCAAGCATAAATGCCCTCCTTTCTCCTTGAGTAGTACTACCTTCTTGCTACTTACCCTCTTATTTTAAATGTACATATAAAAAGCCTTGGGATTTTCGTTAATCCGACTTTCCAATGATATTTCATGGGAAACTGACACCACAAGGGAACCATGTAATTGTAATGCTTAAACTGAACTAAAATTTGCCCTGGATCTGGAAGGAAATAACAAAGGGGTGGTCACAATGACTTTAAATTTGTAAGTAGTTTTGAAAGTCTCAAATGGAGCAGGTAATTATGTTTAAAAATATATAAATTTTGAAAATCAAAAATCTGTATAATTAAAAGTCTCATCTTGACCACTTCCTGTCTGCCCTGTATATTGATTTTAGAAAAAACGCTACCATATATCGCTATAATTTTTGGCCATCTTACTCACAGTCCTCCTCCGCTGAGCAGGGCCTGAGGATTTTTCCCATCGATGAAAAATAAAAATGTTATGAGTGTTTAAAAAACCTTGTGATCCTCTTGCCTGTCAATCACCGCGATTAAGGTAACGCCCCTTCTGGGGATGGGGCAGGACTGTAAAACCCCGGATGCCATGACGTGACTCAGTGACTCTGCAGGATCGCGTGGGAGTGGCCAGGACTCTCATTCTGAGCTGTGAATCAACGGAGCTGTGAGTTTGTAATGTACATGCAATAAATGTTAAACTGCGACATTTGATAGCCCTTAATGACAAAGTCATGAGTTGTTTGGCCTGCTGACCTGCCTGTGCTTGAAACTGCAATGCTTTATTAGGTCCGACTGTGTTTGGAAAGAATAAATGCTTTATCAGGTCCGATTGTGTTTGGTTCAAAAGTCCCGCTCATTACGTGACTTCCGCTTAGTGGACAGTTCGCGCTGATTGCGTAATTTCCAATGAGTGCAGAGGTCGCGCTGATTGCGTAATTTCTGGTGAGTGCAGGGGTCACGATGATTGCAGAAGTGCCGCTAACTGCGGAAGCCTCAAAGTGGAGAGGCCGCGCTCAGCTGTGTGAGTATTCAAGAAAGTTTACTGCCATATACATGGTGTGTGAGTCAGTGAGTGTGTGTGTGTACGTGCTCAGTGACTGAGCTGACATCCGAAGAATCCATTCAGCGCACAATGTCCATACTAGCACTCTGGAAACAAATCCCTTCGGCCCACAACACCATGCTAGCGCTCCAGAACCCCCCTCACAGCCCAGCAATATTGGAATTGGTGGAGAGGTGGAATATTGCATTGGGATTTTTCTGTGGGTGGGACTCCTGCCCAAAATGCAACTTGCACCAATATGTTTTTAAACAGCTTCTGCAAGGATATTCTTAACCAGGCAACTTGACGTTAGGCAGTGAGAGTCACTGATTTGTCTTTGTCGGAGATTTCTCGGTCATGTTTCAGATTGAGGACCATCAATCAAAGTGGTAAATATTTAAAGATTTTATTTTATTTTCCTAGATGTATACAGGCAGGCAAAGGATGTGTCAAAAGACCAAAATGAACCATCTCTGCTGGGGCTGTGGGGAAGTAATTTGATTAAATGACTCGTGGATTGAGGATGGTTTACTGAACTGGGAGGAAAAACTTGAGTCATCTGAGAGCAGAGAATCAAAGTTAACACTTTCAATTTAGTTGAGTAAACTACAAGTCTTAGTTGAGTAAACCACAAGATTTATGTTTAGGATATCAAAGCAATTTTCTTTAATCACAGCAAAGGCACCTATTCTAAAAAACAAGAGACGTTGAAAACCTGAACTTTGGCAACATTTATGAAGAGGGAATGTTATTTTTTAATCTCAATGACCTTTCATAAGATCTTTAAAAAAAAAGAGAACATTAATGAGCATTAAAATTCAAAGAGGAGGAAAATTTCTGTGATGGAGACCGAGCAATTGTAAGTCGGTTAAATGCTATCGGTGCCTTCCAAGAGATGGTTGTGAATACTTGTTAATCACAGTTTATCTGTCAGGATTAAACGAGGAACACAAATAAGCACAGAAGTTGTGGGTGAGAAAAACAATGCCAGGAGTTTCTTTTTATTCCTAGCAAAGAGTTAATTCGCATGCACGGAATACTATTAAATACCGCATAAAACCAGAAAAATCGGAAAACAACTGTAGTGACAGCAAATGAATGATGACTTACTACAAATTAACAAAACCAAAATGCATTGACAGCTTACATTTGAACCAATAAAAAGGCTTGGAAAATGACAAATGACATACAATCAGCAATATATCTGTAAGCCCCCATTTGGAATATGTGGAACGGAGGTGACTAATCTATTCTTCATTTACCGTAATGTGTACTTCATCAACAGTGAAATTACAGTCATACGTCCCTGCCAGTTTTAAACTGTAAGTTAATATTGATGCATCTTTCTGCAGTCATTTGTTGTTCCAACACATGCAGCTTGTTGCAAATAGGGCCGTAATAACTGTCTGCAAAATTGCTGACAAATGTGATTTTGTGTAAAAAGAAATGAAACCTCGTTTTTACGTGACATAATTTCTGATCTTAACATTGTGCGGCAATAATGAATCACTCTTGTAATGTAAGTAAACAAAGCAACCAATTTGTGTACAGAATTTTCTCATAAACAACACTGAGATCTATGACCAAGTAGAGTTTATTCAGAAAACCATTTGCACAGCATAAATAATGAAAACTTCAATATCCAGCTGTTAAGTTGTTCCAAATAAGTCAGTAGCAAATTACTAAAATTCCTTTGCAGACTGAAATAGAAGAAAAAGCAAAAGATTTTATGATTGAGGTGAATAGTATGGAAGCTCATGTGGCATTATGTCATGAATGAGATGACTTATCGGCCATGTATTGTAAGCTACGAGACAGATCTGAATAAAATTTCACAGCTGGAACTTCAAGAAAAACACCAAGAAAAGGCAAGAAGTAGGAACAGGGCAGATATGTAAATGGAATTATTGTTGTAGATCATTAGTTCTTCCTGAAAAAGCTGCACTTGTCACAGATAATCGCGACCACTAGTAGAAATGAGTCACACTATTTTTATCCTTTATTTTCTTGCTTGTATCTCCTTCCATTTTCTCTATACTGGCAAGAATTTTATGATATTTTTTTGTCTTTATTTTTACAGTTTTTACTTGTAACGTGGTAACATCAATTTCTGTAGTGAAACAAATGTATAATTCAGGAAAAAAAACAGAATTATATGTGAAGGGGAAAGGCCACGTTATTGAAATGTCATTTTGAAATTAATTCCTGATTGTTATATTCCGGACGGTAGAATGAATAACAACTTACATGCAGGTTGCCTGGATCACGAGATAGATTTTTATTACCTAACATTCCCTGCTTATATACAACACCAACTCATTAACATATACCTGAATATGTAGGAATACATTACATTGCTCTCCTTTTTTTAAGTATTACACCTAAGTACTCAGTTACAATGTTGTTGTGATACTTGATTTAAACCAGTATTTATGAAATTTTAAATGATAAACATTATATATTTATTTTACATAGCGCCACATTGTGTGTCTGTGTGACTTAATAAACATGCGTTACAAAGTCCAGTTTGAGAAAAAAATCACTTGAACTTGCACTGGCAGTTATGTTGTCACAATGGGACTTCATTTACATAAACTGCCGTCAGCAGTGTTCCACCACACAATGACATCACAATGGGATCTCATTTATATATATTTTAATAACTCAATTTTCAAAAACACAGCAGTTTCCACCTCACAAATGGCATCAAGGGGGGTTAGGGAGGGGAAAAGGGGTTGGAGTGACTGAGAGAATCAGAACTTGCACTGGCAGTTATGTTGCCAGAATGGGATTTCATTTACATAAACTGCCGCCCGCAGTGTTCCACCACACAATGACATCACAATGGGATCTCATTTATATATATTTTAATAAGGGGGGTTAGGGAGGGGAAAGGGGTTTGGAGTGGGAGGAGGAGGAGGGAGAGAAGGTGGGGTGGGGTGAAGGGGAGGGGGAGGGATTGTTGGGTGATGAGTGGAAATGAGCAATGCCAACGCAGTTGGGGCTAGAGGTGAGTGGTGGAATATTGCTTTGGGGGAACGGGTTGCATTGGGGGAATGGGTAAGTGGTGGAAACGGGTTGAGTTGGGCGAATGAATGAGTGGTGGAGTATTGCATTGGGGGAGCGGGGTCCATCGAGTCCCACTTGGTCTAGTTAAATATAAAATCCAAGTTCATAAATTAGTAAGAAGTAGATTTTGTGTGGCTGAGTTTAAAATTTGGAAAGGTAAAATGGGCACCATTATTAGAAAATGTTGAGATAGAACAGCAGTGGAACTCTTCCAGTGTATGGGGAAATATTTTCTGGAAAAAAATTAAACACTCATGCATAAATAAAGATATAAAAGTACAATTCAACTTCTGGAAAGAATTGGACATTAAGTCCATATGCAGGAGGGGGCTTAATTATAATAGAGAAGAAGGGATCAGGAAAAGTTTAAAAAATAAAGCACAGGGAGATGAAAGAAACCAAACTTAAATTTTCAATGATCATTAAATAATAAATAACTTTATAGACACATAGATCACAAGAGAAAATTGGGATGGGAATATGGCCATTAACAGATAGATGGGATGATACCGGCGATAATAGAAAGATGTCAGGAATGGAGAATCATTATTGTATGTTTGATATTTATTATAGAGATTGAATAGGAGGACATGACATTGTTTGATCTAAAGATAATGAAAAGATTTCATTTAAAACGATAAAATGGGATATATATTAAAGGATGGAATCAACCCCCTATTTCAGATAAATTACTTCCACACATTTTAAAGGAACCTGGAAGAGATTTAATAATTCATTAGAAAAATTATCAGGATAATGCCGGTGACAATGAAGGATGTGACGAGTGAGGAGCAAGGCCTTTAGAAGAGGGATCGGGGTGTGGCCTACTACAGGGTCGACTGTGGGACGCACCCCCAGGGCACAAATGTGGACGGGAGAGGAGAGGTATGTTGGTTCGCTGGATGATCCAGATGATGGCAAGGTGATGGCTGGAGGCCTGCTGCAGTGGATCGAGCACCGCTCATAAATCCTAGGAGTGCATAATGGACTTACAAAATGGTGTCAAAACCTGGCGCCTCTTGCATTTGGGCTCAGTGGACTATTTCTCTACATGTTGCTAATCAATGTGCTTAGATATGGCAAAACTTTACTGAACTGCATGTAAAGAAAAAAAACTCACTGTGCATTTGCACATGTGACAGTAAAGCACCATTGAATGGTGCAGTGCCAGGGGATTGGTGGATCATGAGCATAATAGCAATGCTTAAGTAAGGGAACTGAACATGTACAAGGAATTATTGGTGAAAGAAGAGCAATGAAATCCCCACTAATGGAAGGAATAGAAGAATATGTGAACATGAAAAACATTGTAATAATAGCATGAATTTCAGAAAGAAAAATATTGCTTGACCAAGCTTACTTTTTTGTTTGAAGAGGTAGCAGACAGATCCTGTAATGTTTGCAATGGATGTAATTTATTTATCTTTTTTAAAGGCCTTTCAATTTCAAAATAGACAAATGAAATTCAGAGATTTTGAAGTCATGGAACAATTAGCCACTTTACAAACTGGATTTAGGAAAGAAAGCGGAGATTAAAGTATAGTTGTTTGCAATGGGAGAAAGTGGGAAGTGATGTCCACAAGCATCAGTGCTGGAACCACAGTTGTTCATCATTTAAATCAACAATTTAGACCATTTAATCAGAAACACCATTTCTAATTGTAGCTTACTGTTTCCATTAATAAAGAATCTGGTGTGGCACTGGTATCACTCATCTCCATTGATGAGTGCGCCATTGTATTTTATAGCTTTTGGACCACATATCTTTCCAATTCTCTCAGAACATTCTCAGGAGGGTAAGGCTAATGACCTTCACCCTGTACCAGAAATATTGATGAACAACAAAAGTCAAGCCTGAAGCCGCCACTCGTTGCATGGACATTGACTTTAGCCTAATTGATCAATACAAATGCAGCATCTATGGTTATAGAAGTCAATACAATATAGATCTAGGGCACTGTGATTTAATTTCATTGCATATCTGCAAATCATGTTCATTTTACAACAGAAGTTGTCTGGAGGCTTGTGGTATTTCAATTCCTATTTAATTATGTATTTTAATCACTTTTCTATCAACCGTCATTCCGACTTGTCATATATACTGAAAAACACCAGTCAGTGATAAATCTGTTTAGGTGAGTTTGCAAAGACAGGTGGTTGATAAGTACACTGTTCATGGGGTTGCGAATTACCTGACTTAAAAATATAACTTTTAAATAAAAATGTTCATACATTTTCAAAGCATTTTTCAAGATAATAAAATGCTTGGATACAGTATATATTGCATTTGTTTAATTGATCGAGGTGTGATGGTGATCATGGATGTCCTTGAATGGAAAGCTTCATCTTGCGAGCAGATGCAAAGGAGACAGAGAAATTTAGAGTAGAGGATAACGTCTTTGCAAGTGGCACCATGGGAGTAGTTGTAGACCAGATAGCTGTGGGAGTTAGTGGGGGTGTGTAGTAGATGTCAATCGACAGTTCGGCCCAGTGATGGAGTCGAAGGGATCAAGAAAGGGGAGTGAGGTGTCGGAAACAGTCCAAGTGAATTTGAGGGCAGAGTGGAAGTTAGTGGTGAACAACGTCTGCATGGGTGCATGTGTAAATAGCTCGTTTAAAGCTTCCCCCAGTCTAATTTCAGTCAATAAAATACTGAATCAAGCACTTGAGCAGCTAAACTTTATTTTGGATAACACATGCAATACCTAACCACGGGTTCGATCCTTGTATCTGCTTGGCCAAGCCCTTCTAGCTTTCTAGCCAATAATACAACCTTAAATACATTGTATTTGAAAGAAGCTTCTAGAAGGAAGCCAACACAGATGAATAGTGCAACATGTGCCCTGGAATTCAAACACTTCATCCAAGGCTCAACATTTCAACCAATCAACAATTAACAGAACACTCGTCCTGCAACATTATTTATACTATTTGCAATGCCCTTGCAGCAATCCAATCGAAATAATGCATTCAAGGTTCGTTTTGCTATACATTTTATCAAGTTTGGGGGAACAAGGAGAACACCTGGACCCCTCACCATGCTGCATATCCGTCTGAGCCTAGACTGGCTGGCACCATCCAAAGCCTGAAATCGCCGCTGACAAGGATTAAGCAATTCTGACAAGTGCAGGGAACCTCCATTTTATGGTGTCTTTAATTTGATCAGTATTAACATTCCCCCATTTTATCATTCATGATGACCCTCATCATCAATGATAACCCCAGAATACAACGATGACTGCTTCACTTTAACAAATGTTCTAACGAGAAGATGTTGATGTTGCTTCTCAGAATTTCATCGAGCTTCCCGAATTCTCGTTGCCCATGATTTCTGTCTGATGAGTCTTCACCTCCTGAGTTTTTGTGGGCGCGAATCCTATCCATCATTCTTGATAGTTCATTAGTCCTTGATTCGTATTAGAGTGGGGAATTTCTAAGAAAATCTGGGCAGAAACAAGTTAACAACCTATACCTTCACTAATACTTTTACAATGATGAAGATGCACCCAGGCATTTCTTCCCTCTACCTTTAGTGCTGTTGGAGTCATTAGAAGAACCTGGTAAGGTCCTTACCAACGAACCTCCGATCCTTTCCTCACCCAATTCTTCATTAGGATGTAGTCTCCAGGTTTTACTTTAATGGGAGTTGTTAATGTAGGCATATCACCATAGGTTGCTCTCACTCTACTAAATCCCTTAAGGCTCTGGTCAAGGCTATGATGTAGTCGATCATCTCCGCAGTCATGTGGTAGAAATTAACTATTTTCATTGAATTCTGGTTCTAAGGGGCTTTTAAGGGTCTACCGTCAATAATTTCAGCTGGGCTTAATCTAGATTTCCATGCAGGCGTAACTCATCTGAAATAGGGCTATTGGGAGTAATTTAATCCATCCAAGTCCAGTCTCCGCCTTTAATTTGGCTAATTTAGTTTTAAGGGTCTGATTTGCCCTTTCTACAAGTCCAGCAGCCTGTGGTCGATAAGCACAGTGTAATTGCTGCTGGATCCCCAGCTGTTCACAAAATTCTTTATTGATTTGTCCAATAAAGTGTGGATGATTATCTGAGCTAAATCGAATGGGGATACTGAATCTAGGGACAATTTCTCTCATTAGCACCTTGACAACAGTAGCCGCTTTATTGTCAAGGGTTGGGTATGCTTCGATCCACCTGCTGAATACATCGACTATGACAAGAACATATTTATATCCCTGGCACCTTTCTAGTTTAATATTGTCAATTTGCAATGTCTCAAAAGGACCAATAGGCAATGGTATTTGGTCCTTCACATCCTATTCCTTTCCCTGGATTGTATTTCTGGCACACCGAACAATTACTGCTTACCTTCTGAGCAAAAGATTGTCATTTTGGCTGCCACCAAGTAGTCAATAGAGTGTCCCCTACTGGTCTTGCACCACAATGGGTTGCATAGTGCATACACTCTATAACCCATACTGCTAATGAGTCTTCCAAGTTTGCCCTGCTGGAGTGCTCCACAGCCCAGTCATACAATCCAGTACACATCCCAGCTGTCTCCACCTGTCCTTATCTCCTTCAGCAGCCTCCTCCTGTAATTTAACTATTTCTTGGATGGTTGACATCAGTTTCTCCGAGGGGGACATGTTATTTATACTTTTAATCTGCCTCATCATTTTTGGTACCAGCATCTTACGTTCCCATGATACTTTCTTAGCTACTAAGTTGGTATTACGATTCCCAACGTCCACTGGGATCCGTCCTTTAGTATGGGCACTGTAGATCAGTGCATGTTCCTTTAACCATAGTGACCTCCCGTATTACTAACCACTCCCCATTGTCTCCAGTATAATTGTAGTGTCCCCACCTCTAGCTCGCTCTCTAGCTCCAGTGATGACCACGGACAGCTACAGCATAGTGCCAAAGAGTTACTTTAATAAACAGTTACAGTAAAAGACTTGTGTGTGCAGTAAGTCATTTTACATGGTGTCACAGCGGTAGACCTGCGTCTCCTGTTTATCGGTTTTTATTTTATTATTTCTTTCTCCTAGTCCTTCCCTCCGTTCCTTTTATCATGTCCCACTCACATTTAATTCCCCTATTTCATTACAGATATTTGGCTGGGTAGTATTAAGGCCTTCAATAAATCTGTCACCAATTGTTTGTTTGATATTTGGGTTTCTGCAGAACTTAGGAATCCCCTATTTTTCCATAATTGTCCAAAATCATGCACCGCCCCGAATGCATATCGAGAATCAGTGTAAATGTTTACTTTTAGATTTTCCCCGATAATATAAGCCTGAATTAAAGTGAATAATTCAGCTTGCTGTGCAGAATAAGGTGACTCAAAGGCAGCTGCTTCTACAATCTCCGCTTTCTGATTAACGATTGCATACCCAGACAATCTCTCAGACAATGGATGCGCTCCCGTCCACATATAATGTGATGTCAGAGTCTTCTCGGGATGCATCCCTCAAGTCCTCTCTTGCCAATGTTTCCTCTATAACAAATAAACAGTCATGTCCTGCTTCTGATTGGTCTTCTGGGGGTGAAATAAGAAAAGAGGCTGGGTTAATCAATGTACAATGTTTGAATTGCAATTTTGGATTGTTCATCAGATAGATCTCATACTTATTTTGGAGCGCAATGTCAAATTAGCAGCTGATTGTAAACTATTATAGATTGCAGTTAAAATTTGAGTGCAAAGAGGATGTCCCCTGGCTACTGGATCTAATTTAGAGGAGTAATACGCAACTGGTCTATGTCTATCCCCATGCTTTTGAGTCAGAACCGAAGTTGCACAGTCAGATAGAATTGTACAATAGAGTTGGAAAGGTCAGTCTTATAATGGTCTTCCCAACGCCGGGGCTTGCATCAATGATCTTTTTAAGTTTTCAAAGGCCTCTTGTGCTTTCTTTGTTAATTTAAATTTGCCCTCCATGCTGGTATAAGGTGTTACCAGGGCTATATTTGGAATCCAGGGTCTGCAATAATTGACCATGCCCAGCCAGAAATGTTACTTTCGCCTGGGCTACCAGTACTTTTGATGGTGAAACCACATATCCTAAATCAGCTAAATGGCTTAGCAGTTGTGCAGTATCTTTACGATTACTGGATTCATTTTTGCTGGCCACTAATAGATCATCGACATACTGCACTAATGTTGAATTCATTTTGAACTTCAAAGTACTCAGTTGGCCTTGTAGACACCTGGAAAATAAAGTAGGCAAATTGATAAATCCTTGAGGCAATCTGGTCCAGGTGTATTGTTGGCCCCTATATGTGAAGGCAAACAAGTATTGGCTGGCTTCATGAAGAGGAAGATAAAAGAATGCATGTTGCAAGTCGACTATCGAAAAGACTTTTGCTTCAGCCGGTATTTGGGCGAGGATATGGGCAGGGTTTGGTACTAGGGCGTGGAGCGGTTCCACAACAGGATTGATTTCCCTCAGGTCTTGCACAAGTCTATATTGCCTTACTTTCCCTGTTTTGGAATGGCAAGAATAGGGGTGTTACAAATTGATTGGCACTTCATCAATATTCCTTGTTCTAACAAACCCCAAAGGAATTTGTCAATGCTGCTGATGGCCTATAATTTTAATGGATATTGTTGTATTGAAGGAAGTGTTACCCCTTTCTGGAGAGCTACATGGATGGGATTGATGTTCACGCATCCTACCTGACCTGTGTCCTCCGCCCACACTTGAGGGTCCACATACTCGTATACCTCACTCCCCAGATGATGACGTAAGCTGGTAACAACTTTCCTTGGGGCCTGATAAAATTCAACAACCTATTGATTAGACAAATTTTGTTTCTGATAATTATTCGGGTCTGCCAAGGTAATTGCCTTTCTTACCATCATTCCTAGGTCTTTAGCTTTGACCGGGAAGTTCACCTTTCGGGTGATGTGAGGAGCAAATTCTTCAGTTCTTTTCCATAACTGTGCTGGTATTTTAGCATAATCGGCAGCTCCCTCTTTCCCTTCCACTAGTGCCAACACTTCTACCTCCCAATCCAGTCCTTCACGTGGTTTAACAAAGGTTCCCAGCTCTTTATCTTTCCCACTCCTATTTTTGTCTTATCTCTAGGATTCTGGCCAGATCAATTGACTTTTGAAGAATGTTTGCTAGGGCTGTTAAAACAGCCTCTTCTCTTGCACTATTGTTCGCTATTATATTCTGGTTAAGTCTTAGGTGATCCACAAGGAAGCAGGTGATTTTCTACGATTGGGTATCTGACTTAAAATAGCCATCATCTTGTTAGGCTTCCATGGGGTATAGACTCTAATTGTATGGGGATTGTTTGCACTCGCTGCATTGGCTGGATCAAAAGAAACCACATCGAGGGAACTCACCATGGAGTAGCTGTGCGTTCAGTGTTATTCGCAGCTCAGAGAGCCGTGACCCTCTCGCTTCCTCCATCTCGCAGAGACTGAGTGAGGCACGACACATCTGGGTTTTATAGTCTCTCCCCCCTGCCGCCAGCGGGGACAGCAGAGGGAATGGTGAAATGTTTTGAAACATTAATATCTCTCTGATTTTTCATCGATGGGAAAAATCCTCTAGTCCAATCCAGCGGATGGGGACTCTGAGCGAGGTGGCCAAAAATGACGCCGGTAAGTGGTGGTGTTCTCTCGGAAATGACGAAACAGAAAGTCGGAAGCGGTCAAGATCTTAGTTTTAGTAATATAGATTGTCATGTTTCAGTAGTTGTCTCATGTTGTCATGAGTTGGGTGATCAGCCATGATCATATTGAATGGCGGTGCAAGCTCGAAGGGCCGAATGGCCTACTCCTGCACCTATTTTCTATGTTTCTATGTTTCTAGTAGCAAATATTTAGCATCTCAATTGTACCAACTCACCATTCAATCCAACAATTAATCAATATATACGTCTGCGCCATTTTGGTTTGAGCCGGCATAATCCTAACTTTAGCAACTTTAAAGAAATATCATAATACATTTTATTGGCAATAACATGGCCATTGAAATTGCAAGGTCAGTATTATCTATTAAGACAGGATAACTCCAAAGCTATCTTAACAATTACTTTTCATTGACATCTCAAAGGATCCTTATTAAAACAATTTACTTGGAAATGGTGCTCACTGTTTGCTGAGAGTTGACCATAATCATAGGCATTAGTGCCCTCCAGATCACAGTGGACATTTTTTTCATAGATAAGTCCTTAAATATGGTAGTCTCCAAATTGCCCTCTCAAATAGATAGCAAACTGTTCAAGGGCAATTATGTTTAGGCAATAAGCTCTGCTGTTGCAAGTGGTGCTACATCCAGTGAATGAATGATAAAAAAAACTCCAAGCATTTTTTAGACACATTAAAATGTTCTCAGTTACCATATTATTAGAAATGTAACAATTTTAGTAAAATTGAATCTGAATTTTTCTCACCATGTTCCTTTAAACATTGTTGTATTCAATTTATTGTATTGTTGATGTATTGAATTGTATTAAATTTATTGTCATTATCTCATATTAGAGACAACGAAATGAATTTTCCTTACAGTCAAGTATCATAAAAAATAAATGATGGAAACTGGCTGGTTGTATTTAATCTATGAGCCACTGTTGTATAATGTTAGTACCTCCACCATTGTAAAGCACTTTGGCCAACGAGAGTGATTTTAAATGTGCTATATAAATAAAAGTGACTAGACTTGACTTGACTGGGTTCCGTTGTGTCATTGCCCTTTAATTTGGATAATTTCTTCATCGCTATTAGTTTGCCCATGTTGATCTTAGGGTCAATATAATATAATATTCAATATAAATTTTCTCAGGATTTATGGGATGCTGTTCTCATCTATTGTAAATTGTTTGTGAAGCAATCATTGAACGTGTCAAGCATTTTGTTACTTTTATTTTCAACATCACTATTACCTTTTTAATTGTTCCCACTCACTTCTTTTTCTTAAAATTTAAATGTTTATGGATTTATTTTGCAAGTTTCATAAATACCTTTTTTGAAACTATTACTATTATGTTTCAATTCTATGTACCTCTCTCAAACCATTATCTTATTTGTTAATTCTAGGTGCCATCAATTAAGCTTTTCAACTTGTACATTGTAATGTAAATTGATTTCGAAAAGGAGAATAAACACATTTTGAGTCTTTGATAATTTCACGATGAGCTAAATGGCTACAAATTCAATTAAATTGTTTTAAGCTTTAGCTGCATTTTTAATGTCAGAATGATTGAGTGTGACCACTTTGTTCATGCACAGAAAGTTCATGGATGGAAACAGGAAAGCTCTGTAGAAATTTAAGGGGATGCGCAGGAAATTTGACGATGGCTTCATCTCTGTAATCTGTTTGACTAGCTGCATATTTTAGATAATATTGTGGAATCAACATCACATTATTCTAGTAACCCTGTTCCTCCCCTTTGCTAGCAGAATCTTCAGATGAATGCTTAATGGCTTATGTCTAAAACTGCACTCATAACTTTTAATCATCTTGATAAAGTGCCAGTCAGTCTTGCCTTTATTGTATTGCCAACTTTGAGAACAATACAGCAACTGTTAATCAAATCATGCTCAAAATCATAACAGAGCATAATATAAATGTATCAATGACAGTCTCAACTCTCCATGCTAGAACACTTAATTACCCCAATATTTTCTATCCCAAGAGTGAAAACAGGCTGTCCGTTACATGCTGGGTCATATCTCATAAATTTGACAATTTAAGCTTAATTCCCTCAGACCTGGCAGGAAGTGGTTCATATCAAGCACATTGGGGTTGATCTTCCTTGGATCTGCTCCATGGAGTTAGTGGTAATTACATTGCTCAATGATGTACAATTGCAATGCACTCCAATTACCAATTGGATTCTTATTTAAAGGAAGAGAAAATAAATGGCTGTGCAGGACCACTCCGTGAAAAAGCAGGTTTTGCAGTGATACTGGAAATAGTTCACCCTGTATAATCTGTGAGGCCACAATCTTGGATATCCTAGCCACACTCAAAGACCAAATTTACTTGTTTTGGCTTAAGGACTTGGATGTTTAACTATCCAGATCATTGAACACCTAGAGTGATCAAAATAGGATGCAAGACTCATTTTGCCAGCTTTATCTCCTTGTAATGTCACAGGTTTTTATGCGCTGGATAATTACAGAAATCAATGGAAAATCATTTTGATCTTCCAAGAAGTTTTTTTTAATATCTTGTTCACTGCAATCCTTGTCTATTTGTCAATCGGAAACAAAACTTATATTTCAAAATCAATTTGTGTTGTTATTTTTATCCTTATTTTTCTTTTAAATCACAATAATTTAAATCACAATCACATTTAAATCACTAAGTTACAGAGATAGGTTGAATAAGTTAGGTCTTTATTCTCTGGAGCGCAGAAGGTTAAGGGGGGACCTGATAGAGGTCTTTAAAATGATGAGAGGGATAGACAGAGTTGATGTGGACAAGCTTTTCCCTTTGAGAATAGGGAAGATTCAAACAAGAGGACATGACTTCAGAATTAAGGGACAGAAGTTTAGGGGTAATATGAGGGGGAACTTCTTTACTCAGAGAGTGGTAGCGGTGTGGAATGAGCTTCCAGTGGAAGTGGTGGAGGCAGGTTCATTGGTATCATTTAAAAATAAATTGGATAGGCATATGGATGAGAAGGGAATGAAGGGTTATGGTATGAGTGCAGGCAGGTGGGACTAAGGGGAAAAAAAATTTGTTCGGCACGGACTTGTAGGGCCGAGATGGCCTGTTTCCGTGCTGTAATTGTTATATGGTTATATGGTTAATAATCTTTTTATAAAAGATTGCAAAGGTAATTTTCAGATTAGTTTGCAAAATGTGAAGATATTTGCTGTGAGCATTTTCCAACTGAAAGCAACTTACCTGTCCTTTCCATTGTTCTTATACTTCTCGATCGCTGGGACCAAAAATAAGTTAATTTGCATTTTTATTAGTTGAGCTTGTTGAATTTAATTGTTTTAAATTAAGAACTAAATATTTTTAACATTTTGTTTATAATTGTTTGGAAACATTTTTTTACTAATTTCACATTTGTCAAAGCCTGGGAATTAATTTTAGTTAACTAAACAAAATTCCCAGGCTTTGACAAAAGATTCGAGATACAGCGCGGAAAACAGGCCCTTCGGCCCACCGCAACGACTAACGATCCCTGCACATTAACACATACAAGGGACAATTTACACTTATGCCAAGTCAATTAACCTACAAACCTGCACGTCTTTGGAATGTGGAAGGAAACTGAAGATCTCAGAGAAAACCCATACCGGTCACGGGGCGAGCATACAAACCCGGGATCGAACCTGGGTCTCTGGCGCTGCAAATGCTGTAAGGCAGCAACTCCACCGCTGTGCCATAGTGGCACCCTATTTGACAAAACCAGTTGCAAATATCTTTCTCACTTGTTTAACTGCAAGGGGTTATTTGCACCACTTGCCCTCCCACAATATGGAACACCATTACGTTGTGCAAGAAGATGCTTGATGAGTTATTGGGATCTGCAAAATAAAACAATGTCTACCACATAGGTCAGCTGACAGCATTGATTACTTTGGGATAGTATAATTATATTCTGTACACTGACTGTAACTGCAGCCAAGCATGTGTAAGGCTGCTTTCAATTGAGCTCAGAACAGATGGCCATGATGGATGATAACGAGCAGTCTGAAAAAATGAGCTAGCAGCTAAAGTAAGTAGTGCTGAGTTGCACAAGCGAGGGCATTAACATGAGAATGAGAGGTGGGGGAAGAATTGCTGAAATCCTGAGAGAGGTTGTACTCTTATCATCTAAGAGCTCCAAGGACTAAGAAAAAGGTAAGTGATTTTGGTGTGGAACAAACTATGCAGCTGTTGTCAAAGCTTTCAGACCTATACCCACACAGACTAGCTGCTCCTAAATGGCAGCAGTCTTGTCCTTTATGACAGTATTGTGCTCCCAGTTATCAGTTCACTGCTCTAACAGCACATCAGTCGAGCCTTGTATGATAAGAAGCAGGACTCTGTAATGGTATGAAACTTCATAAAGCGGCAAAAGGTTTAGATGACATCTGCCTGTGTCACAATGGTCATAAAAACCTGTTTCATCACCTGCTGCCCCATAGGAGTTTAAGAGGAACTGCAGATGCTGGGGTCGCCCATAGGAGTTGATATGTTACCTGGTGCTGATATGCTCATCCTTTCCAATGCCCTTTGTGTTCCATGCAAGATTCCAACGTATGCAGTTACTTGTGTCTGTAAATAGTGTTCCCCTCCCTTTACTTAAGGCTCTATGAGGATTTGGAGATGGATTACCCCTATGGTTCTAGTATTTTATTAGTCGGTTTTCAAAGTGCAAGTATTTTGATGTGCATTTGCATTACCATTTATATAAATATTTTTTTATGCGGTATGTAAGCGAAAGGTGATTTTGTTGCTTGCGGTAGGACCAGTGACCTAAGAAATATTAAACCCCTTTTTCACGGGGCGACTTGACGCAAGAGTTAACCAGAGTTGAACATCGTGGGAACTTCTTGCGATAACCGTACGGCATTCGTGGACCACCGTGGCGCTAACGGCAGGTACTCGTGTAACTTGGTGACTCGGGAGAAAATTCAAACAAGCTTGAATTTCTCCAAGAGTGACTTGTACACTTGTGGTTGAACATTGCAACATTATATGCACGTAGTGGCCAGTGCGATATCCGTACTGACTCTTGCGTGTACCGTGGGAACTCCTGCGAACGGTGAACCCGGAAGCTGGACAGAGGGGACAGAAGGTGAGTAAAAATTGTCTTCTGTGGGATTGAATTTAAAAAATAAAGATTTGCATCCGCATATGGACATCAACTTATTCATGAGTTATGTTAATGAGATTCAAGAAAATAACTATAATCTTTAAAAGGGACTTTACTGAAAGGTCCCGCATTTTTATGGTCCGTGAGAAATCTTTCACATGTACTTCTTTGAGAGATACAGCTCGGAGTCCTCGCCAACCAGCGATCGATGCCTTTCCGAAGCAGGGTCCGGAACGCTACCAATCAATGTTCTCCAGAGATCCGTGTAAAGGAGTGAACGGCACATGCTGGATTAAAACGAAGACAGACACAAAAAGCTGGAGTAACTCAGCGAGTCAAGCAGCATCTCTGGAGAAAAATAGGTGATGTTTCGGAACGAGACACATCTTCAGACTCAATTCCGATTAGGATGTCTGAAGAAGGGTTCCGATTCGAATCGCCACCTATACTTTTTCTCCAGAGATGCTGCCTGACACGCTGACTTACTCCTGCTTTTTTGTTTTTCTTCCCAGATCTGACTTACCTGCTGAGTTACACCACCATTTTGTGCCCGTGTTCACTATGAACATTGAATTATTTAATTTTAGGTAACTTACACTCTCTCTCTCCCCCCCCCCCCCCCCCCCCCCCCTCCTGCCCCCCCCCCCCCCCCTCACCTGTGTGAAAAAAAAAGTGACATCATTTGTGCCACGTGATGATTTAATTACACTTGACAGTTACAATGTTCATTCAAGATTTAACGGGAAAGCTCGGGAGACGGACAAGTCACTCGCACAAATAACAGAAATGCCGAGTACCATGGGAACTCTTTGTCTACCCCCCCGTTATATCGTGTGATATCGTGCTAGACCACGACCACTTCACTCTGGCTACATCTTGCGTCATGTCGCCCCGTAAAAAAGGCCTATTAGTGATTCTACTAGTAATGTGAACTATACATGAAGTCTCATGAGGTCACAATGTAAACCTGGAAAGGACATTATAATATGACACCATCATAAAATTTTGAGAGCTACAAGTTTGACATATACAACAGGAAGCAGGGGAAACAGCAATACATTCTCATGTAAAAGACACTGACTAAACTATGCAACTTCCAAACTTTTTTAGATCAGGAGTTACTTGATCACTTTGGTGTACAGATTGGTGAATAAGAAAATATAGTCGAAAGTATGTAATAAGATAGATTTAACATTTGAAGTAGAATGTAAAATAGACACCAATACACACATGTGTAAGAAAGTACGGTGAATGCTGGTTTAAATAGAAGGTAGACACAAAATGCTGGAGTAACTCAATGGGACAGGCAGCATCTCTGGAGAGAAGGAATGGGTGACGTCCCATTGAGTTACTCCAGCATTTTGTGTCTACCACCAATAAACACATTTGCCACCCCCCACTCAAACTGTCTCCAACCACCTATATTCCTCCCTCTGGCTTTACATTTCACTCCCCTCCTCTCCTCACACCCTTTCATCTCCATTTCATCTCAAGACATTGCGTATTTCTCCAGCTGAGTAACAAACCCCCTCATCTGTATCCAGCTAGCTATTGGGAGGCCTATAGTATAATTCCATGAGAGTGATGACTCTTTTCTTATTTTTGTGCTCTCCCAGTATTGTCTTACTAGACCATCCTTCCAGTCGGTTCTCTCTGAGTTGGCCATTTTTCTTTCAACTTGCATGGGGCGTTTGCAAAATTATAGCATTTATAACAGATTTCCCAATTCAAATCTCACCTTGGAGGTTCTTTAACAATCCTTTCATTGCACCTCAGTACATGCAACAATAATAAACCTAAACCAAGTGCTTGTAAAACAATGCAAATATGTATTTTTTCATTTTAAAAGGTTCATCTATGACCACTAGGAGGCAGTAAAGATTAAATTTTGAGAATATTTATAATCACCTGCTGTCGTGCTTTGTAATGTAATTTGAAACTTGAATAATCTAAGTCAAATTTAGTTTATCAGCTTAGGCAGAATTTGTAGAGGGAAACGGGTTGATGAACTTTCATAAGAACAGGGAAACGTAAAAGATAAATGAGGTTTGCATTTTTTGTTTCTATTTTAATTAAATTCAGAGTGTTTTCTCAGGTATTAATAATATTCAGCAAAATTATATTTTTGTGTTTATTAAAGGACAGTTCAATCAAGATGAACGCTTGTTTTGTCTTTATAAAGTGCAAATAAAATGACCAGTCATAACAAGAATTCCAGTCTAGTTCAGATTTAATTATTTCTTAGACCAAATCTTGATTTTTATTCATATCTTTGCAAACATCCTTTATTCTTTGCCCAATTTCACCTCTCCTTATAATCTTCTGACCTTTTCACTTCTGTCAGGCCAATGACTGGACCCGAAACGTCGCCTATTCCTTCTCTCATTAGATGCTGCCTCACCCGCTGAGTTTCTCCAGCATTTTGATCTAATCTACACACAGATCAGTTTGTCCAGTACCTTGTATGTGAATTTAGGAAGCAACATGAATAAAAGTGTAATTTCTATATGGTTGACCTATATGGCTGATGACATTTTTGGTACGGGCAGCACAATGGCGTAGTGGTAAAGCTACTGCCTTACAGTGCCAGAGACCTGGGTTCGATCCTGACTGCGGATACTTGTCTATACAAAGTTTGTACGTTTTCCTTGTGACTTGTGTGGATTATCTCCGAAATCTGCGGTTTCCTCCCTTACTCCAAAGATGTACAGGTGTATAAAATTAATTAGCTTGATATAGAATGTAACATTGTTCCTAATGTGTGCATGGTAGTGTTAATGTGCAGAGATCGCTGGTCGGTGCGAACTCGATCGGCTGAAGGGCCTGTTTCTGCACTATATCTCTAAACTAAACTAAAATAATATATTTATCAGGGATGGCTTTTTCAAATTTTGCACGGTTAGTCAACAAAAAAAGTTTGGTACTAAGAAAGTTTTGAAATGCAGAGGGCTGGAGGAGAACAAGATGAAAGAAAAAAGACAGGACATAAAGTAACAAAATGTGAGGAGAGGTGAAATTGGGCAAAGAATTGCCCGACGCATGTGGCAAGGCATCCAGGCCATCACGGACTACAGACCCTCCAACATCACCCCCACATCCAGCGACGCCTCCTTCATTGAGGAGCTGAATCACTTCTATGGCCGCTTCGACAGGGACAATCTAGAGACAGCCATCAAGGCTGTGCTACCTGCCGATCACCAACCCCTCACACTCACCCCCTACGACGTGTACGTGGCACTGAGTAGGACTAATGCACGTAAGGCTGCTGGCCCTGACGGCATCCCCGGGCGCGTGCTCAGTGCCTGTGCTGTGCAGCTGACAGACGTCTGGACTGACATCTTCAACCTGTCACTTGCCCAAGCAGTTGTCCCCACTTGCCTTAAAGCCACCTCCATCGTGCCAGTGCCAAAAAACTCCACTGCGGCAAGCCTCAACGACTTCCGCCCAGTTGCACTTACCCCCATCATCACCAAGTGCTTCGAGAGGCTGGTCCTGGCACACCTCAAAAGCTGCCTACCCCCCACACTGGATCCCTATCAGTTTGCCTACCGCAAGAACAGGAGTACGGAGGATGCCATCTCAACGGCACTTCACTCCGCCCTCTCCCACCTTGACAACAGAGACACTTATGTAAGAATGCTGTTCATCGATTACAGCTCAGCATTCAACACCATTATTCCATCAAAACTGATCACCAAACTCGGTAACCTGGGCATCGACCCCTCCCTCTGCAACTGGATACTGGACTTTCTAACCAACAGACCCCAGTCTGTGAGGTTAGACAAGCACACCTCTTCAACCCTCACCCTGAACACTGGCGTTCCTCAGGGCTGTGTGCTGAGCCCCCTCCTCTACTCCCTCTTCACCTATGACTGCACACCTGTACATAGTACTAACACCATCATCAAGTATGCAGATGATACAACGGTGATTGGCCTCATCAGCAACAACGATGAGCTGGCCTACAGGGAGGAGGTCCAGCACTTAGCAGCATGGTGCGCTGACAACAACCTGGCCCTTAACTCCAAGAAGACCAAGGAGCTCATTGTAGACTTCAGGAAGTCCAGAGGCGGCACGCACACCCCCATCCACATTAACGGGACGGAGGTGGAACGTGTTTCTAGCTTCAGGTTCCTGGGAGTCAACATCTCCGATGACCTCTCTTGGACCCACAATACCTCTACTCTGATCAAGAAGGCTCATCAGCGTCTCTTCTTCCTGAGGAGACTGAAGAAGGTCCATCTGTCTCCTCAGATCCTGGTGAACTTCTACCGCTGCACCATCGAGAGCATCCTTACCAACTGCATCACAGTATGGTATGGCAACTGCTCTGTCTCCGACCGGAAGGCATTGCAGAGGGTGGTGAAAATTGCCCAACGCATCACCGGTTCCACGCTCCCCTCCATTGAGTCTGTCCAAAGCAAGCGCTGTCTGCGGAGGGCGCTCAGCATCGCCAAGGACTGCTCTCACCCCAACCATGGACTGTTTACCCTCCTACCATCCGGGAGGCGCTACAGGTCTCTCCGTTGCCGAACCAGCAGGTCGAGGAACAGCTTCTTTCCGGCCGCTGTCACTCTACTAAACAACGTACCTCGGTGACTGCCAATCACCCCCCCCCCCCGGACACTTATTATTTATTTTTTTAATTCAAATCGTTTGCTATGTCGCTCTTCAAGGGAGATGCTAAATGCATTTCGTTGTCTCTGTACTGTACACTGACAATGACAATTAAAATTGAATCTGAATCTGAATCTGAATCTGAATAAAGGATGTTTGCAATGATATGAATAAAAATCAAGATTTCGTCTAAGAAATAATTAAATCTGAACTAGACTGGAATTCTTGTTATGACTGGTCATTTTATTACTTTATGTCCACATCTCCGAGGATATGACATGGGCATCACACGCCTCAGCACTTGTGAGTAAGGCAAGGCAGCGCCTTTACCACCTCAGGCAATTGAGGAAATTTAGAGTGTCTCCGAGGATCCTCCAGTGCTTCTACGCAGCGGCGGTGGGAAGCATCTTGTCCGGGAACATTACCATCTGGTTTGGGAATTGCTCTGCCAAGGACAAGAAGGCTCTGCAGAGAATAGTGCGTTCGGCTGGCCAAACGCACTATGGGAACTTCACTCGCCCCCCTGCAGGAACTATACAACAGGAGGTGCAACTCCAGAGCAAATAAAATCATGGGAGACCCCTTCCACCCCTGCAACGGACTGTTCCAGCTGCTACGGTCAGGCAAACGCCTCCGTTGCCATGCGGTGAGAACGGAGAGGTTGAGAAGGAGTTTCTTCCCAGAGGCAATTCGGACTGTAAACGCCTATCTCACCAGGGACTAAATCTACTGAACGTTTTTCCTTCCAGTATTTATTATGTAAAAGAATATGTGTGTTATGATTGTGTTTATAATTTGTTTGGTTGTTTTGTTGTTTGTCTTTTGCACAAAAGTCCGCGAGCATTGCGACTTTCATTTCACTGCACATCTCGTATGTGTATGTGACAAATAAACTTGACTTGACTTGACTTGACTTGACTTGAAAGAGAGGGCAATTTAAATATTGCTAATGGAATAGGGGAGAAATGGTGGGTCTGGAGAAAAAGAGAAACTGGAATAAATGTCTGAAATTACCAGAAGAATAAACTGAATGGCACAAGGGTGAAATTAATCCATTGGAAATGATGAGTATCTGAACTCAATGTTGGGTATGGAAGGCTGCATGTTCGTAGGCGGAAGATGAGAAGCTATTCCTGATCTTTCTTTGAGCTTTGTTAGAAAAATGTAATATGTCAAGGGCAATTAGGTCAGAGCTGCTCATAAAATTAAAATGGCATGCAACTGGGAAGGTTGGGGGTCATATTTGCAATCTAAATGGAGCTGTTCCTCATAGTCATCAGTCAAGCTACATTAGAGCATCCCCAGTATTGAGGAGATTAAATTGTGAACAGTGAATACAGTATACCAAATTGACAGAAGTGCAAATAAATCACCGCCTCACCAATAAAATTATTATCTGAGTGACTGCCTTTTTAACCCCTCCTTTCCTGCTATCTAGAGCTGCAAATTCTTTTTTAGTGATGGCCTAGCATATTTGGATTACCGTGGGTCTGTAGGGAAATTGGGTTGTATGGTTGTTGGTATAATAACGCACTTAAAGTGAACCAAGGATCCACTTACCGTAATTAGGTTTGTACTTTGTATAATGATAATAATAATAAAATAAGTCAATCAGGAATATAAAATACATTTGGGGCGTAATTCATCTCATGCAAAATATAGGCTTGAGAAGCCTGAGCAAATTGGTGGCCATACATCATTTGATTATTTGAAGAAGGGACTCGACCCGAAACATCACCCATTCCTTCTCTCCAGAGATGTTGCCTGTCCTGCTGAGTTACTCCAGCTTTTTATGTCTATCTTTGGTTTAAACCAACATCTGCAGTTTCTTCTTACACATCATTTGATTATGACTGGTTAGTTGTCAGTAAAATTAATACTATTTATTCGCCTACTGATGGCAGGTTAGGAAATTGTGTTTCTGTAACGTCATTTAAAGGCCATCTCCATCTCTTAGAGTGGAGGTGCCCTTTGGCTTCTTTCAGTTACAGCCTTTTTATTCCTATGAAGTGGTGATGATTTGAGACGTGTTAATGGTTTCTGATTTATAGAAACCACTTTGGAGCGATTAATGGAGGAGATCACCATGTGAAGGGAGCTGCTCTTTCCAGTGAATGGCTAAAAAATGTCAAGGCAAATAGACCAATGACAGTGGTCGGATGTAACACATCATGTTACTTTGTCCCAACACCTCTCTACAATGTTAATCTGACCTGCAGAACACGGTTGCATACAAAGCCAGGAAGCTGATGGAGGCAAGAAAACACTGAATTGCAGCACAGTTAGAAGACAAAAGGCTTGCAGCAAAATTTGCAGCAAATGTTATTATTTATTTTTAAGAACATTGTTGGCAAGGTTAGGATTAAATACCTCTCCTGCTATTCCTATTGAGAGTACTTTGTCTACTTAAATTGCTGTAGTACTTTGGAGGATGATACTACTTTAAGGTGAGAATGGAAAAGTTTAACGGGGATATGAGGGGCAAGTTTTTCACACAGATTTATGCCAGTTGGAAGAGTGGGCTGAAAGATGGCAGATGGAGTTTAATGCTGATAAGTGTGAGGTGCTACATCTTGGCAGGACAAATCAAAATAGGATGTACATGGTAAATGGTAGGGAATTGAAGAATGCAGTTGAACAGAGGGATCTGGGAATAACTGTGCACAGTTCCCTGAAGGTGGAATCTCATGTAGATAGGGTGGTAAAGAAAGCTTTTGGTGTGCTGGCCTTTATAAATCAGAGCATTGAGTGTAGAAGTTGGGATGTAATGTTAAAATTGTACAAGGCATTGTTGAGGCCAATTCTGGAGTATGGTGTACAATTTTGGTCGCCTAATTATAGGAAGGATGTCAACAAAATAGAGAGAGTACAGAGGAGATTTACTAGAATGTTGCCTGGGTTTCAGCAACTAAGTTACAGAGAAAGGTTGAACAAGTTAGGTCTTTATTCTTTAGAGCTTAGATGGTTAAGGGGGGACTTGATAGAGGTCTTTAAAATTATGAGAGGGGTAGGTAGAAAGAGTTGACGTGGATAAGCTTTTCCCACTGAGAGTAGGGAAGATTCAAACAAGGGGACATGACTTGAGAATTAAGGGACAGAAGTTTAGGGGTAACATGAGGGGGGAACTTCTTTACAGAGAGTGATAGCTGTGTGGAATGAGCTTCGAGTGAAGGTGGTGAAGGGAGGTAGGTTCGTTTTTTATCATTTAAAAATAAATTGGATAGTTATATGGATGGGAAAGGAATGGAGGGTTATGGTCTGAGTGCAGGTAGATGGGATTAGGGGAGAATACGTGTTCGGCACGGACTAGAAGGGGCGAGATGGCCTGTTTCCGTGCTGTAATTGTTATATGATTTGAGAATGGGGACTGATTAGGAGTGGAACCTCCAGTTGATGGTGCTTCCATGTGCTGCTACTCTTGCTCTTGGTTGTAAAAGATGCGATATGGGAAGTGTAGTCACAGAGGTTAGATCTCGTTGCATGTACACTTTGTTTACTGCTTTATTCTATGAGGAATTGCAATTGGAACCTAACATGATGCAAACCTTGTAAATATCTCAACATTTTTGATCGGAAACATCTTCCTCACATCCTCTTTGTCTAGCACAATTAGAATTTTGTACATTTCAATGAGATCTCGTTGTTCCAAATTCTGATGAATACTGCTGAATCAAACCAATCCTAATGCATTAGGCTTGCTGTTCCAGGAATCAGCCCAATGACACTCCCTCGCTATGCTAGAAAATGTTATCCTTCCTTTGGTAAGGAGATCAAAGGTGCACCAGATGTTGTCTCACTGAGGCCAAGTATAATTATCACATGTACAATTCTTTGCTCTTTTTGACAAAACCTCTTGCAGCGAAGACCAGTGCTGCTGCCTTGGTGAACCTTCATGCTTGCTTTCAGTGACTAGTGCACAGACACCTAGATTCCTATGTGTAAATGTTTCCCAATATATTAACATTTTATTTGGTCTGTTTTTCTAACTGAAGTGGATATTTACATTAGTTTAAGTTTATGCTGTATCTCTCATGGATTTGTCTACTCACTCAACTTCTCCAAATTGTCTTTACATCTTCCTCACAACTTAAAATCCTACTCAGTTTCATGTCATTTAAACAAATTTAGAAATATTACATTTAATTCATTTGGAATGTTAAGTTAAAGCTCACCAATGTGGAAAACAGAGGAACATTCTTGCTTCTCAAAGCTTCACATTACAACCAACGTTGTTTATGTTTGATTGATGCTGATTCCATCCCCAACTCTGGTCTCACCAGAATCAATATTGCGATTCAAATTGTCTCTTGATGAGTGCTAACCATACCCTCAATCCCCTCTTATCTATTTCATAGCAGGGATTACATAGCTTGTCCAGATTTCAAGCCTGTATTGGGGCACAGCGGCAGAGTCACTGGATCTCATGGCTTCAGTGATCCAGGTTTAATCTGGACCTGTGATGCTGACTATGTGAATTTGTGCATTTTCCCTGTTCACACACAAGCTTCTTCCAGGTGTTCCAGTTTCTTTCCACACCCCAAAGAAGTGCAGGTTGATAGGTGGTAGAATCTGGGATAAATTGATGAGAATGTTGGGAGAATAAAATGGGATTCATGTAAATTGCCACTAATTGGTTGGCATGGACTTAGTTGGCTAAAGGGCCTCATTCCATGCTGTACAAGGTCAAACAGATGGAAATTTAGAAATTTAGCAACCAAAACCAAACCTTTTTGAAACTTTTTCTTGCATTCCTAACAGTTCATATATTGTGGGTGAAGCAGGTTCTATTAAGTATGAATACAAAGCATTAACAAGGTTTTAGCTATTCTTTTGAAACATATACGTTCACCATTCTCCTAGCCAGTGAGATGTATTATTGGCCTATTGTAAAATTAACTAAAAAAGCCTTCATTCTCTGAATGGCTCAATGAGTGCATTTAACAGTGGCTAAATACTTCATGCAATTTGTTATTTGCATTCCACATTGGGGCATGTTTTAATGATAAACATCATGTGCTTTGATTAGGTTCATCAACTATTGTAGGGAGACACCTCAAATGCAATTGTGGTAAATTGGTGCCAACATCCACGTTAAAGTGAATTACATTCATGGCAGTATTTCATCAAAGGTTTGCATATTTCTCTTTTTTTCTGAAATGTGTAAAAAAATCATAACTTAATGTTGCCAATGGCAATATTAATTCTGACAGAGTAAAATTGCATTTCTTTATCAGCGGGAATTTTGATTGTATTTCAGCTGATTATCCGGTTTGTTTTATTTAATAATTGGAGCAAAGAACTGCTTGGCAGTCAGGAGATGTACCATTCATCACAGACCCAGCCTCTGACCTTTTTTTTTTAATAGCCAGGGCATTTGTGTAATAATTGTTGGTTTGTTTAATGCTGTTTGAATGGCAAGGGTAAGTAGCCATTCTCATCTACTGCATCCGCTGCTCTAGATGTCAGCAGATCTATATCGGTGAGACCAAGCGGAGGTTGGGCGATCGTTTCGCCGAACACCTCCGCTCGGTCCGCAATAACCAAGCTGACCTCCCGGTGGCTCAGCACTTCAACTCCCCCTCCCACTCCGTCTCCGACCTCTCTGTCCTGGGTCTCCTCCATGGCCACAGCGAGCAGCACCGGAAATTGGAGGAACAGCACCTCATATTCCGTTTGGGGAGTCTGCACCCCGGGGGCATGAACATCGAATTCTCCCAATTTTGTTAGTCCTTGCTGTCTCCTCCCCTTCCTCAGCCCCCCTGCTGTCTCCTCCCATCCCCCAGCCTTCGGGCTACTCCTCCTTTTCCCTTTCTTGTCTGAAGAAGGGTTTCGGCCCGAAACGTTGCCTATTTCCTTCGCTCCATAGATGCTGCTGCACCCGCTGAGTTTCTCCAGCTTTTTTGTGTAACCTAAGTAGCCACATCCTGTTAGACATGATCATAGTCTAGAACTTGGTCACTGCAACTGTTACCTGCATCTCATAAGCGAGTTTGGTATCTCGATAAACGCAAGGAATCATGGGATTTGTCAAAGGTCATTCTGGATTTTAAAAAAGTGAACGCAGAGCAGTATAAACTGTGTATAAATTGTTAACAATTCTACCAACAAATTAACCTAGAACTCTATCAACTCAGTAGCTTCCTTTCTTGTTCTGCTGTTCACACACGACTTACACAGTCCCAGTTCTAGTTCAGTTCATTAATCTGCAATTATGAGATATTCAAAAAGTTAAAGAATTTATTATTTTCATTTAATCCTTAATGTGTTTGCTACTGGAATAAGAAAATATTACTTGTGTTTGAAGAACATTTTCTTATCTTTATTCATAATTTATGTGTTAAAATATATTTAACCTGAGACAGTCACTGACTGCATCAGCGTTATGTGGGCTGATGTTTTACCTACAGGTGGTGTGAATGTACTGTTAAGGCAAAGATTCATCTCCGAGGAAAACTGAGTACAGGGTTGGCCTTGTGAAGGAGTCGCCAATCCGATATATGATATTTAATTGCGAAATGCCTGCCCTTTAGTATTGGATAGATTGAGTGGAGGGTCTGTGCTGTTCCAAGTTGCGGTGGTACGGTGCGTTTCTCCCCAGCCATCTTGCCCAGTGCACGTTGACCAGCACAGTTTGCCAGCCCTTTTTAGCAGAGGATCTTTGTGCAGGTGTTACCCGAAGCCCAGAGGTTTTGTGGAGTGGTCGAAGGGCAGATTTTAATGGGTCGTTATTAAACTGTTCCATCTGTGCGGCATCGCCAGGTCTCCCTCTTTCCCAAATCCCCCACTACAACTGGTGGCAATGTCTGACTGAGAAAATGTTCCCGCTCATATTACGGGTTGGTTCTGCATTTGCCCACTCGCTGGGGAGGGCGGCGCCTCCTTCAAAGAGAGCGAGAACAGGTCCTGTCAGCTGGGGAGCTGCAACCCACTCCTGAGTGAAACCTCTAGTTTGGCTGCAGTTCAAATGGCTGCAAATTCTGATAATTATCGCTGCCCGGTCACCCGGACCCGGCTCCCAAATGTGTGCTCTGACAGACTGGAACCAACCCCAGAGGTTAAAGCGACAGCATCTTTATTTAAGCCAACCTACCTTGAAAGTTTAACCAGCCTGTTCGAATCCAATCTGAACTTTCCAACCAACACAGCACATTCTCCTTGTTTCGTTCAATCCAGTAATGTAGTCTATATAGGAATGTAAGGACTGTATCAGATTGGTTGATCACACAACTTGTAATTCGTGTAAGTTAATATAGAATTTAAATGGCTGTGGCTCAGGCTAATGCCAGGGATTTGATAATTGACAGGTTCGTTCCAGGCATTCTTGCGTTTTCAAGGCTAGTTCTGTATTGTCAGTAATTTAATAGATAAAATTGTGGATTTGAACAGCCTGCAGTACGCTGTGGCCTACTGCTGACATATTTGACCGATAAATTTATTTATAAATCTCATTGAATTGAATACGCAGATTTGAACACACACAGTAGCTCACCTGGCGAGAATGTTTATCTCAAATGACCCATGACCTGGGCATGTGCAGTTGAAATACCAAACTTGTTTATTAATTTATATTAGAATGTTAACAAGCATTTTATTTCCAGTTACAGATTTATTTTCTTAGGAATTGCAATTGGAATAATTATTGGTGTATTTTCTATTGAATTGCAAAATTCAAAATTGGAAATCCAAAACAAAATTGCATCTGAGAGGGGGGGAGTAATTGATGTTTCTGGTCAATGATCCTTCACTCGAAATACTAGAGTAAGTAAACAAATGCGTCTTCAGGTGCTGGAGATTGGTGGGGGAGGTGCGGGTGATGAAGCAAGGTGAATGAGTGGAGAGAATTAAAAAATTATCCGTGATAGGGATTACACCAACGCTGTCAAGATAACATTACATTGATAATTGTAGGTTTGAGACAAATAGAAAAAAATAAACATATTCAAATGAAAGCCATATCAGTGGAGAGACAAAAAAAGAAAGATTGGCACCTGAAGTTGTTAAGTTCAATATTAAATCCTGAAGGCTGCAACACGTCCAGATGGAAGATGAGATGCTATTGTTTGATCTAATATGCATTCTTTTTGTATCTACAGATAAGGCTGTACCTTTCAGTCTCAATTCTGTCTGTAACTGGTGATTCCTAAAGTAATTGTTGCCTTGACTACTTTGGGCTGCACCCTATCATGGACATGCCTTCTTCTGTCTCCACCCCCTTCACTCACTGTGACTTGAACACAGACACATTTTTCTTTTCTTGCAGTTCTGATGAAGGGTCTTCAACTTGAAACGTCAGCCATTTCTCGTTCATGGATTTGCTTAACCTGCTCAGTGCTTTCAACATTTTTGTCTGTTTTTGTTCTAGTAGCTCATTGGTTACAGAATATTTGCCTTTCACTATTCCTAAACAGCTTGGAATTGGCCATTTACTGATTTTAATCATTTAGAGAACAGCACGGAAATTCAATCGTTCCATCCAGTAATTTGCCATAAATTGGTGACCTAAAAGTATAGAAGTGTGAAAACGCTCACCTCCAGATACAGGGATAATTTCTTCCCAGCTGTTATCAGGCAACTAAACCATTCCACTAACAACTAGAGAGCAGTCCTGAGCTTCTATCTAACTTATTGAAGACCGCCAGACTATCTTCTCCTTTAACCAGCATATTTGAAGAGTGTTTCCTGCTACCAGCAATGCATTTTATCCCTCCTGGGATAAATAATGTTATATTGTATCGTATCTTTCATTGGACTTTACTGGACTTTATCTTGTGAAAAAGTGTTACTCCGTGCATCATGTACCTGTCCACTGTGGAGGGCATGATTCAAATCATGCATTGTCTTTCCGCTGACTGGTTAGCACGCAACAAGCTTTTCATTGTACTGTGGTACACGTGACATTAAACTGAAATAAACTAAACTAAACTAAGCATGTGCTCATGTCCAAGTTGAAGTTAGAAGTGCACTTCATCTCTTATTGGATGGAACTGCATCATAGGCATCCGAAATGAAATGAAAATGAAATGATTCAATTTATTGTCATTGTCAGTGTACAGTACAGAGACAACGAAATGCATTTTTAGCATCTCCCTTGAAAGGGAGACACAGGGCGTCGCGGTGTGCCCGCGCCTGCCGCCGTAAAGGATGCATCCATCCAGGATGCAGGCCAGAAGTATCCAGATTCCCATTAGGATTTTAAAATAAAGACCCAATGTTTGTAGAACACCGTTCTACCGTGACCTAGTTCTACGGTCTACCTAGTTCTACGGCAGTCACGGTGGCGCAGCGGTAGAGTTGCTGCCTTACAGCGAATGCAGCGCCGGAGACCCGGGTTCGATCCCGATTACGGGTGCTGTTTGTGCTGAATTTGCACGTTCTCCCCGTGACCTGTGTGGGTTTTCTCAGAGATCTTGGTTTTCCTCCCATATTCTAAAGACATACAGGTTTGTAGATTAATTGGCTTGGTAAATGTAACAATTGTCCCTAGTGGGTATTTAGTGTTAATGTGCGGGGATCGCTGGTCGGCGTGGGCCGAAGGGCCTGTTTCCATGCTGTATCTCTAAACTAAACTACACTAAACCTTTTCTGAAATTTGACTATCCAGTGCTTCTTAATGAACCTGCTCAGCAAAATGCATTGCTGACTGCAGGAAGCACTCTTCAAATATGCTGGTTAAAGTGGTTGATCCACTAAATCAATAAACTGAAGGTTTGTCACGTGCTGAATTCCCTTCCAATTATATTTTGACCATTGTTTTGACCAACATCTCAAAAAGGGGAAGAGAAGCTGGGTGAACGCAGCGGCAGACAAGCGGGCACGCAGAAAGGAGCGCAGCAACTTCAACAGACCAGAGTCCACACACAAACGTGACCTTTGCGACAGAGACTGTCACTCCCGCATTGGTCTCTTCAGCCACAAGCGGCGGTGCTGTAGCCGAGGTTTGGAGCAAGCAGCCAACAACTAGGATGCATCACCCATAGTCAGTCATGACCGAGGGGGGCCTACATGTTTTGATTCTGACTTTCAAACTTGTGTGCAGATACATTTCCAGCTATACATACTACTCCAAATAATTAAGCACATTTGTGAAATGTTACATGCAATCATTCACAGATTAATAAAATATGTAGCACATGTAACAGTATGTAAGATTAAGAGAAAGTATAAATGCAATTGGATTTCCATGTAATTCTTGCAATTGCACAGTTGTGCAGTTCAAGATCCGAACATTGAATTCAAGCTGATTAAATACTTTAAATTCAAATTCCAATCATAATTTCCAGATTTATGAGCTGACTTTGATAGATTCATTAATCATGGAGGCAAGAGACGTAAAAACGATTGTATCGTCCTTTCTCTGTCTACGACAACTTTAATTGGTGAAAGTGCCTCACTCTCTTAAATTGATTGATTCCTGCTTTCTCTTGCTGTCATCTCCAATTACCATAAAAATAATGGCCTGTCACATTAATGTATCAGTTACCTCCCCCTTTTTAAGTTCTAGGAAAACATCTTGGACATAAACTACATTTAACTTTTACCCCTGTAACCTTTCAGTTAATAATGAAAAATAGTTATGTCTTGAAATCCTTTTCATACCATTAATAGGCTTTTCCATTTTCATTGCTTCATGTTGATTGGTTAAATATGAAACTATGAACATCAATAGTGCTATGAAAAGGAAATGTCAGATTCTACAAAGCATGCTTGTATTAAACAAGCATAATAGTGTATATAATTGTTCAGCTGAGATTCTACTTTAGATCTCAAGTTACCATCCCCACAGGTTAATACCACTATTAAGGTCAGCGGTCATAATGGTTTCCTCCATGCTGAAGAATTCAGAGCATCTCCTTTGAGCATTAATCTGCTCTTCAATTCTCAGACAGCATTTCTGTTCTTGGGGTTCTAAGCTGGCTGATGCCAATGCAAGATATTCAGACATGTTGAGGCAAGATGAATGTTGAACTGACCTTTGCTTAATCTGATCTTTTACCACCATTGGCCCAGCCCCACAACAACTGCAACACCCAAGAAACAGAGGCCAAGGAGTGTTCACAGTAACTGGAATGCCCTTAATTTCACTATAAATGCAAAGGAAGAGTGTTTGAAAATCAGGATGACAAACTCAATGCAAACTTTATTGGGTAGCAGTAACCTCTGCCCTTCTGTATGCTTCTTAGACATGTGCTACTATCAGCAGGAATCTCAAAGTGTTGCAAGGATGCCCTTTAAATTCCCTTTCACTGGCAAGGTATGCAAAACAATGTCCGTATTCTTTTTGAGAACAAGAACTCCAACACTGAGGTTCTGATTATATTCTGTAAACTCCATTGGGCATGTCATGTCATTCACATGACCAATACAGGCAGTTGCATGACAACTCCCAAAAGAGCCACTCTTCTTTGCCATAGCAAAGCTCAAAGTAATCACTAGGAACATAGAGGAAATATGAAATATGTTTTCAAAGCCTTCTTCACGTTACCTAGTGTGCAAAATTAAAGACTGAGGATTAGAGGTTGTTCTAATTGGAATCCTTCTGGAGCAAACAGGTCATGGCCTAACAGCTGCCATAACTAGTCCAGGAAATAAAAGTCCCCAGTGCTCCACAGCGGATCTGGGCCTCTACATTTACCTGGCAGCAGGAGAAAGCTCCCACTCCCGTGTTAGAGTCCTGTTGCGCTATGATTTTTTGTCTTTATGCTTCCTGCAGCAGAACAGCAGCAGAACAAGTAATGCCCCTGTCCCACTTAGGAAACCTGAATGGAAACCTCTGGTGACCTTGCGTCTCACCCAAGGTTTTCATGAGTCACCAGAGGTTTTGGTCACTCGCCTGGAAAGCCTCTACCGAAGCGTGAGCTGCATCAACTGACCAAAATTCCTACAGGACACACACACACACACACACACACACACACACACACACACACACACACAAACACATCGCAAAGGTGGGTGCCAGGGACAGCAGAGGAGCGCTGTCTGCAGATGAAGAGGAAGGTAAACGGCTGCCCCAGAGCACGGTAAGTCCTTTAGAGAGTGCAGGAGGGGGGGGGAGAAGGGGAGGGAAGGAGAGAAGGGAGAAGGGGTGAGAGGGAGAAGAGGAGAGAGAAGGGGAGAGAAAGAGAGAAGGAGAGAGAGAGAGAGGCAGGAGAAAGGGAGAGAAGGGGGGGAAAGGAGTGGAGACAGTTTTAAGAAGTTTAATAAAGCTAGCGGGCATTTTACCTTCCAGCGGATCTTCTAGGTCCTGAAAACCAAAGATCCTATAGGATCTTTGCTGAAAACTCCAATGAACCAATCAAAATGGCAGGTCAGCGAAGGAGATTGCCTTCGACTGCCTGTAAATAGCAACCCCACTCCACTGGCTTTGACCAAACGGCAACCGATTTTAAGTCGAGTCCGGTTTTGAATTTGTTGAAATAATCGCAGGAACATAGAAGAAGCCTCGACTACGCGGAAACCACTTTCGACTATTAGGGAGAGTGACTAGAACCTCCGGGAACCTCCGGGAACCAAACGGAAACCTTGGGTGGGGCACAAGGTCTCCAGAGGTTTCCATTCAGGTTTCCTAAGTGGGACAAGGGCTTAAACGTAGAATGGATTCAAAGAATGACCATGTTGGAGATAGATCAATGTGTAAGTGCAGGAATTGAGGAAAGAAAACCAAGATACCAATGATATGGGATTTTGAATCTTTTTGGGGTGGAGCTTAATTTCCATTTGCTTTTCGAGGATCTTGTGGAACTGAGCGGTGCAGAATGAAGGGAATAATTTTCTCATCGGGCTATAATTTTGGCATTTAGAGGAAGTTGAGATTTAAACATTGGTTCAAAAATTAAAAAAACCATGTCAGAATTTGGTCTTGGTAGCAGATGTGTGGAGGGAAACATCAGTAATGCCTGTGAGCTTTCGTGAGAGATTTTATTGATTAGGGTTTCCAAAATAATTACCAACAGGGAAGCTTTTTAATAGGAAGACCAAGAACATTTATTGTAATGACACAATAGGATGACAAGTACATCCCTTGTAAAGAGACAGATAATACACAAGTCACAAAATAAATGATGAGTTGAGGTAAGGCATAGCAGTCAACTGAATTACAGCTAATGTACTACTGTTATCTGACAAAAGCAGCAGTCATTACGAGCCGTTTAATATTATGCTCAGGGATCTTAAAGTGACCAATTGAAGTATAAAATACTGTAACAACAGCTTCATTGTAATAGTATATGAACAAAAGAGTTTAGAGTGGGAATGGGGTGGAGAATTAAAGTTGCAATTAATAATTATTTTTGTCTCAAGCTTTTCGGTACCTTGAGATAAAAAAGAGGACAAATGACACGAGAGGATAACAAACGTGGTAATTTCTGTTCAGTAGGATAACTCAGACAATCGGATAAATCATCATCAGAATGATGAATCTAACATCAATGATAGAACATTATTGGAAACATTTCTGTGGAGCTGGATAATCTGCATTTAGAAAGGCAGGGTTTATTCAAGGAATCATAAAGTCATACAACGTGGAATCAGGCCCTATTGGGCCAACTTGCCCACACCATCCAACATGCCCCATCTACACGTCCCATCTGCCTGTGTCTGGTCCATATCCTTATAAGCCTATCCTATGCATGTATCTGTCCCAATGTTTTTTAAATATTGTGATAGTATCTGCCTCAACTATCTCCTCTGGTAGTTCGTTCCATAAACTCATTGCCCTTTGTGTAAAAAAATGTTGCCCCTCAAGTTACTATTGAATCTTTCCCCTCTCACCTTAAATCTATGTCCCCTGGTTCTTGATTCTTTACTCTGGGCCAAAGACTCTGAGCATTTACCCTATCGATTCCTATCATGATCTATACACCTCTATAAGATCATCCCTCATCGTCCAAGTTATAAGGTCCTAGCCTGCTCAACATAAATCAGGCTCTCAAGTCGTGGAAACATCCTCCTAAAACTTATCTGCAACTTTTCCAGGAGATTTAACATGGTTTGTCAATGGCAAATCAAGTCTGACTAATTTGACTCAATATCTTTAAGTCTATCGGTGATGGTTGTGAGGTTGATATAGTCTATGTAGACTTCAGTAATGCCTTTGACAAGGTATTGTACGGGAAACTAGTCCAAAAGGTGAGAGCACATGGGATCCTAGTTGAAGGATCTCTGAAGGCAAAAAAATAAACGGCTGGATGACTTCAATGGGTCAAGCAGCATCTGGGAAGGAGGTGGGATACCCAACACCATGTTGAGCACAGAATATCCATGAAGGGAGGTTAAAGGCAGTTTACATGGTTAAAAAGACATACAGACCAATTGCTTTCATTTACCAGTTTTTCAAATGAATGTTCAGCTATGTGAAGAGACTGAATAGGCTTAGCTTGTTTTACTTGGCATGTAAGAGGCTGCGAAATGACTAGGTCAAGGTTTTTTTAATTGTGATAGGTGGAGTTTGGGTAACGGATGAGCAGAGTTGTCTGAATGAACATTTCAACCCCATGAATGGATGAGTATGTACCAAGTGCGGAAAACATGTGATGAGTAAAGGTCATTGAGATGGCACAGACACATCGGGCCAAATGTCCTGCTTCTGTGCTCTATGATTATGTTTTAAACTATAATCACCTCAAATAGTCGTGACACTTTCTGAAAAAAAGTTCTATATTAGTGACTAATAATCCTTTCACTGAATATTGGCCTTGAACAGAAGCATAACATAAATTTTCTGCATTGTTCTTCAACACATTTAGGATCCGAGGATGAGTTCTGTCATTTTGTCTCCTTTTTTAATTAAAACATCATTTTTGTTTCCTATTTTACATTATACTATTGCTCCCATTCTCAATTACTTCATGTTTCAGTTCCTCGCCAGTATCTTTCTCTTTAGCAATCAGCACTATTTGATGCCCACTGACATATGAATTGGGTGTCTCTTGAGGCTGAAATGAAGGAAAACAGTAAATAGAAACTCTGACATTTCTGGCTGCTGCTTGTACAAAATTTGCAGTGGATTGGAAAGATATTGTTATGCCAGGACTCAACTAACCAGTTACATCCTGCCAGCCATCTGTACAGGCCATCTGTAACATGCAAATTATTCTGGGTCAAGTAGCAAGTTAGCCTTACCTTTTATGTATTCCATGACATGATTTTAGCAATGCAATACAAAATAAGAAGATTTAAGGAGTACAGGCAATCCCCAGGTTACCTACTGTTAGTGTACCGTTCCTAATAACTGTTCATAAGCTGATTTCTCCTGAAGTCAGAAATGTCAATTTTCTATAGCTACCTATGTTGTACAGGTTGAACACTGATTTTCCACCCACCTCTATAATCCGGACAAAATTACGACAGCACAGTTGAAATTCCCTGAGCGGCCGCAGATGGCATTAAAACTAGTCCCGATGCTGCTGATCTGCACCAGCGAGGCCTTAATCACTGGTTCACACGCCTGTTGTTTGACTCGCGTTGTAGCTCCTGGGGACAGTGTGCCTCCACAGACAGAACGCGCTCAGTCACCATGGGGCTCTCTCCCCGCTAGCCAGGCTCAGGACCTGAGGGTGCTGGAAATTTGGTGTTCAACCTGTATCGCTCTACGTACATTTGCTTATTTAATTTTATTCAATAATCATCCTCCGGCTACCCAAGATAAAACTAATGGAATATATAATCAATTCAGCCATTAATGAATACTATGAAACATAAGTATTAGGAACTTGAAAATGTTTTCAAAATGTATGGAAGTTTTTGTGCAAAGTCAGAATTTGGTAAGTGTGGCTACTCAGGAAGCCGCGTATTAGCAAATTCAGTCGAAGATCCAAAATGAAAAATATTAACCAAAACTAGTTTTATACCATAACAATTGAAACGTATTGTGTTGTGGAGCAGGCCGAGTTAATAATGTAACCTTAGACATTATCTGGGTCAAGTTACATAGGTCACATATAATGCTGCAGAGCAATATTTATTTTTATAAGCAAATACGCATCAGAACTGTCTTATAGGCTTGGCCTAGATTAATCAAAGGTATTGGTCAAAAAAGCAATTCTTTGGCTGATGAAAAAAATGCAGACACTCAAAATGTCAAAGATATATCTGAAAAATAGCATTGTCAGCTTGGTGATCTTCCTACTGCATTTATGCTGAGACTTCATCTTTTTCAAACAAACAAACAAGAAATAGTGAAAGATGTATAATGGTCGAGTCATGCCAGCATCTTGAGAAGGGCAGTTAAAGTGGAAGTAGTTGATGTCATGTTTGCTAAAAATACATTAAAAACTGCAAGGTCAACTTGAAAATGTGCAATAACTTGTGATATTCCATTCAATATTTCAAATTAACTTTAAAAATAGTTACACTACTTAGCAACTTTGAGGACAGATCAATACAAATGAATAGTAGAACAGCTTCTCCCTCCTTGCTAATCTCCTTCTTCATATTTTTAAAATAATGTTAATTTATTAAATAATTAAAATCATGAAATGGCGTCAAAACTTCATTGGAAATTTCTCTCTCAAAGCTGATCTACTGGGTTACGGGATTCCCGACAGGAATTCTGTAGGTTATAACAATGTATTCATCTGCAAAGGTATCCTTGATTTAAATCCTTTTTAGCTAATCTCTTAAATATGAGCTCAATATATTTAATGTCCCACTGGTAGAATGTTCCTTGCTTCCAAGATTAATGCCCACCCGTTATGCACTTTAGCTGGTAGCAATCCCCAGTGCACCACAGTAGTCTTGCCTCAGGGTGGTCGTGTTAGGTAACCACAATAAGAAAAGTGTAGGAAGGAACTGCAGATGCTGGTTTAAACCGAAGATAGACACAAAATGCTAAAGTAACTGAACGGGACAGGCAGCATCTTTGGAGAGAAGGAATGGGTGACGTTTAGGGTCGAGACCCTTATTCAATCTCGACACAAAACGCCACCCATTCCTTCTCTCCCGAGATGCCGCCTGTCCCGCTCAGTTACTCCAGCATTTTGTGTCTATCTTCACAATAAGAAAAGTGTCAGATAATCTTGGCTGCGTGCACTTATCTGGTAGTTTTAAAGGTTTTTCATGTTTATCATTCAATATATTACTCAAAATCACCTGGATATATTTTGGAAGATTATTAACTTATGAGCTTCAAACCCTTAACTACTCTACGATTCTTTCTTGATTATTTTGAGTTAGATAGAGCTCTAGGGGCTAGTGGAGTCAAGGGATATGGGGAGAAGGCAGGCACGGGTTATTGGTAGGGGACGATCAGCCATGATCACTATGAATGGCGGTGTTGGCTCGAAGGGCCGAATGGCCTCCTCCTGCACCTATTTTCTATGTTTCTATTTTCCTCTAAAGTTGGCAAACAGTTAAGCCCATGCTCATTGGCATTTCTGCAACTGGCAGCCCTTCACTGAGTGAGTGTCAGTAGGCGTGAAACAACAAATGGAAGGTTAGTTATTTAAATTACACTGCTTCTTTGTTTTTCTCTTCCTTTCACCTTGCCTGCAATTTCAGCAATTTTAATTACATCTCCGATTTTGCTTGTTTTATGTAGGGTGTTTACACTACATCTTTGTGAATCACCTTACGATTTCTTTCCACATTGATGTTGCAAGGCTATTTGTACACAAAATATATCACAAATGACCATATTTGTTTTTATCTCAGAGGCCCTCAGAAAAATGATAGATACTTAGATTTATCTTTCTCTTAGCCGGTCTCATAGGCTCAAGGAATCGGGTTATACCTCGATCTAGTTTTGAGGGTTCACAGATGGCCAATGAGGCCACTATGGGAATTCCAGGCTCTGTCCCAGAAGGGGCAAGTGGCTGCTGCCGAGTGTGGGTGCAAACTTTGTGACGTACAGTATTCAGCTTCATCTGTCACTTGCTGATGCATGTGCTCAGTGTTCTTGATAGCTTAACTCCTCCTATATTTTGAGAAGTCACAGTCCAGAGATTCCCAGGAGTCATTAGGGATGCTGTTGGGAAGCTTTGAGAACATCCTTGCATTTTTTTCTGCTTTCAGTGTGGTAATGTTGACGGAGGTTGAAAAAGAGTGCCAAGCATGCAAATGATGTTGTCTGCATAACATAGCTAAGCTTAAAAAGGGAAAAAAAGGAACTGCAGATGCTGGTTTACACAAAAAAAAATACAGAGTGCTGGAGTAACAGCAGATCACGCAGCATCTCTGATGAACATGGACAGATAATGTCTGAGATCGGGACCCTTCCGCAGACTGTGGACGGGTTCTAACCTGAATTGTCATCATGCATATTATGCAGAGATGCTGCCTGATCCACTACTGGATCACTTTGTTTTTTTTTTAAACTTAACTGGGTCTGCCCTCAATATAGGGGATGCTGGTCTGTCACTGGACTCTCCAGTGAATTTGGATGATTTTGCATTGACAATGATGCTAGTTGGCTCGAGCTCTGAATTTCTTGCTACGGATCGGTCAGGACTCAGAAGGCATATGGGAGGGCAGGGAACACTGCTGTCATAAAACGACTATCAGACTTGGAACGGTCTCAAATATTCAAATATCTTTTTTGAAATCAATGATAATTTCCATGCTGGCAAATGTATTAAACATTTTGCATAACATTAATTCCCACAAAGAGTAATGAGATCAATTAACATTTATATTATTTTGGATGGTAGTCTTGTTATATAGAAGGTTCCAGGTTGTGGAGAATGATCTTACATAAAGTAGAGCTGGCGCTCCGTATAGTATGTTGGGAAATCATTTGTTGTGCTCAGTCAGTAACACTGATCAAAGGATTGAGAGTTCAAACCACACCCTAGGATTTGAGTATGTAATCTAGGGTGACTCTTTCATTGGTGTTAAGGAGAATGCCACGTTGTCTGGAATGCTCTTACTTCAATAAAATAATTGAATAAACATTGTAGCTGTATTTGAGAAAGTAAAGACAGCTCTCCTGATGTCCCAGCCAAGAATCGATCCATAAAGAGCCCAGAATGTTTAGCCCATAGCATGTTGCCAACATTGGCTGCTGACCACTAATCACAATCTATACTTGCCTAGTGAAGTTTCTTCAATGACTCAGTATCTTGCAGCGAGACCCAGTATGGCAAGAATATCTTCCATGACATATTGGGGATTGTGGTGTGAGGTTGCAGTCAGAACGAGTTTCACTTGGAAAAAGCCAAAAGATATTTGACAGAACACACAGGCACACTCAGTGGCCTTGGACCATGCTTGGAAGAACAATGATGAGCTTCTGAGTGTAACTTCAAGAATTGAAGATGTGTTGTGGAGATCACATTCATACTTGGAAATATTAGCAGTTGCATGAGAAATGCAATAATTTTCCACAATTCAGGCCAATGATGCAGCGAGTGAATAATTTCCAACAAGTTGAATTGTGCTTGTTGATTCATTTACGGGAATAACGTGATCAGTTTTAACTTTATCACCACCAGGTGGGAAGAGTGCACTAATTGCACATTTGCTTAATCTTTGTGGAGGTCACAAGCACTTTGATTTCTTCCTTTCATGTACATTTGGCAGGATAGCTGCAGGTTGCCAAAACAGAAATCCAGATAAAGTTCATAAGATTGTGATATCGTCTAGGTAAGAAGCCATCCTCTAGGTAAAGGACAAAGGATGGTGGATTTAGTTTTACGAATATAGTGGGAATAACTTAAATTTATTCAGTGGTTTCGAACAGCCACACCTGCTCTTTCCATGTCCTCAAAATTAATTAGTTAGTTGTTGGCTAAGCTTCACTCATTCCACTGTCCAAGTCTGTGAATATTCCTGGCCAAAAATGACTAGTAATTTTTTTTAACTCATTGGCATCATTCCTGGCCAAAAATGACGACCAATTTTAAAAATATTCTTTGGATCCCAATGTCCATTAATAAAATGAAACCTGTCAGTAGGCATTATGTGCACCTGGTGGTAGGCCGCTTACAACATTGCTTTCAATCCCATTTTAAGGTTGCAGTCATTAAAGTTAGCTGAGGCAGTCAGAAACTATCCCAATGAGATTCTGATATTTTTGAAAAGCCTGGCAATTGATCCTTAGCAATGTGAAATTAAGCATTTTCATAAAAAAGATTGCGACTTGTGGGTAAGAAAACACCGAATTATCATTATTTGTAATCCTACCAGATTGTGAGCTCACAGTTTACACCTTATTCCTGAGGTTATTTTCATTAACTCACTTGAGAACCTTATTAAGCATTTACTTAATCTATTGGCCAGAGGTAACAGAAACTACCACACTTGTCTCATCCTCCTAGTAGTTTGAAAGTATAATAAACACGTTCAAACTAATTTATTATTTGCTGCCTACATTGCATGTCTACATTTATTATCTGTGCAGTGTTTATATTTGAAGTTTACCATATGAGCCTTGGGGAGAAAGATGTTTTGTGTTGTTGATTATTATCGTGTGTTCAGACTGGCCATTTGTTCTGATTATTATAATTTTTCCACCAGGATGATTAACGCTTAATAGGAAAGGGAATGAAAAATATTTTCCTGTTTTATCTTTGGCACTTCCACATTCATTATGAATGAGGGAGGAAAGGTCCTGTTTTACCAAGATCCATGAATAACAAAATCTCACTATGGAAAAAACTGGTACTTGACCACATGTGATTCTGGAATTTACAACTGGCTGAGAAGAGCACTGCTTTATTTACATTGAACGGAAATGTTCAGCTTATTTTTTGCCAAATCTCACTAGTTCTAGGGAAGTTCTGCTCCCAGAGTGATATTTCCCCTTGCAAACCAGACACACAGCTGCATTTCTTGGAACTGTGCTGCATGGTTGATTCATATAGCCCCTTAAACTTGTTCTCTTATTTTCATAGAACGGATAAACTATACCTGTACCTTTCTTGTTTGTGCTCGTTTAGTACAACATTTAATACTGGAATATGGTTTAGGAAAGGATGGAAAATGATGGTTTATATGTAATTTAATCTTTACATGTTTGTGCTTTCTAAATATTTATTCCTTTACTGCCAGCATCCAGTGGCTACTATGCACATCTACAAAATGCAAGACAATTATTTGCTCAGGTTATACCAATAGAAGGCATCAATCTCATAACCTCTTTCAAAAAGAAGGCTAAGGGCAACATGTGCATGGGAACAACTGTAATTCCTTTCAAGTTGTACACCATTCTAATTTGATAATGTATATCCTCAGCCCTTCATTGTTGCAGGGACTGAATTCTGAAAATCCTACCTATGAGGACCATCTTCTCCAAAAGGATTCAACAGTTCAAGAAGACAGCTCACCACCATCTTTAAAGGGCAATTCAGAATAAATGCTTCCCTTGGAAGTGATGCTCGGGTCCTGAAAATGAATTAATAAATTTACCAGAAAGCTATCTTTCAGATTCTTTCCTTCACTTGTTACTTTTATTTCACAATATGATACAATACAATACAATACCGTTTATTGTCATTTGAACCTCAAATTACGTTAACCTGCCGCCAGCGGAGTCAGCAGACAGAATAGGGAATTTTATAAAAACATTAATATCTCTCTCATTTTTCATCGACGGAAAAAATCCTCCACACCCATACGGCGGAGGGGGGCTCTGAGCGAGGTGGCCAAAAATGACGGCCAAAGGTGGCGCCGTTCTCTCGGAAATTGCAGCAAAGTCGGCCAAAAGCGGTCAAGATCAGAGATTTAGTAATATAGATAGAAAATAGAAGAAGATAGAATGTTTATTTGCCACACGACCAGGGTTGGTGGTATTTGGGTTCAGTACATGATGGTACACTGCTTTAGTCACATTAACACTAATAACAACACAGATCACAGTAATAAAGTGCATCCATACCACATCACAAATCACAAATCTCACCAACAATACATAGTGCAAAAGAACAGACAAAGACCATAGACAAGACACTGTATACATCACAAGTCCTTAATATTGACTGTTATTGGAGGGAATTGAGTGTTCCTATTGCTGAGGGGAAGAAACTGTTTTTAAAGCGGGTGGATTTTGTAGCAAGTGACCCGAGGCACCTCCCTGAAGGGAGAGAGACTGGAAAAGGTGGTTTGATGGATGGGAGGGGTCCGAGATGATCTTTATTCCCCGTTTTGAGGTACGTTGGAGGTAAATGGAATGGATTGAGGGGAGGGGGGAGTTGATGATCCTGGAGGCCTTGGAGACAATGCGCTGTAATCTGTGTAGTGAGTGACTGTCAGTGTTTCCGTACCAGACTGTGATTGAGGAGGTGATGATGCTTTCAATGATGGATTGATAAAAACGGACCAGGAGGTGTTTGTGGACTCTGAACTTTTTGAGCTGTCTGAGGAAGTATAGGCGTTGTTGCCCTTTCTTGATGATGTGGTCTGCGTGATGTGCCATTTTAGATTATTGCAGATATAGGTGCCCAGAAACTTAAATGAGTTCGTGGAGGTTATGGGATGGGAGTTGACATGGACCGGGGGTTTGGGGTTTTGTTTGCGTCTGAAATCTATGATGATTTCTAAGGTTTTTGAAGTATTAAGCTGGAGGTTGTTGTCTGCGCACCATTTGACTGCGCTGTCGACTGTTTGATGGTATTGTGATTCGTTGTTGTCTGAGATGAGGCCAATTATTGTTGTGTCGTCTGCATATTTAAACATTTTGAATGAGCTGCATTGGGATGTGAGGTTGTTGGTGTAAAGTGAAAAGAGCTGAGGTGACAGAACGCACCCTTGAGGGGCTCCTGTGTTGAGAGTCAGAGGGCAGGGGAGTTTTTCACCCACCTTGACTCTTTGCTGTCTGTTTGTCAGAAAGTGCAGAATCCAATGGCACATGGCTGGGTGAATGCTCATGTCCAACAGTTTATTGTAGAGTTTAATTGGGTGTATAGTGTCAAAGGCCGAGCTAAAGTCTATAAACAGGATGCTTTTGTTCATTGATTGTACTGTTACGTTGACTTGGGTGCTGCCGATTTGGTCTTTTTGGATGATCTTGTGGTTGGATGTTTGTTATCTCAATTCTGCATTCTGGTCTGCCCATGGAAAACTTTCAACCCCTGCCATATCTACATCTGTCACAGGAATATTCAAAGACTTCCTCGGCCCTTATACCGAGTACCAAATACTCAAAGAACATATTTCACCTCATCATAACCTTAAAACGTTGGCCACTTATTTTTAAACAAAGATTCTAGATTCTCCCAAATGAGGAAGTATCATATCCACATCCACCCTCTCAAGATCGTTTCAATCGTTGTTTATCATGCTATTAAACTTCAATAGATACTGTACTCAATAGAACACTAACTTTAACATAGAAACATAGAAAATAGGTGCAGGTGAAGGCCATTCGGCCCTTCGAGCCTGCACCGCCATTCAATATGATCATGGCTGATCATCCAAGTCAGTATCCCATACCTGCCCTCTCTCCATACCCCCTGATCCCTTTAGCCACAAGGGCCACATCTAACTCCCTCTTAAATATAGCCAATGAACTGACCTCAACTACCTTCTGTGGCAGAGAATTCCACTAATTCATCACTCTCTGTGTAAAAAGTGATTTTTCTCATCTCGGTCCTAAGACTTCCCTCTTATCCTTACACTGTGACCCCTTCTTCTGGACTTCCCCAACATCGGGAATAATCTTCCTGCATCTAGCCTGTCCAACCCCTCAAGAATTTTGTAAGTTTCTATATGATCCCCCCTCAATCTTCTAAATTCTAGCGAGTACAAGCCTAGTCTATCCAGTCTTTCTTCATATGAAAGTCCTGCCATCCCAGGAATCAGTCTGGTGAACCTTCTCTGTACTCCCTCTATGGCAAGAATGTCTTTCCTCAGACTAGGAGACCAAAACTGTATGCAATACTCCAGGTGTGGTCTCACCAAGACCCCGTACAACTGCAAAGTTTATTATAAAGCCTTTCATTATAAAACAGCCTGACCATTCCAAGTATGAGCCTATTAATGATTCTAAGAATGTTCCCCCTGTGACCATGTATGTTTCCTCTGGATGCTCCAGTTTCCACCCACATCCAAAAGACACGTGCGTTTGTAGGTTCAATGGCCTCTGTAAAATTGCTCCTAATGTGTAGGGAGTGAGTGAGAAATTGCGATAATATAGAAGTAGTGTGAACTGGTGATTGATAGTTGGCGTGGACTCGGTGGGCCTAGGCAGTGGCGAGGCGTGGGGGAGGCCAGAGGGGCGGTTGCCCCGGGCGCTAAATTTTTAGGTGCGCAAAAAAATTGTTGGATACATTTAAAAAATAAAATTAAGAGGCCCGGGGAGCCATTGGAGCGAGGAGGAGTTACCTGGAGCTGTGAGTATAAAAACAGCGCGGGGCCTGCTTCTACAGAGGCCCGGGGAGCCATTGGAGCGAGGAGGGGTTACCTGGAGCTGTGAGTATAAAAACAGCGCGGGGCTTGCTTCTACAGAGGCCCGATCAGCTCCGAGTTCTGGTCGCCGTTGTCCCAACTCCGAGGCCACGTTTTCCATTTCACAGGAAATAAAAGATTTCAAAGAGAATGAGGACAAAAGAATATGAAAGTACAAATGTGCTGTATAAAAACTATGTTTGCTTATTTCTTTCCTTTGCTCCTATGATTGTCTGTAGAAGAGACATATGGAAGATACGTGTCTGATTTCACAACTTTATCTTACACAGAGGCCAGGGAGGAAAGCCCTTGGAGCAATAAATGCATAGTATTACTGTCATTTACAAATGCACAACTTCAGGAAAGGGCAGATGTAAAAGTTGATACCAAGTATATGTTCTGCTGGAAATTCAATGCATTCCATGATTTAATTTGAAACCAAACCTGCCCCACATGTGGACCATTTCAAACACCGCCCCAGCAGGAATGCTGCATGCAGGGGATTAGGAAGAAAGGTAATGAAGTTAGCCACTTGGAATGTTTGCACTTTACTACTCTGCAAATATGGAATGGCCTTAAAGAACTTGTAAAATAAGAAAAATTAACATTGTTGTCCCAAGTTAGATCTTTGAGGCAGATCATGACTAATCATTTTACCAAATCAACTTCCCTGTGGGCTCTAACCTTATGCACCAGGCTCCCATCTGGGACTTTGTCAAAAGCTGGGTGGAGGAAGGAGATGGGGAGGGGAGGAGCAATTTCTGACCACTGATGTTAGACTCACAGGTCCGTAATTACCAAGGGTAATTCTGTTATCCTTCATGAATCCTTGGATATCTCAATCTGCATTCAATGTAGCATATTTCATAACACTTGTTCTTTGTCTCCTCGCTGAACCTACCTTAAAATTAATAAAGGTTTATCGCAACTTTGCTTTGTGCTTTTTGTCCAGAATTCTGTTGATGTTATTAACGCTCAGCTGTCCTCCCTGTTTCAGGTCTTTATGTTTATGAACCCCCAGATTTTTGTTTTAACAATATGCTTCTCATTTAATTTCCTTCTCATTTTCCCTTCCAAATACATAATTGCACAGTTCTCTATATCAATTTTCCAAGCTTCTGTTCATTTCATCTGTCTTTGTGCTGCTGAAGTGTGTTGTTACACTTCTCACTGTTTACTGTGCTTAAAGCTTAGCTTTCATCAGCAGACTTTGATCTTATGACTCACTGCATTAAATAAATCTTGGTGAAGCAGAATTGCGATTTCTGAAAAGAAAGTGAATTACGTTGAGAATGAGCCGAAATAAGAGATGATGTGAAAAGACTTAACAGAGACAAGTCCTCTTTGTGGATTGGCACTGAACATATTGTTTTGAAATGTGGGACACATGCATTTGAATCTGATCCCTTTTCCTATGATCTAAAGATTGATTGGTAGCATTGTAATATCTTGTGTCACCAGTGTTGGCATCTTGGCTGTGTTATTACTTTCCTGGCTGCTGCTTGGAATCTGTCAAAAACTCTGTTTGAAATGACAGATGACTATTATGTTAAGTTTAACAAATATAATGTATACATTCAGCAATTTTATAAATGTCACCTATTGCTGTAGATTAATTATATGGATCATTGCTGGTGTAGTTCATGTTTCAGAGTACAGAAAATAATATACTAGGACAAAGGATCATCTCATATAATTAAATCTCTGTTATCTGAAGAGCAACCTGTAAGATGATATGAAATAGTGATTTTAAATAGAGTCTGAAGTTGCCAGATAATTATAACGGTATACCGGATCTTGAGGTCTGCTTCCCAGATGCCTTGATATTGCAAAAAAAAAGTGTAATTGAGATGAGTTATTCATCTTCAATTTTGAGGCAATTATCCCAGCCATTTGCTCTGAACTCTGCGTTACCTACAGAGCGCTTCTCTGAAGGAATAATTTTGAATCATTATTTATAATTATATGATTGATAAAAAGTGAATTGACTATCAGAATTTTTTGTTAGTCGTTCAACAATTTTCTTTTCTTTTGTAAGTGGGTACACAGACGTTTAGGCAAAACTGATCTTCAGTCAAGTCAAGTTTATTGCCATAAGCACAAGCATGATGAAGCACAGATACAATGAAAATAGTGCTTGCAGCAGGATCACGGGCACATAGACACATAAGAACATAAATTATACATCAGTGTGACATAAATGCTGCATAAATTCTGCAAAGTGAAAAGAAAAAGACTGTGCAAAGAAAAAGACATTAGTGTAAAAATGCACAATTAATAAATAAGTAAATGGTCGTGAAAGAGTTGGTCCGTAGTGTTCCATTACCGAGGTAGGATTACAGTTGTGCAGATCAGATCAAGAACCTGATAGTTGTTGGAAAGAAGCTGTCCCTGATCCAGAAAGTGTGAGACTTCAGGTTTCTGTACCTCCTGCTTGACAGTAACAGAGAGAAGAGAGCATGGACCTGATGTTTGGGATCCTTGATGATAAATGCCATCTTCTTGAGGCTTTTGATAGTGGGAAGGGCTGTGCGTATGATAGACTGGGCTGAGTCCACCACTCTCTATGGTCTCTTGTGTTTTTGTGAATTGGAATTGCCGTACCAAAACTTAATGCAACCCGTCAGGATACTTTCTACAATGTAGGCATTTGTTGGAGTATTCAATGACATATCTCATTAAAGCTCTTTAAAGCTCAGAAAGCAGAAGCACTGGTCTCAGCTTCTTCATGATTACTTATTAACTGGGTAGCTGAAGATGGTTTTGGGAGAGGAGGGAGTTGATGATTTGTGGTCAGTTAGAGAACTAAACATATGGACTCCAGGCCCGTACGAAGCTTTTCAAAAAGGGGGGTGGCATGACAGGATTACAAAAAAATTAATGTGAAATAATGTGTGTGCTGCACACATCACGAGCGCGAAGCGTGAAGTCCCTCGATGCCGGGGTCCAGGGCCCACTTAAGTGGTTTTAGATGCTCTTTGATCCATTCTGAGCCTTGTTTTGGAGCATTCTTTCACCAAATTTATGACCAATATTTCAGAAATTAACAGGAATCTGAGGTAGCTTTTTCACACAAAGGGTGCTGGGTGTATGTAACGAGCTGCCAGAGGAGGTAGTTAAGACTGGGACTATCCTGTAGACATGTGTAGATGGGACATGTCGGTCGGTGTGGACAAGTTGGGCTGAAGGGCCTGTTTCCACATTGCATCATTCTATGACTAAAAAGTGAAGAAGAAAAATGCATGTAGATAAGTAGAGCAGATTTGAAAGAGGAGTGAAATGTAAAGGCAGAGAGAGGTTTATGGGTGCAAAGGAACATAGGAAAGGAGGGGTAGAGTGGGCTTGGGCAGATGGGTGAAGGGAAAATAGTCACAAAGTGCACAAATAGTCACATAGTCAGCGGGTCAGGCAGCATCTGTGGAGAATATGAATAGGCGATGTTTCACAGAATGCTGGAGTAACTCAGCGCATCAGGCAGCAGCTGTGGAGAACATTGATAGGTGACATGTCACAGAGTGCTGGATTAACTCAGTGGGTCAGGCAGCATCTCTGGAGAAAAGGTATAGATTATAATTCGGGTCAAGACCGTTCTTCAGTAATATTCATGATGTGCCATGCATAGACATTTCCTGAATGTTACCCAAACCATCTTGAGCTACAGGTACTTTGTTACAGTGCTTGCCCTCTCCTATAACGTCTCTGCTGCCTTGGGTAATGTAGGACAGGACACAAGCTTTGGGACATGGTGTGAAGCTGTTGCCGTCTGTCCCAGCCTGGTAAAAACCTGGATGGAGTGGATTTGGAGAGGATGGTTCCACTAATGGGAGAGTCTAGGGCCAGTGACCACAGCCTCAGAATTAAAAGACATTCCTTTAGGAAGGAGATGAGCAGGAATTTCTTATGTCAGAGGGTGGTGAACTGTGGAATTCATTGCCACAGACAGCTGTGGAGGGCAAGTCAATGGACATTTTTCAGGAGGAGATTGATAGATTCTTGATTGATACGGGTGTCATAGGTAATGGGGAGAAGGCAGGAGAATGGGTTTGAGAGGGAAAGATAGTCATAGGGTGATACAGTGTGGAAATAGGCCCTTCGGCCCAGCATGTCCCATCTGCACTAGTCCCACCTTCAATTCAATTCAATTCAACTTTAATGTCATTGCACAGATACAAGTATGGGTACAACGAAATGCAGTTTAGCGTCAGTCCGTAGTAATAGTGCAATATAGAAATAAAAATACAGAATAAGCAAACAATGTGGACGGAGAGACTGGAGAAATCTATCGGCGGGACTCCGAGGTCAGCAATGTGATAGTGTTGTTGTAGAAGCTGTTCCTCATCCTACTAGTACGAGACCTGAGGCTCCTGTACCGCCTCCCTGATGGGAGGAGGGCAAACAGTCCATGGTTGGGGTGGGAGGGGTCTTTGATGATCTTCCCGGCCCGTCTCAGACACCGTTTTCGGTGGAGGGCATCCATGGCAGGGAGCGGGGCACTGATGATGTACTGAGCGGTTTTCACCATCCGTTGTAGTGCCTTCCTGTCCGCTACGGTGCAACTGCTGTACCATACCGTGAAGCAGGTGGTCAGGATGCTTTTGATGGTACAGCGGTAAAAGTTGGTCAGGATCTGGGGGGACAGGTGAGCTTTCTTGAGCCTCCTCAGGAAGTAAAGGCGCTGCTGCGCCTTTTTGATCAGCTTGGAGGTGTTGAGGGACCAGGACAGATCCTCCGAGATGTGTACCCCGAGGAATTTGTAGTTGGAGACGCGCTCCACCTCAGTCCCGTTTATATGGATGGGGGTATGTCTGCCCCCTCTGTTCTTCCTGAAGTCAACAATAATTTCCTTCGTCTTCTTGGAGTTGAGGACGAGGTTATTGTTGGCACACCAGGTTGTCAGGTGCTGGACCTCATCCCTGTAGGCTGACTCGTCGTTGTCACTGATCAGTCCTACCACCGTGGTGTCGTCGGCAAATTTAATGATGGCGTTGGAGCCATTCTTAGGGATGCAGTCATGGGTGAAGAGGGAGTAGAGGAGAGGGCTGAGCACACAGCCCTGTGGCACGCCGGTGTTCAGTGTTATAGTGGAGGAGGTGAGGTTGTTGACCCTAACAGACTGTGGTCTGTTGGTGAGGAAATCCAGTGTCCAATTGCAGAGGGAGGTGGAGATGCCAAGTCCGCTGAGTTTGGTGATCAAGCTGACGGGCATGACAGTGTTAAAGGCGGAGCTGAAGTCAATGAACAGCATCCTGATGTAGGTGTTTTTGCCATCCAGGTGGGTCAGGGCAGAGTGTAGGGCCACTGATATGGCGTCCTCTGTAGTCCTGTTGGTCCGGTAGGCAAACTGATGGGGTCCAGTGTGGGGGGGAGGCTGGCTTTGAGGTGAGCCAAGATCAGCCGCTCAAAGCACTTTGCAATGACAGGGGTGGGTGCCACTGGGTGGAAATCGTTGAGACTCTCTGTAGCTGATTGTTTGGGCACTGGCACAATGGTTGATGTCTTGAGGCAAGTGGGGACAACACCCTGGGCCAGTGACAGATTGAAAATGTCAGTGAAGACCAGGGATAGTTGGCCAGCACATGCCCTGAGCACCCGCCCGGGGATGCCATCGGGGCCGACAGCTTTGTGCTCATTCACCTTGCTCAGTGCATCTTGTACAGCAGAGGTGGAGAGACTGAGGGGTTGTTCATTCGGGGATGGAGCAACTTTGATGGCTCTGCCCACATTTGATGGCCCTGCCCATGTTTGATCCATATCCCTCCGAACCTGTCCTATCCATGTACTTGTCTAACTGTTTCTTAAATGTTGCGATAGTCCCTGCCACAACGACCTCCTCTGGCAGCTTGTTCCATACACCTACCACCGCCCTTTGTGTGAAAAACATACCCCTCAGGTTCCTATTAAATCTTTTGCCCATCACCTTAAACTTATGTCCTCTGCCCCTCGATTCACTTACTCTGGGCAAAAGACCCAACCATACCTATTCAAATCATGATTTTATACCTCTATTAGATCATCCCTCAGCCTCCTGTGCTCCATGAAATAGAGTCCCAGCCTACTCAACCTTTCCCTATAGCTCTGGCCCTCTAGTCCTGGCAGCATCCTCATAAATCTTCACTGTACCCTTTCCAGTTTGATGACATCTTTCCTATAACATGGTGCCCAGAACTGAACACAATATTCTGAATGCGGCTTCACCAACTTCTTATGCAACTGCAACATGACCTCCCAACTTCTATACTCACCCGACCCGCTTAGTTACTCCAGCACTCTGTGAAACATCACAGAACAGGGCAAGATTAGCAAGTTTGCTGATTATACAGAAGTGAGTGGTTTTGCAGATAGTGAAGATGGTTGTGAAAGATTGCAGCAGGATCTGGATCAATTAGCCAGGTGGGCAGAGGAATGGTTGATAGTTGCATGGTTCCTTGAAGGTCGTGTCGCAGGTATATCAGGTGGTCAAAAAAGTATTTTGGCACTTTGGCCCTCATCAGTCAGAGTATTGGGTATAGAAGTTGGGAGGTCATGTTGCAGTTGTATAAGATGTTGGTGAGACCACATTTAGAATATTGTGTTCAGTTCTGGGCACCATGTTATAGGAAAGATGTCAAACTGAAAATAGTACAGAGATCCCCATCCTGGATCAGTCCAATCAGGGTTTTGTCATCCACAAACTTGAGAAGCTTGACAGAGGTGTCTGTGGAGGTGCAGTCATTGGGTGTGAAGTGGCGATTGGAGTGGGGGTGGGTGTAGAAGGGCCCAGTCTTTGCAGACTGAGGTCAGGCTGTGAGTGGGTGTGAAGTGGTTGGGTTGGGTGGGGTGGGAAAGGTTCCACTCTTTTCATACTGGAGTCTTGCCTTGAGTAGGTGTGAAGTGGTGAATGGGAAGGAGAGGGTGCAGGGTCCATTCTTTGCAGACTGGGGTCTGGCTGTGTTTGTTGGGGAGGGGGTTTCAGAGTTACGTTTCTGATTTTCAAGCCTGCAGTAATACTCATTCAGGTTGTTCGTCAGCTGACGATTGCCCAAAGAGCGGGGGGTTTCCTCTTATAGTTGGTGATTTCTTGCATGCCCTTCCAAACTGAAGAAGAATCACTAGCTGAGAACCTGCTCCTCAACTTCTCAGAGTATCTTTCCTTGGCAGCTCTGATTCCTCTTCTCAGCGCTTTATCGATTAGGCTATCTTTTAACTCTTTAACGATTAGGCTATCGGCTTGACGCATATTTTCCCCCAGCAACCCCCCTCCCCCCCGATCTCAAAATGGAAATGTTACATCTGTATATAATGATCCCATTAAAATGTGTATTTATGTCACAAACTATGGAACTAATCAACAATGTACCTCGGTGACTGCCAATCACCCCCACTCCCCCCGGACACTCCTCCTACAGGAAAAACACTATGACTGTATGCATGTAAATAGACTTATTTATTGAAATCATATTCTATGTCGCTCTTCCAGGGAGATGCTAACTGCATTTCGTTGCCTCTGTACTGTACACTGACAATGACAATTAAAGTTGAATCTGAATCTGAATCGGAATTCATATTTTTCAGTATTGTTATCAAGGAAAAGAAAGCAGTTCCAATTGTTTGATATTATTTGATATTGTTTAATATTATTTCTATGGAGGAGAAAATATAATAGCTCTAAAACCTACCTTAATTTTGCAATCTCACTCAAGATAATCCCCCTTTCCCTCTCCCTTCCCCATCTCTCTCTCCTCTCCCTTCCCCTCTCTCCCTCCCCCTCCCCCCTCTCACATCCCCCTCTTTCTTGCGGGGGGGGGCGAAGATGAAAGTGGCGAGGGCCCAGTGGGCGGGGGGGGATGAAGGTGGCGTGGGCCCCATGGGGGTGCGGGGACCCAGCGGGTGTCAGTGGGGGTGGCGTAGGCCCAGCGGGGGTGGCATGAGCCCAGCGGGGATGGCGTAGACCCAGCGGGGGTCAGCGTGGGTGGCGTGGACCCAGTGGGGGTCAGCGGGGGTGGCGTGGACCCAACAGGGGTGGCGTGGGCCCTGCGGGGGCAGTGGGGGTGACGTGGACCCAGCGGGGGTGGCGTGGGCCCAGCCATGGTTAGCGAGGGTGGCGTGGACTCAGCAGGGGTGGCGTGGGCCCAACGGTGGTGGCGTGGGCCCAGCGGGGGTGGCGTGGGTCCAGCGGCAGTCAGCGGGGGTGGCATGGGCCCAGCGGGGGTCAGCGGGGTTGGTGTGGGGGGAAGATGGCTTGGACCCCGGTGGCGGGGGGAGGCTAGGGGAGCGGGCTCCGCCGCAGCGGCGACTGGTGTTGGGGTTACAGCCGTTGGGCTCAGATTCAGCCACTCCCGCCCGGGGACAAGAGAACAGAGAACTGGCCGTTTCTTTTTTTTGGGTGATTTTTTTCTTAAGGGAAAAAAAGGGGGGTGCGGTTGCCCCCCCTTCAGACACCCATGGACTCAACAACTTTTATTTATTAAGTACAATTCAAAATAAGTGTTTCCATCTCTTCACAATCTTCTATGATTATCTATGTTCTCTCCACTCTGCCATTGCAAAGCAACTCCTGCTCTTCTTCAGCAAACAGAAATATGTTACAATAATTCTAGGCTACTTGTTGAGCTGTGCGATGACATGCAACTACATTTTCATGGAAGTACTTGATTGGCGAACTGAGAATAAAAGGAAAGTCAGGATAAATGAGTTCATTTCAGGTTAGTCTATTCTTATTGGTGATGTACTACAGGGATTGGTGCCTCAACTATCGCAATTTATTTTAATGTCAAATGAAGGGATTCAATTTATAACCAACTTTGCTAACAGTAAATACAAAGATAGTTTGGATTGCAAGTTGTACGGAGGACTCAGGAAGTCTTCAAAGGAATATGGGTAGGTTAAGCATGTGGCCTAGTGAGACCACACCTGTACTATTGTGTGCAGTTTTGGTTCCCTAATTTGAGGAAGGACATTCTTGCTATTGAGGGAGTGCAGCGTAGGTTTACAAGGTTAATTCCCGGGATGGCGGGGCTGTCATATGCTGAGAGAATGGAGCAGCTGGGGTTGTACACTCGAGTTTAAAAGGAGGAGGGGATCTTATTGAAACATATAAGATTGTTAAGGGCTTGGACATGTTAGAGGCAGGAAACATGTTTCCGATGTTGGGTGAGTCCAGAACCAAGGGCCACAGTTTAAGAATAAGGAGTAAGCCATTTAGAACGGAGATGAGGAAACATTTTTTCTCACAGAGAGTGGTGAGTCTGTAGAATTCTCTGCCTCAGAGGGCGGTGGAGGCAGGTTCTCTGGATGCTTTCAAGAGAGAGCTAGATAGGGCTCTTAAAAATAGCAGTCAGAGGATATGGGGAGAAGGCAGGAACGGGGTACTGATTGGGGATGATCAGCATGATCACATTGAATGGCGGTGCTGGCTTGAAGGGCCGAATGGCCAACTCCTGCACCTATTGTCTATTGTCTATTATATCTTTGGGATGTGGGAGGAAGCTGGAGCACCCGAAGAGAGCACCCCATGGAATCACAAAGAAACGTTCATACTCCACAAGGGCAGCACTTGATATCAGGATTGAATCCGTTTTGTTGGAGTTGTGAAGCAGCGGCTCTACCTGCGGGGGGGAGTGGGGGCGAGGGGGGGGTGGGGGAGTGTGGGGGAGGGGAGTGTAGGGGGGGTGAAGAGAGGGGGGGGGGGGATGCAGGGGAGGGGGGGGTGTGTAGGGGAGGGGGGTGTGTGGGCTCACTTGTTCCCAGACCCGGCTCCGGACATTGAGCAGCGCCTGTCCCCGTCGTGCTCACAGCCCGCCTCCGCCCGCGAACACAGCCCACACTCCGCTGCTTCAGCTTTATTCTCGGTGCCGGTGGACGGGCGGCTTCTGGATGGGCAGGTTCTGGACGGGCGGGTTCTGGACGTGCTCACAGACTCAGCCCGTCCTCCGGGGCTTTGTTCTCCACGCCCCGGTGATTAACAGCGGGTGCCGGAAGGGGCGTCGCAGTCCCGGCGAATAACAGACCAATTTTTCTTCGAATATTTCATTGATCGGCACAAAACTTGGTGCGCTTGGAGCAGGGGAGAACAGTGAGTAAGGTGGCAAAAAAAGGAGGTCCTAGCAATATAGGGTACCGTTTTTGCACAAATTTAAAAACAACGCAAACTGGGAGAGGACAAGTTTTAGTAATAGTATAGACAGATATAGACAGAAGATAGAAGTATAGATAGATAGAAGAAGAAGAAGATAGACAGACAGACAGACAGGCAGGCAGACAGACAGACAGACAGGCAGGCAGACAGACAGACAGACAGACAGGCAGGCAGGCAGACAGACAGCTAGATAGATAGATAGATAGATAGATAGATAGATAGATAGATAGATAGATAGATAGATATATGAAGATATAGATAGATGTTATGTTGCCACTTTGCAACTTACAAATGTATATTGATTCTTGTTAGCAGCAAAATACTTATTTATTTTATATATTTTCTCACGGCTTTGGCAGTGAAACCTAGAAGTAAGAAGAATGCATTTCTTGGTGTCTTCTTATCCTGATCACATTGCTCTATTGTGACGTTTCTGGCCAGATAATGTGAGTGCCATGAGGACAGGTCACATTATAAGATCCCAAGCCCAATATTTAAAGGAATACTCCAAACATACTATTTTATGAATTTTAGTGTTAGGACAGGAACAGAATTGGTGAAATGGATGCCAGTCATTTAACAGATGCAGATTGTTTAAGTAAAATTTTAATTGATGAGCTACCAGATTCTTAAGGACCTGCAGGGAGATGGCGGAGTGCAGCTTTAACCTTCCACAAGATTTTAAGTGAAGTCTGGAACCAGTTCAGCTTGACAGTTGTGGCCAGTACCAATCCAAAGGTTGATGGATTGATAGCCAATTTTTTAGCTCCAGCTGCCCCATAACAGGAGCCATCTATCACACAAATACTGCCGTGCCAGTCCAGATGTCTGCTATGCAGGCTTAGTATGCTCTCTTGCAAGGTTGGTTTGTAAGCCTTGATAAAGAGAGAGAATCAACATGCATTCAACATAAAGAAGGAAGACCAATGGAATAGCAAATTTTGGAATTTTGAGTAAAACACAAAGTGCTAGTGTTATTCAGTGAATCAGTCATTTAACTCTGGATGTTTTGGGTTGTTGATGCAACTCACATAGTAGTAGTCATGACTCTGGGTCAGATCATGGTCCTAGAGCAAGAGGGCAACAGGAATCACAAAAGGGGAACAACGAGAGAGGATCTCACAGAAATCTTGTCGGTGAGAGGCGGATAGCATCTTCAAAGTAGGCATACTTGGAGGAGACTTCGCAGTGGAGTTGTAAAATGGAGACTTATTGGAGAACTGCAGATGCTGGAATCTTGGGTAGAAAAACAAAAACATGCTGGAGTAGTTCAATGGCTCAGGCAACATCTCTGGAGGGAATGGACAGATGACATATTGGTTCTTCAAAAGGAACACATCATGCTTGTTAAGAGTTCTCTGAGTGGGTGGAAGTATGGTGAACAGGGACAATGCTGTGGGCATCATTAAATCCGAGCACGCATGCTGAATGTAGCTTTTATGGGTGCCACACCCATCCAGCGAACTGTCCTCCAACAGGTGACGAGAATTGCTCAGGCCACGGGATTGACAGTGGCTCCAGGGAACCAACTGGCTGCCCTTTGTCAGAATGACAACATTTGCAATCTCACTGCAATGACTCTCAGTAGCAATGTTACAAAATTTTGAGATTTAAAAAATCAAGTCTGCAATTTATCCCATCAGATAAAGCATAACAATAAGTTTAATTTGACACCAAATTCACTTTCATATCTCAAGTATTAAAAAAGTTATGACCATTTTCATACTCGGAAATTAGCATCTTGTTCCCTATTGATTTTCAATGGACATTACAAAAAAGCTGTGATCTTGGATAGTCAAAGCCCATTTCTTAAGGAAAGATTAACATTTTTAAATAGCCTAAGTGTCCAAAGATTATTCACAAATAATTCACAATATAACATGATTTTTATACCTAATTTACATTAATTTATAGGCCAAATGGAAGGAATTTAGTGTTCAATAGCTGTAAATAAATGCCCATTTAAATCGGCTTTCTAGTGGGTTCATGTGGAACGCGCTGGTTTAGAACGTTGACATAGCGCTGGATTAGTGCCCTCAAATGCCGAGAAAAATACTGCGGGGTATAAAAAGCCCAAAATGAACTATTCGTTATAGATAATTTGATATTCAGGGTTATATATATGCCCCATTTAATGTAAAAATAAGGTACATACCTTTAATTGTTTGCTTTATAAAACCCTGGGGCTGCGAGAGGTTGCGAAATGAGACAGTAATTTTAAAACTATTAGAACTATATTATCGAGGCCTATAAAACTAATAATACCTTTTGCGACCGGGTCTTGCAGCGATTTTTCGTTGATGATTTACTAGGCTGAACATGTGCGATTAGTACAGCCTAGTAAAAATCGCGTTTTAAACCCGCCCCCTCCAAACAGCGCCAAAATCGCCGACATGGCTGAGGGCAGATTCCCAATGAAGATTCAGGTAGGTTTTGTAACATACCTACTCTAAGTGTCCAAAGCATTGGCTTAGTCTGCCAGCTCATTCTGATACTACTGGTCAAAAGATCACCAGCTGAAACAGGCTGCCCAAACCTCCAGCTGCTCAAGACCCTCCAAACTGATCCACACCCAAAGTTGTTTCCTCTCTCCTCCTTTTGTTTCAGTTTTTGAATGTTTGATGGTCTCTGCAAACCTGAACTGGGTCTCTTCTCAATGAAGAGGTCTACACTTCCATGTGGACCCTATGGTGGAGGCAGATATCAGGTGGATAAAGAATAGTCCCTGTCTCCCAGCAGCCGCCCTCTGGTCTGGATTTCTGCCTGAAAAGATAAAGTGCATGACAGACTGTTGGTAGATGTAGGCTTTATTTTTATTTTTTTATTTTATTTTTTTTAAAATTTAATTTACAACAAAATGTATTCAATTATTAAAAATAATATTTACACTACAATAAAACAAACCAGAACCCACCACCATAATACAATACAAACATGTATCCGTAATAAACTACTATACAACTATGATACAATCCTTATTGAGGATACATTCAACACCCTGCGGATAGATGTAGGCTTTATGGCAGGTTCCCAAATTTCAGGATGGCACAATGGCGCAGCGGTGAAGTTGTTGCCTAATAGCACCAGAGGCCCAGGTTCAATCCTGCCTATGGGTGAGTTCTGACTACAGTTTACACATTCTTCCTGTGACCATGTGAATTTTCACCGGATGCTCCGGTTTCCTCCCACATTTCAAAGACATGCAGGTTTGTAGGTTAATTTGCTTCTGCAATTGTCCCTCGTGTGTAGGATAAAAGTAGTGTGTGGGTGATTGTTGGTGGGCGTGGGTTCAGTGGGCTGATAGACCTGATTTCATGTTGTATCTCTAAACTAAACTAAAACTATATTTATGAAATTGACTTTGAGGATCTACTATATGTGCTTTACAACGAGGAAATGAAAACTCTATTTATTTACATTTAATAGCACCTGAGCCACTGGCGGGTTAGCAATCTCAATCATACTCTGTCTGTTGTTGCCTTTTATAAAAGTGAAATAACATGTCTTCAAGTGCATATTCTCTGTGAGCCCCATAATGTACATGTCTATGAAGAAAATAGTTGTTTCTAAAGTATGCAACTTAAAAGCATCCCGGGCAATGACATTCATTTTGTGGTGTCTGGGACATCAGTTGTGGCCACAGCATGTTGTGTATCCCTACAGCAACTCTTTATTAAAATGAAGCCTACAGAAACATTGATTCTCACTAAGGACAAAAGAAAATTGGGTGATTCAAATGGACCTTTTCCCTCTTCTCTCTTCTGGGATTTATCTGCTGTTGACCATGTCCGGCTTGTTGAAGTTCCAAAAGAATAGCAAAGACTGCATATTGTTCAAAGGACTAATCATAGCCCGCGTCCACCTGGATCTGGAGAACTGGAGATGAGGAGTTGCCAACCATCAGTCAGGTCTTGCTGTTCCTGTCAGTAGAAATATGGGAAGACAGCCTTTTGGTTGTCATGACGATTAATTGTCAAGGACAAACCTCAGCTGCGGAACTGCTGATTATTTTTAAATTTTAACATCTAAGCAACCAGCGCTCCTTTTCATCAAACTTAGACAATTCTGGATGGCATTGTGGATACCACCATAATACCACAGTGCCTCCTGTGGTCGAATTCCAGATTGCCATGAGTTAATATCAAATTCAATTCAATTCAACTTTAATGTCATCGCACAAATACAAGTATCAGTACAACGAAATGCAGTTTTGCGTCAGTCCGTAGTAGTTGTACATAAAGAAAAACAAAAAAAATAGAAAGAGGGAAGATACAGAATAATCAGGAAATACAGAATGATTAAACAAAGGGGATGGAGGGACCAGAGAAATCTATCGTCGGGACTCCGAGTTCAGCAGTGTGATTGTGTTGTTATAGAAGCTTTTCCTCATCCTACTAGTACGTGACCTGAGGCTCCTGTACCGCCTCCCTGATGGGAGGAGGGCAAACAGTCCATGGTTGGGGTGTGAGGGGTCTTTGATGATCTTCCCAGCCCGTCTCAGACACCGTTTTCCGTGGAGGGCATCCATGGCAGGGAGCAGGGCACCGATGATGTGCTGTGCGGTTTTCACCACCCGTTGTAGTGCCTTCCTGTCCGCAGCAGTGCAGTTGCTGTACCATACCGTGAAGCAGGTGGTCAGGATACTCTCTATGGTACAGCGGTAAAAGTTGGTCAGGATCTGGGGGGACAGGTGGGCTTTCTTGAGCCTCCTAAGGAAGTAAAGGCGCTGCTGTGCCTTTTTGATCAGCTTGGAGGTGTTGAGGGACCAGGACAAGTCCTCCGAGATATGTACTCCGAGGAATGGGGTTGCAAGGTCATTATAATTCAGCTTGGCAGCAGTAATGTTAAAGTAGCCATCCATAAGGATAATGTGATAATCTGTTCCTTTGCATCCTGAGCATTACATGGACCACCACTCTAACTAGTGTTCGAACTGCTTTCACAATTCAGCAAAGAAGTTGGAGACAAATTGGAACTAAGCTGTGCCTGGAATTCCATGCAGGGTTGCTGACTAGCTGTTCAGAGAGGAAGTGAAATTCCCTTCAGCTTTAATATATGTTTGGATCTTTTTGTAGAGCCTTCAGGGCATTTGTGGTACAAATAATGACACTTGGACATTCAACTGCCACATTTCTCTTCTAATAAGTGGAAGAATCCTATCAGTGAACCAGTGAAGACATAGCAAGGTTACCAGAGGCCAGGAGATGGAACACAAATGGCAGGTTAATGGTTCAATGCCCAATTAGCTGATTTGGCAGGAAACATCAGCACAATAGCATGTTCCCTGCATCCAAATGTGCATGAGACCTGAACCACTCACTTTGCCTTCTCAGTGCTATTCCTGTAAACTCCTCACACTGTCATATCCTGCAGGTATATGCCATGCATTTACAGACATCTCATCTGTCCATACACACCCGTGATGCGTAGCCTCTTCTTTATACAATGCCATGCCTTTTCTTTAGGCACTTTCAATATTGCTTTCCATCCATCTGTTTGACAGATGCTCTGCATCTCAGGCAGAGATCTCTTCTCCGTGAGCACCGTAGAGAGAGAAACCAAACCAGAAATGCACTGCCAGCCACCTATCAGCTGAGAGCTGGAAACGCAGAGGTGCCAGCAATCAGTCATAGCTTGGCATCCCTAATTTACTGGCTATTCTGGTGACCTGACTAAATATCAAGTGACCAATGGCTTACAAAATTCATGCTGATTTGACAATAGCAAGTGAAATATGATGACTTAAAATACTCATACCTTGACAGTTCTGATATATTACTGTAATAAACCTCTGAACATTCAAATATCTTGGATGTGATGGATATTGGCAATGATCCCTCATTGGGGAAGGTGTCACTCTCCCTGCAGAAACATTGTTGAGTCTTACTGATCATGTAGTGGCAGAGTGTAGAGTTCAATGGGACTGGTGGTGATGCTTTTAAAGCTGTGGTGCAGTGGTGCATATAAGGGTGATTCTTCAGTAAGTATCTACTCTGAAGTTTCTGGAAACACGATTATAAAAATTACATTTTTGCAATTTTGTATGTTGTTTTACATCGATGAACATCTCTACTACGGGAAAAATATGTTTTGCGCAATCTTTTAGAGAATTCAATTCATTTTTCCCTCTACTTTTTCCAAGTTGCCCATTGCATTCAGTCATATCCATCGCATTTTTATGATGAACAACACTAAAATATAACTGATTTAAGAATATAAATCAAATTTTTGTCGCTGTCTATTAAATTATAGAGTATTTTCCTCACATCAACCACCAAAAAAAAAAACGTTTTCAGTCTAACGCATTGATTTTAAACCTTTGTAACAGTTTACTGCCATAAAAAGTGGTGATTTTCAGCAAGAATGGTAACCATCATATAACTTTTCACCAACTTCCTCTAAAACAATATTAACTTCAGATGTACTTGAGAGTGGGGACTTGATTCAGAACTGCTTACCTTTTGTTTTCTCCTGGATGCATTCCCCCACCACCAGATTCAGCAGTTGCACATGTTGCCTCATATCCCCATGCCTGAGATTGAAACAGCACAGATGAAAGAGAGGCAACCTTACCTAAGATACAACTCCCATAGGATTTTGGATAAGAGCATTTTGTCAATGAAAGCAGTGATCGGAGCAGCTGTCCCATATAGCGGCCACAACAATAAGGGTTAGATAACTTGGAAGTCAATGAGAAAGATAACATGAATGCATATTTGGTTGTGAGTATATTAAAATAAATGTAATTAAGTGGTAGTTTTAGATTTGTGCCACATCAGCAGTTCTTTCTATCATTTTTCCACTTTCTCAATTATTGGTTGCCATTTGGCAAGTGGTCTTTCCAATGATCATGCATGGTAAGATATGACAACATCCAGTATTGGGATGCTGTAATAATGCTTGGTTGGTTGCAGCATTAAAGAGTGATGGAGGTGATGCTTGCAAGAAACGTTTGCATGACACACCTTGTTTAGTTTTCAGATAGATTAACTGATATCATCTCTGTGAGCCTCATAAAAAAAGTAAATTTTCTCAGGAGCAGTGAGTGTATTGGCCACATCATGTTCCACATTCAATTTCTCCTGAATCACCTGAACACCTGGATTATTTGCCTTATTCCTCATGAACGTCATGGTGTGCTTTCATGCAACGTTGGAGCTCCAGATTGTGCCAATGACTTGCTCAATGAAACAGCTGCCTATAATATGAGTTTCATTATATTACTCCAAGTCCTCTTGATGAATTTCTCACATGAGCCAATACTCCACTTTCAGTTATTTTCGACCCCAAGCTGCCTGCTGACACATTTGTTTCGAAGTGCAAAGCAATCTTGGAACACTTGCTGAACATGCGGCTAAATGTCCACCGCTGCTGCTCATCCTGGTCCTTATCTGAAATCCAGCACTAGGCCTAACAGCTCAGAGTTCAAAGGTGCAGTTCGGACATATCTCCATAATACTTCGAACGTTCCCTCCAAAATTTTAAATGTAACTTCCAAAATGATCAAAGTAACCTCTTCATTCCTGGACCCTCATCAAAGATTTTGCAGAAGGACAGACATGAAAGTAACCAGGATGTTTCAATCTTTATCCACATATTTCTCTGTCATGTCTGCAGACCCTTCAGGTCTCTCTGTCCTCATCCTGCTTTCACACGTGAATTTTTGGAAGTAAACAAAACTCACAGATCCATGTTTTGGGTGTAATATCAATCTTCTTGGTTTGAACCATCCACCTGCTCCTGAGCACTTGCACATTAAAGTTAAGAGCAATATCATTCGTTCTCATCTCCCTAATCTGATTTTCTCTTACAATTTCCTTCCCAGAAGGGGCGATTATAATTCTGTCTCCTCCATTCCCATCACCTATGAAAGTTTTCTATGGGGATTTAAATACTCTGAAACCTGACTCCAGTATGTCTTGAAAGCACCTGCCATAAGTGCCAGTGGACCATTTCTGGAATTGGATGAATACATATTTTCTTTCTTGTTTCTGAGGATGTCAGTTCCGTCAGTAAGGTCCACCCCTCATGGCCTTTGGTAAACCACCGTCTTGAATTGTTGCCATTCTTCCAGTGCATAGAAGGCTTGTTGCCAGAGCTGATGAGAATTGCAATATTGAAATCGAGCTCCATGTCTCGGATTTTGTCATTAAATTCATTCAATGACCAGTAACGTTTCTCAGGGCCCGAGGTAGCTCTTTTTTGCTATCAAAAATGTTATAAAAATTAGCTTACTTTCCAGCCTTGTTCCAATTTCCTGTTAATTCTAATAAACCATCAAAGATTAATCCCAGTATAAATTTCACCTTTCGAACATATGTTAGCTTTTTGCAAGACCAACAATCTCTGACTCCTCCTCAGAGTTTGGTTTTCACGTATCAGTCGAGTTTCTTGTCGAATATGTAATTAAATTGCTTCCAATATTAATGCAGCAAATTTCAGATTATGTCTGGTTGTCGCCTGGAAGTCTTTTTCTTGTCAAAATTGATTATTTTATCTTACCTTAATTCGTGTCCTGTGGTTCATGATCCTTTTGACAAGTAAAGGAGATACTCATTATATGTGATATTTTGATCTTTCACAAATGGTATACTTATCTAAGGAGAACAACTGTAGCTGCTCAGGCAGGTCTATCCACATTCCTGTACATTGATCCATCATCCCTGGGTTCATTATAGTAAGTCCTTTTTACACTTTCTCTGAGGTTTCCATGCCCTTCCTAAAGAGTAATACCTGTGCCATGTTTTAATAGTTATTGTAGATTCCTACAGCACAGAAACAGACGTTTGGACCATTACGTCCATGATGAGCATGAAGCTCATCCATATTAATCCCATTCACCTGCCTTTGTATGTAGCCTTCTATGCCTTATTGATTCGCGTGCTTGTTTAGATACTTCTGAAATGGTTCATAAACATTCACTATAACTTTCTTACATTGAACTCTACCTTATGTTGCCATATGGATCTGTAATTTCTTTCTTAACTTTGGCCTGTGCCTGTGACACATTGTTTGTATGTCTTCAATTGATTTCTTTTTCTCTATCTTTCCTTTGTGCATAATTACCACTTTTCTTTGTGTGCCAAATTACTTTTCAAGCTGACAGTTAATTCCTTTATCTTAATATTTTGGCCATGGAATTTTTGTGAGTTATAGAATTTATTATTCATTATTTTTGTGGGTGAGTTATTGCCTGGTACAAACAAGAAGATTCTGAACAGTGTAATGGTGATTTTATAAACAAGGGTCTTGAACTCACATAGTATCTTTTACATCCCTTTCTAAATATGCCAAACTGTGCCACAGACTAGAAGTATTTTAGATATATAATGTAATGAGGGAAATCTGATAGTTGAACAGGAAGTTGAATATTCTGCTTTGGAAATGTTGACAGAGGGATAAATATTAGGTGTAACACCAGAAACAACCCATAACACTTCAAAATGGTGTCATTGTTCTGAGGGATCAAGTGAGGCTCGGTTTAACATATCTGAAAAACAGCACCTCTGAAAATGAATGATCTTTCAGCATTGCAGCATCCCCCAAGAGATGTTTGTGCTCATTTCTTGGTTGGACGAACTGGGAGCCTTCTAACACTGGAAGCAAATGATGTCTACTGAGCTGTAGTTTGACATCTTTGGAGTGAGTAATGCTCTTCTTTGACCTATGGGACAAGTGTAAACCAAAATTGTCCAAAGAAATCCAGTCACAAAACTGCTGAGGATAATGGTTAGTTCTTCGGCTACAGATAGATATAGCTGTGCTTCCCAATAAAGAACAATGCAGATTATGTGAATGGGGATATTAAGTGCAATAGTCCGTGGGAGGGAAGGGAAAGCATACAATACATGCTGAGATGCAGAGAGGTAGATAAATCTAATGGATTTTGTGTAAAGATCAATATGTTGTAATCATGAGCTCTTCCGACATCTTACTTCTAGTCTACTCACTTCTATTTCCTTTTCCAATTGTTCTAAATGACATAGAAAAAGTTGAATTCCTATATTAAGTACATCTGAAATATAATTGCCTTGGCTTTGTTATGATGCCTGGAGAGCTTTTCAATGAAGCCTTAAGGAATAAAATAACAAAAAAAGCTGTTACAAAAGAAAACTATTGATATATGCTTTGTTCACCTAAAATTGGTTGCTTTAAATAAAATAATTGAGTACTTGAAAAGCTCAGAAGGTCAGGTCACAATTGCACAGAAAGAAACAGAGTTAGTTTTTCAAGTTTATGACATTTAATCAGAAAGCTTTTCAATCTGTTATGATGGCTCATGGCCAATTCTATATTGTGATATTATTTCCCTTAGTCAGGTTGATTGAAGGAAATCTGTGCAGACCTGACACCATTTATCTGCAGTGGGACAGACACCCAGTAAATATTAATGGAGCTGAAAGGTTTGCCCAAGTTGATGAAGAGAATCTTAAATTCTAGCTCAATGCCCAGAGCTTCTAACCAAAAAACATGGTGTGGAGGAGGAGGAGAAGAAAAGATCCTAGAAGAAAGGAAACAGGAGGAAGCCGGGCGATATCTCCCAATACTAAACAAGGTGCCAAATTTAAGTCATAAGTTAAAAAAAAATTTATGGTACATTTTAGCCTCTCCCAAGTGTTGAATTTTGAGGCTGGGGTTTGTTGAAAAACCATGGGAAACGACGTTTTCTGAAGAAATTTCAGGCCAAGAAATATTAACAAAAACAAGACAAAATCTTGTATTAAGCTTATTTCAATTTTAGTCTGATTGTTCGGAAGGTTCAGGCAAAGTCAGGCTGTTTTTGAACACAAATACCATGATTTACTCCACTATATTTATGACAGCATTTTATTTCCAACTGTGATTTTGAAGTTCTACAGAGGTTATTGAAGTTATTTGTGTCTGAATTTCTTTAATGAGGAGCTGAAAGTAGAGTTGAGTTCAGAGTCAGCTCATTATCTCTTCGTAAATCATCTAAATTTGTATTTGACCCTTTGGTGTAAAAAAGTTAAAAAGCTCCTTCTTCTATTAAACGACAGATTACCGTTTACAATTTTTTTATTGCTTTCATTTAAGTGCATGCTTTAAATTTACATATCACTGTTCATTTGCAATGAAAATAATGCACTTCATTTAAACTTAAAATGAGCCTTGGTGTTTTGTACTATTGTTCAGGAAAAATTGGAGTGAATGCTAATACAGGTGCGAGGTTGATCTAGATAAAATCAAGTGTTCGAAAGGGTGACACAAAGTTTTGGAGTAACTCAGCGGTTCAGGCAGCATCTCTGGAGAAAGAGGATGGGTGACGTTTCGGGTCAGGACCTTTTTTCAGACACTTCTTCAAACTTTTATTCAGGCACAGTGCATACATACTATGCGAGTGAAGAATGGTACAGATGAACAAAGAAACTATAGATGCAACGACTATTACACTTTCCTGCAGATCAGATAGTACCTCTCTGTTCGAAACTCTTTGCAATGATGTCTCTTTCGGATTGGCTTAACTCCAACCAGCAGGATGTTTGCTACAAGACTGTCCCTCTCCCACATGTGGGAGTTCTTTATTCATTAGAACTGGTTTCAACTGGTGTGAACCAACCCTGCAGCATTATTAAGTCTGAGGTTACTTAAAATATCAACTTGGCAACAAACAATTCACAGCTGTCCCTTAATCCAATTCATAATTCTCCCTCCAAGGGTGCCACTGAAAGCTTCCCAAACCCAATGAAGATGCTCTCAAAGCTTTGAGTTTAACCTCAGAGGGTGATATGAGATCCGAGAAAAATTCAAACATAAAAACACATGAATTTGGATCAAGACTAGACTACTCCACCATCTAATAAGATCATGACTGATCTCTATAGTCCATCCATTCCCTTTTCCCCTTGATCCCCCATTCAGGAATTAATTGATAGCTGTGTTAACTCATCAATGTCTGACCATCTAAAGCCTACAGGGTAAAGATTCACCGCACATAGGTTAAGGATTTTTTGCATCTCCCAATCCCATGGATAGCATCTTATCCTGAGCCTATGCACACCAGTTCTAAAGTACAACCCATGGAAACTAATTTTCTAAATCTACCTATCAATCATGAAAACCAAAAGACTGCAGGTGCTGGAAATCTGAAATAAAAAGAGAAAATGTTGGAATCATTCAGCAGTTTAGGCCGCATCGGAGAAAAGAGATACCACTTCAGTTACAAAGGATCATCGATCTGAAGTGTTATTTCTGTAGATCTTCCCATAAGTGCTGATATCAGTTACACATTTCAGCTCATTACATCTTTCGATGACATAACAAATTCTTCTAAACTCCAGTGAATATTCAGTCTCTCTTCATGAGACAACTCCTTCATCCAAGTAATCAGTCCCTCGAATTTGAATTGCCCCATCTTCAAGTTAAGTATATATTTTCTTTTGCACAGCTTCCTAAACTACATATAGCGCTCAAGATAGGGTCTCACCAACCCCAACATAATTGCAGCCAGATCTCTTTGCTCATGCACTCCATTAGCTTGCAATAAATTATTATCATTTACCATTGTAATTGTCTCTTTTGCATGTCAACTTTCTGTGTTAGATACCAACCATCCAAGATTTCCACCAGTACACTAACATTTGCTAGTTTTATACCATTTAATTAAAGCAAAATTCCCACAAAAATGAATAAACTCTTCTCACCACATTGTGGCCATAGGACTCTTTGCCAGGTGAGTTAAACTGATTACATTCCTTGTGCAAACTTTTGCAGTATCTACAGCCCATCTTTAGTCAACGTTGCAGGACTGTTCTTTGTGGTCTTCAGCATCATGCTGGTATAGAATTATTCTCATTCACTACCTTCTTTCCTTTAACAAATCTTTGAATCATGCAAATGCATTATTCCTGTCCATGAGACTTTATATTATGTAACTTTTTTTGTGCATCACCTTATCAAACCTTTTATAAATCCAGATATATTCTAACCACTGGTTCTCCTTTATTCCTCCTTATAAGCTCGAACTTTGCTAAATTTGGTAAATACAACTTCCTTTCGTAAAACATGTGCAGTCTGCCGAATAATTGCCTGATCTCACTGGATCCAATATTCTCCGAACAACTAACATCAGACTTATTGATGTGCAGTTCCTTATTTCTCCTTTCAACGGCCTTGAATGGTATTATCTTTATTACATTCTCAAAGATTGAAATCAATAAAAAATATATGCATTTAGATTACCATTCCAATGCACAAGATCTCCACAGCCACTTATTTTGCAATCTTAGCTTGCATGCTTTTAGACCTTTAATTTCTTTAAATTATCAGATTATTCCTCATTTCACTGGTCTCTTGGTTTGTCTGTTTGTTTTCTCTGTTTCTGTTTATTGTGTTTCCTCTAAGATGATAGATAAATGTTTATTGTATCACTATTCTTTGTGGATATTGTGGATATTCTTTATCCACATTAACTATCTGTGTTTCTTCGGCACCTCCATATACATTTGAAATACTTTATAGATACTTGCATAATTTTTTACAATTATGCTCTTACATTTTTGTTGAATTACTCGAGAGATCTGTCTAGCTATCAGTTCTTTGGACATCTTTCA